>NC_135595.1:12537378-13744878 GCF_965152235.1 Eretmochelys imbricata | reverse complement strand
GCAGGTATTTGGGGGGGCTGTGGTGAGAGGTGGCACCAGCTGGAAACAAGGCGGGAGGGGCTGAGGGGGACGATCCTGCCCGTTGATCCGTATTTCCTAGCTGTGGATTTTCGCACAGTCGGTCGGTTTAAGCACGCAGCCTTAAACCCCTCGCTCTGCTGGTGGATTAAGCCCTCAGCCCATTTGCACAGGGCATATGTCGTGCCATTATGTTCACTTGCGTGCACGCAGGCACACACACACACACACACCCCCAAACCTGTTGGCATTTTGCCGCCACCTGATGGCCAAGTAGGGCGATGACGGGTGACTCCCACCCGCTGGGCCTGTCTCACAGCAAATTCTTTACATGCTTAAATAATTAATGGCTGGAGGGAGGCTGTGGCAAGGGGCCATGAAAGCCGGGCATCCCCCAGAGGTCCAGGCGGACGAATTCTTCACCCCTTCAGAACACCCTGGGAAAACGCTGGGCAGGCAAGGGAATGAAATTCCTGCCCACAGCCCCAGTAACTCCAGAGCTCTGTGGAAAAGAAGGAGAATGTCTGGGACGGGAAGGCAGAGCATCTGGCATAGCACTGGGCATGCAGCTGGGCCAGTCACAAGAATCTCCCCTCCCAACAGCTCCCTGAGAGGGAAAAGTTTAAGGGCTCTGCAATGCACAGGCCAGGAGAGGCAGGGATAGCAGAACCTTGGGCCTGGCCTACCTTCCCGGGCCTTGGGGAGAGCAAGGCAGCCTGCACTGTCCTTCACATGCTCCTACATTGGCAGCTCGGCTGTCATATCATTGGTTCTGAGCCAATCACATGCTCCAGGGTGGCAGCCGAGCACCTGTAGTGGTCAGGAAGAGTTTTGCACCCCCCCCCCAAATGCACAACTGGCCAGATGGCTTCTGTTCTCCCCCCTCCCCCCCGCTGGCCTTCCTCTGCAGCCTCAGGGATCAGGCACAGCTGGGGACAGGACACTGGGCAGGGTTACCCACTACTAGGGAGCTCTTTCTGGCTGCCTGGCTGGTGGGTCTTGCGCACGTGCTCAGGGAAGGCTGATCATCAGACTCTGGATGGGGCAGGGATGACCCCCCAGGTCAGATTGGTAGGAACCTTGGGGTAGGGGTTTGGGGTTTTTTATACCTGTCTCTGCAGGGCGTGGCTCTCCCAGGCAGCTCTCACCTAGCCAATTCCCCACCGTGGCAGGTGGTCGGGCATCAGGGCACCTCAGTTCCTCCTGTTCTCTGCCTCAGCACTCAGCAGTTGAGTTTCCTGAGGCCTGAAATGCTCCAATCTAAGGTTACGGGGCTCATTATCCAGGGTTCTGTGGTGGCCCCAGCCTGGGCTTTCCTGGTGCTTTGACTCCATGGCACTGTGAATCGCGGATACACGGGAGGTGGCGAGGCATGGAGGACGGGGGGAGGTGCCTGCACATACAGCCACCAAGCTCTGCTTTCTGTCCCCATCCCCAAATCCCAGGACAACCCACCCCTGGCCAGAGCCTGCAGCTCCTGTCTATATAAGGACCGGCAGTGGACAGTAGGGGGCCTGGTGCCACCCAAAGCATGGCGATGCCATGGATGCTGATGACTGTAATGCTAGACTGGGGCCAGGATCCCATCACCTGGGCAACGGGCCCTGCTCTGTGTGTGCGCGCGTGGGCAGGCGCGTATGCCTCTGCTGAATGGAACTAGCCCTGCTCTGTGTGTCATACCCCTTGTACTGCTCCTGGCTCCAGGAGATTCTCCTGCAGCTGATCCCTGAGCAGTGGGGCGGGTGGGGACAAGTGCTGAGCTCTTGCCCTGAGGAACTCTGGGCCTAGCCAGCCCCTCACTGGCCTCTGCCTCATCCTGTAATAAATTGAGCTGCCTTCAGGAACTCCAGCCGCATCCCTGGGCTGAGTTCACAGGACAGCGGGGGCAGTGCTGGGAGATGTCCCAGCTGGTGCCAGCTAGCGGGAGGGACGGGGGAAGGGCAGGGGGCGTCACCCAGGGCTGGAAGCTTGTCCCTTCCCCTCACTCTGCAAGCAGCCGGAGGCTGGGCACACACAGGCTGGTGTAGCCCCACAGGGACTCTTCTTCCCAGAGCTGGGGACACTTGTGGGCCTGGGCACTGGGTAAGTGCGGGGATATGGGGTGGGGCAGGCCCATAGGTCTGATGGTGGGGTGGTGATACGGGATGGGATGGGCCCATGGGTCTGATCAGGTGGGGATGGGGGAGGATATGTGGCTGGACAGGCCCATGGGTCTGATTGGGGGTGTATGTGGAGGATATAGGGTGGGATGGGCCCATAACTGATCCTAGAGGAGATACGGGGCAGGATGGGCCTATTGGTCTGATGGGAGGGGAGGATACGGGCCATGGGTCTGATCAGGGGTGGGCAGGGAAGCAGGTTACATCCCCAGCATCTCCCCGCTGGCAGCAGGACTGGCCTCCAGGCAGGGGAGATGGGGCAGAGCCAGAGGGATAAAGGACAGAGCCCCCTAGCGCCAGATGGGGATATGGGGCAAGGCCGGGGGGAGGCGATGAAGGTCAGAGCCCCTTGGTGCCAGGCTGGGGACAGGGGCACAGCCAGGGGGTGAAGGGCAGCACCCCGCAGCGCCTGGCTGGTGAGTTGGGGCATGGCCGGGGGGATGAAGGACTGCACCCTCTTGTGCCAGGTTGGGGAGATGAGGCACAGCCAGGGTGATAAAGGGCACAGCCCCATAGCACCAGACTGGGGACAGGGGCATGGCGAAGGGAATCAAGGGCAGAGCCCCCTAGCATCAGGCTCAGGAAATGTTGCATGGCCAAGGGGATGAATAGCAGTGCGCCCTGTCACCAGACGGAGGAGATAAAGGGCAGCATCCCCTAGTGCCAGGCTGCAGAGATGGGTCATGGCCAGAGGGGTGAAGGGCAGTGTGCCCTAGGGCCAGGCTGGGGAGATGGGGCATGGCCGGGGGGGGTGAAGGGCGTTGCCCCTAGTGCCAGGCGGGGATATGGGGTACAGACAGAGGGGTGAAGGGTAGTACCTACTAGCATCAGGCTGCGGAGATGGGGTATGGCCAGGGGGGATGAAGGGCAGCGCCCCCTAGTGTCCGGCGGGGATATGGGGCACAGCCAGGGGGATGACAGGCAGCACTACATTGTGCCAGGCTGGGGAGATGAGGCATGTTCAGGGGGATGAAGGGCACTTCCCCCTAGCACAATGCTGAGGAGATGGGGCACGGCCTGGGGGAAGAAGGGCAGCGCCCCATAGCACCAGGCTGAAGAGATGGCTCACTGTCAGGGCAATGAAGGGCATTGCCCCTAGCGCCAGGCAGGGATATGGGGCACATCCAGGTGGATGAAGGGCACCGCCTCCTCATGCCATGTGGTGATATGAGGCACAGCTGGGGGAATGAAGGGCAGTACCCCCTAGCGCCAGGCTGGGGACAGGGGCATGGCTAGAGGGATGAAGGACAGTGCCCCCAATGCCAGGCTGGGGACAGGGGCATGGGCTGGTGGAAGAAGGGCAGTGCCCCTTGCACCATGCTGCGGAGATGAGGTAGGTCCAGGGTGTCACAGAGTGTGTGGGAGTCAGGGCCCTGCACCCCCCACTTCCTGCGATTCACCATGACTCTCAGCCAGCCAGTAAAACAGAAGGTTTGTTAGATGACAGGAACACAGTCCAAAACAGAGCTTGTAGGTACAGAAAACAGGACCCCTGAGTCAGGTCCACCTTGGGGGGTAGAAAGCCCAGACCCCGGTGCTGGGCCTCCCTCTGTTTCCCCTGCCAGCTCCAAACTGAAACCCCTTCCAGCAGTCTCCCTGCAGCCACACCCCCGGCTCCTCCTCCAGCCTTTGTCCAGTTTCCTGGGCAGAAGGTGTCACCTGGCCCCAGCCCCCTCCTGGGCTCAGGTTACGTATCATCACGTGAGGTCACACCCTGATATCCCACCACCATCCAGCACCAAAGCAATGTTACCAGGTCAATACTCCCCACTCCCTACTCCGTCACACAGGGGGATGAAGGACAGCGCCCCGTAGTGTCAGGTGGGGGAAGTGGGGCATGGCCTGGGGGGGATGAAAGGCAGCACCCCCTAGTGCCAGGTGGGGAGATGGGGCATGGCAATGGGGATGAAGGGCAGGGTCCCCAACACCAGGCAGGGATATGGGGCATAGCCACGGGAGTGAAGGGTACTGTCTCCTAGTGCCAGGAGGGGGAGATGGTGTAATGCCAAAGGGAAGAAGGACAGAGCCCCCTATCGATAGAGTGGGGAGTTGGGGCATGGCCAGGGGGATGAAGGGCATCCCCCCTAGGCCAGACTGTGGAGATGAGTCTTCGCTGGGGTAAGAAGGACAGAGTTCATTAGTGCAAGGCTGGGGAGAAGGGGCACAGTGATGGGGATGAAGAGCAAAGCCCTCTTGCGCCAGGGGGAGATGGGGCTTGGCCAGGGGATGAAGAGCATCGCCCCTTAGCGCCAGGCTGGTGAGATTGGGGACAGCCAGGTTGAAGTGTAGCACCCCCTAGGGCCAGGCTGGGAAAATGGGACACAGTTGTATTTCAAAAAGAAAAGGAGTACTTGTGGCACCTTAGAGACTAACTAATTTATTTGAGCATAAGCTTTTGTGAGCTATTTCAGTATATCTCCAATTGTATTTCAGATTTGCAACCATCCACCGTGGTCCCAGTTTATCCTCCCAGCCTGTCCCAGCAGCATTGGTGGGAATGGTGTTCAAGGAACCTGCCACCATGTTCCTCTGTCTTCTCCTTGGTGCCTTCACAAGAGGTGAGAGTTCTCTGCAGACGATAATCTCCAAGTAGTGACAAGAGCCAGACATGGACTGACTTTCCCCTGCCACCCAGCCACCCGTTCCCCATTGTTCACAATTCTCCCAAACAAAATCCTGCCAGGCTGAAGTTTTCCATGATGGGTCTCACTCCAGAGGGCACCATTTTTTGGAAGTTTTGTTCAAATCTGTCTGAGCTTTTCTGAGTTACAACCAGAGGATCCCAAGCCCCAAAAGTAATCAATGTTAGGTTTTTTTGCCCAGCTGTCATGCCAAAACACTTGTACCAATTTCCTTCAAACTTGGCTTGTTTTGGAGCTCTCCCTGGCATCTAAACAACAAGCCAAGCAGGATGAGAAATGTAATAAAGGGATTTAAAGTTACGGATATTTCCATCTCTATTTCCACCAATGATCCCATCAGAAATTTTGCATGTAAGTCAAATGAGGAAAGCTGGGCCAATTTCCTTTAATCTTGGTTCGCTTTGGAGTTCACAGGAACATCTAAACAACAGGCCAAGTTGGATGAAAATGGAACAAGGGATTTAAAGTGACATGGTGCTTCAGCATATTGTATTTTTCTGAGGTTGGGCGAGAAGGTGGGCCAGAGTAGGGGATTCTGGTGTGTGGTTTCCTGGAATAATTAATGAATACTCAATTTTGACATGAAATCTTTAAAAATTAGAGGTTAATTAAGTCCTCCCTGTGTTTCCTCTCTCAGGGGCCAGCCCCCAGCAGGCTTTCAGAGTGGAGCCAGATAACATCACAGTCCTGGAAGGGGCTGTGGCTGTCTTGCAGTGCGTGGTGGACAATCCCTCAGGCATGGTCCAGTGGGTGAAGGATGGGTTGCTGCTAGGACCGGACACAAACATCCCTGGATTCCCCCGCTACAGTATGACGGGAGACCCCAGCAAAGGCGAGTGGGTCGGTCTGGCCTCCAGACAGCCAGATGGGGCTGAGTTCCTCTATCCCTCCCACCCCCAGTTTAGCCATTGTGGCTGTGAACCAGCTCTGGGGACACCTATGTGTGTGAGAACCCTGGCTGGCCCAGTTCTAGGAAGCTAGGTTCTATCCCCAGCTCTGGGAGGGGAGTGGGGTATAGTGGCTAGAACGGGCCTGCAAGCCAGGAGCAGAGTTGGGTACAGAACCCAGGTGTCTGGGCCATATAGATTCACCATTCCCTCTGTGTTCTGCCAAGCAGGGGAGCACCGCCTGCGGATCGTGGGCAGCCGGCTGGCAGACGACGGGGGCTACGAGTGCCAGGCGGGGCGCTCCAAGGATAGCCCGGGCATTGTGTCGCGCACGGCACTGCTCAGTGTGCTGGGTGAGCTGCCAGGCTGGGGGTGGGAGGGTAGCCTTGGCTCTGGGGAGCTGGGGGAGGGGTGACTCTTCAGGACCATTTCTCCTTTCCCCTCCCCCACAGTGCCCCCCAAGACACCCATCTTCAAGGAGTACGAGGTCAACAGCATCGTGACCTGGGTGGCCGGTGTGGAGTACAGGGTGACCTGCAGCTCCGGGGACGCCAAGCCGGCTGCAGAGATCTTCTTCAGCAAGGGTGAGTGCCCCCCATGGGTCTGATCGGGGGGGCTGGGCTGGAGGGGCCCGTGGGTCTGATCTAGAGGGTGGGGGCTGGGCTATTATATGTGGCCAGCACTCACTGTATTGGACCATGTGAGAGGGTCTTTCTTTTTCCATATACACCCCTCTATCTAATCCAGCCCATCTCCCTGGTATCTGGGCACATGTCCCCCAGGGTGCATGGCCATGGGATGTCTCTCAGTGACCCCAGCCCACCCCCAGGTAGCTAAGCACTCTCCTCGGGACACATGGCTGTGGGGTTTCTCTCAGTAACCCGCAGCCCATCCCCCTGGTATCTGGGCATCTCTCCTCGGAGTGCACAGCCATGGGGTGTCTCTCAGTCACCACAGCCCATCCCCCTGGTATCTGGGAATCTCTTCCCCAGGACACACAGCTGTGGGACGTCTCTCAATGACCCCAGCCCATCCACTGGTATCTGGGCATCTCTTCCCGGGGCGCGCAGCAATGGGGGTGCCCTCAGCGATGCTGTGATATATTGGCAGGGGTGGGAATGCTGGGAACCCCCTGTCCTTCATGGTCCCTCCCGCCCCCAGGTGGCAGCCCCCTCTCCGATGTGTCGCACCAGGTGCACTCTGGGTCCAGCGAGAAGCTCTCCAGCACCGAGGCCGTGCTCAGGTGAGAGGGTCCAGGGGACACTCCCCCGCTCCAGGTCCCTTTCCCCGTTGGAGCAGGGGGGCCCTGACTTAGCCCAGGGTGTAGCCAGCCAGGTGCCCCCAGTGCCCCTTTGAGACACCAGCGCAGTGCCCCCTTCCCTCCCCAGCCTCAGCTAGGAGACCTGCGCCCTCTACAACTCTGCCAGTGCCCCTCACTCTCGACTGCAGCGCCTGCCAGCTCAGCCCTGGGCTTCCCCATCCCTGCCAGCTCTGCTGGTCCCCCTTGATCCCAACCTGCAGCCCCCTGCCAGCCCAGCCCTGGGCTCCCCAACCCCCAGCTCTGCTGGTGCCCCTCACTCCCAATCTGCAGCCCCTTGTAGGTGGTAGTTGGTATAGCCCGTTCCCCTTCTGTCTCCAGGGTCACCCCACAGAGCTTGGACAACAGGAAGCGTCTCGTCTGTGCAGCCACAAATGAGGCTGTCTCGGCCCCTGTGGTAGCTGGCTTCACCATGAACATCCTGTGTGAGTAACGCCCACCATGCTCTGGTCGTCCCTCCAATCTCTCTGGGGACACCAGTGAATGGGTTAAAAAGATCCCCACAGTCATATTTTCCTCCATATACATCAACTCCACCTATCAGCTGACCCTCAGTGGCTCCTCACCTAAAATATAAGCCTCACCCTCTTCTCTCCTGGGTGTCTTCTGTTCCATAGCATGCACCCAGTTGTAGTGTTTGCCTCTGGCTCTTCCTATTTGCAGGCTTTCTGGTTTACCACAGTTAACTCATCAAGGAGACTCATGTATATAAATCGACACCTCAACCATTAACCCTTAGGAAAATGAGAAGTCAAGGATCAGGAGGTGACATGTATATAAGTGTATCCTCAATGGCTCACCCTTAAAACAATGAGGTCCTGGAGACTCCTGTTGGCTCATGTACATAAGTTGATCCCTCAAAGTTTAACCCTTCGGACAATGAGGCTACAAAGACCTGTGTATATAAGTTGGCCCTTCAATGTTTAACTGTTAGAACAATGGGGACTGGAAGACAAGGAACCGCCACCGAAGGAGAAGGGGAAGATGAGTTGGGTCTACAGTATTTCAGTTGGCCCCTCAGCCGTAGCCCGTGGCGCCCTGAGGAAGTGACTCACTGGTAATCCCTAGAGCAATGATTTTCTGAAGAGCTGAGGTTGGCCCATGGATGTACTTTGAGCCCTCAGAACAAGATGTGGGATCTCTTCACTCTATAAGCTGACCCCTTCCGTGATCAACTCTCAGGAGAATGAGGGGTCAGCTGTAGTGTATATAAATTGGCCCCTCACCTCTTAACCCCTACAGCCCCAAGGAGCTGAGGCCTGTGTCTCAGTCAACCACTCCTCAGTTACTCCTTAAAACAATGGAGAGTCAAAGCTGAGGATGTGACCATCACCCCACCACCATTAACTTCACTCCCTATATAAGTCAACCCCCTTAACCATCAAACTTTAGAAGACTGAGGTTCTGAAGGGGAAGAGCTGACATACATAAGTTGACCCTTCAATAAGTAATGCTGAGAGCACCAAGGAGCTGTATCTGAGTATATAAGTCGACCCCTCAACCGTTAACCCTATGAGTGCTGAAGAAATGAATTGGGTATAGAAGGCCAAACCCTAACCATTAACCCATACAGCATCAAGGAGCCAGAGATGCTAGGAGGGTCTGTCTCTAGCTGGCTCCGGGAACATGGGATACATTAGTGTGGGGATGGAGGGGGTGGGGAATTCTCCCTGTTCCAACCCCACTCTGGGAACACCCAGAGGCATAGGTCTCTGCCTCCCAGTTGGCGAAAGGGGTGGGGGAGATTATTTGATGGGGGGGTGATTCCACGTCCCCTAGTCTCCCAGCATGAGAGTCATTAGTCAGCTCGTTAATTACCCTAATTACGCACCCAGTACTCTGGGCTGTTCCCCTCCCCAAGCACCCTGATGAGTGAGCAGCTGCAGGGGGCCCCAGGCCATGGAGGGGGCCCTGCAGTGGGGAGAGGCCTGTGTGTGTTTCACACATCCTGCCCATCCCCTTGTCTGTCTGTCCAGGTCCACCCCCTTCTCTGTCTCCCCCTGCCACCCTCCTTCTGTTCCAATGCCCCAAGTCAGCTCCCAGCCCATACTGCCCCCCCCATACGCAGCTACAAGATCTGACTGCCCCCAAAGCAGGGTGGGGGGCAGCATGTTTCAGCTCCAATTGACTGGGCCCATCTACGCCCGCCTCCCCAGCCCTCAAGCTGGCCCCACTGACTCCCCACCCCAGTGGCAGGACATGACACTGTCATGCCACAAGGGGGTGCCCCTGAGCACAGGCTGTGCCTGGGTTCCCCCACCACCCATTGTTGTCTCTCCCCCCCAGTCCCACCTCAGCCACCCACCATTGAAGGGTACAAACGCCCCGAAATCAAAGCTGGAGAGACCCTGAAACTCACCTGCATCTCGCTGAGCGGGAACCCACTGGCCACGCTGCAATGGCTGAAGGTAACAAGGAGAACAGACAGCAGGGGCTGTGGGTTGGGAGTGAGGGGTACTGGCAGAGCTTGGGGGAGCCCAGGGCTAGGGTAGTAAGGGGCTGCAGGTCAGGAGTGAGGGGCACCTGGGGGAGCCCAGGGCTGGGCTAGCAGGGGCTGCAGGCTGGGAGTGAGGGGCACTGGTAGAGCTGGGGGTGGGGGGAGCCCAGGGCTGGGCTAGCAGAGGGCTGCGTGCCAGGAGTGAGGGCACCGGCAGAGCTGGTGGGGGCAGGTCTTGGCTAGCTGGGGGCTGCGGGTCGGGAGTGAGGGGCACCAGCAGAGCCATGTGAGACGCTAGCCCATGTCCCCACAGAACGGGAAAGTGGTTTCCACCAGCTGGGAGACAGAGGATGCCAGGGGCGCCTCCCGCAGCCTCCTGACCCTCAGCATCAAACCCGAGGACAACGGGGCTCAGCTGCGCTGCGAAGCCATGAACCAGGTGTCACCCCTGCCCCTGATGGCCAGTGTCACCCTGCGTGTGGTCTGTGAGTGCTGCATCCCCACCCCCCAGCAACCCCCCCAGCGCCTCCAGACTGACCCCAGCCTTAACCCCCCAGCCACCTGCTCCCTTTAGCGCCCCCTGCTGGCCAGTGTCTCCCTGCGTGTGGTTTGTGAGTTCTCTGCCCTGCAGCACCCCCACCTCCCTGCTCCCCCCAGCTCCCCCTGCTGGCCAGTGTCACCCTGCGTGTGGTCTGCAAATGACCTCCCCACCCCCCAGCACCCTGCGCCCCCTGCCGGCCAGTGACTCCCTATGCGTGGTCTGTGACTGCCCCCTACAGCACCTCAGGCTGGGTCAGGCTGGAGTAGCCAGGAGCTGGGAGCTCCCGCCAACTGGTGCCCCTGTGCCTCCCCCCACAGTGCCCCCTCCTGGCAGTGGCTGGGGGGTCTGAGATCTCTTCCCCTCCCCAGTTCTCCCCACAGAGGTTTCCATCCTGGGCTCCAGCAGCACCCCGGAGAACAAGCAGATCTCGCTTTCCTGCTCCACCACCCCCAGCAACCCCCCGGTGCAGCTGCGCTGGTGGCTGGGCTGGCGGGAGCTCACCACCACCGAGGTCACCGTCACCGAGGTCAGTCCCAAGCCATGGACCCCCGGAGATGCCCCACCTGCTGCCCCCACGGCCACCACAGGAGGAAACATTGAGCCAGGGGAAACTGGGAGGGGCCGGGAGCCAGGATTCCTGGGTTCTCTCTCTGAATCCTTTGTGAATTTCATTGATCTCCTCCCATTATGGGTACCTCAGTTTCCCTCTCTGCATAACACTAGTGAATATCCCATTCACTGTCCCCCTGAGCCAGCCAGGCCCCGCCCTGGGACAGATCAGGGCCGGCGCCCCCTGGAGACAACAGGCTCCGGGCCCCATTCCCTGGCCCCCTGAGCCAGCCAGGCCCCATCTTGGGACAGATCAGGGCTGGCGCCACCTGGAGAGAACAGGCCCCAGGCCCTATTCCCTGCCCCCCAGCCTGCCAGGCCCCAGGAGCAGGGGCTGGGTACCGGGTTCTCTCCTGCAGGCAGCGCACGGCGGAACAGTGACCGTCTCCAACCTGACGCACATGGCCCGGCGCGAGGAGAACGGGCTGCCCCTCACCTGCGAGGCCTTCAACGAGGTTGTGCTCTTCACCCGTAGTGCCAGCCTGTCCCTCAGCGTGCAGTGTGAGCCCCCACCCGGGACAGGGGGGTGCTAATGGGTGGTGAGGCTGGGCAGGCTGCGGGGGCGGCGGGGAGGGCTGGAGGAAGGGGAGGGGGCAGGGAGCGATAAGGGGGCAGTGGGGGAGGGGGAAGAATGGGAGTGGGGCTGGAATGAGAGCAGAGGAGGTTGGGGGCAGAGGAAGTGGAGGACTGGGGGTGGGGAAACGCCCCCCGTTCTGCCCCACAGCTCCCTGTGGAGACTTGAGACCCCCCACCTCTGTGGAAGCCCCATCTCACCCCAGCCTGGGGCTCATGGCCAGACCTATGGGTGGAGAGGGGCCCTGGGGAAAGGGGGGGGGCTGCACTCCCTGTGGTGCTGTTGGAGGGGGATGGTGGGGGGGGCTGATACAGGTTGTCATGGCAACACAGGAGTTGATTGCCATTAACCCTCCTTTTGTTCTCCATCCCCCCTAGACCCACCCCAGAAGGTGTGGATCGAGGCCCCACCCCCTGACAGCCGATTCCGGGCCGGCACCAAGGTCAGGCTGACCTGCTTCGCCAGTGGGGGGAACCCGGCCCCCCGCCTCATCTGGATCAAGGTCATGGGGGGGGCACCAGGTTGCGGGTCGGGGGCTCAACAGGGGGCACCGGGCCATGAGAGCCTCAGCAGGGGGTGCTGTGCTGTGAGGAGTGGGGCAGAGAGCTCAGCGCTGTGCTGTGGGGAGTGGGGTGGGGAGCTCAGCAGGGGCGCCATGCTGTGGGGAGCAGGGCAGGGGGCTCAGTGAGGAGACTGTGCTGCAGGCAGTGGGGTGGGGAGCTCAGCTCACCATGCTGTGGGCAGTGGGGCAGGGGTCTCAGTGGCGGGCAGTGTCCCTTTGGAATGAGACCCACCCTAGCCCAGAGGTGGCTGCATCTCTGTGATGGGTGAGCCCTTCCCATGGGGCGTTATATGCGACTGTTTCCTAGCTGCCCTGCCCCAGAGGTGGCTGCATCTCTGGGTTGCTCACTGGGCTTTGGGCTTTCTCCCGACAGGACACTAAGTCCCTCAAGGAGGGGACCCAGGTGGCCTCGGGCAAGATTGTCTCCAAAGAGCTGATCCTGACCACCAGCCCCAGCGACAACCTGGCCATCTACCGCTGCAATGCTTCCAACGGCAGCAAAAGTCCGGCACTCACGGCCCAGACCCGCCTCTTCGTCCAGTGTGCGTCCTCGGCCCTCAGCGGGGGTGGGAGGGAGGGAGGGGTGGTCTGTACATAAGGCGGAGCCAAGTAACCCCGCCCCTTAAGGGCACAGTGCCCACATTAGGTGGTGGCAACAACGCACCAGTCTCAGTTCTGCCCCTTTGCTCCCCACCCCACACCCAGTCCCTCCCATAGACGTGAAGATCACAACCATGGCCAAGGAGGTGCGACGTGGCCAGACACTGACCCTGACCTGCATCACCGGCAGCAGCAACCCCTTCGCCACCCTGGCCTGGTTCAAGGACACAGAGAAGTAAGAGAGGGTGCCCTTCACTCCCGACCCACAGCTCCCTGCTGTCCCAGCCCTGGGTTCCCCCAACCCGGCTCTGCCGGTGCCCTTCACTCCCGACCCACAGCTCCCTGCTGTCCCAGCCCTGGGCTCCGCCCACCCGGCTCTGCCGGTGCCCCTCACTCCCGACCCACAGCTCCCTGCTGTCCCAGCCCTGGGCTCCCCCCACCCGGCTCTGCCGGTGCCCCTCACTCCCGACCCACAGCACCCTGCTGTCCCATCCCTGGGTTCCCCCAACCCGGCTCTGCCGGTGCCCTTCACTCCCGACCCACAGCTCCCTGCTGTCCCAGCCCTGGGCTCCCCCCACCCGGCTCTGCCGGTGCCCTTCACTCCCGACCCACAGCTCCCTGCTGTCCCAGCCCTGGGCTCCCCCCACCCGGCTCTGCCGGTGTCCCTCACTCCCGACTCGCAGCTCCCTGCTGTCCCAGCCCTGGGCTCCCCCCACCCGGCTCTGCCGGTGCCCCTCACTCCCGACCCGCAGCTCCCTGCTGTCCCAGCCCTGGGCTCCTCCCACCCGGCTCTGCCGGTGCCCCTCACTCCCGACCCACAGCACCCTGCTGTCCCATCCCTGGGTTCCCCCAACCCGGCTCTGCCGGTGCCCTTCACTCCCGACCCACAGCTCCCTGCTGTCCCAGCCCTGCGCTCCCCCAACCCGGCTCTGCTGGTGTCCCTCACTCCCGACTCGCAGCCCCCTGCTGTCCCAGCCCTGGGCTCCCCCCACCCAGCTCTGCCGGTGCCCCTCACTCCCGACCCACAGCTCCCTGCTGTCCCAGCCCTGGGCTCCCCACACCCGGTTCTGCCGGTGTCCCTCACTCCCGACCCACAGCCCCCTGCTGTCCCAGCCCTGGGCTCCCCCCACCCGGCTCTGCCGGTGCCCCTCACTCCCGACCCACAGCCCCCTGCTGTCCCAGCCCTGGGCTCCCCCCACCCGGCTCTGCTGGTGCCCCTCACTCCTGACCCGTAACTCCCTGCTGTCCCAGCCCTGGGCTTCCCCCACCCGGCTCTGCCGGTGCCCCTCACTCCCGACCCACAGTCCCCTGCTGTTCCATCTTGTGCTGCTCTTTCAGGCTGAAGGGTGTGGATCTGGGGCAGAAGCCGGCAGAGTTCGGGGGTCTCTCCAGCTCGGGGAAGGTGACCCTGGTAGCGTCGTCCTCTGACAATGGGCAGCGGGTAACGTGCCAAGCTTACAGCTCCGTCCTGGCTGAGACTGTCAACACCTTCTACAAGCTCAACATCCTGTGTGAGAGCTTCCCCTGCCTGGGGATAGGGGCGCCATGCTGCGGGAAGCAGGCGGGGGCTCAGCCGGGGGCACTGGGCTGCAGTAAGCAGGCGGGGGCTCAGCCGCGGGCACCGTGCTGCAGGGGTTGGGGGCTCAGCTGGGGGCACTGTGTTGCAGGGAGCAGCGTGGGGGCTCAGCTGGGGGCACCGTGCTGCAGGTGTTGGGGCCTCAGCTGGGGGCGCTGCGTTGCGGGGGTTGGGAGGGGGCTCAGCTGGGGGTCCTGTGCTGCAGGAAGGGGGGTTCAGCAGGGGGCGCTGTGCTGCAGGGAGCAGGCGGGGGCTCAGCAGGGGGCACCATGCTGCAGGGGTTGGGGGCTCAGCCGGGGGGCGCTGTGCTGCAGGGGTTGGGGGCTCAGCAGAGGGCTCTGGGCTGCAGGGAGCAGTCAGGGGGCTCAGCAGGGGTCACTGAGCAGGGCAGGGTCTCAGCTGCTGCTGCCCCCTCTGTGGGCCCCAGATCCACCTGAGTTCTCGTCGGAGCAGCCGTCCATGGTCCAGGGTGTGGAACACGGAGCTGTGGAGCTCCCCCTGCACGTCTCCGCCAACCCCCCCGAAATGAGCTGCAGCTGGAGCTTCCGTGGGAAGATGCTGAAACCAGGTGTGTGTCGGGGGGAGGCGCTGAGACCAGGTGTGTGTCGGGGGGAGGCGCTGAGACCAGGTGTGTGGGCGGGGAGGCGCTGAAACCAGGTGTGTGTCGGGGGGAGGCGCTGAGACCAGGTGTGTGGTGAGGGGAGGCGCTGAGACCAGGTGTGTGGGCGGGAGGCGCTGAGACCAGGTGTGTCGGGGGGAGGCGCTGAGACCAGGTGTATGTCGGGGGAGGCGCTGAGACCAGGTGTGTGGGCGGGGAGGCGCTGAGACCAGGTGTGTGTGTGGGAGGCGCTGAAACCAGGTGTGTGTGTGGGAGGAGCTGAAACCAGGTGTGTGGTGGGGGAAGGCGCTGAGACCAGGTGTGTGGTGAGGGGAGGCGCTGAGACCAGGTGTGTGGTGGGGGAAGGCTCTGAGACCAGGTGTGTGTTGGGGGGAGGCGCTGAGACCAGGTGTGTGGGCGGGGAGGCGCTGAGACCAGGTGTGTGGTGGGGGAAGGCTCTGAGACCAGGTGTGTGGTGAGGGGAGGCGCTGAGACCAGGTGTGTGGTGAGGGGAGGCGCTGAGACCAGGTTTGTGTCGGGGGGAGGCGCTGAGATCAGGTGTGTGTGTGGGAGGAGCTGAGACCAGGTGTGTGGTGAGGGGAGGCGCTGAGACCAGGTGTGTGTGGGGGAGGTGCTGAAACCAGGTGTGTGGTGGGGGAAGGCTCTGAGACCAGGTGTGTGGCGGGGAGGTGCTGAAACCAGGTGTGTGTGTGTGAGGGGGAGAGGCACTGAGACCAGGTGTGTGTGTGGGGGGGGGAGAGGCGCTAAGACCGGCTGTGGGGGAGCCTCCGGGGGGGCGCTGTCCCTGCCCAAGATGGGCATAGGGTCCCCGTATGACTCCTCTCTCTGTCTCTCTCACAGAGGGGTCCCCCCGGCACCACCTGCAGGCAGGGGGCAGCCTGGCCATCTGGAATGTGAGCCGGGCCGACGTGGGTCAGTACCGGGCAAGGTGCCAGAACCCTGAGGGGCAGAACGAGACCCACCTCCACCTGGATGTGCACTGTGAGTGCCACCCCCCGTCCCGCTGCCCCCTGATCTCAGTGCCCCCCCTCTGACCCCCACCTTTCTCTGACCCCCAGATGCCCCCTCCATCCGCAGCCTGGGAGACCCTGTCTACGTGGATCTGGGTGCCACGGCTGAGCTCGTATGCATAGCTGACGCCAACCCCACCCCTGTGGGCATGTTCCAGTGGACGTGGCTGGTAAGGGGGGGCGGCTCTGGCCGCTTCTCTCAGAGAGGCACGAGCCACCTGTGACCTTTGCCACCTGGCCTCCCCATCTGACTTTTGCCATCTCCTGTCTGACCTCTGACCCTTGACATCTCTTATGTGACCTTTGCCCCCTCTGATCTTTTGATTTAGCTTATGATCTTTGACTTTGGCCCTCGTGTACATAGATCTGCCCTTTGCCCTCCAACTTGTGACCTTTGCACCTTCCCATCCCTGAACTGTGCCCTCTGATCACTCTCTCCAAACTTTAAGGTTTGCTGTCATCTGTCTGGCTGTTGACCTCCACAAGGTGGCTTTTGACCCATGCAATTATCTGGGCGACCTCTGCCCCAGTGGCAACCTTTGTCTCCACTCTGACCTTTGCCCTCTCCTATTTGACCTCTGCACTGAACTCTGACCCTTGATGTCTTATGTGACCTTTGTCCTTCCCCAGCCTTTTTAATTTATTTTGTCACCTTTGACCCTCATTTACCCGGTTCTACCCTTTGCCCCCATGACCTTTGCACCTTCCCCTCCCTGACCTGTGCCCTTCGACCCCCTGCTGACGTTTCATTTTTCTCTAACCTTTAACATTTGCTCTTGCCCATTCAACTGCTGACCTCCCCAATGTGTCCTTTGAGCCATGCAAATGTCAGGGTGACCTTTGCCCCGCTCTGACTTTTATCTCATCTCTGTGGTAACCTTTGCCCCTCTGACCTTTGCCCTCCCTAGTATGTCCCCCTGCCTTTGCCCACTGACCCTACCCTTCCTGCAGGGAGCGGAGGAGCGCAGCCTGGAGGAGCTGGAGCTGGAGCCAGAGGCCGTGGGGGCCGTGGGGCGGCTGCGGATCCAGGGGGCACGGCGGGCACAAGCTGGACTCTATGAGTGCCGCGTGGACAACGGGCTGCCCCCCCCAGCCCGGGGCAGCGCCCGCCTCATTGTGCGCTGTGGGTGCCCTATGCAGACTCCCCCCCACCCCAGGGACCCCCCCAGAAATCCCTACTCCCAGGGCCTCCCACTCACTGGCCCCCCCACCTCAGAGATCTCCCCTCTCTCTGCCCCTCCCCCACTCTGAGGATCCACCCCATGCACTGCTTCTCCATCCTGGGAACCCCCTCAACTCCCCCACCTTGGAACCCCCTCTCCAGGGACGCACCTCCCGAGAACAACCCAGAACCCAGCACCCCTTGATGTGACTTTTGCCCGTCCCCTCTGATCTCTTCCCTCCTTCCCCCAAACCCCCTCCCTTGGGGAACCCCTTGAGGCCTGGGGGAGCCCCACAGAACATCTCCCTCCCCAGGGACTTCCTTGACCCTCCAAGGCCCTCCCAACTCTTTCCCCCACCCTACCCCACCCTGATTCCCAGACTGCCCTTCACTCTCTCTCTCTCTCCCTGCAGTCAAGCCAGAGATTGAGAAGGGCATGGGGCTGGGGAAGGTGGCCATGCCTGGGGACAGGAGCTCGCCCGCCGTCCTGCAGTGCCACGCCCAGGGGGTCCCCAGCGTGCAGTTCAGCTGGGCCAAGAACGGAGCAGCCTTGGACCCTGACAATCCCAGGTAGGTGGTGGCCCAGCATGTGTGAGGAGGGGCAGGGACATGAAACCCCTCAGATTCGTGCACCCCCGCCAGTATGGGCAGAGACTCCCTGGGGCCTTGGCCAAGCTGGGCGGGGTTGATTAGTCCCCAGCACACAGGCATCAGGAAGCCCTGAGCCTGGCATAGAGAAGCAAAGTCAGAGACCCAGGCCAACCCTGCACAGCCCCCACCTGGCTCTGTCCTTTTCCAGATGTGTCTCATTGGCAGCGCCAGGGCACAGCTGGGCATCGCTCCAAAAGCTGGCCTTTATCCCAGGCATCTGGTGGCTGGTTCTCCATCTCCTGCAGACCCCAGGACCCACGTAGGGTGACCAGACAGCAAGCATGAAAAATCGGGACACTTTTTTTCATTGGGGGTGGGGGAGGATAGTTGCGTTTATAAGAAAAAACCCCTAGTACTGGGACGTCTGGTCACCCAAGACCCATGCATGTCCTCTGCCAGCCGGAGCTCACTGGGGACCCTGTCAATTGGCTCCATTACAAAAACTCCCCCTCCTGAACGGCTGGAATTTATGCCTGCCTGCCTGCCAGTGGAGAGGGCTGGAAGGATCCAACTTTCATCCCTAAATGCTGATCACCATCGATTTCACCGCCCATGCCCCCAGCCAAGGGCAAGGTCTTTGCAGCAGTATGCCCAGGGGTTTACGAATGATGCTGGCTGCGACCTTGGGAGAGGTTGCTTTTCAGCAAGTTGTTTGGCATATTTTGGCAGGTGACCTTGGCAATTTGTGTTTTCACAGTTAATCAAGCTTTCGCTTTTGGAATCTTACTGGCGGCTGGCATTAAATCATGATTCCTCCCCTCCCCCCTCATTTCCCACAACTGTGAAAATGTCAGCTGATAAAAATAGGAAAAAATACTTTAAAATAAACATTGTGATTGTCTGGCAAAAGTACCAAAACTACAAATCTGCCAGGCCAGGAGAGAAAAAGATTCTTTGTTGAGAATTGTTGCTCCCAACCAGGGCACCCTGATTTCACCACTGGGGTCTCTTGAAGATAATCAGCTTCTGGGGACCCGGGTTGGTTCCAGCCAGTCCTTTAACCCACCCCAGCCAACTTCTTGACACACGTGCCCCATGGCTCTGACGCTGCCCCAGGAGCAGCATGTTAGCCTTTTTGCACCCCCTGGAGAGCAACATGAAGCAGAGAGGGAAACTGAGGGAGGCAGTAGCTTCATAAAAATGTCACAGAAAATTCCTGCTTTGTCACAGTAATGGCTGGCGGGGGCAGACCCCCATTCTAATGTGCCCCTCGTTGCCTGGACACAGGGCACCCCAGTAACCCCCAAACACTGAGACCCAAACCTGGAGAGTGCCCCCCCACAACCCCTCCCCCTTAGAATACCAGTGGGGTCCCTGACCTACCCCCACCCCTTGAGTTTGCTGCTTCCATACTGCTTCTAATCTGGTTCCTGGTTCTCATCCAGTCTCCATCCTGATCAAATCCTTGTTCTAGTCCAGTCCCAGTTCTGATTCAGTGCCTGGGTCGGGGCTGATCCCTGGCTCTGATTCAGCGCCTGGTTCTGGGTCAGTCCCTGGTTCTGATTCAGTCCCTGGGTCTGGGCCAGTCCTGGTTCTGACCTGACCCCAGTTCCACCCCCCACCCCCACAGGTACACGGAGCACACTTGGCATGAGGGCGCCTGGCACAGCAGCACCCTGACCATCGCCAATGTCAGTGCTGCGCACGACTACGCCACCTTCACCTGCCGCGCCAGCAATGCACTGGGCACAGACAGACTGGACATCCAGCTCCTCAGCACCAGTACGGCCCGGGGGGCCTACGGGTCAGGAGTGAGGGGCTGATGGGGGGTTGGGGGAGTCCAGGGCTGGGCTAGCAGAGGCTACAGGTTGGGAATGAGGGGCAGCGGCAGAACAGGGCGATCTCTCTCTCTCTCTTCCCCCGTCTCTGCAGGCTCCCCTGACCCCCCCACGGGGTTAAAGGTCGTCAGCATCACCCACAATTCAGCCACCCTGGAGTGGATCCCCGGGTTCGATGGGGGGCTGCCCCAGAGATTCCGCATCAGGTGGGGAGCAGTGGTGTGGGGTGGAGGAGGCAGGGAGGGGATTGGAGGGGACTCTGGATGGGCAGTAGGAGGATGAAGAGGGTGTTGTTGGCTGGGAACAGTGAGGCTCAGAGCTGGGGGGCTGGCGTGGGCGGAGGAGGCTGGGGGGTGGGGACTGGGATTCAGAGTTGGGGGGCTGGCATGGGTAGGGGAGGAGGAGGAGGAGGCTGGGGGGTGGGGACAGTGAGGTTCAGAGCTGGGGGGCTGGTGTGGGTGGGGGGAGGAGGAGGATGGGGCTGGGGGGCAGGGATAGTGGTGTTCAGAGCTGGGGGGGCTCGCATGGGTGGAAGCCATTGGGTGGGGATGGATGAGGTGGGGCCTCCCCAGGGTCTGGGATCCCTTACCCTCTGTGCCCACAGGTACCGCTGGCCGGGCGCCCCCAGTGCCCTGTACATGGACGTGTTCCCCGCCCAGACCCCCGCGTTCACCCTGACGGGGCTGAGCCCAGACACCCCCTACAGTATTGGCGTCAGCGCCCACAACGCCCTGGGGGAGAGCGCCCAGGGCCCCAGCGTCACCGTCACCACCGCAGGTAGGGGGCACTGTGCTGGGGGGTCAGGGGGCTCAGTGCCAGGCTAGAGGAATGGGGGTCTCAGCAGGGGGCAGCGTGTGGTGGCAGGGGCTGTAGTCGGGGCCCTGTGCTGGGATGGCGGGGGCTATGCTGCACAGAGGCAAGGGCTCAGTGGTGTGTGTGGGGGGGGTCTGTGGGGTTCACCCCTGATGGAGCTGATGTCATTTCAGAGCTGCCCTTAGAGGAGCCGCCAGTTATGGACCCTGAAGTGCCCCGAACAGGTGGGTACTGGAAGGGGGCGGAAAGCCCAGCCTCCTGGGTTCTGTCCCAGCTCTGGGAGGGGAGTGGGGTCTGGTGGTCAGAGTGGGGGACGGGCTGGCTCAGGGGGTGCCGAATGGGACCCCGCATGTTTCCCCTCTGGCAGACGCTGGCTCCTGGCCGCTCTCTGACACTCTCCTTTGCTTTCCCAGAAGGCCCGGTGTTGCCCCCGGCCCTCGTTGGGGGGCTGAGCGCACTGGGAGCCCTGCTACTGCTCTCCAACGCCACCCTCCTTGCCTGCCTGTTCAGACGGCGCCAGGCCCAGGCAGGTAATCCCCCCACAGACAGGGGCTCTGCCCTGAGGAAACTCACAGCACCAAACAGCCTCCGCACAATGAGGCCCTACCCCTATCCCAGCCCAGGCTGATCCTTGCTGTTTTCTGGTTCTGACTGCAGGTGTCCGGGAGGAGGCCAAGAAGAGGTGAGTGTGGAGGGCAGGCAGTTCTGTGTATTCTGTCACACTACGACACCCTAACACAGACACACAGCCACCCCAGCTCCAACCACTAGACCCCACTCCCCTCCCAGAGCTGGGGAGAGAACCCAGGAATCCTGCCTCCTGCTACCCTCCCCCGCCCCCGCTCTAACCACTAGACCCCACTCCCCTCTCAGAGCTGGGGAGAGAACCCAGGAGTCCTGGCTCCCAGCACCCACTACTCCAATCACTAGACCCCTCTCCCCTTCCAGAGCTAGGGAGAGAACCCAGGAGTCCTGGCTCCCACCCTTTGCCTTTCAGGAGGAAGCCCAGTGCTGGGAATGACTACAGCTTGGGGGAAGCGGTAAATCCAGCGGCATGGCAGACGCTCCTGGACAGTTACTCAGAGAGGAGTGCGTCCTCTGGGGTGAGAGGATGAGGGAGTGGGGGGCTCAGCAGCAGTCTGCAGGGAGCAGGGCGGGGGGCTCAGTAGGGGGCACCGTGCTGCGGGGGCAAGTTGAGGGACTCAGCAGGGGGTGGGGGGCTCAGTATGGGGTGCTGTGCTGGAGGGGGCTCAGCAGGGGTGAGGTGCTGCAGGGACCAGGGTGGGGGTTCAGTAGGGGGCACTGTGCCATGGGAGCAGGGTGAGGGCTCAGCAGGGGGCTCACTAGGGGGCACTGTGCCACAGAGAGCCAGGTGGGGGTTCACTAGGGGCCGCTGTGCTGCGGGAAGCAGGGTGGGGGTTCAGCAGGGGGTACTGTGGGGTGGGGCTCAGTTGACATGTAGGGGTTGTATCTGGCCTGGCAGGGAGGGAAAGAAACAGGGTTGGGGCATGTACACTGGTGAAAAGGGAGCAGGGTCAGGCAGTCACAGTGGGGGATGTGGGATCCAGGACTCCTGGGTTCTATTTTGAGGGGGCTATTTTTGAGTGTTCCCTTGGTGTGTGACAGGGTCTCTCTTTGGCTCCCCTGTAGGGCAGTTCCATGGGCACCTGGCCAGGGTACATGCCTGGCCGTGAGTATCGATCCCGGCTGCCCCCCCACCCCGAGAGAGCCGAGGGGGAGACGGATACCAGCACCACAGGTGGGTGTGAGGGGTAAGAGCTTGTGCCCCTAGAGGTGACAGGCTCCCTGCCCCACTAAGTCAGCCAGTCCCCACGCTGGGGCCTGATGGGAGCCAGTGCCCCCTAGAGGGGACAGGCCCCCGGCCCCCTTCCTCACTCCCCCATGCCAGCTAGTCCCCACGCTGGGGCTGGATGGGAGCCAGCAACCCCTAGAGGGGAAAGGCTCCATAGTCCTTTTCTGTGTCCCGGCCCCACAGGTCCCGTGGCAGTTCCAGACTCTGGGTTCCCTGCACGCTGGCTCGGCCCCTTGGCCCCCCATGAATACGAGGACGTGATGGAGCCTGGGATCTATGAGGAACTGGGGGCCCTGCACCTGCAAGCTCCTGCCCCACTCTGCCCAGGGGCACTATCCTGCCAGGACTATACGGTGAGTGGCCGTCTGCCCATCTTCAACAGGACCCCTGGGTTCTGTTCCTGGCTCAGGGAGGGGAGTGGTGTGTAGTGGTCAGAGCAGAGAGGGGCTGGGAGTCAGGACTCCTGGGTTCTCTGCCTGGCTCAGTGCAGGTTTGGGGTGACGGACTCTCTCTCTTCCCAGGGTGCCTATCCATGGAGGGGCCAGTCCCTGGCTGGCTCTGAGGACCCCCTGAGGATCTACAACCAGGTGGCAGACATGCTCCCACCCGGGGCAGCTGAGGGGCTGCCCTTTGAGCTAAAGGGGGAGCTAGTGTGAGGGGGGCTAGGCCAGGGGCCAGGTGTCTGTCTGACCATAGAATAAATGCCTTGAACCCCACCCTACCTGGACTTGACCGCCGTTGTGTGGGGAACCACGGGGAGTAATGTGAGGGGCTCAGTGCGGGGCATTATCTGTCTGTCCTCTCAGCCCCACTCGGCGCCTGCCCTTCTCAATGACTGCAAGCCAGGTAGAAGGATGTCAATAGCCATTTACTATTTGTCTGGCTCCCCCCCACCTAACACAAAGCAACAGGCACCTGCCCAGGTGCACCCCCCCCCCAGGCTGGCTTGTGGGAGATGTAACCCCCCCAGACCAAAGTTTGCTCCATGCCCCCAAGGGTGGAGCTAGGATCTCTGCCCCTGTGGGGTTGTTGCTGGCTAGCTGGGGGCTACTAAGGGCACTGGGAACAGGAGTCACCATGGGGAGGGAAGCTGCTGGGTTAAGGGGAGCAGCTCTAATGTTTATCCCCAGACAGGTGAAAAGGGGTCTTGGATAGGGGACACCCTCCCCCAACAGGCAGGGCTGGCCCCAATGCCCCAGCATTATGCTGCCTAGAGCCAGAACAGTCCTGGCGGTCACTGGGAAGGGGGTGGGGGGAGGAAAAAGGGTTTAGCTAGGAGGGCCCATTGATTCCCCCTGGCTCTGGACAAGCAGTTGTCTTAGTTCCCTCGTGGCAACTGGCAGGAGTTCTAGTCACTATCCTGGCCCACATGGTGCTAAGGGCTGTACAAACACAGAACAAAAATACAGTCCTGCCCCTCAAGGAGTTTACAGTCTGCCCTTCCCCACCTTGGATAGTCAGAGCTCAGGGGACTTGCACGGAGATGCAGCCACCTCTGGGGTGGGGCAGCCAGGGAACAGCTGCATATAAACAGTGTGCCCAGTGCTGAGATGCAGCCACTGCTGGGGCAGGGCCACTGGGCCCAGCTATAAGTTGAACCAGGGTATCTGGCCTACAGGTTTCCAGTAACACAGATGCTGTGCGGGAAGTTTGAACAGGCGAGAAGCACTAAACCTTATTTCTCAACGAAACGTCTCATGTTCCAACAAGGGAACAAACTTGGGACCCCCCCTTTGTGGGAGGGGGTAATAATAGCAGCGCTGGACCCCAGCCCGCTGCCTCCCAAGGACAATGGCCCTTGGCAATACAGGGGCTATGAAACACAGGCAGCAGTTCTGCTTGCTGCCTGAAGGGGGCACCGCCGTGCCATCACCCTTATCACAGTCACTCAAGCCTGTTTGGGGATGCGGCACTGTGATAATGTGGAGGGTAGGGGCAGACACAGGGTGTGGGTCAAAGGCCAGTCGGACACCGGGGTCCGCCCCACACCCTGCCTCACTCTCCCTCCCCCTCTATGTGAACCACTGTGGTTCATAAAAGTTCATTTCACAGAAATGATATGACTGAAGGAGGGTGGGAGGTAGTTCCCCCCCCCCCCCCTCGGTGGGGCCGGACACCTGGGTTCAATGCCCAACCAAGACATGATTTCATAGAAATCAGGGGGTCTCCCCCAGCCATCCCTGGGGCTGAACACAGGACCCTCTGCTGCACCCCCCCAGCAATATGGGGGGGGACACCACAAGAGGGGGTGTGGGGCTGCCCCCAGATAGAAATTTGGGCTGAGTCAATGCTCAGCAGAGGAAAGGTTAATGGGGCCAACCAACCTCCCTCCCCGTGGGGTTGGGTGTGAAGGAGGCTGCTGCAACCAGGACGCCTGGGTTCTACCCCCGGCTCTGGGTGGGGAGTGGGGTCTAGGGGTATAAAGCTGGGGCTGTCCCTGGCCTTCCCCTCAGCTGCCACCCACTGCATCGGCACAAGCACATGCAGCCCACACATCAGTCCAGTAGGGGGCAGTTACACACCCAGCCCCAAGAGGGGGAAGGCAAGGGGCTCAGCCCCCAAGTGTTGCAGCCCCATATGGCAGGCAGCAGTGGACCCAGGCATCTGGTTGGCCATACTGCGTGCTGCTGTGAGACCCAGTGGGGGGTCCAAGCAACAAGGGAGCAGTGGACTTGGAGAACCCAGGCGTCCGGAGGGCCCTAATACAATAAGTTAGTTAAATACAGAAAATATTACAGACAATTTTCCAGAGAAATGCCAAATCCTCTCCCCCCAGCCTTCTTCACTGAGCGGCACCAGACGAGTCCCCCACCGCCTACTTCCTTTGGCAGCCATGGGTCTAGGGGGGCTGGGTGGGACGGCGGGCAGCACCAGGGGGTGGGCGCCTGCTCTTCAACAAGAGGCGCAGCTGGCGGGGGAAGAAGAGGAGAGGTTGAGTTAGGGGGACACTGGAAAACCCCCAACCACACACTGTGTCCCCCCTGCAGGCTGGGGTGCACCTGCTTCCGTTGGGGGCCCAGCCGCCAGGGCTGGGGGCACTTCACTCCAGGTGTCCGGGGGGGGTGGGCAGTGTCAGAGGCGCAGTGGATCTCCTGGGGGTCTCACCTGGTCTCCCCCGGGCCCGGGAGGCAGCAGATGGGCTGGCTGTTCGTTCTCCAGGTTGCGAGCGCTGGGGTCAGCCCCCCGGCTCAACAGCAGCCGCACGAGGCTCTCCTGGCAGGGTGGGCCCGGCAGGGCTGCAGCCATGTGCAGGGCCGTGTTCCCGTGGGCCTGGGGGGGAGGGAAGGGACAGAGGGTCACACACAGCCCCTGCCCCCCACCAGAACAGCACCCCCTCCCCAGCAGACCTGGCTGAGCCCACCCCAGCCCTTGCAGTCCAGCTTCCCCTGCCCAAACACCCCCCATCATGTCCCACCCCATCCCCCTTCAGAATGGCCTCTCCCTCATCCAATCCCACCCCCAAGCAAGGAGACCCCCTGCCTTCCTCACCTTCATGTTGACGAATTGCCTTGGCCCAGGCAGCTGCAGGAAGAACTGAACCAGCGACAGGTTCCCATCCTGCACGGCCAGGTGCAGAACCGTCTTGCTGCTCTTTATGTCCTGGGAGGGCAGGGATGGGAGGGTGATGAGCGTAGGATGGGGGCAGAGGGGGACCAGATCCTGCTCTCCAAATCCCTGGGCAGCCTGCCCCCCCCACGACCCCCAGTCAAGATGGAAGACTGACACAGCCCTGGGAAGGCCAGAACAGCTGGTGCTATGCGGGGGGGCAGGAAGACAAGGAATTCCCAGCACTGCCCCATGATATCAGCAAGGTCAATTGCATGGTGGGGGGAACGGAGGGCAGAATGGAATGGGGACGCCTTGGGTAGCTAGGAGGCAGATCTGCCCTCCTGGCAAATTCCCCACCCATCCTCCCCCACCCTGCACCAAGCACAGGTCAAGGCTTACAGGCCCTGGGGGACAGGCACAGAACCCCCCCTTCCCTCTCCCCCCGGTCACCTACCTGGCTGGTGTAATCTGCCCCCATGTGCAGCAGGGCCTGGATGCAGGTCAGCATGTCCTGCAGCCGCTCCGGGGTCGGGGTCCCGACACCCAGTGCCTGCAAGGCCTTGTTGTGGGAGATCACAGCACAGTGCAGAGGGGTCTGCCCTGGGGGCACCAAGAGGAGGGGTGAGAGCAGCCCCCCCCACAGCCAGCACCCCTCTTCCCACAGCACTCCCTGCTGGGGGAGGTCAACAAAACCTGCTGGGAGAGGCCGGCAGATCCCCGCCCCCAGCACACTCCCTCGCTCCCCACGTCCCCCGAGCTGGATGTGTCCTACCTTCAAAGTTCCTGGCCTCCACGTTGACAGGGACCCCAGACGCCATCACGGCCTGGCGGAGAGAAACTGGGTTCAGTTAAATCGGGGGGGGGGGTAAATTGACACCAATTTCAGACATTGTATTTGGGTAGAAGGAGTGGTGTCTAGTGGTTAAAGGGGTGGGGGGAAGGGGCTGGGAGCCAGGACTTCTGGGTTTGATCCCCAGCTCTGAGAAGTGAGGGCGGGGGGCCTGTGATCCCGTATACCTGGGTTCCCTCTCGGCTACACACTCACCATGAGGACGTTGGGGAACCCATAGGTGGCCGCCAAGTGCAGCAGCGTCTGGCCCTTGTGGTCAGCGGCATTGGCATCGGCTCCCAGCACCAGCAGGTCCCGCACGAGCTCGGCCTGGTTGGCTGTGGCAGCCACCAGCAGTGGGGTCTGGGGAGGGGGGAAGCCGGGAGACCCCAGCGTTAGAAGGCAGAAAAGGGGCCCATGGCATGACCCTAGACCAGAGGCGGGCAAACTACAGCCCGCGGGACTGTCCTGCCCGACCCCTGAGCTCTTGGCCCAGGAGGCTGGCCCCGGCCCCTCCCCTGTTGTTTCCCCTCCCCTGCAGCCAAGCTGCCGCACGGGCAGTGGGGCTGCGAGCTCCTGCTGCTCTGAGTGGCGCACACACCTGACGGTGGGGGGGTTGGATAGGGGGTCCCAGGGGGCAGTCAGGACAGGGAGCAGGTTAGGGGCGGGGGGTCCTGGGGGGCAGTCAGGAGACAGTTGGATGGGGCAGAGTTTCTGGGGCAGTCAGGGTTCAGGGAACAGGCGGGGTTGGATAGGGCATGGGAGTCCAGGGGGGCCTGTCAGGGGACAAGGAGCGGGGGGGTTGGATGGGTCGGGGGTTCTGAGGGGGGCAGTCAGGGGGCGGGAAGTGAGCAAATAGGGGGCGGAGGCCAGGCTGTTGGGGAGGCACAGCCTTCCCTACCCAGCCCTCCAATACACACAGTTTCACACCCCATTGTGGCCCTCAGGCCAAAAAGTTTTCCCACCCCAACCTAGATCCCCAGTAATGGCCTTATCCTGACCACCCAGTGACCCTTGACCCCTACCTTGGCGTGATCCTTGAGCCCATTGGCACGGTTGGCCAACTCTTCTGCATGACCCTTACCATCCACCTGCAGCACTGCGACCTTTGACCCACAGTCGCTCCATTCTCCTGCCCTGAGCTGGGGGCCCAGCCCAGCCCCCCGCCCCTGGAACCCCCATGGCTCACCTTGCCCTTGTGTTCCTTGATCTCCAGCTGCCCACACTCCTTGAAGGCCTCGGCAGCTGCCTGGGCAAAGTGACGCAGCCCCCGGGCAGCCAGCAGGTGTAGGATCCTGCCGGGGGGGGGAGAGACAGATGTCAGTGACCCCCCTTGCACCTCCCAAACCAGTGAGGAGCTGCCAAAAGCTGAAGAACCGGTCCCTTCAGTCACTCTGGGTCTTCGGCGGCGGGTCCTTCAGGGCCGCCAAAGGCCCGGAGCACCGCTGGGTGAGTAAAAATTAAAAAGGGATTCTCAGGGGAGTCTCCCCAGCCAAGAGCTCAGGCGGGCCGGACACAACAGTCCCATGGGCCAAAGTTTGCCCACCCCTTTAACAACGGGTTCTAAACCGACTTCAAAATTTAACAACCAGTTCTGAACCAGCTCCAGCTCACCACTGCCCCAAACCCCTGCAGATCCCCCACCCAGTGCCACCACCCTTGCACCTCCACAGCTCTTCACACCTGCCCATGCACCGCCCTACCCAGTCTCACACGCTTCTGCACCCCTGCAGATCCCCCACCTGCCTCCTGCATCCCCCAGTGCCACCTGCTTTCTGTCCCTCCCTAAAGCCCAGGAGATCCCCCACCCCCTCTGTGCCACCCTCCCTGCTGCTTGCACTGCCCCTGCCCTATTCCCACCCAGGCTTTCACTAACATTACCCAACCCCCCCCCCCCCCCCAGACAGACCATCCCATCCCACCCCCCACTATATGCCCCCCCCAGTCCTATTCCACCCCCTGCCAGCTCTATCCATTATCCTCCCTAGGACACAGCAGTTCAGCCCCCGCACACCCCATCTGAGGCGGGGGGCTGAGGAGCCCCATTCCCTCCACTCCCAGGAGTGGGGGGCTAGGGTGAGTTTTGGGGTCCTCCTAGATACTCACGTGTCCCCATCTTCATCCTGATGCAGCAGCCGCACTGGGTCCATGCTCCGGATCTCGGCTCGGGCCCTGGCCAGCTCCCCGGGATCCAGCACCCCAACCGGGTCCCCAAAGCTGCCCACTTCTAGGGGGTCAGAATAGGGGGTGCTCCGGGTGGGCTGCATCCAGGGGGCAGAGGATGCCTGCGGAGTTGGGAACAGGTCCAGTGAGGGGGGTGGTACAGGGACCTGGTGAGGGGAGAGAGCGGGGGGGTTACAGCCCTCACTCCCGACCCACTGCGCCCTGCTAGCCCAGCCCCACAGCTCTGCTGGTGCCCCTCACTCCCGACCCACAGCCATCTGCTAGCACAGCCCTACAGCTCTGCCGGTGCCCCCTCCTGACCCGCTGCCCCTTTTTAGCCCAGCCCCACAGCTCTGCCGGTGCCCCTGCTTCCCAACCCACTGCCCCTGCTAACCCAGCCCCACAGATCTGCCGCTGCCCCTCACTCCTGACCCGCAGCCCCCATCTCACCTCCAAGTCCCCCGTGGCTGCCATCATGGTGCTGTAGGGATCACCTGCTCCAAACACCCCAGTCCCCACAGAGGCGTAGGAGTCTGTTGCCTCGTACATGGGTCCTGGGGACTGGTAGCTGCTGGCCGCGGCCGAGCAGTGATAGTGGCAGTCGGGGAAGGCCGCATGGCATGAGGGGTCGACCTGCCAGGGTGGGTAGGGAGCCAGGGGGGGCCCAGGAGCAGATTCCCCCCCAGATCCCCTTCCCAGCCCCATGGGCTCCGGGCAATCATCTGGATGGGAGAGAGACATGGATGGTGGGTGCAAAGCATGCGGGGGGGGGATGAGAGACAGCATAGGTGTCCCAGGGGGAGAGCATGGCACTCCTGAGGGATCAGAGGATCTGGGGTTGTCATACCACAGGCAGGGAGTGGGGACCCCAGGGGAATCAAAGGGTATCTAGGGTTGGGGGAAAGCTGCAATGGGGGGAGTCCATTTTTCACTCACCTGTCTGAGAAGAGTCAATGACATCTGTTGGGACCTACAGAGAGGGAAAAAGAACAAACCAGAAATTGCTGATGAGCCACAGGATGGCTTGTCTGGAGCCGAGATGCAGCCACCTCTGGGGTAGAACAGCCAGGTAACAACTGCACATAACACTGTGTGAGTGGCCAGGAAATAAAGGAGACGCCTGTCCTGCAGCATGTGCCTTGGGGGGCAGAATGGAAATGACACGAAGAGATTTGGTGCACACACCAGGAGTCACACCTGAGGTCCAGGGCTAGAGAAGTCTCAGCTGTGACCAAGACACGCAGGGAAATGGGGCGGGGGAGGCAGGGCAGAGGGGCTCACCTGAGAGCTGGCTGCATAGCCCAGTGCTGTCTGCTGCCGTCTCTTCTGCTCCAGAAGCTTCTTCACTGTCTGGGGTGGGACCGCGCTTCTGTCTCCTCTACCGCCTGGCAAGGGGAAGGGAGACAAAGCACTCAGCCTAGGACTCCTGGGTTCCATCCCCTGGTTGTGACAGGGGAGTGGGGTCTAGTGGTTAGAGCTGGGGGGGGGGGGCGGGACTCCTGGGTTCTCTCTCTGGCTCTGGGAAGGGGGGGGTGGGTCTAGTTGGTTAGAGGCAGGGAGCCAGGACGCCTGGGTTGTCTCCTCAGCTTTGGGGTCTAGTGGTAGGTAGGACACTAATGGGATGTCTCAGGCGCTCTCCGACCGCCCCTCCCCACAACCATGGAGCAATCGTTTCCACCCAGGCCGGTGCCTACACAGCGGATTTTTCCTTTCCAAGCCGCCCCAGGAGGAAAACGTGTCATGGACCGTCTGAGACACGGAGAGACAAAGGCCCCTGCTGCTGGCTGCGGCTGCCGCCGCCCGCCCCGTGCCCCCGGCAGGGCTGCCCCTGCCACCCGGCGGCGTGTTCCTTCCATGCTGGAAAGCAACAGCTCACTCGCCCCCACGCCGCCCGCCGGGGAAGTGACGTGACCCAGCGACAGGTGGGGGCGGGGCTGGGAGTCGGGGTGCCTGGTTTCTCTGCCCAGCTCTCACCCTGTATCTGGAGCTGGGGAGAGAACCCGGGAGTCCTGGCTCCCAGCCCCCTCTGGCTATTAGACCCCACTCCCCTCAGAACCCAGGCGTCCAGGCCCTCCCTCCTCCAACCACAAGACCTCTCCCCCAGAGCTGGGGCTGACACACCCAGGACTGGGGGGGAGTGGAAGTCAGTTTCTGGGGTGGTTTAGCCCAGGGTGGCGGGGGGGGGGGAACGGAGTCCCCATTCCTGAGGGGGGGAGAGGGGGCAGCCCCCTGACAAGAGCCTAGTGCCCCCCCAGCCCTGTGACCCACCCCACTCCCCATCTGCTACCCAAGAGCCTTCTCCACTGCTGCTCCCAACCCACTCCTGTGTGGGGGGTGGTCCCCATCTGACCAGTCAGAGGTCCCAGCCAGTGCTCCTCTTCTGGGTGGGGGGGCACCTCACCCCCTGCCTGCCCTTCCGCTCTGGAGCTGCCGCCTTTCCCTGCCCCCTCCCTACTTCTCATCCACTCCTTGGCCTCAGTCCTGCTCTCCCCGGCCTCAGTCCTGCCCTCCTCCTTCTCCCAGAATACCCCAGCACCCCCACCCCAAAGCTCCCCCAGCACCGTCCTAGCTCGCCCCCGAACCCCAGTCGATTTCGTTTCCGCCTCCCCCGCCCCCACATTCAAACCGAGACTGAATTTGAGACAGTCGCACCCCGATGACACCGACCCACTGGACAATGAGACAGTGTGTCCTGGAAACGGGTGTGGGACGGTAAAGCGCGGGGGGCGGGTGTCAGGACTCCTGGGTTCTATCCCTGTCTCTGGACCAGGGGGCGGCGGTGGAGGCTGAGAGTCAGGGCTCCTGCGACAGGATTCCTCAACCAAAACCAGGGATAGCGCAGGGACCCTCCGTCCCTCTCTGCTCCCGGGAGACCCTCAGCGGTGGCTGGGAAGGATTGAGGGTTCCCCAGACCCTCCGCTCCCCCTCGGGCTCGAGGCCTGTCATTGGCTGTCCGCTGGAGAGGCTGTTTCCTCCCCACCGTCAGGGTTCAGTGCCGGCAGGGGTTTCCCGGTGACGCAGAGCTACTGCTCGGGGATTCCGCTCCACGCACCATTGCCCTGCGACGGTCAGGCCCACAGGGGGGAGGGGACAGCCCACCCCCCCCCCCAGCGTCACAGGAGATCCCTTTACCACCCCACCCATTAGACCCCACTCCCGTCCCAGAGCCAGGGAGAGAACCCAGGAGTCCTGGCTCTCAGCGCCCCTGCTTCTGACTCACTAGACCCCACTCCCCTCCCAGAGCTAGGATAGAACCCAGGAATCCTGGCTCCCAGCCTCTCCTGCTGTATCCACTAGACCCCACTCCCCTCCGGGGGTGGGGGGGGGTGGCGCAGAACCCAGGAGGTCCACGCAACCCTTAACCACCTACCCCCCTGTTGCGTATACCGCTGCAGTCTGGGCACCAGCTGCCCTAACAACTGGTCATAGCCAGTCCTTATTACAGCACCAGTCTATAGAGACCATGCAGCCCTAGGAACTCCTCCCACCCCACGTATTATAGCCCTGTTTCAGCTCTGATGGTCTGCACTGACACCAGTCTAATATAGTTTCCCCTCCCCCGCTCAATGCAGACTAGTCTATATGGCTGTAATTCAGGTATCAGCTACCCTGTTCTGTATAGGGACTGCTCCAATATAGAAGGCCCCTACACCCGGTGTATGATAGCTATGTCCCAGGCCCACCGATACCGGTCCAATATAGAGCCCCTCCTGCACAATACAGTCCAGTCTATGACAGCAGTATCCCAGGCACCGCGAGACTGGTCCATTCGTAGCCCCTATGCGCAGTAATACCGGTCCAATACAGCTCCCCCAGCAATATAGCCCACTCTACCATAGCTGCATCTCAGGCAGAGAGATACTGAGCCAATACAGCCCGGTCTAGAATAGCTGTATATCTCATAGGACAGCTAAGCAAGTCTGTATACCGACTGGTCCCATATAGACACCCCTCCTTATAGTCACAGCACCCCGCTTTTATTCAGCGACTGGTAATAGGAGCAAAGAAGAAACGATGTATCTCCCTAAAGCAGCCACGCCTCTCTCTTAAAGGGCCAGTACCCCCACTCACCTTTCTGAGAGCGCATGCCCCCCAGCCGCCGTTCCCCGCGAGCTCACTGCCCCACTGAGCCCAGCAGCTGCGCGTCCCGGCTTATAGGGGGCAAGCACCGCTCCGCCCCTTGAAGAGGAAACACCACCTGTTTCCCGAGGCTGGCCAGAGTGACATCTCCCCACCCCCTCAGCAGGGCGGGGCTAAAACTAAATAACAGTCTGGTTGTCCCCAGATCACTGGGAGCCCGGATTCCTGGGTTCTGGGGGGTGGCGTTAGTGAGTTAGAGCAGGGGGGCTGGGAGTCAGGACTCCTGGGTTCTCTCCCCAGCTCTGGGTGGGGAGTAGGGTCTAGCACTTAGAGCACAGTGGCTGGGAGTCAGGACTCCTGGGTTCTCTTCCTGGCTCTGGGGGGCTTCAGTGGTTACAGCAGGAGGGGCGCGGGAGCCAGGGCTCCTGGGTTCTATGCCCAGCTCTGGGAGGGGAGTGGAGTCTAGCGGTTAGAAGTGGGGCGGGGCTGGGAGCCAGGCGTCCTGTGTTCTCTTCCCAGCTCTGGGAGGAGGGGTTCCCCATGCATGACATCAGAGTTCCCAATGACCGCGTTTGCAGAAGTGACACCAGGCGGGCGCACTGCTCAGGGGGCTCAGTATGTCAGGGCGGGGGCGGGAGCTTCCCCCCAGCCCTGGGGTGTTCCCCACGCCACGGGCCAGCGCCCAGGCACTGCTGCTTGGCGGCCTCTCCCAGGGGGCCCCTTTAAATACACGACACCCACTTGTAACCACAGGTTCCCTATGAGGCAACCGCTTGTTCCCACATGGGCAGCCAATCAGAGACCGGCGCCAGGTGCGACGCAGCTGGTTCCCACGGCAACTAGTGAGTGGTAAGAGAAGAGCCAGAAAATTAAAGAGACAGAAAAAGCAACTTAAAGGGAGGGGGCAGGGAATGGGTCAGGGGGCCTCTCCCCTCTAGGGGGCGCTGGCTCCCATCCGGCCTCAGGGCAGGGGACAGGCTGGGGGGGCGCGGAATGGGGCATGGGCTTTTCCCTTCTTGGGGGTGCCAGCTCTTCCCTGTAACTTGAGTGGTCTTGGCTTTTGAGGAGGGGAGTCTTTCACTCCTGTCCCTACATCCTGCATTTGCCCCATTGCTCTCTCCTGTCTGGAGAAGCAGAGGGCTGTCCCCAGTACCTGCTCTAACCACTTGATCCCACTCCCCTCCAAGAGCTGGGGTTAGAACCCAGGAGTAAGGATAGAGATAGTTAGACACTCCTTACTGGAAAATTTCCCTCTCCATCGGTCTATGCTAATTAACAGGCTATTTCTATGGGACACTATCTATCTATCCATCCCAAGGGCCCAGGTTTGCCGAGTAGCGCCACCCCGTGGTGTCGGTGGAAATGCTCCTCGCAGCGGCAATGAAGCTGCTGCCTGTAGGGTGAGGGGCGGGCAAGGGAATCAGTGAGGCAGGGTCCGTGAATGGGGCAGGGAGTGGGTCCCCAGGTACTGAGTCATCAATAGTGACTCAGCACATCGCTGGTGAATCTGCGACAGACAAATCATTGGGGTATTTCCCCCACCCCACGCCCCTCTCCCGGCCCCAGGCAGGGGCTCTGTGTCTGTCTGTCCACTGCTTCCAGCTCTGGGAGGGGAGTGGGAGCTAGTGGGAGCGAGCCAGGAGAGCGGGGAGCCAAGTTCTATCACCAGCCCTCGCAGGAGTGGGGTCTGGTGGGTCAGAGCAGCGGGAGGGGCTGGGAGCAGATCGCCTGGGTTCTATTAACAACTGTGCCACTGAAGACAGACTGATTGCGGTGCTGCGAGCTCACAGACCCAGAGCGACTGCTCCCTGCCCCGCGGGCTTTTATAGCAACGATAATTTTAGTCCCCGACACACAAGGGGAAGTGAAGAGTCATTAGTTGTAGGAGCATAAACACAGCACCTGCGTGACTCAGAGAAGGTCACCCAGCCTAGGGGAGGCGCCCACTCGATAGATGGCTAGATAGTGGGGGATGTGTGGGGAGAGATAGTGGGCCGTGGATGCGTACGGATAGATAGGTGGTGGGGGTGGATGGGGATGGGGATGGATGGATAGGCGGTGGTGGGTGGGTGGGGACGGATAGATAGCTGTGCAGTAGAGGGGGACGAATAGATAGGCAGTGGATGGGGATGGGGACGGATAGACAGGCAGTGGATGGGGAATGGGATGGATAGACAGGCAGTGGATGGGGATGGGGATGGATAGATAGGCAGTGGGGATGGATGGGGATGGGATGGATAGATAGGCAGTGGATGGGGAATGGGGATGGATAGATAGGCAGTGGATGGGGAATGGGGATGAATGGATAGGCAGTGGATGGGGATGGGGATGGATAGATAGGCAGTGGGGATGGATGGGGATGGGGATGGATAGATAGGCAGTGGATGGGGAATGGGGATGGATAGATAGGCAGTGGATGGGGATGGGGATGGATAGATAGGCAGTGGGGGTGAATGGGGATGGGGATGGATAGATAGGCAGTGGATGGGAATGGATGGATAGATAGGCAGTGGGGGTGGATGGGGATGGATAGATAGGCAGTGGATGGGGATGGGGATGGATAGATAGGCAGTGGATGGGGATGGATAGATAGGCAGTGGGGATGGATGGGGATGGGGATGGATAGATAGGCAGTGGATGGGGAATGGGGATGAATGGATAGGCAGTGGATGGGGATGGGGATGGATAGATAGGCAGTGGGGATGGATGGGGATGGGGATGGATAGATAGGCAGTGGATGGGGAATGGGGATGGATAGATAGGCAGTGGATGGGGATGGGGATGGATAGATAGGCAGTGGATGGGGAATGGGGATGAATGGATAGGCAGTGGATGGGGATGGGGATGGATAGATAGGCAGTGGGGATGGATGGGGATGGGGATGGATAGATAGGCAGTGGATGGGGATGGGGATGGACAGATAGGCAGTGGGGGTGGATGGGGATGGATAGATAGGCAGTGGATGGGAATGGATGGATAGATAGGCAGTGGGGGTGGATGGGGATGGATAGATAGGCAGTGGATGAGGAATGGGACAGATAGATAGGCAGTGGATGAGGAATGGGACAGATAGATAGGCAGTGGATGAGGAATGGGATGGATAGATAGGCAGTGGGGGTGGATGGGGATGGATAGATAGGCGGTGGTGGGTGGATGGGGATGGATGGATAGGCAGTGGATGGGGATAGATGATAGGCAGTGGATGGGGATGGGGATGGATAGATAGGCAGTGGATGAGGATGGGGACTGATAATGGGGGTGGATGGGGATGGACAATGGGGGGGTGAATGGGGATGGATAGATATGCGGTGGGAGTGGATGGAGACAGATAGATAGGCAGTGGGGGTGGAGGGAATGGATAGATAGGTGGTGGGGGTGGATGGGGATGGATAACAAGGGATGGTGGGGGAGGATTGGGATGGATAATGTGGGGTGGATGGGGTTGGATAGATGGGCAGTGGGGGTGGATGGGGATGGATAATGGGGGGGCGTGGATGGAGATGGATAATGAAGTGTGGATGGGAATGGATAGATGGGCAGCGGGGGAAGATGGATAATGGAGGGTGGATGGGGATGGATAGGCGAAGGGGGGTGGATGGGGATGGATAATGAAGGGGTGGATGGAGATAGATAATGGAGTGTGGATGGGGATGGATAGATGGGTGGCGGGGGAGGATGGATAACGGTGGGTGGAGGGGGATGGGTAAAGGGGGGTTGATGGGGATGGATAATGGTTGGAGGATGGGGATGAATAAATGGGCAGTGGGGGTGGATGGGGACAGATAATGGCGTGGTGGATGGAGATGTATAGATGGGCAGCAGGGGAGGATGGATAATGGGGGGTGGATGGGGATGGATAATGGAGGGGGGATGGGGATGGATAGGTAAGCAGTGGGGGTGTATGGGGTTGTATAATGGGGTAAAAGGTAAATATCCCTGAAAACACAGACATTCGTCCCAAAACCATTCCCCCCGACACCCTGATCTTTTCCAATCAGCCACCACATTGACCACCCAGCTGTCCTGGGAGAGCTCCCCTCCTCCAACGCCCGCCCCCACTCCCCCGCCCTCCCCCGCACGCACTCCCTGTCAAGATGGGGCTGAAACAGGGGCCTCGGCTGCTTGTTCTTTGAGAAAGAGTACTTGTGGCACCTTAGAGACTAACCAATTTATTTGAGCATAAGCTTTCGTGAGCTACAGCTCACTTCATCGGATGCATACTGTGGAAACTGCAGAAGACGTTATATACACAGAGACCATGAAACAATACCTCCTCCCACCCACTTTCCTGCTGGTAATAGCTTATCTAAAGTGATCACTCTCCTTACAATGTGTATGATAATCAAGTTGGGCCATTTCCAGCACAAATCCAGGTTTTCTCACCCTCCCCCCCCCCCCCAAACTCACTCTCCTGCTGGTAATAGCCCATCCAAAGTGACCACTCTCTTTACAATGTGTATGATAATCAAGGTGGGCCAGAGTGAGTTGGGGGGGGGCGAGAAAACCTGGATTTGTGCTGGAAATGGCCCACCTTGATTATCATGCACATTGTAAGGAGAGTGGTCACTTTGGATGAACTATTACCAGCAGGAGAGTGAGTTTGTGTATGTATGGGGGTGGGGGGTGAGAAAACCTGGATTTGTGCTGGAAATGGCCCACCTTGATTTTCATACACATTGTAAGAAGAGTGGTCACTTTGGATAAGCTATTACCAGCAGGAGAGTGAGTTTGTGTGTGTGGGTTTTGGAAAAAAAAAAGGGGGGGGGTGAGAAAACCTGGATTTCTGCTGGAAATGGCCCCCCTTGATTATCATACACATTGTAAGGAGAGTGGTCACTTTGGATAAGCTATTACCGGCAGGAGAGTGAGTTCGTGTGTGTGGGTTTTGGAAAAAAAAAAAAGGGGGGGGTGAGAAAACCTGGATTTGTGCTGGAAATGGCCCACCTTGATTATCATACACATTGTAAAGAGAGTGGTCACTTTGGATGGGCTATTACCAGCAGGAGAGTGAGTTTGCGGGGGGGGGGGGGGGGGGGGGGGGGGGCGGAGGTGAGAAAACCTGGATTTGTGCTGGAAATGGCCCAACTTGATTATCATACACATTGTAAGGAGAGTGATCACTTTAGATAAGCTATTTCCAGCAGGAGAGTGGGGTGGGAGGAGGTATTGTTTCATGCTTTCTGTGTATATAATGTCTTCTGCAGTTTCCACAGTATGCATCCGATGCAGTGAGCTGTAGCTCATGAAAGCTTATGCTCAAATAAATTGGTTAGTCTCTAAGGTGCCACAAGTACTCCTTTTCTTTTTGCGAATACAGACTAACACGGCTGTTACTCTGAAACCTGTTCTTTGAGAATTCCTCTAATGCTTTTGGTGAGAGTTGTGAGTGTGGAAACTTCAACATGGTGAGTCTTCACAGACACAGCGAGAGACAGACCCTGCCCCAGCTGAGATCAGAGCCCCATATTGCTGGGCGCTGCCCAGACACATTGAGAGACAGTCCCTACCCAGGGATAGAAGCCAGGAGTCCTGGCTCCCCACCCCCACCCCCCGCTCTAATGAATTTGCTGTTCACACACTACAATTATAGATTAATCTGGTGTCTCTCCAAAACACTCCACAGTGTGTGAACCTGGTGACCCATTCCCGCACCACTGAAATGCAACCACCTCTGGGGTGAGGGGCAGCAGCTATTTCACAGCCTCACAGATATGCCCCATGGGGTGCGTCCAGTCAGCTGCTGCTGAGGTGGGATGCGTCAGTCGGCTGCCAGCTCAGAAAAACACTCTTTGATACTTGTTTCCCATTGAAGCTGTTCTGATCCGCCTTGCAGACACAAAGAGCCTTTGGTGTCCCCTAAACATGACATTTGTTGGCCCAGACTAGGGTAAGCTGCTGGGAGGTGAGATCTAAGAGCAGCTCTCACCTACCCCCAGAGCTGGGAGAGCAGCTGGTTGTCTGGGCTGATCCCACCGCTGACACTCATCATGGAGGCAGTGGGGTCAAGGCCGATAAAAATAATCCCTCCTCATGTGTTTCTGCAGCCTCCCACCCTGGGGAAAGGAGCCAAGAGAAACTTCCTGCCTCCCAAGGGTGAGAGACTTGCTGTTTAGGAGACGATAAAGCCCAGTGGTTAGAAGCAGTGATGGGGGAGGGGGCGGGCTGGAAGGCAGGACTCAGAGATTTACAGGACCTAAGGCCAGAAGGGACTATTATGAGCATCCAGGCTGCGCCACCCCACACCTCCAGCACAGATCTGGGGGTCGAGCTAGAGTACCCTCAACTCTGCCCCCTTGCATGTGTGCTGTCAACTCCACGCCCTTCATAGATTACAAGTCCATGTCTGGTAGCTGAGCTAGAGCAGAGCTTTTAGAAGGAGACGCCCAATCTCAATGGAAAGCCTCCAAGGGCTGGAAAATCTGCTTCTTATTTCCAGTCTGGATTTGTCTGGCTTCATCCTCCAGCCATCAGATCTCGCTCTGCCTTTGTCAGCTGGGTTAAAGAGCCCTCTGTGCCCCCAAATCTCCTTCCAAGGGAGGAGGGTGGTGGAGAATATGGAGAGTTTTGTAATAATTTGATGACTCAGTTTCCTCACTCACTTGGCCCAGCTTCCCACGGGGAGCGAAGGGCTTAACTTCTCCCAGGGGGAGTGAGATGCAGCCAGATGTCAACTGGGCCTGATGGGGCTGGAATGAGAGGCCCAAGGACCAGACCACATTCTGCAAAGCAGCAGGCAGAACAGGTGAGGATGGCACCTTGGGTCTAGGTGTGAACGGGGCCTGGCAAAGATTTACATTCATGGCTGTTCAGGGTGGAGGGGGAGCCCATGAGGCTGCAGGAGAAGCAGAGCAGCCAGCATGTGCCAGATGCTCGTAATAGCATAGTTCCTCCGGTTCCCCCTTCTCGAGCACATCGAACACCCACTGCTTCTCTTTGCTTGCGGGGCCCTTCACAGCTGGTCCCCAGCCTAGCTAGTCCTCGCTCATTCACTGTCTCCTGATGCCCAGGGGGCCAGCTTAGCGCCCGCTTGTGACATTTCCAAACCAGCCTCTGCAGGTTTTGTCCCAGGAATCCTGACTCCCAGCTCCACTCCCCAGCTCTAACCACTAGACTTCACTCCCCTCCCAGGACCAGGGATAGAACCCAGGAGTCCAGACTCCCACCCCACCACAAACTAACCACTAGACCCCAGTCCCCTCCTGGAGCTGGGATAGAATCCAGGAATCCTGTAACCACTAGACCCCACTCTGCTCTGAGAGCTGAGAATGGAACCCAGAAGTCCTGGTTCCCAGTCTGCCCAACCCCTACCCACCGCCTCTTACCACTGGCTTTTCTTGACATGTGAAGATCGGGCCTGGTGCCATTAAGAGCCAGGAAGTCTTTATCACTGTTCCTTTTCCTCCCCTGAGCCCCAGCCCCTGCCAGCCCAGCACATGGGCTCGTGGGTTACAAATACATGAGCAAGGATGTTTGTCTATCTGCATAGCCCACTGCCTCCTGGTTACTGTCTGCACTGAGATCAGACAATGCAGCCCCAGGGCCAGGGTAATTGCTGTGCTCCTGAGATGTCACACTCCCAGGTGATTTGATGTGTGTGTGGGGGGGAAGACAGTGGTTCTAGAGTCTCAAAGCAGCTTAAACTGAAATGGAAGGTGTTTCTCCAGCTTAGCGCTGGGCTAGCTGTCCCCTTGGGGCATTATGTGCGACTGTTCCCCGGCAGCCCTGTGCCAGCAGTGGCTGCATCTCAGCACCTGGTGAATCATCCCTGCCTGGTGTTATGTGTGGCTCTTACCCAGCTACTCCACCCAGAGGTGGCTGCATCTTAGCACCAGTGAGCTGTCCCCGTGCAGCATCTGTGTGCACCTGGTAACTGGGTTATATGGTGTTTGGATGAAGGAGTAATTGAAATTTTAAATAGAGGATCTTGTAGGTTTATTATTAGTTATTATTTGCACTGTAGTAGTGCTGAACTCCAAGCCCAGGCAAGCACCCCAGTGTGCTAGGCGCTGCGCAAACATGGGAATATCGCTGCCCCTCTGGGGAGTGGGAGCAGAATCCAGGGCTTCGTAGCTCAGTCACCTGAAGGAGGAGAAACTAGCACCATGGAGGCTGGGTATATTCTCAGTGCAACTTGCTTGTTTGCTGTACGTGCACCAGTCCTGGACAGACATGGTTGTAAACTGCATCCAAGGAACTCCCTCTGTGGGGACTCTCAGCAGAAACCACCAAGGCTGGATTCCCAGGGAGCAAATAACTCTCCACAGACTGGGGGATTGAGGCAGCAAGCACCCCGGAGAGAACTAAAGTGCAAAAACGAACGAAAAACAAATTTCTTCCAAAGCCTGAACAGTTGCTTGCACACTAAGGGCAAATTGTAACAGCAGCACCTGGAGGCTGCTGGCAGAACAAAGACAAGGCCCAGCTTATGTGCCAGGGAGACTGAATTCCCCCTGGGGTCTTTGCTGGACCATTCTGTACCCCATACTCATGCCCCCCCCCGCTAATGCCCACCTCCCCTCTAGGGGGCAGAGGAGAGCTCAGTGCCCATGGCCTGTTCAGCCAGCGAGGGGCTGGTTAACGCCGTCTGGGGTGTCGATTTGGTGATTCAGACACATGTTTGCTAGGAACAGGTCTGAGATGCTCACAGCACCCAGCCGCCTACCAGGGAAAAGCGCCTGCCCCCTTCCCCGATCTAACCATTAGATCCCACACCCCTCCCCAAGCCAAGACTGGAACCTAGGAGTCCTGGCTCCCAGCCCCTGCCCCTGCTCTAACCTGTAGACCCCACTCCCCTCCCAAAGCTGGATAAAGAACCCAGGAGGGCTGCTTTCATCACTAGCTTTGGTGCAGCAAGCTCCAGACCGCAGATAATCACTGGCCCCTTCTGCCTTCTCTACGAGATCCTGTTCTTAGAATCGTTGCGTCACATCAGATCTTCCGAGACACGAACTCAGCATCTCTGGCCCCAGTGGAGCAGAGAGAGAAGGGCCCAGCTAGAGGAACTGTGTATCACAGCGGGTGAGCCAGCCCCATGGGACGCTGGGTGGGCCCATCATGACTAGGATCAGGGGGCTGTACCCTGCTCAGCAGCAATTCTGGGAAGGACCCAGGTGTCCTCATGGAGCCAACTATCCTGGGTGAAAACAAAAAGAGTACTTGTGGCACCTTAGAGACTAACAAATTTATTTGAGCATAAGCTTTCGTGAGCTACAACTCACTTTATTGGCCAAGCATGACCCTGGGCTGGAGACACAGGGAAATAGCAAGGGAATAGCTGGGATCCCCGCTGGACGTGACACTGGGGAGACTGCGTCCAGCTCTGGGGGGGCCGCACGGCAAACAGGGTGTCCGGAAATGGGGGAGGTATCGGAGAAGAGCAACGGGGATGATCTGAGGGCTGGAAAACCTGCCCAAGAGCCAAGCACTCAAGGAGCTTGATCTAGTGAGTTTAACCCAGAGAAGGCTCAGAGGGGACTAGATCCCGGTCTGTCAGCACCTCCCTGGGGGAGGTTTTGGGGAGCAGAGGGATTAACCAAACAGACAGGGGAAGAGTGAGAGCTGATGGCTGGGGGATGGAGCCAGAGAAATCGAGACTGGGAATAAGGGACAGATCTTCCCCAGGGAGGGGAACTGACCCTGGGAAGGACTGCTCCAGAGACATGACAGAGTCTCCAGCCCTCAGAGTCTTTCTATGGAGATCAGACATCCCTAAAAGCACTGCTGTAGCTCGACCATCAGATCTGGGCTGGAGGCCGGGATCCCTGGAGGTGGTCACTGGGCTGGGCAGACTGTGTGGGCATAAAGGTCCCTTCTGACATTAAGATGGGCAGATCAAGGAATGCTGCAATAAGCGGCTGGCCTGGGAGCTTCTCAGGTCTCCCTGGGGAGGCAGGAAGCTGCAATGCTGAATAAAGCTAAACACTGCGAGGTCATTATTACTATATCCCACGTGTCATGGTCATGTCTTATGGCCCAGCTGAGATCAGGGCCCTATTGTGCCAGGCGCTGCCCAGACACAGAGAGAGACAGTCCCTGCCCCAGCTGATATCAGGGCCCCCTTGTGACAGACACTGCCCAGACACAGTGAGAGACAGTCCTTGCCCCAGCTGAGATTGGGGCCCTGTTGTGCCAGGAGCTGCCCAGACACACAGCCAGAGACAGTCCCTGCCACAAAACGTTTGAAGTCCAAAGAGACAAAAGTAAGTTTTTTATCCTCCTTGTACAGGTGAGAAAACTGAGGCACGGAGCGGCGTGGCTTGCTCATGGTCACATGGGGCCCTGTGGCAGCATTGTGTAGCCCATAGAACTGGCTTTAGCATTTATTTTATGTGGCAGCAATGCAAGGAACCCACAGGCCTGTCTCCTGTGAGACGCTGGCATCAGCAGTTAGCATAAGGCTTGGGGCCTATGGACTCTGGCACAGAGAAATGGCCTAACGGTGACCCCTACGTTTTGGGGACGTGGGAACAGAGCGTTTAAGGGGAAGCTTTGTCCACAACGACACCAGGAACATGAGCTAACACCAGCTTGTGGATATTTTAGCATGGGCCCATTGGCAGCTGTCTGACCACCAGAGAGCCATGACCTACCTATAGGGGAAGGGCCCCGATCAGTGGTAGGGGGAAGAGATACACATAAGGAAGAGGGGAGACACCCCTATGGAACAGGCATTAGGCAGGGTGGCGTCAGCGTAACATCAAGTACAAGTCGCATCCCAGCCTGCGGGCAGGAGAGCGTCGTGTAGCCCTTGGGGGGTGCCAGGGTGACAGCGAGGAAGGTGATGGTGAGGAGGAAGATACTGGCTGACAGTCCGGGTTGTTCTGCATGGGACGGTTCAGAGGGACCCACTGCCACCTCTCTATCTATCTCGCTGGGCTGGAGCCTTTGTGACTTTGTTAAATGTGCTAATAATTCCTCAAGTGCGAGTGTCACAGCTGTGCCCAAGGGGCTCCCAGCTGAACCCCAGTTTCCATAATCCTGGGCCTGACCTGGGGACACAAACCTGTCAAACCCCCGCGGGATCACTGGGAATTCTGAAGTAATCCAGAAAATGACTATGTGACTCCTATATCGGGCTCCAGCTGTGACTAGATCCGAGATCTCCTGCCTTAGCCCCAAGCTGTAGAACTGATAAATGAAATTGTTCATAAGTAAAGTTTATGAATGAAACAACATTCATTCATAAAACCAGTCACCCCAATAACTAGCTAATTGACAATTAAGATGCTTGTTAAGAGCCATAGCTGTTCAGCCATCTGCCCTTGTAAATTTCACTTTCAATCCAATTGCTGCTTAAGTCACTGAAACTTGCACTCAAATAAATTGCAAAAAGAAAAGGAGGACTTGTGGCACCTTAGAGACTAACCAATTTATTTGAGCATGAGCTTTCGTGAGCTACAGCTCACTTCATCGGATGCATATTGTGGAAAGTTTAGAAGATCTTATTATATACACACAAAGCATGAAAAAATACCTCCTCCCACCCCACTCTCCTGCTGGTAATAGCTTATCTAAAGTGATCACTCTCCTTACAATGTGTATGATAATCAAGTTGGGCCATTTCCAGCACAAATCCAGGTTTTCTCACCCCCCGCCCCCCCACCACACACAAACTCACTGCTGGTAATAGCTTATCTAAAGTGACCGGGGGTGAGAAAAGCGGGGCAGGGCTATGGCAAGGCCTAGCGCGCCCAGTTCCTGGGCGACCTGCAGCACAACTGCACCCTGTGCCTCGACCCGCTGGCACTCGGAGGTGGGGGCGCCTACTCCTTTGATTTCCAGACCCAGAGCCAAAGCTGGAGAAGCCCCTGAGCCCTGTGCCTCACGGTGTCAGGTAATCCCCAGCTCCTCTTCCAGAAACATTTCCCCAGCAACCCAGCCTGGCCCCATGCAGCGTTATGTGCAGCTGCTCCCCAGCTGCCCTGCCCCAGAGGTGGCTGCACCCCAACACCCATCGAACCATCCCCAAGGACGGTTGCTGTACACCGCTCTTAACATTTCACTCAAATCAAATGACCACATTCTGCAGAGCTGTAAAGAAACAGTGGAATCTCCTAAACTGGAGTCAGGACTCCTGGTTCTCTCCCAGCTCTGGGAGGGGAGTGGGATCTAGTGGTCACAGCAGGGGGGGCTGGGAGCCAGAACTCCTGGGTTCTCTCCCAGCTCTGGGAGGGGAGCCTGGTACAGGTCACACCCCAACCTGCACTTGAGGAAGCTCTCAAAGAAGGGGTAGTGGGTGGTGATTGGAGGTAGCTGGGCCCATGGCCATGCCCCCAGCAGTGACTGGATCCTCCATCACCCACCCTGCACAGAACATCCCTGCAGGGTCAATTATGGCATCACCGGGACTGGGGGAGCCTCTTCCAGCCTGTATTGGTACAACAGAGCCGGCGCATGGATCCTGGAGGAAACTGCAGCTGGCCAACGCGAGAGCAGGTTGAGCATGCGCATCATCTGGCAGCACCAGGGGGCAGCGCTGGAGCGCTGGGTGCAGGGCTACCAGAATAGGTGCCTCCCCAAAGGGTCCCAGCCCCCAGCCACAGGTGAGTTGCATATGGGGCCTTTCTCCTCTCGGGGGTGCCCATCAGGCCCCAGGGTAGGAACTGGCTGGCTGGGGGGCAGGGAATGGGGCACGGGGCCTTTCCCCTTGTAACGATGCTACCTCTGGTGGGACACAACTGAGAGTATCAGTTCAGGACAAATTACTTAGAGCAGGGCAGTTGCAGCCCAAGGCTGGGTTTCCTTCACTACTAAGGCACACCAAACCAGCCAAACAGAGAGGACTTCAGTTTTACCCCACTGGCTAAGCAGAAATCACACAAGCAATTTCCTCAGACACTCCAGTTTCCCAGTATCACCACTAGCGCCACTCACTATGGAGATGAATGGTTATGAAAACCAATTCCCTAGTAAAAGAGAAAAGGTTCCCAAAGGACTAAACCCTAGACCCAGGTCAATATACAAGTTAGATCTTACCCACAAATCATGCTGTTGCCAATCCTGTGGAATCTAAAATCTAAAGAAAAGGAGGACTTGTGGCACCTTAGAGACTAACCAATTTATTTGAGCATAAGCTTTCGTGAGCTACAGCTCACTTCATCGGATGGAAATGGCCCACCTTGATTATCATGCACATTGTAGGGAGAATGGTCACTTTGGATGAGCTATTACCAGCAGGATAGTGAGTTTGTGTGTGTGGTTTTTGGGAGGGGGGTGAGGGGGTGAGAGAACCTGGATTTGTGCAGGAAATGGCCCAACTTGATTATCATGCACATTGTGTAAAGAGTTGTCACTTTGGATGGGCTATCACCAGCAGGAGAGTGAATTTGTGTGGGGGGGTGGAGGGTGAGAAAACCTGGATTTGTGCTGGAAATGGCCCAACCTGATGATCACTTTAGATAAGCTATTACCAGCAGGACAGTGGGGTGGGAGGAGGTATTGTTTCATATTCTCTGTGTATATATAAAGTCTGCTGCAGTTTCCATGGTATGCATCCGATGAAGTGAGCTGTAGCTCACGAAAGCTCATGCTCAAATAAATTGGTTAGTCTCTAAGGTGCCACAAGTACTCCTTTTCTTTTTAGTTTAGGCTTGTAGCAGTGATGGAATAAGCTGCAGGTTCAAATCAAGTCTCTGGAGAACATCCACAGCTGGGATGGGTCATTCAGTCCTTCGTTCAGAGCTTCAGTTTGTAGCAAAGTTCCTCCAGAAGTCCGAAGCAGGATTGAAGACAAAATGAAGCGGTTTCCAGAGCCTTTTATATTCTCTGCCATGTGGAAGGACTCTCCTTTGTTCTTACTGTGGAAAATCACAGCAGCAAGATGGAGTTTGGAGTCACACGGACAAGTCACATGTCCATCCATGACTCAGTTTGCAGGCGGCAGCCATTGCTCACATGATACCTTGAACGTCCCAGGAAGACTCCTCATATGTGGATTGGAGTCTCCCAAGGTCCATTGTCAGTTAAGTGTTTCTTGATTGGGCACTTAATCTGCAAATTCCTTTCTCAAGAAGCTGACCAAATGCTTCACTAATGCTTCTTAGAATCAAGCACATTGAGCTACAAGTACATAAGCCAATATTTGTAATTTCAACGACCAAAATGATACACACATACAGACAACATAATCATAACCAGCAAACTATAACCTTTTTGTAGACACCTCACTTGATCTCCTTTGTACAAGATTTGGTGCCCTACAGGACCTTGGTTGCAACAATGATCTATACGGTTACAGTTCATGTCAATAACATCACATCCCTTTAGCAGGCATGGGCTCTAATCCGATCCTAAGGCAGGGGTCTGGCTGGCACAGGGGGTAGAGAAAGGGACACAGGGCCTTTCCCCTCTAGCGGGCTCCAATTCCCATCTGGCCCCAGGGTGAGGGACTGGCTGGCTCAGGGGGGCAGGGAATGGGGCACGGAGCCTTCCCCTCAAGGCTGCTGCTTCTGACCCATCTCCAATGGCCTTTTAAGGTCCTGGTGGACGCAGATAGCCCGGACCTGATCAAGGAGGGTGACTCGTTCATGCTGAGCTGTGTGGGGGACAGCAGGTCTGGACCAGTTCTACTTCTGGGTTCACAACTATGAGGACCTGCCCAGGGGCCCCTCTCTGCAGTTCGAGCAGGGGACAACCTTGTCTTACGGGGGCAGAGTGGGTCTCTGGCACCGGGCTCGGCTACCAGGCCATATCCCCCACCACCTATGTGGCCATCCTTGGTGAGTAGCAAGTGCCAGGGCAGGGCCACAGCTCTGGGGGTGGGGGCCAAGAAACACAGATGGGAGGGGCCCTTCTGTCACTGACATTCCAACTGGGGGCAAGGCCACAGCCCTGGGGGTGGGACCAAGGAGCACAGGTGGGAGGGGACCTTCTCTCACCTACATTCCAATTGTGGGTGGGGCCACAGCCATGGGGGCAGAGCACGAAAGCACATATTGGGGGGCCATTCCGTCACCGACATTCCAGTTGGGGGCAGTGCCATTGTTGGGAACACTGGGGCATGGCCACTAGGTAACTCGAGGGGATGGAAGACCACGAGTGTCGATGAAGCCCCCTTGCACTAGGCCCCGGTGTCCTTGGCCCCCCCTCCTGCCTGGAGGCACTCGCAGCAGCTCTGCGTACTAGGCCCAAGTGTCCTTGGCCCCCCCGCCTGGAGGCACACACAGCAGTTATGCTGAGAATCTGCAACAGTATGTTGCACAGTCAGACTGCCTGAAACTAATAAAGGCCAAACAGGGGAGATATGGAAGAACAATGCTGAATAAAGCAGCTTTATGTATAGTTTAACAAATGATACAGAGAATCAGGGAACTAGCTGGGAACTGGATTGGCTGGCTATATGGATACTTGGGGCAGCTTGCTATTGGACAAGTATGCTGGAAAAAAGGATGTATAAAAGCCTGTGTAACTTCCTGTTCTGTTGTGCAGGATTTGAGATTTTATTCTCCCTGTACCTTTTTGCAGCTGCAAATAAACTTTTCTGCTTCTCCACCCCGTTGTGATTATTGGGTGTAGCACACCGGGTAACGAACCACTCAAGCTGTTGTTCAGCCTCTCGGCACTGGGTGCCGGCAACAGCTTTTGGCGTCCCTGGGTGGGCGACGAGGCTGCAATTTAGCCTTGCCCGGACCCCTCCTGGAGGTCGAGAAGTGCGGCGAGAACCGACGCCCAGCGCGCACCGGTGAGTTCATCGGGGGCCTCAGAGGAGACGCGATTTGATCGACCCCAGAGGGCACAATGGTGCAACGCACTCATATAGTGGAGAAGCAGTTGTGGATGGCGGTGAAGAACCGGTCCCTTAGCCATGGGGGAGGAGCAGCTGCAGGCCACGGTGAAGAACCGGTCCCTTGGATAAGGTAGGAACCTTTTAAAATCCGGATTATATGCTCTGTTGGAACCTCGGGACGCCCAGAGTTATCCTGTAGGTATGGGACAGGGACAGAGCTCAGAGGTTAGGGCACGGTGTACGCCCCTAGAGTGCATTCTAGCAAATTGGAAGGTATTTGGTGCGGATCCGATGACTAAGAGCCAATTAAAACGATTCTGTACAGTTGACTGGCCTCAATATCAACTAGAGGACCAGGAGTGGTGGCCACCAGGAGGGTCAATTAATTACAACACGATCCTTCAGTTATTCCTGTTCTGTCAGAGAACAAGGAAAGGGAATGAACATATGTATGCGCATTTGTTTCTGACTTTATGTACTCGACCAGATATTTTACAGCACTGTAATCTGACTCCGACTGGTTCGGTAGCAGCTAATGTTAGTCCCCAGACCCCCAACCCCCACTGTAATGGCAAAGCCAGTGTCCCCTTCGGCCCCCACACTCCCACCGTATAAGGGTAGGATGCCTCGGGTTACAGAGATTGCCCCCTCGGTGGGACTCTATCCTTTGCTTACCGAGACTGTTGTGGCTTGCCCAGGGGCAGACGGACGTCAGGCTACCACTATGCAAGTTTACACCCATGTGCCATTCAATCCAATAGACTTAGCAGCTTTTAAAACACAGGCTGGGGAATTCTCAACGAACGCAAGCAGGTTTTTTTCAGTCTTTGAAGGGTGCCTCAGTAGTCACAAGCCGATTGAGACGACTGTAATATCCTCCTGAGAACCCTGTTGTCTGAGGTGGAGAGGGATCAGGTTACAGCTAAGGCAAGGGGAGCTTCAGCGTTCAAGCGAAAAAAAAAAAAAGAAAGGAATCTATCTGTCAAGTTCCTCTCCAAATAATTGTAAGCGGCTCATGGCATTTCTGGGTATGGCAGGCTTTTGCAGGATATGGATCCCAGAGTTTGGACTGTGGGCTAAACCCCTGTATGACTGTGTAAAAGGAGCGGATCATGACCCCTTCTATTGGACCCCAGAGGCTGACAGGGCATTTAAAATCCTGAAAAGAAAATTGATGGAAGCCCCGGCTCTGGGCCTGCCGGATCTCTCTAAGCCATTTCAGTTGTATGCACATGAATGAAGGGGGGTGGCCCTAGGAGTGCTTACACAGCTGTTAGGAGCATGGAGACGTCCCTGGCTTATTTTTCTAAGCAATTGGATCAGGTTGCAAAGGGTTGGCCGGCATGTTTTCGGGCAGTCGCAGCTACTGCCCTATTGCTTGAGGAAGCCGAGAAGCTAACATTGGGAGGGGTTATGCAAATCTATACTCCCCATATGGTCCGAGCCTTATTGGATGCAAAGGGAGGGCTTTGGCTCACCCAGGCTCGGATTGCTCGGTACCAGGCTAAGCTGTTAGAGAACTCTGAAGTCACCTTACAGCCTTGCCCCTCCCTTAACCCAGCCACTCTCTTGCCAGAAACAGAGGAACAGAAACATGACTGTTTAGAGATCATAGATGTCCAGTACTCCAGCCGTCCGGATTTAAAGGATGTACCCCTCCCAAATGCAGATTATGAGTGGTACACTGATGGTAGCAGTACTGTAATAGATGGGCAAAGGAGGGCGGGTTATGCTGTTGTGACCCTCCATGACACTGTGGAAGCTGAAGGTTTGCCTGCTGGGACCTCTGCCCAGCTTGCCGAACTAATAGTCCTGACCCGTGCACTTGAACTGTCAAAAGGAAAGCGGGTCAATATTTTTACTGATTCAAAGTATGCTTTTGGTGTGCTGCATGCTCATGCTGGCCTATGGAAGCAAAGGGGAATGCTGACAGCCCAAGGCTCCCCAGTCAAGTATGGGCCCCAAATCCTCCAGCTCCTAGAAGCCGTACAACTCCCCTCAGAAGTGGCGGTGGTACATTGTAAAGCCCATCAAAGGGAGGATCAAGATGTGGCCAGAGGTAACGCCCGGGCAGATAGAGAGGCTAAGCATGCTGCCACCCTGCCATCCCCTCAGACTGAGAATGCCCATATCCCATCAGTAAGGGGAGCTTCCAACCCCTCAGTACTCTGGGGAGGAGAGACAGCTAACTGACAAACTCAGTCTCCGGGAAAAGGAGGGATGGCTCCATTCCCCAGAAGGGAAGGTCCTCTTACCAAAGGGCCCAATCCGGCCAGTGCTTCAGAAACTACATCAAACCACTCATGCTGGCAGGGAAGCACTTATCCAGCTAATGGGAAAATACTTTATCACATCCAGACTCCGACCCCTGGCTGCCCAGGTACAAGCAGACTGCTTAGTCTGCCAAAAGAATAACCCCCGACGGGGACATCCTGTGCCACCAGCTGCCCTAGAACCCACTCCGGGCCCTGGACAAGTGGGGCAAATAGACTTTACTGAGTTTCCCCGGACCCAAGGGTTCAAATATCTCCTTGTTATAGTGGATCGGTTCAGCGGATGGCCAGAAGCCTTCCCATGCCGTAACTGCACTGCCAGAACAGTGGCCCTCAAGTTTGTTAAGGAGATCATTCCTCGCTTTGTACTCCCCCTGTGGATGGAATCTGACAACGGGACACACTTCACATCAAAAATCATTCAAAGCATCTCACATGCCTTACAGATCCCCTGGAAACTCCATACGCCCTGGAGACCGCAAGCCAGTGGTGTAGTGGAGCGTACCAATCAGACCCTTAAACGGCATCTCTCAAAAGTGTGCCAAGAAGCCTCACTGCGATGGCCTGATGCTTTGCCCCTCGTCCTACTCCGTATCCGCGTTCTCCCAAAGGGTAGATTAGGGCTTAGTCCCTTTGAAATTATGTTTGGAAGGGCATGGCCTATGAATGGCACCCCGGTTCTGTCAGGGAAATGGGAGTTGGGTAATGGTTTTTTGTCACAGTATATGTGTTCCCTGTCTGCTGTTCTCTTGTCTCTTCACAGGTATACCAAGGATTCCCAGCCTGTCCCCTTGGGCTCTCCCGTTCACTCCTTACAGCCCGGTGACTCTGTGCTTGTTCGCACCTGGAAAGACAAGCCTCTCCAGGAAAAGTGGAAAGGACCCTATACCGTCCTGCTGATCTCCCATACAGCGGCAAAGATTGAGGGACACAAGAACTGGATCCATCACTCTCGTCTGAAGGCAGTACCTGCCCCCTCGTCAGCAGAACAGTGGACCATCCAACCTGCTGACTCCTCATCTAGTGACGATCTCGGGCTAAAGCTACTGTTTAAAAGACACAAATAGCGGGCACCTTAATGCTAAAATGGGCCCATGCAGGTACTGGAGACCCTGGGTTGGGAAGACTCTGGTCATAATTAATTGGGTAACATTGTTATTCTCTGTATTGGTATTTCCAAACTGTGCATATCGGGAGCATAACTCCTTTGTTTTGCTTGTGCACCATGTTGCTAATTTAACAAACCAGACTGATTGCTGGGTATGTGCTCCAACTCCACTGTCCCCCAAAACGGGAATGCCCCTTGACATGCTGCCCTTGACCCTAGCAGAATTAGCCACCACCAAAGAGCAGGAAAGAACGGACTCACCGTTCTGGAACAAGACCTCTTTACAGCAAGTCACCTATCAGGACCAGGAGTATTCAGTTGCAGTACTCACTGAGGAAGTGTTATGTTTTACCCGAAACCAATCTGATCACTATGGGCATCCTGTGGGAAAGAGCTCCTGTGTTATTACACAGTGGGCTGATGGGTATTGGAAAAAGACCAACAGGGGAGGCCAACAGTGTGGGTGTAATGGTTCCTCCCCTTTTAGGGAAACACTTACAAATAATCTTACCACAAAAAAGGGGTTTGGAAATGTAACTTGCTGTCCAGTTAATATCTCCAATGTAGCAAGCCAATGGTGGGTTTGTAGTGATCCCTATGGCGAGTGTAATTTGAACAGCACAATTAGAAACGCCCCCACTTGTACCCAATCAAAAAAATAAGATGCTCCCATAGAGGCATATAAATTGTTTAAAAAAGCAGCCAAAGCAGCCTTAAATATCCCAGGAATCCCCTTAAGAAACAGTCCTTACTGGGCCCTACAAAGTCACTATTTCGTATGTGGCCGAAAGGCTTACAAGGTGCTGCCAGCCAACTGGACAGGTAGCTGTTATATAGCTCATGGAGTTCCTCATCTTTCCATAACTGCCACACTGCCCAAAGGAAAGATTAGAAATGCCCGAGACACCTCTGTTGAGTCACGAGAAAAGACCCTGCAGCGACTGACTATGGCATTAGAGAGCAATATGAAGAATCCCCTCACAACCGAGAAGCTGGTAGGGTGCTCTGTACTGGGAATAGCGCCACTGTTTACCGGGCCAGCCACGGCATGCATAGGCCGCTATACTGTAAGGCTGCAGATGGTATTTGAGAAAGTGGCCTTAGAGTTAGAGGACTCGGTTAGTGATTTAGGGTCAGCAGTAAAAACATTAAATAAAGAGGTACAGCAGCTCAGGACGTTTTCCCTCCAAAACAGGCTGGCTTTGGACTATCTCTTGGCATCCCAAGGAGGGGTTTGTGCCCTCGTCGGGCCCCGATGTTGTGTATATGTCAATGATAGCAGTTATGAGATCTATGAAAAGCTGGTACAGGCTGAGGCCCATGCCCGAGCCGGAGCACAGGTTGCCTATACTGCCCCAGAGAATGATTGGTTGCAAACCTTGTTTTCAGGCTGGGGTTTGTCGTCTTGGCTTGGTGGTTTATTTAGCCTGCTATTGAAAATTCTCTTTCCTGTATTGCTTGTATTACTGGTATTATGCTGTGCAGTATCATGTGTCAGGGCCCTTTTGCAAAAGTTAATAAGTCATTCTCTTCAGGGCTATCACAAAGTGCTTATGCAAAGTCATATTGTAAAGAAATAAGTAGCCCAAGTGAGAAAACTCAGAGCCAAGGCTGTTGAGTGTTCTCAAAGGGGGGAGTTGTTGGGAACACTGGGGCATGGCCACTAGGTAACTCGAGGGTATGGAAGACCACGAGTGTCGATGAAGCCCCCTTGCACTAGGCCCCGGTGTCCTTGGCCCCCCCTCCTGCCTGGAGGCACTCGCAGCAGCTCTGCGTACTAGGCCCAAGTGTCCTTGGCCCCCCCGCCTGGAGGCACACACAGCAGTTATGCTGAGAATCTGCAACAGTATGTTGCACAGTCAGACTACCTGAAACTAAGCAAGGACAAACAGGGGAGATATGGAAGAACAATGCTGAATAAAGCAGCTTTATGTATAGTTTAACAAATGATACAGAGAATCAGGGAACTAGCTGGGAACTGGATTGGCTGGCTATATGGATACCTGGGGCAGCTTGCTATTGGACAAGTATGCTGGAAGAAAGGATGTATAAAAGCCTGTGTAACTTCCTGTTCTGTTGTGCAGGATTTGAGATTTTATTCTCCCTGTACCTTTTTGCAGCTGCAAATAAACTTTTCTGCTTCTCCACCCCGTTGTGATTATTGGGTGTAGCACACCGGGTAACGAACCACTCAAGCTGTTGTTCAGCCTCTCGGCACTGGGTGCCGGCAACACCATAGCCAAGGGGGTGGAACCAGGTTCACAAACGGGAGAGGGCAGGGGCCCTCCTTACATCATCACTGAATATGGGAGTGGGGCTAGAGCATTAGGGACAGAGCCATGGAGCTCCACCCCATGCCATGCTGTGCCTAAGCCCCCAGCTGCTGTTCCACGTGGGCGCCATTAGCTAATATCTGGTTCTGCTTCCTCCGCAGGCCCCTCCCCCCGTGGTGCATGTGGTGGCCACCTCAGGCCCTTATCGCAGCACGGGGGAACCCCTGTCCCTGATGTGCTGGCTGGACACCAGCGCCTATGGTGGAGTGAGAGATACAAAGATGGCGAGCAGCTGGGGTGGGCACAGCCGGAGCTGGCTTTCCTGCATGTCTAGGTGGCTGATGGGGAAGAGTACCCAGTGTGAGGTGCACAATACCCTAGGGAAATCCACCTCCCTGCCATTCATTATCACTGTTGTCTGTAAGTACTGGGCGCATTTGACTCCACATTATGCATAACATAGCCAAGGAATGGCTTAGAGCCCCCCATGCACCATGGCTGAACCCTCACCCCATGCCACCCCAGCACCATCCTTCTCCAAGGCCAACCACAATAAACAAGCTCCCAGCTAGTGCTCCAGCTGGTCCACTTAGTTGACCAGGCTCCAGTATCCCTGTCCAGCGCACAGAGCCATCTAGCAGCTGAATGACATTGCAAATTAGCCTGTCATCAGGCCAAAAAACACCTATTCAAATAATGTAGACTTGTTTGAAATTTAATATTTTTTAATCATCGGGAAAAAAATGTCTGGTTTGCCACCCTCAAAATTAGCTCTTCGCCAGACTTTTTATTAATTTTTTCATCCCAGCTTTTACCTACAATGTTTCTGAAGGGGCAACTCATGGGCGGCGGGTGAATAAGCCATTGGGGGAGGCTAGCCTCTTGCCCCTCCCTCTCTGAGGTCCCACCCCTCCCCTTCTGCCCCCCACCTTCTTCCACCCTTTCCTCTCAAGAGTCCAGAGCCCTGGTGTGTGTGTGTGTGTGTGTGTGTGTGTGTGTCCTCTGCCCCCTGCTGGAGGAGCTGAGCCCTGCTCTGTGTGAGAGTGTGTGTGTGTGTCCCTGCCTGTCCCCCCGCAGCCGCTGTCCCCCTGCCCTGAGTGCTCCCAGTCCCAGAGCACCCCCAACCCCAGCGCCAGGAGGCATGGCGTGGCCCCAGCCTCAGCACCCCCAGCCCTGGCCCTCACAAGCACCGACCCCAGCCTGCCTGCCCCAGCCTCTCAGACACGAAAGAGTGAAGGGAACTGGGGGCGGAGCATGGGTGGGGCCACGTCTGACTGTGTGGGGAGGTACAGCCTTTCCCGTCCTTTGATACTTGTTGCCCAATGGGGAATTGTTGAAAATTATAATCAATTAAAATTAAAGTTAAATAAACTTTTAAACAGAAAATGGTGTGTGGGGGAATGGTAAACAAAATTGTTTAGGTTTTTGGGAAACAGACAATTATGATGACTGAACAGAACCATACTTGATCAAAATGCAGATAAAACAATGGATGAAAATTTGGAGGAAATGTTTGCTCAAAGTCAGATTCAATTTTTGGCGAAAGGGTAGATTCAAAGTTTAGCAAAATTTCAAATGCCAAATTCCTAAAACTTTTTTTGGGAAAAAGGGGAAAACTTTTTTCGGGAGAAATGTGATCATTTACATTTTTCTTCCATTGGTCTGTGCAGCTGCCAGCACAAGGAGCTCTGGTCTCACTTGGGGCAGTCTGTGATCTCAGCAGGGACAGGGCCTGTCTCTGTCTCTGTGTCCGTGCAGTGCTCAGCACAACGGGGCCCTGATCTCAGCTGGGGCAGGGCTTGTCTCTCGCTGTGTGTCTGGGCAGCGCCGGGCACAACGGGGCTCTGATCTCAGTGGAGGCTTCTAGGTGCTATTGTAATAAGAGACGAATTAGAGGATTGGGCCAAAAGAAATCTGATAAGGTTCAACAAGGACAAGTGCAGTGTCCTGCACTTAGGACGGAAGAATCCCATGCACAGCTACAGACTAGGGACCGAATGGCTCGGCAGCAGTTCTGCAGAAAAGGACCTAGGGGTGACAGTGGACGATATGAGCTGGATATGAGTCAACAGTGTGCTGTTGTTGCCAAGAAGGCTAACGGCATTTGGGGCTGTATAAGTAGGGGCATTGTCAGCATATCGAGCGACATGATCGTTCCCCTCTATTTGACATTGGTGAGGCCTCATCTGGAGTACTGTGTCCAGTTTTGGGCCCCACGCTACAAGAAAGATGTGAAAAAATTGGAAAGAGTCCAGTGGAGGGCAACAAAAATGATTAGGGGACTGGAACACATGACTTATGAGGAGAGGCTGAGGGAACTGGGATTGTTTAGTCTGTGGAAGAGAAGAATGAGGGGAGATTTGATAGCTGCTTTCAACTACCTGAAAGGGGGTTCCAAAGAGGATGGATCTAGACTGTTCTCAGGGGTAGCAGATGACAGAACAAGGAGTAATGGTCTCAAGTTGCAGTGGGGGAGGTTTAGGTTGGGTATTAGGAAAAACTTTTTCACTAGGAGGGTGGTGAAGCATTAGAATGCGTTACCTAGGGAGGTGGTGGAATCTCTTTCCTTTGAGGTTTTTAAGGTCAGGCTTGACAAAGCCCTGGCTGGGATGCTTTAGTTGGGGATTGGTCCTGCTTTGATCAGGGAGTTGGACTAGATGACCTCCTGAGGTCCCTTCCAACCCTGATCTTCTATGATTCTAAGAGGAGATTGGTGGTTTTATGAACCTGGAAGAAACTCCAATATCCAATAAACGCTTGGGAGGAAAATTCTCCTGGTTAAAAACCCAGCTTCCTTCCTGCCCCCTCCACTGAGACTTGCCTTCATTGTCCCCCCTAGGACTATGCTGCCCCCTCAATCAGCTCCCACCTCCCCATTTCCCCTGGCCTGCCCCACTGCACCCTGCATGACACTGGAGATAATGACCCTATTCTCCATCTCTCCCCCCCACAGATGGCAGTGACTGGTACCAGCTGAGCCCTGGCCCCATGGCAGGCTTCGGAGCAGGGGTCCCGCTGCTCTTCCTCCTGAGCAACCTCAGGGTTTAATGTCTTGCCAGGAGAATCCACCAATGGAAAGAACCAGGGGGGAATCTGCAGAGTAAGGGATCCCCCTGGGTGGGAACTGGGGGAAGGGCAGGAAAAGCGGGGGCTCTGGCTGCATTGTGGAAAACCTGGAGTGTGGGTGTGTGAAGGAAATCAACCCACTGCTGGGTGTGTGTATGCGTGTCCCTGCCACCCCCTGCTGGAGGGGCTGGGCACTGCACTGTTTGTGTGAGGGTTGGCGGAAGCAGCCTGCTTGGAGGGGAAGGGGTTGCCAGAGGGGGAAATGATCCATTTGGGGGGAAATGTTTAAAGAAGGAAAATAAACAGTGAAAGGGGATAATTGTCTCTCCTTCCCCAGGGGGCAGCAGAGAGGACCCCAGTGCCCCATAGACAGACTCATTCTGAGGTCAGTGATGGAGGGGCCTGTTAGCCCCTGGGTCCCCACTGCCTCCACATACTGGCTGGGGTTGAGTATGCCGCTGCAGCCTGTGGTCCCCCATCACCCCTCAGGGTGAACCCCTGCCTCCAGCTGGATGGAATCAGCACTACCTGAGCATGCGCCATAGACCCTGTCCCGCTAATGGCTTAGGGGAGATTTTCCTTCACATCCGATAGCCAGGTCCTGCGCTGGCACAGGAGGCTGGGAGATCTCTGCCCAAATACAGCTGGGGATGTTCGTTGTTAGTGCACCAAGTAACTGCAGTTCACAACCCTGCAAGGAGGTAAAAGTGGGCATGGAACCCAGGAGTCTGGGCTCTCAGACCTCCCCCCTGTTCTAACCACTTAGATCCATCTCCCCTCCCAAAGCTGGGGAGAGAACCCTGGAGTCCTGGATTCCCCTCCCCCTCCCCGCCCCCATTACTGCAGGTACAGGCAGACATCACACACCTGTCTCCTGCTGGGGGAGTGTCCCCTTTTTCAAACAATCTGTCTCTCTTCCTGTGTCCCCGGCAGGAAATCCCATGTGCTGGGGAGATTCCCTGCCCCTCAGATGACGCCAGAGACTATTATAACAGGCCCAAGGGCTATTATAACTGAGCACGGCCAAGATCCTTGCCATCCGCGGTCCCCTCCACACCACCACAACCCGGATCTCTATAAGAGTCCACCACTCACGCCCCGGGCAGCATTTACCCTTCTCCATGAGCTGGGGAAACCCACAGGAACCCAGGTGTTCTGACTCCCAGCCCTCCTCCCACCCTGCAGCAGAGCCCTGGGGCAAGGTCCCACTTGGGCCACTGGAACTAGGCATTTCTGGGGCAGTTTAATTGTAGCTCCTATTTTACAGGCTGTGTTGGCTTTCGGGAGGCAGGCTGGCCTAGCAGATTGAGAACAGGACTGGGAGGGAGGCGATCTATCTGGGCTCTGCCTGCCCATGGGCAAACCACAGCCCTGCTATGTGCCTCAGTTTCCCCGAAATGATCCTGCCCTCCTGTGTATAGAATCCTAGAATATCAGGGTTGGCAGGGACCTCAAGAGGTCATCTAGTCCAACCCCCTGCTCAAAGCAGGACCAATCCCCAACTAAATAACTCTTGGAGATCTCTGGCCGGAAAGCACTAGACATGGACAAGGTGTCATTACCCACCAGGCTGCTGTTTCCCTCCAGGTCCAGCCCCTTTCTCAGCTTTAACACAGTTTTCGTCAGGGAATTGCCTTTGTTTTGTTTATTGTTACTGGATAATAAAGTGGGTTTACAAACCCATCAGCTTGGGTGACTGCCGCGGGACAGGGAGGCTTTGCCGAGGGCAGGGGGCTCTGAGGCTCGAAAACGAAAGGGAAAGATGACGCAGCAAGCAGCCTTTCAAAGGTGTTTTTTTAGCAGATTGTGCAACCGGGAGCCAATCGCTCTCCGGCAGGAAATTAAAAAACAACAACAGAAAAGAAGCAGAAGTCCCTCCCCCCGACACCCCCAGAGCAGCAAGGCACTACTTAACGAAATAAATCAGCAATTACATACACCAAGAAGCCAATGTACGCTTGCTGGGGGCGGCCCGGGCTCCGGCTTCCAGCCTCCCTAGGGTGCGGAGTCTGGGGAGAGGGAGAGGAGGGGCAGGGTCACAGAGAGGGGCAAGGCCTTGTAGCGATGGGGGGGGAGCACCCCACAATTTTCTGTCTAACCCACCTTACCCACCCCCGCAGTGGGAAGAGGCGGGCGCCACCCCTGGTCTCCCCCCATCGCAGCCAATCACAGAACACAATCCCACTCATTCATGTGCCAGGCTCTAGTTTCCATCCTCCCGGCTCCTCCGTTCTTCGCAATGAGCCGTGCCATGCACCCAGGGGTGCGGACCGGGGGCCAGGATCCCTCACTTTATACCTGCGAAAAGAAAAGGAGGACTTGTGGCACCTTAGCGACTAACCAATTTATTTGAGCATAAACTTTCGTGAAAGCTTATGCTCAAATAAATTGGTTAGTCTCTAAGGTGCCACAAGTCCTCCTTTTCTTTTTGCGAATACAGACTAACACGGCTGTTACTCTGAAACCTGTCTTTAAACCTCTGAAACCTGCTGTAAGGGGAGCGATGGTGGGGGCAGAAAGGAGCAAGGGGGGGTCGGGATCTTGGGCGAAAGAAGTGGCGCGAGGGCGGGGTCTGAGGGGAGGACGCAGGCCGGGGGTGGGGCCTGGGGAAGGGGCGGTGCAGGAGCAGGGTCTCAAGGAGAAGGGGAAGCCAATGGCAGGAACTTGGGGGAAGGGGTGGGGAAAGGGCGGAGCCTCAGGGAAAGGGGCGGGGCGGGGACTCTGGGGAATGGTCCCTGTGGGGGCGGGGTCTCGGGGAAGCAGCGACGCAGGGGCGGGGATTTGAGGGAAGGGGCGAAGCGAGGGCGGAGCCTCGGGGAAAAGGGGCCGTGGCGAGGGTGGGGGATTGGGCAAAATGGGCGGTACGGGGGCGGGGCCTTGGGGGAAGGGGCGGTGCGGGGACGGAGCCTCGAGCGATGGGGAGCGGCTTGCCGCGTCCGGCGGCAGCCAGGGGTCCCGGCGAGATGATCCGGAGGACGCGGGCGGAGAGAATTCTCTGTGTCTGAGCAGAAACCGGTGCGGGGAGTTCGCGCGCTGAGTGACTGCATCGGAGTCACTTCGGAGCAGTGATTGCCACTGTCTTGTTAATGGGGTGTGGTCCATGGCTGCAAGCAGCTCCTGGTGACATAGAAAGCAGTGGAAGCGAGAGGGCAGTGTGGTGTGGGGTGGTGTAAAAGTATTGCTTCTTTGCTTTATATCTTAGAGCAAATATAGTCCCTTTTGGCTAAGCTCAAGTGTAAGTAGTTTCAGGAAAGTAAGTGAAATTTTTTCTGCATGGATTGCATTTTCTTAATGGAAAAATCTACCTATTTTTCAGTTACTGAGAGACAATCTTTACTTTTTGTTATATTCTATTTCCCACAACTCTGTATGACTTTTCATGAGTGATGTACTGGAGTATTTGGGTTCTAATATCTAAAAGGTATTGTTAAATCTATTCACCTAAATTTAGGTTATTGCTGATTATGTACTCTATGTATCATATGACTTTAAAAACAAACTTTGCATTTGTGGATCATCTAAGCACTACACCCAGATGTACAGACACTCTTTTCTCAACCTATGTCTTATAATTTTTTTAACATTAGGTTTAATACAATTTTTAAATTTTGCATCCCATGAAGTGAGCTGTAGCTCACGAAATCTTATGCTCAAATAAATTGGTTAGTCTCTAAGGTGCCACAAGTACTCCTTTTGGGGGGGGAGGGATAGCTCAGTGGTTTGAGCATTGGCCTGCTAAACCCAGGGTTGTGAGTTCAATCCTTGAGGGGGCCACTTAGGGAACTGGGGCAAAAATTGGGGGATTGGTCCTGCTTTGAGCAGGGGGTTGGACTAGATGATCTCCTGAGGTCCCTTCCAACCCTGATATTCTATGATTCTTTTCTTTTTGTGAATACAGACTAACACAGCTGTTACTCTGAAACCTTTAAATCTATTGTTATCAGTTTGATATCTGATATGTTCCGTATCTGAGAACTTTATATTAAATGGATTTTTGGAACAGGAAGATAGAATCGGAGCTTGCTCTATCCACTTCCCCAATCAACTTGGTATTGCAGTACTTCCGGGAATGGTGCACACCCCCCTCCCCCCAGGGAAAACATGGTGGTTCAAAAAAAAAAAAAAGAAAAGAAAGAAAGAAAGAAAAAGAAAAGAAAAAACTTGTGTTGTGTTGGGGTTTTATTTCTAACATTAATCTGTGTTTTCTGTTGGTTTGTCTGTTTTGTTTTTCTAATGTGGGTTTCTCCAGTTGGGTGACTGCTTTTCTTACTTCTACTCTAGTGTTGGTTCATAAAGCACTTAAGTGGCTGGTTCTTTATTGACAGGTTTCAGAGTAACAGCCGTGTTAGTCTGTATTCGCAAAAAGAAAAGGAGTACTTGTGAGCTGTAGCTCACGAAAGCTCATGCTCAAATAAATTGGTTAGTCTCTAAGGTGCCACAAGTACTCCTTTTCTTTTTGGTTCTTTATTCTCTTCCAAGACGGTTCTCACACATTTTGCATTGGTCTCTCAGTTGTGTCCCCGCAGGAACGAATTATTCCATTCCTTCCCCCCCCCGCCCCAAGCAAAGCTTCCCCCACTTGATTTCCAGAGGAAGAGGGATGGGGTGAGGCTGGGAGTCAGGACTCCTGGGTCCTATCCCCAGCTCTGGGAGGGGAGTCTAGTGGTTAGAGCAAGGGCAGGGCTAGGAACCAGGACTCCTGGCTTTGGGCTACTCACCATTCTCTGTTCCATGCCTCACTTATCTGGAAGAGGGACAAAGTTTCATAGCCTCGCCCCCCCCCCCCCCCCCGGGGCTTCAGAATTGGCTCTGCCAAGCATGGGATGGCCCCAGCCCACATGTCTCCCGCTCCCAAGGAAGGACTGGCGGGGCCTCATCATCACAGCAGCCTGCCAGGGTAGTACAGCATTGGTAGCCCCGGGAGAGCAGCAGGTACCAGTGTTCACAGAGTACAAGAGCTGGTCAAACTTTGCTTGGGGGGGCCCCAGCTAGGAAGTGGAGGGGGGGGGCAGGGGCCTCTCTCAGGCTGATCCCTCTGGCTCCCTCAGCTTGGGCTGTGGGAGCGCGTCCCAAAGCCAGCCACCTCCTGCTTGCTGGATGGAAACCACTTCATGCCAGGTGGGAGGAGGGGTGCTAGAGCTCTGTGCATCCCCTGGGAGCTGACGGGGGGGGGGGGGGGGCCTGGAGTACCCACAGCTGATTGGGGGCTGGAAATACTCCAGAGTACCCACTGGTTGATTGGGGTCCCATGTGCCAGCTGCCCCCAAGGGCACAGTGGGGAGGCCCAGCTGGCGAAGATGTAGCCGTGGTGGTGCCTGTGGGGTAGTGGGACCATGCAGGGCCTATTCTTTGGCTGGGCCCTGCACAATCCTGCCTGCAGGGGGAGAGAAAGTGTGGGTCAGCACCAGGGGGTGTCTCTCCTCAGACTGGGGGGGGTCACAGAGCGAGACATGGGGCCGGTCCTGTGGGTGAGGGGGCAGCATGCAGCTCCTGAAGCAGCTCCAGTTGGATGTGGGTTGCGGCTGTGAATGATGGGGTGGGAAGCTTGGGACGGAGCTGGAACCCCCCCCCGCCGCCCACTGCTGGGGGCCATGACCCCCTTCCCCAAATCCCCCTGCTGCCGCCCCTCTCCCCATTCCCCCTCCCACAGTTAGTGGTGTGGACCTCTCCTCTCCTGATACCGCAGGACGCTGCCAGATGCCTGGGTCCCTTCCAGGCTCTGCCTCGCCCCCTGTTTGGCATTGGGAGCAGTGCTCCAGTGTGTGGGACTGGGCAGGAGGCACGGGAGAGGGGGGCTGTGGCTCTAGTCCCAAGATGCCAGGGTTCCCAGCACAGCTTGGGCTGCGTGAAGGGAGATCCCTTAGAGTCAGCCACACTACACCCCACCTCCCCTTCCTTGACCCACTGTGCTTCCCTCAGCAGCTACCTCCGCCCATCTCCCCTCGGCCTTCCACCCCCTTCTCCACCCGGCTTCCCACCTCCCCAGGCCACCCGGGGCGCCCTCCTCTTCCTCCAAGGCGGACGCGGAGGCTTCGGTGCTTCCCCAGCACCGAGCCAGCGGGGGGTGTTCGACGTCCCGTCCTAATTCCTGGCACTAGGACGCGCCCAGGGCCGGCTCCAGCGTTTTTGCCGCCCCAAGCGGCAAACACAACAACACAAACACAACACAACACCTCGCCGCCAAACACAGAGGCGGGGTGATGGGGTGGCCGCTGAAGAGCGAAGAAGAGTCGCGTCCCCGCTGGGACAACGTGTGTGTGTGTGTGGGGGGGGGGGGGCTGAGAGCCACTGAACCAACCTGCAATCCCTGTCAAGGGGAGCAGCCCCTGCGCAGAAAGCAGCCGTCGGGGAAGCCCAGCCTAGACTGGCGCCCGCCCCCGCTCTCCGTCAGCTCTGGGGCTCCTCCGCCTTTGGCCAGAGGCTTTCTGGGCTGCAACAGCGCCACCGTGTGTCGGTTCGGGGGCCAGCACTAGGGCGGGACAAAGCCGGAAGGCCAGGCTGAGGGTTCGGCTCCCTCTAAACCGCGACGGCTGCGCCGCTGGGGCGCTCCAGTCTAGGGGAGAAAGGAGGCGCTGAGGGAGAGGGAAGGAGCCTGGGAGTGAAGCTGGAGGGTTGTTGGGTGTGGGTGGGAGAGTACGGAACAGTTTCTTTTTTTGCGGGGGGGCTGTTAGGGAGTCGGGTCCCCTCCTCCCATTCAGCCTCTGGGTCTACCAATCTGACTCAAACCGTCCTCCTCTTCTGATCCTATAAACTATCCCTAGTCCCTGGGGAAACCAGTCACAGAGACTGCTCGCTCTGTGACAACAGGGACATTTTCACAAGGGGAAAGGAAGGGAACAATTCTCTCCTGTGGGGACCCTCAAACCGCATCTTCCAGGACCCCTAGACTGTTCAAGCACCTCTTCCGTAGTGTCCCACCCACACCCACCAGCCCCCCAGGCTCACTCCTGGGCTCCTTCCTTCTCCCTCAGCTCCACCTCCCTTCTCCCCCAGCCCTCCCACCTCTTGGTACCGTCTGCTCCATATCGATGTCCCAGGACTTGATCTTAACCACAAAGCAGAGAAGCGATACTTACGCCCCGCAACACCACGCTACCCCCTTGCTCCCACTGCTTTATATGTCACCAGGAGCTGCTCGCAGCCATGCACCACACCCCATTAACAAGACTGATAACTTCCTGGCTAAGTGGCAATCACTGCCTCAAAGTGACTCACTGAAAGCACGAACTCCCCACACCGTAGCCCCGCTGCCCCTCTCTGCCCCGGCCCGCTCTCGGACCCATCCCCTGGGGGCGCCTCCGGCCGCCACTGATCCAGCCACCGCCCAGTCCCTGCCCTGAGCTCCCCCAGCTTCTGCACTCGGCTCGGGGAGCCCGGCAGTGAGAGCCGGACTGTGTATTGAGGGGAGTTTTCTGGGGGTGGGGGACGTGCAGAGGCGACGGAATTTCCGGTCTCTAAAAGTGGGGGGCCACCACCGCCGGAACGTGGCCACCCCCCTCCCGCGGCACCCCTTCCTCCTAGCCCCCACCCTTGCCCTTCCCATCCCCCGAGGCCCCGCCCTCGCTCCGCCCATTCCCCCGAATCCCCGCCCCCGCATCGCCCCTTTCCCGATCCCGCTCTCACGCTTTCCCCTGAATCCCCACTCCCACGTTGCCCCCAGGCCCCGCACCTTCCTCTAAGGCCCCGCCCCTTCTCCCGAGTTCCCCCCTTGCACTTCACTTTCTCCCCATCTCCTGCCGCCTCTCCCCCGAATCCCCACCCCGCACCACCCCTGCCCCAAGGCTCTGCCCCTAGCCTCCCCTTTTCCCCAAACCCCGCCCTCACTCCGCCCCTTTTCCCCAATCCCCGGTCCGGCATTGTCCCACCCCTCTAGGGCCCGCCCCTGCCACGACTTTTCCTCCAAGGCCCTGCCTTCACACTGCCCCTTCTCCCTGAGGCCCCGCCCTCACGCTTCCCCTTCTACCGAGCTCCCACCCTTGCACTGCCCCTTTTTCCAGTCCCGTCCCCTCATCGCCCCATCTCCCCACTGCCACGCTGCCCATTCCCCCCAATTCCCTGCCCCCTCACTGCCCCTTCCCTCTAATCCCCACCCTCACACCGCCCTGTCCCCCAAGGCCCCACCCTCACACTTCCCCTTCTCTAGAAGCTCCCACCCTTGTGCTTCACATTCTCCCTGATTCCCCACCTTCACACTGCCCCTTCCCCCAGGGCTCTGCCCTTTTGCTTCTCCTTCTTCCTGAAACCCTGGCCTTGCACCGCCCCTTCCCCCAAGGCCCCGCCCCCAAACCAGCCCTTCCCCAAGACTCCACCCCACACCGCCCCTTTCCCCCAAACCCCCACCCTCACTCCACCCCTTCCCCCAATCCCCACTCCTGCATTGCCCCTCCCCTCTAGGCTCCACCCCTGCCCTGCCTCTTCCTCCAAGGCCCTGCCCTCACACCACCCCTTCTCCCTGAGGCTCCGCCCTCATGCTTCCTCTTCTACCTGAGCTCCCACCCTTGCACCGCCCCTTCTCCCAGTCCTCTCCCCGCATCACCCCTTCTCCCCGAGTTTCCACCCCTGCACTGCCACTTTCCCCAAGGCCCCGCCCCCCCCTTTCCCTGAGTTCCCACTGCCATGCTGCCCATTCCCCCTGAGGCACCGCCCCCACACTGCTCCTTCCCTCTAGTCCCCACCCCTGCACCGCCCCTTCCCCTGAGGCCCCACTCTCGCACTGCCCATTCCTCCGACGCCCCACCCTCGCACTGCCCCTTCACCTGATGCCCCGCCCCTGCACCACCCAGGTACCCAGGAGCAGGCCAGACCCGGGTGGTGGGAAGGCAGAAACGTCCTTAGGAAAAATAATCTGGTCCCAGCCCCCTGCCCCACACTTCCCAGGTGCCCTCGGGCACATCACTCAGTCTCTCTGGGCCTCAGTTCTCCAGTCCAGGAAATGGGGATGGTGGCGCTTCCTGTCCTCACAGGAGCCTGGGAGGAGAACTACCCTGTGGGTTAGGAAGATGCTCAGATACTGGGGTAATGGGGGAGGGGCGCAGGGGGAGCATATTAGCTCCATCGTTTGGTATATGGTGTCTGTTTGGAAACAAAATATTTCCCTAAAGTCATTCCCAAACCTGTATTCAGCCATAACTTTGGGAAATATTTAACAGACCAGCGCAGTTTTCGCCCTTGTAGCCAGCCCCTGACCTGGCACCAGCCCCCAGTTCTGCCCCCTTCCTGCCACTCACCTCCTGACTCTGGCTTGGTGCCCCTGGGTCCCTCGTAGCAGGGGGCTGTCCAGACAGTGCAGGGGGGTCTCTCCTTGCAGCCATGAGGGTGTGTCTGGTGGGTGCTGTCACCTCTGCCAGAGACCCCCAAGAAACCCACTAGCTTCCTCCGCATGTGGGGAGGGGGTCCTACTTTCTGACTTGGGCTGTGGAGGGGGAGGGGAGTTTCCATGATGTCAGAACCCTGAGGTGGAGGGCTCGAATCATGATTCTGAAGTGGCAGGGCAGCCTCCCTCCCACCCCGACCCCCGACCCCGTTCACATTCGGCTAGGGGCTGGGCTGGGATCTCTAGGGAGGGAGACACAGGAAAAAACAGCTGCCACTATGGAACCCAGGAGGCCTGGCTCCCTGTCTCTTGCTCTAACCTCTAGACCCCACTCTGCTCCCAGAGCCAGGGAGAGAACCCAGGAGTCCTGGATCCCAGTCCCCTGCTCTAACCTCTAGACCCCACTCCGCGCCCAGAGCCAGGGAGAGAACCCAGGGGTCCTGGCGCCCAGCCCCCACCCCGCTCTGACCACTAGACCCCACTCCCCTGCCTGGGTGGTGTAGGGGTAACTGTGTCTGTATCCCAGCTCTGCTAAGGGCCTTAACTGCTTTTCCTAAAGTGCTTACTTCCGAATCCATCACATCTGCCACCGCCCTGTGTGGGGGCACCAACACTGTGCGGGGTTGTGATGGGAAATCATCCAAGCTGGTCCTAGGGAGATGTGTGTGTTCCTGCCGCCCCCTGCTGGTGGGTCTGAGCCCTGCGCTGTGTGTGTGTGTGTATGTGTGAGACACTGTGTTTGTATCCATGTCAGTGTGTTGCTGGGCTAACCAGTAGGAAATGGTTTTGCAGGACTTTGTATCCTGCAGGAGGTGACACACACACACACAAACACACCACAGCTACCACACACACCTCCACAACTCCACACAGCCAGCCAGTCACACACTCTGATGCACAAAGGGACTCACACAATCCCAAGCACACCTACAGACACTCACACACAACACACCAGGGGCACACAGTAGCCCCAAAGAGAGGGACAATCACACCCCCAGCCACATTCATAATCACCCACCCACACACCGGAATATTCACAATCATGCTCAGAGACACAACCACACACAGTTCACTCCCACTGCTGCCAACACAAGGACCTCCCGCCCCACGCAGTATGTGTCAAGGCCTGTGGAACTCACTGCCACTGGACAGCTACCAATAGGAATGGACCTTTCTAGGATACCAAGAGACATAGGCGTGGTGGCAGAGGCGGATGGGCTCCCAAGGTCTGACCTGGGCTGAGACTGGGCTAGAGGGGCCCATGGGTCTGATCTAGAACAGTCTATCCAGCAGCGGGCAGTGTGACCCACACACAAACCCACCAGAAGCACCTTTCTTAGCGGGTCTCCCAGGCCATCCCCCACCCTGCCCCTGGTTGAGTAACAAAGAGGCGGCATGGGACTCTGGGCCATGTCGCAACCTGGCCCCACCCCCTCGCTCCCACACGCTGGCAGGCTGGGTAACTGCCAAGGGATTGCACAAGAGTCAGAGCCAGGGAGAGAACCCAGGATTCCTAGCTTGCCCCTCCCCCGCCCCAATCTAACCACTAGACCCGACTTCCCTACCAGGGCTGGGGATAGAACCCAGGAATTCTGACCACCAGCCCCCCCCCACCCAACCACTAGACCCCACTCCCCTTTTAGATTTTAGGCTCACTGCCTCTTCTATCCACCTACCCCACCCTCTCCATCTATCCATCCCTTTGCTGCACGTTTTTGGGGTGTCACCCCTGCTCTGTACTCCTCCAGTGCAGCCCAAGGCCTTCCCTCCCCGCAACCACATATCCTCTCCCCCCGGTGCTGGATCATCTGCTAGGCCCCCTACTCCCTCTCGGGGCGCGCTGTGCGGCGTGGCTGGGGATTGTGCAATGGCCGAGCACCAGGCAACGCGGAACGGAAACCACAGGCCCTGCCTCACCCCACCTGAGCTGCCCCCCAGATGCACTGGAGCCCAGCACCCCGCACCTGCACCCTCCTGAGCCACAGTGGGCGAGCTGAAGCCTCCACCACACTCCGCAGAAGGGCGAAGGGCCAGGCCAGCCAGCCCTTTTAGGATGGGGGAATCGCCACTGGGGTCAACGGTATGGGGGCTATGATGCATGGAGAAGCAGTCAGCAGAAGGCAGCAGAGCGTGCACACACACAAACACACACACACACACACAATTGCAAATATTCACAAACACATGCATGAATCCAGCCACAGGCATACATTATTACTAACATACACAAACACCTGCACAAATCCAGCCACACACCAACACAACTGCTAACAGATGCAAACACATGCACAAATCCAGCCACACGAACACACACACCTGCACAGCCACACACAGAACTCATCCCCCACAACTACACAAATACCCGCCCACACGCACACAACCCCTGCAGAACCCGAGACATACACAAACACGTACACAAATCCATACACACACACATTCCATCCCCGTCCTATACACACACCTTGGGTCACTGTAACACTTAACACTTCAATTGGATGGGGTGCCCAGTACCATGTCTATTCTCTGCCCCCCGGGGCCCGTAGAGGGTGGATTGGGGGTGTGGCTGGGCCACCCTGTGGCTGTGGCTGTGGCTATTCCCTGCACCCCAGAGCTCATAGGGGGCAGATTGGGGGCCGAGGGGGTACAATCAAATGCCAGCCAAGGGGGGGTTAGAGGTGGGGAGGGGGCCGTGGTTTCTGCACCACCAGGTTCCTGGCACAGGCTCCTTCGAGGTTTTGCATTTCTTGGTAGTTTTCACCCCATCACCATTACCTGCCTAGCCCCCTCCTGCTGTGCGAGATGGTTAAGGAGGGGATGGGAAGAACCCAGGAGTCCTGGCTCCCAGCCCCAGCTGGGCTAACATACCCGACTTCACTCTAACCCCAGAGCTGGGAATGGAACCCAGGAGTCCTGCGGGCTACTGGTTAGAGCAGGAGGAGCCAGGACTCCTGGGTTCTATTCTCAGTGCTGTTGTGTGACACTGGGCCTCTGTTTCTCCTACCACTTTTTGGGTATGGAGACTGTAAACTCTTTGGGGAAGGGCCTGCTTCTTGCTGTGTCTGGGCAGCGCCTCACCTAACAGGGCCTTGATCTCAGCTGGGGCAGGGACTGTCTCTGTGTCTGTGCAGCCCCCATCACAACGGGGGCCTTGCTTCTGCCCCAGTCTCTTTAGGTGCTACTGTTGTACAGATCAATAGTCCTGAATACTAAAAGGCATGGCACCGCCATTGCCTTGCAAGGGCTAAATGTGATTCTTATCCCTGTGGCCCCCCGGTGCATCTCCCCCCCCCCAGTTCCCTGATTCTCCGCCCTGAGCCCCTTGTGCCGCTGCTCTCATCAATGGCAGGGCAGAAAGCCACCCAGCCCTAGTGCCAAAAGAAGAAGAAGACAGGGAGGAAAAAAAGGTTTGCAAAAATCAGTCACACCAATAGGAAACCAGCCCCGGTGGAATTGCTCAGGGAAATTGTCTGATTTGCAGGGTGCTGCGGAGCTTTGTTGGGGCAGTTTCCTGGGGATCAGCCTAGAGCCTGCATATGCTATCAGCCAGGGTGGGGCAGCGGGAGCCCATGTCCCCCGAACCCCCAATCAGCTGAGTGTACTCCACGCCCCCTGTCAGCTCCCGGGGGATGGGTAGAGTGCTGGCACCCTCCTTCCCCCCGCAAATCACCCAAGAGGCAGGAGGTGGACGGCTCTGGGATGCTCCCAGCACCCAGGCACCAGCCCGAGACGGGCCCGCCACCCCCCAGTGATAGGTGCTGTCTACCCCCACTTCCTAGCTGGGGGGCCCTTCCAACAAAGCTTCCCCCACTTGACTTCCAACAGGAAGGGGGAAGGGGTGAGTCTGGGAGCCAGGACTCCTGAGTTTAGGCCACTCACATCTCCCTGTTCCATTCCTCAGTTTCTCCAAGGAAGAGAGACAAGGACATAGATACCCCCCGACCCCCACCCCCCAACAAAGGCTTCAGAGGTGGTTCTGCCAAGGAGGGGATGGCCCCAGCCAGGGTGGGGAGCTCAGGGGTGGGATCCCTGCCTGCCCCAAGGGGGGCTGCGCCAGGTAGGACAGGAGAGGAAGATGCAGCCAGGGCTGTTGCTACCTCAACACAGGAATAAAATCCGGGACAGGGCTGTCTTTACTGGTCCCTGGGGCAGGGCACCAGGGCGGGCGGGATGGTCCAGGCAGAACCACAGGCCCAACCAGCCTGGAGCAGCCAGATAGAGTGGGTGCCCCCTAGCAGGGGACCATTCCCCACCCACCTGAGGCAGCCAGTCCCTGCCCTGGGGCCCAGTCAGAGGCAGAGCCCCCCATTCCCTGCCCACCTGAGCCTGCCAGTGCCTGCCCTGGGGCAGATCGGAGCTGGCGTCCCCCAGAGGGGAAAGGCCCCATGTCCCATTCCCTGCCATAGACCTGAATGTGATTTTAGTCAGTTTATTCAGAACAATGGGAATTACAGAACGCCACAAAAACCATCCGGGATCCCCCCCCATACCTGACATCCGCTCCCCCACCTCCACTCAGCCCCACCAACCCTCCCACCACCAGCATCTGGTCACCCCCCTTACACTGACCCCCCACCTTGCAGAAGAGGGGACAGCTGGACTGGGCTAGGCCCCCAAAAACTCCACCCCAGATAGGCATGTCCCACCCACACTCCTTCCCTAACATGGGTGTGGCTACCTACACCCCTTTGTGCACCCCTTTGGGGGCGGGGCTCCCCTAGCCCCACCCAGGACAGGGCCATCAGGCCCAGCTGTGCTGCTGGAGGGTCTCGAGAGCCAGGGTCCAGCGCTCCAGCCACTGCTGCAAGGTGAGGCCCTGGGAGAACTGCCCCGGCTGCTCCCACCTGAACACAGGGACGGGGAGAGAGCCGGGAGGGGGTGAGATGGCTCCTTCAGGCCCCGCCCCTCACAACTCCCCCCCAGCATAGACACCCCTGTTGGTGACACTGGGCACTACCCTAGGTAAGTCGGGAGGGTGGAAGACCACGAGTGTCGATGAAGCCCTCTTGCTCTAGGCCCAGGCAAACTGAAGCCCCTCTGCTCCTTGAACTTTCTGTGACCCTGCAAAATTATGAGGAAGCTAGCACACAAACAGACAGGTTTGCACACGGCTTGCTAGCCAAGGCCAGCTTCGGCCTGGGAAAGGTATAGATAAGACAGAAATGTTTAGCAAAAACTAGTAACAAATAGGACCAAATAAGGCAAGGCTCGGGCAATGCTACTGAGGAAAAACACAACTGGCTGCTTTAGCTGATTGGCTATGGTATTGTACGGGGCAACAGGTAATTGGTTGCATAAACTTGTGTAGTGAAGTAGGCAAAGGTATAAAATGTATACTGGAATCTGCATGCGGGGCTGCAGGATTTGAGACAGCTCCGTCTCCCTGTGCCCTATTTGAAGCTTCAAATAAATCTCTCTGCTTCTCCACCCCGTTGTGGTCATTGGCGCGACGCATACCGGATAACGAACCCAGCTGTTGCTTGCCTCGGGCACTCTGTGCCAGCAACAGTTCTTGGAACCCCAGATGGGACTCGAGGCTGCTATTTAGCCTTGCCCGGACCCCTCCTGGCGGTCAACGGATTGCGGCGACGACCAACGCCCAGCGCGCACCGATGAGTTCATTGGGAGGCCTTAGAGGAGATGCAATTTGCTTGACCCCAGAGGGCACAACAGTGCAACGCGCCCCTATAGTGGAGAAGCAACTGCTGGCGACGGTGGGGAACTGGTCCCTTGGAAAAGGTAGGAACAGTCCAGTGGTCTGGACTTTCTCTGTTAAGACCTGGGGACGCCCAGAGTCATCCGGGAATATGGGACAGGGACAGAGTACTACAGGCAGGACACAGTGCACGCCCCTAGAATGCATTCTAGCAAACTGGAAAGTGTTTGGATCGGATTCAATGACAAAAGGCAAATTAAAAAGGTTCTGTACAGTAGACTGGCCTCAATATCAGCTAGAGGACCAGGAACGGTGGCCACCGGGAGGGTCAGTCAATTATAATATGATCCTCCAATTAGTTCTGTTTTGTCAGCGAATGGGTAAATGGAATGAACATCTGTATGCACAAGCGTTTATGGCTTTAAGAGATAGAACAGACATTCTACAGAGATGTAATTTGACTCCAACAGGACTGGTAGTAGCTAATGTTAGCCCCCAGTACCCCCCAATGTTGTAATGGCAGATTCGGTGTCCTCTTCGGCCCCCACAACCCCACCTTATAAGGGTAGGACGCCTCCGGTTACAGAGATTGCCCCCTCGGTGGAACTCTATCCTTTGATTACCGAGACTGTTGTGGCTCGCCTGGGGTAGACGGACGCCAGGCCACCACCATGCAAGTTTACACCCATGTGCCATTCAATCCAATGGACTTAGCAGCTTTTAAAATACAGGCTGGGGAATTCTCCACGAACCCAAGTCGGTTTATTTCAGTCTTCAAGGGGTGCCTCAGTAGTCACAAGCCGGATTGGGACGACTGTAATATCCTCCTGAGAACCTTGTTGTCTGAGATGGAGCAGAATCAGGTTACAGCTAAGGGAAGGGAGGAGGCACAGCAGAGACACGAAAGGGATCCAAATAATGTCCTCACTGCTGAGGACGCGGTCCCCCTAGCAGAGATCCAGCCCGGGTCTGCCGGATCTCTCTAAGCCATTCCGATTGTATATACATGAACGAAAAGGGGTGGCCCTGGGAGTGCTAACCCAGTTGTTGGGGACCTGGAAACGTCCCGTGGCTTATTTTTCTAAGCAACTGGATCAGGTTGCAAAGGGTTGGCCGGCATGTTTATGGGCAGTCACGCCTACTGCCCTAGTACTCGAGGAAGCCGAGAAGCTAACATTGGGAGGGGTTATGCAAATATATACTCCCCATATGGTCCGAACCCAGGCTCGGATAGCTCGGTATCAGGCTAAGCTGTTAGAGAACCCTGAGGTCACCCTGCAGTCTTGCCCCACCCTTAACCCAGCCATCCTCTTGCCAGAAACAGAGGAACAGGAACACGACTGTTTAGAGATCATAGATGCCCAATACTCCAGCCGCCAGGACTTAAAGGATCAGCCGCTTCCAAATGCGGATTATGAGTGGTACACTGATGGTAGCAGTATTGTCATGAATGGGCAAAGGAGGGCGGGTTATGCTGTCATGACCCTCCATGATACTGTAGAGGCTGAGGGGTTGCCCACCGGGACCTCTGCCCAGCTGGCTAAGCTGGTAGCCCTGACCCGTGCGCTCGAACTGTCAAAGAGAAAGCGGGTCAACATTTTTACCAATTCAAAATATGCTTTTGGAGTGCTACATGCCCATGCTGGCCTGTGGAAGCAAAGGGGAATGCTAACGTCCCAAGACTCCCCAGTCAAGTACGGGCCCCATATTCTCCGGCTCCTAGAAGCCGTACAACTCCCCTCGGAAGTAGCGGTGGTACACTGTAGAGCCCATCAAAGGGAAAATCAAGACGTGGCCAGGGGCAATGCCAGGGCGGACAGAGAAGCCAAGCATGCCGCCACCTTGACTCCACCGGAAGCTGAGGATGCCCACATGCATACCCTCATCTCATCAGTGGGGGAGCTTCCGACCCCTCAGTACTCTGGGGAAGAGAGGAAACTAGCTGACAAATTTGGTCTTCAGGAATCATAGAATATCAGGGTTGGAAGGGACCTCAGGAGGTCATCTAGTCCAACCGCCTGCTCAAAGCAGGACCGATCCCCAATTAAATTATCCCAGCAAGGGCTTTGTCAAGCCTGACCTTAAAAACTTCTAAGGAAGGAGATTCCATCACCTCCCTCGGTAACTCATTCCAGTGTTTCACCACCCTCCTAGTGAAAAAGTTTTTCCTAATATCCAACCTAAATCTTCCCCACTGCAACTTGAGACTATTACTCCTTGTTCTGTCATCTGCTACCACTGAGAACAGTCTAGATCCATCCTCTTTGGAACCCCCTTTCAGGTAGTTGAAAGCAGCTATCAAATCCCCCCTCATTCTTCTCTTCCGCAGACTAAACATCCCCAGTTCCCTCAGCCTCTCCTCAGAAGTCATGTGTTCCAGTCCCCTAATCGTTTTTGTTGCCCTCTGCTGGACTCTTTCCAATTTTTCCACATCCTTCTTGTAGTGTGGGGCCCAAAACTGGACACCAGTACTCCAGATGAGGCCTCACCAATGTCGAATAGAGGAGAACGATCACGTCCCTCGATCTGCTGGCAATGCCCCTACTTATACATCCCAAAATGCCATTGGCCTTCTTTGCAACAAGGGCACACTGTTGACTCATATCCAGCTTCTTGTCCACTGTAACCCCTAGGTCCTTTTCTGCAGAACTGCTGCCTAGCCATTCGGTCCCTAGAGGGGACAGTCAGGGATGTGAAGAGGAGCGGGGTGGGTGCTGGGAATGGGGGACAGTCAGGGGTGTGAAGGCGAGCGGGGTGGGTGCTGTGCATGAGGAATCAGGGACAGTCAGGGATGTGAAGGAGAGCGGGGTGGGTGCTGTGCATGAGGAATCAGGGACAGTCAGGGATGTGAAGGAGAGCGGGGTGGGTGCTGTGCATGAGGAATCAGGGACAGTCAGGGATGTGAAGGAGAGCGGGGTGGGTGCTGTGCATGAGGAATTGGGGACAGTCAGGGATATGAAGGGGAACTGGGTGGGTGCTGGGAATGGGGGACGGTCAGGGATGTGAAGGGGAGTGGGGTGGGTGCTGGGAATGGGGACAGTCAGGGATGTGAAGGGGAGCGGGGTGGGTGCTGTGCATGAGGAATCAGGGACAGTCAGGGATGTGAAGGAGAGCGGGGTGGGTGCTGTGCATGAGGAATCGGGGACAGTCAGGGATATGAAGGGGAACTGGGTGGGTGCTGGGAATGGGGGACGGTCAGGGATGTGAAGGGGAGTGGGGTGGGTGCTGGGAATGGGGACAGTCAGGGATGTGAAGGGGAGCGGGGTGGGTGCTGTGCATGAGGAATCAGGGACAGTCAGGGATGTGAAGGAGAGCGGGGTGGGTGCTGTGCATGAGGAATCAGGGACAGTCAGGGATGTGAAGGAGAGCGGGGTGGGTGCTGTGCATGAGGAATCGGGGACAGTCAGGGATATGAAGGGGAACTGGGTGGGTGCTGGGAATGGGGGACGGTCAGGGATGTGAAGGGGAGTGGGGTGGGTGCTGGGAATGGGGACAGTCAGGGATGTGAAGGGGAGCGGGGTGGGTGCTGTGCATGAGGAATCAGGGACAGTCAGGGATGTGAAGGAGAGCGGGGTGGGTGCTGTGCATGAGGAATCGGGGACAGTCAGGGATATGAAGGGGAACTGGGTGGGTGCTGGGAATGGGGGACGGTCAGGGATGTGAAGGGGAGTGGGGTGGGTGCTGGGAATGGGGACAGTCAGGGATGTGAAGGGGAGCGGGGTGGGTGCTGTGCATGAGGAATCAGGGACAGTCAGGGATGTGAAGGAGAGCGGGGTGGGTGCTGTGCATGAGGAATCAGGGACAGTCAGGGATGTGAAGGGGAGCAGGGTGGGTGCTGTGCATGAGGAATGGGGACAGTCAGGGATGTGAAAGGGAGCAGGGTGGGTGCTGGGAATGGGGGACAGTCAGGGATGTGAAGGGGAGTGGGGTGGGTGCTGTGCATGAGGAATGTGTACGCCATGAGGAATGGCATGTGTAGGCCAGTTGCAGTTGTTTCCTACTGTTAGAAGAGTAGGAGTTAGGCTTAGTGTGCCTATGGGTTGGGCTCCACCGTTAGGGTTCCTATCGGTAGGTGACTTGGAGTTCCAGTTAGAGTTTCTATTGTAGTAGTAGGATTTTATGTTGTTATATTATATAATTTAGAACGAAGGCTAAAGAATAATATTGCATGTATTAAATGTATTGGTGTATAATCAGAATCTGTGTCTGAGCTGATTTCAAGGCATTAACATGCCATTTCGGGTCACCACTTTGTTGTAGGTTTAGCATTTTAAAATAAGTAAAAGAATGCATTCGTTTCCCCTTCTGCCTTGCAACTTGATGTTCCTATTCAAAATGTACTGTGTAAATCAATTGTTATGTGTGTGAATGAGGAACGTGTGTTAAGAGTTAAGTGTGAAGGTCATCGCAGAAGCAGATGTTCTAGGGAGGAACCAAAGACAGAAGCAAGGGCGCCAGAAGATTACAACACGTCCCTATTGGCATTTCAGAAGAGAGCAGATTGACGACTCTAAAGTTGAGACAGGCACCTATCAATGGGGACAAAATAGCTGTGACCATAACCAGCATGGGGTAACTCCCTGAGAGACTTGATGAAAGAACAAGATAAAGGATGAGAAGGACAATTTAAGAAAACAAGCACTCGTCAAACAACAATTGATTACAGCATGATGGTGCACAACTTATTGGTCCCAATGAAGGAAAATCACTATATAAACAGGGTCCCTTGCATAGAAACTTTGGGTTCATCCTGCCAAGACTTCCCTGCAGCATCATGTCATGACTGACAGAACTCAGCTCCTCCCTACCCGTGATTAACCTAGCTGGCCACTAGATTGATCCGGACTCTGGACTGGTAACTACAACATTGACTTGTGTGCTTGTGTGTGTGTGTGAATGCATATGCTAATTGTTTTATCTACTATAAACGTGACGTATTGCATTTTCCCCTGAAAAAGGTCTGGTGTGCTTCTTGGAGTTAAGAGTTAGGGCTTCCTGCCCTAGGGTTACTATTCCTATGGGTAGGCAATTTGGAGTTAGGGTTAGGTTTTCTAAGAGTATGCCACTTGGAGTTAGGATTAAGGTTCCTTTGGGTACGCTCTCCCCCTAGGGTTAGGGTTCCTATGGGTAGGGCTCCCCCTCCCAGTGTTAGGGTACCTTTGGGTAGGTCACTTGGAGTTAGGGTTATGGCTCCTAAGGGTAGGCCATATTGAATTAGGGTTAGGTTTCCTGTGGGTAGGGCTCCCAGCCCTAGTGTAAGTGTTCTTATAGGTAGGTCACTTGGATTTAGGGTTAGGGTTCGTGTGGGTAGACCACTTCAAGATAGGATTAGGGTTCCTATGGGTATGCCACTTGTAGTTAGGGTTTGGGTTCCTATAGATAGGCCACTTGGAGTTAGGTTTATGGTTCCTATGGGTAGGGCTCCCTCCCCTAGGATTAGGGTTCCTATGTGTAGGCCAGTTGTAGTTCCAGTTAGGGTTCCTATGGGTTGGACACTTGGAGTTAGAGGTAGAGTTTCTATGGTAGCACCCCATCCCCCCACCCCAGGGTTACAGTTCTTATGGGTAGGCCACTTGGATTTAGGGTTATGGATCCCATGGGTAGGGCTCCCTACCCTAGGGTTAGGATTCCTATGGGTAGGGCCTCCCCAGTGTTAGGATTCCTATGGGTAGGCCACATGGAGCTAGGGTTACATTTCCTAAGGGTTGGCCTTATTGAATTAGGGTTAGGTTTCCTGTAGGTAGGGCCCCCAGCCCTAGTGTAAGGGTTCTTATAGGTAGGCCAGTTGGAGCTAGGGCTAAGGTTCCAATTGGTAGGGCTCTGCGCACTAGCATTAGCGTTCCTAATGTCACCCTTTCAACTATTGTATGATTTTGAAGGAACGTTTCCAGACCATGTCTCAGATGATTACATGGTATTTGTATTTAAGTACCATCAGCTTGCATGTAAATGTAAGTTATCTTGTGGTTCTTCATTTCACCAATATAACCCCTTCTCCATTTGTTTACAAAGACACCAAATTTCAAGGAACTCAGTGAACAATAGTAGAAAGTTTACAGCAAAAATTTGACATGTAAGAAAGATTATGAGAATGATATTTCTAAAGCCCAAGAAAAACAATAAATACACTATGCTAGAAGAGTTCAAGGTTGGGGAATGTGTTATGTTACTGAATGCAAGAAGGAGAACAAGAAAGGGCGGGTCACAGTAATCTACTGCAACCATGGACCATACAGAGCTACCACTGGGTAAAAAAGTTAAAGTGGAAACCATCTCAGTGAAATTGGGATCTACGGACAATATCTTTAAAACCACTGAAAGAGCCATTAATGTTAGGTGCTGAAAATGGATCTTCAGAGGAAAACACAGAAATGGAAACGGCAGTGGGTGACCTTGAAAAAGCAGTCCCCACAGAAGAGATTGGAAAAATGGTTGGCGAGGGATCTCAGAAGCCTTATGAGATCCCAGTGATAAACGTGGTGGTCACACTCAGGGAAGAAAAGGCTTGTGCAGCAGAAGAAGTTGAAAGCGGCGATACAAGCGATGTTGATGACACACTTACAGAGCACTTACGGTTTCACAAAGGTAACTGCTTACCACATTTATGTTTTTTTAAAACAATTTGTTAATATACTTCCATTGATGAAGTGTGGTAAAAATTCTAATGTAAAAATGGCAGCATACAAAATGGTAAAACAGAGAAAAAGAAAACTATAGTGCCATGCATGTAATTTGTTACATTTCTTTTCCAGTAACATGTCCAGACGCATCGGTTACAGAGAGACTGGAGGCCAAAGTGAGAAAAATCAGTTTGCCTGACGTCATTTTATGGCCTGATGCCAAGAAGCTGGTTGGGTGATAAGGTAAATTTAAATAGTGGTAAACATGGATGGTGACTGGATTGAGTTGTCAGATATTTTTGAAATGTTCACTATTCCCTCATCACCTATTGTAGGTAATTGATGTGTATTTCTGTTGTGTGGTCAATCAGGAAAATAAGTGGAAAGGCCACCTATTGTGACGCTATATGGGAATATCAAATTAATTAATTAAACCATCACATGAATACATTTGAAAACATATTTAAGTCCAAATAGCATGGAAGTGTGGATATATGCCACTAATTGTAGCATTTTGCTATATTTACTGCTCCCAAATATGTTCTCAAAAGTCTTTTGAGATATATACCTGAATCCTCGACGAAGGCAATGTTAGTTTTGATATAAAGTTCAATGGGGCCATCACTTCAGTATGTGTACTGGTTAATCAGTTTTTGAAGCAAGTAAGAAGGACCACATGTGGTCTTAAAAAGAAAAGGTTTGTAATCCATCTTACATAACTTATGTCTGTGTAACAGTAAGGAGCCCTTCCACGGATGTATTTATGAACTACATTATGTTCTATGTGTGCCAGAAGGATTAATCCATTTAATTATTGTCAGACCACAGGTACAAGCCAAGTCTACTAGCATTATGTCTGGCCAAGCAAGAGAAAGGAAATCTGAGAAGATAAATGTTAGTCATGTTCATGCCTAACATGGGCAAAACACATTTTCATAATGGCCGTTAAGCACAGTCGTAAGTAACAGCAAATACTATGCTGGGGAATGAGTAATAGTAAGCATGAACTGAAATTGGGAAATACAATGTAATCTATATGGCATGATTTGCTTCATTGACAAATATAACTGCATTTTTTTCTTTTTTTCAATGAATACAGAGTGGAATTATGCAAAGTGATATTAATTGCTTCCTTACACCATACCAGGTCATTGGGTTATTGCAGTAAGATGTTTTCCATTGTTATACTTTGGGATTGTAACTACTAATGTAGTACTGCATAATATGCATATATACAGATGTGAGGCTATCATATAATTTCCTGTATTGTGGGGTTTCAATAAGTTTAATAAATACAAATGAAAATGGAACTTCAGTCTAAGGCTTGAAATTCCAAGAACTGCAGTTTAAAAATTAAATGCTAGTTTGAAGAATTTGTTATTATGTTGGTAACGTATATTTAAAGAAGATACTCTGTAGTGCAGGATTTCTCAAACTGGGGTCCTTGTACCCCTGGAGGTCCACAAGGGCACTCCAGGGGGTCCACGAGTCATATCCGGGGCCGTCGGCCCCCCGATCGATGCCTTCCCCTCCATCACAGTGCGTCCTGCAGGCTGCGGAACAGCTGTTCAGTGGCATGCAAGGGGCACTGGGAGGGAAGAGGAGGAGCAGGGATGGGGCATGCTTGGGAGAGGGGGCAGAAAGAGGTGGAGAAGAAGAGGGGCAGGGGTAGAGCAGGGGGCAGGAAGAGGTGGGGCGGGGGGGGTTGGGGGAAGGGGTGGAATGGGGCTGTAGCCTGGGGCTGAGTGGGGGTGCTTGGGGTCCATGAAAATTTTTAAATCAAAATGGGGTCCTCATGTTGCTAAAATTTGAGACCCATTTCATAGTGTTTTAAGCCAGGAATTCAAAATATGATTTTCTCTTGTGTATTAGTGAGACGTTACAAATAGAATATCTGCATGCAGTGCTTTGAAAAATCATTATACAATTGTTGAAATTATCATATTGTCAATAACATCTGGATGTGTATTTACACTTACAGATCACATTAATGGAAGCAAAAGTATTGTTAATAATTTACTCCTTGTGCGATGAAACGAGATATGAGAAAACTTCCTGAGGGACTGGAGGTGATTTTTAGATACCTATTTTCATAGTTTATATGTAGTGTTAGAGTGACGTTATTGACATAAACTGTGACCGTATAGATCATTGTTGAACCCGCTGTTATATATTTGCAGCAAATATAGTACAAAGGCTGTTGTGTGAGGTGTCTATGACCAGGTTATGATTTGCTGGTTATGATTATGATGTCTGTATGTGTGTATCAGGTTTGTAGCTGAAGTTATGAATATTGGCTCTTGTACTATTGGCTATTGTACTTGTATCTCAATGTGTTTGATTCTAAGTAGCCTCAGGGAAGCATTTGGTCAGCTTCTTGAGAAATGCTCAATCAAGAAACACTTAACTGACAATGAACTTTGGGAGACACCGCTCAACACCTGAGCTTTCCTGGGAATGTTCAAACTAACATGTAAACAAAGGCATCCTTACAGTTAGTGTGACACTATTTTCAATAAATATGATATAACAAGAGTGAGGAAACCTGGATTTGTGCTGGAAATGGCCCAACTTGATGATCACTTCAGATAAGCTATTACCAGCAGGAGAGTGGGGTGGGAGGAGGTATTGTTTCATGGTCTCTGTGTATATAATGTCTTCTGCAGTTTCCACGGTATGCATCCGATGAAGTGAGCTGTAGCTCACGAAAGCTCATGCTCAAATAAATTGGTTAGTCTCTAAGGTGCCACAAGTACTCCTTTTCTTTTTGCGAATACAGACTAACACGGCTGTTACTCTGAAGAGTGAGGAGAATATCTTTGTGACCAGGGTCCCAGTGGGACATCTGAGGTCACTCAATTAGGGTGAACAGCAAAGAATGGGCAGATAATTCCCAAAGATGATGGATAGTCCAATACTTAGATTTACCAAAACAGCATAAAACAGTTTCTTTATTACCTCACTGGTTGTCCAGAAACCAACAACACCGTTCCCTTAAAGTAACCCAGCCTCAGGACTCCATCCAGGTACCCAAGTCAAATATGATGAAAATTTCTGAAAATCTTATTTCATCATATAAAATAAAGGTTCTACCAATCCCAAAGGCTCAGACACATTATTTCCCAGGTTAATGAATGTTTCAGATCTCACCCAAATTCATGCATACAGCCAATTCTTATTAACTAAACTAAAATTTATTAAAAAAGAAAAGCGCGAGAGTATAAGTTAAAAGATCAATATACACACAGACATGAGTTCAGTTTTTGAGGTTCAGATTCATAGCAGAGATGGTGAGCTTTGTAGTTGCAAAGAGTTCTTTCAGAAATAATTCATAGGTAATAGTCCAATGTTTATATTTCAGGGCGATTCAGTTAGAACTGGGATCTCAGTCCTTGTAGCTTAGGCTTCCCCTGCATGAAACCTCTAGCAGATCTGAAATAAAAAGGATCAGGCCCCAAAGGGGGAGGGATAGCTCAGTGGTTTGAGCATTGGCCTGCTAAACCGAGGGTTGTGAGTTCAATCCTTGAGGGGGGCCATTTAGGGATCTGGGGCAAAAATTGGAGATTGGTCCTGCTTTGAGCAGGGGGTTGGACTAGATGACCTCCTGAGGTCCCTTCCAACCCTGATATTCTATGATTCTAAGGAAAGCATCACACAGACAGAGACAGCCTTTGTTTCTCCCTCCCCTCCAGCTTTGAAAGTATCTTGTCTCCTCATTGGTCATTTTGGTCAGGTGCCAGCGAGGTTATCCTAGCTTCTTAACCCTTTACAGGTTGAAAGGGTTTTTCCTCTGGCCAGGAGGGATTTTAAAGGTGTTTACCCTTCCTTTTATTTTATGACAGACGCCAATCCACATCTGCGGAGCCTTCCTGGGAATGTTCAAGGTGGCATGTGAGCAATGGCTGCTGCCTGCAAACTGAGTCGTGCATGGACATGTGACTTGCCCATGTGACTCCAAACTCCATCTTGCTGCTGTGATTTTCCACAGTAAGAACAAATGGTCCTTCCATATGGCAGAGGATATAAAAGGCACTGGAAACCCCTCCATTTTGTCTTCAGTCCTGCTTCTGACCTCTGGAGGAACAGTGCTTGAAACTGAAGCTCTGAACAGAGGACTGAATGACCCATCCAAGCTGGGATGTTTGTACTCCAGAGACTTGATTGGTATAAATCAGCAGTAATCCCATCAAGTCTGAAACAAGCCTGAACTAAGAACTTTGCAACTGTTGTATGTATGTGATTCCATTTAACCAATTTTAACTCTCATCTATATTTCTTTCTTTTTATGAATAAACCTTTAGATTTTAGATTCTAAAGCATTGGCAACAGTGTGATTTGTGGATAAGATCTGACTGGTATATTGACCGGGGTCTAGGGCTTGGTCCTTTGGGATCGGGAGAACCTTTTTTCTTTTACTGGGGTATTGGTTTTCGTAACCATTCGTCCCCATAAAGAGTGGTGCATGTGGTGATACTGGGAAACTAAAGTGTCTGAGGGAATTGCTTGTATGACTTCTGGTTAGCCAGTGGGGTAAAACCGAAGTCCTCTCTGTTTAGCTGGTTTGGTGTGCAAAGGACCCCCAGCCTTGGGCTGTGACTGCCCTGCTCTAAGCAATTTGTCCTGAATTGATACTCTCAGTACTGTCCCGCCAAAGGCTGCTTTGTTACAGCATCCCCATCCCATCCACATCCACATCCATCCAAATATACAGTCCTCTATCCATCCATCCATCCCCATACACAACCCCATACACATCCATCCATCTATCCATCCATCCATCTCCATATACAATTGTGACAGGTTGGGTCACAGAAACCCCCTTGAGAACTGCCCTTTTTCCCTGGCAGCTTGGGACTTCAGAGCCCTGCCTGGTTGTGCCCGACACACTAGCCTGCTACAAACACAGACCCAGGTTTGAACCACATCCCTCAAAAGCTGCAGGCTTAACTGAAAACAGCTTAAGAAGTGTTCCAGCACTCATATACCCAGCTCCCCGTGGGTCCAAACCCCAAATAAATCCGTTTTGTCCTGTATAAAGTTATACAGGGTAAACTCATAATAAATTGTTCGCCCTCTATAACACTGATAGAGAGATATGCACAGCTGTTCACCCCTACCGCTCCAGGTATTAATATATATTCTGGATTAATTAATAAGTAAAAAGTGATTTTATTGAATACAAAAAGGAGGATTTAAGTGGTTCCAAGGAATAACAGACAGAACAAAGTGAATTACTGAGCAAAATAAAATAAAACACACAAGTCTAAGCCTAATACAGTAAGAAAACTGAATACAGATAAAATCTCACCCTCAGAGATGTTTCAATACGTTTCTATTACAGACTGGACACCTTCCTAGTCTGGGCCCAATCCTTTCCACTGGTACAGTCCTTGTTCCAGCTCAGGTGGTAGCTAGGGGATTTCTCATGACTGCTGCCCCACTTTTTCTGTTCCACCCCCTTATATATCTTTTGCACAAGGCGGGAATACTTTGTCCCTCTCTGGGTTCCCACCCGTCCTTCTAAATGGAAAAGCACCAGGTTAAAGATGGCAGCCATGGATGGACACCCTTGGGGCCTAGATCTTGGGGGGCATCATGCCGCACGGCCTGTAGGGGGGATCACAGGGCAGCATGGGATGAGGGGGTCCCTCCAGTCTGTGCAGTGGCCCCAGCAGAAGCAGAGGGGAGAGGGATAGCTCAGTGGTTTGAGCATTGGCCTGCTAAACCCAGGGTTGTGAGCTCAATCTTTGAGGGGGCCATTTAGGAATCTGGGGCAAAAATTGGAGCTTGATCCTGCTTTGAGCAGGGGGTTGGACTAGATGACCTCCTGAGGTCCCTTCCAACCCTGATATTCTATGGTTCTATGAGTACAGCCCCCCGGCCCGCTGGGAGCAGGGCAGGCAGGGGGTGCGCAGGGTCTCGGGGTCCAGGCGCTGGATGAGGTGCTGGCAGCGTGGGCACTGGAGGGCAGAATGAGGATGTGTTAGCTACTGAGACCCCCCCCACCCCAGATCCCAGCCTGAGCCAGATCCAGCAGGGGGGGATCAGGTCCCCCTCCCTTCCCCCAGGACTCACCTGGTGGTAGCTGCCCCTGACCCCCTCCTGTGCCAGGATTTGGGCCTCCAGCATGCCCTGGTCCTTGTCCAAGAAGAGCCTGAGTTTGCACAGCTCCTGCCAGAGCCAAGGGGTGTCCGGGCAGCAGGGGCAGTGGGATGAAGTGATGTCCTGGACGGGAATGGAGGGACCCAGATGAGCCACCAATTCTCCCCTGTAGCCCCCGGCCACTCACATACCTCACCCCCATCCCTCCCAACTGCCTTCCCCCTTGAACCCCCTGAACTCCCCTCCCCTTCTGCTGGCACCCCAACAACCTCCCCTCCCCATCACTCCCTCAACTGGCCCCAAAATCTGCTCTGAAGATCCAGCTCTCCCACTCCCCTAAACTCCTCCCTCCTGCACCCCCCATGCCCACCTACCCATGCCCGGGGCGGGGTGGGGACACCTGGTCCAGCAGCACCCGCACCCATCCCCGCAGCCCAGCCGCGCTCACCCAATACCCACAGGACACCTGCCCTCACAGCGCCCTGGGGGACCCTCCACCTGGAGGGAGAGAGGGGGAAGGGTGAGAGAGGGCCCAATCCTGCTGGGAGCTCAGCTGCTCCAGCCCTTCCCAAGGGATGACCCCAAAGAGCCCCATGGGGAGAGGGGTAAGGGGAGGGTCCTGGGTCTCACCTGGCCCGGAGGCTGAGGAAAGGCAACAGCAGCCAGTTGTGCCAGGGCAGCTGCAGCTCTCCCCCAGCTGTCAGTAACTGCTGCCAACACAGTGTGAGACCAGCAGTTTGTAACATTAGCCCAGCAGAGCTGGGGGTGGGGGGGCAGGGCTGGGTTAGCAGGGGCTGCAGGTCGGGAGTGAGGGGCACCGGCAGAGCTGGGGGTGGGGGGGCAGGGCTGGGCTAGCAGGGGCTGTGGGTCGGGAGTGAGGGGCACTGGCAGAGCTGGGGCTGGGGGGGCAGGGCTGGGCTAGCAGGGGCTGCGGGTCGGGAGTCAGGGGCAGCGGCAGAGCTGGGGGGCTGGGCATCGCAGGGAGGGAGAAAGCGAAAGGGAAAGGGAAAGTGTGTGTGTGTGGGGGGGGAATTTCCCAGCCCAGGACAGATGTTCCCGACAGCCTGTGATGGCGTCGGGGCAGTGGCAGGCGCTGGCCCAGCAGTTCCAGGTGATCTGCCCCCCCGGGGAGGCCCCAGGTAAGACCCCGGCCCCTCCCCTTACCCCTTGCCCAGTGGGGCCCTTTGGGGTCACCCCTGGGGAAGGGCGGGAGCAGCTGAGCTTTCAGGGGGTCAGCCCCGTCTCACCCTTCCCCCTCTCTCCCTGCAGGTGCGGGGTCCCCCGGGGCGCTGCGAGGCCAGGTGTCCTGTGGGCACTGGGTGAGCACGGCCGGGCTACGGGGATGGGTGCGGGCGCTGCTGGACCAGGTAACCCCCTCGAGGGGGCCTGGGCAGGGGGGCACAGGGGGCTCGATCTTCAGGGGAGATTTTGGCGGTGATTGAGGGAGTGATGGGGAGGCAAGTTGGGTGGGGGGGTTCCGGGGAGGGGGATTGGGTGAGGAGTGACAGGGGACGGGGTTCAGAGGGTTGGAGGGGGGAGAGTTCAGCTTGGTTGATGAGGAAGGGGAGGGGTTGGGGGTGCCAGGGGGATTGGATGAGGAGTGACAGGGGAAGGGGAAGGAGTTTAGGGGGGAGGGATCAGTTGGGGTGATGGGGAAGGGGAAGGGTTAGAGGGTACTAGGGGGTTGGATGTGGAGTGACAGGGAAAGAGGAGGGGATTTAGGAGGCAGGGGTCAGTTGGGGTGATGGGGAAGGGGAGGGTTTAGGGGGGAGGGGTCATTTGGAATGATGGGGAAGGGGTGAGTTTAGGGAGGGGTCAGTTGGGGGTGATGGGGAAGGGGAGGGGTTGGGGGTGCCAGGAGGATTGGATGCGGGGTGACAGGGGAAGGGGAGAGGTCAGTTGGGGTGATGGGAAAAGGGCAGGTTTAGGGGGTACCAGGGGGATTGGATGAGGAGTGACAGGGGAAAGGGAGGGGTTTAGGGGGAAGTATCAGTTGGGGTGATGGGGAAGGGGCGGGTTTAGGGGGGTGCCAGGGGGATTGGATGCGGAGTGACAGGGGAAGGTGAGGGGTGTTCCATGGAGAGGGGTTAGTTGGGGTGATGGGGAAGGGGAGGGGTCAGGAGGTGCCAGGAGGATTGGATGAGGAGTGACAGAGGAAGGGGAGGGGTTTAGGGGGAGGTATCAGTTGGGGTGATGGGGAAGGGGCGGGTTTAGGGGGTGCCAGGGGGATTGGATGCGGCGTGACAGGGGAAAGGGAGGGGTGTTCCATGGGGAGGGGTTAGTTGGCGAAGGGAAGGGGTTGGGGATGCCAGGAGGATTGGATGAGGAGTGACAGGGGAAGGGGAGGGGAGTTCAGGGGGTTCAAGGGGGAAGGCAGTTGGGGAGGGATGGGGGTGGGGTATGTGAGTGGCCGGGGGCTGCAGATCAGGGGAGAGCTGGTGGCTGATCCAGGTCCCCTCATTCCCGTCCAGGGCGTCACCTCATTCCGCTGCCCCTGCTGCCCGGATACCTCTTGGCTCTGGCAGGAGCTGTGCAAACTTGGGCTTTTCTCAGATGAGGACCAGGCCATGCTGGAGGCCCAAATCCTGACACAGGATGGGGCCAGGGGTAGCTACCGCCAGGTGAGTCCTGGGAGAGGCAAGGGGGATCCCACCCACCCCACTCCCCAGATGGGGTGGGTCTCAATAGCTAATGATGAATGCATGAATGAGTGTGGGGATGGATGGATAGATTTGTGTATATGGGGATGGATGGGTGTGTGTGGAGGGGTATGTATGGGGATGAATGGATGGATTGATGGGTGCGTATGTAGACAGATATATAGACAGAGGAGGTAGATGGAGATAGGTAGGTAGATAGATTCTATATTAAAACAAAACCTAAGGAAATTTCCAGACAATAACCTTGTGAAACTGGCTACAATTGTTAAGTCCCCATTTATGGGGTTGGGGGAGGCATCTCCAACAGGCTGGGCTGGGAGCCCAAGAACTGGAGGACTGAGAGCTCAGAGCCCAGGGAAATAGAGCACAGGGAACAATCACACCTCAGTGGCTAACTCCCCCCATGACTTCCCCCAGTGCCCGCGCAGCCAGCACCTCGTCCAGCGTCTGGATCCCGATACCTTGTGCACCCCCTGCCTGCCCTGCTCCCAGCGGGCCGGGGGGCTGTACTGCTTCTGTTGGGGCTGCCGCATGGACTGGAAGGACCCCTTGCCCCAGGGAAAATCCTGCTCCAATCCCCAGTGCCCCCTACAGGCGGTGCTGTATGACGCCCCGGAGATCCAGGCCCCGGGATCGTCTGTCCATGGCTGCCCCTCGCTGCGGGCCTGTCCCCAGTGCCACACCCTGGTGAGCCACACTGGGCTAGGCTGCCCCCTGGTGGTGTGCCCGGAGTGCTGCATGGAGTTCTGCTACCGCTGCCTGAGAGACCATCTCGGGGACGACACTGATGAGACGGAGTGGGAGCATGGCGAGGATGAAGGCCTGGATTACGATAATTACTGGGAGGCCAGCTGCAGTATCGCCGGGAGGCAGGAGCTGAAGGGGTCCCCCTAGCCCAAGGGAGACCCCCCGGACTCAACCCCTGCCGTGACCCCTGAGAACTCCCCTCCTGCCTTCCAAGGCCAGATCCTGTCCCATCACCCTCAGCCCCTCTCCCAGGTTTGGGGACCCCCCAGGTGCCTGACCCCCCCTCCTCGCTCACAGGGTGCCAGGGTCAGTGCACAGGCTCCTGGGCATTGAGGTGCAGAGAGGAGTAATACCTCTGCCAGAGATAGGGGTGCAGGGGCCTGTGACGAAGTGGGGATTTTCCCTTGTAATGGTGTATGTGAGTCTTACTGTTAAGCCTATGTGAGTTTTACTGTTTTCCATGAATACTGTGTATGCCTCAGTTTCCTTGTGTGCTGCACCAATACCTCAGTGGTGGGAACAGGGGTGTGTGACTTTGGCTGAGGCCTCTGGGTCAGGTGAAACTGCTCCAACTGCCTGCACATATGCTGTGACCCATGCCCTTCTTAACCTGAGACCCAGGAGGGGGATGTAACCAGGTTACTGCCCAGGAAGCAAGACAAAGAGAAGGAGGAGGAGCAACGAGGGTGTCTGAGCTCGAGTCGAAGCTGGGCAGTCTGCTTGGGGGACTGGAAGAGGGGGAGTCCAGGCCATCTGGTCCGGGACTCCCCAAGTTGGACTTGGCTGAAAGTCACTGATTTCTGTGCTAAGAAGTTCTGTTCTATGCTGTGTTCCTGTTCACTAATAAACCTTCTGTTTTTATGCTGGCTGAGAGTCGCTGCTGACTGCAAGAGTTGGGGTGCAGGGCTCTCTGGCTTCCCCAGGAGCCCTGACTGGGCGGACTTGCTGCGGGAAGTGCATGGGACAGTTTGGAAGGTGATGCTGAATGCTCCGAGGTCAGACCCAGGAGATGGAAGCTGTGTAAGTTTCTTGCCCTGGAGACAGTGTAGGGCACAGAGGAGGCTCCCCCAAAGTCCTGGCTGGCTTTATATGGAGCAGTTCCAGAGCATCGCCCGGTGACTCTGTGACAAGACCATTGCCCCATCTCCTGGGTATTGGGGTGTAGAGAGAACTGACACCTCTCCTAGCTATTGGGGTTCAGGGGCCATTGCCCCATCTCCTGGATATTGGGGTGCAGAGAAGACTGACACCTCTCCCAGATACTGGAGTGCAGGGGACATTTCCTCCTCTATAGCATAGTGGAATGCAGTGGGCACCGCCGCTTCACCTGGCTGCTGGGAGACAGAACTAGCAGGGCCTGTCCCAAGTGCCACACCCTGGTGAGCTACACTGGGCTAGGCTGCCCCTGGTGGAATGCCTGGAATGGCTGGCCCTCTCTCCTCTTCCCCCCCCCGAAGCCGTGTGGAGCTGGCCTGAGCCCCTGTGTCCTCTGCACCGTGTGGAGCTGGCCTGAGCCACCCGCCGTTTGGAGCTTGCTGAGCCCCTCTCCCCACCTCCCCCCGCCATGTGGAACTGTCTGGAGCCCATTTCCCCACCACCATGTAGAGCTGGCCCAAGCCCCTCTCCCCCCACTGCCCTGAGGAGCTGGCCTGAGCCCCTCTCCCAACCCGCTGTGTGGAACTGACCTGAGCCACTTCCCCCCCCCCCCCGAGCCCCTTTCCCCCACTGCCATGTGGAGCTAATCCAAGCCCCTCTCCCCCACCCCGTGTGGAGCTGGCCAGAGCCCCTCTACCCCCTGACATATGGAGCTGGCCCTCACCCCCCCGCCATGTGGAACTGGCCTGAGCCCCTCTCTCCCCTGCCATGTGGAACTGGCCTGAGCCCCTCTCCACAAGTCACACCCCCCTCCCCGGTGTGGAGCTGTCCAAAACATTTCCCCCCACCCCCCGTGGATCTGGCCAGAGCCCCTCTCCCTCTGCTTTCAGAGTAGCAGCCGTGTTAGTCTGTATACGCAAAAAGAAAAGGAGGACTTGTGGCACCTTAGACACTAATACATTTATTAGAGCATACGCTTTTGTGAGCTACAGCTCACTTCAGTGGATGCATTCAGTGGAAAATACAGTGGGGAGATTTTATATATACAGAGAACATGAAACAATGTGTGTTACCATACACACTGTAACGAGAGTGACAGGTAAGGTGAGCCATGTGTAGCTGGTCTGAGTCCCTGTGTCCCCCGCTCCATGTGGAGCTGGCCTGAGCTCCTCTCCCCTCTGCCGTGTGGATGGCCTGAACCCCTCTCCCCGCCGTGTGGAGTTGTCCCAAGCTCCTCTCCCCGCCTCCCACCGTGTGGAACTGTCCCAAGCCCCTCTCTCCCTGTTGCCATGTGGAGTAGGCCAGAGACTCTTTTCCCCCCAGCATGTGGAGCTGTCCCGGGCCCCTCTCCCTCCCCTCCCCCCTGGCATGTGGCACTGTCCCACGCCCCTCTCCCCCCCCACCCCGGCATGTGGCACTGTCCCGCGCCCCTCTCCCCCCCCACCCCGGCATGTGGAACTGTCCCAAGCCCCTCTCCTCCTCCTGCCATGTGGAGCTGTCCCAAGCCCCTCTCCTCCTCCTGCCGTGTGGAGCTGGCCTGAGCCCCTCTCCTCCAATGCCACGCGGAGTTGCCCCTCTCCCCTCTCCCCCGCCCCCTGTGTGGAGCTGTCCTGAGCCCCTCTCCCCCAATGCCATGCGGAGTTGCCCCGAGCCCCTCTCCGCCCCCCTCCCCCGTGTGGAGCTGTCCCAAGCCCCTCTCCCCCCGTAGAGTTGCCAGGTGTCCAGTTTTCGATCCAAACACCCGGTCGAAAAGGGACCCTGGCGGCGCCAGTCAGCGCCGCCGACCAGCTGTTAAAAGTCTGGTCGGTGGTGCTACTTAGCTAAGTCAGGCTAGTCCGGACCTGTCCTGGGGCACCGCGCTGCACCCTGGAAGCGGCCAGCAGGTTCGGCTCCTAGGCGGGGGCATGGGGCTCCAGGCACTACCTCTGGCCTGGACACTGGCTCCAGGGTGCCTGCGGGAAAAAGCAGTATGTGCCATGGAGCCTCCTGCCCTCTGCCTCGGCCTAGGACCCAGACCTGCTGGCTGCTGACTGGGAGCTGCCTATGGGAAGCCCGGGCCCCAACCCTGAGCCCCAATCCCCTGCCCCAGCCCTGAGCCCCCTCAAACCCGGATCCCCCTCATGCATCACAAACCCCTCATCCCTGGCCCCACCCCAGGGCCTGCACCCCCAACCTAGAGCCTATACCCCTCCTGCACCCCAACCCCCAGTCCTGAGCCCACCCAAACCCGGAGATCTCTCCTGCACCCCAGAGCCCACACTCCCAGCAAAGAACCCTCACCGTCCCTGTACCTCAACCCCCCTGCCCCAGCCCAGAGCCCCCTCCCACACCCTGAACCGCTCATCCCCGGCTCCACCCCAGAGCCCTCACCCCCTCCTGCACCCCAACCCCTGCTTCAACCTGCCGCCCCTTCCCACACTCCAAATCCCACGGCCCCACCCCCCCAGCCTGGAGCCCCCTCCTGCACCCCAAATCCCTCATCCCCGGCCCCATCCCAGAGCCAGCACCCCCAACCCAGAGCCCTCACCCTTCCCATACCCCAACCCCCTGCCTCAACCTGCAGCCCCGTCCCACAGTCCGAATCCCTAGGCCCCACCCACCCCAGCCTGGAGCCCCCTCCTGCACCCCAAACCCCTCATCCCCAGCCAAGCCCTCACCCCCTCACACACCCCAACTCCCTGCCCCAGCCTGAAGTCCCATCCCGCACCCTGAACCCCTCATTTCTGGCCCCACCCCAGAGCCCGCACCCCCATTTAGAGCCCTCACCCTCTCCCACACCCCAAACCCCAGCCCCAGCCCAGTGAAAGTGAGTGAGGGTGGGGAAAAGCGAGTCATAGAGGGAAGGGGAATGTAGTGTGCAGGGGCGGGGCCTCGGGAAGGGGCGGGTCTAGAGTGCCAATAGAAAGCCATGTGTAGCTGTCACAAGCCCCTCTTCCCCCCCACCCCACGATTTGAGCTGTCACAAGCCCCTCTCCCCCTCCCCCATGTGGAGCTGGCCTGGGCCCCTCTCTGCCCCTCCTCCCCACATACGGAACTGGCCCAAGCCACTTGCCTGAACTCCCTCCTCCTCTCCATGGGGCTGGCCTGAACCCTGTCACTCGCCCCCCACCTCCCCCCCAGCCCCACTGTTTACCTCATCTAAGCCCTTTTTTGGCCAAACTGGGAATTTGTTCCTTTTGCTGTTGCAAACTGATGATCCAGTACTCTGCTGGGAGCCCTTATTTTTGGCAGCCCTCTGCTGCTCCCATGATAGTTTGTGGGAAGCCACCAAGGGCTGGGAACACCCAGAGCATGTGGAACACCCCACATGCTACCACACCCCATAGGAACTGATGTCCCACAGCCCTCCAACCACCCCCTGCACTGGGCATGGGTAGAGACTGGTGGGAGTGGTAGGACCATAGCTGAAGGGGACACCAGTGCAGGCTGCAACAGAGGGGCAGACAGTGCAGTAGCCCTCCAGGATGCCCTGGGAGTGAAAAAGCTAAGAAGCCTTTCCCTGGTGCCAGTCCAGAATAGAGCACCTGGAGGGAGAAATCTCAGGCAGCATGGGAGGAGATTAGTGGCCAGGCTGTATATGCAAAGCTAAGGCCCACAGGTGCATTACTGCGAGAGAGGCACAGCAGCTGGGCTGAGGACAGAGAGAGGATCACCCCGTCAGACTGCCCTGCCCCATGCCCTTGAGCCAGCAACCTGGGATCCAGCTGCCTGGAATGCACCAGGCTGAGACTGGCTCATGACTCACGTGGGAGCAGATTTCTGAGTGCAGCTGACACTGAGCAAACACCAGGATCTGACAGGAATGATCAGGCAGGGGACAGTGCCAGAACGAAGGCTGGAGACCCCTAGCATCCATAATCCTGCCTGCAGGTAGAAGATGGTGCTGATCAAAAATTTTCCATCGAAACTGGTTTTTAACGGGTGTGTGACAGGACAAAGTATTTCATACAAGGTGCCTGCTTTGCACAGAAAATTGGGATTTCTCCTCAAAGGAAAAATGCTGAAGAGCTGGGGAGAAAATCAGCTTTGAGCTCAAAACAGAAACATTTCAGTTCTGAAATGCCACTGCAATGACTCATGGGAGTTGTACTTTGAGTTCCTAACATTCCCATTCTTCTTGATGGGCCGGGATCCCCAGCTGGACTACATTTTGTATCATTCTCTTGGTCACACCACTGCCATGATGCATGGAGAGCATAGTGCATCATGGGACATGTAGTCGAATCCTGGAGTTCGGCCTACAGAGGCCATTTAGAGCTCGAGGCCACCCAAGCGACACTGGCTCCCACAAGGCTGCATGGCAGCATTTCAGAATCAAAATCTGCCAGGGGGTGATTTTTCAGGGCAAGCTCGAAATTTTCCACATAGGGATAAAAATGTCTGAGGAGCTCTAGAAAAGGATCTTATTGTAGGCAGGCACAGCACAGAGATACTTGGGAGGGGATGTGAGCGTCCGCCGGGCTGTGTGTGCAGCTACCTCAGCTATGGGGCGCTGCAAGACATACACTGGGGAGGGGTGGGGATAGTCATCAGACGACAAGGTATATTCAGAGATGAGGCATGGACCTAGCCCCGTCCCATGGAGGGGGCACTCGCTCAGTGCCATGGAGGGAACAGTCCAGCCCTACGTGGGTGGCTCTTGCTTGGTCCCATGGGGGGAAAGCCCTGCGCATGTGGCGGGGGGGGGGGGAACTGGCTAAGTGCCATTGGGGGAACAACCCAGCCCCACGGGGGTGGCTCTGGTTAGGTCAGTGCCATGGGGGGAACAGCCCAGCCCTCAGAGGGTGGATCTGGCTGGGTGCCATGGGGGGGAACAGCCCAGCTCACGTGGGTAGCTCTCGCTTGGTGCCATGGGAGGAACAGCCCAGCCCCATAGAAGGGGGGCCTCTGGCTCGCTGCCATGAGGGGACAGACCAGCCCACAGAGGTGGCTCTGGCTTGCTGCCATGGGGGGGAAAAGCCCAGCCCCATGTGGGTGGCTCTGGCTCGGTGCCATGGGGGGAACAGCTCAGCCGACTGGGGCGGTTGGCTCTGTCTTGGTGTAATGAGGGGAACAGCCCAGCCCACATGGGTGGCTCTTGCTTGGTGCCATGGGACAAACAGCCAAACCCCACAGGGGGATGGGGGGCTCTGGCTCGGTGCCATGGGGGAACAGCCCAGCCCACGGGGGTGTCTCTGGCTCGGTGCCATGAGAGGAACAGCCCAGCCCACGTGGCTGACTCTCGCTTGGTGCCATGGAGTGAACAGCCCAGCCCCACGGGGCAGGGGGGCTCTCGCTCAAGGCCACGGTGGGAACAGCCCAGCCAACAGGGAAGGGCACTCGCTCAGTGTAATGGGGTGAACAGCCCGGCCACACGGGAGTGACTCTTGCTCGGTGCCATGGGGGAATAGCCCAGCCCCATGGGGGTGGTTCTGGCTTGGTGCCATGGGGGGGAACAGCCAAGCCCAGCCCACAGCGGTGGCTCTCGCTTGGTGCCATGGGAGGTGTGAGATTATACTTCATATTCTTTGTGAAAATATGCCTGTGGTAGGAATATGACATAACTAAGATACGCTTTATGCAAGATAACTCTTCCAAGGAATCATAGGGAAGGTTATGATTTACTGAATATAATTATCCTATTTGTTTGCATGTATCATTTCTATATCTGAAATTAGGAATATTGACTATGTCTCTGTATTTCAACTGGTTTCTACTTTGGGTGACACCCACTGCTAACACTTCAGGTACAACAATGAAAAAGCCAGACAGGGTGGATGGCCCATCAACAAGGACAATGGATTGTAAAAGAGCTTAGTCTTCCTGTGAACCTGTGGGTCAGCCTGTGAAAAATGGCTACAGGGGCCCTACAGAGGCATGTGACCATGTCACCTGATACTGGAACCCATCTTGAATTCTGTACTTTTCCACGAGAAGCTGAGGAGGGAGGCTCAAATTAGAAAACAAAGTACTCCTGCCTTAAGCAAATCCTATTTAAGGATGGGGAATGAGGTAATCCAGGTAATCAATTCTCCCCTGCTACCCCACCCAAGATGACGTCTGGAAACAGCTAAGACTGACCTTGGGGAAAGAACTGGACCCAGGCTGGAAGGACATCTGGCCTGTGAAGACGATTATTAGAACCACATTTAGGGTCAGAACTTACATGCAACCAGTTTCTTTAGTGTATTAAGCTTAGTTTGCACGCTCCATTTTATTTTCGTAGTTAGCTGCCTTGTTCTGTCTGCTACCTCCTTAACTACTTAAAATCATAGAATCATAGAATATCAGGGTTGGAAGGGACCTCAGGAGGTCATCTAGTCCAACCCCCTGCTCAAAGCAGGACCAATTCCCAACTAAATCATCCCAGCCAGGGCTTTGTCAAGCCTGACCTTAAAAATATCTAAGGAAGAAGATTCCACCACCTCCCTAGGTAATGCATTCCAGTGTTTCACCACCCTCCTAGTGAAAAAGTTTTTCCTAATATCCAACCTAAACCTCCCCCACTGCAACTTGAGACCATTACTCCTTGTTCTGTCATCAGCTACCACTGAGAACAGTCTAGATCCATCCTCTTTGGAACCCCCTTTCAGGTAGTTGAAAGCAGCTATCAAATCCCCCCTCATTCTTCTCTTCCGCAGACTAAACAATCCCAGTTCCCTCAGCATCTCCTCATAAGTCATGTGTTCCAGTCCCCTAATCATTTTTGTTCCCCCCCGCTGGATGTTTTCAAATTTTTCCACATCCTTCTTTTAGTGTGGGGCCCAGAACTGGACACAGTACTCCAGATGAGGCCTCACCAATGTTGAATAGAGGGGAACGATCACATCCCTCGATCTGCTGGCAATGCCCCTACTTATACATCCCAAAATGCCATTGGCCTTCTTTGCAACAATGGCACACTGTTGACTCATATCTAGCTTCTCGTCCACTGTCACCCCTAGGTCCTTTTCTGCAGAACTGCTGCCGAGCCATTCGGTCCCTAGTCTGTAGCGGTGCATGGGGTTCTTCCGTCCTAAGTGCAGGACTCTGCACTTGTCCTTGTTGAACCTCATCAGATTTCTTTTGGTCCAATCCTCTAATTTGTCTAGGGCCCTCTGTATCCTATCCCTACCCTCCAGCGTATCTACCTCTCCTCGCAGTTTAGTGTCATCTGCAAACTTGCTGAGGGTGCAATCCACACCATCCTCCAGATCATTTATGAAGATATTGAACAAAACCGGCCCAAGGACTGACCCTTGGGGCACTCCACTTGACACCAGCTGCCAACTAGACATGGAGCCATTGATCACTACCCATTGAGCCCGAAAATCTAGCCAACTTTCTATCCACCTTATAGTCCATTCATCCAGTCCATACTTCTTTAACTTGCTGGCAAGAATATTGTGGGAGACAGTGTCAAAAGCTTTGCTAAAGTCAAGGAACAACACGTCCACCGCTTTCCCCTCATCCACAGAGCCAGTTATCTCGTCATAGAAGGCAATTAGATTAGTCAGGCATGACTTCCCTTGGTGAATCCATGCTGACTGTTCCTGATCACTTTCCTCTCCTCTAAGTGCTTCAGAATTGAGGACCTGCTCCATGATTTTTCCAAGGACTGAGGTGAGGCTGACTGGCCTGTAGTTCCCCGGATCCTCCTTCTTCCCTTTTTTAAAGATGGGCACTACATTAGCCTTTTTCCAGTCGTCCGGGACTTCCCCGGATCGCCATGAGTTTTCAAAGATAATGGCCAATGGTTCTACAATCACATCCGCCAACTCCTTTAGCACTCTCGGATGCAGCGCATCCGGCCCCATGGACTTGTGCACGTCCAGCTTTTCTAAATAGTCCCGAACCACTTCTTTCTCCACAGAGGGCTGGTGACCTCCTCCCCATGCTGTGCTGCCCCGTGCAGTAGTCTGGGAGCTGACCTTGTTCGTGAAGACAGAGGCAATAAAAGCATTGAGTACATTATCTTTTTCCACATCCTCTGTCACTAGGTTGCCTCCCTCATTCAGTAAGGGGCCCACACTTTCCTTGACTTTCTTCTTATTGCTAACATACCTGAAGAAACCCTTCTTGTTACTCTTAACATCTCTTGCTAGCTGCAATTCCAGGTGTGATTTGGCCTTCCTGATTTCACTCCTGCATCCCCGAGCAATATTTTTATACTCTTCCCAGGTCATTTGTCTTCCGCTTCTTGTAAGCTTCTTTTTTGTGTTCAAGATCAGCAAGGATTTCACTGTTAAGCCAAGCTAGTCGCCTGCCATATTTACTATTCTTTCTACACATCGGGATGGTTTGTCCCTGTAACCTCAATAAGGATTCTTTAAAATACAGCCAGCTCTCCTAGACTTCTTTCACCCTCATGTTATTCTCCCAGGGGATCCTGCCCATCAGTTCCCTGAGGGAGTCAAAGTCTGCTTTTCTGAAGTCCAGGGTCCGTATTCTGCTGCTCTCCTTTCTTCCCTGTGTCAGGATCCTGAACTCAACCATCTCATGGTCACTGCCTCCTAGGTTCCCATCCACTTTAGCTTCCGCTACTAATACACATGTTATAGTCAATAAATTTATTTCTGGTTTACAGTATAACCCAGTTTATGTGATTTCTAACTGGGGGCGGGGGGAAGTTGTGTATACCCTCTTCCACATTGAGGGAAGAGGTGAATTTCATATAATTTTGGGTTTGTACTCCAAGTGGGGGGGTGGACATCTGGGTGCTGTGGCAAGCCCTTTAAGCTGAGTTTTCTCAGAGCCGATCTCTGTCCCTCTATGTAGCTGGGTATGGCCCTGCCTATGTGCTTGGCTGGAAAAAGCAGGGGAGTCTAGCCCACCAAGACCAGCTAAAAGGGGGCCCATACTGGCAGAATAGTCTGACTCACTGGCATCCAAGCACACGAGGTGACACCCCCAGGGGTCCAACCTATCACAGGGGGAACAGCCCAGCCCCAAGTGGGTGGCTCTTACTTGGTGCCATGGAGGAAACAGCCCAGCCCACGCTGGGCGGTGTCCCTGGCTCAGTGCCATGGGGAAACAGCTCAGCTGATGTGAGTGGCTCTCGCTTTGTGCCATGGGGGAACAACCCAGCCGATGGGGGAGGGCAATCACTCAGTGCAATGGTGTGAACAGCCCAGCCCCATAGGGGTGGCTCTGGCTCAGTGCCATGTGGGGAACAGCCCAGGCCCACAGCGGGGGTGCTCTCACATGGTGCCATGGGGGGAACAGCCCAGCCCATGGGGGTGTGTGACGAAGTGGGGATATTCCCTTGTTATGTTGTATGTGAGCCTTTGTGAGTGTGACAAAGTGGGGGATTTTCTTGATTTTGTCAATGGTTTGCATGCAGAGGGGGTGGGACACAGTTTCCCTGGGTGTTATTGGTTTAATGAGGTGATGGGAGAGAGAGTTTGTTGTTACAGAGGACCCACGATGGAACTGGGACCCCAGCCAATGGCCTGGGGAATGGATACCCCAGCGACTGGCAACCTGGTGACTGGGAGGGCCAGCTTGGGAGTCACAACCAAATCTGGCCAGTGGGAGGACAATGGGCTGCGGAGAGAGGACCCCGGTGACTTGACCAGCTGGTTCCAGCCAGAGGGGGCCAGAGGACGGATGAGAGGAGAGGAGGCCCAGGCGACCCTGTTTACCTGGATAGAAGACAATGGACAGAGGCTGGACTTGGGGGAGGTGATATCGGATGCCCAGCTGGAAAGCACGGGGCGGGGGCTCGGGACTTGAGAGAGAGAGCAGGCAGAGCCCACCTGGTTGCAGGAGAGACTTGAATGTACTGTGCTGAGGGAGGTCAGGCCTGAGGCCCTGAGAGTTTCCTATGCTGTGTTCAGACGCTCCATAAACCCTCCTGTTTTATGCTGGCTGGAAGTCGCTCTGGTCTAGCGATCAGGGTTGCATTATTCCCGCTCGGAGTGGAGGCCCCAGGGGTCCAGAGCGAGAGACAGGCGTGCTAAGGCTCAGAGAGGTGCGGTTCCAGGAGGCAGAGGGGCTTGACCCCCGAAAGAGAGTGGACCCCCGAGAAGGGCTGTCACACTGAAGGGGGTTCCCCCCAGGGACTGTACGGGGCCAGGAGTGGGCACAACCTGTGAGTCCATGACAACATGGTAGCAGAGGATGGTTGGCAGAGGCACCCTGTAAACAATTGGCTGTGAGCGCAGGCGCTTTGCAGTGCGTGGCTGCCAGTGATAAAACAAGGGAATTAAAGGAACGAGGGCGGAAATAGCCTATAACCAGCTCCATAAGAGGGACCTGGCCTGTCTGTGCAGGGGGAGATGGCTGAGCTTTGGGAGGCTCACTAAGAAGCAACTGATGGCTCAGCTTGTAGAGAATGACCAGTCCGAGGAACAGGCTCCAGATCCCAGGTGCCTGGAGAGCCAGGGAGTAGCCATGGGGGCAGTCTGTGTAGCAGTCGGGTGTCTATCAGACCTGACTCCCCAGTCAGCACAGGGGGACCCCAGTCAGGTTTCTTCCTGGAGGAGCTGTGGAGACTGGAGCTGGAGCTGAAAGCGAAGGAGCTGGAGCTGGAGAAGTGGAGGCTGGTGGACCGTGCAGAACAGCGAAAGCATGAGTTGGAGTTGGAGAAGATGCGGGCCAAGAGGGCCTGCCAGGGGGTAAGTGGGGAAGGGCCCCGAGACGCCAGTGTGGGGAATCTAGACACCAAACTGTTGCCCCAGTTTAAGGAAGGGAGGGGGGATATTGATGTCGAGAAAGCTTGTGATCTGAACCAGATTGATCCTGCAGACAGGCTTCACTGTCTGATCCCCCTGCTGGGTCCCAAGGTTCAGCCAAATGGATGGTATTGAGATGGAGGACTATGACCTGTTCAAACGGGTTTTGCTTCTGAAGTTTGATCTGAGCCCTGAGGCATACAGGAAACGATTCCATGATGTACACAAGACCTCAGGCATCACTTACAAGAAGGTCACCAACCTGCTGGGGGAATAGCTCCGCAAGTGGGGGAAGGGCAGAGGGGCCACTACCGTAGAGGACGTGTATAACCTGGTGGGGTTGGAGTGTTATGCTTATAAGAAGCACACAGGATCTTTTTCAGGGGAAAAGGCAATACGCCGCATTTATTGAAGATACAACAATTAGCATATGCATTCAATCACACCACACACACACACACACACTGCCCTGCCAGTTGATGTTATATTTACCAGTCCAGAGTCTGGATCAATCTAGTGGCTAGCTAGGTAGGAACCGGGTTCTGTCGGTCGTGACACAATGCTCCGGGGAAGTCTTGGCAGGACGAACCCAAAGTTTCATGGCAAGGCCCCCTGTTTATATCGTGATTTTCCTTCATTGGGACCAATGAGTTTTGCTCCGTCATGCTGTAATCAATTGTTGTTTGTTTTCTTAAATTGTCCTTATTATCCTTTATGTTGTTCTTTCATCAAATCTCTCAGGGAGTTACCCCATGCTGGCTTTGATCACAGCAATCTTGTCTCCATTGATAGGTGCCTGTCTCATCTTTAGAGTCGTCAATCTGCCTTCCTCTGATATTTCAATAGGGGCATGTTGCAGCCTCCTGCGCCCTTGCATGTGTCTCCGGTGCTCCCTAGAACTTCTGGTTCAGCGATGGCCTTCACACTTATCTCTTAACACCCACTCCTCATTCACACACAAAACAGAATTAATTTACACAGAACATTTTGAACAGGAACATCAAATTGCAGTGCAGAAGAAAAACAATCATGGCATTCTTTTACTTATTTTAATATGCTAAACCTACAACAAAGTGATGACCTCAAAGGTCTGTCATTGCCTTGAAACCAGCTCAGACACAGATTCCGGCTGATGCGTCTTTACCAAATGGTCCATTAGGCCATTCCTTTCTGCTATTCAAAGAGGGTGGCTGGCAGGATATGGTCAAATCATACATCAATACATTTAATACATGCTACATTATTATCTTATTAATTCTTTATACTTCATTCTAAATTATACTAAATACAAACAATAAATCCTACTACTACAGGAGCAGCTGTATGACATCTGCCCTCCAGACCTTAAGGTGTGGTTAGTGGACTGGAAGCCCAAAGATCTGCGCAGTGCGGGTGCATGGGCGGATGAGTTTGTGGACAGCAGATTGGGGGCAGGAGGGAGACCCACATTCGGGACTCAGAAGGGGAGTCACCCAGAGACCTCTCAAAAGTGGGACTCCAGGAAGCCCAACTCAGGGTTGCCCGGGAATGCTGGGGCAGGTGACCCCCCTCATGGGACCTGAGGGACCTGAAATGTAATTACTGTGGCCAAAAGGGACACAAGGTAGCACAATGCCTGAAGATGAAGGAAATGGCGGCCAAGCAGAACCTGCGGGGTGTCAACTGGATGGAAACCCACCGAGAGGGGTTTCACCGCCAGTCCAGGGGGCCCCAGTTGACAGGGCTGTGCCAGTGGGAGGGGACCGCCAGGCGAGGCCGGCAGGGGTCCAGGCCAGGGGGCATAACTGGACACTGCAAGATGGAGGTTCCTAGGGTTCTATCTAGGACCAGAGATATTGGCTAGTGTCATTCGCTTGCAAGTAGCTGAAAGCAGCGTACATGCCAGATGCTGTACGTGAACGGCCCAGGAGTAGGGTTCTCACAGCAGAGCAGGATAAGGCTGACTCCCAGAGTCAAGGATTGGAGAGGCCTAGCAGATCATCTGTCCAGATAACACCAGAGGGGAACATCGCAGCGAGGGATATGAGACCTCCCAAAGCGGGGGACTGAAGCTCAAGAGTAGGGCTTGACAGGGCTGGGCCGGAGCCTCTGTTCCAAGGTGGGGAAACAGAGGCACCGCCAACCAGGGCTGTACTCTCAAACCCAGCAGCTGAATTCCAGATGGAGCTGCAGGAAGATCCCTCCTTAGAGAAGCTGAGGGCCCTTGCTGGCCACAGTGGTGAAGAATCCCAGGGGGAGGAATGCCAGGAGAGATTCCTGTGGGAGAAGGGATTCCTGTACTGGGAATGGGCTGCGTTCGGGGCAAACTGAACCTTGGGAGGCCAGGAGGCAGTTGGTCCCCCAGAGGTACCGCCGCAGACTGTTGTACTTGGCCCACGATATCCCCCTTTCAGGGCATCCGGCGCACCAGGCAGAGGCTGCTGCAGAACCTTTACTGGCCCGGGGTCTTTGACGCAGTCCAACAGTATTGCAGGTCCTGTGCCTCCTGCCAGAGCTGGGGAAGGCCTGGGATAAGTGTAAGCAGCTTTGAGACCTTTGCCCATCATAGAGGAGCCTTTCCAGAAGGGGGCTATGGACATAGTGGGGCCCCTCAGCAGGGCGACCCAGTCAGGGAAGAAATACATCCTGGTGGTGGTAGATTTCGCTACGCGCTACCGTGAGGCAGTGGCCTTGTCCTCTATCGAGGCAGACACCGTGGCAGACGTGCTACTGACCATTTTCAGCAGGGTGGGGTTCCCTAAGGAGGTTCTTACAGACCAGGGGTCCAACTTCATGTCAACCCTGCTCCAGTGCTTGTGGAAGAAGTGTGGGGTCCAACATACCTAGGCCTCGGCGTGTCACCCTCAGTCCAATGGGCTGGTGGAAAGGTTCAACGGGACCCTAAAGATGATGTTGAAAACCTTTATGGACCAGCACTCGCAGGACTGGGACAAGTATTTACCCCACCTGCTGTTTGCATACAGGGAAGTGCCCCAGGAATCCATAGGGTTTTTCCCATTCGAGTTGCTGTATGGGAGGAGAGTGAGGGGACCCCTGGACTTGATGAGAGACGAGTGGGAGGGGAAGGCCTTTCCCGATGGAGAATCAGTGGTGGCGTATCTCCTGACCTTCCGGGAAAGGCTCGCTGAGCTCATGGCCAGGGGAAACCTAGCCAGGGCACAGAGGAAGCAGAAGGTCTGGTACGACTGCTCAGCACGTGCTGCTCCTATGCTACCGGGGACTAGGTGATGCTTCTTGTAGTAAGATGAGGCCTTGACACATAAATCCTCGTATCAGAGGCCTAGTGTGAGGCCTGAGGCCTGAACTATAGTAATGGTGAAGACTTTGCTAACATAAAGCAAAGTTAAGCTGTGAGCCAGAGGCAGGCCCTGCTCACACAAGTTGGAAGCTGCTAATTGCACGTATACACATATCTAAAAGGTATCGAGTACTAATAGGATGAACATGTGCCAGGATGGCACCAGAACATTCTGGTATGAACACATTCCACAGAGATAATGAGGAACAGGCTGACCCATCCTAAAGACAGGGTCAAAAGGATAATATGATGGATAGAGTTGTTTGTTTGAACGAACATGTACCAGGAGGGAGACAGCACCCTAACGCGTAGAGGGGCTGTACCTCGATGTGTCAGGAGTGATAGGTAACTTGTTTGTACCTGTGTATAAGATGCACCCCTGAGTGGCTGTCTTTGTCCAGCCCAGGGGGCAGTGGAGAGTCCCACCACTGACTGAGCCGGTCCATTGTCCGGGAGCACATATGTACTAGCAGAACCACAGACGTCTGATCCTGGGAGCTAGAGACTGTGTTTCATTTGGCAATAAACCTGGCCGGTGTCTTTGTACCTTATTGGAGTCTGTGGTCATTGGGGGTTCTCTCGGGGTCTGCTGTGTCAGCGATCTGCGCAGAGCCAGGGCATCACACGGAGGAAACACACAGACGCAGCTGACTGTTATCAACATTGAACAGAGCAGAGCACCACACCGGTGACATCTGACAACACTTTTCATCCCCATGAGGAAGAACAAGCTGCAATCTGTCTGGGACGGCCCCTTCAAGGTCATCAGACAGGTAAACAAGGTGAACTATGTAGTGGAACTGTCCAGTCAGGCACACAACCACCAGGTGTCCCATGTCAACATTACGAAGCCATACTGGGACAGGGAGAAGTTGGTGCTGGCTGTGTGTGGGCAGTGGGAGGAGAAGGGAGAGGATCCCTGGTAGGACTCCTCCCTCAGGCGGGGGCTGACCCCTCCTGGAATCAGTTTCCCTCTCAGATCAGCTAGCCCCTGCCCAGCAGGCATAGATCAGAGAGATGCTGCATTCATACCAGCAGCTGTTCTCCAACCGGCCTTGGCTCACTAATTGAGCTGTCCACTGGGTGGAGACGGGAGCCAACCCTCCCATCAGGTGTTCCCCATTCAGGGTCACTGGGAAAGCAGCCCAGGACCTGGAGAGAGAGGTCGAAGACATGCTGGCTTCAAGGGTGATCCAGCCGTCCTCCAGCCCCTGGGCCTCGCTCGTGGTGCTGGTCCCCAAGAAGGACGGGTCGATCCGGTTCTGTGTGGACTATTGGAAGCTCAATGCCATCACCGTGTCCGATGCCTACCCCATGCCTAGGACCGATGAGATCCTACACAAGTTGGGGAGTGCCCGGTACCTCACTACCATGGGTCTCACCAAAGGCTACTGGAAGGTGCCTTTGGACCCAGAGGCCAAGACGAATTCTGCCTTCACCCCCCCAGTAGGGCTTTTCGAGTTCCTGGTCCTGCCTTTTGGCCTCAGGGGGAAACCTGCCGCCTTCCAGCACCTGGTGGATCAGTTACTAAGGGGGATGAAAGACTTTGCTCTAGCATATATTGATGATATCTGTGTCTTTTGCCAGACCAGGGAAGAACACGTGTCCCAGGTGAAGAGGGTGCTGGGTTACCTCCAGGATGCAGGACAGACTATAAAAGCTGGAAAGTGCAAGGTGGGGATGGCAGAGGTGTCATACCTGGGCCACAAGGTGGGGAGCAGCCACCTGAAGCCAGAGCCACCAAAGTGGAGGCAATGAAAGATTGATCTGCTCCCCAGACTAAGAAGCAGGTCCAGGCTTTCATTGGGATGGGGGGATACTACCGGAGGTTTATACAACACTTTAGCTCATGGAGCTTTGTAGGAAGGGAAAGCCGGACAAGGTGTTTTGGACCAAGCAGTGCCAGAGGGCAATCTGTGCACTAAAGGGGGCACTCATCCAAAACCTGGTGCTGTGAATCTTGGATTTTAACAAACCCTTCCTGGTGTTCACTGATGCCTCAGACACCGGGCTGGGTGTGGTGCTGATGCAAACTGATACTAAGGGGCAGAGACACCCTGTGATGAAGAGGGGTTTTATTCAATTTATGTTGCATGTGAGTCTTACTGTCCTGTCCTAATACTGTGTGTACCTTAGTTTCCCTATGTAATGCACCAATACTTCGGTGGTGGGAATTGGGTGTGTGATTTTTGCTGAGGCACTCAGGGCAGGTGAGACTGCCCAGCTGTTTGCACCTATGTAACCTGAGACCCAGGAGGGGGATGTGACCAGGTGACACCTTTTGCTTGGGAAGCAAGACAAAGAGAAGGAGCAACAGGGGGTATCAGAAGTTGGGTCGCTGTAATCTGGCAGCAGGGCCGTCCTTACCCATATGCAAAGTATGCTGCTGCATAGGGCACCAGGAAATTTGGGGCCAAATTTCCAGGTGCTCTGTGCAGCTGTGTGCTGCTCCAGCCTCTGCTCCAGCTCTTCCCCAGGCCCCTGCCCCTACTCCACCCTAGTCCACCCCCACTCCCCTGAAGATTGCAGCCAGGCCCTACCCTGCACTCACCGTGTGGTAAGTGGAGTGACCCGGCCCCAGACTGCTCCACTTCCCTAGCTCCCAGCTGCACCGCCGGCGAGTTCTGGGAGGCAGTTCCCCACTTCCCCCAAGCCTGGGAGCCAGGGGAGCCGAGCAGCTTGGGGCCCCAGGCCTCCGTGGGCGGGAGCTGGCCAGAGGCCTCCGCGGGATGGGGGGCTGTGTGGGGCACCAAAATAGCTCAGGATGGCCCTGTCTGGCAGGCTGTGTGGGGGGACTGGAAGAGGGGAATCCAGGGCATCTGGCCCAGGATTCCAAAGATGGACTTGTTTGAAAGTCACTGATTTCTGTGTAACCCTTCTGCCCATCAGAGTTGGCAGCAACAAGGGCCGGGTTCAATATCTAGGGGATCCATTCCAATAACACAATGCAACCCAGCTCAAGCCCCCACCCAGTGACCTGGGACAAATATATACCACCCCCGCTGGGCGCCTCCAAGAGACAATACTTCCCCTCTCGCAAGCACCTAGTCTGAGTGTAGCAAAAAGCCTTTTAATAACAGAGAGAAACAATGTGGCATTATGTTGGGGAAACACCACCAACAGGATTCATAACACAACCCATGAGCAAAAAAAAAAAAACCCACCCCAAGCAAATTGGGGCATGCTCTTTTCCCTTTGGTTCTTGAGTCCAGCAACCCCAAATTACCCAAAGTTCCAAAAAGTCCAATGACCCAAAAGTCTCTGTCCCTGGTCAGGGCAGCCCCAGGGTTCGAAAGTTTATCTGCGGAGCTTTACCTCCCAACCTTGGTGGAGATGGGACGGGGGTAAGAGGCACCTTACATGATCTGAAGCTGACTGCCCCATAGCTCCATAGCTTCGCTCCGCTCCACTCCACTCCGCCAGCCGCCCCACAAACTCCTTCGCTCAGCTGCAGTCCGCTCCACCAGCCGCCCCAGGAACTCCTTCACTCAGCTCTGCTCCACAGCCCACAAGCAGCTCCTGCCATCCACAAATTGCTTCACCAGCCTGTCCACAAGGCACTCTAGCCATCCTGCAAACTGCTCCACAATATATCTTCAGGCTCCCCCACTACTTAACACAACGCTCAGTGATTTCAGCTCTTAGGTGAATTCAGCTTGTAGCAGGGGAGCCTTAGTGCTGGTGCACTGTTAGCCCAAAGTGAGCTCAGCAGCCTATAACTAGACTTCTAATGAAATCAAAATTAGCTCTGATATTCCACAGTGGAGAGAGGAGGAAGTGCAATTAGCATGTAAGGCCCTTACCAAGGGGCCCATGCCACCAAGTATTAATACTTGGCCCTAGCCTCTCTCAATTCACCAAGTTTTGGAACTTTGGAACCCATGACCCTTGCCTAGCGAGTGCTACTTAGTTGATGGTGAATCCCTCCATCATAACAAAAGGCCACATACAGTTCCAAGCACAGTTCCCATAATCAGGGTAATAACAATTTATTTTTCCTGCCCCAATAACAGAGACACTGGGGATCCCACAGCAGCCAAAGTGACCATTTGGGCAGCTATGGTCTCATTCTAGGCAGGGTGGGTGTGCCTATGCAAATGAGATCAGCCCCTGAAGTTCTTTTCCACAACTTGCCACACCTCACCACCAGATGTCAGGGTGGAGCTCATCCTGACACTGCTTACATCCGTAATAGCAAGCTCAGTTCTACACTGTGTTCCTGTCGACTAATAAACCTTCTGTTTTATCGACGGGCTGAGAGTCACGTCTGACTGCAGGGTTGGGGTGCAGGACCCTCTGGCTTCCCCAGGAGCCCCGCCTGTGTGGACTCGCTGCAGGAAGCACAAAGTGTGGAAGGGGATGCTGAATGCTCTGAGGTCAGACCCAGGAAGGTTGCAGCTGTGGAAGCTTCTTGCCCTAGAGACAGTGTGCTCAGAGAGAGGAGGCTCCTCCAGAGTCCTGGCTGGCTTTATACGGAGTAGTTCCAGAGCATCGCCCAGTGACTCTGTATCACCCGTCCTTTGTCTTCCGTTCCAGGTAAACAGGTCACTGGGGCCCTCTCTCATCCATCCTTTGTTCCCCTCTGGCTGGAACTGGTTTGTCAGGTCACCAGAGTCCTCTCCCCTCAGCCCATTGTCCTCCCACTGACCAGAACTGGTTGACTGCCAAGCTGGGGTGGACCTCTTAGTCTCCAGGTGTCAAGGCTGATTCCCTACTCTGGCACTTCGAGTGCAGAAGGTGGGGGCCCACAATGATTCAAAAATTAATACTAGCCACTCCAGGCTTGTATTAAACTCCCAAGGTTACAGCTTTTCTCTGACCTTGGATATGTAGATACTGCCACCACCCAAATGCAGAACTCTTTTGAGAGCCCAGGAAGGTGCACTTGGGAATTCCTTCCTGTGGGGTGCCCTCAAACCCTTTCACCCCCCGTCCTGGGAAGAGCTGAGAAAGAAGAAGAAAAAAAAAAGAGGAAATCAACTGTTGCCACCAGCTAATTAAACAACATGTGCACAAACCTCTTAAGACACAAAAATCCAATTCTGTTCTTAAAAAAAGTAAATTTTATTAAAGAAAGAAAGAAAGAAAGAAAGAAAGAAAGAAAGAAAGAAAGAAAGAAAATACATCTGAGAACTTCAGCTATTGCTAGATTTTAAAAGGTCAATTACAAGAATTAAGCATCAAGAATAGCTCTCTTGAGGTCCAGCTTAAAGGTTACAAGCAAAACAAAAGCACCTGGGGTTAGCACAGAGGAATCCACAAGCCATAAAGAAATAAAAGGGATAAACCTAATCGCGTCTTCCTAGACATTTCCTGGTCTACTTACATAGCTGGGGTTTAAATGAGTAGTTTCTAGGTATGATACTGATGATTTTGTTCATGCCTGGCCCAAGCTTCTTACGGCATAGCTGGTCCCTGTCCGCCTTTCCCTGGGAGAACCACAGACAGACAAAAGGGGAGTCGTTTCAATTTTTAAAAGTTCTAGCCTTCCCACTGTCTCTTTTGGCCAGGTGCCCATTCACTTCCTTTTACCTATGCATAGCAATGAGACTTTTTAACCCTTTACAGGTAGAGCAACTACAGAAGAGCTACTAAAAGGGATTTTATAGCTACTGGTTGGCTGGTGGAGAGGTTTAATGGAACTCTAAAGATGATGCTGAAAACGTTTATGAACCAGCACCCGCAGGATTGGGACAAGTACTTACCTCATCTGATGTTCATGTACAGGGAAGTGCCCCAGGAGTCTACCGAGTTTTCGCCTTTTGAACTGTTATATGGAAGAAGGATAAGGGGGCCCCTGGATCTGATGCGAGACAAATCGGGGGCAGGAAGGACACTCCTGATGGAGAATCAGTGCTGGAATAAGTCTTGACCTTCCAAGAAAGGGAAGCTGTTCTTCCAAGAAAGGAAAGCTGTTCTTCCAAGAAAGACTTCCTGAGTTCATGGGCTTGGCCAAGGAGAATCTGGCCAGAGCCCAGAGGAAACAGAAGGTCTGGTATGACTGCACGGCGCGGGCCCATGCCTACACCACTGGAGACCAGGTGATGGTTCTCATCCCTGTGAGAGAAAAAACAAACTACAGGCCGCCTGGCATGGCCCTTTCAAGGTTGTCAAGCAACTAAATGAGGTAAACTGTGTGTGGGACTGTCTAACTGGGCACACCACCACTGGGTGTACCATGTTAATATGATGAAGCCATATTATGAAAGGGGGGATGTGGTGTTAGCTGTGTGTGGACATTGGAAGGAGCAGGGAGATGATCTTTTAGTAGATCTATTCCCTGAGACAGGAGCTGGCTCCTCCCTGGAAACAGTTCCCCTCTCTGATCATCTAACCCCTGCACAGCAAGCTGAGATCAAAGGGGGTGTTGCATTTGTACCAACAGCTGTTTTTCAATCAGCCTGGACACACTAATCTGACTGTCCACCAGGTGCAGACAGGATAGCACATGCCTATAAGATGCTCCCCCTTCCAAGTTACAGGGAAAACTGCTCAGGACCTGGAAAGAGAGGTCAGTGACATGCTGGCTTTTGTTTCCCAAAAAGGACGGGTTGATTCGGTTTTGTGTGGACTATTGGAAGTTTAATGCCATCACCGTATCTGATACCAACCCCATGCCCAGGCCTGATGAGCTCCTAGACAAGCTGGGGGGGGAGACGGGAGGCTGGGGGGGTGTGTGGTACCTTACCACCATGGATCTTACAAAGGGCTACTGGAAAGTGCCACTGGATGCAGATGCCAGGCTGAAATCTGCCTTTATCACCCCTTTGGGGCTCTATGAGTTCCTGACCCTGCCTTGCAGCCTCAAGGGGGCGTCTGCTACCTTCCAGCACCTGGTGGATCAGCTACTGAGGGGGGCGGAGGGTTTTGCCGTGGCATACATTGATGACATCTGTATCTTTAGCCAGACCTGGGAGGACCATGTCTCCCAGGTTAAACAAGTGCTGGATCGACTCCAGGTGGCTGGGCTGACCATAAAAGCTGAGAAATGCAAGGTGGGGATGGCTGAAGTATCTTACCTGGGCCACTGGGTGGGGAGCGGCTGCCTAAAGCCAGAACCAGCCAAGGTGGAGGCAATCAGAGACTGGCCCACTCCCCAAGCCAAAAAGCATCGCAGGATGTTGGGGGTGCAGGGCCCTGACTCCCCCACACTTCATGACAGCCTCTCAACGTCAGTGAATGAAGGGAAATGCTTGGATCCCAGCAAAGCAGCTGTGAGCTTCCCAATTCCATCCCTTCTCATCTCTCTGGCTGTGTGGGGGGATGATGGAGGCAGGGCCTTTGTGATACTCTCAGTAAGTCATGGACCCACTGTAACACTGAGCTGACTTCTCCCAGAGTATCCTTTCATAGTAAGAAGAAGTCCAGTAAGGGTATGTCTACACTACAAAATTAGGTCGATTTTATAGAAATCGATCTTTAGAAAGTAATTTTATAAAGTAGATTGTGTATGTCCGCACTAAGTGCATTAAGTCAGTGGAGTGCGTCCTCAATACTGTGGCTAGCATCGACTCATGGAGCGTTGCACTGTGGGTAGCTATCCCACAGTCCCCGCAGTCTCCGCTGCCCACTGGAATTCTGGGTTAAGTTCCCAATGCCTGATGGGGCAAAAACATTGTCGCGAGTGGTTTTGGGTACATGTCGTCAGTCTCCCCTCCCTCTCTCCGTGAAAGCAATGGCAGACAATTGTTTCATGCCTTTTTTCCTGGGTTACCCGTGCAGACGCCATAGCATGGCAAGCATGGAGCCCGTTCAGCTCAGCACTGCTATTGTGAGCATTGTAAAAACCTCACGCATTATCCTGCAGTATATGCAGAACCTGGCTAGGAGACACTAGCACAAGGATGATTGTGAGGAGGACATGGGCACAGACATTCCTGAAAGCACGGGATGTGGCAATTGGGACATCATGGCAGCAGTGGGGCTGGTTGATACAGTGGAACGCCGATTCTGGGCCTGGCAAACAAGCACAGACTGGTGGGACTGCATAGTGTTGCAGGTATGGGATGATTCCCAGTGGCTGCAAAACTTTCGCATGCGTAAGGCCACTTTCCTGGAATTTTGTGAGTTGCTTTCCCCTGCCCTGAGGTGCAGGAATACCAAGATGAGAGCTGCCCTGACAGTTGAGAAGCGAGTGGCGATAGCCCTGTGGAAGCTTTCAATGCCTGACTGCTACCGGTCAGTTGGGAATCAATTTGGAGTGGGCAAATCTACTGTGGGGGCTGCTGTGATTCAAGTAGCCAATGCAATCACTGACCTTCTGCTAGCAAGGGTAGTGACTCTGGGAAATGTGCAGGTCATAGTGGATGGCTTTGCTGCCATGGGGTTCCCTAACTGTGGTGGGGCGATAGACAGAATCCCTATCCCTATCTTGGCACTGGACCACCTTGCCAACCAGTACGTAACCACAAGGGGTACTTCTCAATGGTGCTGCAAGTGCTGGTGGATCACAAGGGAAGTTTCACCGACATCAACGGGGGATGGCCGGGAAAGGTGCATGACGCTCACATCTTTAGGAACTCTGGGCTGTTCGAACAGCTGCAAGAAGGGACTTACTTCCCAGACCAGAAAATTACCGTTGGGGATGTTGAAATGCCAATAGTTATCCTTGGGGACCCAGCCTATCTCTTGCTCCCACAGCTCATGAAGCCGTACACAGGCAGCCTGGACAGTCATAAGGAGCAGTTCAAATATAGGCTGAGCAAGAGCAGAATGGTGGTAGAATGTACCTTTGGATGTTTAAAAGCACGCTGGTGCTGTTTGCTGACTAGGTTAGACCTAAGCCCAACCTGTATTCCCATTGTTATTGCTGCTTGCTGTGTGCTCCATAATATCTGTGAGAGTAAGGGGGAGACATTTATGGCCGGGGGTGGGGGGGTTTGAGGCAAATCACCTGGCAGCCGATTTTGAGCAGCCAGATACCAGGGTGATTAGAAGAGCACAACTAGGCGCGCTGCGCATCAGAGAGGCTTTGAAAACCAGTTTCATGACTGGCCAGGCTACAGTGTGACTGTTGTGTGTGTTTCTCCTTGATGCAAAACTGCCCCCTTTGTTGAATTTATTTCCCTGTAAACCAGTCCCCCTCCCCCCTTCGACCACAGCTGGCAAAGGAAATAAAGTCCCTATTGTTTTGAATTCATGCATTCTTTATTTATTTTTTTTTTAAAAAAAAGGAGATCACTGACAAGGTAGCTGGGATGGGGTGGGGTGGGGGAGGAGGGAAGGACAAGGCCACCTTGCTTATTGTAGCCACACTACAAATCAAAGGTGTTTGAATGACAGCCTTCTGTTGCTTGAGCCATCCTCTGGAGTGGAGTGGCTGGGTGCCCAGAGCCTCCCCACTCACATTCTTGGGCATCTGGGTGAGGAGCATATGGAACTTGGTGAGGAGGGCAGGCACTTATACAGTGGCTGCAGCGGTGGTCTGTGCTCTTGTTGCTTTTCCTGCAGCTCCACCAAACACCTGATCATGTCCATTTGCTCCTCCATTAGCCACAGCATCGCCTCCTACATCTTCTGATCACGCTCACTAGATGCTTTCCTGGCATCTGTCACTGAATACCTCCATGCATTCAGCTGTGCCCTGTCAGTGCGGGAGGACTGCATGAGCTCGGAAAACATGTCATCGCGAGTGTGTTTTTTTCTATCTTCTAATCTGCGACAACCTCAGGGACAGAGATGATACGGGGAGCATAGAAACATTTGCACCTGCACGGGGGATAAAAAGGGAGAGTAAAATTTGAGATGATACATTTCTGAGAACAAAAGGGGGACAGATAGCTCATTGGTTTGAGCATTGGCCTGCTAAACCCAGGGTTGTGAGTTCAATCCCTGAGAGGCCATTTAGGGATCTGGGGCAAAAATTGGGGATTGGTCCTGCTTTGAGCAGGGGGTTGGACTAGATGACCTCTTGAGGTCCCTTCCAACCCTGATATTCTATGAAATTGAAAAGGGAGACACTTTCACAGTGAATCAAGCAATTCACATCAGACAGCACATGTGCTTTAGGTACAAGGTCGCATTTTGCCTTTTGTATTGAGCTCCTGCTGGTATGGTGACACATCACATGTGGCTGGGCAACAGTTTCCAGGCAGCCATGGTAAGCCAAAGGGTACGTAGGGTTGGCTTCTTCCGCTTTCATAACATGTAGGTGTAACAATGCTGGTTCTAGTGGGACCCAACTGAGAGTGCCAATTCAGGACAAATTTCTTAAAGCAGGGCAGTTACAGCCCAAGGCTGGGGTTTTTCCACCTCTAAGGCAAACCAAACCAGCCAGACAGAGAGGACTGTGGTTTTACCCCACTGGCTAACCACAAGTCACACAAGCAATTCCCTTAGACGCTCCAGTTTCCCAGTATCACCACCAGTGCCACTTGTCATGGGGACAAATGGTTATGAAAACCAATACCCTAGTAAAAGAAAAAAGGTTCTCTCAATCCCAAAGGACCAAGCCCCAGATCCAGGTCAATATACAAATCAGATCTTACCCACAAATCATGCTGTTGCCAATCCTTTAGAATCTAAAATCTAAAGGTTTATTCATAAAAGGTAAAAGATACAGATGAGAGCTAGAATCGGTTAAATGGAATCAATTACATACAGTAATGGCAAAGTTCTTGGTTCAGGCTTGTAGCAGTGATATAATAAACTGCAGGTTCATACCAAGTCTCTGGAGAACATCCACAGCTGGGATGGGTCTTTCAGTCCTTTCTTCAGAGCTTCAGTTTGTAGCACAGTTCCTCCAGAGGTAAGAAGCAGGACTGAAGACAAGATGGAGGAGCTGCAGCAGCTTTTTTTGCCTCTTGCCATGTGGTCTCTGCTTTCTTTATCCCAAGGACAAGATGTCCATCACATGGCATAGAAAAATGTCAGAGTTCTATCCATAGGCATGTCCCTGCATACCTTGCTGAGTCATAAGGTGTATCTGCCTTCTCTCAATGTGTCAGTTGTATAGCTGATGATCCCTAATGGGCCATCAAGCAGGCTAGGCAGAGCTGACACCAACTTGTCTGGGGTGTCACCCAGAAGCATAGCACAAGTGTGAAATACCGATAGTCTAGAGCCAATTCATATATCTTTAAATACAAAAATGATGCATGCAAACAGATAGCATAATCATAACCAGCAAATCATAACCTTCCCATAGACACCTCACATGACAATCTTTGTACAATATTTGCTGCAAATATATAACAGTGGTTGCAACAGTGATCTATACGGTTACAGATTCTGTCAATAACGTCACAGTGGGAATGGTTTCAAACTGCAGCACCCTCCTTTCCCATAGCAAGCAATGCCAGTTGAGTTTGCTATTTAAAAGGAGGGGCTGCAGTTTTGGGGTGGATGTGCAGCACAACCCTCCCCCCACCCCACCGTGTGGCTATTCTCTGGGATGATCCCTTCACCCCCGCCCCCAACCATGTGGCTATTCTCCAGGATGATCCCTGTTAGCCAAGCGCAAACAGACCAGCATGAACGGGGTCCTTTTACTGTTCCCATCACAAAAATTCCATTATTTCAACCAGGTGACCATGAATGATATCACTCTCCTGAGGCTAACACAGAAAGATAAAGACTGAATGTTGCATGAATGTGACCAAAACCCAGGACCATTCGCTGCCATGCTTTGTGCTCCAGTGATTCCAGACTACTTGCTACTGGCTTGGCATGATAAAGTGTCCTACCGTGGAGGACGAAATAAGGCAGCCCTCCCCAGAAACCTTCTGCAAAGGCTTTCAGAGTACCTCCAGGAGAGCTTCATGGAGATGTTCCTGGAGGATTTCCGCTCCATCCCCAGACACATTAACAGACTTTTCCAGTAGCTGTACTGGACGTGAATGCATCCCAAGTTGTCAGGGCAAATCAAACATTAAATACAATTGCTTTTAACCCCTGTAGTTACAAATGTACACTCACCAGAGGTGCCTTCTCTGGCTTCAGGGAGAACCCTTGGGAGGGTATTGGCTCCAGGATGATGAAAAGGTCCTGGCTGCTGGGGAGAATAGATTCTCCGCTTGCCTGCTGTGCATTCTCTTCCTCTTCCCCATCCACAAAATCCTCCTCCATGTTACTTGAGACTTCCCCCTTGCAGGTGTCCCCCATCAGGAGTGGGGTACTGGTAGGGTCCCCCCCTAGAATGGCATGCAGCTGATCTTAGAAGCGACATGTATGGGGCTCTGACCCAGAGCGACTGTTTGCCTCCTTTGCTTTTTGGTAGGCTTGCCTGAGCTCCTTAACTTTCACGCGGCACTGCTGCATGTCCCTGTTGTAGCCTCTCTTCACCATGCCCTGTGCAATTTTGGCATATATATTAGCATTTCTTCTTTTTGATCGGAGTTCTGCCTGCACAGGTTCTTCTCCCCATACAGCAATCGGATCCAGTGTCTCCCGTTCGCTCCATGCTGGGGCTTGTTTGCGATTCTGGGGGGACTGCATGATCACTTGTGCTGCTGAGTTCGCCACGCTGACCAAACAGGAACTGAAATTCAAACATTCCCGGGGCTTTTCCTGTGTACCTGGCTAGTGCATCAGAGTTGAAAGTGTTGTCCAGAGAGGTCACTTTGGAGCACTCTGGGATTGCTCCCAGAGGCCAATACCGTCGAACTGCACAATGCTGCATCTACACTACCCCAAATTCGACCCAGCAAGGTCGATTTTACCACTACTCCTCTTGCCAGGGAGGAGTACAGAAGTCGATTTTAAGAGCCCTTTATGTCGACAGAACAGGGTTGGTTGTGTAGCCGCATTGCTTATAAAATCAACCTAACATGGCTAAATTTGACCTAACCTCGTAGTGTAGACCAGGGCTAAGTGAAAGCCCCAGGGATCTTCTCTTTCCTAACTTTCTGGGAGCAGGAAGCAGAGACTTGAACTCATCATTCACCTAGGATAGAGTTGTGAACCTCGATTACGTTATAAGAGGCTTGGCCTCCTGCTTTGTAGAGTCTACCTTGCAGCCAGAGAAGCTCTGCTCATTAACCACATTATCAGGAGAGTGCTGGGCGTACAGAGGGAGGAGGCTGCATTTCTCAGAAGGAAGAAGTTAGAGCATGCAGATGAACTGAGACTATTTCTGAAGCATTTGTTCCAGTCTTGGCACTCCTGCAGGGGAGGGAGAAGGGGCTGTTGGAAGCTTATTCCACCTACCTCTTCAACCAGGATTACTACCTTCTGCCTCCACCCCAGTCTCTGGACTTCTGTGCCCTGCCACAGATTCCCCTTTTTCAATGCCACCTTGCCCTCTCTCTCCCCCCCCAGGGCAGCAGGTTTGTAGAAATTTTGGTGGTGCTCAAACTCCGCCCCCCAAACTCTGCTCCCGACCTGCCTAAGGCTCTGGGAGGGAGTTTGGGTGGGGGGAGGAGGTCTGGGGTGCAGGCCCTGCGCTGTGGCAAGGGATTGGGGTGCAGGAGGGGTGCAGGGTGCAGGCTCTGGGAGGGAGTTTGGGTGCAGAAGGGGTGAGAGGTTGGGCTTTGGGAGGGAGTTTGGGTGGGGGAGGGGGTCTGGGGTGCACGCTCTGGGATGGAGTTTGGGTGCTAGATGCAGGCTCTGGGCTGGGGCAGGGGATGGGGGTGCAGGAGCGGGTGAGGGGTGCAGGCTCTGGGAGGGAGTTTGGGGGCAGGAGATGGTGTGTGAGAAAGGGGTGGGGGTGCAGGATCTGGGAGGGGGAGGGGTGTGTGGCGCTTACCTGGGTCTCCTAGACAGGGTGGGCTGTGGGGCCTCCACGCGTTACTACCCCCAAGCATTTCCACTGCAGCTTCCTATTGGCCGCAGGGGCACTTGGGGCAGGAGCAGCACATGTAGACACAGACACAGACCCACCCCATCCAGGGGCTGCAGGGAAGGGCCAGCAGCCACGTGGAGCGAGCAGGCAGGAAACGGCTCAACTCCGCTGCAATGCCGGTGGTGGGTGGGGGCCCTGGGCCATTTTACATTGCCCAGGGGACGCGTGTGATCGGGGAAGTGCCCGGGGGTGGAAGGTGGGGCCGAAAGAGAGACCCGGCATCAGACTTTGCTGGAGCTGGGCCCCAGGCCAGGAATATTCCTTGTGCCAGGCACCACTGGTCCACAGAACGCATTGCCAATGCACATATTCCTTCCCTTGCTCCACCCTTTCACTAGCAGGAGATCTCCAATCTCAATGGAAAGTCTCAGGAATGGTGGGTTTTGAGTCTCAGTAGCTGCAGCTCATTTCTGGCACTCCCCTTACTCTTCCCTTTTCCTCTGCAGGGGGAGTGGCTCTCACCTGGGTTCTCTCTTAGATTTGGCAAGTGGCGCGATGAAGACCAAGAGAGAGGAGAGGAATCCTTGGCAGGAATCATAAAATCATAGAATATCAGGGTTGGAAGGGACCTCAGGAGGTCATCTAGTCCAACCCCCTGCTCAAAGCAGGACCAATACCCAACTAAATCATCCCAGGCAGGGCTTTGTCAAGCCTGACCGTAAAAACTTCGAAGGAAGGAGATTCCACCACCTCCCTAGGCAACGCATTCCAGTGTTTCCACCACCATCCTAGTGAAAAAGTTTTTCCTAATATCCAACCTAAACCTCCCCCACTGCAACTTGAGACCATTACTCCTTGTTCTGTCATCTGCTACCACTGAGAACAGTCTAGAGCCATCCTCTTTGGAACCCCCTTTCAGGTAGTTGAAAGCAGCTATCAAATCCCCCCTCATTCTTCTCTTCTGCAGACTAAACAATCCCAGTTCCCTCAGCCTCTCCTCATAAGTCATGTGTTCCAGACCCCTAATCATTTTTGTTGCCCTCCGCTGGACTCTTTCCAATTTTTCCACATCCTTCTTGTAGTGTAGGGCCCAAACCTGTACTCCAGATGAGGCCTCACCAATGTCGAATAGAGGGGAATAATCACGTCCCTCCATCTGCTGGCAATGCCCCTACTTATAAATCCCAAAATGCCATTGGCCTTCTTGGCAACAAGGGCACACTGTTGACTCATATCCAGCTTCTCGTCCACTGTAACCCCTAGGTCCTTTTCTGCAGAACTGCTGATTAGCCAGTCAGTCCCCAGCCTGTAGCAGTGCATGGGATTCTTCCTTCCTAAGTGCAGGACTCTGCACTTGTCCTTGTTGAACCTCATCAGATTTCTTTTGGCCCAATCCTCCAATTTGTATAGGTCACTCTGGACCCTATCTCTACCCTCCAGCATATCTACCTCTCCCCCCGTTTAGTGTCATTGATGAACTTTCTGAGGGTGCAATTAATCCCATCATCCAGATTGTTGATAAAGATGTTGAACAAAAAAAGCCCAGGACCGACCCCTGGGGCACTCTGCTTGATACCGGCTGCCAACTAGACATCGAGCTGTTGATCATTACTCGTTGAGCCCGACAATCTAGTCAGCTTTCTATCCACCTTATAGTCCATTCATCCAATCCATACTTTTTTAACTTGCTGGCAAGCATACTGTGGGAGACCGTATCAAAAGCTTTGCTAAAGTCAAGGTATATCACATCCACTGCTTTCCCCATATCCACAGAGTCCGTTATCTCATCATAGAAGGCAATCAAGTTGGTCAGGGAGGACTTGCCCTTGGTGAATCCATGTTGACTGTTCCTGATCCCCTTCCTCTCCTCCAAGTGCTTCAATATGGATTCCTTGAGGTCCTGCTCCATGATTTTGCCGGGGACTGAAGTGAGGCTGACAGGTCTGTAGTTCCCCAAGTTCTCTTTCTTCCCTTTTTAAAATATGGGCACTATATTTGCCTTTTTCCAATTGTCCAGGACCTCCCCTGATTGCTATGATTTTTCTAAGATAATGGCCAAAGGCTCTGCAATCACATCAGCCAACTACCTCAGCAGCCTTGGATGCATTAGATCAGGACCCATGGATTTGTGCAATGTCCAGCTCTTCTAAATAGTCCTTAACCTGGTTCTTTCACCACTGAGGGCTGCTCACCTCCTCCCCATACTGTGTTGCCCAGTGCAGCAGTCTGGGAGCTGACCTTATCCGTGAAAACCAAGGCAAAAAAGCATTGAGTACTTCAGCTTTTTCCACACCATCTGTCACTAGGTTGCCTCCCACTTTCATTAAGGGTCCCACACTTTCTGTGACCTTCTTCTTGTTGCTAACATACCTGTAGAAACCCTTCTTGTTACCCTTCACATCCCTTGCTAGCCGCAACTCCAATTGTGCCTTGGCTTTCCTGATTACACATGTAAGCAGTGTCAGGATGAGCTCCACCCTGACATCTGGTGGTGAGGTGTGGCAAGTTGTGGAAAAGAACTTCAGGGGCTGATCTCATTTGCATAGGCACACCCACCCCACCTCGAATGAGGCCATAGCTGCCCAAATGGTCACTTTGGCTGCTGTGGGATCCCCAGTGTCTCTGTTATTGGGGCAGGAAGAATAAATTGTTATTACCCTGATTATGGGAACTGTGCTTGGAACTGTACTTGGCCTTTTGTTATGATGGAGGGACTCACCATCAACTAAGTAGCACTCACTAGGCAAGGGTCATGGGGTTCCAGAGGTTGGGGTCAAGTGTTAATATTTGATGGTATAGGCCACTTGGTGAGGGCTTTATATGCTAATTGCACTTCCTTCTCTTTCCACTGTGGAATATCAGAGCTAATTTTGATTTTATTAGGAGTCTAGTTACAGGCTGCTGAGCTCACTTTGGGCTAATGGTGTACCAGCACTGCGGCTCCCCTACTACAAGCTGAATTCACCAAAGAGCTGAACTGACTAAGAGCTGAAATCACTGAGTGTTGTGTTAAGTAGGGGGGGAGCCTGAAGATATATTGTGGAGAAGTTTGTGGGATGGCTGGAGTGCCTTGTGGACAGGCTGGTGGAGCAGTTCATAGGATGGCAGAAGCTGCTGGTGGGACGCGGAGCAGTTCGTGGGACAGCGGGAGCTGCTGATGGGCCGCGGAGCTGAGCAAAGCAGTTTGTAGTGGAGCGGAGCAAAGGCCTATGGAGCTGTGGGGCGGTCAGCTTCAGATCGTGTAAGGTGCCTTTTATCTCCGCCCCCATCTCCACCCAGGTTGGGAGGTAAAGCTCTGCAGATAAACTTTTGAACTCTGGGGCTGCCCTGACCAGGGACAGAGACTTTTGGGTCATTGGACTTTTGGGACTTTGGGTGATTTGGGGTTGCTGGACTCAAGAACCAAAGGGAAAGGGCATGCCGCAATTTGCTTGGGGTGGGTTTTTTGCTCATGGGTTGTGTTATGAATCCTGTTGGTGGTGTTTCCCCAACATAATGCCACATTGTTTCTCTCTGTTATTAAAAGGCTTTTTGCTACACTCAGACTAGGTGCTTGCGAGAGGGGAAGTATTGCCTCTTGGAGGCACCCAGCGGGGGTGGTATATATTTGTCCCAGGTCACTGGGTGGGGGCTCGAGCCGGTTTGCATTGTGTTATTGGAATGGATCCCCTAGATATTGAACCCGGCCCTTGTTGCTACCAACTCTGATGGGCAGAAGGGTTACACAAAGGCAGCAGGTTTGTAGAAATTTTGGCCGCCCCCCCCAAACTCCACCCCCACTCCACTCCACCTGCCTAAGGCTCTGGGAGGGATTGAGGGGGGGAGAGGAGGTCTGGGGTTCAGGCCCTGGGCTGGGGCAGGGGATTGAGATGCAGGACAGGTGAGAGGTTGGGCTCTGGGAGGGAGTTTGGCTGGGTGAGTGGGTGAGAGGGGTCTGGGGTGCAGGCTCTGGGATGGAATTTGGGTGCTGGGTGCAGGCTCCGGGCTGCGGCAGGGGGTGGGGGTGCAGGAGGGGGTGAAGGGTGCAGGCTCTGGGATGTAGTTTGGGTGTAGGCTCTGGGAGGGAGTGTAAAGGGCTGGAGTGCAGGTTCTGGGAGAGAGTTTGGGTGCAGGGTCTGGGCTGTGGCAAGGGGTGGGGGTGCAGGAGGGGGTGAGGGGTGCAGGCTCTGGGATGGAGTTTGGGGATGGGAGGGGGTGCAGAGGGAGGGGGTTCAGACAGAGTGGGTGCAGGCTCTGGAACAGAGTTTGGGGTGTAGACTCTGGGCTGGGGCAAGAGGTGGGAGTGCAGGAGGGGGTGAGGGGTGCAGGCTCTGGGACAGAGTTTGGGGGCTGTGTGCAGGATCCTGGCTGGGACAGGGGCTGGGGGTGTAGGCTCTGGGACTGAGTTTGGGTGCTGGGTGCAGGCTCTGGGTGGTGGCAAGGGGTGGGAGTGCAGGAGGGGATGAGGGGTGCAGGCTCTGGGCCTGAGTTTGGGTGCAGGCTCTGGGCTGGGGTGGAGGTGCAGGGAGGGAGGGGATGCAGGCTCTGGTAGGGAGTTAGGGGGCCAAAGGTGGGGTGCAGGCTCTGGGAGGGGGTGGGAGGATGTGGTGCTTCCCTGGGGCTCCTAGGCAGGGCGGGCTGGGAGTCTCCATGTGCTGCTACCCTCAGGCACTGCCCCCGCAGCTTCCCATTGGCCGCAGGGGCGGGACACAGACCCACCCTGCCCAGGGGCTGCAGGCAGGGGCCGGCAGCCACGTGGAGGGAGCAGGCAGGGCTCGACTGCACTGCCGGTGGTGAGTTGCGGCCCCGGACTGTTTTAAATGCCCCGGGGTGGAAGGTGGGGCCGAGGGAGAGACCCGGCCTCAGACAGTGCTGGAGCCAGCCGTGGGCCAGGAATATTCCTGGTGCCCAGGCACTGCGGGCCCATAGAGCTCGCCACCCATCTCGCTAGGGAGCGTAGACTCAGCAAAATAACCCACAAGTATTAATATTAAGAACAGAAGGGGTTTGAGATGGAATCTCCACTTATCCACTTGACACTGGGGTTGGGAAGAGTCCGTTCCACACAGCTGCTCCAGGAGTCGCTCGCATTTAGGATTCTGCAGCTTCTTGTGTTGGGCTCAGTCAACTCTCCTAAGCACCTGCTGACCTCAATTTACATGCCCTGGTTTCAGGGCTCATTGGAGAGGGGGCCACCCCGTGATTCCCACTGGCACGTGCCAAGGGAGTGCTTAGGTTTTAGCTTTCATTTTCTTTGCTGCTTCCATTGGTATCCAGTAGCTGGCGCTGGTGTATAACAGATTTCTTCAATCCTTTTCTTACCGAAGGTATTTTAAGTTTGATTCTTTTCAAGGATTGTATTTCATTACTTGCTCCTGCTGTCAGTTGGGATCCCCCTTTTAAAAAATTTCTCTTGATAGCCCAAAGTTCTACCCTGGTTGATATCTTTCAACATTTCTCTGTCCGTGTGCCAGACAATGCCTATCAGAGCCGTCCCTTGGGTAGGGCGAATCAGGACGACCACTCTGGGCCCTGTCCTCATGGGAGGCAGGTGACCCCCCGCTTTGGGGAGGCAAGCCAGCTGGCCCCACCCCTTCCACCCAAGGTCCCGAAACCTCCCTCCTACCCTGTAAAAGGAGAAGCCCTGACTCTGAGGAGACAGGAAGAGCTCTGGCCTGCCCGCCCCAGCCACACCAGGTGAGCTGCTGCCATCGCCCCCCCCAAGCCGAGCCACCAGCCTCCCCACCCCTGATGCTCACCCCCAGCCAGAGTTGGGCTGAGCTACCAGCCTCCCTGAGCTTTCCGAGCGCCGGGCAAGGCCAAGCCACCGACTTCCCACAGCACTGGGTCAAGCCACTGACCCCCCCTGCCAGAGTCAGGCCAGGCCAAGCCGTCTTCCCCCTAGCGCCAGCTCCTCCCACCCCACACTGAGCTGCTGGCCCCAGAACCCGGCCAAGCCTGCTCAGTCTGCCGGCTGCTGGCTCTCCACATCTCTCCTCACTCCCTCGTCCAGAGGAGGAGGTATGCAGCGAGCAGTGGGGATGGGAGGTGGTGTGGAGTGGAGGAGGCGGTGGGGGTCTCGGGGAAGGGCTGGGGCCACCGCGGCCCACATGTCCGGCACCAGTGTGGAGGCAGCACCTGGAAAGGCAAGGTCTTCCCTGGCCTATTATACCCACCGCCCATGCCCATTCTTGGGGGGACCCCGCAAGCCAGTGCGATTGGCTGCGTGGTCGATCCCGGAGGAGACAAATCAGCCACTTCCACCCCAGGGCCCGCACCCCCTGCTGCCTATTATTCTAGAGTGCAACAGCTATTTACAATGAAAACCAATGAACCCCTTATAATCTTCTCAATTTGGAGGACATACTCTGTACAGTCTTTGCTTATACAAAAGCATTTCACATTATTTAGGACTTACAACAGAAGAGCTTTGTGTAGCTCGAATGTTTCCTCCCTCACCAACAGAAGTTGGTCCAATAAAAGATACTGCCCCCCCACCCCCCACCTTACCTCTCTAAGGGCTTGGCTACACTTGCGAGTTACAGCACAATAAAGGAGCCCCGGGCGCCCTAGCTCACTCCCCGTCTGCACTGGCAAGGCACGTAGAGTGCTCTGTCTCCATGGCTACAGCGCGGCTGGTACTCCACCTCGGCGAGTGGAATAACGGTTGCTGCACCCCCGCTGGAGCGCCGCGGTGCCAGTCTGGATGCCCTGGTCCTACAGTGCACTCTGATCGGCCTCCAGAAATGTCCCACAATGCCTGTGCTAGCCACTCTGGTCATCACTTTGAACTCTACTGCCCTGCCCTAGGTGACCAACCGTCAGACCCGCCCTTTAAATTCTCTGGGAATTTTGAAAATCCCCTTCCTGTTTGCTCAGCCAGGCGTGGAGTGCTCTCAGCAAATCTTTCCAGGTGACCATGCCTCCACGCGCCAGGCGATCCCCAGTATGGAGCAATGGCAAGGTGCTGACCTCATCAGTGTTTGGGGGGAGGAAGCTGTCCAGTCCCAGCTGCGCTCCAGCCACAGGAATTACGATACCTTCGGGCAGATATCAAGGGACATGATGGAAAGGGGCTGTGACTGGGATGCACTGCAGTGCAGGGTTAAAGTGAAGGAGCTGCGGAATGCCTGCCACAAAGCCGCGAGGCCACCCGCCGCTCCAGTGCTGCCCCCATGACCTGCCATTTTTACAAAGAGCTGGATGCAATACTTTGGGGCGACCCCACCTCCATGCCGAGTACCACCACAGACACTTCAGAGTCCAGTTCAACAAGGCAGGAGGAGGAGGAGGAGAAACAAAGCGGGAGTGAGGGTGCTGAGGTGGAGGAAGACACCCCGGAATCCCTAGACGCATGCAGCCAGGAGCTCTTTCTCAAGCCAGGAAGAAGGTAGCCAGTCGTGCTGGGCGATGCTTGGGGAAGGACAAACAGCAGAGGAGGTTCCCAGTAAGCGGCTTTTATTTTGGGAAGGAAGTTATTCGGTGCGGGCTCTTGGTGCGAGGAGGGTTAGGGCTGTATGCATGCCTAGATGCGTAAAAGGGCGTTGATGTGCTCTCTCACATCGCGGCAATCGGCTTCAGTGATCTCTTCAAAGGTCTCATCCAGAACTGGGGCAGTGCGCTTGCGCAGGTTTCTCAAGAGAGCCACTGTGGTCCTGTCCCAGTCAGGCTACCATGTCTGTGCCACTGTGCCGGGAGGAGTGGGGGGACCATTGCTGCACACAGGCAAGCTGCAGATGGGCCAGGGCGGAAGCTGCATTGCAGTAGAAGACCCTCCCTTGCTTCCCAGGTCACCCTCAGCAGCGTGGGGACAGTGTTCAGTATAGGGGCCCCCTGCTGCTGCTGGCTCTCCCCAAGGCACAGAAACCCAGAGGACAGTACAGCCGTGAAACAATCAGTCATGCTTGACCCTGTGCTTACTCACCATTTTGGGGCTCCCGTCAGTTATGTGCGCTCGCTTTGGGATGGGCAAATTATGCTATTGTGCAGATTGTGCTTGCCCTTGAGTACGGGGGAATCATTGCTCTGTCTGGTGTGAATAATGCTGCCTCTGTTAAGTGTTTCATTTTGCCTTTACAGATGCAACCTTGAGATCTCAGCCTACCGTGTTATCAACGGCAGAGATGCTGCAAAGAATCAGGAAGAGGCCACATAGAAGCAAAGAGGACATGCTGCATGAAGTCATGCAGCATTCAACTAATGAAAATAAAAAAGTGCAGGAGTGGCAGGAGAGTGAAAGGAGGATCCACCAGCAGAATGCGGTTCACTGGCACCAAAGCACAGAGCAGCTGATAAGCATCATGGAGCACCAAGTGGACTCGATCCAGGCGCTCGTAGCCATGCAGGTGGAGCACTATTGTGCCCATCCACCCCTGCAGCCCTTGTCCCAAAACTCTTTCCCTTGTGCCACCATGTCACCTCCAAACCACTTTCCCCAACATCCGGGTTCTTACCACCACCCGCTGCCTCCAACACCTGTAGCTTCACCACCCAGCCCTGAAAAATACGACCCTTACCCACTGCACTCAGCCCTCATCACCATGCAGTGCAGCCATCCTGAAGTGCAGCACTCATTGCACAGCACTCTAGACAGGACATACGCAAATCTGTGATTGTACCGTTCCCCACCCCACCCCCTTGCCCTTTGTGTTTCCCAAGCAGTTGTATTGTGTTTCTTTTCAATAAATTGACTTTTTGGCTTTGAAAACATTCTTTATTATTGCATAATGTAAAAGAAACCTTAGCCCAGGAAAGTAACAGGCACTGCAAATCAGTGTATCATATGTAGCAAACACAGATTCCTACCACACTTCACTCCTGTGCCACACCAGACATTACTGTTCGCTTTAAGCCTCAAATTGCTCCCTCAAAGCATCCCTAATCCTTGCAGCCCCACACTGGGCTCTTCTAATAGCCCTGCTCTCTGGCTGTTCAAATTCAGCCTCCAGGTGTTGATTTCTATGCCTGAGTGAGTCTTTCACCCTTCCCTTCACAAATGTTACGGAGGGTACAGCACACGGATAGAACCATGGGGATGCTGTTATCGGCCAGGTCCAGCTTCCCATCCAGAGAGCGCCAGCGACCCTTTAAATGGCCAAAAGCACACTCCACAGTCATTCTGCACCAGCTCAGCCTGCTGAACCACTCCTTGCTGTTGTCAAGGCTCCCTGTGTAGGGTTTCATGAGCCACGGCATTAAAGGGTAAGCGGGGTCTCCAAGGATCACAATGGGTATTTTGACTTTCCCTACTGTGATCTTCTGGTCTGAGAAAAAAGTCCCGGCTTGCAGCTTTCTGAACAGGCCAGTGTTACAAAAGATGTGTGTGTCACATACCTTTCCAGGCCAGCCTGCATTAATGTCAATGAAATGCCCATGGTGATCCACAAGCGCCTGGAGAACCACAGAGAAATAGCCCTTCCGATTAATGTAGAATCATAGAATCATAGAATATCAGGGTTGGAAGGGACCTCAGGAGGTCATCTAGTCCAACCCCCTGCTCAAAGCAGGACCAATCCCCAATTAAATCATCCCAGCCAGGGCTTTGTCAAGCCTGACCTTAAAAACTTCTAAGGAAGGAGATTCTACCACCTCCCTAGGTAATGCATTCCAGTGTTTCACCACCCTCCTAGTGAAGAAGTTTTTCCTAATATCCAACCTAAACCTCCCCCACTGCAACTTGAGACCATTACTCCTTGTCTTGTCCTCTTCTACCACTGAGAATAGTCTAGAACCATCCTCTCTGGAACCACCTCTCAGGTAGTTGAAAGCAGCTATCAAATCTCCTCTCATTCTTCTCTTCTGCAGACTAAACAATCCCAGTTCCCTCAGCCTCTCCTCATAAGTCATGTGTTCCAGACCCCTAATCATTTTTGTTGCCCTTCGCTGGACTCTCTCCAATTTATCCACATCCTTCTTGTAGTGGGGCCCAAAACTGGACACAGTACTCCAGATGAGGCCTCACCAATGTCGAATAGAGGGGAACGATCACGTCCCTCGATCTGCTCGCTATGCCCCTACTTATACATCCCAAAATGCCATTGGCCTTCTTGGCAACAAGGGCACATTGCTGACTCATGTCCAGTTTCTTGTCCACTGTCACCCCTAGGTCCTTTTCCACAGAACTGCTGCCTAGCCATTCGGTCCCTAGTCTGTAGCTGTGCATTGGGTTCTTCCGTCCTAAGTGCAGGACCCTGCACTTATCCTTATTGTCTAGGTCCCTCTGTATCCTATCCCTGCCCTCCAGCGTATCAACCATTCCTCCCAGTTTAGTATCATCCGCAAATTTGCTGAGAGTGCAATCCACACCATCCTCCAGATCATTTATGAAGATATTGAACAAAACCGGCCCCAGGACTGACCCCTGGGGCACTCCACTTGACACCGGCTGCCAACTAGACATGGAGCCATTGATCACTACCCGTTGAGCCTGACAATCTAGCCACCTTTCTACCCACCTTATAGTGCATTCATCCAGCCCACACTTCTTTAACTTGCTGACAAGAATACTGTGGGAGACAGTGTCAAAAGCTTCGCTAAAGTCAAGAAACAATATATCCACTGCTTTCCCTTCATCCACAGAACCAGTAATCTCATCATAGAAGGCGATTAGATTAGTCAGGCATGACCTTCTCTTGGTGAATCCATGCTGACTGTTCCTGATCACTTTCCTCTCATGTAAGTGCTTCAGGATTGATTCCTTGAGGACCTGCTCCATGATTTTTCCGGGGACTGAGGTGAGGCTGACTGGCCTGTAGTTCCCAGGATCCTCCTTTTTCCCTGTTTTAAAGATTGGCACTACATTAGCCTTTTTCCTGTCATCTGGGACTTCCCCCGTTCGCCACGAGTTTTCAAAGATAATGGCCAATGGCTCTGCAATCACAGCCGCCAATTCCTTTAGCATTCTCGGATGCAACTCGTCCGGCCCCATGGATTTGTGCACGTCCAGCTTTTCTAAATAGTCCCTAACCACCTGTTTCTCCACAGAGGGCTGGCCATCTACTCCCCATGTTGTGATGCCCAGCGCAGCAGTCTGGGAGCTGTCCTTGTTAGTGAAGACAGAGGCAAAAAAAGCATTGAGTACATTAGCTTTTTCCACATCCTCTGTCACTAGGTTGCCTCCCTCATTCAGTAAGGGGCCCACACTTTCCTTGGCTTTCTTCTTGTTGCCAACATACCTGAAGAAACCCTTCTTGTTACTCTTGACATCTCTTGCTAGCTGCAGCTCCAGGTGCGATTTGGCCCTCCTGATTTCATTCCTACATGCCCGAGCAATATTTTTATACTCTTCCCTGGTCATATGTCCAACCTTCCACTTCTTGTGAGCTTCTTTTTTATGTTTAAGATCCACTAGGATTTCACCGTTAAGCCAAGCTGGTCGCCTGCCATATTTACTATTCTTTCGACTCATCGGGATGGTTTGTCCTTGTAACCTCAAAAGGGATTCCTTGAAATACAGTCAGCTCTCCTGGCCTCCTTTCCCCTTCATGTTAGTCCCCCAGGGGATCCTACCCATCCGTTCCCTGAGGGAGTCGAAGTCTGCTTTCCTGAAGTCCAGGGTCCGTATCCTGCTGCTTACCTTTCTTCCCTGTGTCAGGTTCCTGAACTCAACCAACTCATGGTCACTGCCTCCCAGATTCCCGTCCACTTTTGCTTCCCCCACTAATTCTTCCCTGTTTGTGAGCAGCAGGTCAAGAAAAGCTCCCCGCTTAGTTGGCTCCTCTAGGACTTGTACCAGGAAATTGTCCCCTACACTTTCCAAAAACTTCCTGGATTGTCTATGCACCGCTGTATTGCTCTCCCAGCAGATATCAGGAAGATTAAAGTCACCCATGAGAACCACGGCGTGCGATCTAGTAGCTTCTGCAAGTTGCCAGAAGAAAGCCTCATCCACCTCATCCCCCTGGTCCGGTGGTCTATAGCAGACTGCCACCACTACATCACTCTTGTTGCTCACGCTTCTAAACTTAATCCAGAGACACTCAGGTTTTTCTGCAGTTTCATACCGGAGCTCTGAGCAGTCATACTGCTCCCTTACATACAGTGCTACTCCCCCACCTTTTCTGCCCTGCCTGTCCTTCCTGAACAGTTTATATCCATCCATGACAGTACTCCAGTCATGTGAGTTATCCCACCAAGTCTCTGTTATTCCAATCACGTCATAATTCCTTGACATCACCAGGACCTCCAGTTCTCCCTGCTTGTTTCCAAGGCTTTGTGCATTCGTATATAAGCACTTGATATAACCTGCTGATTGCCCCTCATTCTCAGTATGAGGCAGGAGCCCTCCCCTCCCAGACGTTCCTGCCTGTGCTTCCACCTGGTATCCCGCTTTCCCACTTACCTCAGGGCTTTGGTCTCCTTCCCCCGGTGAACCTAGTTTAAAGCCCTCCTCACTAGGTTAGCCAGCCTGCTCGCGAAGATGCTCTTCCCTCTCTTCGTCAGATGGAGCCCGTCTCTGCCCAGCACTCCTCCTTCATGGAACACCATCCCATGGTCAAAGAATCCAAAGCCTTCTCTCCGACACCACCTGCGTAGCCATTCGTTGACTTCCATGATTCGACGGTCCCTGCCCCGGCCTTTTCCTTCCACAGGGAGGATGGACGAGAACACCACTTGCGCCTCAAACTCCTTTATCCTTCTTCCCAGAGCCACGTAGTCCGCAGTGATCTGCTCAAGGTCATTCTTGGCAGTATCATTGGTGCCCACGTGGAGAAGCAGGAAGGGGTAGCGATCCGAGGGCTTGATGAGTCTCGGCAGTCTCTCCGTCACATCGCGAATCTTAGCCCCTGGCAAGCAGCAGACTTCTCGGTTTTCCCGGTCAGGGAGGCAGATAGATGACTCAGTCCCCCGGAGGAGAGAGTCCCCGACCACCACCACCCGCCTCCTTCTCTTGGGAGTAGTGGTCGTGGAACCCCCCATCTCAGGACAGTGCATCTCATGCCTTCCAACCAGCGGAGTCTCCTTCTGCTTTCTCCCCCCAGACATATCATCTGGTCCACTCTCCGCAAAGGTACCTGTGGAGAGAACATGAAAGCGGTTAGTTACTTGTGTTCGTGTTGCTGGAACCCGGACATTCCCCCTTCTTCTTCTGGAGGTCACATGTTGCCAAGCTTTTGCACTGGCCTCCTGGCTCCGCTGTGCAACCTGCTCTAAATCTTTAGAGCTTTGTGCCCGTAGAAGCATATCCTGACTTTTGTCCAGAAAATCCTCAGTTTCTCGTATGCAACGCAGGGTCGTTATCTGTTGCTCCAGACCTTCAATCTTCTCTTCCAATAAGGTACTCGGAGGCTAGGTGGGCTGGTGCCAGAATTGGAATATGCATCCCATCTATTGCCCCTCCGCAGTTAGGGAAACCCATTTGTGCAAAGCCAGCCACAATGTCATGCACGTTACCAGGAGTCACGATTCTTCTGAGCAGGATGTGATTAATGGCTCTGCAAACTTGCATCAACACAATTCCAACAGTCGACTTCCCCACTCCAAACTGGTTAGCGACGGATCGGTAGCTGTCTGGAGTTGCCAGCTTCCAGATTGCAATAGCCACCTGCTTCTCCACCGTCAGGGCAGCTCTCAATCTTGTGTCCTTGCACCGCAGGATGCGGGCGAGCTCATCACACAGACCCATGAAAGTGGCTTTTCTCATCCAAAAGTTCTGCAGCCACAGCTCATCATCCCAGACGTGCATGATGATGTGATCCCACCACTCAATGCTTGTTTCCAGAGCCCAAAAGTGGCATTCCACGGTGGTGAGCATGTCCGTGAATGCCACAAGCAAACTCGTGTCGTTTGCATTACTCGAGTCAATATTGTCGTCGGAGCCCTCACTGTCACTTTGGATCATAAGGAATAACTAAACTGTCAAATGTGACACGCTGGCGAGACTCATCAGCATATTCCTCAGCAGTTCAGAGTCCATTCCCGCAGACTGAAAGGGAAGGCAGAGCATGCAGCACAAAAACCATTGAAAGATGGTGCCAAATGTGGAGGGAAGCACAGGGATTGCTGGGATGTGAACCGATGCATCACGGGGCATTGGGACAGGACCCAGAATGCCCCGCACCCCCCACCCCCTTCCCACAAGCCAAAGCGCCAGAATGGGAAGAGGTGCTCTGTGGGATAGCTGACCACAATGCACCGCTCCCAATGCCGCTGCCAGTGCTGCAAACGTGGCCACGCCAGTGCGCTTGCAGCTGTCAGAGTGGACAGACTGCAGCACATTCCCTACTGCGCTCTCTGAAGGAGGGTTTAACTCACAGCACTCTACGTCTGCAAGTGTAGCCAGGCCCTAATAGAACATGAGACATTTTTCACATACAGAAGGATGTGGATCTGAATCACAAGGCAAACAAATGTGCAGATTCTAATTTGGGATGAAAGATTATTCACAATCTATTTGATGTACAAGGAACACCATGTATACTTCGTAATTTGGGGTGAAAACCTGTGGCTTGGATTTCTTGGGGGAACAGCTTGTCCAGGTTGACCTTCAATCTTACAGCCACATTTCTAGTTTAATTTGCAGCTTCCCCACCCATCTCTTCTTGATCCACTCAGTGTACAATGGCCACTTTGCATAGGAAAGCAGGGTGTGACCCTTGCTTGGTAACTTAGAGTTATTTTAACTAGGCTGGGAGGGAGAAAGAAGTTTATACATGTGCAGGTTATGAGAGATTCTTGACTAGGTGACTAGCAATACTCTGAGGGCTGATCTGTACTAGAAACGTATGTTGGCATCGCCACGTCTCTTGGGGGGTGAAAAATCCACATCCCTGGGAGATGTTGTCATGCCAACCCAGCATTAGGTCAATGGAAGAATTATTCAGTCGACCCAGCTACTGCCTCTTGGTATGTCTACACTACGAAATCACTCCGATTTTACAGAAGTCGATTTTTGGGAACAGATTGTGTAAAGTCGAGTGCATGCGTCCACACTAAGCACATTAATTCGGCGGTGTGCGTCCACAGTACCATGGCAGGCATCAACATTCCAAGTGGTGCACAGTTCCCATAGTTCCCGCAGTCCCCGCTGCCCATTGGAATTCTGGGCTGAGCTCCCAATGCCTGGTGGGGCCAAAAATTTGTTACGGGCGGTTATGGGTAAATGTCATCAGTCAACCCTCCCTTCGTGAAAGCAACGGCAGACAATCATTTCTCGCCCGTTTCCCTGGATTGCCCGAGCAGACACCATAGCACGGCAAGCATGAAGCCCGTTCAGCTAACTGCAGCAGTTATGACCATTGTAAACACCTCGTGTATTATCGTGTAGTTTATGCAGAACCAGAACCTGAAAAACCAGGCGAGGAGGCGACGGCAGCATGGTGATGAGAGTGATGGACACAGATTTCTCTAAAACCACGGTCCCTGGCAATTTGGAGATCATGGCGTTAATGGGGCAGGTTCATGCCCTGGAATGCCGATTCTGGGCCTGGGAAACAAGCACAGACTGGCGGGACTGCAGTGTTGCAGGTTTGGGATAATTCCCAGTGGCTCTGAAACTTTCGCATGCGTAAGGGCACTTTCATGGAACTTTGTGACTTGCTTTCCCCTGCCCTGAAGCGCAAGAATACCAAGATGAGAACAGCCCTCACAGTTCACAAGCGACTGGCAATAGCCCTGTGGAAGCTTGCAATGCCAGACAGCTACTGTTCAGTCAGAAATCAATTTGGAGTGGGCAAATCTACTGTGGGGGTTGCTGTGATGCAAGGAGCCAACACAATCATTGAGCTGCTGCTATCAAAGGTAGTGACTCTGGGAAACTGTGCAGGTCATACTAGATGGCTTTGCTGCAAAGGGATTCCCTAACTCTGTTGGGGCTATAGATGGAACGCATATCCCTGTCTTGGGACCGGACCACCAGGGCAGCCAGTACATAAACCAAAAGGGGTACTTTTCAATGGTGCTGCAAGCATTGGTGGATCACAAGGGACATTTCACCAACATCAATGTGGGATGGCCAGGAAAGGTTCATGACACTCGCGTCTTCGGGAACTCTGGTCTGTTTAAACAGCTGCAGGAAGGGATTTACTTCCCAGACCAGAAAATAACTGTTGGGGATGTTGAAATGCCTATAGTTATCCTTGGGGACCCAGTGTAGCCAGACAGCCAGCGCCCCCCCCCCAGACCAGCATTGCTGGAAACACAGGAGGAAGCCGGAACAGGGCACTTAACATATATTCCAGCACAGCCTTTGAAGCTGTGAAAGCACAGGTGTGCTGCTACAGTGTGCCTCTGGGAGCAGATACAACGATTAAGCTCACAGCAGGCAGAGGCCCTGTGACAGACATGGCTTTTAGCCCCTACTAACTAGCGTGATGCACACACACCAACATCCTAGTTGGGAAAATATTTACCCTGATAAAAGAAATGTCCAGTAGTCGACACTTATTGTTTCTCTCCCTTGCAAGTGTAAACTACTCTTGCGAAAGCTGGCGTCACCCAGACAGACCAGCCTCAATTTGGCATAAGAAAGGAGAAAGAGAATAAAGGAGTACAGAGGTATAAGTAGGGGACCTACAGCACCATGATTTTTGAGTGCTTTTCACTATCTATCTGCTGGTCAGATAAGTGACAGCCTCCCAAGGCTTCTGCAGCTAAGAGGGCCCCTACGCCTTGTCCCTTATTCGTCTTTCCGCGGAATTGAGTGACCGATCCTGGCTTGGCACCGCTGGAATCGAGAGATGCAAGGAGGGTAAGAAGCACCCACACCTGATCTCCTATCTTTAGTGTACACATATTTTGAAATAGAGCTCTATACTTTGTTTTCTTTCTTTGGGATTGTGGCTTCAGTTTTGTAACTTGTTTGTGTGTGTAACATCTCTACATTTAAATAAGTAGGCACTAGCAATTTTGTAACCACATGATTAGAATCTAGCTTAATAAATTTTGGTAACCATTTGTGCATAAGCCTGACTTGTTTTCTCTGGTTTACTGTAAAGCAGCCAACACAATTAAAGAACCTCAGCCGTTTTGGCTCTAAAGCCTGGCCATGAGGTGAGAGTACTAAGAGCCTAGCGTTGAGTTGTGCCGCCTCCACGGGGCAAACTCTTGGGGCACCTGTCAGTCAATCCTGGCTGCCCGCTGCGAAGGAGCTCTGAGCTCTAGCAGTTAAAGTCACGGGTGTGGAGAGGCTCTTAGTGCTGCCATTGGGGCACCTGTCAGTCAGTATTGACTGCCCGCTGCGAAGGAGCTCTGAGCTCTAGCAGTTAAAGTCACGGGTGGTTAGGACCTTGGGGCATCCGTCAGCCTAGCCCGGGCTGCCCGCCGCGAAGGGACAGTGCGTCCTAGCGGTTAAAGTCACGGATGGTATAAACGGGCATAGCTGGCACCTCACCAAACATCCTTGGCCGTCGGCTAACACCCAGCCCTGGCTCATGAAGCCGTACACAGGCACCCTGGACAGTAGTAAGGAGCTGTTCAACTATAAGCTGAGCAAATGCAGAATGGTGGTAGAGTGTGCATTTGGATGTTTAAAGGGTGGCTGGCGCAGTTTACTGACTCACTCAGACCTCAGCAAAACCAATATTCCCATTGTTATTACGGCTTGCTGTGTGCTCCACCATCTCTGTGAGAGTAAGGGGGAGACGTTTATGGCGGGGTGGAAGGTTGAGGCAAATCGCCTGGCCACTGAATACGCGCAGCCAGACACCAGGGCGATTAGAAGAGCACAGCAGGAAGCGCTGCTCATCAGAGAAGCTCTGAAAACCAGTTTCATGACTGACCAGGGTACCGTGTGACCACTTCTGTTTGTTTCTCCTTGATGAAAACTCACCCCCTTGGTTGACTCTAATTCCCTGAAAGCCACCCGCCCTCCCACCTTCGATCACAGCTTGCTTGTAAAGGAAATAAAGTCACTATCGTTTAAAAAACATGTATTCTTTATTAATTGATTATAAAAAGAGGGAGATAACTCACAAGGTAGCCCGGGTGGGGTGTGGGAGGAGGGTAGGAGAGAAGGTAAAGGCCACTTCAAAACTTGTTGAATGACAGCCTTCTGTTGCTTGAGCTGTCCACTGGGGTGGAGTGGTTGGGTGCCCAGAGCCTCCCACCCCACGTTCTTGGGCTTCTGGGTGAGGAGGCTATGGAACTTGGGGAGGAGAGAGGGCGGTTAAACAGGGGCTGCAGCCTGTGATCCTGCTGCCGTTCCTGAACCTTCACCAGACGCTGGGGCATGTCCGTTTGATCCCACAGTAGCCCCAGCGTTGCATCCTGCCTCCTCTGACCTTCCTGCCACCACCTCTCATCTCGATCGTCCCTCCTGTCCTCACATTCATTGGCCACTTTCATAGAATATCAGGGTTGGAAAGGACCTCAGGAGGTCATCTAGTCCAACCACCTGCTCAAGCAGGACCAATCCCCAATTTTTGCCCCAGATCGCTAAATGGCCCCCTCAAGGATTGAACTCACAACCCTGGGTTTAGCAGGCCAATGCTCAAACCATTGAGCTATCTCTCCCCCCCATACCTGACTGAGAGCTCTTGAGCCATATCCATTTATCTTGGGTACTTATATATGGCCCCCATTAGTAGGATCTGGGTAGTATCCCCCCACAACATGGTGGAGCTGGGAATTGAACCCAGACCTCTGGAGACCTAGGCTGGTCCCCTAACCACTGGACCATCTACTGCCCTTGTCCTTGTCCTTTCATGAACTGTGCTACTGTGTCCTTCCACACATTCTGCTGAGCTCTGCCAGTGCCAGACGACTGCATGAGCTCAGAGAACATTTCATCGCGCGTGCATTTTTTTCGCTGCCTTATCTGAGATAGGCTTTGGGACGGCGGAGGGAGGCTTGAAACATTTGCGGCTGTGAGAGGATAAAAAGGGAGTGAAGTATTTAAAAAGATACATTTTACAGAACAATGGCTATACTCTTTCACGGTGAACAGCACTATTCACATTACATAGCACATGTGATTTTGGTACGAGGTCGCATTTTGCATCTTATATCGAGTGCCTGTGGCTTTGGTGTGAGAGATCACACACGCCGGGCCGGGCAACAGAATTCGGCTTGCAGGCGGCCATGGTAAGCCATAGTCTTTCGGCTTCTGCAACCTTCATAACAGCAGCGCCCTCCTTTCCCATACCAAGCAAAGCCCGTTGAGTTGGCCATTTAGTGCTGCGGTCCTCGTGTTAAAGCGCAGCAGCAGAAACCAAACTACCCCCCGGCCCCAATCCAATTATCTGGGATGATCGCTTTGCCCCTCCCCACACCACGTGGCTGGTATCAGGGAAGATCCCTGCTAGCCAAACGTGAACAACTCAGCGCCAATGCCCCACCACCACCACCACTTGGCTAACGGTGGGGAGGATTTCTTTTCAGCCACAGGCAAACAGTCCAGTAGGAACAACCACCTCTGAATGTCCCCTTAATTAAATTCTCGTATTTCAACCAGGTTACCATTAATGATATCACTCTCCTGAGGATAACACAGAGAGATAAAGAACAGATGTTGCTTGAATGCCATCATACACCAGGACCATACGCTGCCAGGCTTTGTCATGCAATGATACCAGATTACTTGCTACTAGCACGGCGTGGTAAAGTGTCCTACCATGGAGCACGGAATAAGGCTGCTCTCCCCAGAAACCTTCTGCAAAGGCTTTTAGATTACCTCCAGAAGAGCTTCATGGAGATGTCCCTGGAGGATTTCCACTCCATCCCCAGACACGTTAACAGACTTTTTCAGTAGCTGTACTGGCCACGAATGCATCCCAAGTCCTCAGGGCAAATTAATCATTAAAAAATGCTTGCTTTTAAAACATGTATTATATTTAAAAAGGTACACTCACCGGCTTCGATGGGTTGGGAGGGTATTTCAGTCAGGGTGATAAAAAGATCCTGGCTGTCGGGGAGAACGGTGTACTGTGTGCTCCTCAAGCTCATCCTCCTCCTCCTCCTCCTCCTCATCATCCCCGTCCGCAAAAATCTCAGGCATGGTGGAGAGTACCCCAACATCGGAGTCTATGGACAGGGGTGGGGTAGTGGTGGCGGCCCCCCCTAGAATTGCATGCAGCTCAGTGTAGAAGCGGTGTGTCTGGGGCTCTGTCCTGGAGCATCCGTTTGATTCTTTGGTTTTCTGGTACACTAGTCTGAGCTCCTTAAGTTTCACGTGGCATTGTGTTGCGTCCCTGCTGAAGCCTCTGTCCATCATGGCCTCGGAGATTTTTTGAAATGTTTTGGCATTTCGTCTTTTGGAACGGAGTTCTGATAGCACGGATTCCTCTCCCCATACAGCAATCAGATCCAGTACCTCCCATTCGGTCCATGCTGGAGCTCTTTTTTGATTCTGGGACTGCATGGTCACCTGTGCTGATGAGCTCGCCTGGCCAAACAGGAAATGAGATTCAAAAATTTCCGGAGCTTTTCCTGCACACCTGGCCAGTGCATCTGAGTTCAGAGTGCTGTCCAGAGCGCTGTCCAGAGCGGTCACAATGGTGCACTGTGGAATAGCTCCTGGAGGCCAAAACCATCGAATTGCATCCACACTAACCCTAATTCGAAATGGCAATGTCGATTTCAGCGCTAATCCCCTCCTTGGGGAGGAGTACAGAAATCGATTTTAAGAGCCCTTTATGTCGAAAAAAATGGCTTCGTTGTGTGGATGGGTGCAGGTTTAATTTGATTTAACACTGCTAAATTCGACATAAACTCGTATCGTAGACCAGGCCTTGGGGAGATGGATTAACTATGCCAATGGAGAACTCCTCCCATCACTGTAGTGAGTGTCTACACTGTAGCCGAAATGAAATCCAGAGAGAGTAGGAGACAGAAAAGAAGCAGCAGCAGCAGACCACTGAATGCTGAAAGTGGAAATAGCTGCCCAACAATGAACCATGGAGGAGAAAGAGAAGCAATGCCAATGGGAGCTCAAGATATGGGAACTAAAAACAGAAAATCCTCAAGCAGTAATCAGTCCTCCCTGAGGGCCACAAGCTGTGCTCCACACACCACCAATCGGACGGCAGGGGGAAATACCTTCCTACTTTTGAAAGATTCTGCACAGTTCATGACATTCCAGAAGACAAGACGGTTCCCACGCTAGTTGCAAAGCTCTCGGGTACAGCATTACATATATTTGATTAAATGGAAATTGAACGGGCTTTGAAATATGCTGAATTTTAAAAGACCGTATTGCAGAGGTTTCAAATGTTCCCTGAGGTATACAGGTTAAGGTTCAGAAACCTCAGAATGTGGGATAAAGTGAGCCACAGAGAATAGGTATACAAGATGTGTGACTTGATGACAAAATGGGCAAAGGGGAAAGGAGCAGAGAATTATGACCAGTAATTTGATCACTTTGCCCAGGAACATTTCCTGCACACGTGCTCTGAGGAGATCAGAAAAGCCGTTTGGGATAAATCCCTGGGTTCTGAACAGAAAGCAGCAGATCTAGCTATTTCCTATGTAGAAGCCAGAGAGTCCAGTGAAAAAGAGAAGGGCAGAAGCCCAGTGTAAAGAGGGGACCCTGTTTTACCCCTGGAAAAAGGGAGGGTGGTTTGGAGACCAGGCACTCACCTCCCCAGAACAAATCACATTTGCAGACTCCCTTCTGAGACAGAGGACAGCCCAAGAAGGTGTTTCATATGTAACTCCACTGAACACTGGAGGGTCAACTGCCGTGAGCAAAGGGAACCCTAACCCACATGCCGTCCAGCCCAGATTAACACAGCTGTTGTAAACCCAGGGCCCACAGAAGTGTGGGGAGGTTCCTGATGAATTGTGTACAGTGTGACCCATTGGAGGGTCCTACTGACTTTCTTAAGGTTGCCAAAGTGAATGACATAGAACGCCTGGGGTGGAGGGATGCTGGTGCCCAGATCTCTCTACTCAGAGAAGGCATGGTCAAGTAGATGGTACTTGGGGGAAATGTGGAACTCCTGGCCTGGGAGAAATGTAAAACCACTCTGCCTGCAGGGGGAAGGGCTACAAGGCCTTTTGGAAATTGGTGCATTGGGCTGCATTCCAGCAGGAGCGCTCACAGGTAACCACCTATTAGCTGCAGCTAAGGCTGGTAACATAGCACCCCCAGCCATAAGGAACATTTCTCTATGATGCCTTGAGGGAACTGTGGAGCCTGAGCCAAGGGAGTCTCTCCAGGGCTAAAGACAGAGGAGCAGCCAACGGGGTGAATTAGAGGAATTTGCAGCAGAGCGGACCCAGCCCTAAAAAGCACAAGGGGAGTCATCTCCAGAGTTCCCTGGCTAGGGAAATGGGTCAAGGTTTGTTGAGGAGGAGGGAAGATTGTCCAGGGAGGCTCCTGCAGGGAAAAACAGGCTGCTTGGGAAGCCTCACAAGCAGCTGGTGGTGCCTGTTATGACTGTTCGGGAGCTAATGTTAGCCCTGGCTGTTCTTTGGCAGGGCATCTAGGGACACAGAGAAGTTATGGAAGGCTGAAAAGGGATTTGTACTGGCTGCTGTTCAGGAAGAGGTGGGAGATGAGTGCAAGCCTTGTGACTTTCCTCAGGAGCGGAAGAGGCCTCTGGGGTCCCCCAGTGCCCCACTACAGCCCTCACCTGCCATCAAGGAAGCAGGATTTTGGGTGGCAATAGGGAGCTCGGGCCCTTTGCTTTAGCCAAGCCAGAGGGGAAAGCTCCAGTTTGGTGGTAGTGGGTTATGGAGCATGCTCTCCAGCACCGGTAGCTCTGACACAAAGGCTGAGACTGTGGCCAAAGCCCTTCCCATCACTATTTTCAGCCAACTATTTTGTCAGTTCATGGGTCACATTTCATGGCCTGGTGTGATGGGATGCTCACCCCAGCCTAGCCCTGAATAGGTGACTCAGAAGAGCCACAGCTGGGGAGAGCCTGGGACTGATAAAGGCTAACTGATAATGAAGCCCAGCTAGGCAGGGGCAGGCTGAGGGTGTATAAAGCCAGGAAGCTGGCAGCAGAAGGAGTCTGCAGTTCCTGTTTGAGTACAGAGAGGTAGGTAGGAGGAATCCCCCTGAGACCCTAGCCCTGCAGGAAGGGGCCAGAGGAGTTGCAGGGAAGAAAGCAGAGTAGGGAGAAGCCCAGGGACAGAAATGAGGGCTGAGATCATGTAGACCTTGGCTGATTATGGGGCATATGGGCTAGAGCCCAGAGGTGAGCCAGGTTCCCCAATCCCGCACTGGGAAAGTGGTGCACACTTGGAATTGGCATGGATGATTGCCTGAGACAGCAGCCAGACAGTTTGTCTGGACAGGCTTTGGTGCCCCAAAAGGGGAAAGCTATACAGTGACCTGGCCACATGGCCAAGTCACATAGAGAGAGCACTCTAAGTCCTAAAGAGAGGGCACTAGACTGGATGAGAGGGAGCAGATCCCCAGACCCAGCCACAAGGGTTATATGCAAACAAGTGGGAGAACGACTGGGATGAAGTGCTACCCTATCTGTTATTTGCCTATTGGTACGTTCTCTAGGAATCTACAGGGTTCACCACCATTTGATCTCCTGTATGGGAGAAAGGGGAGGGATCTTGGCTCTCATCCGGGACTCTGGGGAGGGGGGAACCAGGGACTATGTACAAAGGTTCAGAGTTAAAGAACATCATGGAAGTGGTTCAAACTCACCTCACTGGTAGCCAGGCCCCACAGCAGGCCTGGTATGAGCAGGATGCTTGTGAAGACTTCTCAAGGTTGGGGGATTTAGTGCTAGGGCCATTCCCTGGAAAAAGGCACAACATGCAAAACTCATGGGAGAGATCATACCAGGTTCATGGAAAGGGAGGATGAAGCCACATGTAGTGTAAAAAATCCCACAGTGAAGTTGCCCCACAGACACTGCACGTGACTAAATCAAAGCCTACCACAATCGAGAAACCCTTGAGACTGGGATTTGTTGTGCTGAAGGGGAGGCTGGGACCTCAGTATCTGGTGGCTGAATGTCTGGATGACTCGTTACTTGGGAGATGCAAAGAGCTATCGCAGACTGAGAGGGCAGAGATCATGGCTGTGCTGCAAAGTCACAAGCAGGTTTTCCTAACATGCCAGGAAATGGACTCATAAGATGGTTCACAGGCTTGACACTGCAGGATCCCAACTGCACCCCAGCAGGGCAAGCAGAACCCCTTGCAAATCAAAGGAGCAAATTCGTATTGAGATACAGGGTACACTGGAAACAGGGATAAGTAAAGTGTCTGATGGCTCCTGGGCATCTACTGTTGTGTTGATCCCTAAGAAAGACAAGTCTGCAAAATTCTGCATTTATAGAAAACTTAATGCTGCCACAGTTCCTGATGGACACCATATGCCCCAAACCGATGACATGCTAGATGTTTTAGGCAAAGCAAAATATCCAAGTATGACTGACCTGTTGAAAGGTTACTGGCAGATTCCTTTAGACAATAAGGCACAGAAGAAATCTGCTTTTATTACAGACATGGGACTTCATGAGTTTAAAATGTTACTTTTTGGGTTAATTACTGAAGGAGTCACTGTCAATCAACCATGTGTTAAGCAGATTACAAGACTTTGCAGGAGCATATATCACTGATCTAGCAACATCAGCAACCCCTGGTCACTTCACAAGAAACACTTGGGGACTGAATTTTCAAAATTCAGAGATGCAGGTCTTATGGTAAAAGCATGTAAATGTAAAACAGGAACAGCAATGGTTCCTTATTTTGGACATTGGAAAGAGGGCGGCTAACTCTTTCCTGCTCCCTTGGAAGTGGAAGTTACTGTTAACTGGCCTGTGCCCTAGACCAAAAAGCAGGTCCAGCCTTTCATGGGCTTCGTTAACTGTTACTGACGATTTTGTGCATGGCTTGAGTGACATTGTGTTCACCATGGCGGGCTTGTGCAAGACAACAAAACCAAAGTCGCGTAGACAAGGCCTCGTCAGGAGGATTTTGCTAAAGAAAGTCTTGTCTGAACAACCCGTTCTTGCCATTCCAGATTTTGACAAAACATTTGAACTCCATACAGCTGAACCAGTCAGTGGTTTAAGTGCAGTATCAGTGCAAGCCGGGGGAAGTAACAAAGCATCTCCTTGTATTCTTGAGCAAGAAACTGTTCAGGGGACATCAATTACTCTCTCACATAAAAGAAAGAAATGTTATTTTATGGGAAATCAACCAACTCAGGCCCTATCTCTTAACACAAAATTCCAGGTTCTAACTGACCTTTCTCCACTGGTGAGGTTACACAAAACCAAAGGCACCAGCTCCAAACTGCTGGGAGAAGCATGACACCCCAAGCATATGCCATGGAAGTTGTGCACATTAAAGAGAGAGAAAATGTAGCAGCAGATGCCCTGTCCTGGAACAAGGGTTCTGACCCACAACCTCCAGGTCAGCCATTTGGCTGATGCTTCTGGAGTACGCTAAGAGAGGGGAGGTGTGTCCCTTAAGAGACCCACTATTCCAACTGGTAAAGGGTGCACAGCACCACATTCTAAGAATATTTAGCTAGGAGAGTGAGTTTGTGTGTGTGTGGGGGGGGGGGTGAGAAAACCTGGATTTGTGCTGGAAATGGCCCAACTTGATTATCATACACATTGTAAGGAGAGCGATCACTTTAGATAAGCTATCATCAGCAGGAGAGTGGGGTGGGAGGAGGTATTTCTTCATGCTTTGTGTGTATATAAAAAGATCTTCTACACTTTCCACAGTATGCATCCGATGAAGTGAGCTGTAGCTCAAGAAAGCTCTTGCTCAAATAAATTGGTTAGTCTCTAAGGTGCCACAAGTCCTCCTTTTCTTTTTGCGAATACAGACTAACATGGCTGTTACTCTGAAATATGTCCTGTAGGTATCAGATAAAAACTGGTGACACACTGGTCACAAGTTTCTTTGTGTGGTGTATGGCAGGTTGTGTGGAACAAGTTCCATATCTGTGGGTGCTGGAAATATGTTCTTAAAATCCGTTTTGGAGGCAGTGGATACATAAGATGGCCTTAGACAAGAAACGTTTGGCCTGTTTACCTGTGCTCCACTGCAAACTAAGCAGGGCAACACCAGAGACAACGGCAATACACTTGCATCTAAGGTAGACGGAGCAATTGAGCCAATTGGAGAAGCCAACTGACCCAAGGAGTAGGGAGACAACATGGTGTCTGCATGCACAGCAGGGGAGAAAAATCTGTATGTAGGACCACGCATCAATGGAAAACATTTCAAAGGTTCACCGGACTATAAAAAGGGAGGAAAAGAGCCCCTCAGCTATCTACCACTTAGGGGACATAGGGACAGCACCCTCTGGGCTTGTGAATGGCAGATCCTCTGGGCCTGAAGGGCAGCAGTTGCTGGGAGCCAGAAACTGTTTTAGGCAAAGATCCAGGTTGCTAGAATTAAGTTTTAGGCACTAAAAAGCATAATCTTTTTATTTTGTTTGCAATCCTTTTCTAGCTCTTATTCCTGCCTAGTATCACTTCAATATGTGTTCTTTATTAATCAACTTCTTGTTTTATTACAAAACCATCTCAGTACTGTGCATTCAAGGGTGAGACCTCAGCTGAGTTAACAAGCAGGTGCAGGCTTTGTCTCTTTGGAGGGAGCGAAATTAGTTTCTATGAGCGGCCAGTAGGAGGGACTGGACACTGCAGACACATCTCTGGGGGACTGGAGTGCAAAGCAAGGTTTAGACTGGCAGAGTCTCAAGGCATTTGCTGGTGAGGCGGACAGACTGGGGTGGCAGGGAGCTGCCACATACTTGAAGCTCCAGCAAAGCTCCCTCTTGCTGAGGTGGAGAAGTAACACAGGAGCTCATGGTTCTGGGTTCCCTGAGGAGAGCAGCACAAACCCATTCTCAGCCCTTCAGCACAAACCCATTCTCTCCTCCCCCTGTAGCGAGGGTGGCTAGAGATGGGAAAGTGATGGGTTCCTCTGGCTGGAGAAGGATGAAGACTGCAGGGTCTGCCCTGAGGGTATTGGGCATTGACAGGCAAGGAGGCAGCTGGCACCCCAGGCTCTATCTCCCAGGAAGGTGGATCCATTGGAAGAAAGGTCAGGCTGGTGCATGCCACACTAAGGGACAGAGCCAGCACTGTCCCACATGCCTTGTAGTGCTAGGAGCTGGGATTCACCTTTAACCCCTCTGCCCCATCACAGTGACAGGCTGAGAGAGTGCGGCTATGTGCTACGGGTCAGATGGTAACAAGAACTCAGCACTCCCACTGAGAACACAGGCTGCTGCTAGGCCAATGGAGATACAGCTAAATAGTCTGTCCCAGAGCAACAGCCACAGTCAGCACAGACCCATGGGCTCTCTCTGCCCGTGCTCTGCACACACCGGATCCAGAGCTCTGTGCATTGCTCTATTGAGACCAACCTGAGAAGTGAAGGGGAAGTAGAGGGCTTTGGGGACATTGTATCAAAAAGCTTGTGGAGTAGGAAAGGCTCCCTGGAAAGTCCAGTGACGAGACGCCAGCTCCCCTGGCTCAGCACAGGCCACGCTGGATCCAGCTCCCAACACCCCCAGGCAGCCGGCCCAGTGCCCCTCAGGTCCTGTCCAAGGCCTCCCTGCTGCAGGCTCTGCCATGAGTATGGGGCTCAATGCTAGCAGCTCTGGGATCGAGTGGCAGGTCGTCACCTTCTCCCTGGTGCTGCCGACACTGCTGCTGAACATCGTGTGGGCTCCTCAGCGGTGGGCCATGGCCAGCTGCTCACCAGGCACTTGGGCTTCAGGAGAGCTGCGGGGAGTGACAGAGTGAGAACAGGAGTTGCCAAGCCCAGCCCGCCACTGGGCACAGGCAACGAGCGTGTCCCTGGTCATCACGCTCAGAGCCCTGCATCCACCAGTCACTGAGCACATCTTGGGTGGGAAAGCCGGCCCACACTGCTGGGGTGTGCTGGCCACCAGCTCTTCCCTGGGAGGATGCAGTGGAGGAGGCCGTCGAGCAGGCAGCGCTGGCCTGCCCTCCAGCTGCCTGTGGCATTGCTCTGGAGCGTCTGCACATGGACGGTGGCGCCAGGACAGAGGGGGCAGAGCAGGCACTCTGGCAGGGCTCAGAGCTCAGCTCTGAGTGAAGAGCAACACTCGCCCCAGGGAAGGGGATACACACTGCTAGGGATGCAGGAAATGCCATTGACTCCCTGGCTCGGTGGGGACCTGCACAGACAGAGCAGAGAGGAGGGGGCCTGGAACAACCCCCCAGACAGTCACTGCAACATCAGCACATGCTCCTAGGGAGGCAGGGCCAGACCCCCGTGCCCTCAGTTCCCACTCCACTGGCAGCCCCTGAGCCAGGGGGGAGCCCTGTTAGCTAGCAGCAGCCACAGATCTCCGATCCCCTCCAGGCCCAGCCCTGATGCAAAGGGCTGAGCACCCACAGCTTGGACAATCCCACAGAGCGGCTGGGGCTGAGCATCTGATGATCAAGGCCCTCATTGCAGCCCTGTCCTGCAGGAAAATCTGCATCTCTACTGAGAGCTGAGCAGGGCTGGGGCAGGAGTCCTGGGGGCTCTCTCTGGCCGGGTCATGCCGGCTCAGGCTGGGCAATAGGAATGGTCCCGACTTGCCAGGAAATCCACCCAGCCTTCCCAGCACAGATGGCACCTGCCAGCAGCAGGGCAAGCTGCCAGGAGCAAAAGGGGGGGACGGGGGACAGGGTTAGCACAGACCCAGGGGAAGGTGGGTGTGGGGAGGACACTCTTGGGGTACGACTCTGCAGGTTGGGCTCATTCCAGGCACTCCCAGAGCTGAGCTCTGAGCTTGCTGTCCTCCCTCGCAAGGCCCAGGTGCCATGGGGATGGGCGCTACCAGGCAGAGGGGGACCCTAGAAGGGGAAGGACGGGATGAACCAGACTCTGAGTATGGAGGGAGGGAGGGGCAAGGAACTGACTCAGCTGTGACCGGCAGGAAGCCAATGGGGGGCAGAGATGGGGAACTTCCACACCATGGCGTCCTCTGCCAGGCTGAACTCTGGTGGGTCTGTGCAGCCTGACCCAAGGCAGCCTTGCATACTCCTGCTGGGGAGGGGGGGGGGGGGGGCAGGGCACCAAGGCAGCTGTTTGTCCGGCTGGACACTTACGTGCGTCTGTTGGGTCATGGCCACACCGGGGCTCTCGGCAGCACCCCAGGGGGGTTTGTTCGTTGTCGGCCTCCTGTCGTTCAGGATGCGCGAGATGGTGCCCAGGGCCTCAGCCAGGCCCTGCAAGTGGGCGCCACTCAGCCCGTACAGGGTGGAAGCTGCAGGACAAACACGCTGCATGGATCTTGCCCCCCTGTGGCTGGGAACAGAGCCCAGCCCCATCAGCTCCTGGGATAACAGCCCACTACTGCTGCCTGCTCACAGGAACCAGCCCTTCCCTCACGCAGCCCCTAGGAAAATAGCCCGCCACTGCCGCCTGCTGATGGAAACCAGCACAGCACCCTCCCCAGCCACTAGCGGAGCAGCTGGCTAACACTGCCTGCTGCTGGAGATACTCCATTAGTGCACACCCTGGCTCGCAGGGTGGGGTGCAGCTGAGGGGCTGGACACCGGCTCAGGAGCTCTGCTCTTTCGTCTCTACAGGCTGCCCCAGTGACTGACAGCTCAGGGACCCAGAGCCTGGCCTTTAACATTGAGGTGTGGGATTCAATTCTTTCTTCCCTGGCCCAGGAGCCCGTGGATGCTCGGCCCCTTGTGAAACCAAACCCAAGGGTGCAGCAATCAGACAAGGGCTGATGACAGAGCAGCCCCTGATGGCAGCATCTGACTCCTGGGCTGAGCACACAGCCCCCCAACCACAGTTCCCCTGGCGGCCAGTGCCTACCTTGGGTGATTTTCAGCTCCTCACGCGCAGCGTCCAGCTCGGCCCGCAGCACAGTGCAGCCCAGGCAGCGGGGCCGTGCCCCCAGGCAGGCTGCGCCGTCGTCCGGTGCTCTGTCTGCACTACCCTCTCCATCCCATGGAGAGTCCAAGGACGTCTCCAGGACGTCCCCGAGCAAGGGGCCGTCCAGCCCCGGGGAAGCACGGCTGGAGCTCCTGCGCTGGGGGCTGCAGGTCCAGTCACCCTTGGAGCCGGTGCGCTCCGTCTGCACAAGACCAGCAGGTGTTTGCTGTTCACATGGGGCGCAGGGAACAGGCTGCTGTGTGACCCCATTCTGAGCCTCCGAGATGTTGCTGCCCCCTTGAATGGTGGTTCTGCCCTGTGGCACGCCATCCGTCCCCACGTGGTCTCCTGGGTCAGCACCGCATAGCTCAGTCACCTTCCCAGCTACTGGGGCAATGTTTTTGTCTGCTTGCCGCAGGTGCCCGGTACTCTGCAGCGGCTCTAAGCCATTCTCCACTTGCTGTCCCTGCCTGGAGCCCACTCTGTTGCGCAGGGGCTGGGAAGCAGGTGGCTCAATCACCCGCAGGCTCGGTCTCTGTGCCAGCAGGGCGCACGGTGTGGCAGCTGGGAGAATAAATCACCAAGAGTTACTGCTCAATAGAGACAGGGTCCAGTCCGGGGCCAAGGTGCTGGGCATCAGGGAGCTGAGTTCATCTTGGCTGTGCCCAGACTCTCTGGGACCTTGGGTCAATCACAGAGGGTCACTGGCCTCAGCTCTGTAACCGGGACGAGAGCATGGCTCTGCCTCATGGGAGGGTCATCTCAGGAACTCACAGTGAAGTTGCCCTGGGACATTCTCCAAAAGTTAATGAGAGTGGGTGCCAGGGAGCGCACTCCCTGACACCGCCTCATGCAGGGCACATGTACAAAGACCCTCCCCCACCTCCCTGGAGCTCTCCATAGTGCACTCAGCAACTTTGGGGGGGGTGGGGGGTGGATCAGTCAGAGACCCACCTCACTGCCACTTGCCCTCCCTACTCTCCGGAGCCATCAGGCTCAGTACAGCGACACCCACTGCTGCGGGCATGCACAGCCGATGTGGGGGTGACTCAGGGTATCTCCTACTAGTCCCCCTGGGGCCCACCCAGGCTGAGCCCCCAGAAACCAGAGACCAGCCCTGCGCTGGAGCCCACCCAGCGGTTCTGAGACAGCCGGATCCAGTGCTGGGGAAAGGAGGCCTCACCCAACAAACCACCGTTCCAGCCGTTCTCCTGCCCGCTGGCCCCCCGGGGTGCCCTCTGCCGCTCGGCCAGCAGGGCCCGCTGCGCTGCACCGACATCCCTGGCCCCTTCCTGGGCTGGCACCCGCGCCTGAAACAACAAGTGTCTCTGCTTAGTGCCAGCTAGTCCAGGCACTGTCCCCAGCACCACACGGGCCCATGCTGTGGAGCCACAAAACGTCCCCTGCACCAAGGACCAGGCACAGGGCAAGCAGCAATCCTGGTGCCATCACCCCCCACACCACTCTGCTCCCAGGGGGCGAGGCCATGGGATGTGCAGCATCCCACGTGCTCACCTGGGGCTGCCATCCGGGCTTCTGGGGAACAAGCTGGAAATCTTCTGCCAGGGCCACGGCCTCCTGGCTGTTCTCTGGGCCACGCTCCCGCACCCAGCTCTGCATTTCCTCAGGCAGGAGGCTCAAGAACTGCTCGAGAACCAGCAGCTCCAGCACCTGCTCCTTGGTGCGGGTCTCTGGCTGCAGCCAGCGATGGGAAAGTTCCCACAGGCGGCCGTAAACCTCCCGCGGCCCTTCGGCGTCCTGGTAGCGGAAGCCCCTGAAGCGCTGGCGCTGTGTCTCTGTGTCGTGGCGGCGCAGGACAGCTCCCTTCACCTTGGCACCGTCACCGGCCTCACTGGCATCCAGGCTGGCGTGGGTCTGTGGGGCTTCCCCGCCGAGGGGAGGGAGGAGTCGGGCTCCCCGCAGGCCTTTGGGCCCCTGGCAGGTGTCAGTCACTCGTCTGGAGGAGGTGAGATCAGTCTCATTCTCACCCCCTTCTCCATCTCCCCGTGAGGCCAGGGGGCCCAGCAGCCCCTCCCGACACCGCTCGCCCCAAGGCTGCTGCCCATTCAGCGGTTGCTGCGGCACCAGCCAGCGCAGGATCTCATCTGCTGTCCAGTACTGCACGGCTGGGGGTACTTTCCCCGCTCGCTCCGGGACCCCAGCGGGTGCAGGGCCGGCTGCCTCGGCCTCCTGCCCCTTGGCCTGGGCTCGCACTGCCTGCTCCAGCAGAGTGTGGAACTGGAGCCCAGCTCCCTCCCGCGCCACCGGCTCTGGCTCCTGCAGTGGGGGTGCGGGCTGGGCCAGGGCCCCCACCATCTCCAGCTGCTTCTGGAAGAGCTTCTCCAGGAGCTGGGCCTGGAACTCCCGGTCCTCCCGCCGCATCTCCCGGTCATGCTGGATGAACTCGGCCAGGCTCTGCCTCTCCTCCGCCCTCCAGGCGCCAGCACGCCTTGCCCGCTTCAACTCCAGCTGGCTGCGCCCATGCTTCTGGGTGGGGCCCCGTGCAGTCTCCAGTGGCCCATCCTCCCGCACCTTGCGCTTCCTGGCCCGGAGGTGCACGAGCCGGTCCAGCGCCGAGACCAGTTTCCGGGAGGCCGGTTGGGGCTCTGCCGATGCTGATGGGGAAGGGTCTGGGGAGTGCAAAAATGCAGAGTGAGGGCCCACAGTGTACCTGGCCTGGCACGCAGCCCACTGTACCAGTATGGGTCACCCCCACATCTTGGCCAGGGAAACAAAAACCCCTCTATGCAACAGGCCAGGATCCCCCGCAGGACCCCAAACCTCTAATGCAGTGTAGGAGGGATTCCCAGCACCCAGCGACCCTCACCAACAAGGGGGCTTACCGGGCTCGTGTGGCAGCTCATCCGCGGATGCCTCTTCTTCCTTCACCTGCACTCGCACAGCCTGCACTTCGCCCAGCGGGTCCTGCACCTCAGGGAGCACATAGCCTGGCTCCTCACATCCCCAGCTCTCAGTGGCCTGGGTCCCCCAATGGTCAGAGGCTGAGGCTGGTGCTTCCCAGCTTTCTGGGGCAGCTGTGCCCTCCTGCCTGTCCGCGGCGCCAAGCCCCTCGCCACTCTCTGCCAGGAGGCTGGAGCGGGTGCTGACACAGCGCTGCATGATCTGGTCCATCTCCTCGTAGAATGGGCAGCGCATGGGTGGCCTCCCGGCCGCGTTGTTCTCCTTGGCCTTGCGATAAGCCACCTTCAGCGCTTTCATCTTCTCCCGGCACTGGTCCCCGGTGCGGTAGATGCCGAGCTTGGACAGGCGCTGGGAGATGCCATCGTAGACAACCCTGTTCCTACCATGGGAGCCCAGATCGTGCACAGCAGCCGCCTCTGCCCAGTAGGAGATGAGCACCATGACATGGTCAGCCGGCCAGCTGGCCGCCCGCTCCGGGGGCCGGTCCCGACGCATCGCAAGGGTTGGGACTGGAATCACTCAGCAGGTGGCACTGCACGGAGCTGGCTGCTGTGGAAACAGCTTGTACCTGGCCGGGATAAGAGGGTCTGTGCTAGTAACACAGACACTGGGAGAACGAAGGACGGATTTGCTGGTAACACGTACACCTTGGGGGAAAAGAGAATATGTGCTGGTAAGGCACACGCTGGAGGCTACAGAGTGGAGGTATGCACAGGAAAGGTGCGTGCCTGGGAGCAGCAGTGGGAGGCAGGGGGGAACGCGCAAGTAAGATGCATGCCCGGGGCGGCAGCAGGGCGGGTACACGGAGGTAACCTGGAGGCATCCAGATAGCCGGCCCTGGGCAGTGCCAGGCAGCCACACGGATTCTCTGCAGGGGCCGGTGCAGTGAGGGCTAGCACTCAGAGGCCTAACAACCCTGCTTGCTACCTACAAACCTGCCCTGATCCAGTCAAGGGGAGGGAAAAGCTGTCACTTGAACCCTGAGTCAGCCCTGCCCTGCCTGCAAACTTGCACTCAGCTGCACCACGTCAGCTGCAGCCCATGGCAAAGCAGGGGCTGGAATCAGCCCGCAGCTTCCTAGACAGACATGCAACCTGCACTCAGGGAGCCCGACCAGCCGCACGCCCTGCTGGGCCACGCAGGACTGGAACTGTGGGACAAATAGACAGCAGGCCAACCGGAGAAAAGGGAGCACTTCTCCTCCCCAATGCAGCATCCTCCTAGAGGAGGGATGGAAACACTCAGGAGTCAGCACAGGACACTCAGGAAAAGGCTAGAACAGCTCAGCCAACATTTGCCACACTGCTTGTCCCCCACCATAGATACCCCCCCTTCTCCCAGCTCCCTGCCCCATAACCCACCTCCTGGCCCACTACCCCATTACCCAGCTCCCTGCTCCTCCGACCCTCAACCCAGCTCCTTGCCCTATAGCCCACCTTCTGGCCTGCTACCCCATAACCCAACTTCCAGCCCCAACCCAGACAAGACATGCCCCTCCCTGCCCATCCTCCCCCATACCCAGCTCCCTGAATCCATAACCCAGCTTCCTGCCCCGTCCCATGGCTCCCTGCCCTATAGCCCACCTCCTAGCCCACTACCCCATAACCCAACTCCCTGGCCATGACAGGCCCCCCTACCCAGTTCCCTGCGGCTCACCCATAACCCAGCTCCCTGACCCCGGCCAAGCCATGCCCTTCCCAGCCCATTCACCCCGGACCCAGTTCCCTGCCCCAACCCCATAACCTACCTCCTAGCCCGCTACCCCCCAGCCCAGCTCCCTGCCCCCCAGCCAAGCCATGCCCTTCCCTGCCCATTCATCCCGGACCCAGCTCCCCACCCCAACCCCATAACCCACCTCCTAGCTCGCTACCCCACAGCCCAGCTCCCTGCCCCCCGACCCAGCTCCCTGCCCAGCTCCCTGCCCATTCACCCCGGCCCCAGCTTCCTGCCCCAACCCCATAACCCACCGCTACCCCACAGCCCAGCTCCCTGCCCCCCGGCCAAAACGGGTCCCTCCCCACCCCAGCGCCCAGTTCACTGCCCCAGCGCAGACCGGCCCCACCCGCGGATACCTGGGGGGCTCCAGGCGGTGACCTGGGGGGGGGTCCCCTGGTCTCCGGGGGCAGGCCTCGACCCAAGGCAGCGAGAGGTACAGGCCCGGCTCTGCCTATTGGCTGCTGCTCTTGGGAGGTGAGGGGGCGGGCAAAGAGAAGTCCAGCCCTTCCGCGGTGTGACACGAGATCCTGTCCAATCGCTGCCTACATTCGCCTCTCTGACAGGTCTGTTCACCAATCGCTGATCGGATGAACTCCAAAAGATCAACCTATCTCTGCCAGCTCCTCACTCGAGGTGTCAGCAAAAATTGACAGAGGGACAAGACCGTTCGCTACGCCCCTGCACCCTGACTGGCCGCTCGATCAGCCAATCGACGCTCCCTCTCCTTCATGACTGGTCAGCCAATAGCGGGCGGTCTCCTGGCAGCGGCGGCATTTGCTGAGAGCTTCCGGGGCAGGCGATGACCCCCCGCCCATGCGGGCTCAGGCTGCGGTAGGTGGGTCCGGTCCTGTCCTGTCCTGCCCAAGCTCGGCGGGCGGGCGGCTCCGGGGCCAGGCCCCGGCCGCGGCCGGGACTGCTGCGGCTCCGCAGGGGCCGATCGCCCCCCGCGAGCCGCTGGCCTGGTCCCGTTCCCGCGGTGGGGACAGTGCCCCGGGCCAAGGCAGGAACTCCTCCCTCGCCCTCCCGGGCAGGCCAGGCGCCAGGGCTCCGGGCGAGCGGGCTCCCTCCGCCCGCCCCGGGCCGTCCAGCCCTTGCCCTCCCCGCGAGCCCCGGGCCGGAGCCGGCCCCAGCCGCGGGGCCCTGGCCCCGCGTGAGTCCCGCTGGGCTGCCGGGCGCGGCTCGCCCCACTTCCGGGCGGGCCCTCCAGGCCCAGGGGCCTCCGCTCGCGTAGCCGTGCCCCGCGCCACCTGGCTGCGAAACGGCCCGCTCCTCTGTGTCGGAGCAGAGCGGGGCACTCGGGGGTAAAGCAACGGCCCTGCAGGGGCCGGGGAGAGAGAGAGAGCCCCCAACGGGACTCGGAACACGGGTGCCTTCGGCTGTGCTGGGGGGCGGGGAGCTGGGCGACGGGTGCGGGGGCTGGACCTGGACCTGTCTGTGCTGGGGGGCGGGGAGCTGGGCGACGGGTGCGAGGGCTGGACCTGGACCTGTCTGTGCTGGGGGGCGGGGAGCTGGGCGACGGGTGCGAGGGCTGGACCTGGACCTGTCTGTGCTGGGGGGCGGGGAGCTGGGCGACGGGTGCGAGGGCTGGACCTGGACCTGTCTGTGCTGGGGGGCGGGGAGCTGGGCGACGGGTGCGAGGGCTGGACCTGGACCTGTCTGTGCTGGGGGGCGGGGAGCTGGGCGACGGGTGCGAGGGCTGGACCTGGACCTGTCTGTGCTGGGGGGCGGGGAGCTGGGCGGCAGGTGCGGGGGCTGGACCTGGACCTGTCTGTGCTGGGGGGCAGGGAGCTGGGCGACGGGTGCGGGGGCTGGACCTGGACCTGTCTGTGCTGGGGGGCAGGGAGCTGGGCGGCAGGTGCGGGGGCTGGACCTGGACCTGTCTGTGCTGGGGGGCGGGGAGCTGGGCGACGGGTGCGGGGGCTGGACCTGGACCTGTCTGTGCTGGGGGGCAGGGAGCTGGGCGGCAGGTGCGGGGGCTGGACCTGGACCTGTCTGTGCTGGGGGGCGGGGAGCTGGGCGACGGGTGCGAGGGCTGGACCTGGACCTGTCTGTGCTGGGGGGCAGGGAGCTGGGCGACGGGTGCGGGGGCTGGACCTGGACCTGTCTGTGCTGGGGGGCAGGGAGCTGGGCGGCAGGTGCGGGGGCTGGACCTGGACCTGTCTGTGCTGGGGGGCGGGGAGCTGGGCGACGGGTGCGAGGGCTGGACCTGGACCTGTCTGTGCTGGGGGGCGGGGAGCTGGGCGGCAGGTGCGGGGGCTGGACCTGGACCTGTCTGTGCTGGGGGGCAGGGAGCTGGGCGACGGGTGCGGGGGCTGGACCTGGACCTGTCTGTGCTGGGGGGCAGGGAGCTGGGCGGCAGGTGCGGGGGCTGGACCTGGACCTGTCTGTGCTGGGGGGCAGGGAGCTGGGCGACGGGTGCGGGGGCTGGACCTGGACCTGTCTGTGCTGGGGGGCGGGGAGCTGGGCGACGGGTGCGAGGGCTGGACCTGGACCTGTCTGTGCTGGGGGGCGGGGAGCTGGGCGACGGGTGCGAGGGCTGGACCTGGACTTGTCTGTGCTGGGGGGCAGGGAGCTGGCTGACGGGTGCAGGAGCTGGACCTGTCTGTGCCGGGGTGTGAGGAGCTGGGCGACGGGTGCGGGGGCTGGACCTGGACCTGTCTGTGCTGGGGGGCGGGGAGCTGGGCGACGGGTGTGAGGGCTGGACCTGGACCTGTCTGTGCTGGGGGGCGGGGAGCTGGGCGACGGGTGCGGGGGCTGGACCTGGACCTGTCTGTGCTGGGGGGCGGGGAGCTGGGTGACAGGGTGCGAGGGCTGGACCTGGACCTGTCTGTGCTGGGGGGCAGGGAGCTGGCTGACGAGTGCAGGACCTGGACCTGTCTGTGCTGGGGGGCAGGGAGCTGGGCGGCAGGTGCGGGGGCTGGACCTGGACCTGTCTGTGCTGGGGGGCAGGGAGCTGGGCGGCAGGTGCGGGGGATGGACCTGGACCTGTCTGTGCTGGGGGGCAGGGAGCTGGGCGGCAGGTGCGGGGGCTGGACCTGGACCTGTCTGTTCTGGGGGGTGGAGAGCTGGGCGACAGGTGGGGGGGCTGGACCTGGACCTGTCTGCGCTGGGAGGCGAGGAGCTGGGCGGCAGGTGCGGGGGCTGGACCTGGACCTGTCTGTGCTGGGGGGTGGAGAGCTGGGCGACAGGTGGAGGGGCTGGACCTGGACCTGTCTGTGCTGGGGGGCGGGGAGCTGGGCGACGGGTACGGGGGCTGGACTTGTCTGTGCTGGGGGCAGGGAGCTGGGTTACAGTGGAGGATGGCTCTGCTGGGGAGCAGGGAGCTGAGTTGCGGGCCAGGGAGTTGTCTGCTGTGGGGCAGGGAGCTGAGTTAAGTGATGAGGGGGCAGGCAGTTGTCTGTTCTCAGGTAAGGGAGCTAGGCACTGCACCAAGCTCGCCGACCCACCAAGCTTGGCTCCTTGCTCCGCAGCATTTGGCCCCATACAAGCTTTCCCCTCTTCCACTCGGTCTGACACATTGGGGCCCGTATGGCTGCACCTAAGGGGGCTGGCCTGGTCATTGGTGAGCAGAGCCCGCAGCGGGCAGCAACTGCAAACTGATCATCTCTCTTGCTCTGTACAGGACGCTCATTCCTGCCACTCTCCTTGTCCTGCTTGTGTCCGTGGCACTGGCACCGATGGTAGCGTCTCTGGGGCTGATACCAATCTGAGGATCAGGAACCACCAGCCCTGTGCTAGGGACCTCCTGTGTTTGGTGTTCCCTAGCCTTGGTCCGTGAGGACCCTGGGGCCAGCCTGTGCAGTTTGTGACACCTGGAGTAGGGGCAAAGAGCACAGGCCTGCGGCCTGGCTTTGCTGGGTTGTGGTGTGTCGTGTTGTGAGGTCCCTGCGTCGGCCTGGTGCTGGGCACTGGAACCTTTCCCTAGGGATCCTCCACGGGTCCAGCCACCGCCTGCTGCGATGCGTCGGGACAAACCTCAGGAACGGGCTGCCAGCTGGCCAGCTGATCACATCAAAGTGCTAATTGCCTTGTGGGCGGAGGCAGCCACCTCACATGACCTGAGCTCCCGTGGCAGGAACAGGGTTGTCTATGATGGCATCTCCCAGCGCCTGGCTGAGCTGGGCATCTATCGCACCGGGGACCAGTGCCGGGAGAAGATGAAAGGCCTCAAGGTGACATATCGCAAGGCCAAAGAGAACAATGCAGCCGGGAGGCCGCCCATGCGCTGCCCATTCTACGAGGAGATGGACCAGATCATGCAGCGCTGCGACAGTACCCGCTCCAGCCTCCTGGCAGAGAGTGGCGAGGGGCCTGGCGCCCCAGACAGGCAGGAGGGCACAGCTGCCCCGGAGAGCTGGGGAGCACCATCCTTTGAGCCATGGGATTCCCAGGCCACTGCTGCCTTTGAGCACTGGGAGTCCCAGGCCTCGGCCTCTGACCATTGGGGGTCCCAGGCTGCAGCCTCAGAGAGCCAGGGGGCTGACGAACTGGGCTACATGCTCCCTGAGGCGCAAGCCCTGCTGGGTGAGGTGCAGGCCGTGCAGGTGAAGGAGGAAGAGGCGTCCGCGGATGAACTGCTGCCTGAGCCTGGTAAGCCCCTGTTGTTGGCGACGGGTTGCTGGGAGGTGCCACACCAGGGGCCTGACCCTGCCCACTGGCCCTGGTTCCTGGAGTCCTAGCCATGCCAGAATCTTGCCATCCTGGCAAGCAGCAGTTCTGTGTCAGGGCCTCGTGGCTGGGAACATGGCCCAGGGTAGGAACATAGCTGGGGTCCTTGGGTCCCACAACTGCAGGCAGGCTGAGACCAGAGCTCCATGGGGCCACAAACTGCCCCTGTTGTGGGCTGGTGCAGCTAAGCCCTGCTCCTCCTAAGATGCCTAGCCCAGGGGACTCTGTAGAGGGGGTGGGGTAACCTCGCTGCCATCACCTGGCCTGGTTCTCTTGGGAGCTCTCCACAGGGGCCCTCCCCCACAGCACTGGGGCCACGTCCTTTTCCGAGGGACCCAGTCCCCTACTGCTAGGAGAGGGAGCCCCAGGCCATCTGAAGAGAAACGCTGGGGAAGGAGGGAAACTGTTACATTAATTTGGATGGAGCTGCAGGCAGGCGGCTGAGCTGGGCAGGTGAATCAGCCACCACAGCTCTTCTCCAGCCTCTGGCTCACCATACCCCTGGTGGGGGACATCACCTGGCTGGTCTTAGCAGGCCCCTCTCCTTTCCTGTCCTTCACAGGCTGGCAGAGCTGGCTGGGCCATCTCGGCCTGTCAGGCTTCCACTGCAGCATGATTGGGGTCAAAGTGGAGCAACGAGATGACCAGTGGGGGATGGGAAGGGACATACAAGCAAGGGGAAGACAGAGCAGGGTCTCGTATATCGGTCTGGGGTCCCGCAGTGCTGGCCGGGAATTCCCAGGAGCATGCTGGGGTCTGTGTGTCTCAGAGGACCCTGAGGTTTGTTAGAGGGCTTTCCGTTCACACTCTCCTCTGGTTCTTGTCACGCAGACAGAAATCAGAAGTCCGAAGTGCAGGTAATTCGATGTCTATTTGGTTTAGTTCCAAATAAGCATATCCATAGCTCTACACACCAGCAGAGTCTGTTTCCCAGTGTTCCGTTCCCAGCTCTGACACCGCAGAGCCTTGCTTGTGTCCCCGTTCCCTAATCCCCATTTCCCACCTCCTCCTTAGCAAGCCCAAATATACCTGCAATGCATGCTCACATTCCCAGCACTTACAACTTAGGGTCATGTTCCATTTTGTGTCTGGGGTCTTCATCCCACCCCTTTTTGTACCCCATGGGAGGGGTAAGGAGTGAGGTTGTGCTCTGGTCAGGGATGCACATTTCTTTCGTCTTTTAGTGCTTTATACCCCTCCCACCCCCCAAGCCCCTTTGCCCCTCCCGACTAGTTGCTTGACTTTGCCTTGAAATAGTGGTTGAGACAATCTTAGTGTGCTCTGGAGTAACACTTTAACAGCTCTTATCTGTTCCCATTGTACTAACAAATCCAGCTGACTAGGCAGAAGCAATATCAGTGTCTTTGTCCCTTGTTTACACATTTTAGCATAAGAGTATCAAAAAGTCAAACCCAAAGTCTAGCCTAGGGTAACAAACAGACCTATATACTAACAAGGTTTACCAGTGGCGGGCAGAGGCTCTGGGCTGAAGCCTTTCCCTAGAAGTCCCGGGGATCTGTATTGTTGCCCCCACCAAGTCTCTGTGAGCAGGCCTTGAAGGGGGCATGGGCGGAACAGAGCCGCTTGTCACCCTGGCACCACTTAGCCCTGGCACACCAAGGCCACTCCATTACTCTCCAGTTCCAGTCTTCTCTTGTCTGCAAGCCATGGAGCTCGGGCCCTTTGTGTTAGCACTGATCCAGACTGGCTGTGCTTCTCCTGTCCTGGCCTTTGTCACTCAGTGTGCCAGGGCCTGGCATGCTTTGGAAACTAGCCTTGGCTTGTGTGCATGGTTCCGCCACCCTGCCTGGCCCAACTGGACTGTGCCTGGTGTCTGGGGCCTTCCTCTGCCTGCCCACAGGGGGAAAGCGGTCCTGAGTTTCCCTCTCCTTGTTCTGGGCACCATCGGCTTCATCTGAGGGTAGCACTGTGCCCCTCTTTCCATGCGCCATCGCTCTTGGTGCCCCAGCCTGACTGGGAGCAGACGCTGTACAGTAAACGGAGCTGCAGGGGTGGGCCATACCGATACAACGGGGTCTGTGCCGAGCCAGGTGTGCTGTGGGCCCTCACTCTGCATTCTTTTTCTCTCCAGACCCATCGGCATCGGTGGAGCCCCAACTGGCCTCCCGGAAGCTGGTCTCGGCGCTGGACCGGCTCGTGCACCTCCGGGCCAGAAAGCGCAAAGCGCGGGAGGATGGGCCACTGGAGACTGCACGGGGCCCCACCCAGAAGCATGGGCGCAGCCAGCTGGAGTTGAAGCGGGCAAGGCGTGCTGGCGCCTGGAGGGCAGAGGACAGGCAGAGCCTGGCCGAGTTCATCCAGCATGACCGGGAGATGCGGCAGGAGGACCGGGAGTTCCAGGCCCAGCTCCTGGAGAAGCTCTTCCAGAAACAGCTGGAGATGGTGGGGGCCCTGGCCCAGCCCGCACCCCCACTGCAGGAGCCAGAGCCGGTGGCGCGGGAGGGAGCTGGGCTCCAGTTTCACGCTCTGCTGGAGCAGGCAGTGCAAGTGCAGGCCAAGGGGCAGGATGCTGAGACAGCCGGCCCCGCCCCTGCGGGAGCCTTGGAGCGAGCAGGGAAAGCACCCCCAGCCGTGCAGTACTGGACGGCAGATGAGATCCTGCGCTGGCTGGTGCCGCAGCAGCCTTGGGGCGAGCGGTGTCGGGAGGGGCTGCTGGGTCCCCTGGCCTCACGGGGAGATGGAGAAGGGGGTGAGAATGAGACTGATCTCACCTCCTCCAGACGAGTGACTGACACCTGCCAGGGGCCCAAAGGCCTGCGGGGAGCCCGACTCCTCCCTCCCCTCGGCGGGGAAGCCCCACAGACCCACGCCAGCCTGGATGCCAGTGAGGCCGGTGACGGTGCCAAGGTGAAGGGAGCTGTCCTGCGCCGCCACGACACAGAGACACAGCGCCAGCGCTTCAGGGGCTTCCGCTACCAGGACGCCGAAGGGCCGCGGGAGGTTTACGGCCGCCTGTGGGAACTTTCCCATCACTGGCTGCAGCCAGAGACCCGCACCAAGGAGCAGGTGCTGGAGCTGCTGGTTCTCGAGCAGTTCTTGAGCCTCCTGCCTGAGGAAATGCAGAGCTGGGTGCGGGAGCGTGGCCCAGAGAGCGGCCAGGAGGCCGTGGCCCTGGCAGAGGATTTCCAGCTTGTTCCCCAGAAGCCCGGATGGCAGCCCCAGGTGAGCACGTGGGATGCTGCACATCCCATGGCCTCGCCCCCTGGGAGCAGAGTGGTGTGGGGGGTGATGGCACCAGGATTGCTGCTTGCCCTGTGCCTGGTCCTTGGTGCAGGGGACGTTTTGTGGCTCCTGACACTGCTGTGGCTCCATGGCATGGGCCCGTGTGGTGCTGGGACAGTGCCTGGACTAGCTGGCACTAAGCAGAGACACCTGTTGTTTCAGGTGCGGGTGCCAGCCCAGGAAGGGGCCAGGGATATCGGTGCAGCGCAGCGGGCCCTGCCGGCCGAGCGGCAGAGGGCGCCCCAGAGGGCCAGCGGGCAGGAGAACGGCTGGAACTGCGGCTTGTTGGGTGAGGCCTCCTTTCCCCAGCACTGGATCCGGCTGTCTCTGAAGCGCTGGTTGGGCTCCAGCGCAGGGCTGGTCTCTGGATTCTGGGGGCTCAGCCTGGGTGGGCCCCAGGGGGACTAGCAGGAGATACCCTGAGTTCACCCCCATGCTGGCTGGGTGTGCCTACAGCACCCAACCTGCTCCTCTGCCCCAATACAGGCTGCAGTAGTTGTCACTGTACTGAGGCTGAAGGCCCTGGAGCATAGACAGAATGGGGAGATGTCTCCCTGCTCTCCGTTCTGGAGCTTGGAGCCACAGTGCCTCTGGCAGCCAGCAGCAGCTATAGCAAGGGAAATCCTGCTCACCGCTGCAGCTGGAGTGTACTGGCCGGTCATACATGGGCTGGAGTGTGCTCTGGGGGATGGAGCATGCACAGGCTGGTTGCTCAAGGTGCTGAAACGTGCTCCGTCATGCGAGGGGATGGAGCATGCACAGGCTGGTCGCATGGAAGGCTGGAGTGTGCTTGAGGTAACTGGAATGTTCGGTAATTTTAGCAGCTGAGTTCTAACAGATCTCTACTGAGCATGTGCAAACTTGACACTTTCTAGAGGCTCAGACGTGGCTGGGCGTGAGCAGGGTTTCATAGAAAAAGCCAAAGGCACCTCCCTGGGGCCAGCATCCCCTACCCAGTCTCTGGCCTTTGCTCCTGAGCATGGGGTGCCAGAGGTCCTATGTGAATATTATGGCCGGTTCGGTAACTGAGCGAAGCAGGCCGTTTTCCCACTCTCGTTTCTGGAAAGGGTTGAACGGTTCCCGCTGGATTCAGCAGGAGTCAGGCAGCTTGCAAGGAAACCCCAGCCCGGAAACCTGCAGTTTGGCAAAGATACATGCAGCTGAAAACAGGGTCCTGTAATGAGAAGTGTTGGGCAACTATAGCTATAGAGGGAGCTGCCAGCTCCGCCTGTAATGAAACCCTGGTGTCTTAAGTCCTTCCCGGTGCTGAGGGAGAGGAGAGTGCCATGGACCTGCTTGCCGGGGTCTGGGCTTTCCAGGCGGTTCCTGTGTGGTGTGAAGGTCCCAAGTCTCCTGCATTGACTCTCCCATGAGGCAGGGCCATGCTTTCATCCCCGTTACAGAGCTGAGGCCAGTGACCCTCTGTGACTGGCCCAAGGTCTGGGCACAGCCGAGATGAACTCAGCTCCCTGATGCCCAACCCCTTGGCCCCGGACTGGACCCTGTCTCTCTCGAGCAATAACTCTTGGTGATTTATTCTCCCAGCTGCCACGCCGTGTGCCCCGCTGGTGCAGAGACCAAGCCTGGGGGCGATTGAGCCAGCTGCTCCCCAGCCCCTGCGCAACAGAGCGGGCTCCAGGCAGGGACAGCAAGTGGAGAATGGCTTAGAGCCGCTGCAGAGCGCTGGGCACGTGCAGCAAGCAGAGAAGAACACTGCCCCAGTGCCACGCCCAGCAGCTGGGAAGGCGACTGAGCTATGCGTTGCTAGCCCAGGAGGGCATGTGGGGACGGACGGCGTGCTACAGGGCAGAGCCACCATTCAAGGGGGCAGCAGCATCTCCGAGGCTCAGAATGGGGCTCCATGTGAGCAGCAGATACCTGCTAGCCTTGTGTCAATGCAGCGCACCGGCTCCAAGGGCGGCAGGGCCTGCGGCGCCCTGCCCAGGAGCGCCGGCTGTGCATCCCCGGAGCTGGACGGCCCCGTGCTCGGGACCCTCCTGGAGACATCCTTGGACTCCCCATGGGACAGAGAGGGCAGCACAGACAGGGCACCGGAGGGCGGTACAGCATGTCTGGGGACACAGCCCCGCTGCCTGAGCTGCACGGTACTGCGGGCTGATCTGGACGCCACGCGGGAGGAGCTGAGAATCACCCAAGGTAGGCACTGGTCCCTGGGGAGCCCATGGGGTCAAGGCTGCCATCAGGGGCTGCTCTGTCACCAGCCAGGGCCTGACAGCAGCAAACAGATCCCAGAGGGGCTCAGCAGCTGCAGGCCCATTAGGCCAGGACAGGGAAGAGGCAGCACCTCTGGTGATCAGGCCCAGGTTGACACTGTTGCCAAGGTTGGGAGTGAGTTTGGTGCCAAAGGCCCAGCCCTGGGTTCCTGAGCTCAGGGTTTTACTCCATGGGGGTACCACTGGGGCAGTCCATAGAGAGAATCGCAGCCCCAAGTTGGCACATGCACTAACAGAGTATCTCCATTAGGAGGCAGTGGTAGCGGGTGGTTATCCCAGTATTTGAGCAGGGCATGGTGAGCGATCTGCTGGTTCTCATCAGCAGACAGCAGTAGTAGGCTGTTTCCCAGGGCTGATGGGACTGGGCTCTGTTCCCAGCCACGGGGCAAGATCCATGTAGCGTGTTTGTCCTGCAGCTTCCACCCTGTACGGGCTGAGCGGCACCCACTTGCAGGGCCTGGCTGAGGCCCTGGGCACCATCTCGCGCATCCTGAACGACAGGAGGCCGACAACGAACAAACCCCCCTGGGGTGCGGCCGAGAGCCCCGGCATGGCTGTACCCCAACAGACACATGTAAGTGCCTGGCCAGACAAACAGCTGCCCTGGTGCCCTGCCCAGCAGGAGCACGCTGGGGCACAAGGCTGCCAGGGGCCAGCCTGGCGCAAGGCACCGTAGTGCACAAATTGCTGTACTGGCTCTGACCTCAGTGCCTCAGCTCTCCCTCTGGGCTGCAGGGCCAGCAGCCATTGCACAGCCTGGGGAGCCCCTGGGAGGGCCATGGTGGTGCCACAGTAACCCGCCCTCCAGGCGCATTGAGAGGGCCCATGAGACTCCATGAGGCCGGGAGGTATCTGCCAAGCCCCTTGCTGCCAAGGGGCTTGAGACTTTTCTCCTCTGAATTTCCAGTGGTTTGACAGAAAATTTTCCAGTCGCTTCCAAGAATCATCAACTTCCCCTGCCAGAGAGACCCCCGGCAGCATGGGCCGGTCTCCCCCCAGAGACATGCACGGTGGCTGGTGGATGCAGGGCTCTGAGCGTGGTGACCAGGGACACACTCATTACCTGACCCCAATGCCCAGCGGGGGGCTGATGGGCTAGGCTTGGCAACTCCTGTTCTCACTCTGTCACTCCCCGCAGCTCTCCTGAAGCCCAAGTGCCTGATGAGCAGCTGGCCGTGGCCCACCGCCAAGGAGCCCACACGTTCAGCAGCAGCGTCGGCAGCCCCAGGGAGAAGGTGACAACCTCCCACTAGATCCCAGAGCTGCTAACATCGAGCCCCATACTCGTGGCAGAGCCTGCAGCAGGGAGGCCTTGGACAGAACCTATGGGGCACTGGGCTGACTGCCTGGGGGTGTTGGGAGCTGGATCCAGCGGGGCCTGTGCTGAGCCAGGGGAGCTGGCGTCTCATCACTGGACTTTCCAGGGAGCCTTTCCTACTCCGCTAGCTTTTTGATACAATGTCCCCAAAACCCTCTACTTCCCCTTCACTTCTCAGGTTGGTCTCAATAAAGCAATGCACAGAGCTCCAGGCCCGGGGACGTGGTGCCTGCAAATGGGAGGAAGTGGCTGTGTCAGGGACTCCCGAGTGCACCATGGCTCATCCTGATCTCCCTGGGTATGGCAGGGCATGGTCTCAGCACCCGACCTGCCTTTCTGGGCACCCAGTTGGTGAGGGAAGCCCCCAGCCAGAGTGCACCACTGGCCGCTGCTGGGGGAGGGAGCCTGTCAGGGGAGTGTCCAGTTAGTTCAACCAGGAGAAGGTTCAGGGGTGACTTGAGCCCTGCCTGTTTGTACCTATGTGGGGAACAACTCTACAGCAATGGACTGTGCAGAGGGCCAAGAAAGGTCCAACACCATTTTGGGGCTGGAAGTTGAAGCTGGACTAATTCATCCTGGAAATAAGGTGTCAGTTTTTAAAGTGACAGTAAAGATCCAAGGGACTGTTTCCTAAGGGCCATGGTGGCTCCTCCCTTGCTGTCGATTGAAAATCAAGATGGGCTGTTCTAAACGCTCTTGCTCTAGGGCTAATGTTGGGGTCATTCGTGACCTGAGCAATGCAGGAGGCCAGACTAGGTGATCACAATGATCCCTTCTGGCCTTGGTATTGATGACCCCGATGGTTGAGGGGCTGGGATTAAAGCAGATGACTTGGGGAAGGGGTCCTGGCTCTCTGCTGCTTCTCCTCCTCTCCCTGCCAATTAACCATGCTCCATGCCAATCCATCCCCCACCAGCCACTCAGCTGGTGCTTGTTGAGCCTGTCGAGTTAAGCATGGCCCACCAACACGTGGTGTCGTCTCTGTCATGTTTTTCAGAGCAGAGAAGCAGGAGCCTGTGTTCACGGGGAGGCTGGGAAATCCCTCCAGGAGCATGGTGGACGTTTTGGAGGCTGCATTAGCTGGGAGTCTGGGAAATCCCTCCATCGACACGGTGGGGGGTTCCAGATGATGCATTAGCCAGGAGGCTGGGAAATCCCTCCCCCAGCATAGCGGGCGTTTTGGAGGCCGCATTGGGGGGAGGCTGGAAAATTGCTGCAGTGGCACAGCAGGTGTTTCGGACACTGTGCTAGTGGTGAAGCTGGGAAATTCCCCCCGCACCCCCCCAGTGGTTCAGTGGACGTTGGCTTAGTGGGGAGGCTGGGGAATCCCTCCAGTGGCATGGTGGGTGTTTTGGGATGTTGTTTTAGGTGGAAGGCTGGGAAATCCCCGCCAGCGCCATGGAGGGCGTTTGTTATTCAATTTGAGGGAGGTTGTAAAAGTGGGATCTATTCAGCAGTGCAGTGAGCGGGAACAAAACCATGAGGCCTCATTGAGAATGGACTTTGAAGGGTGTTTGCAAACCAAGGCCCCTGCAGTGACGAGCATGGACCCCAGCACGTGGCCAGAGCCCCCAGAACACCCCACTAGAACCTCAGCCAGTCAAGTACCCTGCCCATTAAAAGTGACTGGTCTGTGGTGGCATGGGAGAATGCACCACATTTATTCCAGGGATGCCATTGGCTCCCTGTGCCAGAGGAGCATCACCCATGTGTGGGGCAGATAGGGGGAAGGGACCCCTCAGGCTCCCCCAGAGGAACATCAGAGAGCCCCTTTGGTTACAGCTCTCTCCAGCCCAGGTCACTTCTCCCTTGTGGCTGCAGAAGAGATGCAAGTGGCTCAGAGCTGAGAGGACACACCCACCTGGCTCTCAGGCTGTGCTGGGGTTAGTGCCACACTTCGGCTGCCTCGGAGACAGGCCAGCAGCTGTCCAGCCGACACTTTCCTTCCTGGGGCCTTTGCCTGGGTTAGGGTGTGCTGGAGGGAGCGTGCTGGCCCAGGGCTCTGCCTCCTGCTTGCCTGGCACTGGGACATTGGCTCTAGGTGCATGGGGCAGAGTTTAGGACCAGTCATTACTGTGCCAGCCTGGCCCAGTGAAGGCTTGCAGAGAGATGCTCTTGCAGGCCTGTAGCACCCCTCTGGCCCACCCGGGCTTCACAGCCAGAGAATGCCTGGCTGGACTGGCCCCATGGCAAACACACTTCTTTGGGTTCAGCCAGAGGGAAACACCCTAGTACTGTGCTAACTGGTGGCTGTTAACCCCCCCACAGGAGTAGAGGAGTTGGAGACGTGACTGGTGAGGGGGAGTTTCTCCAAACCAGCGGCAGGGTAACGTCTGACTCTGCCCCCAGGTGGGGTGGAACTGGGCAGGGCAGGAGGGCCCAGTGGAGCCCAGGCAAGTGGGGCAGTAGACCTTGGTGTAGTGCAGAAGGGCCTTGGCAGGCGTGGTGGGGCTGGTCCACATAAGTGCGGGGAGGGAACTGTTTCTCCACCCTCAGATAATACTTTGCTTCCCCCAACCCTCCACCGCTGCTTTGCTCCCAGAACAGCTGCAGTGGGGCGACTGCAACACACGGCGATGGGCACGGAGCCGTGGAGGTGCTCAGCGGGGGTGCCCCCCGCAGGAATTCCCCAGAGCTCCGAGCAGGCATATGAAGTCTGCATGGCTTCACTGCTCTGGGACACTACCCCCAAGCACAGACAAGCCCCTCCATGCCTCCCTGCCATCCCCGGAAGGCACCAATGTGCCCCTGCAGCCTCTGGGGGGAAAGGGGGCTGGACAGCATGTGACTCTGTGCACTGCCCCTCTGCAAGCACCACCCTTGCAGCTCCCATTGCCCACAGCTCCCTGTTCACAGCCAATGGCAGCTGTGGGGGCAGTGCTTGCAGGCAGGAGCAGTGCATGGAGGGAAACCCCTGGCCCCATTCAGGCTTCTCCCATGGAAGCAGCTTAGCAAAATCAACAAACTTACCCTGCTATTTACATTAGGAGGATAATTGATGCTGAATATTGCAACTGACAGAATGTGATATAAACAAATATCGCACAGAAAAAATGTTTTACTGCAGTGTTTTCCACAGAAATTGAAATTAGGGGGTGTGTTCAAAAATACAGGGGGAGGACTGATGAGGGTTGAGACTGTTAGGGCAAAGATGGGCTATATGGCACCATAGTAAAAACTGAAAAATGTTTCACAACCATTTTATTAGAATTAACTCATGTTTTTAAATCATAACACCAATTAAAGTTGGCTATACAAGCCTACTATGAAGCACTATATCTACATCCTTCTTGGTTTGTTGTTATAATTTTGCACAACTCTGTTAATGACCTCGAATGCAGTGCTTTCATTTTTGGTGGCTTCTCGTGTCAGGTACTTTCAGTCCTTCATGATATGCTCATGATCAGGCAGAAGGCGACTTCTTTCAGAACACAAAATTCTATTCAATGAGGAAAAGGAACACTCAGCTGTAGCTGTTGTGATTGGGAGTAGAAAGAGATGAATTCCTACTTCTTTAATCCCAGGAAACCGCACAAAAATTGGGTCGAACCATTAGTGATGACGAAGAAGTTGAAATCAAATCTACATTCGTTCATCAGATGATATTCCACTCTGTGTTCAAATTCTCTATTCTGTAGTGGTCATATGGCAGCCCCATTGCTGGTAGTGCCTCATTCCACATAACTGTCGGTGTTTTATAAGACAGGCATCTGTAAAAGCTAGGTTGATGGAATCCAAAAGTAGTTGTGTAGAGATGTAAGAATCAAGTCCGTGTACTTTACTTTTTCAGCTGGCTTAACAAACACTTCTTGTCTTCTTCATTTAAGCAGTTAATATAAGTGCCTTAATTAGTCAACTTCTGAACTGAAGTCTTTGCTTCTTCCAGTACATTTTCAATGGATATCACTCTGATCCAAGTGTAGCTTCCAGTGCTGGACAGAGATCTATTACTATTGTAGCAGATGCCTGGATGCCATTGTTTAATGACCTAAGTGGTTTCAACAGTAGACTTACAAGAGAGAGTGGCGATTGTGTTCTCTGAATTTAGTAGGAAAAGTAGTCCACCAGCCTTACTACTTAGATCTGTCCCATCTCGGTAGATACTTTCCAAAGCCGCCAATAATGGTTGTAGTAATTTTAAGACAACAGCCAGGGATCACTCATGAGAAAGCCAGTTGATTTTCCCAGGTTGGACTAATTTGAACTTCTGTCCCAATGCATCTTCTATATTTTACAAGACATTTAGTCCTGAAATAGGGGATAATGAAAACATTAAATATATAGCTTTTTAAATGCCTTTTGAAGATTCTGCAGCTTGTACTAGCACTAGTTGGAGTAGAAGGCCTCTGTAGTGTGTATTGGAGAGATTAGAGTTACACTTTTCTCTGAGCAAAGCTTGTGCTCCACTATGTCTTCTAGAGAAGTTTGCAGCTCCATCAAATGCACAAACAGATATCAGTTTGGGGTTCAATTGACAAGCATTTAATTCTTCTCAGATGTGGGTGTGCATACTCAGGCAGTGTGGGTCACACTTGGGGCAGCTGCCCCCTTTCAGGTCGATCGGCCCAGGCTCTGCGCAGACTCAGGCAGCATGGCTGACACACGGGGGAAGCTGCTTCCTCTCCAGGTGGTCGGCCCAGGCTCTGTGCAAACTATGGCAGCATGGGTCACACCAGGGGCAGCTGCCCCCTCTCTGGGTGATCGGCCCAGGCTCTGCACAGACTTAGGGAGTGTGGGTCATACGGGGGAAGCTGCCCCCTGTCTAGGCGATCAGCTTAGGCTCTGCACAGGCCCAGGCTCTGTCAGAGGTGCAGCCAATGTGTTTTCTATAACCTGAACATCTAGAAATTCATCTACTGACCTACCACTGATATCAACATAGCATAGGCAGTGACTTAATACTTGACACCTGGGGTCCTGAGTGAGTGGACTCCCTGAAGGGGCCCACACGAAAGACAGGTGTGCTAAAGGCTCAGAGAGGTGCAGTTCCAGGAGGTGAAGGGGCTTAATCCCTGAGAGTGGACCCCCAAGAAGGGCTGTCACACTGAAGAGGGTTCCCCCCAGGGACAGGGCCTTGGTACAGGGCCAAGAGTCGGCACGACCTGTGAGTCCGTGACAACACCTATTTACATCGGTGTGTTCATCAGCCACGTATGCAGATTTTCTGAATGCGGTGACAGAGTTCTTTACTTTTTCAACTGCTCAGTCTCACTGTAGCACCGCATGCTTCTAACCAGTCAGCTGAGTTTCTTGCAGAAAGATAGTGAGCATTTGCTGGTCTTGGTTGGAACCAGTGTCCAACTTCAGGATTAACAAATGACAATGCTCTTAACATTGGCCTCCAGTTTGTAGTGTGCATGGTATCTCTTGCTTTAAGAGCAAGTATGATGTGACAGTCATGTTTGTTTGCATAAGAATGCTGGAGCCACAACACAGTTTAACAGCCTCTTTTTAAGTACTTCTAAAATTGGCTTTGACAATTACTGGCTTATAAGGCTTTCTGCATGGTGATGCAATCCAGAGGATTTCACAGTTTGCAGCCTTTTCACATAGTTTATCAGCTTTGGCTTTGCTGATCAGTCTGGTAAACCAAGCTCCTCCACTTTTACTATAAATCCATGGTATGCTCACATCTTGAATACTGCATGCAGTTCTGGTTGCCCCATCTCAAACAAGATATACTGGAGTTGGAAAAGGTACAGAGAAGGGCAACTAAAATGATTAGGTGTATGGAACAGCTTCCATGTAAGGAGAGATTAAAAAGACTGGGGGACTTTCCGGCTTGGAAAAGAGATGACTAAGAGGGGATATGATAGAGGTGTATAAAATCTTGACTGGTGCGGAGAAAGTGAAAAGCTTCCTTACATAACACAAGAACTAGGGGTCACCTAATGAAATTAATAGGCAGCAGGTTTAAAACAAACAAAAGGAAATATTTCTTCACACAAGGCAGTGAACCTGTGGAACTTTTAGCCAGGGGATGTTGTGAAGGCCAAAACTAGAACAGGATTCAAAAAAGAACTTGATAAGTTCATGGAGGATATGTCCATCAATGGCTATTAGCCAGGATGCAACACCATGCTCTGAGAGCCTCTGTTTGCCTGAAGCTGGGAGTGGATGGCAGGAGATGGATCACTCAATAATTGCCCTGTTCTGTTAATTCCCTTTGAAGCACCTGGCATTGGCCACTGTTGGAAGAGAGAGTACTGGGCTAGATGGACCACTGGTCTGACCCAATATGGCTATTCTTATGTTTTCATGTAAAAATTATAATAAAAATGTTTAATACAGAAACTCCCAAAACCAGCCAAAATTGATCACTTGGGCAGCACAGCTCTGTCTGCTGGATACCTAATGTTTCAATTTCAATTCAAATTTCCAATCAATGACTAAATTGGCAACACTGCATGTAACTAGTTGGCCAGTGGGGGGTGTTGGTGAAATTGAGGGGGTGGTGTAGGGAAGGCCTGGCATTACTGAATTAAGTCTCCTGTTGTAGCACTTCAGTAGGTTACATCAGACAAAGAGGAGCTGCAGTGACTAGGCATTCGGATACCTGTGCCTTTAAGAAAAGGGCATTGGAATGCCTGTGCCTTTAAGAGCCAGCGCTGGGAAGCCCTGCTTAGAGATACTGTCTGTGGGAGGGGAAATAAAACAGCCCCTCTGCTCCCTGCACTGTATTTTTCCCCCACTGGTGTCTCAGTCCACTGGGGTAACTGTTACCCCCTCTGCCCCTGCCAGTGCCAGGGTTTTGCCCTCTGTCACCCTCTGGCTGTGCCTCACCCCTGGGATCAACCCCAGCTCCTTCCTCCCCCTCCCTGATTTTGCCTTCGGCCCCTCTTCTAACCCTGCTTCCAACTGCTTGACCCCCATGACTAGTCAATTTCCGCCCCCTGCTCAGACCCTGGCCACCTCCCTGCTCTGATTTGCCCCCTTTGCCCCTTTTAAACCCCTGTAAAAAGCAGTCTGCAGAATCTTATGGCTAATAAGGGCAGGGTGAAGGGCAGTGGCTTCAGCGGATGTTACTGAGCATGCTCAGTACACCATAAGTAGCACATTACTACAGGGAGCCAGCCTGCCAGCCACCTCCAGCTGGTGTCCACTGTCTATGCTGTGTTCCCAACCCCCAACTCCAGGGCACATCTATAAATTCCTATGTTTGTAATATTATCCCTTATGAGGGACCATCTCTACTCACTGTAGGACAAATCTCCCCAGTGGGATCACCACATGGCACTCATGGCTCTGTTAGCCACCCACCCCCAGCCTTCTGCATCTTTCCCGAGGCTGGATCCCACACTTCCTGCTTCTGATTGTTCCCCGTCTCCATTCCGCTGTCCTGGGCTGTGGGAGTTGTCTTAGCGCACCACCAGCAGCTGTGCTGATCCCAGCCCGGGCTGTGTTGAGGCCCTGGAGCATTCCTGTGCACCAGGACTGTTACACAGGGACAAAACCTCAAAGATATAGTTGCCTTACCTTGCTTCCCCTGCTGCCCGTTCTCCCATTGCTTTGTGGGGAAGACTCCTGGCTGCAAAGAAAACTTCCAAAAGTGAACCCCGTGACCAACACTTCTGAAGCACTTGGAGGAGAGGAAGGTGATGAGGAACAGTCAGCATAGATTCACCAAGGGCAAGTCATGCCTGACCAACCTGATTGCCTTCTATGACGAGATAACTGGCTCTGTGAATATGGGGAAAGCAGTGGATGTGATATATCTTGACTTTAGCAAAGCTTTTGATAAGGTCTCCTACAGTATACTTGCCAGTTAAAGAAGTATGGACTGGATGAATGGACTATAAGGTGGATAGAAAGCTGGCTAGATTGTCAGGCTCAACGGGTAGTGATCAACGGCTCGATGTCTAGTTGGCACCTGGTATCAAGCAGAGTGCCCCAGAGGTCGGTCCTGGGGCTGGTTTTGTTCAACATCTTTATCAGTGATCTGGATGATGGGATTAATTGCACCCTAAGCAAGTTCGCAGATGACATTAAGCTGCGGGGAAAGGTAGATACACTGGAGGGAAGGGATAGGGTCCAGAGTGACCGAGACAAATTGGAGGATTGGGCCAAAAGAAATTTGATGAGGTTCAACAAGGACAAGTGCAGAGTCCTGCACTTAGGAAGGAAGAATCCCATGCACCGCTATAGGCTGGGGACCGACAGGCTAAGCAGCAGTTCTGCAGAAAAGGACCTGACCTGGGGATTACCGAGAACAAGAAGCTGGATATGAGTCAGCATGTGCCCTTGTTGCAAGAAGGCTAATGGCATATTGGGCTGCATTAGTAGGAGCGTTGCCAGCAGATCAAGGGAAGTGATTATTCCCCTCTATTCGGCACTGGTGAGGCCACACCAGGAGTATTGCATCCAGTTTTGGTTCCCCCACTACAGAAGGGATGTGGACAAATTGGAGAGAGTCCAGTGGAGGGCAACGAAAATGATTAGGGGGCTGGGGCAAATGACTTAAACAAGGAGAGGCTGAGGGAACTGGGATTATTTAGTCTGCAGAAGAGAAGAGTGAGGAGGGATTTGATAGCAGCCTTCAACTGCCTGAAGGGGGGTGGTTCCAAAGAGGATGGAGCTCAGCTGTTCTCAGTGGTGGCAGGCGACAGAACAAGGAGTAATGGTCTCAAGTTGCAGTGGGCGAAGTCTAGGTTGGATATTAGGAAACACTATTTCACTAGGAGGGTGGTGAAGCACTGGAATGGGTTACCTAGGGAGGTGGTCGATTCTCCGTCCTTAGTGGTTTTTAAGGCCTGGCTTGACAAAGCCCTGGCCGGGATGATTTAGTTGGGGTTGTTCCTGCTTTGAACAGGGGATTGGACTAGATGACCTCCTGAGGTCTCTTCCAACCTTAATATTCTATGATTCTATGAACTCTGCCTGAGTATGTGTAGAGATTGGGCCGATCACCCTAGAGGAGGCAGCTGCCCCGAGTGTAACTCGTGTAGCCTGAGTCTGCAAAGAGTCTGGGTCGATTGCCCTGGGAGGGGGCAGCTGTCCTGGGTGTCAGCCATGCTGCCTGGGTCTGCGCAGAGCCTGTGTCGATCGCCCATAGAGTGGGCAGTTGCCCTGGGTGTGACCCACACTCCCTAAGTCTGGGCATACCCTGGGACAATCGCCCGGAGAGGGGAGAGCTGTCCCAGGTGTCAGCCATGTTGTCTGAGTGTGCACAGAGCCTGAGCCAATGGCCCAGAGAGGGGGCAGCTGCCCCAAATGTGCCCCACAGTGCCTGAGTCTGTGCAGAGCCTGGGTTGATTGACCTGAAAGGGGGCAGATTCCCTGACCGTGAGCCATGCTGCCTGAGTCTGCACAGAGCCTGGGGGATCACCTGGAGTGGGGGCAGCTGTCCCAGGTGCGAGCTACACTGCCTGAGTCTGCGCAGAGCCTGGGACTATCACCTGGAGAGGGGCAGCTGCCCCAGGTGTGACACACGCTCCCTAAGTCTGGGCAGAGACTGGGCTGACTGCCCGGAGAGGGGGTGTCATGGAGTCACCGGATCATTCTTGGTTTTTTCTTGGTTTTGTCAATGGTTTGCATGTAGAGGGGGTGGGACGCAGTTTCCCTGGGTGTTACTGGTTTAACAAGGTGATGGGAGAGGGAGTTTGTTGTTACAGAGGACCAACCAAGGAACTTGGGACCCCAGCCATGGCCTGGAGAATGGGTATCCCAGCGACCGGTGACCTGGTGACTGGGAGGCCCAGCTCAGGAGTCACAGCCGGTTCTGGCCAGTGGGAGGACAATAGGCTGCAAAGAGAGGACCCCTGTCAAGGTTCCCTCCCCACTCTGAACTCTAGGGTACAGATGTGGGGACCTGCATGAAAACCTCCTAAGCTTACTTTTACCAGCTTAGGTTAAAACTTCCCCAAGGTACAAATTAATTTTGCCCTTTGCCCTTGGATTTCCACTGCCACCACCAAACTTTATCTGCGTTCCTGAAAAAACGGAGTTTGGACATGTCTTTCCCCCCAAAATCCTCCCAACCCTTGCACCCCACTTCCTGGGGAAGGTTTGGTAAAAATCCTCACCAATTTGCATAGGTAACCACAGACCCAAACCCTTGGATCTTAGAACAATGAAAAAACATTCAGTTTCCTCACAAGAAGACTTTTAATAGAAGTAAAAAAAAATCATCTCTGTAAAATCAGGATGGTAAATACCTTACAGGGTAATTAGATTCAAAACATAGAGAATCCCTCTAGGCAAAACCTTAAGTTACAAAAAAGACACACAGACAGGAATATTCATTCTATTCAGCACAGCTATTTTCTCAGCCATTTAAAGAAATCATAATCTAACACATACCTAGCTAGATTACTTACTAAGTTCTAAGACTCCATTCCTGTTCTGTCTACAGCAAAAGCATCATACAGACAGACACAACCCTTTGTTTTTCTCCCTCCTCCCAGCTTTTGAAAGTATCTTGTCTCCTCATTGGTCATTTTGGTCAGGTGCCAGCAAGGTTACCTTTAGCTTCTTAACCCTTTACAGGTGAGAGGATTTTTCCTCTGGCCAGGAGGGATTTTAAAGGGGTTTACCCTTCCCTTTATATTTATGACAACTCCGGTGACCTGACCAGCCAGTTCCAGCCAGAGGGGAGCAAAGGATGGCTAAGAGGAGAGGAGGCTCAAACAACCCTGTTTACCTGGATAGAAGACAATGGACAGAGGCAGGACTTGCTGGAGGTGATATCGGATGCCCAGCTGGAAAGCACGGGGCGGGGGCTCGGGACTGGAGAGAGATAGCAGGCAGAGCCCACGTGGATGCAGGAGAAACTTAGATGTACAATGCTGAGGGAGGCCAGGCCTGAGGCCCGGAGAGTTTCCTATGCTGTGCTCAGACGCTCAATAAACCCTCCTGTTTTATGCTGGCTGAGAGTCACTCCAGTCTAGAGTTCAGGGTTGCATTATTCCCTCTGGGAGTGGAGGCCCCGGAGGTCCAGAGCAAGTGGACTCCCTGAGGAGGCCCACGGCAAGAGACAGGCATGCTTTAAGGCTCAGAGAAGTGTGGTTCCAGGATGTGGAGGGGCTTAACCCCCGAGAGTGGACCCCCGAGAAGGGCTGTCACACTGGAGGGGGTTCTCCCCAAGGACCCTACGGGGCCAAGAGTGGGCACAACCTGTAAGTCTGTGACACAATGCTCTGGAACGACTCCATACGAAGCCAATCAGGACTCTGGGGGAGCCTCCTGTCTCTGATCATACTGCCTCCAGAGCAAGAAACTCACACAGCTTTGACCTTCCTGGGTCTGACCTCGGAGCATTCAGCATCCTCTGCCCCTCCATGCGCTTCCCACAGCAAGTCTGCCCGGGCGGGGCTCCAGGGGAAGCCAGAGGGCCCTGCACCCCAACTCTGCAGCCAGCAGTGAATCTCCGCCAGCCGGTAAAACAGAATGTTTATTAGTCGACAGGAACATAGCATTGGGCAAAACTTGTTAGCACAGAAATCAGTGACTTTCAGCCAAGTCCATCTTGTGGGGAGGGGAGCCCAGAGCCAGGGCTCTGGTCCTCCCCCTGCGCCCCAAGCTAGCCAAGACTGACTCGTTTCCAGCTGCCTGGCTCCTGCCCTGCTCGCTGTGCCTCCTCCGGCCTTTGTCTTGCTTCCTGGGCCAAGAGTCACCTAGTCGCATCCCCCTCCTGGGTCTCAGGTTATGAAGGGGCAGCTATATCATCAGTGCAGGCAGCTGGAGCAGCCTCCGCAAAAGTCACACCCCCTTATTCCCACCACCTAGACATTGGTGCAATGTACAGGGAAACTGAGGCACACACAGCATTCATGCAAACAATAAGACTCACATACAACATAACAAGGGAAAATCCCCACTACGTCACAGGGGGCAGCTGCCCCGGGTGTCAGCCACACTGCCTGAGTCTGCGCAGACCCTGGGAGAATCGCCTGGAGAGGGTGCAGCTGCCCCAGGTGTCAGCCACTCTGTCTGAGTCTACGCAGAGCCTAGGCCGATCGCCCGAAGAGGGAGCAGCTGCCCTGGGTGTCAGCCACACTGCCCGTGTCTGTGCAGAGCCTGGACTGGTCGCCCAGAGAGGGGGCAGCTGCCATGGTGTGGGCCCTTAAAAGGCTGCAGCCATATCTATTTGGGCGGCGATTCACTGTGTACACTGACCATTCACCCTGAGTGGCTGCACCAAATGAAAGGGGCTAATGCCAAGCTCCTGACATACAGCCTTACTCCACTAGGGTCATGACATGGAGGTGGTCCATGTGAGGGGAATACCAATGTTATAGCTGATGCTTTATCATGGGGTGGGGGCCCTGAACTCCCCCAGGTCACTGGCTAAGTGACCCCCGCTCAGTTCAGATTAGAAGGGAGGAGAGATGTGACAAAGTGGGGGATTTTCTTGTTTTTTTCAATGGTTTGCATGCAGAGGGGGTGGGACGCAGTTTCCCTGGGTGTTACTAGTTTAGTGAGGTGATGGGAGAGGGAGGTTGTTGTTACAGAGGACCAGTGACAGAACTTGGGACCCCAGCCAATGGCCCGGAGAATGGATACCCCAGCGACTGGTGACCTGGTGACCGGTAGGTCCAGCTCGGGAGTCACAGCCAGTTCTGGCCAGTGGGAGGACAATGGGCTGCGAAGAGAGGACCCCAGTGACCTGACCAGCCAGTTCCAGCTAGAGGGGAACGAAAGGACATCGGGAGAGGAGAGGAGGCCCAGGCAACCCTGTTTACCTGGATAGAAGACCATGGACAGAGGTGGGGCTTGGGGGAGGTGATATCGGATGCCCACCTGGGAAGCAGGGGGCCTCCGGACTGGAGAGAGAGCAGGCAGAGCCCACCTGGATGCAAGAGAGACTTAGATGTCCTGTGCTGAGGGAGGCCAGGCCTGAGGGCCCTGAGAGTTTCCTATGCTGTGTTCAGACACTCAATAAACTCTCCTGTTTAACGCTGGCTGAGAGTCACTCTGGTCTAGAGATCAGGGTGGCCCCGGGGATCCCGAGCGAGTGGACTCCCTGAAGGGGCCCCCGGCGAGAGACAGGCATGCTAAGGCTCAGAGAGGTGCGGATCCAAGAGGCAGAGGGGCTTAACCCCCGAGAGAGTGGACTCCCGAGAAGGGCTGTCACAGTGAAGGGGGTTCCCCCCAGGGACCCTCTGGGGCCAAGAGTGGGCATGACCTGGGAGTCTGTGACAACGTGGTAGCAGAGGATGGTTTGTGGATGCACCCTGTAGACACTTGGCTGCAAGTGCAGGTGCTCTGCAGTGAGTGGCTGCCCGCAGTAAAACGAGGGGATTAAAGGAACCAGTGCGGAAATTGTCTACAACCAGCTCTGTAAGAGGGACCTGGCACATCAGTGCAGGGAGAGAGGGCTGAGTATTGGGAGGCTCACCCAGGAGCAGCTGATTGCCTGGCTGATAGAGATTGACGAGTCCAAGGGCCAAGTTCCAGATACCAGCATGTCTTCCTGGATGCCCGGAGAGCCTGGGGGTAGCAGGGTGTAGTTGGGGTAGTGGCAGGGGGTCCACTGGACCCAGTTCCCCAGCCAGAATCGGGGCTTCCCACCTGGGTTCCCCCCGGTGCATGTGAAGAGATGGGAACTGGAGTTGGAAGTGAAGGAGCTGGAGCTGGAGGAGCAGAGGCTAGCTGACTGCTCAGAGCAGAGACAACATGAGCTGGAGTTTTAGGAGCGGCGGGCCAAGACGGTCTGCCGGGGGGTAAGTGGGGAAGGGCCCCAAGACACCAGTTCTGCAGAGAATCTAGACACCAAACTGCTGCCCCAGCCTAAGGAGGGGGATGGGATATTGATGCCTACCTCACAGCCTTTGACAAGGCTTGTGATCTGAACCAGACTGACCCCGCAGACAGGCTCTGCTGTCTGACCCCCCTGCTGGATCCCAAGGCCATAGATGCCGTCAGCCAAATGGAGGGTATTCAAACAGGCTTTGGTGCTGAAGTTCGAACTGACCCCCGAGGCGTACAGGAAACGATTCCGGGGTGTACGCAAGACCTCAGGCATCACCTACAAGGAGGTCGCCAACCTGCTGGGGGAACATCTCTCTGCAAGTGGGGAAAGGGCACAGGAGCCACTACCGTCAAAGACGTGTATAACCTGATGGGGTTGGAGCAGCTGTATGACATCTGCCCTCCAGACCTTAAGATGTGGTTAGTGAACTGGAAGCCTAAAGATCTGCACTGTGCGGGGGCACTGGAAGATGAGTTGTGGACAGCAGACTGGGGGCAGGAGGGAGACCTACATTGGGGACTCAGAAGGGGAGTCACCCAGAGACCTCTTAAAGGTGGGACTCCAGGAAGCCCAACTCAGGAGTGCCCATGAAGGCCAGGGTGGGCCGACCCCCATCATGGGACTTGAGGGACCTGAAATGTAATTACTGTGGCTAAAAAGGACCCAAGGTGGTGTCATGCCCAAAGACACAGGAAATTTTCACCCAAGAGTACCCTCAAAGGGTTAACGGGTGAAGGGGAGACAGCCTGTAACAGAGGCTGAGAGAGTGACCTGGGAACCTGTCACCAGCCGGCTTCTGGGGCAGAGCTGGCCAGGGGAAGGGGGAAGGCAGACGGGCTTCCCCTCCAAGCCCAGCAGATATGTCTACTTGTGACCCCTGGGCTCAGGCCCCAGGTCAGTGGGGAGACATTCACAGAGTGGAGCGATTCTGGGATGAGACTCTTGTGCGTGTGATGCAACTTCACCAGCTGCTATGGGGCCGTATAACTTGGGGGAAGGCTCCCAGATGGCAGCCATTCACCCGGGGTTCCTGTGCAGACGAAGGAAGGCTTGGGATACAGGGCTGTTAGCTGAGGTCCTTCAACACATCAGCTTTGATGTACTCTTGGGAAGTGACTGTGTCTCTTTAAGGACAGGTTTCAGAGTACCAGCCACCAACCGTGTTAGTCTGTATCCGCAAAAAGAAAAGGAGGACTTGTGGCACCTGAGAGACAAACAAATTTGATGAAGTGAGCTGTAGCTCACGAAAGCTTATGCTCAAATCAATTTGTTAGAAAAAGAAAAGGAGGACTTGTGCCACCTGAGAGACTAACAAATTGATTTGAGCATAAGCTTTCGTGAGCTACAGCTCACTTCATCAAATTTGTTTGTCTCTCAGGTGGCACAAGTCCTCCTTTTCTTTTTCTGTCTCTTTAAGACAGGATCCGGACCCCATGCTAGGAACAGCCAAAGAGCTGAACCCAGAGATCAGCGGAGAGGGCAGGAGCCAGTGAGCATATGAATGGCCCATAAATGGCCCGGTTGGCAGGCAGGGGGATACTTTCCTCCCTGGCTAGTAGCACAAGGGAAGAACTGAGAAGTTCTGGTTTCCTGCCTGTCTGTAGCCAGGCCCTGGAGCTGAGCGGGACAACAGCCCTGCACAGGGGAGAGGTGGCTCAGACTGGTTCTGATGCAGCAACCAAAGCAGTGGGCTTGCTCCCTACCCTCACTGGGACATGGGTGCTGGGGGTGGTTGGACCCCCAGTTAAGATCCTGTAGCGAGGACACATCTGAATGGGGGCCCCAAAGAGGTTGGAGTGCATGATCAGCTACCTGCAGAGGTGCTGATGGGGGATGGACTGAAGAACTGGCCAGACGGTGCCCTGGTCCTTGCCTGTGGCTGACCTGGGGGGAGCGCGTGGAACCTCCAGTGTGGGGAAGTGAGTTGCCAGGGACAAGGCTTAACAGGGCTGAGACCAAGGCCTTGTCCCGACCTGGGAAAACTAAGGCACAGCAATGAGGGCTGGGCCCCAAACCCAGCAGCTGAATTCTAGACCTAGCTGCAGAAGGATCCCTCCTGGAAGAAGCGATGGGTCCTGGTGTTGCAAGATTCTGGGAAAGGATCCAGGTGAGAGAAGGGACCCGGTACCAGAAAAGGGCTCCCTGAGGGAAAACTGAACTTGGGGGATCAGAGGGTGTCAGGTGGTCCCCCAGAAGTACCACTGAGGGGATGTCCCTTCTTCTAAATGTAACCCTTCTGCCTGTCAGAGTTGGCAGCAACAAGGGCTGGGTTCAGTATCAAGGGGTTCCCTTCCAATGACACAATGCAAAACTGGCTCAAGCCCTCACCCAGTGACCTGGGACAAATATATACCACCCCCGCTGGGCGCCTCCAAGAGGCAATGCTTCCCTTCTCACAAGCACCTAGTCTGAGTGTAGCAAAAAGCCTTTAATAACAGAGAGAAACAATGTGGCATTATGTTGGGGAAACACCACCAACAGGATTCATAACACAACCCATGAGCAAAAAAACCCCACCCCAAGCAAATTGGGGCGTGTCCTTTCCCTTGGGTTCTTGAGTCAAGCAACCCAAAATCACCCAAAGTCCCACAAGTCCAACGACGCAAAAGTCTCTGTCCCTGGTCCGGGCAGTCCCAGAGTTCGAAAGTTTATCTGCAGAGTTTTACCTCCCAACCTGGGTGGAGATTGGGGAGGAAGGGGTTAAGGGGCACCTTACGTGGTCCAAAGCTGATAGCCCACCTCTCCACGGGACTCCGCTCTGCCAGCCGCCCCATGAGCTGCTCTAGGCATCCAACAAACTGCTCTGCTCCACCAGCTGCTCTGCTTACCGTCCCGCAAACTGCAATGCTCTGCTCTGCCAGCCATCCGGCAAACTGCTCTGCTCCACAAGCTGCTCTGCTCACCATCCCGCAAACTGCTCCCCCATATATCTTCAGGCTCCCCCACTACTTAACACAACACTCAGTGATTTCAGCTCTTAGTAAGTTTAGCTCTTTTGTGATTTCAGCTTGTAGTAGGCTAATTACAAGCTTTAGGCTAATGGTGTGCCTCAGTGCTGGCACACCATTAGCCTAAAGTGAATTCAGCTCAGCAGCCTGTAACTAGACTCCTAATGAAATTAAAATTAGCTCTGATATTCTACAGTGGAGAAAGAAGGAAGTACAATTAGCATGTAAGGCCCTTACTAAGGGGCCCATGCCACCAAGTATTAATACCTGTCCCCAACCTCTCTCCCTTCACAGAGTTTTGGAACCCATGTCCCTTGCCTAGCGACTGCTACTTAGTTGATGGCGAGTCCCTCCATCATAACAAAAGGCCAAGTACAGTTCCACTGTCCTTGATTATCATAATCAGGGTAATAACAATTTATTCCTCCTGCCCCAATAACAGAGACACTGGGGATCCCACAGCAGCCAAAGTGACCATTTGTCCTCATGCTTGTTGACCCCCTCAAAGAATGTTCACCTCATTTACCTGTCTGATGATCTTAAAGGGGCCATCCCAGGCAGGTTGCATGCAGCTTGTTCTTCCTCACGGCTATGAGAACATCATCTGGTCCCAGTAGCATAGGAGCGGGCACGTGCGGAGCGGTCGTACCAGACCTTCTGCTTCCTCTGTGCCCTGGCTAAAAGGAAATTTAATTTAACAGTTTTCTATTTGGTAAGAACTCACTTATCAATAAACTTAGTTGGGAAACCCTTATGTCTTTATAGATGTAGTTGTGAAATCCTCACTTCCGTATTGTTTTGTCATTATAGTTCCCACTTTGCTATTGTTTATTTGCATGGTCTCTGTCTGGTTCTGTGATTGTTTCTGTCTGTTGTACAATTAATTTTACTGGGTGTAAACTAATTAAGGTGGTGGGATATAATTGGTTAGCTAATCATGTTACAATATGTTAGGATTGGTTAGGTAAATTTCAGTAAAGTGATTCGCAAAAAGAAAAGGAGGACTTGTGGCACCTTAGAGACTAACCAATTTATTTGAGCATAAGCTTTCGTGAGCTACAGCTCACTTCATCGGATGCATAAAGTGGAAAATACAGTGAGAAGATTTATATACACACAGACCTGAAAAAATGTGTGTTTATCATACACATTGTAAGGAGAGTGATCACTTAAGATGAGCTATTACCAGCAGGAGAGTGGGGTGGGGGGAGAAAAAACCTTTTGAAGTGATAATCAAGGTGGGCCATTTCCAGGAGTTAACAAGAACGTCTGAGGAAGGGAGGTGGGGGGGGAGGAATAAACAAGGGAAAATAGTTTTACTTTGTATAATGACACAACCACTCCCAGGCTCTATTCAAGCCTAAGTTAATTGTATCCAACTTGCAAATTAATTCCAATTCAGCAGTCTCTCGTTGGACTCTGTTTTTGAAGTTTTTTTGTTGAAGAATAGTCACTTTTAGGTCAGAAATCGCGTGACCAGAGAGATTGAAGTGTTCTCCGACTGGTTTACGAATGTTATAATTCTTGACGTCTGATTTGTGTCCATTTATTCTTTTACGTAGAGACTGTCCAGTTTGACCAATGTACATGGCAGAGGGACATTGCTGGCTCATGATGGCATATATCACATTGGTAGATGTGCAGGTGAATGAGCCTCTGATAGTGTGGCTGATGTGATTAGGCCCTATGATGGTGTCCCCTGAATAGATATGTGGGCACAGCTGGCAACGGGCTTTGTTGCAAATGACTGGTTAAGGTATAGCTAAGAATATTACTATATCAATTAGGGGCAAACAGGAAGTAAATTGAGATTTGAAAATAAGAAAAAAGGAACTTGGATTTAAGCTTGCTGGAAGTTCACCCCAATAAACATTGAATTGTTTGCACCTTCAGACTTTGGGTATTGTTGCTCTCTGTTTATGTGAGAAGGACCAGGGAAGTGGGAAGGTAAAGGAATAAGCCCTCTGTCAACTGAGGCTTGGTGCTCTGGAACAGCTCTGAAACAAACCCAGGCAGCACCCTCTTTAGTGTGCTCCCCTCAGGGCACACTCTGCTAGGGTAAGCCTCCTTGGCTTCAACGCCTCCTGGGACTGACCTCAGAGGGTTCAGCACCCCTGTTCTCACCGTGAGCTCCCAAAGGGCCTTGCACCCCACACTTGCAGTCAGCAGTGACTCTCAGCCAGCGTTGTAAAACAGAAGGTTTATTAGTCAACAGGAACATAGCGTAGAACAGATTTTGTTAGCACAGGAAATGGACACTCAGCAAAGTCCACCTTGGGGGAGGGCATCCGGAACCCATGGCCCTGGAGCCCTTTCCCCCCTGAGTCCCCAACCAGAGACTGACTCCTTTCCCCTAGCCAAACCTCAGTCACCCTCTAGCCCCTCCTCTGGCCTTTGTCTCTTTCCAGGGCAAGGAGGCCACGTGATCTACTTGTTCTCCAACACCTTCAGTTGGCACCTTGCAAGGGAGAGGCCCAGGCCATCAGTTGCCAGGAGACAGGGTGTCGGCCATTCTCTGTGCAGACAGCATCACACCTGCCCTCTAGGGCTCTGCAACAATCACACACCCTTATCCCACCACCTAGATACTTAAGAAATGCATAGGGGAAACTAAGGCACCCACACAGTACTCAGAGAAAACATTAAGAACATTCCCACTTTGTCACACCCTCTAACAGTTAGGTTTCCCTTGGCCAAGCCCATGATCTCCAAATCCACCACCAATTCCACATTTGTTTCTCATTACGTCCAGTGGTACCCTCCTTCTCCTTTCACCTGTGACATGGCTACACCAAATGAAAGGGGCTAATGCCAAGCTCCTGAGAGGGAGCCTGCTCCTCCAGGGTTATTACATGGTGGTGGTCCATGTGAGGGGGACTGGCAATGTTATAGCCGATGCTTTATCACAGAGCAGAGGCCCTGAACTTCCCCAGGTCACTGGCTAAGTGACCCTGCTCAGTTCAGACCGAAGGGGGGAGAGATGTGATGAAGTGTGTGTGGGGGGTTATCTTGGTTTTTTCAATGGTTTGCATGCAGAGGGAGTGGGATGCAGTTCACCTGGGTGTTACTGGTTTAATAGGTAATGGGAGAGGGAGTCTGTTGTTACAGAGGACCAGCGACTAAACTTGGGACCCCAGCCAATGGTCTGCAGAACAGATACCACATCAACTGGTGACCTGGGGACCGGGAGCCCCAGCTTGGGAATCACAGCCGGTTCTGGCTAGTGGGAGGACAATGGGCTGTGAAGAGAGGACCCCAGTGACCTGACCAGCCGGTTTCAGCCAGAAGGGTACAAAGGACGGATGAGAGGAGAGGGGGCCCAGGGGACCCTGTTTACCTGGATAAAAGACAATGGACAGAAGTGGGGCTTGAGGGAGGTGATATCAGATGCCCAGCTGGAAAGCACAGGGGCTTGGGACTGGAGATGGAGAGCAGGCAGAGCCCACCTGGATACAGGAGAGACCTAGATGCACTGTGCTGAGGAAGGCCAGACCTGAGACACGGAGAGTTTCCTATGTTGTGTTAAGACGCTCAATAAACCCTCCTGTTTTACGCTGGCTGAGAGTAGCTCTGGACTAGAGATCAGGGTTGCATAATACCCTCTGGGAGTGGAGGCCCCGGGGGTCCAGAGCAAGTGGACTCCCTGAGGGGGCCCATGGCAACAGACAGGCATGCTAAGGCTCAGAGAGGTGCGGTTCCAGGAAGCGGAGGAGCTTAACCACTGAGAGAGAGTGGACCCCTGAGAAGGGCTGTCACACTGGAGGGGTTCCCCCCCGGGACTGTACGGGGCCAAGAGTGGGCATGACCTGTGAGTCCATTAAGGCTACACTTTCTGAGTCTGTGCAGAACCTGGGCCGACCACCCTGACAAATGGCAGCTGCCCCAGGTGTTAGCCATGCTGCCAGAGTCTCCACAGAGCTTGGGCCGACCACCCAGAGTGGGGGAAGCTGTCCCGAGTGTGACCCACGCTGCCTGAGTCTGCAAAGAGCCTTGGCCAACTGCCCAGAAAGGAGGCAGCTTCCCCTGGTGTCAGCCACGCTGCCTAAGTCTCCACAGAGCTTGGGCCAAGCATCCGGAGAGGAAGCAGCTGTCCCAGGTGTGAGCTATGCTGCCTGACTCTGCGCAAAGCCTGGGCCAACCACTTGGAAAGAGGGCAGCTGCCCCGGGTGTCAGCGTCGCTGCCTGAGTCTGCACAGAGGGTGGGCCGATCACCCGGTGACATGGAGTCATCAGGCGATGCTCTGGAACTACTCCATACGAAGCCAATCAGGACTCTGTGGGAGCCTCCTGTCTCTGATCATACTGCCTCCAGGGCAAGAAACTTACACAGCTTCGACTTCCTGGGTCTGACCTCGGAGCATTCAGCATCCCCTTCCACACTGTGTGCTTTCTGCAGCAAGTCCGCCTGTGCAGGGCTCCTGGGGAAGCCAGAGGGCCCTGCACCCCAACTCCACAGTCAGACATGATTCTCAGGCAGCTGGTAAAACAGAAGGTTTATTAGTCGACAGGAACACAGCTTAGAAAAGAACTTGTTAGCAGAGAAGTGAGTGACTTTCAGCCAAGTCCATCTTGGCAGGAGGGGAGCCCAGAGCCAGGGTTCTGGTCCTCCCACTTCGCCCCAAGCCAGCCAAGACTGACTCGCTTCCAGCTGCCTGGCCCCTGCCCTGCCCATTGCTCCTCCTCCAGCCTTTGTCTTGCTTCCCGGGCCAAGAGGGTCTCAGGTTATGAAGGGGTGGTTACAGCATCCGCAAAAGTTGCACACCCTTATTCCCGCCACCTAGACATTGGTGCAATACATAGGGGGACTGAGGCACACACATCATTCATGAAAAACAGTAAGACTCACATAGGCTCATATACAACGTAACGAGGTAAAATCCCCACTTCGTCACACCTGGAGATGGGGCAGCTGCCCCAGGTGTCAGCCATGCTGCCAGAGTCTGGGCAGAGCCTGGGCCAAATGCTCAGAGAGGGTGCAGCTGCCCTGGCTGTCAGCCACGATGCCTGAATCTGCACAGAGCCTGGGCCGATCGGCTTGAGAGAGGGCAGCTGCCCTGTGTGTCAGTCATGCTGCCTGAGTCTGCGCACAGCCTGCATTGAACATCTACTCCGGGTGTCAGCCCCACTGCCTGGGGCAGCCTGGGGAGGAGGCAGCTGCCCTGGGTGTCAGCTCCTCTTTCTGAGTCAGCACAGAGTCTGAGCCGATCACCCAGAGGGGGGCTGCTGCGAGAGATGTCAGTCTCTCTGCCTGAGTCTGTGCAGGGCCTGGACCAACCACCTGGAGTTGGGGGAGCTGCTCTGGGTGTCAGCCACACTGCCAGAGTCTCCACAGGGCCTGGGCCAACTGCCTAGAGTCGGCACAGAGACTCAGCCGATCACCTGAGAGGGAGCAGCTGCTCCAGATGTCAGCCAGGCTGCCAAAATCTGAGCAGAACCTGGGCCCATCGCTGGGAGAGGGGGCAGCAGTCCCGGGTGTCCTCCACCCTGCCACAGTCTGCTCAGAGCCTGGGCCAATTTCCTGGAATAGGGGGCAGCGCAGATCATGCACCAACACTCTGAAGTGGGGACAGCTGCTCTGGGTGTCTGCCACTCTGCCTGAGTATGATCAGAGCCTGGGCCAATCACAGGGAGAGGGGGCAGTTGCCACGGTGTCAGCCATGCTGCCAGAGTCTGCGCAGAGCCTGGGGCCATCACTGGGAGAGGGGGCAGTTGCCACGGTGTCAGCCATGCTGCCAGAGTCTGCGCAGAGCCTGGGGCCATCACTGGGAGAGGGGGCAGCTTCCCTGGATGTCCTCCACGCTGCCTGAGTCTGTGCAGAGCCTGGTCCGACCACCCAGAGAGGGGGCAGCTGCCCCGGGTGTCAGCCATGCTTTCTGAGTCAGCGCAGAGGCTGGGAAGACCGCACAAAGTGGATGCAGAAACCCTGGGTTCCAGCCACGCTGCCTACGTCTGTGCAGAGGATGGGCTGACCACCCAGAGAGGGGCAGCAGCCCCGGGTGTCAGCCACGCTGCCTGAGTCTGCGCAGAGCCTGGGCCCATCTCTGGGAGAGGGGGCAGCTGCCCTGGGTTGTTGTAGAAGCAGCAGTGCTCTGTATGACTATGCTCTATATAACCTGTACGTTCAAAAGGTCTGTTACACCTTCTGGACCGCCCCCCCCACTTTTGTCTCCTCTCCCTCTTTGAATACTTGTGAAGTGGCTTTCCCCCTCTCCCTCCCCCTCAGATCAGGTCCTTAAAAGGGGAAGGGGCCATGTACTCAGGAGTGCACTCACAAGCAGAGGGTTGGACTAGATGACCTCCTGAGGTCCCTTCCAATCCTGGTATTCTATGAAGGCCCTTCACCCGGTTTGCCTACATTTCATCGTGCGTGAGGAAGACTTACCTCCATTGCTATGCTGTGGGACACTTACCTTGAAGGATCCTGACATCTCCGGTGCCATGCCTGTCCTGAGAGTGTGAATGTGACCCCTCTGCCTTCTTTTGAGCTTAGCTATCAGTATAATAAACGTGCTGCTTTTTGCCAAACTCTGGTGGGTCATTAGTTCTGCCTAAGCTTACTAGCTGGCTCAATTTTGGGTAACATGGGTGTCCTCCACGCTGCTTCAGTCTGCGCAGAGCCTAGGCCCATTGCCCGGAATCATAGAATCATAGAATATCAGGGTTGGAAGGGACCTCAGGAGGTCATCTAGTCCAACTCCCTGCTCAAAGCAGGACCAATCCCCAATTAAATCGGATAGGGGGCAGCTTCCCCCTTGTGACCCACGCTGCCTGAATCTGCACAGAGCCTGGGTCAACTGCCCAGAAAGGGGACAACTGCCCCGGGTGTCAACTACACTGCCTGAGTCTGCGCAGAGCCTGGGTCAACCACCTGGATTGGAGGCAGCTGCCCCGGTTGTCAGACATGCTATCTGAGTCTGCACACTCTGGGAAGACCGCACAAAGTGGATGCAGATGCCGCGGGTGTCAGCCTTGCTCCCTAAGTCTGTGCAGAGCGTGGGCTGACCACCCAGAGAGGGGGCAGCAGCCCCAGGTATCAGCAACTCTGCCTGAGTCTGCGCAGAGCCTGGTCCGACTGTCCGGAGATGGGGCAGCTACCCCGGGTGTCAGCCATGCTTCCTGAGTCAGTGCAGAGCCTGGGCTGACTACCTGGAGAGTGGGTGTGATGAGGTGGGAATGTTCTTAATGTTTTCTCTGAGTACTGTGTGGGTGCCTCAGTTTCCCCTATGCATTTCTTAAGTATCTAGGTGGTGGGAAAAGAGTGTGTGATTGTTGCAGAGCCATAGAGGGCCAGCATGATGCCATCTGCACAGAGAATGGCCGACACCCTGTCTCCTGACAACTGGTGTTAGTGGTGGGATTTACTGATGGTGCTTCCTGCAGTGAGTGACCGGGAAGCAGTGAAATGAAAGGGGATTAACGAGGACCAGGCATGCTGAAGCCTCAGAGAGGAGTGGTTTTAGGAGGCGAAGGAGCTATGCTTAACCCCTGAGAGTGTGTGACCAGCGAGAAGGACTGTTGCAGTAATGGGGTCCCCCTGGGGACCACAGTGAGTGGTTCCAGGGGCAGAGGAGTTTGCAATTTGACCCTGACAAAGAGAAGGATAGTTGCAGTAACGGGGTCCCACTGGGGACTGTGGCGAGCGGTTCCAGGGGTGGAGTCCGTGGTTTGACCCTGGAAGAGAGGTGGTGACCTGCAGAAGGGCTGACACAGTAGCGGTTCTTCCTAGAAACCGTAGGGAGCTGAGATCACACAGGCCTGTAAGTCCACAACAAGTTGGGAACAGCAAAGTGGTGGCCTATCAGAGGGTTACACATTGGAAAGTTCACCAAAGAACAGTTAATCATGTAGCTGGAGGACGATGACGCTCTAAGGAGCAGATTCCTGACCCAAATGGGGCTACAAGAGGATCTGGGAGCAGCTGGAGCAGTAGTCAGGCATCCCCAAGACTCCTGTCCCCAACCAGATGGGGGTCTTCGTGGTCAGGTTCCCCATCAGGGGATCTGAGATGGATGGGATTGGAGCTGAGTCCAAGAGAGCTGGAGGACAGTGAGAGACAGCGAGAGCTCAAGGAAGAGCTGCAGGAGAAGCAGCAGCAGCATGAACTGGCGATGGTGAAGTGGAGAAGCATACGGGACTTCCCAGGGATGAGTGGGGATAGACCCCGGGGTGCCAATTCCGCAGGGAACCTCGATACTAAATTGCTGCCCCTGGTTAAGGAGGGGAGGATGTGGATGCCCACCTCACTGCCTTTGAGCAGGCTGGTGATTTGAACAGGGGTAACCTGCGGAAAAGCCCCAGTATCTAGCTCCCTTGCTGGGTCCCAAGGCCAGATGGGTGGGGTGGTGGACAGGCTTCCACTCCTGGCCCCGGCCTATATGTCTGCGTGGACTCTCCTGGGCTCAGGCCTCTCGGTCCCCCAGTGGGAGTGGAAGGTAATGGTCAATGGGGAGACATTCCTGGGGTGGCGAGATCCTGGGACAGACAGAACTGTTGTCAGGCTCCCAGTGGTGCAGCCTCACCAGATGCTGAGGGGCTGCATGACCTGGGTGAAGGTACCAGGGATGAAGCCCCTCGCCCTGCCTATGGCCCAGACCACTTTGCAGTCACAGGAGGGGTCAGGCTGGCTGGTAGTTGGGGTTCTCCAAGATATCGACTGTGAGGTCCTGTTGGGGGGTGACTGTGTCTCTTTGGGACAGGATCCAGGCCCTGCTCCTGTAACGGCCAAGGGTTTGAATTTGAATCCAGGGAACCAATCAGCTGAGACTGAAATTGTCAGTAAAAATACAAATGACCTGGCTGGCAGTGGGGAGGAGCTGCTAGGCTCAGGATACCTGCCCACCTGTAAACAGACCCCTGGGGCTGGGTGGGACAAAGAGATGCTCCCTGCCCCCCTGCACACCGGAGAGGGGGCTCGCGCTGGCTCTGATGCTGTGACCAAAGCAGCGAGCGCACTGCCTGCCCTCAGTGGGACCGTAAGGGCAGCACTGAGCACGGTGGGAGCTGAGACCCTGGCTGAGTGGGGGGGACACAGGCAGGACAGGTCGGCTGCCAACCAGGTTTGCCTTGTCCAGAAGCGCTGCTGGGAAGTGAGTCCACAGCAGGGAGGGGGCTACCAGGGACAGGGCTCAGCGGGGCTGTGACCCCAGGCCCAGCCCACGAGAGGGAACAGGTCCCACTCCCTCCCGCAGCAGCTGAATTCCAGACCGAGCTGCAGAAGGATCCCTCTTTGGAGAAGCTGAGGGAACTTGCTGGGCACAGCGCTGCAAACCCCCTTGGGGAAGGCTGTAGGGACAGATTCCTGTGGGAGAAGGGGTTCCTGTACCGGGAATGGGCTCCCCAAGGAGAAGTGGAGTCGTGGGGGATCCGGAGGCAGCTGGTGGTGTCCCAGAAGTACCGCCGCAGGCTGCTGTACCTGGCCTACGACGTCCCTCTCTCAGGACACCAGGGGATCCAGAGCCCCAGGCAGCGGCTCTGCAGAACTTTTCCTGGCCTGGAGTCTGTGACGCAGCCCAGCAGCACCGCAGGTCCTGCGACCCCTGCCAGCGGGTGGGGAAGGCCTGGGATAAGGGTGAAGCTCCTTTGAGACGCCTGCCCATCTTTGAGGAACCTTTCCAGAAGGTGCCTATGGACATAGTGGGGCCCCTCAGGAAGGCGACCTGTGCAGGGAAGAAATACATCCTGGTGGGGATGGATTTCGCTCCCTGCTCCCCAGAGGTGGCGGCTCTGTCATCCACCAAGGCAGACGCACTGCTGACCATCTTCAGCAGAGAGGGTGTCCCCAGCGAGGTTCTTACAGACCCAGGGTCCAATTTCAGGCTCCAGGGCTTGTGGGAGAAATGCGGGGTCTGGCCCACTTGGGCCTCTGCAGGTCACCCTCCGTCCCACAGGCTGGTGGAGAGAGTTTATGGGACCCTGAGGATGATGCTGAGGACTTTTATGAATCAGCATCTGCAGGACTGGGACAAGTACCTGCCCCACCTGCGGTACAGGGAAGTGCCCCAGGAATCCACAGGGTTCTTCCCTTTCGAGCTGCTGTATGGGAGGAGAGTGAGGGGACCCCTGGACCTGGTAAGGGATGGTTGGGAGGAGAAGGGGGAAGACCCCCTGGTGGATCTCTTCCCTGAGATGGGAGCCAATCCTCCCATCAGGTGTCCCTCGTTCAGAGTCACTGGGAAAACAGCCCAGACCCTGGAGAGAGAGGTCAAGGACATGCTGGCTTTAGAGGTGATCCAGCTGTTCAACAGCCCATGAGCCTCAATAGTGTGGCTGGTCCGATTCTGTGTGGACTATCAGAAGCTTAATGCCATCACCATGTCTGATTCCTACCCCATGCCTAGGCCTGGTGAGATTCTAGACAAGCTGGGGGGAGGGGGGGCGCTCATTACCTCTTTACTATGGATCTCACCAAGGGCGACTGGCAGGTGCCTTTGGACCCAGATGCCAGGTTGAAATCTGCCTTCACCACACCTTTGGGGCTCTCTGAGTTCCTGGTCCTGCCTTTTGACCTCAAGGGGGCGTTGGCCACCTCCCAGTGCTGGGTGGATCGGCTACTGAGGGGGATGGAGAACTTGGCCCTGGCATACATTGATGACATCTGTGTCTTTAGCCAGACCTGGGAGGAACACATGTCCCAGGTGAAGAGGGTGCTGGGGTGCCTCAAGGAGGCAGGACTGACAATAAAAGCTGGAAAGTGTAAGGTGGGGATGGCAGAGGTGTCATACCTGGGCCACAAGGTGGGGAGCGGCTGCCCAAACCCAGAGCTGGCCAAGGTGGAGACAATCAGAGATTGGCCCATTCCCCAGACCAAGAAACAGGTCCAGGCCTTTACTGTGATGGCGGGGTACTACCGGAGGTTTGTACCCCACTTTAGCTCCCTAGTTGCCCCCATCACTGAGCTATGTAAGAAGGGGAAGCCAGACGAGATGGTCTGGACTGAGCAGTGCCAGAGGGCTCTCTATGCACTGAAAGGGGCTCTAATCCAGGCCCTGGTAAATCTGGTAAACCCAGACTCTGCCAAGCCCTTTACAGTGGCCACTGACACCTCAGATGCAGGGCTGGGCAAGGCGCTCATGCAGGTCGATGCTAAGCGGGGAGACACCCCGTCGGGTACCTGAGTAAGAAGCTGCTGCTCTGGGAGCAGAATTGTGTGGCCATAGAGAAGAAATGCCTGGCCATGGTGCACGCCCTTAAAAAGCTGCAGCCGTATCTATTTGGGCGGCGCTTTGCTGTGTATACTGACCTCTCTGCCCTGACGTGGCTGCATCAAATGAAAGGGGCTGATGCCGAGCTGCTGGTGACAGAGACACCTGGTCAGAGGGTGGCCAAGGTCAAGATGGGGGCTTTTAACCAAGAGAGCCCGAATCACAGCCCTCCAGACTGGAGCACTGGAGAAGACCCGATCTCAGTTTGAACGCCAGGGGTTTTGGGGCTGCATAAACCTTCCCACATGCGGCCTGTGAATGCCATCAAGCACACCCGATCTAAGGGAGGGTGTGAAACTGGAAAGGCCTGGTGTAACTCTCACCAAGGAATGGGAGAGATGCTGGGGCATCCATGGGAATGTTGGTGGGTTCAAACTTCCCCAGGTCACTAGCTAAAGGGACCCCACTCAGTTCAGTCTCGAAGGAGGGAGAGATGTGAAAAAGTGGGAATGTTCTTAATGTTTTCTCTGAATACTGTGTGGGTGCCTTAGTTTCCCCTATTCATTTCTTAAGTATCTAGATGGTAGGACAAGGGTATGTGATTGTTGCAGAGTCCTAGAGGGCCAGTGTGATGCCGTCTGCACAGAGAATGGCCGACACCCTGTCTCCTGGCAACTGATGGCCTGGGCCCCTCCCCTGCAAGGTGCCAATTGAAGATGTTGGAGAACAAAGAGATCAGGTGGCCTCCTTGCCCGGAAAAGAGACAAAGGCCAGAGGAGGGGCTGGAGAGAGTTTTTCAGTTTGGAGTAGGCTGGGGAGACAGGGGGAGGCCCAGAACCAGGACTGAGGGGGTCCTGTTTTCTGTACCTACAAGCTCTGTTTTGGACTGTGATCCTGTTGACTAATAAACCTTCTGTTTTACTGGCTGGCTGAAGATCACGGTGAATCGCAAGAAGTGGGTGGTGCAGGGGCCTGACCTCCCCCAAACTCCGTGACAACTGGTGTCAGAGGTGGGATGTACTGCACCCCGTGGATGGCACTTCCTGCAGTAAGTGAGTGGGGAGCAGTAAAATTAAGGGGGATTAACGAGGACCAGGCATGCTGAAGGCTCAGAGAGGAGCAGTTTCAGGGAGCAGAGAAGCTACACTTAACCCCTGGGGGTGTGTGACCAGTGAGAAGGACTGTTGCAGGAACGGAGTCCCCCTGGTGAGTGGCTACGGGTGGGGAGGAGTCTGGGGCTTGAGCCTGAGAGAGAGGTGGTGACCTGGAGAAGGGCTGGCACAGTAGGGGTTCTTTTTGGAAACCGTGGGGAGCTGAGAACACACAGGCCTGCAAGTCCACAGCAACTTGGTATCAGCAAGAAGTCGTGTAACCATCTCCTTAAGAGCAACCTGGTGGAGCTCTGCAAGCAGAGAGGCCTGCGCACTGGAAAGCTCACCAAAGAACAGCTGGTTGCCCAGCTGGAGGAGGAGGATCGCTCAGAGGAGCCGATACCTGTCCCTGGGGGAAGCAGCCCAGTAAATGCAGTGTGGGCACCGGTGTCTGTCCCAACTGGGAGTGGTCAGACTGCTGCCGAGAGCACTCTAAGGCTCCTCCTACCTACGGCTAGGGGAGGGGCTGGAAGGAGCCTGGTGAACATCAGGGGCACCATGACTCCCGCAGCCAGCAGGGGATCCTCACGGCGGAGCTCCCCATCACTGGAGCTGAGGTGGCTGGCATGGGAGAGGGAGATAAAACTGAAAGAGCTGGAGCTGAGGCAGCATGAGCTGGAGGAGTGGGAGAAACAGCGGCAGCATGAACTGGTGGATCGGAATAAACAGCGGCAGCATGAACTGGAATTGGCAAGGCTAAGGAACAGAGAGCCCTCTTCTGCAGTGAGTGAGGGGGACCCAGGACTGCATGGAGCTTTGATAAGTGCATTCTGACCCAGTTTAAGGAAGGGGAGGACATAGATGAATTCCTGATTGCCTTTGAGAAGGCCTGCAAGCTGCACAGAGTTGACCCTGCAGACAGGCTCCAGTTTCTCACCCCCTTACTGGACCCCAAAGTCATGGGGCTGTATAGCCGAATGGAAGGGGTGGAGGCAGGGGACTATTAATTGTTCAAAAAGGCCCTGCTATGCAAGTTTGGGATGACTCCTGAGGCATATCGGAAAAAGTTCCGGAGTCAGCGTAAAACCCCTGAGGACACATATCTGGAACTGATCCTCTGAATGGAGGGATATGTCCACAAGTGGGCAGATGGGGCCCAGACTAAGGAGGACATGGTTAAACTGATTGTACTGGAGCAACTGTATGAACATTGCCCAGCCAACCTAAGGATGTGGTTGGGGGACAAAAAGCCAGAGGACCTGCAGCGCACAGGGCAGTTGGTCGATGAGTTTGTGGACAGCCGGTCAGGGGGTGGAAAGGAGGAGTCCCAAAAGAATAAGCCCACCATGATGCAGAGAAACAGTCACCCTGGGATCCCCCAAAGGGGGAATGTGGAGAACCCCCTCCCAAGGGGAACAACTGGCATCAGGACCAACCGCCCAGCTCAAGGGAACCAATGGAACCTGAACTGCTATTAACTGTGGCCAGAGAGGCCACATAACTCATAGGCAGTGAGTTATATCTCCACGTGGTGCCTTGGCACCAGCAAAATTCAGAGCCCAGGGGCACAGCTCCACCAATATTTGGGGTTGGATGTCCCCCCACCCCACGCCTCCTACTAGTGCCCCCCGGCCTCCCCTTGCTGCCTCCCCGGGCCCCAGAGCAGAGCGTCCCTGCCTCTTCTGAGCAGCTCCATGCTGCCTCCCTGCAGCAACTGCTGCCGCAGGCTCCTAGTGCCGCCATCTTAACTGCCAGGGCAGGCTGACTGAGCCTGCCCTTCCACCTCAGACCCTTCCCTTTTCCGGTGGGACCCTCCACCAGCACAGGGGACCCCCCCGCCTGCAGTCACCGCTCCTGCCCCATGCTGGGCAAGGGGCAGCCCCATCCCTCGCCCCCAGTGAGGCTACAGTCAGGGGCAACAGCAGGGGAGGAGGCGCACGCAGCTCCTCCCGGCACCCACCCCGGGGGAGGCGAGGGAGATTCCTGGACCTGAGAGGGGCCCTAGGAGCACATGCAGTGACAGTGGTGTGGCTGAGTGTGCTGCTGGGGGGGGGCAGGAAAGGGGGGCTCTTCCCCCAGAGCTCACTGCTGCCGGCAGGGAAAGGGCTGGGGGGAGCCCTCCTCTCTTGCCCCTGTCCCGCAGCAGCCTGCCTGCACCCTAAACTCATCACCAGCCCTGCCCCAACTCAGAGGCCACACCCCCAGCCAGACCTTTCACCCCCCACCGCACTCTCAACCCCAGCCTTGAGCCCCCTTCAGCACCAAAAACCCCTCATCTTCAGTCCCAGCCAGAGCCCTCATTCCGCCTCACCCTCTACCCCCTGCCCGAGCCCCTCCAGCACCACAAACCTCTCATCTCCAGTCCCAGCCAGACCCCTCATCCCCCCGCACCCTAAACCTTTGCCCCAGCCCCCTCCAGCACCCCAAACACCTTATCCCCAGTCCCAGTCAGAGCCCTCATCCCCCTGCACTCAAACCTTCTGCACCAGCCCTGAGCCTCTCTAACACCCCAAACCCCCCAGCCCCAGACAGAGCCCTCACCCCCCACACTCCTACTCTCACCCTGAGCCCCTCCCACACCCCAAACCCCTCATCTTCAGCCACACCCCACAGCCCTCACCCTGCACCCTCTCCCATCCCCAAACTCCCTCTCAGAGCCTGCACCCCAATCCTATGCCCCAGCCTAAGGCCTGCACCCCAGACCTCCTCCCCCACCAAAACTCCCTCCCAGAGCCTTGGGCAGGTGTGGGGCGGAGTTTGGGCAGGGGTGGGTTCTGGGCACCACCAAAAATTATACAAACCTGCCGCCCCTGCCAGTGCCCAAGCTCAAGAACATACTGAGCAGACCGAACCCGCACAGAGTTAACTAGGTAGGAACACAGCCAGAGAAGGGGCAGGCTTCCCAGGGGGGGTCCGCGCAGCTTACCAACTGTTCAGGAGGGAGGAGTTTCCCAGACCAGCTCCCCTGGGTTGCTCCGGATTCAAGGTTCTCAATTTACAGGGTGGGTGCAGGGCTGTCCCTGCAGAGTGAGCGCCTTGTTCCCCTAGAGGTGGATGGGAGGAAGGTGTCACGGAGTGTGGGGGAGTCCAGGCCCTGCACCCCTCTTCCTGGGATTCACTGAGACTCTCAGCCAGCCAGTAAAACAGAAGGGTTTTGGACAACAGGAACACAGTCCAAAACAGAGGTTGTGCGTACAACCAGGACCCCTCAGTCAAGTCCTTCTGGGGGAGCAGGGAGCTTAGACCCCAGCCCTGGGGTTCCCTGCGTTCCTCCACCCAGCACCAAACTGAAAATAACCCCCCCCAGCAGGCTCCCTCCTGCAGCCTCTGTCCACATTCCCGGGCAGAGGTGTTACCTCCCCCTCCCCCTCCTGTCTCAGGTTACAGGCTCTCAGGTCTCCCATCCCCAGGGCACATTCCCAGGTCAACACTCCCCTCTCTCTGCTGCGTCACATTGTCACAGAAGGTCAATGGATAATGGGACATGGGTGCTGAGGTGACACTGGCCCAGCCCGAGGTGGTGGCCCCAGATCGGTGGTGCCCGATACCTACCTGACCCTGACGGGTTTGGGCGGGACCCCATTCAAGGTGCCTGTGGTGAGGGTACATCTGAAATGGGGGGCCAAGGAGGGCCCCAAGGATGTGGGGGTGCACCATCATTTGCCCACTGAGGTGTTGATGGGAGGTGAACCTAAAGGATTGGCCAAGCAACCCCCAGAATGCCCTATTTGTGACCCGTAGCCAGAGCCGGCGAGGGGCACTATGCCCTGACATTGGGGAGGGTACCTCACAGGAGGCACAGGACTCTACCCTGGTGGGGAGAGAGTGCCCAGGGACAAGGCTCAGAGTAGTGGCAGCAAGAGGGAGCAGGTGCCCATCCCTTCCCCATATGCTAAGTTCCAGGCCGAGTTGCAGAAAGATCCCTCCTTGCGGAAGCTAAGGGACCTGGCTGGCCTCAGTGTGGCACAGACCATGGGGAGAGGTTGCCAGGAGAGGTTCCTGTGGGAGAAGGGATTCCTGTACCAAGAGTGGGCTCCCCCAGGGGAAGTGGAGTCATGGGGGATCAGGAGGCAGCTGGTGGTCCCCAAGAAGCATTGCTGCAAGCTACTGTAACTGGCCCATGACATCCCCCGCTCAGGACACCAGGGAATCCGGTGCACCACGCAGAGTCTGCTACAGAACTTTTACGGGCCTGGAGTCTTTACTACCGTCCAACAGTGTTACAGATCCTGTGACCCCTGTCAGGGGGTGGGGAAGGCCTGGGACAAGGGGAGAGTGGCTTTGAGACCTCTGCCCATTATAGATGAGCCTTTTCAGAAGGTGGCTGTGGACATAGTGGGGCCTCTCAGGAAGACAACCCGGTCGGGGAAGAAATACATTCTGGTGGTGGTAGATTTCACTACCCACTACCCCGAGGCAGTGGCCTTGTCTTCTATTGATGCAGACACCATGGCAGATGCACTGCTGACCATTTTCAGCCGAGTGGGGTTCCCCAAGGAAGTCTTAACAGACCAAGGATCCAACTTCATGTCAGCCCCGCTCCGGTGCTTGCAGGAGAAATGTGGGGTCTGGCACATCTGGTCTCAGCATATCACCCCCAGTCCAATGGGCTGCTGGAGAGGTTCAATGGAACTCTAAAGATGATGCTGAAAACCTTTATGAACCAGCAGCTGCAGGATTGGGACAAGTACTTACCTCACCTGCTGTTAGCGTACAGGGAAGTGCCCCAGGAGCCTATCCGGTTTTCGCCTTTTGAACTGTTATATGGAAGAAGGATAAGGGGGCCCCTGGACCTGATGGGAGACAAATGGGAGGCGAAGGCCACTCCCGATGGAGAACCAGTGGTGGAGTATGTCTTGACCTTCTGAGAAATACTTGCTGAGCTCATGGGCTTGGCCAAGGAGAATCTGGCCAGAGCCCAGAAGAAGCAGAAGGTCTGGTATGACTCCATGGCACGGGCCCCTGCCTACACCACCGGAGACCAGGTGTTGGTTCTCATCCCTGTGAGACGAAACAAACTACAAGCCGTCTGGGAAGGTCCTTTCAAGGTTGTCAAGCAACTAAATGAGGTAAACTATGTCGTGGAACTGTCTAACTGGGCACATGGCCACCGTGTGTACCATGTTATTATGATGAAACCATATTATGACAGGGGGAATGTGGTATTAGTTGTGTGTGGACATTGGGAGGAGCAGGAAGTTGACCCTTTAGTAGATCTATTCCCTGAGACAGGAGTTGGCTCCTCCCTGGAAACAATTCCCCTCTCTGATCAGCTAACCCCTGCCCAGCAAGCTGAGATCTGAGGAGCGTTGCATTTGTACGGATAGCTGTTTTCCAATCAGCCTGGACTCACTAATCTGACTGTCCACCGGGTGAAGACAGGATCGCACCCGCCTATTAGATGCTCCCCCTTCCGAGTCACAGGGAAAACTGCTCAGGACCTGGAAAGAGAAGTCTGTGTCATGCTCGCTTTGAGGGTGATCCAGCCATCTTCCAGCCGTTGGGCCTTGCCTGTGGTCCTGTTCCCCAAAAAGGACGGGTCAATCCGGTTCTGTGTGGACTATCGGAAGCTTAATGCCATCATCGTGTCTGATGCCTACCCCATGCCCAGGCCTGATGAGCTCCTAGACAAGCTGGGAGGAGCTCGCTACCTTACCACCATGGATCTTAAAAAGGGCTACTCAGAAGTGCCATTTATGCAGATGCCAGGCTGAAATCTGCCTTATCACCCCTGCTCTATGAGTTCCTGACCCTGCCTTTCAGCCTCAAGGGGGCACCAGCCACCTTCCAGCACCTGGTGGATCAGCTATTGAGGGGGATGGAGAGTATTGCCGTAGCATGCATTGATGACATCTATGTCTTTAGCCAGACCTGGGAGGACCACGTAGGGTGACCAGATGAAACGGACAAAATATCGGGACACATGGGGTAAGCAAAAAAAAAAAAAAAAAGGGGGCCAGAGCAGAGTTGCCAAAGGAAAAAAAACAAACAAACCACCGGAGCGGACAAAGCTGCAATATCAGGACAAATGGCGTCCCAACCATGCATCAGTCGGGACGCGGGACAAAGAACTAAAAATCGGGACAGTCCCGATTTTATCGGGAAGTCTGGTCACCCTAGGACCATGTGTCCCAGGTTAAACACATGCTGGACCGACACCAGGAGGCTGGGCTGACCATAAAAGCAGAGAAGTGCAAGGTGGGGATGGCCGAAGTATCTTACCTGGGCCACTGGGTGGGGAGCGGCTGCCTAAAGCCGGAACCAGCCAAGGTGGAGGTGATCAGAGACTGGCCCGCTCCCCACACCAAAAAGTTGGTCCAAGCCTTTATTGGGATGGGGGGGTATTATTGAAGATTTGTGCCCCACTTTAGCTCCATAGCTGCCCCCATCACTGAGCTGTGCAGGAAGGGGAAGCCAGACACAATGGTCTGGACTGAGCAGTGCCAGAGGGCTCTCTGCGCGCTGAAGGAGGCTCTGGTGGCCCAGTGCTGGTAACTCCAGACTTTGACAAGCCCTTTATGGTGTTCACCGATGCCTCAGACACGGGGCTGGGGGCAGTGTTAATGCAGGGGGAGAGACATCCCATCGTGTACTTGAGCAAGAAGTTGCTACCCTCCGCTCCCTCCCTGCTCCTACCCCACAGAGGCCTGGGGCCCCTCACTCCCCACCCCACTCAGTTCAGAGAAGGAATGCCTGGCCATGGTGTGGGCCCTTAAGAAGCTAGAGCCCTAACTTTTTGGGTGACACTTCACTGTGTACACTGACCACTCCTCCTGACCTGGTTACACCAGATGAAAGGAGCCAATGCCAAGCTCCTGAGGTGGAGCCTGTTCCTGCAGAATTATGATATGGAGTTGGAGGTAGTCCATGTGAAGGGGAGTGCCAACATGATAGCCAGGGCTGTCCTTACCCATACACAAAGTACGCAGCTGCATAGGGCACCAGGAAATTTGGGGCACCAAATTTCCTGGTGCCCTCCGCAGCTGCGTGCTGCTCCAGCCCCTGCTCCGGCTCTTCCCCAGGGTCCCCGCCCATGCCCCGCCCTGCCTCTTCCCACCCCAGCCCTGCCCCCACTCCCCTGAGCTCTGCAGCAGGGCCAGGCCTGCACTGGCTTGGGGAGAAAGGGGGAACCACCCCCCAGCACTCACCAATGGCATGGCTGGGGACTGGGTGGCTGCACTCCCACTCCTGCTGCCGGTGAGTGCTGGGGGGTGGTTCCCCCTTGCCCCCCAAGCCAGCCCCACCCCCCGCTCCCTCCCTGCTCCTACCCCACACAGGCCTGGGGCCCCTCACTCCCCACCCCACTCAGTTCAGTCCTGAAGGGGGGAGAGATGTGACGGAGTAGGGAGTGGGGAGTATTGACCTGGGAATGTTGCGTGGGAGTTTTACTGGGAATGTTGCATTGGTGCTGGATGGTGGTGGGATATCAGGGTGTGACCTCACGTGATGGATGATACATAACCTGAGCCCAGGAGGGGGCTGGGGCCAGGTGACACCTTCTGCCCAGGAAACTGGACAAAGGCTGGAGGAGGAGCCGGGGGGTATGGCTGCGGGGAGACTGCTGGAAGGGGTTTCAGTTTGGAGCTGGCAGGGGAAACGGAGGGAGGCCCAGCACCGGGGTCTGGGCTTCCTACCCCCAAGATGGACCTGACTGAGGGGTCCTGTTTTCTGTACCTACAAGATCTGTTTTGGACTGTGTTCCTGTTGCCTAATAAACCTTCTGTTTTACTGGCTGGCTGAGAGTCATGGTGAAGCGCAGGAAGTGGGGGGTGCAGGGCCCTGACTCCCCCACACTCCGTGACAGGGGGCAGCTGCTCCGGTTGTCAGCCACTCTGCCTGAGTCTGCGCAGAGCCTGGGCTGACCACCCAGAAAGGGGACAAATGCCCCAGGTGTCAGCCACGCTGCCTGAGTCTGCGCAGAGCCTGGGCCAACCGCCCAGAGAGGAGGCAGCTGCCCCGGGTGTCAGCCACACTTGCTGAGTCAGCGCAGAGTCTGGGCCGACCACCCAGAGGGTATGTCCACACTATGGAATAAGGTCGAATTTATAGAAGTCGGTTTTTTAGAAATCGGTTTTATATATTCGAGTGTGTGTGTCCCCACAGAAAATGCTCTAAGTGCATTAAGTGCATTAACTCGGTCGAGTGCTTCCACAGTACCGAGGCTAGAGTCGACTTCCGGAGCGTTGCACTTTGGATAGCTATCCCACAGTTCCCGCAGTCTCCGCTGCCCATTGGAATTCTGGGTTGAGATCCCAATGCCTGATGGGGCTAAAACATTGTCGCGGGTGGTTCTGGGTACATATCGTCAGGCCCCCCTTCCCTCCCTCCCTCCATGAAAGCAAGGGCAGACAATCGTTTTGCGCCTTTTTTCCTGAGTTACCTGTGCAGACGCCATACCACGGCAAGCATGGAGCCCGCTCAGGTAACCGTCACCGTATGTCTCCTGGGTGCTGGCAGACGTGGTACGGCATTGCTACACAGTAGCAGCAACCCATTGCCTTCTGGCAGCAGATGGTGCAGTACGACTGGTAGCCGTCGTTGTCGTGTCCGAGGTGCTCCTGGCCACGTCGGCTGGGAGCGCCTGGGCAGACATGGGCGCAGGGACTAAATTTGGAGTGACTTGACCAGGTCATTCTCTTTAGTCCTGCAGTCAGTCCTATTGAACCGTCTTATGGTGAGCAGGCAGGCGATACGGATTGCTAGCAGTCGTACTGTACCATCTTCTGCCAGGCAGGCAAGAGATGAGGATGGCTAGCAGTCATACTATACCATCTTCTGCCGAGCAGCCATGAGATGTGGATGGCATGCCGTCCTTCTGCACCGTCTGCTGCCAGCCAAAGATGTAAAAGATAGATGGCATGGATCAAAACAAGAAATAGACCAGATTTGTTTTGTACTCATTTGCCTCCTCCCCCGTCTATGGGACTCATTCCTCTAGGTCACACTGCAGTCACTCACAGAGAAGGTGCAGCGAGGTAAATCTAGCCATGTATCTATCAATCAGAGGCCAGGCTAACCTCCTTGTTCCAATAAGAACAATAATTTAGGTGCACCATTTCTTATTGGAACCCTCCGTGAAGTCTTGCCTGAAATACTCCTTGATGTAAAGCCACCCCATTTGTTGATTTTAGCTCCCTGAAGCCAACCCTGTAAGCCATGTCGTCAGTCGCCCCTCCCTCCGTCAGAGCAACGGCAGACAATCGTTCCGCGCCTTTTTTCTGTGCGGACGCCATACCAAGGCAAGCATGGAGGCCACTCAGCTCACTTTGGCAATCAGGAGCACATTAAACACACACGCATTATCCAGCAGTATATGCAGCACCAGAACCTGGCACAGCGATACCGGGCGAGGAGGCGACGTCAGCGCGGTCATGTGAGTGATCAGGACATGGACACAGATTTCTCTGAAAGCATGGGCCCTGCCAATGCATGCATCACGGTGCTAGTGGGGCAGGTTCATGCTGTGGAACACCGATTCTGGGCTCGGGAAACAAGCACAGACACCAGGGCGGTTAGAAGAGCACAGGAGGGCGCGGTACGCATCAGAGAAGCTTTGAAAACCAGTTTCATGACTGGCCAGGCTACGGTGTGAAAGTTCTGTTTGTTTCTCCATGATGAAACCCCCGCCCCTTGGTTCACTCTACTTCCCTGTAAGCTAACCACCCTCCCCTCCTCCCTTCGATCACCGCTTGCAGAGGCAATAAAGTCATTGTTGCTTCACATTCATGCATTCTTTATTCATTCATCACACAAATAGGGGGATGACTACCAAGGTAGCCCAGGAGGGGTGGTGGAGGAGGGAAGGAAAATGCCACACAGCACTTTAAAAGTTTACAACTTTAAAATTTATTGAATGCCAGCCTCCTTTTTTTTGGGCAATCATCTGTGGCGGAGTGGCTGGTTGGCCGGTGGCCCCCTCACCGCGTTCTTGGGCGTCTGGGAGTGGAGGCTATGGAACTTGGGGAGGAGGGCGGTTGGTTACACAGGGGCTGTAGTGGCAGTCTGTGCTCCAGCTGCCTTTGCTGCAGCTCAACCATACACTGGAGCATACTGGTTTGGTCCTCCAGCAGCCTCAGCATTGAATCCTGCCTCCTCTCATCATGCTGCCGCCACATTTGAGCTTCAGCCCTGTCTTCAGCCCGCCACTTACTCTCTTCAGCCCGCCACTTACTCTCTTCAGCCCACCACCTCTCCTCCCGGTCATTTTGTGCTTTCCTGCACTCTGACATTATTTGCCTCCATGCATTCGTCTGTGCTCTGTCAGTGTGGGAGGACAGCATGAGCTCAGAGAACATTTCATCTCGAGTGCGTTTTTTTTTTTTTCCTTTCTAAGCTTCACTAGCCTCTGGGAAGGAGAAGATCCTGTGATCATTGAAACACATGCAGCTGGTGGAGAAAAAAAAAGGACAGCGGTATTTAAAAAGACACATTTTATAAAACAGTGGCTACACTCTTTCAGGGTAAACCTTGCTGTTAACATTACATAAATAGCACATGTGCTTTTGTTACAAGGTCGCATTTTGCCTCCCCCCACCGCGTGGCTACCCCCTCAACCCTCCCCTCTCCCCGTGGCTAACAGCGGGGAACATTTCTGTTCAGCCACAGGCAAACAGCCCAGCAGGAATGGGCTCCTCTGAGTGTCCCCTGAAGAAAAGCACTCTATTTCAACCAGGTGACCATGAATTATATCTCACTCTCCTGAGGATAACACAGAGAGATAAAGAACGGATGTTGTTCGAACGCCAGCAAACATACACTGCAATGCTTTGTTGTACAATGATTCCCGAGTACGTGTTACTGGCCTGGAGTGGTAAAGTGTCCTACCATGAAGGACGCAATAAGGCTGCCCTCCCCAGAAACCTTTTGCAAAGGCTTTGGGAGTACATCCAGGAGAGCCGCGAATGCCAGGGCAAAGTAATCATTACACATGCTTGCTTTTAAACCATGTATAGTATTTTAAAAGGTACACTCACCGGAGGTCCCTTCTCCGCCTGCTGGGTCCAGGAGGCAGCCTTGGGTGGGTTCGGGGGATACTGGCTCCAGGTCCAGGGTGAGAAACAGTTCCTGGCTCTCGGGAAAACCGGTTTCTCCGCTTGCTTGCTGTGAGCTATCTACAACCTCATCATCATCATCATCTTCTTCGTCCCCAAAACCTGCTTCCGTATTGCCTCCATCTCCATTGAAGGAGTCAAACAACACGGCTGGGGTAGTGGTGGCTGAACCCCCTAAAATGGCATGCAGCTCATCATAGAAGCGGCATGTTTGGGGCTCTGACCCGGAGCGGCCGTTCGCCTCTCTGGTTTTCTGGTAGGCTTGCCTCAGCTCCTTCAGTTTCACGCGGCACTGCTTCGGGTCCCTGTTATGGACTCTGTCCTTCATGCCCTGGGAGATTTTGACAAAGGTTTTGGCATTTCGAAAACTGGAACGGAGTTCTGATAGCACGGATTCCTCTCCCCATACAGCGATCAGATCCTACCTCCTGTTCGGTCCATGCTGGAGCTCTTTTGCGATTCTGGGACTCCATCATGGTCACCTCTGCTGATGAGCTCTGCATGGTCACCTGCAGCTTGCCACGCTGGCCAAACAGGAAATGAGATTCAAAAGTTCGCAGTTCTTTTCCTGTCTACCTGGCCAGTGCATCTGAGTTGAGAGTGCTGTCCAGAGCAGTCACAATGGAGCACTCTGGGATAGCTCCCGGAAGCCAATACCGTCGAATTGTGTCCAGAGTACCCCAAATTCTAGCCGGCAAGGCCGATTTAAGCGCTAATCCACTTGTCAGGGGTGGAGTAAGGAAATCGATTTTAAGAGCCCTTTAAGTCGAAATAAAGGGCTTCATCGTGTGGACGGGTGCAGGTTTACATCGATTTAATGCTGCTAAATTCGACCTAAAGTCCTAGTGTAGACCAGGGCAGAGAGGGGGCAGATGCTCCAGGAGTCAGCCACATGCCAGAGTCTCTCCAGGGCCCGGGGTTACTGTCCGGACAAGGGGAAGCTTCCCCCCGGTGTCAGCCATGCTGCCAAACACTACGCAGAGCCTGGGCTGATCACCCTGAGAGGGGGCAGCTCCCCCGCGTGCCACCCACGCTGCCTCAGTGTGCACAGAGCCTGGGAAAATCACCCAGATAGGAGGTAGCTTCCCCCATGTGACCCACGCTGTCTGAGTTTGTGCAGAGCCTGGGCCAATCGCCCGGAGAGGGTGTAGCTGCCTCGGGTGTGAGCCACGCTGCCTGAGACTGCGCAGAGCCTGGGGTGATCACCAGAGAGGGTCCAGCTGCCCCAAATGCACCCCATGATACCTGAGTCTGCGCAGAGCCTGGGCCGATTGACCTGAAATGGGGCAGCTGCCCCAAGTGTGATCCACGCTGCCTGAGTCAGTACAGTTACTGGGCAATGGCCCAGAGAGGGGGCAGCTTCCCGAGATGAGCCACGCTGCCTCAGTCTGCGCAGAGCCTCGGCTGATCGGCCGGAGAGGGGGAAGCTTACCTGGGTGTCAGCCACGCTGCCAAATTCTGCACAGAGCCTGGGCCCATGGCTGGGAGAGGGGGCAGCTGCCCTGGGTGTCCTCCATGCTGCCTCAGTCTGCGCAGAGATTGGTCCAATCGCCTGGAGAGAGGACAGCTGCCCTGGGTGTCAGCCACACTGCCTGAGTCTGCTCAGAGCCTGGGCCGATATCCTGGAGAGAGGGAAGCTGCCCCAGTTGTAAGCTTCGCTGTCTGAGTCTCCACAGAACCTGAGCCGCCCGCCCGAAGAGAGGGCAGCTGCCCCGGATGTGAGCCACGCTGCCTGAGTCTGCGCAGAGCCTGGGCCGATCGTCCGGAGAAGGGGCAGCTGCCCCAAATGTGCCCCACGATGCCTGAGTCTGCGCAGTGACTGGGCCGATGGCCCAGAGAGGGGGCAGTTTCCCTGAGTGTGTGCCTGTGACAAATTTGAGGATTTTTGTAGTGTTTTACATGAATAGTGTGCGCGCCTCAGTTTCCCTGTGTGCTGCATGTTTAACAAGGTGGTAGGAGAGGGTTTGTTGTTGCAGAGGACCAGTTGTGACCTCGCATAGCAGCCGGGACCCCCAGATAATGACCTGGAGATGGGGAAACCTAATAACTGGTGGCCTGGTGACTAAGAGGCCCAGCCTAGCTTGTCCGTCAGCTTGTTCTGGTCAGTGGGAGGACAAAGGGCTGAGGAGAGAGGACCCCCGTGACCTGACCAACCAGTTCCAGCCAGAGGGGAACAAAGGACTGAAGAGAGAGGGCCCCAGCGACCTGTTTACCTGGGACAGAAGACAAAGTACAGGGGAGGAGCTGTTGGAGCTGGTGATATCGGATGCCCAGCTGGAAAGCGCAGGCAGGGGCGACTCGACCAATTTTGCTGCCCCAAGCAGTCGCCAACGAATTGCCGCCACACCTGGAAGAGCGGTGGAGCTGCTGCTGAATTGCCGCAGCGGGACACGGACTGCCGCCCCATTCTTGGGAAGCTGGTGGAAGGAGCCGGCCCTGAGCGCAGGGTCTCCAGACTAGAGAGAGAGCAGGCAGAGTCCACCTGGATGCAGGAGAGACATGGATGTGCTGTGCTGAGGGAGGCCAGGCCGGAAGGCCCTGAGAGTTTCCTATGCTGTGTTCATACACTCAAAAACCCTCCTGTTTTACTCTGGCTGAGAGTCACTCTAGTCTAGGAAACAGGGTTGCATTATTCCCTCTGGGAGTGGAGGCCCCGGAGGTCCAGAGTGAGTGGACTCCCTGCAGGGACCCACAGCAAGAGACAGGTGTGCTAAGGTTCAGAGAGATGCAGTTCCAAGAGGCAGAGGGGCTTAACCCCCGAGAGAGAGTGGACCCCCGAGAAGGGCTGTCACACTGAAAGGGGTTCCCCCCAGGGACCACATGGGGCTAGGAGTGGGCACGACCTGTGAGTCAGTGACAGGGGGCAGCTGCCCCAGGTGTGACCCACCCTGCCTGAGTCTCCGCAGAGCCTGGGCCAATCACGCGGAGAGTTGCCAGCCCCAGGTGTCAGTCACGCCGCCTGAGTCTGCACAGAGCCTGGGCCGATCGCCCGGAGAGGGGACAGCTGCTCGGGGCGTCAGCCACGCGCCCTGAGTCTGCGCGGAGCCTGGGCCAACTGCCCGGACAGGGGGCAGCTGCTCGGGGCGTCAGCCATGCGGCCTGAGTCTGCGCAGAGCCTGGGCTGATCATCCGGAGAGGGGGCAGCTGCCCGGGGCGTCAGCCACGCTCCCTGAGTCTGCGCGGAGCCTGGGCCGACTGCCCGGACAGGGGGCAGCTGCTCGGGGCGTCAGCCATGCGGCCTGAATCTGCGCAGAGCCTGGGCTGACTGCCCGGACAGGGGGCAGCTGCTCGGGGTGTCAGCCATGCGGCCTGAGTCTGCGCAGAGCCTGTGCCGATCATCTGGAGAGGGGGCAGCTGCCCGGGGCATCAGCCACGCTGCCTGAGTCTGTGCAGAGCCTGGGCCGATCACCCGGAGAGGGGGCAGCTGCTCGGGGCGTCAGCCACGCAGCCTGAGTCTGCATGGAGCCTGGGCCGACTGCCCGGACAGGGGGCAGCTGCTCGGGCGTCAGCCATGCAGCCTGAGTCTGCGCAGAGCCTGGGCCGATCATCTGGAGAGGGGGCAGCTGCCGGGGGCGTCAGCCATGCTGCCTGAGTCTGCGCAGAGCCTGGGCCGATCACCCGGAGAGGGGGCAGCTGCTCGGGCATCAGCCATGTGGCCTGAGTCTGCGCAGAGCCTGGGCCGATCATCTGGAGAGGGGGCAGCTGCCCGGGGCATCAGCCACGCTGCCTGAGTCTGCGCAGAGCCTGGGCCTGTCACTGGGCGGCTTCCGGGTCTCACGTTGCATTGCGGTGCCAACTGTGCACGCAGGGGATGGGCGGGGCTGTGTGCGTTAACCCTTGCGTTGCTGGAAAGGGGCTGAGGAAGGACAAAACTCATAACGAGGTCGGGGTGAGGACTCTAGCTCCCAGCAGTCCCCGCGCCGGGGGAACTACGGCTCCCAGCAGCCCCCGCGCCGGGGGAACTACGGCTCCCAGCAGCCCCCGCGCCGGGGGAGCGACTCCAACGCCCAGCAGCCCCGGGGCGGCCCGAGGTTTCCGCGGCGGAGGGAAGATGGAGGAAATCGGAATCTTGGTGGAGAAAACCCAGGTGCAGGTCGAGGGGGACCCGGCGGGGGGTGGCTCGGGGATCCCCGCTCCCGCTCCGCTTGGACGAGCTCCAGTCCCCGCCACCGCCCTCCTGGTTCGCGCCCCGCCGGCAGCCGCGCTCCTGGGGAGATGCCGAGTCACGGCGGCCCGGCCCGGAGTGCGCCCCCTCGCGCGATCCGGGCATGGAACCCAGGAGTCCGGGCTTCCCCCTCTCCCCCCTCTCCGCGCGATCCGGGCATGGAACCCAGGAGTCCAGGCTTCCCCCTCTCCCCCCGCCCGCGCGATCCGGGCATGGAACCCAGGAGTCCGGGCTCCCCCCCCTCATCCCCGAGCGATCCGGGCATGGAACCCAGGAGTCTGGGCTTCCCCCCCTCCCTCCCAAAATCCGGGCATGGAACCCAGGATTCTGGGCTCATTTCCAGTTTCTCTACATCCTTTCTATACATTGATGACCAAAACTGGACACAGTACTCCAGCTGAGGCGTAACTAGGGCCGAGTAGAGTGTTACTGTCACCTCCCATGACTTGCATGCTGGGTCTCTGTTAATGCAACCTAAAATTGCATTTGCTTTTTTTGCAACCGCATCAGATTGCTGATTCGTGTTGAGGTGTGATCCACCACAACTCCCAGATTCTTCTCAGCCATGCTGCTGCCCAGCCAGTAATCCCCCATTCTGAATTTGTGCATTCGGTTCTTCTTCCGTAAATGTAGCACCTGACGTTTGTCTTTGTTGAATTTCATTTTGTTGCCTATAACCCAGTTCTCCAGTTTATCAAGATCTCTCTTAATTTTAGCTCTATCCTCCAAAGTGTTTGCAAACACTTCCCCCCTCCCCCTCCCCGCGCTGTGTGTCATTGGCAAATTTGATCAGTATGCTCTCTGTTCCTACTTCTGAGTCATTAATAAAGATGTTAAACAACACTGGACCCAGAACAGATGCCTGTGGAACCCCACTTGATACCTCCTTCCAATCTGACATCATTCCATTAATAGTTACTCTGAATTATGTAGCCACTCAATGGTAGTTCTGTCGAGCCTGCATTTCTCCAGCTTACTTATCAGACTGTCATGTGGGACTATGTGTAAAGTAGGGCTGTCGATTAATCGCAGTTAACCCACACGATTAACTAAAAGAAAAATTAATCATGATTAATTGCAGTTTTAGTCACATTGTTAAACAATAGAACACCAATTGAAATTTATCTAAATATTTTTGGATGTTTTTCTACATTTTCAAATATATTGATTTCAATTACAACACAGAATACAAAATGTACAGTGTTCACTTTATATGATTTTTATTACAAATATTTGCACTATAAAAATGATAAGAGAAATAGTATTTTTCAATTCACCTAATACAAGTACTGCAGTACAATTTCTTTATCATGAAGGTGCAACTTACAGGGTTTTTTGTAACACAACTGCACTCAAAAACAAAACAATGTAAAACTTTAGAGCCTACAAGTCCACTCAGTCCTCCTACTTCTTCAGCCAATCGCTAAGACAAACAGGTTTGTTTACATTTACGGGCAATAAAGCTGCCCGCTTATCATTTACAATGTTGACTGAAAATGAGAATAGGCGTTCTCATGGCACTTTTGTACCCAGCATTGCAAGATAATTACATGCCAGATATACTAAACATTTATATACCCCTTCATGTATCTACCACCACTCCAGAGGACAGTCTTCCATGCTGATGATGCTCATTTAAAAAAAAAAGCATTAATTAAATTTGTGACTCAACTCATTGGAGGAGAGTTTTGTCTCCTCTCTGTTTTACCCGCTTTCTGTCATATATTTTGTGTTATGGCAGTGTCAGATGATGATCCAGCACATGTTTGTTTTAAGAACACTTTCACTGCAGATTTGACAAAATGCAAAGAAGGCACCAGTGTGAGATTTCTAAAGATAGCTACAGCACTCGACTCAAAGTTTAAGAATGTGAAGTGAACACTCCAATGCAGAAACTACAGAACTCGAACTACCAAAAAAGAAAATCAACCTTCTGCTGGTGGCATCTGACTCAGTTGATGAAAATGAACATGCATCGGTCCACACTGCTTTGGATCGTTATCAAGCAGAACCTGCCATAAACATGGGTGCATGTCCTCTGGAATGGTGGTCGAAGCATGAAGGGACATGTGAATCTTTAGCACATCTGGCACCTAAATATCTTGCAGCGCCGGCTACAAAGTGCCAGGCGAATGCCAGTTCTCTCTTTCAGGTGACATTGCAAACAAAAAGTGGGCAGCATTAAATCCTGCAAATGTAAACAAACTTGTCAGAGCGATTGGCTGAACAAGAATTAGGACTGAGTGAACGTCTAGGCTCTAAAGTTTTACATTGTTTTATTTTTGAATGCAGTTTTTTGGACATAATTCTACATTTGTAAGTTCAACTTTCATGATAAAGAGATTGCATACAGTATAGAATTATAGAATATCAGGGTTGGAAGGGACCTCAGGAGGTCATCTAGTCCAACCCCCTGCTCAAAGCAGGACCAATCCCCAACTAAATCATCCCAGCCAGGGCTTTGTCAAGCCTGACCTTAAAAATATCTAAGGAAGGAGATTCCACCACCTCCCTAGGTAACGCATTCCAGTGTTTCACCACCCTCCTAGTGAAAACGTTTTTCCTAATATCCAACCTAAACCTCCCCCACTGCAACTTGAGACCATTACTCCTTGTTCTGTCATCAGCTACCACTGAGAACAGTCTAGATCCATCCTCTTTGGAACCCCCTTTCAGGTAGTTGAAAGCAGTTATCAAATCCCCCCTCATTCTTCTCTTCTGAAGACTAAACAATCCCAGTTCCCTCAGCCTCTCCTCATAAGTCATGTGTTCCAGTCCCCTAATCATTTTTGTTGCCCTCCACTGGACTCTTTCCAATTTCTCCAGATCCTTCTTGTAGTGTGGGCCCCAAAACTGGACACAATACTCCAGCTGAGACCTCACCAATGTTGAATAGAGGGGAACAATCACGTCCCTCAATCTGCTGGCAATGCCCCTACGTATACATCCCAAAATGCCATTGGCCTTCTTGGCAACAAGGGCACACTGTTGACTCATATCCAGCTTCTCGTCCACTGTAACCCCTAGGTCCTTTTCTGCAGAACTGCTGCCGAGCCATTCGGTCCCTAGTCTGTTGCGGTGCATGGGGTTCTTCCGTCCTAAGTGCAGGACTCTGCACTTGTCCTTGTTGAACCTCATCAGATTTCTTTTGGCCCAGTCCTCTAATTTGTCTAGGGCCCTCTGTATCCTATCCCTACCCTCCAGCGTATCTACCTCTTCTCCCAGTTTAGTGTCATCTGCAAACTTGCTGAGGGTGCAATCCACACCATCCTCCAGATCATTTATGAAGATATTGAACAAAACCAGCCCGAGGACCGACCCTTGGGGCACTCCACTTGATACCAGCTGCCAACTAGACATGGAGCCACTGATCACTACCCGTTGAGCCCGACAATCTAGCCAACTTTCTATCCACTTTATTGTCCATTCATCCAGCCCATACTTCTTTAACTGGCTGGCAAGAATACTGTGGGAGACGGTGTCAAAAGCTTTGATAAAGTCAAGGAACAACACGTCCACCGCTTTCCCCTCATCCACAGAGCCAGTTATCTTGTCATAGAAGGCAATTAGATTAGTCAGGCATGACTTGCCCTTGGTGAATCCATGCTGATTGTTCCTTATCACTTTCCTCTCCTCTAAGTGGTTTAGAATTGATTCCTTGAGAACCTGCTCCATGATTTTTCCAGGGACTGAGGTGAGGCTGACTGGCCTGTAGTTCCCAGGATCCTCCTTCTTCCGTTTTTTAAAGATGGACACTACATTAGCCTTTTTCCAGTCGTCCAGGACTTCTCCCGATTGCCCTGAGTTTTCAAAGATAATGGCCAATGGCTCTACAATCACATCCGCCAACTCCTTTAGCACTCTCGGATGCAGCGTGTCCGGCCCCATGGACTTGTGCTTGTCCAGCTTTTCTAAATAGTCCCGAACCACTTCTTTCTCCACAGAGGGCTGGTGATCTCCTCCCCATGCTGTGCTGTCCAGTGCAGTAGTTTGGGAGCTGACCTTGTTGGTGAAGACAGAGGCAAAAAAAGCATTGAGTACATTAGCTTTTTCCACATCCTCTGTCACGAGGTTGCCTCCCTCATTCAGTAAGGGGCCCACACTTTCCTTGACTTTCTTCTTGTTGCTAACATACCTGAAGAAACCCTTCTTGTTACTCTTCACATCTCTTGCTAGCTGCAACTCCAGGTGTGATTTGGCCTTCCTGATTTCACTCCTGTATGCCCGAGCAATATTTTTATACTCTTCCCTGGTCATTTGTCCAATCTTCCACTTCTTGTAAGCTTCTTTTTTGTGTCTAAGATCAGCAAGGATTTCACTGTTAAGCCAAGCTGGTCACCTGCCGTATTTACTATTCTTTCTACACATCGGGATGGTTTGTCCCTATAACCTCAATAAGGATTCTTTAAAATACAGCGAGCTGTCCTGGACTCTTTTCCCCCTCATGTTATTTTCCCAGGGGATCCTGCCCATCAGTTCCCTGAGGGAGTCAAAGTCTGCTTTTCTGAAGTCCAGGGTCTGTATTCTGCTGCTCTCCTTTCTTCCCTGTGTCAGGATCCTGAACTCGACCATCTCCTGGTCACTGCCTCCCAGGTTCCCATCCACTTTAGCTTCCCCTACTAATTCTTCCTGGTTTGTGAGCAGCAGCTCAAGAAGAGCTCTGCCCCTAGTTGGTTCCTCCAGCACTTGCACCAGGAAATTGTCCCCTACACTTTCCAAAAACTTCCTGGACTGTCTGTGTACCGCTGTATTGCTCTCCCAGCAGATATCAGGGTGATGGAAGTCTCCCATGAGAATCAGGGCGTGCGATCTAGTAACTTCTGCGAGTTGCCGGAAGAAAGCCTCGTCCCCTTGGTCCGATGGTCTATAGCAGACTCCCACCACGACATCACCCTTGTTGCTCACACTTTTAAACTTGAATCCAGAGACACTCAGGCAGGGCAGAAAAGGTGGGGGAGTTGCATTGTATGTAAGAGAGCAGTATGACTGCTCAGAGCTCTGGTATGAAACTGCAGAAAAACCTGTCCTTCCTGAACAGCTTTTATCCATCCATGACAGTACTCCAGTCATGTGAGTTATCCCACCAAGTCTCTGTTATTCCAATCATATCATAATTCCTTGACTGTGCCAGGACTTCCAGTTCTCCCTGCTTGTTTCCCAGGCTTCTTGCATTTGTGTATAGGCACTTGAGATAACTCGCTGATCGTCCCTCTTTCTCAGTATGAGGCAGGAGCCTTCCCCTCTCGCGCGCTCCTGCTCATGCTTCCTCCCGGTATCCCACTTCCCCAGTTACCTCAGGGCTTTGGTCTCCTTCCCCCGGTGAACCTAGTTTAAAGTCCTCCTCACTAGGTTAGCCAGCCTGCTTGCGAAGATGCTCTTCCCTCTCGTCGTTAGGTGGAGCCCGTCTCTGGCTAGCACTCCTCCTTCTTGGAACACCATCCCATGGTCAAAGAATCCAAAGCCTTCTCTCTGACACCACCTGCGTAGCCATTCGTTGACTTTCACGATTCGACGGTCTCTACCCAGGCCTTTTTCCTTCCACGGGGAGGATGGACAAGAAGACCACTTGCACCTCAAACTTCTTTATCCTTCTTCCCAGAGCCACATAGTCTGCAGTGATCCGCTCAAGGTCATCATTGGTGCCCAGTACTTGTATTAGGTGAATTGAAAAATATATTTCTTTATCATTTTTATAGTGCAAATATTTGTAATAAAAATCATATAAAGTGAGTGCTGTGCACTTTGTATTCTGTGTTGTAATTGAAATCAATATATTTGAAAACGTAGAAAACATCCAAAAATATTTAAATAAATGTTATTCTATTATTGTTTAACAGCACGATTAATTGCAATGAATTTTTTTAATCACTTGACAGCAGCCCTAGTCAAAAGCCTTGCTGAAGTCCAAGTATATTATTTCCACTGCATTCCCCCTATCCACCAAATTCTGTCAAAGAAGGAAATCAAGCTGGTTTGGTGTGATTTGTTCTTGGTAAATCCATGCTGGCTGCTAGTGATCACCCCTTCATCCTCCAGGTGTTCTCAAAGTGAATGTTTCATACATTGCTCTAGTACAGGGGTTCTCAAACTGCAGGTCGGGACCCCTCAGGGAGTTGCGAGGTTATTGCATGGGGGTTGCAAGCTGTCAGCCTCCAACCCAAACCCTGCTTTGCCTCCAGCATTTATAATTGTGTTTAAATATATAAAAAAATTATTTTAATTTATAAGGGGGGTCGCATTCAGAGACTTGTTATGTGAAAGGGGTCAGCAGTACAAAAGTTTGAGAACCACTGCTCTAGTACCTTCCCAGGTATCGAGGCCAGGCTCACTGGTCTATAGTTCCCTGGCTCCTCCTTTTTAAAGATAGTCCCTACGCTAGCCCTTCTCCAGTGTTCCAGGACCTCTCCTGTCATCCATGAGTTTACAGATACTATTGCCAGTGGCTCTGATATTTCTTCAGCTAATTCCTTCACCCTCAGGTGAGTAGCATCTGGCTTGGGTGATTTGAATTCGTTCAGATTGGTCAGAAAATCTCTGGTGTTCCTCTAGTCCCTTCATTCCCCCCATCCCTATCTGATGGGGGCGGGATGGGGGTGTCTGACTCTTGCTGCCCAGCTGGGCTCAGGGCCCGGTGCTTGGCATCCCGGCAGCTGGGTGGGATCAGATCGGGTGTGAGACTTTTGCTGCTCAGAGGGAGCTTCACCCCTCCCTGAGCTGGGGTCACCCCTGAGCTGGGGTGTCCAGCTCTCACCTTGCCTGTCTGTGGCTGTCCTAGGATGAGCTGCCTGCGCTGGCTATCTCCAGGCCCCAGACTGGCCTGTCCTTCCTGGCCCCGGAGCCCGAGGACCTGGAGGATCTCTACAGCCGCTACAAGGTGAGTTGGGGGCTGGGGTGGCGGGAGAGGGTTGCCCTTAGATGGGAGGTGTGTTGGGAGGGCAGGCCTCAGGGTGGGAGTGGCTCTCTGACCGGATGGTGGAGTTAGGGGGATGCCCTCCGATGGGAGCTGTGGGTGGCAGGCTGGGATGGCAGGCCCCGAGGTGGGGGCAGCATGTGACCTTGGCCTGGAGCTGGGATCTGATGGCATCTCTGAGTAGGGTTGTGGGGCCAGGGACCTGGGAGATCTGGGCCCCAGTAACCTCTGGTGGGTTTGGTTCTTCCAGTCCCATTCCCCTCTGCTGCACAGCACCCCTGGGAGCCCACTTCCCTGCAGGTCACCCAGCCGCAGTGCTGAGCAGGGAGCTTTCTGGTGCTCGGCCCGTGGCACCACTTCCTCTAGCAGCTACTGCGGGTACCTGAGCAGAGCAGGGAGGAGGGGCTGTCTGTCTGTCCGTCCGTCCGTAGAAGCTGCAGCAGGAGCTGGAGTTCCTGGAGGTGCAGGAGGAGTACATCAAGGATGAGCAGAAGAACCTGAAGAAGGAGTTCTTGCACGCGCAGGAGGAGGTGAAGCGCATCCAGAGCATCCCGTTGGTCATCGGCCAGTTCCTGGAGGCCGTGGACCAGAACACGGCCATCGTGGGCTCTACCACAGGTGCAGCTGGAGGAGCGGGATTGCGGGGGAGGGGAGCTGTGCACGGGGGTCCGGGCCCCGGCTTTGCCTGGCTTACCCCCATCTGCCTCTCACCCGCAGGCTCCAATTACTACGTGCGGATCCTGAGCACCATTGACCGGGAGCTGCTGAAGCCCAATGCCTCGGTGGCCCTCCACAAGCACAGCAACGCGCTGGTGGATGTGCTGCCACCCGAGGCTGACAGCAGCATTATGATGCTGACATCAGGTGGGTGCTCCCTGCGCCAGCCCCAGGGGCAGCCGGTGCCACGGGGAGCAGCATGCCCAGTGCCTATGGGGGCAGAGCTGAGGGTCCCATGGGCATGCGGAGAGTGCTGGACAGGGAAGGCGGGGGTCCCACGGCTGTGCTGGACAGGGGGCGGGAGGTCCCCCAGTTGTGCTGTGAATGCCGGGAGTGCAGGTTTTCTGGGGAGCGGAGGTCCCCTGGCCATTATGAGTAGGGGAGGCAGGGGTTCCCTGCCCGTGCTGGGCTCAGCCCTGGTGTGTGCCCACAGATCAGAAACCAGACGTGATGTACGCTGACATCGGCGGGATGGACATCCAGAAGCAGGAGGTGAGGGAGGCCGTGGAGCTGCCCCTCACCCACTTTGAGCTCTACAAGCAGGTGAGTGGGGGGCGAGACTGGGCCGGCTGGGGCTACATCCTGGGTGGCTGTGCCCTGCGCTAGGGCTGAGCTCCATCCTGCAGGTCCAGCATGGGTCCTCCTCTCACTGTGCCCTATAGCTGGGGGGACTCCTGCGGGGCTTGGGGCTGTGTGCTCAGGGGCTGGGCTGGGGTTGGCAAGTCGCTGTCAGATCAGGAGAGGCACAGAACCCTTGACTTTCGGCAGCACCGGGTGTAACTGGTGTCCAGACCCCAGCTCACCAGCTTGCTGGGCCCCTCAAGGGCAGGATGGGGGAGCCCCCAGTAACCCCCTCTGTCCTCCTCAGATCGGCATTGACCCCCCGCGCGGCGTCCTGATGTATGGCCCCCCGGGCTGTGGGAAGACTATGCTGGCCAAAGCCGTGGCCCATCACACCACAGGTGAGCAGGGTGCTGGACTGCGGGGGAAGGGGGAGCACCAGTGCCCAGCTAGTACCATGGGAGTCTGTCAAGGATGCCTGGGTTCTCTAGCGCAAAGGTACCAGGCGACCTGTGGTCCCGGCTCAAGGTCTAGAAGGGCCCCAGCTTTGTGCCCAAGACGGTTGGTGCTGCAGGGGCTGGTGCCAGGGCTGTGTGGCACGGGGAGCCTGTGGGTTGCCCCAGGGCGTGCCTGTCCCATGGCGGGGTATCTCTCATGGCCAGGGATGGAGTGGGGCTGCTGTCTTCCAGGGGAGCTGGGCACTAATGCTGTCTACCCATCTGTCCAGCTGCCTTCATCCGCGTGGTGGGCTCGGAGTTTGTGCAGAAGTACCTGGGTGAGGGGCCGCGCATGGTGCGGGATGTCTTCCGGCTGGCCAAGGAGAATGCGCCTGCCATCATCTTCATAGACGAGATAGATGCCATCGCCACCAAGCGCTTTGACGCCCAGACAGGGGGTGAGCAGGGGGCGAGGCGCTGTGCCCGCCCCTCTGGGTGTGCAGGCTCCGATCTGGCCCCAGGACTGGCTCGGGGGGAGCAGGAGCGGGCATGGGACATGGGGCCTCTTCCCTCTAGGGTACCGGACCCAAGTCCCAGCAGGTGGGGGGAGCAGAGAGCTGCAGTCCCCACCCCACTCCTTGTAGATGTCAGTGTCACACTGGGGTGAGCCCCTCAGGTTCCGGCCAGTCCCATGGTGGGCAGTGGGGTGGGGGGACTGTGAGGGAGGCTGGGCCAGCAGGATTGGGGGTAGTGGCGGAGGTGTGCAAATGTGGAGTGGCAGTGGTGGGCAAGGCTGAGGTGCACTGGGTGGGGACAGTAGTGGCAGGAGATTGGGGGGAGGGGATAAGGGGGGGAGGGAGGAGCGGCTGGAGGGGAGGGGGAAGGGAGTGGGTTAGGCAGGGCTGGCAGGGTGGGGGTGGGCACTGGAGAAGGGGGTGATGCGGGAGGGGACAGGAATGGGGATGAGGGTAGATAGTGGGGGGCAGGGGTGTCTGTGCCCAGCGCTGGCTCTCCAGGTGCCCCGCTCACCGGGCTGTGCCCCTTTCCCCAGCCGACAGGGAGGTGCAGCGCATCCTGCTGGAGCTGCTCAACCAGATGGATGGCTTTGATCAGAACGTCAACGTCAAGGTGCGGGAGAGCAGGGGCTGGGATGGGGGGTGACAGGCATTGCTGTGCCAGCCCCCAGATTTCTCCCTGAGGTGGTGGGATGTGGGGGACCGAATGGGGGCAAAGGCACTGCTGTCCCAGCGAGGCTGGAGGGCGCAGGACCAAGGGGGCTGAGTCTCCCCATTGGGGATGGGCAGAGAGCTCTCCTGAGGGGTGATTGTGCGCTCTTGCCCTCCAGGTGATCATGGCCACAAACCGGGCAGACACGCTGGACCCCGCCCTGCTGCGGCCTGGTCGCCTCGACCGCAAGATTGAGTTCCCCCTGCCCGACCGGCGCCAGAAGCGCCTCATCTTCTCCACCATCACCAGCAAGATGAACCTGTCTGAGGAAGTGGACCTGGAGGACTGTATCCTGCCCGGAGCCTGGCATGGGGCGGGAAGGGTGGCACAGCAGGAAGACTGTGTTCCACTGGGTGCCCAGCACATGTTTGGGCTGGGCTGCGTCCTAGTGGATCCCTAGCACAGGGGGCGGAGCTGCGTCTTGGCTGGCTGACGTGGGGGGACACGGCGGGGGAGCTGTGTCCTATTGGGTGCCTAGCACGGGGGGGAAGCTGCGTCCCGTTGGCTGGCTTGCTGGCATGGGGGGGCGCAGCAGGGAGGCTGCGTCCCACTGGGTGCCCGGCACTGAGGAAGGGATGTCTCGGGCCCAGCTCATAAGAAGGTGCCTGTCAGTCCTGTGCTGCCCCACACGGGGTTGACCCAGTGACCCAGGCCACAGCTCTGCCCCACTCTCCCTGTGTCACACACACATGCCTGAGGGTCCAGGGGGTGCACTGATCCAAGAACCCCTCCTCTCCCTAGGCACCCCTGCTGGAGGGGATGTCTTCTGGCCACCTCCAGGGCTGGGGTCAGGGTGGAGTCGGGCTACAGGTGCGGGCACGACAGCTGGGAGCTGTTCTGTCCCCCTCTGACACGTGGCTAGACAGGGGAGCACCAGGGGAGGGTGCGGCTGGGGCTGCCTCCTGCTGGGCAGTGACTGGCACAGCATATGGACTGATTGCTTCACCAAGAGCAGGCAGACGGACACAAGTCTGGCACGAGCCCACAGGGCAAGGGGTGGGCCTGGCTCAGGCTACAGGCTGGAGCAATAAGATAGGAGGGCCCAGGACCCCCAGGGAGAACCTGGCATAGCTGAGCCAGTGCTGTCTGGTTCCGCTCAGGAGTGGGGGGGATGGGGTGAAGCTGGCTCCTGCCTGTGCCTCTGGATCCATAGGGTCCAGAAAGGGTTGGTGGGGGCGGAGAGGGGTCACTCACCAAAAAACCTATCCTCTGACTCTAGCCCCCAACATGCCCACTCCTCCTGTCTGGGGCCTCTGGACTTGTCGTCATGCCGATCTGCCCCCTTCCCTCCGCCCAGGAGCTTCATGGGCCCTCAAGCTTGATCCCATCCCTCTGGGAAGGCTATGAGAAGCCCATCAGGGCCCCCCACCATGGTGCCCTGGTAGCGTTGCTGGCCCCCTGGCGCGTGGGGGAGGAGTAAGGGTGGCAGTGGCTCCCAGGGGCCCTCTCACCATGATCCAGCTCAGCTGCTGTGCAGACATTTCCCTCACTCCTCCCCAGATGTGGCCCGGCCGGATAAGATCTCGGGTGCCGACATCAACTCCATCTGCCAGGAGGTAAATGCTGGGGGACATGGGACAGGGCACCTGGACGCCCCAGGCCATGATATCTGGGTGCTGTGTGTGTTGTGACCTGCTCCTTTTTTGGGGATCCCTCACTGCTCCCCCAAGTCAGCAGGACCACCGCCACAGAATGCGTGGCTGAAGGAACCCTGACTCTGAGATTATGGGGTCCTCTGCTGCTGGGCGATTGTGCATGGAGCTGGTCACTGTGCCCAGCATCCCCCCCACACACACGTATGCACATGGGGGGTTGGGGGGGTCACTGCACCCAGTGTCGTGCCCCCCCCATGCATGTGCCCACATGCACAGGGGGGTCACTACTCAGCACCCACCCTACCCCAGACATATGCCCATTGTGCACATGGTGGGTTGGGGTCACTGTGCCCCGCGTTGCCCCCACACGTGTGCGCAGAGTGGGATGGTGGGGTCACTGCACCTGGTGTTGCCCCCCCATGCATGTGCCCATGTGCACAGGGTGGGATGCAGGGATCACTGCACCCTGGTGCCGCCCCCTCTCACATGTCCCCCTGTGCACAGGGCAGGATGGGAGGGGTCACTGCACCTGGCGGTGACGTCCCCACACGTTTCACAGGGCAGGATGGGGAGGGGGTCACTGTGCCCAGCGTCGCCCCCTCACACATGTCTCCGTATGCACAGGGTGGCATGCTGGCCGTGCGGGAGAACCGCTACATCGTCCTGGCCAAGGACTTCGAGAAGGCGTACAAGACGGTCATCAAGAAGGACGAGCAGGAGCACGAGTTCTACAAATGAGGGGCCATGGGGGAGTGTGGGGCAGGCTCGACATCCAACCAATAAACCCATCCCCAGCTCCCTACCTCTGCTGGGAGTGCCGCTGTCTGTCCCTGCGACCTGGCCCAACTTGGAGCCTTGTGGGGAGCGCGGAGCAGGCTAAAATCCCTCCAATAGACCCAGCCCCACACCTCTTCAGGGAGTGCTGGTGTCTGTCCCTGCTGACCGGCCTGGCCCAGCCCAGGGCCCCAGGGGGAGTGTGGAGCAGGCTAACATCCTGCCAATCCCTTCCCCAGCCCCATGCCTCTGGGGGGAGTGCAGGTGTCTGTCCCTGCAGCCTGGGGACCTGTGCTGCCTGGAAAGCTCCCACTAGCCCCCCCCCCCCCCCCCCCGTGCTGCTCGGCAGCCCCCAATCTCAGGTTGGAGATGGTAGGTGGCGGGTAGAGCAAAGGGCCCATGTGTCCCAGACAGGCGTTGTCTTGTCTTGGGCTATAGCAGCTGCTGCCCCCATAGCTCCCTGTGCCCCAGGCAGGGTCTCCCCTGCCCAGTGCTGGAGGCAGAGCTGGCTCTGGCTGCAGTGGGCTCGGAACGCTGCCTGTGGCCAGGCCCGTACTGGGAGCAGAGAGGGAACAGCTGGAGAAGCCCTGGGGGCCTAGGCCAGGGTTGTACCGCATAGTCTGTTCCCCAGACCCACAGCCCTGGGGCTCCCAGTTCATGTTCCCAGGATCCCATCCTCCTCTCCACTGCCACCAACAGGGCTCCTGCCCTGTATTCTCTGGCCGTGCAGAGCCCTCCCTAGCAGTGGGGGCCCATTCTGTCTTCTCCGGCCCCACAAACCCCTCTCCCCAAGCACTGGGACTCTTATCCTGAGTTCCCCAGCCCTCTTCCCCTCAGCAGCAGGGGGTGCAAGGTCTGAGCCCATCATGTGGTTTCTGTCGTACTGGCTGCATCCCTGCTCGCTTGGTTGTTTGCAGTGCTTCCCCCCTTGTGGGGCAGCTGACAGGGGGCAGAGCTCCGCAAAGGAAGGAGAGCCTGGTGCTGGCTTCAGGTGGGCACTGACCTGGCTAGGGGTGTGGGGCTTGGGGGTAATGGACAAGCATTCTGCACACTCTGGGTGTTAGAGCCACTTTTCTGCCACGGCGGTTGACTCAGAAAGTGCCAATGGGACCAAGCAAGCACTCTGTGGTGCCAAGTCATAACAGCCATATGGGGTTAACCCTATGGCCCAGCTAGCTCAGTGTCCTGTCTGCTGCCAGTGGCCTGTGCCGGGTGCTCCAGTTATCGAGTGATTGATCCCATCAGCCAGTCTGGCAGCTGGAGGTTTAGGGATGCCCTGAGCATGGGGTAGCATCCCTGACTATCCTGGCTAATAACACTTCCCACTGAAACTGGGCAGATGGACCGGCCCCCCTGCCAGGCTTCTTTCCTCCATGGCTCCCCATATAACCTGCCAGAGCCAGGCAGCCTGGCAACATTTGAAAACGTAGTTTTGGTTCTTGGAGTCCCTTGGGCTGGTCTCAGCCCACATCAGGCCCTGCCTGTTCTCTGTCTATGGCTCACAAGCAGAGACCTGGCTATAGCTCTGCTGGCCTGACCCCTGAGCTAGACACAGCCAGGTACAGGGAAGAGTTTGTGCAGCGCCCTAGATACGGCCTCAGAGAGATGGATTAACTGCTGCGCTGGGCACACCCTGCCCCTGGCTGCAGGAAGCATCTGCGTTCCAGAGCTCTGGCTGCTGTGCCGGAGCTATGCCGTGGGAGCCATGGTGCAGACATGGCCCAGATCCTCTGAGCACTGAATTGCTTTGGGCTAACTCGAGTCTGGACTCCATGCGTGGGGGCCCGGTGCCATTCCCCTCTGAGCTGGCTTGGAGATTGGACTGGACTATCCCAGGGCCCTTCTGCCCACAAATGCTTGATCTGGGCTGGTTCGGCACCATCTGGGCCTGGAGGGAATTTGGCTTTTCTGGAAATGCAAAATCTGTCCCATGCAAGAACCTCTGGTGGGCCCAGTTCCGTACCAGAGGAACTGAGTGTTAGCCGCTGAACAGAACCCAGTGTCAATCCCCCCTCACCTCTGTTAACAAAGGCTCCAGCTCCCAAACCTGGCTGGGCTCACGGAGCCTCCCAGGGAGAAAGAAGCCGACAAGAAACAAACACTGCCAGGGAGGAGCAGCCCCCCCAGCTGGTTTATGCCCATCATGCAGGACCTGGAGCCCCTGGCCCCAGGGAGGAATGCACTGGGCCTAGCGAGGGGCATCCTGTTAGCAGCAGGACCCATTGCTGGAAATGCGAGCAGCTGTTTGCTCTTGGGGGCTGCCTCTTGCACGGGGCCAGCTGCAAGCCAAGAGGGCATGTGTGCTACAGAATCCGTCCTTCCCTTGAAGGCTGTGATCAATCCTCCCACCCTGCCCAGCACTCTGGGGCAAGGCCCCAGAGCTGGGCAGGGGTGGAGGGTACAAGTGCTGCCAGCTATGTATGTGCTTCCCATGCTTCTCCCCTACATCCCAGCCCCTCTCCTATTTCCGCCTCATCCATCAAAACTCAGGGCCATGGGAGCTGGGACCCAGCCACACGCACACCCTCTGCTCTATCTGGAGTGACTGACCCGCTGGCCAGCTAGTGAGTGAGTCCAAGACCACCCCACATTCCTTGCTCCTAGCAGTGCCCTGTCAACGCCAGGGTTGTGAGCTTCCCCCCAGCAGTGCACTCATACGCACGCCCCAGACCTGCCCAGGGAAGAAGCTGCCGGGCAGGGACTATTATGGGTGGAGGTGGTCAAGATGCAGGCCAATTATGCTGGCAACAGGGCTCAACCCCCTCTAATCCCCACCGCATGTCAGACTGAGATGCTGTCTTCCTGGCTGGGTTAATCATCTCCCAGCCCTGTGCTGCCAGCTGCTGCCCTGGGAGGGGTCCTAGGCTGGTATCACCAGGGCTTTTCTCGACGCCAGGTAGGGCAGCCTCTTTCTTGCCTCCCCCCATCCTTCAAACCTCAGGGCCAACGGAGTCAGGACCCAGCTGCACAGACCCCTCCACAGTGCCAGGAGTGACTGACACCCCTCCCCCCCTGCAACAATGCTGTCAGTGCCGGTGCTGTGAGCTTCCCCCAGCAGTGCCCTGTGAACACCTGGGCTGTGAGCTCCCTCCTAACAGTGCTTTATGAGCACCAGGGCTGTGAGCTTCCCGCAGCAGTGCCCTGTCAATACGAGGGCTGTGAGCTTCTCTCTCCCTCCCCCCATCCCCCCCGCAGTGTCCTGTTAATGCCCAGGCTGTGAGCTCTGGGTATCTGGGCAGGAGCTGGATTAGGGGCTAAAACAGGCTGGTGGGACAGGGTGCTGGGGGGTCTCTGGGCAGGAGCTGGTTTAGTGACTGGGATGGCTAGGGGCAGGGTTTGGCTGCTCCTCAGCAGAATGGGAATGCTCCATTGACATGCTGCAGGAGCCCCAGATGTGAGTCCCAGGCAGGGTCTGGCCCATCTGGGGCGAGTGCAGCAGTTGCAGCTGCAGCAGGGTTCCCTAGGTGCAGGACAGGGGGCGGGAGGGGAAAGTACCTAAGTCTTGATCCAGTCCACACACCCAACCCCCTGAGCCAAGCAGTCTCTGCCCTGGGGCTGGATCAGCGCTGGTGCCCCATGGGGGGAAAATCACTTTGTAGTGGTAATGAAGCCAATGTAATCAGGGTGACCCATTTCAAACAGCTGACAAGAAGGTGTGACTAACAGTATGGAGAAATTAGTTTTTGTAATGACCCATCCACTCCCAGTCTTTATTCAGGCCTAATTTGATGGTGGACCACTACAAAGTGATTTTTCCTGCCTTGGTAGTCTACTGTTGAGAATAGCCCACTTTCACTTTAATTGAATTGTCTGATTAGCACTGACCCCCCACTTGGTAAGGCAACTTCCATCTTTTCATGTACTGGTAGTTCGTATTTTCCACTCCATGCATCTGACAAAGTGGGTTTTAGCCCACGAAAGTTTATGCCCAAATAAATTTGTTAATTTCTAAGGTGCCACAAGGACTCCTCGTTGCTTTTGCTGATACAGACTAATATGGCTACCCCTCTGAAACCCGTCATCTTACTTTCTGTAGCCTCTTCTCTTCCCTCCCTCTGGTGGTGGCTTGCATTACTGAGCCTGACCAGACAGGTTTTTCTGAGCAGCTCCTGCTGCCCTCCTGCCCAGAAGGTCTGCGATTAACTTGTGTTAAAAAAATGTAACACATTAATTATGCCAGGCGTTAACGCAAGTTAATTGAGAGCCCTAATCATAATGCCTCTATATTAGCGGTTCTCAAACTGCAGTTCTCAAACTGACCCCTGTTTTAATGGGGTCACCTGGGCTGGCTTAGACTTGCTGGGACCCAGAGTTAGGATATAGATATTCAGGCCTGTCTGTAAAGGTCTGTACTCTAAGAATTTAGGTGTATTCTTATCACTTAGCTAGTTATAGAGGTATAAAAGAAAGAATCAAAATCACTGTCTGCCGGTGTAAGGGCCTTCTCTTACTGTGACAGTGTGAGGCCCTGTGCTTAGGCTAAGACCTTTGGCTAAGCAGCAGAGGCAGCCATAAGTTGGGAAGCGAATGGTCAGATCCTCACATTCCAAACTAGTCACATTGAAATAAGGTGCTATTGGGCTGTTAGGAATACAATCCTGTCCTGATAATGCCGATTGCCTCCAGATAAAGGAAAGTGCCTCGAAAATGTAAAAGGAAACTTAGTTTGATAGCATCCTGTCTGGCAAGAACTCACTTATCAATAGCTGGGATGTGAAATCCTCATTTCTGTGTTGTTCTATCACTGTAGGCCCCATTTTCCTATTGTTTGTCTATATAATCTCTGTCTGGTTCTGTGATTGTTTCTGTCTGCTATATCATTAATTTTGCTGGGTGTAAACTAATTAAGGTGGTGGGATATAATTGGTTAAATAATCATGTTACAATATGTTAGGATTGGTTAGTTAAATTTCAGTAAAATGGTTGGTTAAGGTATAGCAAAGCAGATCTCAAGTTTTACTATATAGTCTGCAATCAGGAAGTGGGGGGGTGGGGTAGGAACAGGAAATGGGGGTAGGGAACTTGGAATCATGTTTTGCTAAGCGGGGGGGAATGGGAACAGGAACACAGGTAAGGTTCCGTTGTGTCAGAGCTGGGAAGGGGGATGCTAAGGAAGGAAACTGGAATCATGCTTGCTGGAAGGTCACCCCAAAAAACATCAAATTATTTGCACCTTTGGACTTCGGGAATTGTGGCTCTCTGTTCATGCAAGAAGGACCAGGGAAGTAAGTGGGTGAAGGAACAAGCCCCCTAACACCCGGAGCCAAAGCCAAAGCTTGAAGCCCCACTGCCTGGGGCTGAAGCCTGAGAGCTTCAGCCTAGGGCAGCAGGGCTCATGTCACAGACCCCTTGACGGCAGCTGAAGCCCTTGGCCTTTGGCTTGGGTCCCGCACCCAGGGTGGAGGGGCTCAGGCTTTGGCCCCCTACCCAGGATGGTGGGACTTGGGCAGGCTCAGGCTTCAGTTCCCCCTCATGGGGTCATGTAGTAATTTTTGTTGTCAGAAGTGGGTTGCGGTGCAATAAAGTTTGAGAACCCCTGCTCTATATAAATCCATGGTATGCCTGTCAGGGACTCACAGGACTTGTGCTCTCTCTCGGCTCTGTATGGCCCCTGGGAGGAACCTCCTACATCCCTACTCGGGGGTCCACTTTCTCTCGGGTTAAGACATAGGCCGCTCCGCTTCCTGGAACCACACCTCTCTGAGCCTTAATATACCTGTCTCTTGCCGTGGGCCCCCTCAGGGAGTCCACTGGCTCTGGACCCCCAGGGCCGCTACACCCAGAGGGAATAATGCCACCCTGATATCTAGACTGGAGCAACTCTCAGCCAGTGTAAAACAGGAGGGTGTATTGAGTGGCTACCATGCTGAAACCAGCACAGGAAACTCTCAGGGCCTCAGACCTAGCATCCTTCAACACAGCACATCTAGGTCTCTTCTGCAGCCAGGTGGGCTCTGCCTGCTCTCCACTACCAGCCCAGAACCCACTCCTTGCAGCTGGGCATCTGATATCACTGTCTCCCAAGTCCCGCCTCTGTCCTTTGTCTTCTGTCCTAGGTAAACAGATTGTCTCGGCCTCCTCTCCTTTCAGCTTCTCCTCTCATCCGTCCCTTGTTTCCCCTCTGGCTGGAACCGGCTGGTCAGGCCACCGGAATCCTCTCTCTGCAGCCCATTGTCCTCATGCTGGCCAGAACCAGCTGTGACTCCCAAGCTGGGCCTCCTGGTCACCAGTCACTGGGGTATCCATTCTCCAGGCCATTTGCTGGCCCTCTGTAACAACAAACTCCCTCTCCCACTGTGACAGATTTTTGTTACCAATCTGCCTGGGGCATCAGTTGATCAGGCTGATGCCGCAGGATCGTTTGGGGAGGAGGTGCAGAACACATCAAGTGTCTAAGTTTTAAAACTTGTGACAAAGTTCCTCCTCTGCCTTGGTGGGTCCTGCGCTTATTGGCGGATTTGCTCGCCTCAGAGGTTCACGGCAGCCCTCAGTTTGGCCACTTTCATGGCTCAAATCTGCCATTCACTCAGTTAGCCTCATCACTGGCCAGCATGGGGAAAAGAAAAAGAACAGTCCCCGCTGTCTCTGCTGATCCACCTAGGGGATCGGGGAACAGGCCAGAGACCTTCCCCTCTGGTGAAACCCACAGTCCAGGTCAACTCCTCCGGTATCAAGTAGGGAGTTGGGGGGATGGAGGGATGGGGGAATCCGGGCCCACCCTCTAGTCCAGGTTCCAGCCCAGGGCCCTGTGGATTGCAGCTGTCTACAGTAGCTCCTGTAAGAGCTGTGTGACAGCTACAACTCCCTGAGCTACTTCCCCATGGCCTCCTCCCAACACCTTCTTTATTCTCAACACAGGACCTTCCTCCTGGTATCTGATAATGCTTGTACTTCTCAGTCTTCCAGTAGTACGCCTTCTCACTCTCAGCTTCTTGCACCTCTTGCTCCCAGCTCCTCGCACGCACGCCACAAACTGAAGTGAGCTCCTTTTTACCTCTGCCTTGATCTCCTCCCTTTTTGCCGCTGGGAACTGATAAGGCCTTAAAGTTACCTTTGCTCCAGGGTCTGAGATAATGTGGTGATAAGCTTCAGTGGTCTGACCTGGTTTGGCTGAAAACACATCCTGGTATCAGTTGATCATCTCAGTTACCTCCTTCTTCTGGTTTAGTGTCAGATCAATGGATCTCCTGATCTGCTCCTGCATGTTATTTCCCTGGATCGGGGTCTCTTGGGCCACTACACACACCTCTCATTGGTGCCAAGGCTTTAAGAGGTTAATGTGATAAATTTGTTCTTGTTTCCGGCGTCCTGGCTGCCACACCTTGTAGGTTACTTTCCCCATGGGTTCAACCACCTCATAGGGCCCCTGCCATTGGGCCAAAAGCTTGCTTTCTGCCATGGGTACCAACATCGTCACCCGATCCCCCGGTTGGAACTGTCGGACTTTTGCCTGGTGATTGTAATGGGTTTGCTGGGCCTCCTGCGCCTTTTCCAAATGTTCCCATACAATAGGGGTGACCCGGGCTATCCATTCTCGCATCTGCAACACATGGTCAGTTATATTTCTCTCCTCATTGAGTTTCTCTTCCCAGATTTCTTTTGTGATATCTAGTATGTCACAGGGGTGGCGTCCGTATAATAACTCAAAGGGGGAAAATCCAGTTGAGGCCTGAGGTACCTCCCGGATTGCGAACATCAGGTAGGGTAGTAGAGTGTCCCAATCCTTCCCGTCCTGACTTACCACTTTCCTTATCATTGCCTTGAAGGTTCAGTTAAACCTTTCTACCAGCCCATCGGTCTGCGGATGATAGACCGAAGTCCTCAAGGTATGTATATGGAGCAGTGTACAGAGATCCTACATTAGCTTCGACATAAATGGGGTACCTTGGTCTGTTAATATCTCCTTTGGTAGCCCCACTCAGGCAAAGATCCCCAACAACGCTTTGGCTATCGTTTTAGAGGCCGTGTTCTGCTGGGGGACAGCTTCTGGGTAGCGAGTAGCATAGTCCAAAACAACAAGTATATATTGGTGACCCCGAGCTGTCTTCTCCAGGGGTCTCACCAGGTCCATGGCTATTGCTCGAAGGGGACCTCTATGATGGGAATGGGTACTAAAAGTGCCCTCAGGTGGGGATGGTGACTGTGCAGCTGAGATTCTGGGCAGGACACACAGTACCTCCATACTTCTTCATGTACTTCGGGCCAGAAGAACTGTCGTAGGACCCATCCCAGGGTCTTCTCTACCCCCAAATGCCCCCCAAAAAGATGACTATGGGCAAGACTTAATACAGCATTCTGGAGTTTTTGAGGTACTAGGATCTTCTGTACCTTCTGTCACTGTACTGGTGCAACCCAGTAAAAAGATTCTTCTTCATTATGAAGTAGGGTCCTGGTCCCTGGGTTTTCCCTTCCATGGGAACCCCATTTATTTCGGTCACCTCCTTCCTAATGTTGTCGTACCTTGGGTCTTCAGCTTGGTCCCGTTCAAAATTTCCTCTCCCAGGGCTAATCTACCTGAGATCTAGGGGGCCAGTCTCTGTTGCCTCAACTGGTTCAGAGGTGTTAGGATGGGGGTCAGACTCGGGTGCTTCTCCCTCCTGGATGACATCCTTTTCAGCTGCTCAGGTCCGCCTACCTACGAGAGCGACCCTCTGGCTTTGGTTCAGTATTCGGGTTCCCAAGCCCTTAACTGCCTTTCTTTCCCTTTTCACCTTTCTACCCCGTCTGGGAAGGGAGAACACATCTGGGGATATTTCAGAGAAGATTGGGGATTGACAATCTACTGGGCATGCCTCACTAATTTCAGGGTCCCCCTCTCTCTCCAAACCCCCTACTGGGATTAAGTCTCCAAACCCTGGGAAGTCCCTTCCTATGAGCACTGGGTATGGGAGTTTAGTGACTACACCTGCTGTTACCTCAGTAGTGTTCCTCTGGATTTCAATTTTTACTGGGATGGTGGGGTAATAATTAACTGTCCCATGGATGCATGTTATCCCTGTACATTTAGCCTGCAGCAGCTGACTATGCTTCACGAGCTTCCCTGAGATAAGTGTGATAGCACTCCCCGAATCAACCAGTGCTGTGGTCTCTACCTCATTTAGCTTCGCTGGTCCGGTGTACATACGTGGGGTTAGTGAGACCCCCACAAGGTGGATTAGGGAGCATGGGTCTGCCCACACAGGAATGGGGCAAGGATGCCAGACCACTGATCTCGAGGCCAGGCCTCCCATAGGCTGTCCTCTCAAAGGCCAGGAGATATGGATCTATGTCATCCTCCCCCGTCATTTTCTGCAGGCAATTGCTGGCCTGTATGATACGTGTCCCACCATGGCCACAGTTCATCTCTGCAAGGGCCTTCACTTCATAGAATCATAGAATATCAGGGTTGGAAGGGACCCCTGAAGGTCATCTAGTCCAACCCCCTGCTCGAAGCAGGACCAATTCCCAGTTAAATCATCCCAGCCAGGGCTTTGTCAAGCCTGACCTTAAAAACTTCCAAGGAAGGAGATTCCACCACCTCCCTAGGCAACGCATTCCAGTGTTTCACCACCCTCTTAGTGAAAAAGTTTTTCCTAATATCCAATCTAAACCTCCCCCACTGCAACTTGATTTACCAGTTCCTGCAACACAGTATGGTCTTGAGCGGCCTGGTCCATCAACAAGCGATTGGTCTCTTGCTGCAGCCGCACTGCCTCCTGTTGGGCAGCAGCCTGGACACGGGTAGCCTCCTCCCAGGAAAAAGGGACCTACTTAACCTGGGGCTAATATATCTGCCTTCTATCACTCTCCTGTAGCCATTTGGCCCGACCCTGTCACAAAAGATACAAAAGCACCCCCACCTCTGCCCCGGCCCCACCCCCACTCCACCCCTTCCATGAGACCCCACTCCTGCCCCCGCCTCTTCCCACACCTTTTCCACCCCCATTCCAACCCCTTCCCCAAAGTCCCCACACTGCTCCTCCCCCCACCCTCCTGGAAAGCACTAAACACTGCCAAACAGCCAAACTCTCTTGGTTTTTTCTTGGTTTTTTCAATGGTTTGCATGCAGAGGGGGTAGGGCTGTTTCCCTGGGTGTTATTGGTTTAATGAGGTGATAGGAGATGGAGTTTGTCGTTACAGAGGAGCCACGATGGAACTGGGACCCCAGCCAATGGCCTGGAGAATGAATACCCCAGCCACTGGTGACCTGGTGACCGGGAGGGTCAGCTCGGGAGTCACAACCAAATCTGGCCAGTGGGAGGACAATGGGCTGCGAAGAGAGGACCCCGGTGACTTGACCAGCCGGTGTCAGCCAGCGGGATACAAAGGTTCCAGCCATAGGGGTACAAAGGATGGCTGAGAGGAGAGAAGGCCCAGGCGACCCTGTTTACCTGGATAGAAAACAATGGACAGAGGTGGGATGTGGGGAGGTGATATCGGATGCCCAGCTGGAAAGCGCAGGGTCTCCGGACTGGAGAGAGAGAGCAGGCAGAGCCCCCCTGGATGCAGGAGAGACTTAGATGTACGGTGCTGAGGGAGGCCAGGCCTGAGGCCCTGAGCGTTTCCTGTGCTGGGTTCAGATGCTCAATAAAGCCTCCTGTTTTACACTGGCTGAGAGTCGCTCTGGGCTAGAGAAAGGGGGGCATTATTCCCTCTGGGAGTGGAGGCCCCGGGGGTCCAGAGCGAGTGGACTCCTGTGGCGAGAGACAGGCATGCTAAGGCTCAGAGAGGTGCGGTTCCAGGAGGCGGAGGGACTTAATCCCCAAGAGAGAGTGGACCACCAAGAGGGGCTGTCGCACCGAAAGGGGTTCCCCCCCCCAGGGACCGTATGGACCAAGAGTGGGCACAACTTGGGAGTCTGTGACACCGTATTCCCTACCCCTTGAGCCAGGCAGTCTCTGCCCTGGGGCCGGATCAGAGCCAGTGCCCCATGTGGGGAAAGGCCCCATTACTCATTACCCACCCCTAGGCCAGCCAGCCCCATGTGAATTGTGTTCTGTGTTGGTCCCAGCTTAGCTCTGCACCAAAGTGCTAGGGTCCCTGAAGCAGATCGACGCCGGCAATAGGGAGGTGATTGGCTTGGACGAAGCTGGGGATGTCTATGTCCTGTACAAAGGGAACTGGCTCTACGTGTTGGGGCCCATGCAGCACGTGTCCGGGGGTCCAGGGGCATGTTGGCTGTGGACAGGCACAACTACATGTACTGACTGGTGGGCAACACCTGGCAGAAAACAACAGGTACCCATACCGCAGGGGCTGGAGGCAATCTGGGGTGTCAGGGTCCTTCTTCCCGAGGGGCCACCCTAATCCATCTGGGACAGGGCAGAGATCCCTGCTTTGCCATCCCAGCCGAGCTCCCTGCGTCCCCGTGGCTATCGGCTGGGACCTGGGCTGGGGGCTCCCTCGCCAGCAGCTGGGCTGGCTCAGCCAGGGGAGCCCAACAGAGAGCAGGACCCAGCTGTGCCTGCTCTAATCACTAGAGACTTTATTATTAGGGCTATTATCCTGCCATCCTGCCATGCACTGCACAGACTCTGACTGAGAATGGGGCCCCCATCGTGCTAGGTGCAGGCACTGCCCAGGCTGAGATCAGGGCCCCTGTCACACCAGGTGCTGCACAGACCCTGACCGAGATCGGGGAGGGTTTATCTCCCTTGACCCCAGTCTCATCCCTGGTCTCAGGGTCACTTGCACAGCTCGATGCAGGGAAAGACCTGTTTGTGAGTGGTGTTCACGCCTCCATGGGCACCTGGTGCCTCTTGCGACTGGGGACCATTCTGCAGTGGGGCAGCCCCTCCCTGCCCTGGGCCCACATGAACGGGAAGCTCAAGTACATCAACTATGGCTGGTGGGGCTGCTGCGGGGTGAACACTGCCGGCCAGGTCTGGTTCCACTGGGGCATCTGGCCGGCAAAGTGCATGGGGACCCACTGGGTGCACTTCCCGGGCACACTCACCATTATCGAGACTGGCACTGATGGGAGTGTCTACAGGGTGAACAGCTAACAAAAAAGCTAACAAAAGGTTAGGAACCATTAGAAAAGCAATTGAAAACAAGACAGAAATTATAATTAGGGCTGTCAAGTGATTAAAAAAATTAATAACGATTAATCGCGCTGATAAACAATAATAGAATACCATTTATTTAAATATTTTGAATGTTTCTACATTTTCAAAGCTATTGATTTTAATTACAATACAGAATACAAAATGTACAGTGCTCACTTTATATTTTTTTTATTACAAACATTTGCACTGTAAAAAAGAAACTTCAATTCACCCCACTGAGGTACTGTAGTGCAATCTCTTTATCATGAAAGTTGAACTTGAACATGAGAGCTGAACATGAAAGGGAACTCACCAGCTGCATGCTCCTCCAGTGTTGTGCCCCAGGTGTCTCCGGAGGGGAGCAGGGCCAAACCCCTACTGGCAGCCCCAGCACTCAACACCAAGATGGTGCATCCAGGAGCACGAGGGTGGGGGAAAGGCTCATAGGCGCCGACTCTGTGGGTGCTCCAGGGAAAAATTAGTGGGTGCTCTGCACCCACCGGCAGCCAAGCTCCCGTCACTTCCCCACCTCACCTCCACCTCCGCCTCCTCCCCTGAGCGCACCGTGTCCCTGCTCCTTCACCTACCTCCCAGCACTTGCCACTGCCAAACAGCTGTTTGGTGGCGTAGCAAGCTCTGGGGGAAGGGGCAGGAAAGTGGCACACTTAGGGGATGAGGGATATCTCAGTGGTTTGAGCATTGACCTGCTAAACCCAGGGTTGTGAGTTCAATCCTTGAGGGGGCCATTTAGGGATCTGGGGCAAAAATTGGGGTTTGGTCCTGCTTTGAGCAGGGGGTTGGAGTAGATGATCTCCTGAGGACCCTTCCAACCCTGATATTCTATGATTCTATGAGGGGGTGGGTATTTGGGGAAGAAGCCGGAATAGGGGCAGGGAGGGGGCTGAGTGGGGGCGGAGACTTTGGGGAAGGGGTTGGAATGGGGGGCGGGGCAGGGGTGGGTCAAGCACCCACTGCTGCGCCTATGGAAGGGCTGCTGATTTGCCCCCTCTGCCCCAATCATAGTCCAGGAGGCTGTCGTTGCAAAAAAAGCCCCTGGTGGCCGCATTTGAGAAATGCTAGGCTAGGGACACACAGAGCATAAGATTGCATTCCTGGCTCATAGCCGCTGATGGACTCATCCTCCATGAATTTATCTGGTTCTTATTTGAACCCCATTATAGTTATGACCCTCACAACATCCCCTGGCAATGAGTTCCACAAGGTTGACAGTTCCACAGAAGGAAGGTGATCAAGAACAGTCAACATGGATTCACCAAGGGCAAGTCATGCCTGACCAACCTGATTTACCTTCTATGATGAGATAACCGGCTCTTTGGACATGGGGAAAGCAGTGGATTTGACATATCTTGACTTTAGCAAAGCTTTTGATATGGTCTCCCACAGTATTCTTGCCAGCAAGTTAAAAAAGTATGGATTGGATTAATGGACTATAAGGTGGATAGAAAGTTAGCTAGATTGTCGGGCTCAACGGTAGTGATCAAAGGCTCGATGTCTAGTTGGCAGCCGGTACCAAGCAGAGTGCCTCAGGGGTTGGTCCTGAGGCCGGTTTTGTTCAACATTTTTATTAATGATCTAGATGATGGGATTAATTGCATCCTCAGCAAATTTTCAGATGACACTAACCTGGGGGGAGAGGTAGATACACTGGAAGGTAGGGATAGGGTCCAGAGTGACCTAGATAAGCTGGAGGATTGGGCGAAAAGAAATCTGATGAGGTTCAACAAGGACAAGTGCAGAGTCCTGCACTTAGGAAGGAAGAATCCCATGCACCGCTACAGGCTGGGGACCGACAGGCTAAGCAGCAGTTCTGCAGAAAAGGACCTGACCTGGGGATTACCGAGAATGAGAAGCTGGATATGTCACCAGTGTGCCCTTGTTGCCAAGAAGGCCAATGGCATATTGGGCTGCATTAGTAGGAGCATTGCCAGCAGAACGAGGGAAGTGATTATTCCCCTCTATCCGGCACTGGAGAGGCCACATCTGGAGTATTACGTCCAGTTTTGCTCCCCTCACTACAGAAGGGATGTGGACAAATTGGAGAGAGTCCAGCAGAGGGCAACGAAAATGATTAGGGGTCTGGAGCAGATGACTTATGAGGAGAGGCTGAGGGAACTGGGGTTATTTATTCTGCAGAAGAGAAGAGTGAGGGGGGATTTGAGAGCAGCCTTCAATTACCTGAAGGGGGGTTCCCAAGAGGATGGAGCTTGGCTGTTCTCAGTGATGACAGATGACAGAACAAGAAGCAATGGTCTCAAGTTGTAGTGGGAGAGGTTTAGATTGGATATTAGGAAACACTATTTCACTAGGAGAGTGGTGAAGCACTGGAATGGGTTACCTAGGGAGGTGATGGAATCTCCATCCTTAGAGGTTTTTAAGGTCAGGCTTGACAAAGCCTTGGCTGTGATGATTTAGTTGGTGTTAGTCCTGCTTTGAGCAGGGGATTGGACTAGACGACCTCCCGAGGTCTGTTCCAACCCTATGATTCTATGACTGTGTGTTGTGTGAAGAAGTACTTCCTATGTTTGTTTTAAACCTGCTACCTATTAATTTCATTGAGTGACCCCTATTTCTTCTGTTATGAGGAGTAAACAACACTTCCTTATTCACTTTCTCCGTACCAGCCAAGATTTTATAGACCTCTATCATATTGCCCCTTCGTTGTCTCTTTTCCAAGCTGAAAAGTTCCAGTCTTTTTAATATCTCCTCATACAGAAGCTGTTCCATACCCCTAATTGTTTTTGTTGCCCTTCTCTATACCTTTTCCAATTCCAGTATATCTTTCCTGAGATGGGGCAACCAGATCTTCATATAGTATTCAAGATGTAGGCATTGTGATGAAGCAGGGCTTTCTTTGCGTGCAGAGGGGGTAGGACTCAGTTTCTCTGTGTTACTGATTTAACAAGGTGGTGGTATCACACTTCAATGGCCCCCTCCCTCAGGGAGTCTTTGCGGAAGGCAGATCAGCATTGTATGTGGCTAACACTTTTGCAAGCATCGCAAAGCATTTTGGAGTGGGTCAAAGGTGTGTGAGCAGAGATTGGAAGTTTCCTTTGCAGAATATGAGAGGCCAGGGCGGAGAGGAAGAAGAAGAGCAGAGAATGAGTTAACTCAACACTTCAGCTAGCTCCGTGTGAAGATAAGCTGCTGGCCCTGGCCCAAGGTCAGCAGCTGCCCAGCTGTGAGAAGAGGAGAACTAAGTTGAGCAGAGCTGCAGAGACAGCAGTAAGAACAGTGAGAGCAAATGAGACAGCGACAGCGTAGGCCACTAGAAGGGAAAACAAAGTCTCCAGAGCCAGGATGTTTTGGGAAATCGAGGAGGCCACAGCAAGCCGGTTTGGACTGGCACAAAGAGCACCAGGAACAGAGGTCCCTGAGTGGAATATTCCACCCCCACCCCCCTCCAGGAGCCCAGGACTTAAAACCCTCGTGAGAGCTGGAGCAACTCGTAGATCAACAGCGGATCGTCGGATGACCTGGGCCCAGGACACCACTCCCGTCCACCCTTCCACCCGGGCTTCTTCTGACATTACACCCAGGCCTGGCCAGTCTCGGGTATTGCATGTGTGAGGGCTTGGGGCACTAACACTTTTTTTTCCCCTGAGTGACGTGGGAGCGTTCCCAGCACTTTCTGCTGTTATTTTATTATTTTATCAATAAAGCTTGTGACAGGGTCAGGCCAGATGGCTACAGGAGAGTGACAGAAGGCAGATATATTAGCCCCCAGTTAAGTAGGTCCCTTTTCCCTGGGTAAGGTAACAGGGAAGGTTTCAGAACAATCAGGAACTTTCTGGAAACAATTAAGGCAGATAGGCTGATTAGAACACCTGAAGCCAATCAAGAAGCTGCTAGAATCAATTAAGGCAGGCTAATCAGGGCACCTGGGTTTAAAAAGGAGCTCACTTCAGTCAGTGAAGGGCATGCGAGGAGCTGGGAGCAAGAGGCGCAAGAAGCTGAGAGTGAGAAGGCGTACTACTGGACAACTGAGAAGTATAAGTGTTATCAGACACCAGGAGGGAGGTCCTGTGTTGAGAATAAAGAAGGTGTTGGGAGGAGGCCATGGGGAAGTAGCCCAGGGAGTTGTAGCTGTCACGCAGCTCTTACAGGAGCCACTGTAGACAGCTGCAACCCACAGGGCCCTGGGCTGGAACCTGGAGTAGAGGGTGGGCCCGGATTCCCCCATCCCTCCATCCCCCCAACTCCCTACTTGATACCGGAGGAGTTGACCTGGACTGTGGGTTTCACCAGAGGGGAAGGTCTCTGGCCTGTTCCCCGATCCCCTAGGTGGATCAGCAGAGACAGCGGGGACTGTTCTTTTTCTTTTCCCCATGATGGCCAGTGATGAGGCTAACTGAGTGAATGGCAGATTTGAGCCATGAAAGTGGCCAAACTGAGGGCTGCCGTGAACCTCTGAGGCGAGCAAATCCGCCAATAAGTGCAGGACCCACCAAGGCAGAGGAGGAACTTTATCATACTTTATATGAAAAGGTTTCAGTGATGTGGCCCTCGGGCCAATGTACTCGTCCTCATGTGGCCCTCGTGGTGATTTGACTTTGAGATTCCTGAGCTAGACTTTGGGAAATGCATCCCCAAGTCACTCCTGCATGGTCAGCTGATGCCCCCACATTATATCAGGAATTTTAATCCACCAAGAATGAGCAGAAGGTTTTGGATTACAGGGGGGCCCTTTTTCACCCTCTGGGTCAAACTGGGCACGAGTGATGGGAAAACCCTATTTCCAAACTGCACTTTAGGCCTCCGGTCCCAGAGCCTGGCAAACAGACTGACTGCAGCCTCGTGTGGCATGAGGGAATACCCAACCCCAGCAAAGGCCTTGGCAGTCCAGCAGCAGGACTTCTGCCTGGGGCAAAGCGACCAGCTAGGCACTGAAATTGGTGGTTGCTGACAAAGGGCTGGCTCCGTATGTGGACATGCACTGACTCTGTTCGCTGCCCAAATGCCAGGCCTGGGCTATACAGCAACTGCAGCTGACCAAGGACTAGAAATCATCCCCAGACAGCGGGTCTCCTGCCTTAGACCGTGCCCCAGAGCTGGTGGCTTCCATTATATTCCAAATGGCAGGGGTGGGCACGCAGCATCTTCGCCAGCTGATGTGCCCGCCCATTGAACACTTTTAGCCCCCTTTATTTCAAACAAACCCAGACAGGGGCTGCGCTGCCCAGGCGAGGTTTCTGGGAGCCTGAATCTGCTTTCTGGCACATGGAGCTGACGGTGTCCGGCCAATTCCCATGGAGCAGGCTGAGGGGAAACCTGGGAGATTTTGAAGGCTCCGAAAGAACCCATCTTTGTGTAGATGCCCAGGACCCCGGGCCTGCCCCATGGCATTGACCAGCTGACAAGAATTCTCCACGGGCCTGGCAGGGAGCCTCCGGCCCCCAATGCTACTGGTGCAGAGAATGCAGCTAGCAGCCTGTGGCGTTCACATGTGCAATTTGAGATCCATCCTCCTCCCTGACCTGCCAGGGGTGTAGGGTGCTGGGCTGGGCTGTTGCATTTTGAACCATCCTGGGAGCAGGGAGCTGGGGCTGGTCTGCAGGGATCCAGCTGAGCCCCTTGCCATCAGGTCTGGGCTCAGCGAAGGTGTGGTGCATTTAATTGCAGTGCCCTCAATATTACACTGCGGGGGCACCATAACACAGAACTGGCTTTGCAGTAAACCTAAGTCTTGCATGGCTGGTTGGCTCAGCTGGTTAGAGCATGGTGCTAATAACACCACCGTCATGGGTTTGAGCCCTGTATGGGTGATAGTTGCTTTTATCCCCTGACATAAAATGCAGACCTGAGACCTTATGGTATTTTCTGTCTTATCTATTACTTTCCTCATGGCTCCTAATATTCTGTTTGCTGTTTTGACTGCCCCTGCACATTGAGTGGATGTTTTCAGAGAACTATTCACAATGACTCCCAGCTTGCTTTCTAAAGTGGTAACAGCTAATTTAGACCCCATCATTTAGTATTTATAGATGGGATTGTTTTCCAATGTGCATTACTTTGCATTTACTTTCCTATATCAGTTTTGGAGCCTTAATACAAGAACTAATAACTTTAACCAGTAAATAAAATTAATGCAGAATATTTGCTCCACATCATTGTCCTTACCACATCACACCAATGACCCTCAAACTTTTTTATTTTCATTTTGTGCTGGATCCCCCTGGGGTGCCACCTGGAACTGGGGTACAGCTGAGCTCTCTGTTTTACCAATCTGGGTTTCCTCTCACACTGTGACACTGTGACAAGCTTCAAAGCCTTTCAAGCTTGCATTCACACCACCATTCACAGGCGGGGCCACATCCAGCTGCATTCATGAATGCTCTGCCAGCCACCGCATGAACCAACATGAGAGAGGCTCTAGCCAAAATACCCCCAGCTCCCCAGCCTAGGACCTTGGAGCTGTACTGTCCTGCCCTGGTCAAAACTTGACCAGTATGAATTTATTACCCAGTCCGCACTCCCCTTGATGAGAAGAGGACAATGCACAAAGTCTTGTTAACTGAACTGAGATTTCCCCCAAACAATTCACTCAAAAATACACTGGTTAAGATAAAACATAAAACAGGTTTATTAACAACAGAAAAATAGATTTGAAGTGATTATAAGTGATATCAAACAGATCAAAGTAGATTACCATAAGAAATAAAGCAAAACGCAATCTAAGCCTAATATACTAGTTATGATTTGAATCAAGCAGTGTCTCACCAAGTTAGTTAGTACAAGCAGGTTAGCTTTTGCATACACAGGCTGGCTTCCTTCTTTCCTGCCTGGGACCAGCACTTCCCCCCCATTTCAATCTTTTTTCCTTTGGTGTTTTCAGGTGCTGTGTTCTAGGGAGAGTGAGGTCCAGTCATGATGTCACTTCCCCCTTTTATATCTTTTTCCAACTTTCTGGAAAAGTATTTTGCTGTGAACTGGGTCAAACAATCTGCACTGTGTAGTGCTCTCTCTGAGACATGTTGATTGTAACCAGTTCCAACCCTTGATGCTCTCTCGGAGAGGTTTCGATTGTAACCAGTTCCTGGGGTAACCCTTGTGCTCCCTCGGAGAGGCAGTAAGTCAGTACGCTCCCGGTATGGCATATTGGCAAGAGCCGGTGCGCCGTACCGGGGTGGATCGGCTTCCCCAAGTGCAATTAAAAGGGCCTGCAGCTCCCAGGAGCCCCCAGCCCTTTAAATTGCTGCCAGAGACCTGGGGTAGCGGCGGCAGCGCCACTTCCCCTGGGCTCCAGCAGGCTCCAAGGACGATTTAAAGGGCCTGGGGTGGTAGTGGCGGCTGGAGCCCCGTCCCCGGAGCCCCGCTGCTGGAGCCCTCCAGAAGCGGCGGTGGGGCTCTGGGGACGATTTAAAGGGCCCAGAGTTCTGGTTGCCGCTACTGCCCCGGGCCCTTTAAACCGCTGCCAGAGCCCCCGGCTGCCGCTGTTACCCCGGTGGCGGGAGGAGGGGAGGAGGAAGGAGGCACTTACTGGTACAGGGTGGGCCAGGCCTGGCTCCAACCCCCCCAGCCCCGCCCCTCCCGCCCAAGGCCCCACCCCTCCCGGGGGCCAGAGCCAGCCACAGCCCAGCCCCATACCGGTAAGTCCCTAGACTTACTTTGATCCCTGCTGAGAGGTTTCTATTGTACCCAGTTCCTGGGGTAACCCTTGTGAGTGTGTCTATTTCCTCAAAGGGCCATCAGCGTTGCTTGGTGTTTTTCTTGTTGTACCTGAAAGGCTGCTTGTGGGTGTTCCCAACCCCACAGCATGTTTCAGTAGCACATACACAGCAAAACTTTATAACTTCACATGCAATGAGAGCACAGACAACTTAACAGGGTACTGATGTTCAAAAGATTAAGACTTTTAGAATGACACTTCATGAGGCATACTTTGTACAAAAATATAATTATATCACCTTGGTGAATGTCTGGGTGCCTGGGTGTTGCTTTGGGCCACAGAGTGTCACATATTTATTTATATATATTGTGGAAAATTATAAGCAAGCAAACATGTGCCCTCTCAATTTGTATATCTCATTTCTCATTCAAAAATTATGAAGTCTAAAGTAGTTGAGTTTCCCCTAGAATCATAGAATCATAGAATATCAGGGTTGGAAGGGACCTCAGGAGGTCATCTAGTCCAACCCCCTGCTCAAAAGCAGGACCCATACCCAATTAAATCATCCCAGCCAGGACTTTGTCAAGCCTGACCTTAAAAACTTCTAAGGAAGGAGATTCCACCACCTCCCTAGGCAACGCATTCCAGTGTTTCACCACCCTCCTAGTGAAAAAGTTTTTCCTAATATCCAACCTAAACCTCCCCCACTGCAACTTGAGACGATTACTCCTTGTCCTGTCCTCTTCCACCACTGAGAATAGTCTAGAACCATCCTCCCTGGAACTACCTCTCAGGTAGTTGAAAGCAGCTATCAAATCCCCCCTCATTCTTCTCTTCTGCAGACTAAACAATCCCAGTTCCCTCAGCCTCTCCTCATAACTCATGTGTTCCAGACCCCTAATCATTTTTGTTGCCCTTCGCTGGACTCTCTCCAATTTCTCCACATCCTTCTTGTAGTGTGGGGCCCAAAACTGGACACAGTACTCCAGATGAGGCCTCACCAATGTCGAATAGAGGGGGACGATCACGTCCCTTGATCTGCTCGTTATGCCCCTACTTATACATCCCAAAATGCCATTGGCCTTCTTGGCAACAAGGGCACACTGCTGACTCATATCCAGCTTCTCGTCCACTGTAACCCCTAGGTCCTTTTCCGCAGAACTGCTGCCTAGCCATTCGGTCCCTAGTCTGTAGCTGTGCATTGGGTTCTTCTGTCCTAAGTGCAGGACCCTGCACTTATCCTTATTGAACCTCATCAGATTTCTTTTGGCCCAATCCTCCAATTTGTCTAGGTCCCTCTGTATCCTATCCCTGCCCTCCAGCGTATCTACCACTCCTCGCAGTTTAGTATCATCTGCAAATTTGCTGAGAGTGCAATCCACACCATCCTCCAGATCATTTATGAAGATATTGAACAAAACCGGCCCCAGGACCGACCCCTGGGGCACTCCACTTGACACCGGCTGCCAACTAGACATGGAGCCATTGATCACTACCCGTTGAGCCCGACAATCTAGCCAACTTTCTACCCACCTTATAGTGCATTCATCCAGCCCATACTTCCTTAACTTGCTGACAAGAATACTGTGGGAGACCGTGTCAAAATACACAAAAGTCAAGATACAATACATCCACTGCTTTCCCTTCATCCACAAAACCAGTAATCTCATCATAGAAGGCAATTAGATTAGTCAGGCATGACCTTCCCTTGGTGAATCCATGCTGACTGTTCCTGATCACTTTCCTCTCATGTAAGTGCTTCAGGATTGATTCTTTGAGGACCTGCTCCATGATTTTTCCGGGGACTGAAGTGAGGCTTACTGGCCTGTAGTTCCCAGGATCCTTCTTCTTCCCTTTTTTAAAGATTGGCACTACATTAGCCTTTTTCCAGTCATCCGGGACTTCCCCCGTTCGCCACAAGTTTTCAAAGATAATGGCCAATGGCTCTGCAATCACAGCCACCAGTTCCTTTAGCACTCTCGGATGCAACTCATCCGGCCCCATGGACTTGTGCACGTCCAGTTTTTCTAAATAGTCCCTAACCACCTCTTTCTCCACAGAGGGCTGGCCATCTATTCCCCATGTTGTGATGCCCAGCGCAGCAGTCTGGGAGCTGACCTTGTTCGTGAAGACAGAGGCAAAAAAAGCATTGAGTACATTAGCTTTTTCCACATCCTCCGTCACTAGGTTGCCTCCCTCATTCATTAAGGGGCCCACACTTTCCTTGGCTTTCTTCTTGTTGCCAACATACCTGAAGAAATCCTTCTTGTTACTCTTAACATCTCTCGCTAGCTGCAGCGAGGTGCGATTTGGCCCTCCTAATTTCATTCCTACATGCCCGAGCAATATTTTTATACTCTTCCCTGGTCATATGTCCAACCTTCCACTTCTTGTAAGCTTCTTTTTTATGCTTAAGATCTGCTAGGATTTCACCGTTAAGCCAAGCTGGTCGCCTGCCATACTTACTATTCTTTCGACACATCGGGATGGTTTGTCCCTGTAACCGCAACAGGGATTCCTTGAAATACAGCCAGCTCTCCTGGACTCCTTTCCCCTTCATGTTAGTCCCCCAGGGGATCCTACCCATCCATTCCCTGAGGGAGTCGAAGTCTGCTCCCTCAAACAGTCTTCTAAAACATGGAACAAATTAGAGAACAAATTGGTTTTGGCATTAGCTTAAAGAAAAGGAAAGATCTAAAGCTTTAAAAGTGATACATGGAAGGAAACTATTACAATAGAATGGCCAACATGGCTTTCCTATCAGCTCTAAGACACTTAGAATCATAGAATCATCATAGAATCATAGAATCATCATAGAATCATTAGAATATCAGGTTTGGAAGGGACCTCAGGAGGTCATCTAGTCCAACCCCCTACTCAAAGCAGGACCAATCCCCAACTAAATCATCCCAGCCAGGGCTTTGTCAAGCCTGACCTTAAAAGTGTATTTCCACTAGATGAAAATGTTATCACCTTTTTCCAATGGCAATGTGTTTTCTTTTCCTGTTAAGTTACTCAGTACTTAGAAATAAAGTCTTAAACACTGTAATCTGTTCATACAATGCATTTGATATTTCTCCAGAACAAATGAAAACACACTCCAGTTCAAGGCACTAAAGGTGTAAAGATTCAAATCATAAAAATTAATTTAAAAAATGAACTTGCATTTACAAATGACTGGTCTAAAATCTGTTTTAGCCTCTGGAAACTGTTTAGTTCTATAATGTAATATAGAAATCCTGAGTATGTATCTATAGTGACCCAACTGGATGATTCTTCTCTGTGCCCTAATGAAAATATAATATGACACTATAGGTCTTAAATGTTATTAAGAACATTTGCCTTCTAAACAATGTCATTTCAAGGGCATTCTCAAATATTAAGGAAGTTAGGAAAGAGACCTGTTCTAAGGCTGTAACAACTTGATAGGATTAACAGCCCTTCAGGAATTGTTAAAAAAAAATGTCCCAGGGGTCCATAGACTAATTCCAGAAAGGAAACATTTGTATTTTCTGATTGAGAAGCAGAGCTATGTACAATGACTTCCTCTGATTTCCATCAGGAGCAACTGAAATGTCTAAGGGCAGCACTGACTGTTACACTGAAAATAAAGCTGACTAGCTTTGTGAGAAAGACTTAAGGAGATCAGCACTCATCAGTTGTCTTCTCTGGGCTAAGGCTCACGAGAAACTGCTCTCTCTTGGCTCTCAGCTGGATAACAAGGCCTATTTACCCACAGGAAGGGCTTTGAGGGCCCCCTGGCTACTCGCGCTACTGCTGGATGAGGGGGCTGGTAGGGGGTTCCGCTCTTGGGCACGCACCAGCCGACACAGCCAGGGAAAAATTTCCTAGGGCTGTGGGGAGGAGCAAGAGGCTGATGGTCCAGTCCAGCTTCTCGGAAACAGCCCTGCCCCTGCAGCAATGTCTCAGCCCATAACTAAGGGCTTCGGGTTCCTGTGGCAAGAGCATGGCGCAGTGGTTCATTTTCCTGTTTGCATGCAGCTGTGGTACAAAACTCAGGGTGCGGAGGTGCCCCTCATCCTCTCTGAATGGCACCCCTGATCTAGTCTAGGCAACATCCACAACCAGTTCATCTCTCACTTTGGAGCAATCCCCAAAAGCTGTCTGCTTCGATTTCTGCACTGTTGTACCCAGGACTGCAGCATCCCAAGAATCTGGTAGAGCAAGGTAGGAGCAGTTCCCACACCAGGGAAACCCCTGACAGACCCAAAGAGCTCCTAGCAGTGGAGCTATGTCTGCAGGGTTTGCATCTGTTGTGCTGGTATCTGTTTTCCACAGTCAGGCACTCAGATACCACAGAATTTGCTGAAGAAAAAGTCCAGAGAACACACCTAAACACCCTGCCCTCACTAAACAAGGACACTGTACAGGTGAAGTTGATCCCATTGTGGAACAGGCAACCCAACTACCCAAGAGAACTTTCTTCAATACAGAAAAAAGAAGAAAAAAAAAGAAAAACCCACTGACTGCACATCCTTACTTGTCACCTATCACCCCACTCTGGAACCCATATGGGGTATCGTCACACTGCAACCTATATTTACATCCTGAAAGAAATCTCCCCCACCCTCTGGCCTGTATTCAACCTCACCAAGCTCATCATCAGAAGCAAGCTTCCCACAGTCCAGGACCCACCAACTCAAAGTGTCACAAGACCCTGTCCCTGCCAGAACAACAGATGCAAAATGTGCAGACATAGCTCCACTGCTACAATGATCAACACCTACCACAACACAACTTTCCAGAGCCAGGGGTCCATCACAACTTGTGCTGTACCTCATCCAGTGCACTCAATGTCCCAGTAACAACTTAGTGGGTGAAACCAGACAATCACTGTGCTCTCAGATGAACTCACATAGGAAAATGATGAAAGACAAAAACACCCTGTTGCCTGGGAGTGAATACTTTTCACAAAGGGATCATCAATATTTGACCTGTCAGTCCTTGTCCTTGAAGGAACTGCACAGCACCTTCAAGAGATGAGCCTAGTAACTTATATTCATTACTTTGCTGGACACTAAAAGCCATGGTCTCAACAAGGACACGGTTTTTATGGCTTATTACAACAATTTGTAACAAACACCTGCCTTGTAACCCTTAATTGCTTTATGCTTAACAATCTGCCCTGACTCAGATGTAGCTCAGACCCTCTTATTTTGTTCCCCGGACCTGAAGAAGAGCTCTGGACAGCTTGAAAGCTTGACTCAGTTATGCTTGGCAGAACTCTAGTGTTATTGCTTTATCATTTCAACAGCTATTATCAATGTTTATATTTCAACCTTTTTTTAAAATTTTTATCGGTTTAAATCTTCATAGTTGTGGGAGATTATTTAATGAATTTGAAATTCAACAAGTTAAAGCTTTATGAGCATTAAAACACAAACTGTCAACACCAGGAAACAAAATTTACAAAGTAAATATCCTTCAATCAACAAACCAGACCTGTTTTCACTATTCCTCCCTCAGTCCACTTGTAAGAAGCCTCATTCAGCACTGTAAATCACTGGATTTTCACTCTAAGCAGTTCTCAAGTAACCTTTTTCTTACTTTTGCTGTCTGTACATTTCAATTACTATTGATGGAAATAGGTTTTCCTCGGTTTGGGGGGTGTTTGGTGAAACCCATATGTGCTGATGTTTACTGATAAGAATCTAATCTTCGAAGCCTAGGTAGAGTGCAAGCAGCAGCTGGAATCACAACACTGGAAACCAGGAGATGCAGACGCATGTTTCAGGGTTTGGCGTCTTTCTTAAAGGACGCTCGGGTGAGCCCATCAGCTCACTGCCATCCAGCCCCTGGCAGACCTGCTGGCCTTTGGGCCTTTCCCTCACTCCTGTTGTTAATAATGGGATTGTAACAGAACGTGACTAACAAGCACATGCTGCTGGGCTGGCAGGGAACTGACCTGGCATTCATTTTTTGTCTGGGTGCCACGTGTACTAGTGAAGCAGTGACCCAAGCCCTGGACCTAATGACTGGGGTGGGGGTATGGGGGCAGCACATAGCCTTAAGCAGAGTAAGAGCCCAAGACTGACTAGGAGGTGGGGTGGTGGGGTTTGGAGATGAGGGAGGTCTGAAGGTGCCCCCCCATAAGGCTTCATGGAGATATGCTTATGAATGCATATATGACATAACTGGAATATGTTTTATGCTACATATGCCATGTAACTTATCTCTGTAGAGGTTATGATCTACTGAATCTATTAATCCTATTTGTATGCATGTATAATTTTGTATTCGAAGTTATGAATATTGGCTGTGTACCTGCTTGATTCTGAGTAGGTTTTAGTGAAGCAGTTGGTCAGCTGCCTGAGAAAAGACTATTCTCAGTAAGTGCTCGTTCAAGAAGCCCTTAAGAAAACAATGAACTTGGAGACACCAATCCACATCTGGGCTTTCCCAGGAATGTGGCTTGGCTGGTAAAGAACTCAGCCATGCTTGGACATGTGACTTGCCCAGATGACTCCAAAACTCCATTTTGTAGCTGGACTTTGCATAAGAGAGAGGAGGGGGGTCTCCACCACAAGAGAAAGTCTATTTAAACCCCTGGGAGACCCCTCCATTTTGTCTTCAGCTTGCTAAAGAGAGAGCCTCTCCACCCCCAAAGATACTTGAAAGAAACTGGAAAAAAGGACAGTAACTACAGGGGGTGTGAGTCATTGCTGGACCCAGACTAGAAGGAGATTAGTCTGTAAGAGAGAGCTTGCTGGAACTGGTGAGGTTTTTATCTGTATTCAGTTTTGTTACCATACTAGACATAGACTTGCATGTTTTATTTTATTTTGCTTGGTAATTCACTTTGTTCTGTCTGTTACTGCTTGGAACCACTTAAATCCTACTTTCTGTATTTAATACAATCACTTTTTACTTATTAATTAACCCAGATTATGTATTAATACCTGGGGGGGAGGGGCAAACAGCTGTGCATATCTCTCTATCAGTGTTATAGAGGGCGAACAATTTATGAGTTTTCCCTGTATAAGCTTTATACAGGGTAAAATGGATTTATTTAAGGTTTGGACCCCATTGGTCATCTGAGTGTCAAGGATTAGGGGACTGGAACACATGATTTATGAGGAGAGGCTGAGGGAACTGGGATTGTTTAGTCTGCGGAAGAGAAGAATGAGGTGGGGATTTGATAGCTGCTTTCAACTACCTGAGAGGTGGTTCCAAAGAGGATGGGTCTAGACTGTTCTCAGTGGTAGCTGATAACAGAACGAGGAGTAATGGTCTCAAGTTGCAGTGGGGGAGGTTTAGGTTGGATATTAGGAAAAGCTTTTTCACTAGGAGGGTGGTGAAACACCGGAATGTGTTACCTAGGGAGGTGGTGGAATCTCCTTCCTTAGATATTTTTAAGGTCAGGCTTGACAAAGCCCTGGCTGGGATGATTTAGTGGGGGTTGGTCCTTCTTTGAGCAGCGGGTTGGACTAGATGACCTCCTGAGGTCCCTTCCAACCCTGATATTCTATGATTCTATGACAGGAACACTTCCTAAATTGCTTTCAATTAAGCATACAGATTTAGGGAACATGGTTCAGATCTGGGTCTGGCTCAAACCAGACCAGGCACTGAAGTCCTAAGCTGACAGGGCAGGAAAGCAGGAGCAGAAGTAGTCCTGGCACATCAGCTGGCAGCCTCCAAGGTGGTTTCTGTGATCCAACCCATCACAGGGGTACAGCCGAGAGTGAGGTGGCACCACCCTTTTCTCTCTCCCACAGAGACACTTTCTGTGTCTTCCCCCAGGACTCTTCTGCGCCTGCAAGGCCCTGTCTGAGGCTGGACTGCCCAATGGCACCGCCCCCCCCCTTGGCTGCCTTTGGGCCGTGGGGTGTCCAGCACCTCTGGGAATTGGCCCCTTCCAATCCTGCATTTCTCTGATTTAACATGAGATTCTGCAGGCTCCAAAAGAGCCCATCTTTGCATAGCTGCCCTGGAGCCCTGGACTGTCCCAGGGCAGGGGTCAGGGCCAGCTGCAGAGGCAAGGCAAAGAGAAAAAAAAGAAGCAAGGCCTGCCGCCAAATTGCCGCCAAAGCAGGGGAGAGCTGACCCCACCTCTGGCCCAGCCCCCGGGCGCTATTGACACGCTGGGTTTTTAGTGCAGGGGACACAGGGGCAATCTGAGAGCCATCCTCATGGGTCTAAACCCTCCGAGGGTGCTGGCGCCAGGCTGGGCTGCTGCATTTTGAACCATCCCTGGGGCGGGGAGCTGAGGTTGGTCTGCAGCGACCCCGCTCTCCGCAAGGCCCGGCCCGGCTCGCAGGGATTAGCGAAGGAGCAGTAGCCACAATGTTCCACTAGAGGGCACCATGACTCAGGAGGTGGGCTGCAGAATTGGCTGTGCCCTTAACACTAAAGATCATGTGCCTGGCTAGCCCAGCTGGTTAGAGCGTGGTGCTGAGAACACCGAGGTCGTGGGTATGAGCCAGAGTTGCTTTTTATCCCCTGCCAGGAAATAGACTCATGAGAGCTGTGCCTGCTCCTTGTGTTTATTTATGTCTTTAATTGGAGCCAAAGGCTGCTGAGAGCCCCATGCTGTCATGGGATGTTCCCCGCAATGCATTACAAACCGGGCCCTGGGGACATGCAGGGAAAGTGGGTGACACAAATACTGCGCCTTAACCCCACAGCTCTGCTTCTTGCACTTTCCTCCACACCACACCCAGCCTTCAGCACAGATCTCCCAGCCCATTGACCAGAGACAGGAGAGAACTGGCCAGAGCTGGGCATTTCTAGTCACTGCAGGACCCAAACCATAGTCTGCCAAAGCTTCTGTCAGCCTGTCCGCTCCATGGGCAGAGCAAATACAGGTGGGGTTAGAGTAAGTGGAAACTAAACCAGCAAAGGAAGGTTTCAAGCCAGCCCCTTTTCGGGTCCAGACCCAGCAGGGCCCCACTGTGGGGTCAGCTTCTTCTGGGGTCCAGACCCAGCAGGGGCCCACTGTGGGGTCAGCTGCTTCTGGGGTCCAGACCCAGCAGGGCCCCACTGTGGGGTCAGCTTCTTCTGGGGTCCAGACCCAGCAGGGGTCTGCTGTGGGGTCAGCTGCTTCTGGGGTCCAGACCTAGCAGGTGCCACTGTGGGGCCAGCCAGCAGCAATGCATGGGCCATAGGGAAAAGACAACTTTGGTTTGGTGACAACACAGCAAGCTCGCAGCTGGTTCTAAGAGCTCGCTCACCCCACTGGTTATACCAGGTCACGCCTGTCTCCGCCAGGAGGAGTGTCAGGAATTCCGGCCCGGGGGCTGCCTGGCTGGGCAAGGTTAGAGGGTATTGCAGAGAGCTGATGACATTGTTGACAGTTGTTGTTCATTCCCCACTGGTGCTGGAAATAGACCCCAGGAGAGCTGACTCCCACTCCCAGGTCCCCAAACAATCACAACACACAACCCTTCAGGTGAGCTGAATCCATCGCCCCACTGCAGCCACGCCGCAGGGGTCATGGAGCTGGAGCAGCCACCCGCTATTATGTTTTTCTGCTGTCAGTAGCATAGCCTCCCCCTTGGGGACTCAGCCCCACCCCCCCCATCTGCTGTGCCAGGTAGGGCTGCTCCCCACTGCACTGACAGGGAAGGATCCAGCGGTTGCCCCTACACAGAGACTGTGGAGCGCAGCTGGGGCAGCCCCTCAGTGAGTGGGGTTGCCAGGGGATTTGTCTGGGAAGAGGTGCTCTGGGTTCGGGGGGATGGGGGGGGGGCTTTCACAATGGTTTCCAACCCTCCAGGATTGTCCTGGAGTCTTCAGGAAATAAAGAGTAATTTGTAATTAAAGATTATGTCATGTGATGAAACCTCCAGGAATACATCCAACCGAAATTGGCAACTGTAGCTTTCACAGCTGGGCAAAGGGCCAGATGGGAAGTTGTGTCAGAGCACAGAGGAGGCTTTGCCAGAGGGGCTGCTGAATGTTGCAGGGGGAGTGTTGTGCCTCTGGGGTCAGGACAGGGACAGCCGCATGGGGATCAGTTACCTAGTGGGGCTAAGATTGAACTGTGAAATTACCTTACCCTGCCCTCCCCCAGCCCATAACCCATCCACACCTCCCCCTGGACAATGCCCCACTGAGCTGGGAGGGCCTGTTCTCAGCACTGCCCAAGGGAATGCGATGCAAAAGGGCAAGGCTGGTGCTAGCAGTGGGATTTGATCCTCAGCTTCCCAGAGCTAGGCCAGTGGGTTTCAGGGCATTGGGAAAGGGGAGTGGGGAAGAAAAGTGAGAAAATTCCTCTGGCTCCGGTGATTTCAGTGGCAGCAGGTAGAGAAATCCCAGCTCCTGCTGCAGAGTTTGTTGGGGGGCTCCAGGAGGTGTCACAGTAATTGAGGCTCAGAGCTGGGCAGTTTGTCACATCAGGGTAACGCTACCCTGGCTGAGCTAGCCCTGCCATGGCCTCTTGGCTCAGCTCTGCCCAGACAGCAGAGGAGAGACCCTTGCTGCCCTTGGATCTTTTGCAGCATTTTTCCCGCAGTCTTCCCCAGCCCAGAGCCCAGTGACCCCATGACCTACAGCCTCACCCCTGGGGACAGCCCCTCTGAGTACAGAGACAAACCCCTTGGTCTGGCCTCTCTCCCAGCTGTGACCCCCCCTCAAAGCCCAGAGCGACCACCTGGCTGGCTCAGGGGGCTGGGAATTGAGCCTGGCTTTGAGGGTGGGGGTGGAGAATGGGGCACAGGGCCTTTCCCCTCTAGGGGACACCAGCTCTGATCCAGCCCCCAAGAGAGGAGACAGTGGCAGTGTGATTGGGAGCAGCGCTGGGGGATGGGGCACTTTCCCCTCCCAGCATCTGCCGTGCAGTCTGAGCGCTGGGCATCCAGAAAACCGACCTGCTGCAGCTGCTGCCCTCGCCCCGGCACTCTCTCAGCTCCTGGCCTCAGTCACAGCTGGGGGCTCCTGCAGCATCTGTATGGGGAAGAGGGTCTCTAGCCTGCTGAGGGACAGCCAGACCCTGCCCCCTAACCTCTCCCCTGTGAGCCCAGCCACCCCAAGCTCTAGTCTAGCCCATTTCCATGCACCCCACTATGGTGCTAGGGGCAATGTCCTGCAGAGAGCTGGGTCAGGGGGATCAGTAGGGGGCATCGTGCTGCAGGGAGCAGGGTGCAGAATCAGCAGGGGGTGCTGTGCTGCAGGGAATAGAGCAGGGGCTCAGCAGTGGGGCACTATGTTGTGGGGAGCGGAGTGGGGGATCAGCAGGGGGCACTGTGCTGCAAGGAGCAGGGTGGGGATCAATAGGGGGGTACTGTGCTCAGGGAGCAGGGTGGGGATCAGTAGGGGGTGCTGTGCTCAGGGAGCGGGGTGGGGGATCAGCAGGGGTCACTGTGCTATAGGGAGCGGGGTGGGGATCAGCAGGGGTCACTGTGCTGCAGGGAGCGGGGTGGGGATCAGTAGGGGGTGCTGTGCTCAGGGAGCGGGGTGGGGATCAGTAGGGGGCGCTGTGCTGCAGGGAGCGGGGTGGGGGATCAGCAGGGGGCGCTGTGCTGCAGGGAGCGGGGTGGGGGATCAGCAGGGGGCGCTGTGCTGCAGGGAGCGGGGTGGGGATCAGTAGGGGTCGCTGTGCTCAGGGAGCGGGGTGGGGATCAGTAGGGGGCGCTGTGCTGCAGGGAGCAGGGTGGGGATCAGTAGGGGTCGCTGTGCTGCGGGGAGCGGGGTGGGGGATCAGTAGGGGTCGCTGTGCTGCGGGGAGCGGGATGGGAGATTAGCAGGGGGCGCTGTGCTGCAGGGAGCGGGGTGGGGGATCAGCAGGGGGCGCTGTGCTGCGGGGAGCGGGGTGGGGATCAGTAGGGGACACTGTGCTGCAGGTAGCGGGGTGGGGATCAGGAGGGGTCGCTGTGCTCAGGGAGCAGGGTGGGGATCAGTAGGCGGGGCTGTGCTCAGGGAGCAGGGTGGGGATCAGTAGGGGGCGCTGTGCTGCAAGGAGTGGGGCTGGGGCTCAGCAGGAACGCTCTCCCCTCATTGTGCTGATCCTGATGCTGTGGCACAAACCCCGTTGACCACAGACCCAGGCCAGAGCGGGCTTTGCTGTTGGCTCTGGGAAAGCACAAAGCCCAGGGACCCCTGGCCCCTGCCACCACGTGTGATCAAAATTCAGCTCTTGACCCCAGGGCTGCCCTGTGCAGGGCCTCGGGGCCTGGAGGGGTTCGGTGGATACCAAGGGTCTCCATAGAGACACCAGGGCAGGAGCAGGGCTTAGGGGAGGTCAAGCTGTTCTGCAGCAGCTCAGGAGTGTGAGCACTGGGCTCGGGGCAATACTCCAGATGTAGCCTCACCAGTTTCATCGGAATCAGGTCCTAGCTCCTGGAGGCTACTGAAGCCAAACCGGGAGATTTTAGGTGCTAAAAGTCCAGCAGTGCAGTGGGACTAAGATAGGTTCCCTGCCTGCCCTGGCCCTGCGCCACTCCCAGAAGTGGCCAGCAAGTCCCTGCAGCCCCGGGAGCTGGGAAGGGCGGTATAGGGGGGAGGCAGGGGGTCTCTGTGCACTGCCCTCACCCCGAACACTGACTCCGCAGCTCCCATTGGCCGGGAACTGCAGCCAATGGGAGCTGTGGGGGGCGATGCCTGTGTGTAGGGTCAGTGTGCAAGAGACCCCCTGGTCCCCACGCCTAGGAGCCGTTGCCAGAGGGATGTCCCGGTCACTTTTGGGAGCCGCCCAAGTTAAGCACCGCCTAGCCGGAGCCTACTCCCTTCACCCCCTCCATCCCAACCCCCTGCCCCAGCCCAGAGCCCCCTCCTGCACCAAACTCCCTCCCAGAGCCCCAACCCTGCACTCCCTCCTGCACCCCTACCACCTGCCTCAGGATTGGGGGTGCTCTCTGTGACCTCCCAGAACAATCTCGCTGCCACCAGCCTGCCGGTGCTGCAGCTGGTGTCGGCGGTTAGAGCTACAGCAGAGACAGATTAATGAGGAGAACGATCTGCAGAGGCACTACTAACTCAGTGCTACAAAAGCTTTAATCTTCCCCAGCAAACCCCGCCCCACCAGGTGCAGGCCCACTGGGAAAACTACCTACCAAGTTGAACTAACAGGGCAGAGGAGGGTGTCACAGCAGATGGGAAAAGAGAGCACAGAGCAGAGCCCCCAGAGCCGGTCACTAGGCCTGGACTAGCTTCAGCAGTGGATTTTGTAAAGCTTGGTGAGCATCGTTCCCCAGAATCCTCAGAACGTTTCTTCAGTCCTGTCAGGGTTCCTTCCCCACTCTGAATTCTAGGGTACAGATGTGGGGACCCGCATGAAAGACCTCCTAAGCTTAATTTTACCAGCTTAGGTTAAAACTTCCCCAAGGTACAAACTTTGCCTTGAACAGTATGCTGCCACCATCAAGCATTTTAAACAAAGAACAGGGAAAGAGACCACTTGGAGACGTCTTCCCCCTAAAATATCCCCCCAAGCCCTGCACACCCCCTTTCCTGGGGAGGCTTGAGAATAATATCCTAACCAACTGGTTACAAAATCATCAAAGACATAAACCTTTGGATCTTGGAACAATGGAAAAATCACTCAGGTTCTTAAAAGAAGAATTTTAATTAAAGAAAAGGTAAAAGAATCACCTCTGTAAAATCAGGATGGAAAATACTTTACAGGGTAATCAGATTCAAAACACAGAGGATCCCCCTCTGGGCAAAACCTTACAGAAAACAGGAATAAACCTCCCTCTTAACACAGGGGAAATTCACATAAAACAAAAGATAAACTAATCCGCCTTGCCTGGCTTGCCTATCCTGGTTGCAATATTGGAGACCTGGATTAGGATGGGTTGGAGAAGATGGCTTTCTCTCTGGCCTCTCTCAGTCCCAAGAGAGAACAACCACGTAAACAAAGAGCACAAAACAAAAGCCTTCATCCCCCCAAGATTTGAAAGTATCTTGTCCCCTTATTGGTCCTTGGGGTCAGGTGCCAGCCAGGTTAGCTGAGCTTCTTAACCCTTTACAGGTAACAGGATGTTGTCTCTGGCCAGAAGGGATTTTATAGCACTGCATACAGAAAAGTGGTTACCTTTCCCTTTATATTTATGACACACACCCCAAATCACAGATAGGGTGAAACACTGGCTGTGATTTCTTCCTGGAGCTCTAGGATAAAACAGAGTTAATAAGACACATGCATCTCTAAATATACTACTAACTGTATAAAGACTCTCAATAGTTCCCACATTTGAAGGACGATTTGGACCAGTTGATTCTGGGAAACTTTCATGGGAGAGTGCATCAGCCACTTTGTTAGAAGCTCCTGAGATGTGTTGGATGTTGAAATCAAAATCTTGGAGAGCTAAACTCCACCGAATAAGTTTTTTGTTTTTTCCCTTGGTGGTATGAAGCCACTGTAGCGCAGCACGGTCCGTTTGCAGGTGGAAACGCTGCCCCCAAACTTATGGGCATAGCTTTTCCAGAGCGTAGACAATGGCGTAACATTCCTTTTCACTGATTGACCAGTGGCTTTCCCTCTCAGACAGCTTATTGCTGAGAAACACAACAGGGTGGAACTCTTGATTTGGTCCTTCCTGCATTAAGTCTGCTCCCACACCACGCTCGGACGCATCTGTGGTTACTAGGAACGGTTTGTAAAAGTCTGGGGCCCTTAGCACAGGGTAAGACATGAGTGTCGCTTTAAGCTGATTAAAGGCCTTCTGACACTCTTCGGTCCACTGAACGGCATTTGGCTTTTTCTTTTTGGTTAGGTCTGTCAGTGGGGCGGCGATTTGGCTGTATTGAGGTACAAATCACCTGTAATAACCGTCCAAGCCTAAGGAGGATTGGACCTGTTTCTTTGACTTTGGGACAGGCCGCTTTTGGATAGCATCCACTTTGGCCTGTAGGGGGCTGATAGTTCCTTGACCCACCTGGTGTCCAAGGTAAGTCACTCTGTTTAGGCCTATTTGACACTTCTTAACCTTAACAGTTAGTCCTGCCTCCCTTATGCGCTCAAAGACTTTTTGTAGATGTTTCAGGTGTTCTGCCCAGGAATCAGAAAATATGGACACATCATCAAGGTAGGCGACTGCATATTCTCCTAACCCCGCTAGGAGACCATCTACAAGTCTTTGGAAGGTGGCGGGTATATTTCGCAGCCCGAAAGGGAGTACATTAAATTCATACAGCCCGAGATGTGTGGTGAAGGCTGACCTTTCCTTGGCGGATTAATCTAGCGGTACCTGCCAGTACCCTTTGGTTAAGTCCAAGGTAGAGATGAACTGGGCCCGTCCCAGTTTCTCCAATAGTTCATCTGTGCATGGCATTGGATAGTTGTCTGGGCGAGTTACAGCATTTAGCTTACGGTAGTCCACGCAAAAATGTATCTCCCCATCTGGTTTGGGAACTAGAACCACTGGAGATGCCCATGCACTTCCAGAGGGGCGGATTACACCCATCTGTAACATATCCTGGATCTCCCGTTCTATAGCAGTTTTAGCTTGAGGAGACACCCGGTAAAGTTGGACTTTAATTGGTGAGCATTACCTGTGTCAATGGAGTGGTATGCCCGTTCAGTCAGTCCTGGGGTGGCTGAGAACGTTGGCGTGTAGCTAGTGCACATCTCCTTGATCTGCTGTCGCTGCCATCGCCCAAGGGTCATGGAGAGGTTCACCCCTTCCACACCACCAACACTTTTCCCTTCGTAGTAGACACCTTCAGGCCACTCAGCGTCGTCTCCTCCCTGGGCAGTAAACTGACAAACCTTTAATTCTCTGGAATAAAAGGGCTTTAGAGAATTAATATGGTACACTTTAGGCTTTCGGTTGGAGGTGGGGAATGCTATGAGATAATTAACAGCTCCCAGGCGCTCCTGGACCGTGAATGGCCCTTCCCAGGATGCTTCCATTTTATGGGCCTGGAGCGTCTTTAAGACCATGACCTGGTCCCCTACTTTGAAGGAATGCTCTCTGGCATGTTTATTATACCAGGCTTTTTGCTCTTTTTGAGCATCCTGTAGGTTTTTTTTTGCAAGGGCTAGAGAGGTTCAGAGGGTGTTTCGTAAGTTGGTTACAAAGTCCAGAATGTTAGTTCCTGGAGAAGGTGTAAACCCCTCCCATTGCTGCTTCACCAACTGTAATGGCCCCTTAACCTCACGACCATATACAAGTTCAAATCGTGAAAACCCTAAACTGGGATGTGGTACAGCTCTGTAGGCAAAGAGCAACTGCTGCAGCACTAGATCCCAATCATTGGAGTGCTCATTTACGAAGTCACGTATCATGGCCCCCAAAGTTCCATTAAACTTCTTCACCATGCCATTTGTTTGATGGTGGTAAGGAGTGGCAACCAAGTGATTGACCACATGAGCTTCCCAAAGGTTTTCCATAGTTCCTGCCAGGAAATTAGTCCCTGCATCTGTGAGGATGTCGGAGGGCCAACCTACCCTGGCAAAAATGACTGTTAGTGCCTGGCACACACTTTTAGCCCTGGTGTTGCTTAGAGCTACTGCTTCCGCCCATCGGGTGGCAAACTCCATGAAAGTCAGTATGTACTGCTTTCCTCTGGGTGTCTTTTTCGGAAAAGGACCCAGAATATCCACAGCTAGTCACTGAAATGGAACCTCAATGACAGGGAGTGGCTGGAGAGGGGCTTTGGTCTGGTCTTGGGGCTTTCCCACTCTTTGGCATACTTCACAAGACAAGAAATAGGTATAAACATCCTTGCCCATTCCCTCCCAGTGGAATGACTGCCCCAAACGTTCTTTGGTTCTGTTCACCCCAGCATGGCCACTAGGATGATCGTGGGCTAAGCTCAAGAGCTTGGCCCGGTACTTAGTTGGAACTACCAACTGTCTCTGAGGATGCCAGTCTCCCTGGTGTCCACCAGAAAGAGTTTCCTTGTATAAAAATCCTCTTTCTACAACAAACCTGGATCGATTAGAAGAGCTGAGAGGCGATGGGTTGCTCCATGCCGCCGTTCAAGCTCTCTGGAGGCTTTCATCTGCTTCCTGTTCGGTCTGGAACTGTTCCCTTGATGCTGGAGACATCAGTCCCTCATGGGATTGTGGACCTAGGCTTGGTCCCTCTGGAAGCGATGTAGGGGATGTGGCTGTTTCCGTTGACTGTGAACTACTCTCCACTGAGACACTCTATTGGGGTTCAGGATCCAGCTGAGCCTCTTGTGTAGGGTTATCGGCTGCTGCCCGTTCAGGTTCGGTGGGGCCCTCTGGTGCTGGGTTTGCAAGTACTGGATTCAGAGCTGGCAATGGGTCTGGTGCTGGTTGTTCCGCCGGTTCCAGTTCTGGGACTGGCTCTGTCTGGGTCTCTGTTGCTGGATTCTCTACTGCTGTTGCAGACATTGGCCTGGGGTCCGGGTCCATCACCTCTGACCGGGCCCTGGTAGAAGTTTCCAGAACAGTGCTAGGCGTGACGGCTGGTTTAGTCTGGCTGCGGGTAACCATTCCCACCCTCTTGGCTGACTTCACATGATTGGCCAAGTCTTCCCCCAACAGCATGGGGATGGGATAATCATCATAGACTGCAAAAGTCCACGTTCCTGACCAGCCCTGGTACTGGACAGGCAACTTGGCTGTAGGCAAATTGAAAGAGTTGGACTTGGAGGGTTGAATTGTCACTTGGATCTCTGGGTTGATTAAATTGGAGTCTACTAAGGAAGCATAGATAGCCAACACTTATGCTCTAGTGTCCCTCCACGTGGTGACCTTCTTCCCGCCCACACTCACAGTTTCCCTCCGCTCCAAGGTTATCTGGGAGGTATCTGGGCCTGAGGACCTCTGGTGTGATTCCTGTGCAATGAACTGTAATCTGTTGGGGTTCTTGGGACAGTTGGCCTTTACATGCCCCAGCTCATTACATTTAAAACATCGTCCAGCTGACGGGTCACTGGGGCGAGGTGGGTTGCTGGAGAACGGTGTGGAGGGACGATAAGGTGGATGGAGGGTTCCTTGGGGGTAGGTGCGGCCTTGGGCGGCCCCGTAATAGGGTGTGGTTTGAGGTTGTCCCTTCTGGTATCCGCTCCAATTGCGACCAATTTTTTTCTTCTCTGCCACCTCCACCCTTTTGGCTCCAATCTCCCCTGCCTCGATTACAGTTTTGGGTTTCCCATCTAGGATGTATCTTTCTATTTCCTCAGGAACACCCTCTAAGAACTGTTCCATTTGCATTAGGAAGGGCAATTCTACTGGAGAGTCAACACTTGCTCCTGATATCCAGGCATCCCAATGTTTCAAAATGTGGTAGGCATGTCGGCTAAATGACACGTCTGGTTTCACCTTAGGGCTCTGAATCGCTGACGGGAATGCTTGGGTGTTAGCCCCATTCTGACTCTCGCCTTGGTTTTAAACGCCTCAGCTTTACTATGTATTGGTATGTAGAGATGCTGTACCCAAGGCAGGCCCTTTCAAAGTTTTCTAAGAAGGCCTCGGTATTATTGCCTGCCTTGTAGGTGGGGAACTTTCTGGGATGGGAAGTGGTACCTGGAGAAGGATTGCTAGGGTTTGTTGGTATAGTCTGCGGAGCCCTTGCCTTCTCCATCTCCAGTTCATGCTTCCTCTCTTTTTCCTTTGCCTCCACTTCTTTTTCCTGTGCCTCCATAGCTCTCCTGTGAGCAGCCGCTTGGTGTTGTTCTGCCTCTTTCGCTGCCTCCCTTTCTTTGTTCTTTGCCTCCATTTCCATCCGCATGAGTTCTATCTGTCTTTCATGTTCCTTTTGTTCTTCCTCAGCCTCAAATCTGGCTAATTCCAGCTTTTGTTGAGCCGTGGAGTCTGTCAGCCTAACCTCTCTGTTTTTAACTAACTTTACACCCGAGAGTTAGACAGAAAACCAATAAATAAATAAACAAATAAATAAAGACTTGGCTTGTAAAATTTTGCTGTTCTGAATATGATACCTATATTCTCTGATAGTGATTGTCAGCCTACAGAGAAATCCTAAAAAAAAACCCTAACACCTTTGTCTCCAGGCAAATAGGTAGAAAACCCCTCTAGTTGCTCTTAGGAAAAAAACAACTTCAGGTCTGTGAAGACTTGTGAATTTCCGTGCAGGAGGTTGACTACTCTGCCTTTAGGTAGAGAAAACTGCAATTCCCTTTTGTCTCTGCTCTGGCCCCAAAGCAAAGCAAAAAAATCCAAACTTCCAACTATTACCAGTTGGAGACCTGCTTTCTAGCAGCACAAAGGATTTTAAAAATTTCCTTTTAAAATCTGTTTTTCTGGTTCAAAAAACTGAAATTGATCTCAAAATGATTTCAAGTTAATCCCACCTCTCTGCCACCATGTCAAGGTTCCTTCCCCACTCTGAACTCTAGGGTACAGATGTGGGGACCTGCATGAAAACCTCCTAAGCTTACTTTTACCAGCTTAGGTTAAAACTTCCCCAAGGTACAAACTATTTTACTCTTTGCCCTTGGACTTCCACTGCCACCACCAAACGTTTATCTGGGTTTATTTTTATTAGGAAAGCGTTGTTTGGAAACATCTTTCCCCTCAAAATCCTCCCAACCCTTGCACCCCACTTCCTGGGGAAGGTTTGGTAAAAATCCTCACCAATTTGCGTAGGTAACCACAGACCCAAACCCTTGGATCTTAGAACAATGAAAAAGCATTCAGTTTCCTCACAAGAAGACTTTTAATAGAAGTAAAAAAAAATCATCTCTGTAAAATCAGGATGGTAAATACCTTACAGGGTAATTAGATTCAAAACATAGAGAATCCCTCTAAGCAAAACCTTAAGTTACAAAAAGACACACAGACAGGAATATCCATTCTATTCAGCACAACTTAATTTCTCAGCCATTTAAAGAAATCGTAATCTACTGCATATCTAGCTAGATTACTTACTAAATTCTGAGACTCCATTCCTGTTCTGTCCCCGGCAAAAGCATCACACAGAGAGACACAGACCCTTTGTTTTTCTCCCTCCTCCCAGCTTTTGAAAGTATCTTGTTTCCTCATTGGTCATTTTGGTCAGGTGCCAGCGAGGTTATCCTAGCTTCTTAACCTTTTACAGGTGAAAGGATTTTTCCTCTGGTCAGGAGGGATTTTAAAGGTGTTTACCCTCCCCTTTATATTTATGACATGGCCCATCAGGGAAATCCGCTGGCAGGCTGGGATGGTTTGTTTACCTGCAACATCCGCAGGTTCGGCCGATCGAAGCTCCCATGGGCTGCAGTTCGCCGTTCCAGGCCAATGGGGGTCTGCAGGAAGCAGCGGAAACTGAGGGATGTGCTGGCTACCACTCTGAAAGATGAGAGGGGTATTTTTCGAAATAAAGTGTTTACCCTGGGCATGTCAGAGCTATAGACCAGCTATACCCTGGGCATGTCAGAGCTATAGCCATACTCTGTTACAAGACAGTCACAGAGAAATCCCCGCACCACAGCCTGTCCCGGAGCTGGCCACATGTAATTCTTGTGGGAGATTCATTCCACATGTATCATAGGGTTGCCAGGCATCAGTTTTAACCTGTTCCTCCCCGCTCTTCAAAGAAAGAGCTCAATAGCCTTCATTAGGAGCATCTTTGTTATTTTAAACAATAAATCCGAGCTGGGATCAGTGGTGGTAGGACTGTGTTTCTGAACAACCCGCCAAGAGCTAAAATCATGGAGAGTTGAAATCACTTGAGATGGGGCAGTGTTTCTGCCAAGCCTGCAAAGAACTGATCATTACTAAGAGACTGATGTGCAGAGGTCACAGCAGAGAGGTAGGTTGCAGCAGAAGGTGATTGACAGTTGGCTGGAGAATGAATAGCTGGTGAGGCACTGAGCAGAAAGAGTGGCTGGCAAGGCAGCAAGGAACCTTGGCTGGTGGGACAGCCAGTGGCGAGGAGCAGCAGCGGCTCGCAGGGCGGCCAGACGAAGCTAATGCTTAGATGGCAGAGCAAGCAAGGTGCCTTCTTCCCCAGCTGGGAGGTAAACTCACACAGGTTGACCTCTGAACCCTGGGTCCTCACTGACCAAGGACAACCACTGTGAGTGGGGCATGGTGAGAGAGCAGAGGGGGGCAGAGTATAGGAACGTTTGGTTGTAGAACTCAAGGACATGAGGCAGAAGGGTCTGCCCCATGCACTCTGGGGTGGGTGTCCGGCTCACAATTTTATGGTTATGAATCCTGCTTGTGGCATTTTCCCTAATTAATGTTGGGTGACTTCCCTCTTCTCATTAAAAGTTTCTTTTCTACACTCAGACTCTGTGCTTGTGAGTGGGAAGTAGTGCCTCTCAGAGGCGCCCAGGGATGGTGTGTAATTTTCCCAGGTTACTGGGTCGGGGCTTGAGCCAGTTTTGTGTTGCATCGCTGGAAAGGAACCCCTAGGTATTGAAGCTGGCCCTGGTTGCTGCTGGCTACACCTGGCAGAAGGGTTACATTAGAGAACATCAGACAAACCTGCGAATGTACATGCCCTGGCCCCTTTTGCCCCTTTGCACTGGGGCAGCACAGTGAGGAAAATCCCATCAACAGAGTCTCTTTCCTAGGTGACCTCCTGAGTGCAGTGCAGGAAACTGCTCTAGTAACAGGACAAGGCCCCGTTGCGGGAGGAGATGCACTTCACATTGCTGGAGTGGCCAAATCCCATAACCAAAGAGCTGCTCACCCCTCACTAGTCTGGGAACCTGGAGCTACCAAAGGAGAACGGTTCTGTGTCCAGGGGCAGTGAACTGTATGGGCCCATGGTGCCGGGGCTCCAGCAAATTCAGGGCCTGGGAGACCCGGCTCCACCAATGTTAGGGGCCAGGTTTCTCCCCCAGCCCCATCTGTCACCTCCGTGTACCTCTCCTGAGCATCTCTGACTGCCCTGGGCAGCGGGCGGCTGCCCTGCCACTCCTTGCTGCGCTCCCACGCCAGGGGCAGGCTATGGCTGCTGCACCAGCAGACGGAGGAGACACATGGCATGTGACTCTAGTGGGGCGGGGGCTTATCCTGGCTGGACCTCCTGAGCAGCAGTCTGGGGGGACTTGGGTGAGTGTCGTGCCAGGGGGCCGGAGAGGGGACTCCCGCCCCTTCTTCACCAGAGCTCGCTGCTGCCAGTGGGGAGAGGCCTGGGGGGAGTCCTCCTCTCTGGCCCTCCACCCCAGCCCTAGGGCAGCCTGCCTGCTGCACCCCAAACTCCTCATCCCTTGCCCAGCCTCATGCCCCGCACCCTCTCCCGCACCCCAACCCTCTGTCCCAGCCCAGACCCCACACCCCAACCCCCTGCCACAGCCCAGAGCCTGCACCCAGCACCCAAACTCTGTCTCAGAGCCCGCACCCCTCCCTCACACAAAATTCCTCCTAGAGCATGCATCCCAAACCCCCTCCTGTACACAAACTCCCTCCCAGAGCCTTAGGCAAGTGTGGGGAGTGGTTGGGACTTGGACCCGTTCTGGGCACCACCAAAAATTATAAAAACCTTCCTCGTTGTCTGTTCTATAGAGTCTGGAGTTATCTGTGTCTGGAGTCTGTGACATGTTTGGTCACAGAGAGCCCCTTGGGACTGTCACCTGATGTGCTGGAATTACCTCTGAGCCCATTTTCCACTGCCAGCTTGAGACCCCAGAACTTGTTGAGCCAGACACGCTAGCCTGCTGCAACACAGACCCAGGGTCTGAACCATGCCCCCAAAGCTGCAGACTTAACTGAAAACAGCTTAGCAGGTTTCTTATCTCCAGCAGCCAGACATCTAGCTCCCAGTGTGATCCAAACCCCTAATAAATTCGTTTTACTCTGTATAAAGCTTATACAGGGTACACTCATAAATTGTCCACCCTCTATAACGCTGATAAAGAGATATGCATAGCTGTTTGCTCCCCCAGATATTAATCACTTACTCTGGGTTAATTAATAAACAAAAGTGATTTTATTAAGTATAAAAGTAGGATTTAAGTGGTTTCATGTAATAACAGACAGAACCAAGTAAGCTTCCAAGCAAAATAAAACACACAAGTCTAAACCTAATACATTTAAGAAACTGAATACAGGTAAATCTCTCCCTCAGAGATGTTCCAATAAGCTTCTTTCACAGACTTAGACTCCTTCTTAGTCTGGGCCCAATCCTTTCCCCGCTACAGTTCTTGTTAGTTCCAGCAGGCATCTTAGGTGAAAACTGAAGGATTCCACATGACTGGTACCTCCTTTGTTCTGTTCCACACCCTTTAATAGTTTTGGCACAAGGTGGGAATCCTTTGTCTCTCTCTGGGTTCCCACCTCTCCTTCTAAATGGAAAAGCATCAGGTTAAAAATGGATTCCAGTTCAGGTGACATGATCACATGTCTTGTGAGACTTCATCACCCACTCGCTGGCACACAGGAATACAGGAAGGCTTACAATTAAACAGAGCCATTTACAACCAATTGTCCTGGTTAATGGGAGCCATCAAGATTCCAAACCACCATTAATGGCCCATGCTTTGCATAATTACAGAGTTATATTTCATATTCCTAGTTTCAGATACATGAATGACACATTTAGAATGACCACACTCAGTAGATTATAAGATTTGTAATGATAGCTTACATATCAGCATATTCCAGTCACATCATATCCACACTTATAAATATATTTTTATAAAAATATGGAATGCAATGTCGCAGTCGCATCACAAAGCTCACAGGGGGCAGCGGGGGTGGAGTTCCATGTGCACCTCCACAGGTAGGACAGTGACAGGGCCCAAGCTGGTTTTGGTGGCTGGCTTTAGATCACAATTTCACAGTGGAAAGTATCCAGTGTGACTCCTGTGCCAGGCACTGAAACAGGCCAGAACCAGCACCATGTCACCAGGCCAGGGGGCCGCAAAGCCCTGGAAACAGCTGCACATGGGCTTGCAGAAAAAAAATACACAAATGTACTTAGTCGTGGCTGATGCTTATTCTCAGTGCTGGGTGCATGGCACCAACCGCTGCTGGACAAACAGCACCAGTGCTGGCCCCTACCTTGTGCCGCCTCTGGCTTGCTGAGGTGCTCAGTTCAGATACCAGCCCACAAGGTGTGTCTGAGGATTCTCAGACATTTCTACAGCCAAACTGTGTGAAACCTGCTAGGTCGGCCACCTATCATCCAATGGCCTGGCAGACAAAGCAGTCATTAGCGTACGGCGAAGAGGGGTGACCGCTCTGGGCTCCGTGCTTTGGAATGCCCAGTGCTTCATGAGGAAGTGGGCAGGCAGTGAGGAGGAACCCCCCTACCAACCTCTCCCTCCCCCCAGCACCTCCTGCCTGCTGGTGGACCCTGCCGATCAGCACCTCCTCCTCCCTCCCTCCCAGTACCTACTGCTGATCAGCTGGTTCGTGGTGTCTGGAGGCACTGGGGGGAGGGGAGGAGCGAGGGCACAGTGTGCTATGGGGAGGGGGCAAAACTGGACAGGGAAAAGGTGGGGCAGGGGCAGGAAGAGTGGGGGTGGGAAGAAGCAGGGCGGGGGTGGGGCTTTGGGGGAAAGGGTGAAGTGGGGGCGGGGGCTGGGCGTGGTCAGAGGGCAGCACCCCCCGCAGATAGAAACTCGGCCCCTAAGTCCCAGCCCCACACCCCCCTGGGGTAGCCCTGTTGGCAGAGAACTGTGTGGCATGGAGACCCCAACCACACTGCAGCGTGAAGATCCTGGTCTCACAGACATCACTGCAGAGTCTGCCAGTCCGATACCTCCTGCAGAGCTGGGTAACTGAAGGTGTCAGTTACCGACTAGATTGGATTTACTGAGACCAGACTTACTGGGAGCACTCAGAAAAGACAATGAACAGTTAGTGCCCCCCAGGATTTCCTGCAGACAACGGGGGTAGAAATGTACAGGGGACGTGGGCAAAGGGGGATGAAGCCGACAGTGGGACATGGGACGTATGTGGTAGGGGTGGAAGGGGAGATAATGAAGATGACCATTGATCAGCTGTCCGAGATAAAAGTTCAGTGCGGGTACAGGACAAAGGCCAGGTGTCATTCATGCATGGCAGGTGCCACCAGCCCAGTGAGAAGGGGGATGATACGGCTGTTCGCTCCCCACCATGCTCAGTTCTGTGAAATGGGCCATCTCACATGTTCCAGGGACAACCTGCCAGACTCCTCCCAGGCACAGGGCCAGCGCAGTGGCTCCTAGCTGTCAGCGCCGAAGGCTTTGTCTGGTATGTTCTTTATGTGCTGTGGGGCACTGTGGCAGTCCAGGGCTGCGAGCCCACCTTAGGACACTGCTGCTTATTATAGACACCCTGCTCCTGCCGGTGTGATGCCCTGACCAGCATAAACACGGCTCCCTCGTCTTGTCTGGGTCCTGTGAGCAGTGTCGACCTGCTTCCTAAGCTGGCTTCACGGGCCCAGCTTGTTTTCAGATTTTGGCACATTTGTCTTTGGGGGTTCTAGACGATTGAGGAAACTCCACAGCTCACTCCACGCAATGTTCAATGGGCTCTTCCTTCATTACTCTGGAAACAAACATCTCTGGGAGCCTCCGTCAGAAAATTACCAGAACAACAAGCAACAGACAGATGTCTCAGGGTTGCCAAAATTCAGAAATACTTTCTTCTAGTTCCATGGCCACCAACTGATAGATTGTGATCAACTGGTTGATCGTGGAGCCTCTCACAGTCGATCTCAGTCACAGTGGTTGCCAACTCTACTGAAGCCAGACCAGCAGATTGGTTGCTAACAGTCCAGCCGGGGCTAAGGCAGGCTCCCTGCCTGCCCTGACCCCAGGCCGCTCCCAGAAGAAGCTGGCATGTCCGGCAGCGGCTTCTGGGCAGGGGGAGGGACAGGAGGTCTCCACGTGCTGCCCTCGCCTGCAGGCACTGCCTCTGCAACTCCCATTGGCCAGAAACGAGGAACCCCAGGAGCTGCTGCTGGACATGCTGGCCGCTTTTGGGAGTGGCATGAGGCCAGGGCATGCAGGGAGCCTGCCTTAGCCCTGCTGCACCATCACCTGGGAGCCTCCTGAGGTAAGTGATGCCTGGCCAGAGCCAGCACCCTGCACCCCATCCTGCACCCCAATCTCTGCCCCAGCCCTGAGCCCCCTCCTGCACCCAAACTCCCTCCCAGAGCCCACACCCTGAACCCCCTCCTGCATTCCAACCCCCTGCCCCAGGCTCATCCTGGAGCCCCTCCCACACTCCGAACCCCTCGGCCTGCACCCACTGCCACACCCCAACCCCCTGTCCCTGCCCTGTGAAAATAAGTGAGGGTGCGGGAGAGCGAGTGATGGAGGGAGGGGCGATGGACTGAGTGGGGCAAGGCCTTGGAGAAGGGGCAGAGCAGGGGTGGGGCCTCAGGGAAGGGGCAGGGCAACGAAGTGTGATTACTGTTATTTCTACATTTTCTTTCAGGTAGATCCTGGGTTACTCTCAAATTCAAAAAGTGATCTTGTACTTAAAAAGGTTGGAGACCATTGTTCTAGTTGGTTTCTTAGATAAAACTTTTATTGTTCTGGTCAAGGTTCCCTCCCCACTCTGAACTCTGGGTTACAGATGTGGGAACCCACATGAAAGACCCCCTAAACTTTGTGACAAAGTTCCTCCATGGAGCATGTCCCCAAGGAATCAATTCTGAAGCACTTAGATGAGAGGAAAGTGATCAGGAACAGTCAGCATGGATTCACCAAGGGAAAGTCATGCCTGACTAATCTAATTGCCTTCTATGATGAGATAACTGGTTCTGTGGATGAAGGGAAAGCGGTGGACGTGTTATTCCTCGACTTTAGCAAAGCTTTTGACACCATCTCCCACAGTATTCTTGTCAGCAAGTTAAAGAAGTATGGGCTGGATGGATGCACTACAAGGTGGGTAGAACGTTGGCTAGATCGTCTGGCTCAACGGGTAGTGATCAATGGCTCCATGTCTAGTTGGCAGCCGGTGTCAAGTGGATTGCCCCAGGGGTCGGTCCTGGGGCCGGTTTTGTTCAATATCTTCATAAATGATCTGGAGGATGGTGTGGATTGCACCCTCAGCAAGTTTGCAGATGACACTAAACTGGGAGGAGTGGTAGATACGCTGGAGGGTAGGGATAGGATACAGAGGGACCTAGACAAATTGGAGGATTGGGCCAAAAGAAATCTGATGCGGTTCAACAAGGACAAGTGCAGAGTCCTGCACTTAGGACGGAAGAATCCAATGCACCGCTACAGACTAGTGACCGAATGGCTAGGCAGCAGTTCTGCCGAGAAGGACGTAGGGGTGACAGTGGACGAGAAGCTGGATATGAGTCAACAGTGTGCCCTTGTTGCCAAGAAGGCCAATGGCATTTTCGGCTGTATAAGTAGGGGCATTGCCAGCAGATCGAGGGACGTGATCGTTCCCCTCTATTTGACACTGGTGAGGCCTCATCTGGAGTACTGTGTCCAGTTTTGGGCCCCACACTACAAGAAGGATGTGGAGAAATTGGAGACAGTCCAGCGAAGGGCAACAAAAATGATTAGGCGTCTGGAACACATGACTTATGAGGAGAGACTGAGGGAACTGGGGATGTTTAGTCTGTGGAAGAGAAGAATGAGGGGGATTTGATAGCTGCTTTCAACTACCTGAAAGGTGGATCCAAAGAGGATGGATCTAGACTATTCTCAGTGATAGCAGATGACAGGACAAAGAGTAATGGTCTCAAGTTGCAGTGGGGGAGATTTAGGTTGGATATTAGGAAAAACATTTTCACTAGGAGGGTGGTGAAACACTGGAATGCATTACCTAGGGAGGTGGTGGAATCCCCTTCCTTAGAAGTTTTTAAGGTCAGGCTTGATAAAGCCCTGGCTGGGATGATTTAGTTGCGATTGGTCCTGCTCTGGGCAGGGGGTTGAACTAGATGGCCTCCAGAGGTCCCTTCCAACTCTGTTATTCTATGATGCTATGATTCTATGATTTCTTGGTGGGTCCCGCATTTATTGGCAGATTTCGCTCACCTCAGAGGTTCAAGGCAGTCCTCAATTTGACCACTTTCATGGCTCAAATCTGCCGTTCACTCAGCTAACCTCATCACTGGCCAGCATGGGGAAAAAGGAAGGTGATCAATCCCCACAGTCTCTGCTGGTCCACCTAGTGGCTCAGGCGACAGGCCAGCGACCCTCCCCTCGGATGGGACCCACAGTCCAAGTCAATCCCTCCTGTATTCAACAGGGAGTTGGGGGGGATGGGAGGAACTCAGGCACAACCTCGATTCCGGGATACACCCCAGGGCCCTGCGGATCACAACTGTCTATAGAGTTTTGTGTAACATCTGTGTGACAGCTACTACTCCCTGGGCTTCTTCCCCATGGCCTCCTCCCAACACCTTCTGTATCCTTACCACAGGACCTTTCTCCTGATGCCAGATAGCATTTGTACTCCTCTGTCCTCCAGCTGCACACCCTCTCACTGTCAGCTCCTTGTGTGCACCTCACTAACTGGAGTGAGAGACTTTTAAACCAGGTGTCTTGATTAGCCTAATTCTACAAGATTCCCAATTGGCTACAGGTGTCCTAATTAGCCTGACTGCCTTAATTAGTTCTAGAAAGTTCCTGAGTGTTCTGGAATAGTCCCTGTTATTTTACCCAGGGAAAAGGGACCTGCTTAACCTGGAACTAATGTATCTACCTTCAACCACTCTTTTGTAGCCATCTGGCCTGACCCTGTCACAGCTTATTTCTACCAGCTGAGGTTAAAAACTTCCCCAAGGCACAAATCCTTCCTTGTCCTTGGATGGTTCTGCTGCCACCATCAACTGAGTTAGACAAAGATTCAGGAAAAAGACCACTTGGAGTTCCCGTTTCCCCAAAATACCCCCCCCCCAAGTCCCTTCACACCCTTTTCTGGGGAGGCTTGAGAATAATATACTAACCAAATAGGTAAACAAGGTGAGCACAGACCAGACCCTTGGGCTTTAGGACACTAAAACCAATCAGGTACTTAAAAGCAGAACTTTATTTAAAGAAAAAGGTAAAAGAAGCACCTCTGTAAAATCAGGATGGAAGGTAATTTTACAGGGTAATAAGATTTAAAACACAGAGGATTCCCCGCTAGGCAAAACTTCAAAGTTACGGAAAACATAGGAATAAACCTGCTTAGAAGAGGGAAAATTCACAAGGTAAAACAAAAGATAAGCTAATGCATTTCCTTGCTATTACTTACAATTTTTGTAATCTTGGATGCTTATTTCAGGTAGGGTTTCAGGAGATGGTTTTTCCTACCCTGGTCCGCCTCTGTCCAAGAGAGAACACACAGAGAGCCCAAACAACCTCCCCTCCCGCCCCAGATTTGAAAGTATCTTCTTTCCCCATTGGTTCTTCTGGTCAGGTGCCAACCAGGTTATTTGAGCTTCTAAACTCCTTACAGATAAAGGAGGGATTTTATGCTATCCTTAGCTGTATGTTTATGACACGCCCTCCAAATCACAGACGGTGCTGGACAGCCTGCTCCACACTGGCTGTAGTTTCTTCCTGGAGCTCTGTGTAAATGGAGTGGTATGCCTGTTTGGTCCGTCCTGGGGTGGCTGAGAACATCGGCATGAAGCTAGTGCACAGCTCCTTGATCTGCTGTCCCTGCATATGTTCGAGGGTCATTGAGAGGTTCATAGAATCATAGAATCATAGAATATCAGGGTTGGAAGGGACCCCTGAAGGTCATCTAGTCCAACCCCCTGCTCGAAGCAGGACCAATTCCCAGTTAAATCATCCCAGCCAGGGCTTTGTCAAGCCTGACCTTAAAAACTTCCAAGGAAGGAGATTCCACCACCTCCCTAGGCAACGCATTCCAGTGTTTCACCACCCTCTTAGTGAAAAAGTTTTTCCTAATATCCAATCTAAACCTCCCCCACTGCAACTTGAAGCCATTACTCCTCGTTCTGTCATCTGCTACCATTGAGAACAGTCTAGAGCCATCCTCTTTGGAACCCCCTTTCAGGTAGTTGAAAGCAGCTATCAAATCCCCCCTCATTCTTCTCTTCTGCAGGCTAAACAATCCCAGCTCCCTCAGCCTCTCCTCATAAGTCATGTGTTCTAGACCCCTAATCATTTTTGTTGCCCTTCGCTGGACTCTCTCCAATTTATCCACATCCTTCTTGTAGTGTGGGGCCCAAAACTGGACACAGTACTCCAGATGAGGCCTCACCAATGTCGAATAGAGGGGGACGATCACGTCCCTCGATCTGCTCGCTCTGCCCCTACGTATACATCCCAAAATGCCATTGGCCTTCTTGGCAACAAGGGCACACTGCTGACTCATATCCAGCTTCTCGTCCACTGTCACCCCTAGGTCCTTTTCCGCAGAACTGCTGCCTAGCCATTCGGTCCCTAGTCTGTAGCGGTGCATTGGATTCTTCCGTCCTAAGTGCAGGACCCTGCACTTATCCTTATTGAACCTCATCAGATTTCTTTTGGCCCAATCCTCCAATTTGTCTAGGTCCTTCTGTATCCTATCCCTCCCCTCCAGCGTATCTACCACTCCTCCCAGTTTAGTATCGTCCGCAAATTTGCTGAGAGTGCAATCCACACCATCCTCCAGATCATTTATGAAGATATTGAACAAAACCGGCCCCAGGACCGACCCCTGGGGCACTCCACTTGACACCGGCTGCCAACTAGACATGGAGCCATTGATCACTACCCGTTGAGCCCGACAATCTAGCCAGCTTTCTACCCACCCTATAGTGCATTCATCCAGCCCATACTTCCTTAACTTGCTGACAAGAATACTGTGGGAGACCGTGTCAAAAGCTTTGCTAAAGTCAAGAAACAATACATCCACTGCTTTCCCTTCATCCACAGAACCAGTAATCTCATGATAAAAGGCGATTAGATTAGTCAGGCATGACCTTCCCTTGGTGAATCCATGCTGGCTGTTCCTGATCACTTTCCTTTCATGCAAGTACTTCAAGATTGATTCTTTGAGGACCTGCTCCATGATTTTTCCAGGGACTGAGGTGAGGCTGACTGGCCTGTAGTTCCCAGGATCCTCCTTCTTCCCTTTTTTAAAGATTGGCACTACATTAGCCTTTTTCCAGTCATCCGGGACTTCCCCGGTTCGCCACAAGTTTTCAAAGATAATGGCCAATGGCTCTGCAATCACAGCCGCCAATTCCTTCAGCACTCTCGGATGCAACTCGTCCGGCCCCATGGACTTGTGCACGTCCAGCTTTTCTAAATAGTCCCTAACCACCTCTATCTCCACAGAGGGCTGGCCATCTCTTCCCCATTTTGTGATGCCCAGCGTAGCAGTCTGGGAGCTGTCCTTGTTAGTGAAAACAGAGGCAAAAAAAGCATTGAGTACATTAGCTTTTTCCACATCCTCTGTCACTAGGTTGCCTCCCTCATTCAGTAAGGGTCCCACACTTTCCTTGGCTTTCTTCTTGTTGCCAACATACCTGAAGAAACCCTTCTTGTTACTCTTGACATCTCTCGCTAGCTGCAGCTCCAGGTGCGATTTGGCTCTCCTGATTTCATTCCTACATGCCCGAGCAATATTTTTATACTCTTCCCTGGTCATATGTCCAACCTTCCACTTCTTGTAAGCTTCTTTTTTATGTTTAAGATCCGCTAGGATTTCACCGTTAAGCCAAGCCGGACGCCTGCCATATTTACTATTCTTTCGACTCATCGGGATGGTTTGTCCCTGTAACCTCAACAGCGATTCCTTGAAATACAGCCAGCTCTCCTGGACTCCTTTCCCCTTCAAGTTAGTCCCCCAGGGGATCCTGGCCATCCGTTCCCTGAGGGAGTCGAAGTCTGCTTTCCTGAAGTCCAGGGTCCGTATCCTGCTGCTTACCTTTCTTCCCTGCGTCAGGATCCTGAACTCAACCAACTCATGGTCACTGCCTCCCAGATTCCCATCCACTTTTGCTTTTTTGGTTCACCCCTTCCACTCCACCGTCACTTTTTCCTTCATAGTAGATACCTTCAGGCCACTCAGCGTCATCTCCTCCCTGGGCTGTAAACTGACAAACCTAATTCTCTGGCATAAAAGGCCTTTAGAGAATTAACATGGTATACTTTATGCTTTAGGTTTGAGGTGGGGGATGCTATGAGATAGTTAACAGCTCCCAGGTGCTCTTGGACCATAAATGGCCTGTCTCACGACGCTTTCATCTTATGGGCCTGGAGTGCCTTCAAGACCATGACCTGGTCCGCTACTTTGAAGGAACGCCCTCTGGCATGTTTATCAAACCAGGCCTTTTGTTCTTCCTGAGCATCTTTTAGGTTTTCTCTAGCTAGGGCTAAAGAATCTCGGTGGGTGTTTTGTAGGCTGTTTACAAAGTCCAGAATGTTAGTTCCTGGAGAAAGTGTAAACCCCTCCCATTGCTGCTTTACCAACTCTAATGGCCCCTTAACCTCGCAGCCATACGCAAGTTCAAATCTTGAAAACCCTAAACTGGGATGTGGTACAGACCTGTAGGCAAAGAGCAACTGCTGCAACACTAGGTCCCAATCACTGGATTGCTCATTTACGAATTTATGTATCATGGCCCCCAAAGTTCCATTAAACTTCTCCACCAGGCCATTTGTTTCATGGTGGTAAGGGGTGGCAACCAAGTGGTTCACCCCATGAGCTTCCCACAGGCTTTTCATGGTCCCTGCCAGGAAATTAGTTCCCGAATCCGTAAGGATGTCGGAGGGCCAACCTACCCTGGCAAAAATGTCTGCTAGTGCCTGGCATACACTTTTAGCGCTGGTGTTGCTTAGAGCTACTGCTTCCGGCCAGCGGGTGGCAAACTCCATGAAAGTCAGTATGTACTGCTTTCCTCTGGGAGTCTTTTTCAGAAAAGAATCCAGAATATCCACAGCTAGTCACTGAAATGGAACCTCAATGACGGGGAGTGGCTGGAGAGGGGCTTTGGTCTGGTCTTGGGGTTTTCCCACTCTTTGGCATACCTCACAAGACCGGACATAGGTAGAAACATCCTTGCCCATTCCCTCCCAGTGGAAGGACTTCCCCAAACAGTCTTTGGCCCTGTTCACCCCAGCGTGGCCACTAGGATGATCATGGGCTCAAGAGCTTTACACAGTACTTAGCTGGAATTACCAGCTGTCTCTGAGGATACCAGTTTTCCTTGTATAAAAATCCTCTTTCTACAACAAACCTGGATCGATTAGAAGAGTTGAGAGGAGATGGGTTGCTTCGTGCCACCATCCAAGCTCCCTGGAGGCTTTCATCTGCTTTCTGTCTGGCCTGGAACTGATCCCTTGATACTGGAGACCTCAGTTCCTCGCTGGATTGTGGACCTGGGCTTGGTCCCTCTGGAAGCGATGCAGGTGATGGGGCTGTTTCCATTGATGAAGAACCGCTCTCCACGGGTGCACTAGGTTGGGGTTCAGGCTCCAGCTGAGCCTTTTGCGTTGGTTTATCTTCTGCTGCCAATGCAGGCTCGGTGGTGCCCTCTGGTGTTGGGGCTGCAGACGGGGTTGCAAGCACTGGACTCAGTGCTGGTTGCTTAATCAGTTCCGGTTCTGGGACTGGCTTTGGCTGGGTCTCTGGGACTGGACCCACTACAGCTGTTCCAGTCATTGGCAGGAGATCCGGTTCCACCACCTCAGTTTGGGGCCCTGGTAACACAGATGGGGCCCTGGTAGAAGGCTCAGAAACAGGGATAGGTGTGGAGGCTTGCTTAGTGTGGCTGTGGCTGACCATTCCCACCCTCTTGGCTAGCTTCACATGGTTGGCCAAGTCTTCCCCCAACAGCATGGGGATGGGATAATCATCATGGACTGCAAATGTCCACATCCCTGACCAGCCCTTGTACTAGACAGGCAACTTGGCTGTCGGCAAATCGAAAGAGTTGGACTTGAAGGGTTGAATCATCAGTTGGGCCTCTGGGTTGATGAATTTGGTGTCCAGTAAGGACTGGTGGATAGCTGACACCTGTGCTCCAGTGTCCCTCCACGCGATAACCTTCTTCCCGCCCACACTCACAGTTTCCCTTCACTCTGAGTGTATCTGGGAGGCATCTGGGGCTGGGAACCTTTGGTGTGACTCCAGTGTAATGAACTACAGTCTGTTGGGTTTTTTGGGGCAGCTGGCCTTAACATGCCCCGGCTCGTTACATTTAAAACATCGCCCGGTGGACTGCTCACTGGGACGAGGTGGGTTGCTGGAGACTGGTGTGGTGGGACAACAAGGTGTTTGGGGTTTCCTTTGGGAGGTAGGTGGGACCATGGGCTGCCCCCCGGTGGCAGTGTGTTGTCTCGGGTTGCCCCTTCTCATATTCGCTCCAACTGCTACTAGCTTTTTTCTTTTCCGCCACCTCCACCAATTTGGCTCCGATCTCCCCCGCCTCGATTACAGTTTTGGACTTCCCATCTAGGAAGTACCTTCTTATTTCCTCAGGAACACCCTCTGAGAACGGCTCCGTTTGCACTAGGAGAGACAGATCTTCCCGAGACTTAACACGTGCTCCTGATATCCGGGCATCCCAGTGTTTCACAATGTGGTTGGCGTGTCGGGGAAATGCCACGTCTGGTTTCCACCTTAGGGCTCTGAACCGCCGACGGGCCTGCTCGGGTGTTAGCCCCATTCTAATTCTGGCATTTTTTAATAAAAGTTCATAGGTGTTCATGTGTTCCTTAGGCATTTCAGTCGCCACCTCTGCTCAGGGTCCTCTGAGCTGCAGCCTCAGCTCCACCATATACTGGTCTGCAGGGATGCTGTACCCAAGACACCCTTTTTGAAATTTTCTAAGAAGGCCTCTGTATCATCGACTACCTTGTAGGTGGGGAATTTTTTGAAATGGGGAGCGGTACCCGGAGAAGGATTGTCAGGGTTATCTGGTAAATGCAGCTTAGTTCAGGGCTTTGGAGCGGAGCCGGAGCTGGAGTGTGGAGCAGTGGAGCTGCAGGTTTTTGCCCAGAGCTGGAGCAGAGCCGGAACACAGAAAATCTTGACTGCTCCACTGCTCCATTCTTTTTTTCATTTTCAATCCAAAATGAATGATATTTAGCAAGAAAGTCCTAAAGGTGCCAAAAAGTTTCAGATTATATAACAACTGATATTAACATCTACTTTACCACTTTACGTAATATGTCACAGTTCTTCTCACTTCGGCAGAACTCAAGATTTAATGTACAGATACAAAATTACAAAGTTTTTTGGAGATATGGTTTATTAAAGAATCAGACAATTAACAGACATCCAGCAACACTGCAGACTGCTCGCACACTTGTGCCAAGGTTAGGCGAGTACATACTCACTTAGATTAGTTAGATAGTTAGCTACTTCTTTTGTAAGGGTTGATCAACGAGATGTGCTGAGTGCTACGATTACAGAAAAGTGTGATGCAAGACGCAACATTTAATATATCACAAACAGGTATATTGCAAAAAACTAATGTTTTTGTTTATTGATATATTAAGATATCGCAAGAGATATTAACCACTTAAGCTCATTTCTCACACGGGCTCCCGTTACCGGTACATTTGTTGATTTGTACATGCTCCCGTATCACTCTGGTGGACTTATTTTATATGTCATCTGTTCAACGGTCTTTTGGTAGCGTTGTTTGTCATTTTAAATTTACTGAAAAAGTTGCATGCAGCAGGCATATAAATATACAGTAAACATTTTTGCATACATTAGGAGTGATTTTTGTGCTATATCCAGAGTGATTGGAAAATGTCCAACACAACTTTGGGGGTGAATCCTTAGGTCATTTGAAGGAAAAACGTTTCTGTGAACACGTGTCCTAAAATTCTTCCTAAGGGAGCTACAGTCCCTTCAAGGAGGAGATGACAAGTTAATTTCTGAGTACTATCTCAAGAACACTTTAATATAAAGTAATGAAATTATGTCTGTGTCTTAGCGTTAGTATGCGCTACCATATTACTTTTATTAATTATTCAAAAATTTTTAAATCATAGGCGCACTGAACTGGAGGTTAGTCATTTTTATTTCATATTTCGAGAAAGGCTTGTCGTCTACTGCCCCTGGCATTGAGCGGTAATATTATGTTCCAGAATAAGTTGATACTTTTTGGTTATTATTTATTATTACGTTTAAAATTTATGGTTCCAAAGTTGAAAAATAAGTAATAAGTAAAATTGTTTGTATCATTCTAAGCGTCTAAGCAGATTAAAATTTTTTAACAGTTTTCTCGGAAACGGTTAATTATACAACATAAATTAAGAGTACCATTTTAATGCATGTTTTAGCATTAAATCATATTCCAGGGTGATATCTGTTAAACAGTCGAAGATTTAAAAAATATTAAGTAAAATTGGCCCAGTCCCCCCAGTTCACGATGCCTGTAGTTTAAATAATGTTATTTGAATGATGTTGTATGATAGAATCCTGGAAATAAACTTTAACAGGAAAGCGGATTCAAATTGCAAGCACAGTCCTTTTAGTAAAGAGAGGAAATTTTCGGAAACATGTTTTTCCTTCATCAGGCTGGAAACGTTATACAAGATAGAACCTGTTATTTGCTCTATCTTGTATAATCTATTCAGGCTGATAAAGCAAAAACATATTTCCGAAAATTTCCTCTCTTTACTAAATTTGAATCCGCTTTCCCGTTAAAGTTTATTTTAAACCTGTAAAGTGTATAGCCTCGTTACTTCCCAGCAATTAATGTTGCAGAACAGCAATAGCACGTACTAACACTACGGCACATACCAAATTTCATTGATATATCTATATTAAAGTGTTTTTCAGCTCATTAAAAACTTGGAAAATATTTCAAATACTTTTACCACAAAATTTCTTAAGAAAAACTAACTTGCAATTTATAAATAAAAATTCATATTAATTATGTATATTAATTCGAAGTACCTTAAGTGGTTAAGATATCACAAGCAGGTACATTATAAAAAATTGCAATGCTTTTGTTCATTGCTTTTCGAAGATCATAACAAGAAACATTTGCTCCATGGCTTCAACAAAAAAAAAACAACAAATCTGCCCCCCATGATTGATTGCTGATTTACGGAAAAGGATCTTAATGACGTCTTTACTTTTGAATTTGAAAAGCCCAAATTTGGGCTTTTGGGAAAAGCAAAGAAGAAATCGTCAACGTGCAAGGTGGAAAAGGAAGTGACTGGCGAGTTCAAACCATGTAGCTTCAAGACAAGTGAAGCAAGTGCCATGAAAAGTTTCAGCCTTTGGCGGCATGTAAAACGTAACCATCCTGAAAACTATGCAGCTCTGGCTACAAAAAAGGACCAGGAAGATGAGGCAAAACAGAAAGCTGACGCGGCTAAACGATGTTCATCTGGGTCTTTGAAAACTCCTGGAGAAAAGATTTTTTGCCGAGCTTCATCTGAAAAGAAACCCAAAATTGAGCAAACAAAACTTGACTCATATTTGAAGTCCTCAAAGATTACAGTCACCATGGATGCCAATACTTTCCGTGAAGGGCTGATGAAAATGGTTTGCTTGAGTTCAACACCGCTCACTACCTTCAAGCTAAAGAACAAAGGATTCCAAAAAATTGCAGGTGAAATGGGTCGGCAGCTTGACATTTCAACGCGTCACGATGCAGTTTGTCATTTCGTTGTCAGCACTGCTGAGTCTGGTCGCGAAGAGCTCAAGAAAGCTTTGGAGCAAAAATTGTGCTACCTGAAAATGGATGCGGCAACCTGTGGAAACAGAAGTTTCCTTGCAATCAATGCTCAGTACTACGAAGAAGGAAAAGATAAAGCTGCGGTAAAAACCTTGGACATAATCGACACTGAATGGTGTCACAATTCTTAGTACGTGAAAAGTCAAGTAAAAGCTTTCTTAGAAAAATTTGGGATCAGTGAAATGCAAGTGCTGAGCATTTGCGTTGACAATGCAGCAAACATGATGTGCGCCGTCAAAAATTTCAGCGAGGACAATGGTACCATTTCTACCTCTGAGAACAGGGATGTGAACAGAACGGAAGCTATTTTGCCTGATGAAGGAACTAAAGGAATGGATGAAATCGAACTCAAAATGGATGCTGCTGCTTAATGGGTTAATGACCTTAGCCTCATACTTCCAACATGGCTTCATGAGGACAACTCAAAAGTCCAATTCACACTCTTCAGTTGGTAGTCTGGGATGGACTGAACAAAGAACATGCAAAGAAATTTCTGGCAAAAATTTGATAAGTCATTGTCAAACTACAAACCCCAAGTATTTGAAATGTTCTGCTTGATCTACATGGGGTAGCTCAATCATTGGATACTGCGACTCGCTGGGGTTCAACATTTGCGATGATTGATCGGCTTCTCATTTTTCAGTCTTACTGTGAACAAGTGGCTGCTGCTGGAACAAGATAACTCAAGTTAACAAAAGCTGAATGGGATGAAGTGAAGAACCCGCAAGACCTCTTGGCAAAGCCAAACCAAACAACTGTGAAATTTCAAGCTGTCGATGTAACCCCGGGAGTTTTAATGAAGGAATGGCGAAAACTGTCAAAATTCTTGTAAGAAAATGGTGGACAAATTGCAGAAGGAATTCTCTCCTCCATGCAGAAACGTGAAGAGATGCTTTTTGACAATATTCATTTCCTTGCTGGAGTTTATGTTGACCCATGGTATCGGATTATTCTTAACTCAAGGGAAATACCAAAGGTAAAGGAAGGACTCCTTGATATTGCTTGACAACTTGAAAAACAAAATCTATTGCTACATTTGAACTCGGCAAAAGAGGTTGAAGAAAATGAAACACAAAAAAAGGAGTCATCAACAATCATATTTGCAGTTTCGGAAAATTCACATCCTTCAGAAATAGCAGACTATTCTCAAACTTCTGTCTCCACTCTCAACTTGTTCAAGTGTCCATCCCTGAGACGTCTTCAACCATCACAGGGAAATGGAGATAATTCAAGCACCAATTATTCAGAAGATGACGCCTTTGAAAAGGAATTGGATAAACAAGAAAGACGCCGACGAGTTTCTGCAATTCATAGTTGTAATGAAGCTTTATTCGAGAGAAACTTTTGGGAAGATTGTGAGACAATGGAGTCTATTGGTAGGCTAAACGTTAAGTCTGTTTTTGAGGCCATTCACAGCTACCCACACCGCATTCAGGCTGCCTGTAGAATTGCTTCGAGCATGCGAACAACTCAAGCTAGTGTAGAGCGGCTGTTTTCGGCTTTAAAGTTAATTTTAAACGATTTGCGACAGGCTATGAAAGATGACTTGATTGCTGCAATAATTTTTTACAGAATGAATTATGAATGATTCTAGTTTGTATCACTGTTGATGACATTTAAATTGTTTTAAAAGTCTGAATAAAAATAATATTTTTTCAAAATTACAGTATGCACTTTTTTATTTAGTTAAAAATTAATTTGAGTTGGAGCGCGAAGCGGAGTCGGAGCGGAGCTGGAGCAGTCATGAGCGGAGCTGGAGCAGAGCAATTCACAAAAACCCCATCTGCTCTCAGCTTAAAAAACAAAACTGGTGCAATTGCTGCTGGAATCCTGTGTAGTTCTGGTGCCCACAATTCAAGGAGGATGTTGATAAATTCGAGAGAGTCAGAGCAGAGCCCTGAGAATGATTACAGGATTAGAAAACAGGCCTTACAGTGATAGACTCAAAGAGCTCAGTCTATTTAGCTTAACAGAGAGAAGTTTAACAGGTGACTCGATCACATGCTGTATGTACCTGCATGGGGAACAAATATTTAATAATGGGCTCTTCAATCTAGCAGGCAAAGGTCTAATATGATCTAATGGCTGGAAGGAGAAGCTAGACAAATTCAGACTGGAAATAAGGTATAACTTTTTAACAGTGGGAGTAATTCACCATTGAGACAATCTACCAAGGGTCGGGGTGGATTCTCCCTCACTGACAGTCTTTAAATCAAGACAGGATGTTTCTCTAACAGCTCTGCTCTATGAATGATTGTGGGGCAGGTCTCTGGCCTAGGTTGTCAGGGCGTCAAACCTAGATGATCACAATGGTCCCTTCTGGCCTTGGAATCTATGAGAAACACCTCACCCCATCCCTCCAGCTGGCTGTCAGCAGCCTGCTGCTGCAAGGCCTGGATTACACACTTCCTCACAGAGCCCCTGGCCTGCAAGCCGTACCAGGAAAGTCCCTGTAATTGAAGGTGACAGCCCACAATTATAAAGCGGATTCAATCCCCTGCAGTTGCCAACGCCTGTGATTTTATCACGACTCTCACAGTATTCAATGATTTCTCAAAGCCCCAGCTGCAGGAATCAGGAGATTGTGGGACAATCTCAGCTACTCACCCTGCACCCCACCCCATCCCCTGTATATGCTTCCAGCCCTCCTGGTTGCAGAGAAGTTTGCAAGCGCGACGTGAGTGTGATCTAAGCACTCAGAGCAAGAGCCAAAAATTATGATTAAAAAAAACCACTTGTGATTTCTAAGCCAGCCTCACGATTTGGGGAGCCAGCCTCACAATTTTTAGGTGCTCGGGGCTGGCCATAGAGTCATAGAATATCAGGGTTGGAAGGTGAAGTGTTAAAATCCATTGCTGATGTAATAACCTTGTATACGGATTTGTGTAGAGGCCCAAAGTCCAGAGTTTGGCCAAGAGGTCATGATACCAGTCAGCTCTGTGTTCGTGGGGAACCAGGGTGCAGTATTCAGCCTGTCTGACTCACGAACGACACCCACCAGCCTCTTTTTAAACCAAAACCCATCAGAGAAAAAAACTTGCAGAGAGCAGTGAAGGGCATTGGGAGAGACACCTAGACCCCTCCTGACAAGGGTGACAAGATTAAGACATCTCCATTAGCATACAGAATGATGAACAGAGACAAGTCCCCTAGCCTCATCTGCATGAAAGATGGGACAAGGAGACATCTCAATTTGCATACAGAATGGAGAATGGAGAACCACACTGAACTCTGGGACCAGAAAAGCAGGGACGCACTGCATCATGGGAATCTCTGCTCCAGATGTTAGTGAACCTACGCCTGCACGCACCCAGCTCAGCAATTATCAGTCCAATTCTAGTAATAAATCCTTGATTGATATCCAAAATACTGAAGGAGCCTAGTTGCATTGTGAGCTCCCTGGAAGAAAACACCACCCAGAGCCAACAGTGATCAGCTCCTATTGTCTAGCCTAAAGAAAATCCTTGAGTCATCAGTTTACCTATAAACAAATCTAATGTTCTCCATTGAACCATTGTATTTTCTCTACAAAAATCCCTACACCTTCCAGTCAGTGTTCTGATGCTTAGATCCAAACTGTGCATCAGTTCCACTGGGACTCCATCTTCTCCTGATTGATCGTGCTGGGGGGCTCTGCCTCAGGAACCTGAGCTACCACCATCACCTGGGAACCCTGACCAGTTCCAGCCTCCTGGAGTGGGTGAGATCCCCCTCTTTCTCTCCCTCAGTTTTCCTTTCTACCTCAGGTATTAACCTTTAATAATATAGGTTATATTGGCTCAGGCTCTCCTTGTGTAGTTATCACTATTATTCAATAAATAACCCTTATGGTTAAATTGGGTGTTTCTCTCTCGCTTTCTGAATTTTAGTCATTTGTGTCTTTAGCTTCTCACATTTACTCTTCAGCAAAGCTTCTTTTATCTAAGTTAAAAGACCCCTGTAGTGCCCAAAAATACTGTGGGGTTTGCTCATCAAGTGGGTTACTACCAGTACAATTATAACGTGAAAGTGGGATAGGGACGTGCTAAACTTGGGGCACATAAGTGTGGAGCAGCTGAGCGTGCTGCTCAGCTCAGCCCATTGAGACCAGGAGCGCATAAGGACCAGCTTGAAAAGCGCTGCTTGACCCAGCTCACTGAGCATGAGGACATATGCGGGGATCAGCTGAAGAGTGCTGAGTGACCCGGTCGGCTCAGACTTGCGCGCGCTGTGTGTGTGTGTGTGTGTGTGTGTGTGTGTGTGTGTGTGTGCGCGCGCAATGAAGGGGACTTGCAGAAGGAAGGAGTAGAGCTCCCTAGGAACACACAAGTGACATAAGCAGCACATTAATAGAATTACAGCACCCCTCCCTCCCCCCCGAAGAGTAACCGGAATAAATGAGCATACCCCAAAGTCACAGGCACATCTGGTAACAGGTCAGAGGCCTAGCAATAGCTAAGAGGAAGCAGAATAGGCAAAAGATAACCTTGCTTTTGCTAAGATATGCCTGATCAGCAAAAAGCCAGATGTTGGGAGCAATAATTGTGTCTTATTCAAAGTTACAAATAGAACAAAGAAGCCCTGTTTCTGTTGTGTTAGTTTCTTCTGTAGGGAGATGTTCTTCCCACACATCCAACCTTGAGTTTATGAAAGGTTCAAGCATGTCAGTATAATATATGGCCTCCTCCCACCTCTCTTTCCCAGGGACCAATGACTGCCTTAAAACACAAAGGAACAACTTGAAAGATAAACTTTATTGCCATATACTTTCACTTTTTCTTTGCTTTTACCCCTAGATATGTACCTGCTGGACAATCAAAGGAGCTATTTCATGCCTATGAACCCCAAATCAGAATTCAACATATATATTTATACTAATACATTTATTAAAGTACTAATTAAATGTTAAATGTTAATTTGTTTACTTGAGACGATGGCGGAGACATTATGTAACCTTTGACCATTGGCTACTGTGCTATCATGTCTTGCTGCTAGACCTATCCGGGGAAGTGGGACTGCCTACCCCGTCACTTTCCCTGTCCATGGAAAATCCATATATTCCATTGTAATCAGTTGATTGATAGTGTCTCTGAGCCTAATAAGCAAGGTGACAATCCGTCAGCGTTGTATGTAATAAACTCTTGTGCTTGACCTCTACACTGTGTAGATTTATGTCCTTCAGAAGGGACCGCAGGAGGTCATCTAATCCAACCCCCTGCTCAAAGCAGGACCAATCCCCAACTAAATCATCCCAACCAGGGATTTGTCAAGCCTGACCTTAAAAACCTCTAAGGAAGGAGATTCCACTACCTCCTTAGGTAACCCATTCCAGAGCTTCACCTCCCTCCTAGTGAAAAAGATTTTCCTAACACCCAACCTAAACCTCCCCCACTGCAACTTGAGACAATTACTCCTTCTTCTGTCATCTGCTACCACTGAGAACAGCCTAGCTCCATCCTCTTTGGAACCCCCTACAGGTAGTTGAAAGCAGCTATCAAATCCCACCTCATTCTTCTCTTCTGCAGACTAAACAATCCCAGTTCCCTCAGCCGCTCCTCATAAGTCATGTGCTCCAGCCCCCTAATCATATTTGTTGCCCTCCGCTGGACACTTTCCAATTTTTTCACATCCTTCTTGTAGTGTGGGGCCCCAGACTGGACACAGTACTCCAGATGAGGCCTCACCAATGCCGAATAGAGGGGAATTATCATGTCCCTCGATATGCTAGCAACACTCCTACATATACAGCCCAAAATGCCGTTAGCCTTCTTGGCAACAAGGGCACACTGTTGACTAATAAATAAATGTTCAAATAAATTGGTTAGTCTCTAAGGTGCCACAAGTACTCCTTTTCTTTTTACTGTTGACTAATATCCAGTTTCTTGTCCACTGTAACCCCTAGGTCCTTTTCTGCAGAATTGCCGCATAGCCTTTTGGTCCCTAGTCTGCAGCGGTGCATGGGATTCTTCCGTCCTAAGTGCAGGACTCTGCACTTGTCCTTGTTGAACCTCATCAAATTTCTTTTGGCCCAATCCTCTAATTTGTCTAGGGACCTCTGTAGCCTATCCCTACCCTCCAGTGTATCTACCTCTCCTCCCAGTTTAGTGTCATCTGCAAACTTGCTGAGGGTGCAATCCACACCATCCTCCAGATCATTAATGAAGATATTGAACAAAACCGGCCCCAGGACTGACCCTCGGGGCAGTCCGCTTGATACTGGCTGCCAACTAGACATGGAGCCATTGGTCACTACCCATTGAGCCTGACGATCTAGCCAGCTTTCTATCCACCTTATAATCCATTCATCCAGCCCATACTTCTTTAACTTGCTGGCAAGAATACTGTCGGAGACCATATCAAAAGCTTTGCTAAAGTCAAGGAATAACACATGCACTGCTTTCCCTTCATCCACAGAGCCAGTTATCTCGTCGTAGAAGGCAATTAGGTTAGTCAGGCATAACTTGCTCTTGGTGAATCCATACTGACTGTTCCTGATCACTTTCCTCTCCTCTAAGTGCTTCAGAATTGATTCCTTGAGGACTTGCTCCATGATTTTTCCAGGCACTGAGGTGAGGCGGACTGGTCTGTAGTTCCCCGGATCCTCCTCCTTCCCTTTTTTAAAGATGCGCACTACATTAGCCTTTTTCCGGGACCTCCCCCGATCACCATGCGTTTTCAAAGATAATGGCCAATGGCTCTGCAATCACATCTGCCAACTCCTTTAGCACTCTCGGATGCAGCGCATCCGGTGCCATGGACTTGTGCTCGTCCAGATTTTCTAAATAGTCCCGAACCACTTCTTTCTCTACAGTGGTCTGGTCTCCTCCTCCCCATGCTGTGCTGCCCAGTGCAGTAGTCTGGGAGCTGACCTTGTTCGTGAAGACAGACGCAAAAAAAGCATTGAGTACATTAGCTTTTTCCACATCCTCTGTCACTAGGTTGCCTCCCTCATTCAGTAAGGGGCCCACACTTTTCTTGACTTTCTTCTTATTGCTGACATGTTGCCATGCTGTGAACAGAAGAAGGGAGACAAGAGTCCAGCTAGCTCCCTGGAGGAGACTGTGCCTTGTCTGCCCTGTGTTCCTGTGGGAGTGGGTATCCAGGGGCCTGCTGCAAAGTTTTGGGACCAGGGATGGGGTGGCTGGGGAGGGCTCTGTGGCTCAGGATACGTGGTAATAGTGTGCACAGCATAGAAAACCCCTTCCATGTTCCTGTCTCTGTCCCAGCGACAGTCTTTCCCAAAGAAGCTGTCAGACAAGGAGAAAGTGAGAGAAGCAAAGGGAAGAAGAGATAGAGTCAGAGAGAGAAGGGCCATTCACGGTCCAAGAGCGCCTGGGAGCTGTTAATGATCTCATAGCATTCCCCACCTCAAACTGAAAGCCTAAGGTGAACCATATTAATTCTCTAAAGCTCTTTTATTCCAGAGAATTAAAGGTTTGTCAGTTTACAGCCCAGGGAGGAGACGACACTGAGTGGCCTGAAGGTGTCTACTATGAAGGGAAAAGTGCTGGTGGTGTGGAAGGGGTGAACCTTTACCCTTGGGCGTATGCAGCGACAGCAGATCAAGGAGCTGTGCACTAGCTACGCGCCAATGTTCTCAGCCACCCCAGGACTGACTGAACGGGCATACCACTCCATTGACACAGGTAATGCTCACCCAATTAGAGCCCAACCTTACCAGGTGTCTCCTCAAGCTAAAACTGCTATAGAACGGGAGATCCAAGATATGTTACAGATGGTGTAATCTGCCCCTCCCGCAGTGCATGGGCATCTCCAGTGGTTCTAGTTCCCAAACCAGATGGGGAGATATGTTTTTGTGTGGACTACCGTAAGCTAAATGCTGTAACTTGCCCAGACAACTATCCAATGCCATGCACAGATGAACTATTAGAGAAACTGGGGCGGGCCGAGTTCATCTCTACCTTGGACTTAACCAAGGGGTACTGGCAGGTACCGCTAGATGAATCTGCCAAGAAAAGCTCAGCCTTCACCACACATCTCGGTCTGTATGAATTTAATGTCCTCCCTTTCGGGTTGCGAAATGCACCTGCCACCTTCCAAAGACTTGTAGATGGTCTCCTAGCGGGATTGGGAGAATATGCAGTCGCCTACCTTGATGATGTGTCCATATTCTGGGCAGAACACCTGGAACATCTACAAAAAGTCTTTGAGCGCATAAGGGAGGCAGGGCTAACTGTTAAGGCTAAGAAGTGTCAAATAGGCCTAAACAGAGTGACTTACCTTGGACACCAGGTGGGTCAAGGAACTATCAGCCCCCTACAGGCCAAAGTGGATGCTATCCAAAAGTGGCCTGTCCCAAAGTCAAAGAAACAGGTCCAATCCTTCTTAGGCTTGGCCGGATATTACAAGCGATTTGTACCTCAATACAGCCAAATCGCCGCCCCACTGACAGACCTAACCAAAAAGAAAAAGCCAAATGCCATTCAGTGAACCGAAGAGTGTCAGAAGGACTTTAACCAGCTTAAAGCGACACTCATGTCTGACCCTGTGCTAAGGGCCCCAGACTTTTACAAACCGTTCCTAGTAACCACAGATGCGTCTGAGCGTGGTGTGGGAGCAGAGTTAATGCAGGAAGGACCAAATCAAGAGTTCCATCCTGTCGTGTTTCTCAGCAAGAAGCTGTCTGAGAGGGAAAGCCACTGGTCAATCAGTTAAAAGGAATGTTATGCCATTGTCTACACTCTAGAAAAGCTATGCCCATATGTTTGGGGACGCATTTCCACCTGTAAACTGACCATGCTGCGCTACAGTGGCTTCATACTGCCACGGGAAAAAACAAAAAACTTATTCAGTGGAGTTTAGCTCTCCAAGATTTTGATTTCAACATCCAACACATCTCAGGAGCTTCTAACAAAGTGGCTGTTTTCTGTAACTTTAAGGTTTTGCCCAGAGGGGGATCCTCTGTGTTTTGAATCTGATTACCCTGTAAAGTATTTTCCATCCTGATTTTACAGATGTGATTCTTTTACCTTTTCTTTAATTAAAATTCTTCTTTTAAGAACCTGAGTGATTTTTCATTGTTCTTAAGATCCAAGGGACTGTGTTCACCTGTACAAATTGGTTAGGATTATTATCAAGCCTTCCTTAGGAAAGGGGGTGTAGGGCTTGGGGGGATATTTTGGGGAAAGACATCTCCAAGTGGTCTCTTTCCCTGTTCTTTGTTTAAAATGCTTGATGGTGGCAGCGTATGGTTCAAGGCCAAGGCAAAGTCTGTACCTTGGGGAAGTTTTTAACCTAAGCTGGTAAGAATAAGCTTAGGGGGTCTTTCATGCAGGTCCCCATATCTGTACCCTAGAGTTCAGAGTCGGGAAGGAACCCTGATGGGGGGAGGGGTAAAAGCTTCTCCCCTGGCTTGGGGCTTGTAGACACTTAGAGTTGCCAACTTTCTACTCACACAAAACCAACACCTTTGCCCTACCTCCGCCCCCCTTCAAGGCCCCGCCCCTTCTCCAAGGTCCTGCCCCCCCACTTACTCCATCCCCCCCATCCCTCGCTCTCCCCACCCTCACTCACTCACTCATTTTCACTGGGCTGGGGCAGGGGGTTGGGGTGCAGGAGGCGGTGAGGGCTCCAATTGGGGGTGTGGGCTCTGGGATGGGCCAGAAATGAGGAGTTCAGGGTGTGGGAGGGGGGCTCCGGGCTGAGGCAGGGAAGGAGGTGAACGCTCCGGCTGGGGGTGTGGGCTCTGAGGTGGGGCCAAGATGAGGAGTTTGGGGTGCAGGAGAGGGCTCCAGGCTGGGGGTGGAGCTGAGAAGTTTAGAGTATGGGAGGGGGCTCTGGGCTGAAGCAGGGAGTTGGGGTGTGGGAGGGGGTATGGGCTTTGGGGTGGGGGTGTGGGTTCCAGGATGGGACCAGAAATGATGGGTTCAGGGTGTGGGAGGAGGCTCCGGGCTGGGCCAGGGTGTTGGAGTGCGGAGGTTGAAGGCTCTGGCTGGGAGTGTGGACTCTGGTATGGGGTCAGGGATATGCATCCGATGAAGTGAGCTGTAGCTCACGAAAGCTTATGCTCAAATAAATGTGTTAGTCTCTAAGGTGCCACAAGTACTCCTTTTCTTTTTGCGAATACAGACTAACACGGCTGTTACTCTGAAACCTGTATAAATACGTTATCCTGAGCCTCAGAGAGGGGCTCACATCTGGGTGCATTAGCAAAGCGCTTTGCTAATAAACAGAGTGGTCTGACAAATTATGTGAGTCCTGAATCTGACTTTGACACCACCCAGGCCAGAAACCGCAACCTGCAGCACAGGCTGCTGAGCTCGCCCCACTTTTCTTAAATCCTTCAGTAGAGAACGTCGTGCAGGGCCAGAACCCAGGTCTCTAACATCACAAACCCAGGCTTTTCCACTGTGCCCCATGGCTGGAGTTACTGGGCCCCTTTGGATTATCCTGCCACACGCCCCAAGGTGTCCGGCTCTAGGTTTTTTGACACCCCAAGCAAAAAAATTGCGGCCCCAAGCTCCGAGAGCGCAACTGCCCAAGCAAAAAGAAAAAAAGGATGGCCGGAATGCCGACCCCGGAATTGTGCCACCCCAAGCACGTGTTTGCTTTGCCGGTGCCTAGAGCCGGTCCTGTCACCAAAGCCCTGCTGCTGTCTAATGCGCCGTTGTGGGACCCCTGGGAAAACATCTCTCAAGTCCCGCTCCCGGGGCTGCTCTTGTTGCTCAGATAGAAAAGGCCTAAGTCAGGGGTGTGAAGAGCATAGGGCTCAGTCCTTCTGTTGATTGATGGGGGATTGGCTGGTTACAGCCAGTTCACACACCAAGGAAGCCCCTTTAACACAGATTTTGAGCTGTGGCACTGGTGTGAAGGGGTTAAAATGGGGCCCAGCTAGCACCGCCCAGGGCCAGAACTGTGCAGGAGAGATCCAGCCCTGGCAGCACCAGGATCCACCTGGGACCCCCTCTCCATGCTGGCCTGAAAAATAAACTGCTGGGGGAGGAGGAAGCCTGTGGGAGCCGCTCACGCTCTGGACTCTAATGACAGTCTGGAAAAATCATGGAGCAGGTCCTCAAGGAATCAATTCTGAAGCACTTAGAGGAGAGGAAAGTGATCAGGAACAGTCAGTATGGATTCACCAAGAGCAAGTTATGCCTGACTAACCTAATTGCCTTCTACGACGAGATAACTGGCTCTGTGGATGAAGGGAAAGCAGTGCATGTGTTATTCCTTGACTTTAGCAAAGCTTTGATATGGTCTCCCAGAGTATTCTTGCCAGCAAGTTAAAGAAGTATGGGCTGGATGAATGGACTATAAGGTGGATAGAAAGCTGGCTAGATGGTCGGGCTCAATGGGTAGTGATCAATGGCTCCATGTCTAGATGGCAGCTAGTATCAAGCGGACTGCCCCGAGGGTCAGCCCTGAAGCCGGTTTTGTTCAATATCTTCATTAATGATCTGGAGGATGGCGTGGATTGCACCCTCAGCAAGTTTGCAGCTGACACTAAACTGGGAGGAGAGGTAGATACACTGGAGGGTAGGGATAGGCTACAGAGGTCCCTAGACAAATTAGAGGATTGGGCCAAAAGAAATTTGATGAGGTTCAACAAGGACAAGTGCAGAGTCCTGCACTTAGAACGGAAGAATCCCATGCACTGCTACAGACTAGGGACTGAATGGTTAGGCAGAAGTTCGGCAGAAAAGGACCAAGGGGTTACAGTGGACGAGAAGCTGGATATGAGCCAACAGTGTGCCAACAGTGTGCAACTTCTATTGCCAAGAAGGCTAATGGCATTTTGGGCTATATAAGTGGGAGTGGTGCCAGTAGATCGAGGGACGTGATCATTCCCCACTATTCAGCATTAATGAGGCCTCATCTGGAGTACTGTCCAGTTTTGGGACCCACACTACAAGAAGGATGTGGAAAAATTGGAAAAAGTCCAGTGGAGGGCAACAAAAATTATTAGTTTTCAGAGTAGCAGCCATGTTAGTCTGTATTCGCAAAAAGAAAAGGAGTACTTGTGGCACCTTAGAGACTAATCAATTTATTTGAGCATAAGCTCTCGTGAGCTACAGCTCACTTCATCGGATGCATTCAGTGGAAAATACAGTGAGGAGATTTATATACACACAGAACATGAAAAGATGGGTGTTATCATACACACTGTAAGGAGAGTGATCACTTAAGATGAGCTATTACTAGCAGGAGAGCTGGGTGGGGGGGAACCTCTTGTAGTGATAATCAAGGTGGGCCATTTCCAGCAGTTAACAAGAATGTCTGAGGAACGGAGGGGGGGGATAAACATGGGGAAATAGTTTTACTTTGTGTAATGACTCATCCACTCCCAGTCTCTATTCAAGCCTAAGTTAATTGTTTCCAGTTGCAAATTAATTCCAATTCAAGTCTCTCGTTGGAGTCTGTTTTTGAAGTTTTTTTGTTGAAGAATTGCCACTTTTAGGTCAGAGATCAAGTGACCAGAGAGATAGAAGTGTTCTCTGACTGGTTTATGAATGTTATAATTTTTGACATCTGATTTGTGTCCATTTATTCTTTTACGTAAAGACTGTCCAGTTTGGCCAATGTACATGGCAGAGGGGCATTGCTGGCACACGATGGCATATATCACATTGGTAGATGTGCAGGTGAACGAGCCTCTGATAGTGTGGCTGATGTGATTAGGTCCTATGATGGTGTCCCTTGAATAGATATGTGGACAGGAGTTGGCAATGGGCTTTGTTGCAAGGATAGGTTCCTGGGTTAGTGGTTTCTGTGGTGTGGTGTGTGGTTGCTGGTGAGTATTTGCTGTCTGTAGGCAGGGACTGGCCTGTCTCCCAAGATTTGTGAGAGTGATAAGCTCACGAAAGCTTATGCTCAAATAAATTGGTTAGTCTCTAAGGTGCCACAAGTACTCCTTTTCTTTTTAAAAATGATTAGGGGGCTGGAACACATGACTTATGAGGAGAGGCTGAGGGAACTGGGAAGAGAAGAATGAGGGGTGATTTGATAGCTGCTTTCAACTACCTGTAGGGGGTTCCAAAGAGGATGGAGCTAGGCTGTTCTCAGTGGTAGCAGATGACAGAAGAAGGGAGTAATGGTCTCAAGTTGCAGTGGGGGAGGTTTAGATTGGATGTTAGGAAAATCTTTTTCACTAGGAAGGTGGTGAAGCTCTGGAATGGGTTACCTAAGGAGGTGGTGGAATCTCCTTCCTTAGAGGTTTTTAAGGTCAGGCTTGACAAATCCCTGGTTGGGATGATTTAGTTGGGGATTGGTCCTGTTTTGAGCAGGGGGTTGGACTAGATGACCTCCTGAGGTCCCTTCCAACCCTGATATTCTATGATTCGATGACAGCCAGGGATTTTCCCGACTGGACAGTGTCTCTCTCCCCAGCCCGACGGGCTCTTTGTCCCTCACCTGATCCCCTCCCCATCCACCCTAAGCACAGAAATCAGAAGCCGAGGGGACGTCCCCTGCTTTCCCAGCGCCTTCACATTGTCCCCGTGCTGCAGATAACATGCCTAGTGTGCCCGGGGCTCTCAGGACCAGCTCTAATGGACCCCAGGAAGCAGCACCGGCGCCAGCCTCATCCTGCTCTAGTACAAAACCTTGCCAGACACCTTGCAGGCAGATGAAATGGGACGCTTGGTTTTAGGCCAAAGAGAACACTCAGTCCGGACTGAGACGGGATGCTTTGTTTTGGTCAAACAGAACACTCAGTCCGGACTGAGAGGGTACGCTTCATGTCATGCCAAACAGAAGAACTCAGGCCCCACTGAGATGGGACGCTTCGTTTCAGACCAAACAGAACACTCACGCCCTCCTGAGATGAGACGCTTCGTTTTGGGCCAGACAGAACACTCAGTCCGGCCTGAGATTTTTTTTTTTTTTTTAACTTTTCAAATAGCAGAAGATTTTGGAAATTTTCACTTTTGGTTCAACCTGAAATGCTCCCCTCCCCCACCCCCCAGGTTTTGAAAATGCCAGCGAACCAGAGAACTCCATCATGGGCCCCGCTCTCCTAGTAGGTGGTGGGGTTCAATGGGACTGTGGGGAGATGGGTGGGGCATTAGCAGGGAGCAGGGGAACAGTGCTTGTATGTGCGATGGAGCCTGGGCAGTGCCAGGACAGATGGTGGGGATCACAGGGTCTCTGTGCTCAGGCGCTGGCCCTTGGATCTGCTGCTCCAACCTCTGCCGCACCAAGCACCATGGGGCATCCAGCCACCAGCCATGCATGGATGCAGAGACACTTGGGACTGGACCCACCAAGGGACTAAGGCCCATACCTGCCTCTTTGGGCGTCTTAATTCCAACACGCAGTCACTGCTGACAGCTGCAATACCCCGGTCAGCAGCCATCTACCCCTAGAGCCACCAGAGCCCTGACGCCACCCTGCCCTCACTCATGCCTTTGTCCCCCACCCATCTGGCTTGTGGTCCCCGGGCTGAGTGGCATGCTCAGCACACCTCACCCCACACAAAGGGCGGGCAGCATGAAGCACGGCAGACATTTGGGGGTTGTGTCCGAACGAGGCGTTAGCAAAGCTGGATGAATGGCAGGCATGTTCACCTGAGGGGAATCAGAGACCTTATGTGCACAGAAATGTCAACGACAATGATACTTGAACTCATGGTCTCCTGGCTCCCAGCTCAGTGCCCCTTCCCCTGCAAGGGCTACAGGCATTTGAGGGGAGGGTCTCTCTGTCACTCAATATGTGGAATAGTTTACCACTGATACGGGCAAAGGCGTGAGTGTCATCTCTTGGCGGGTCTGTCACACACCCTGCCCCCGCATGCCCTACTCTCACACACCCTTCCCCCTCGTTCCCATTCAGCACAGATCCGGAGCTGGATCACGAGTCTCGCCATATCTGGGTTTCTCTTGATTTCTCGTGATCGCAAGGAAGCTGGTGAATTTTACGTCATTCAGAATGGCCACTCTCTCCCACGCAGTTCAGTGAGGCTCAATCCACTGGCTGCCTGGCTGCCCTTTCCCTGCCCCTGCGCAGATGGCAGGAAGTCTGCCCCAAGGAAAGATGAGCCCTGGCTCCCGTTGTTCGCAGTGGGACAGAAACGACAAGGTGCCCCCAAAGTCAGACGTCTCCCTGCACAGCCCATTGTGATGCAGCCAGGGTGCCTGGCCCCTGCAGCTGGCTGGCCTCCCCAGGGCCATGGGGAGGAAAGGATAGCAGGGTTCAGTTTTCAGCCTGGGGGTTGGTTTTTCTCCCAAAATGACTTGCCACACAGTTACTTGCTCTCAGATTCGCTCACTCTCCTTTCTGCGACACAGCTCTGTCTGGCTGCGAGTAATGGCCTCCGAGATTTCCCAGAGGTGCCCTCTGCCTCAGCACTAGCAGCCTAGCTGGAGCTGGGGAGGTAAACTGGAGGCTTTGTGGATGCTTGAGGGCATCCCCCCACTGCTAGGGGTGGTGGGAACCTACTGAACTTGCAAAGCTGACCTAGCCGGCAAGAGCAAAGGTGAGACGCTGCTGATGTTTTCTCTGTCCTGGCTGATTTCAGGATCCTCTCTGGGTCTCTCCCGCCCTCGCTGGCATCGTGCTCTGTGGGGGTGTGAATGTGTTTAGATCACATCTCTCCTGCCCCAGGGTTCTTGCTGAGGCTCCGCAACCAAGGGCATTTGGCTGTGGCATGTGCCCCACTCAGAACTCTGCCTGCAGCCTCGTCTAGCTGGACACGGAGGACCTGGGGACATTGACAAGGTCAGCTGGCTGCTCCTGTGCTGCCAGGTCTGCATCAGGCCCCCGACTGCTGCCAGGCCGACTGCATCAGGCCCACGAGTGCTGCCAGGCAGGCCAGGACCCTGTACCCCACTTTGCAGTGGAGCAAATGACTTCCCAGTGCCTCAGGCCTAGTACTGTCTGCTCCGGGAGCTGTTCTGCAGGCAGGTGGCTGGGATGGGTGGGCCAGAGCTGTGATTCCGCCTCCCCAACCTGCCCTTAGCATGAGGAGCCTTGTCTGTGGCTATTGGTGATCAATTCCCACTTCCACCAGCCACAGGCAATTCAAGCCCTCTCCTCTCAGCCTAGGCAGGCCCTGCTGCCTCTGTACAGGTCAGCATTAGGGTCCCCAATCCCCGAGCCTCCAAGCATCCCCCTGGAACACCCACTGTGACGTTATTGACATGAACTGGGACCGTATAGATAATTGTTGCAACCAGGGTCCTGTAGTGGCACAAAATCTTGTGTAAAGGGGGTCCAATAAGGTGTCTAAGACAAGGTTATGGTTTGCTGGTTATGATTATGCTGTCTATATGTGTGTATCATTTTTGTAGTTAAAGTTATGACTATTGGCTCTATACTGTCTGTATTTCAAACTTATGCTATGCTTCTGGGTGACATCCCAGACAAGTTGGTGTCAGCTCTGCCTAGCCTGCTTGATGGCCCATTAAGGACCATAAGCTATACAACTGACCCATTGAGAGAAGGCAGATAGGCCTTGTGACTCAGCAAAGTATGCAGGGACTTGCCCATGTGACTCCAAACTCCATTTTGCTGTAATTTTCCACAGTAAGAACAAAGAGGTGTTCTTACACCTGGAAAAGACTATAAAAGGCTGATGCCTCATCTCCATCTTGTCTTCAGTCCTGTTTCTTGCCTCTGGAGGGACTTTGTTACAAATGGAAGCTCTAAACAAAGGACTGAAAGACCCATCCCAGCTGCGGATGTTCTCCAGAGACTTGATTTGAACCTGCAGTTTATTCCATCACTGCTGCAAGCCTGAACCAAGAACTTTGCCATTACTGTATGTAATTGATTCTATTTAACCGATTCTAGCTCTCATCTGTATCTTGTTCCTTTTATGAATAAACCTTTAGGTTTTAGATGCTAAAGGATTGGCAGCAGCATGATTTGTGGGTAAGATCTGATTTGGATATTGACCTGGCTCTGGGGCTTGGTCCTTTGGGATCGAGAGAACCTTTTTTCTTTTACTGGGGTATTGGTTTTCATAACCATTTGTCCGCATAATGAGTGGCATTGGTGGTGATACTGGGAAACTGGAGTGTCTGAGGCAATTGCTTGTGTGACTTGTGGTTAGCCAGTGGGGTGAGACCAAAGTCCACTCTGGCTGGCTGGTTTGGTTTGCCTTAGAGGTGGAAAACCCCAGCCTTGGGCTGTAACTGCCCTGCTTGAAGCAATTAGTCCTGAATGGGCACTCTCAGTTGGGTCCGCTGTTCCCTCTAAGCTGTGCACGTGTGCACGCGCACACAGATCCTAAACCCCGCGCACACAGCGAAACACCGCGCGCACAAAAATTTGCACAGAAGCACAAAAATTTGCACAGAAGACATTTTTTGCGCACACGGCCTGTCAACAATTAGAGGAACCATTGGTTGGGTCCCACCAGGACCAGCATTGCTACACCCACCCCTGGTGCACTGCACACTCCCAGCAGTCACCAGTGCACTGCTCCCAAAAGACCAGGACATCCCAGCCTAGCAGCCACGTCAGGTCACTGCTCTGCGTAACACCCAGCCGAGGCAGGAATTTAAACTGGACCACTTTTGGGAGGGCACATTTTGTGCTCCGGCCGCAGCCCCGGGGCCAGAGGAGTTCTGTGCCCCTGCTGATTACTCGGGGTCCATGCCCCTGCTTGCTCTCCTTTTGCATGGCCCTGCACCCAGCACTGTGATATGTTTATAGTGAAAGCAAGTAGAAGGTTATTTAACAAACCAAAGATTCAAGTGCTAGCAAGGAGGAGTGTTGGAAATAGAGGGTTACATATCAAATCCAACCAAAATGTGCACCCTAGAGTCTAGAGTTAATTACCTGGTGTGACGAAGTATGGGAGGGGGTTGAGGGCTCCAGCTGGGGGGTGTGGGCTTGGGGTGGGGCTGGGGATGAGAGGTTTGGGGTGCAGGAGAGGGGTCTTGGGGGGGTGGACTCTGGTGTGGGGGCAGGAGGGAGCTGGGGCAGGGCATTGGGGTGTTGGGGGGGTGTGGGCTCCCAGAGGGAGTTTGGGTGCGGGAGGGGACCTCGGGCTGGGGCAGGTGGTTGGGGTGCGGGGGAGGGGATGTGCGGGGTACCTGCGGCCCCTAGACACATGAGCAGTCAGGGAGGATCCACATGCTGCTCTTGCACCTACAGGCGCTGCCTCCGCAGCTCCCACTGGTCACAGTTCCTGTTGTCGGTAGCCACCGGTGTGGTGCTCCGTTCTTGTTCGATGATGATAACAGTCGGCTGTGTGCATGTTCCCCCTGTGTGCTGCCCCAGCTCTGTGCAGATAGCTAACACAGCAGACCCCGAGAGAACCCCCAAAACCCACAGACTTCTAGTAAGATACGAAGAACCCAAGCCAGGTGTATTGTCAAACGAAGGACAGTAATAGTTCCCTATAGACTCTACAGGGCATACTATGAATTTGTGCTCCCTGGCAATGGACACAGCTCAGTCAGTGGCGGGACACTCCACTGCCCCCTAGGCTGGTCCAGGACCTACTTTTATACCGTTACAGGACAGATTACTCACCCTAATTCAAACGAATCTATCCATCATGTTGTCCTTTTGACCCTGTCTTTAAGATGCACCTGCCTGTTCCTTGTTATGTCTATGGAGTGTCTTGCTGCCGTCTTGGCACAAGTTCCTCTCATTAGCACTTTCGTGTGTGTGTGTGTGTGTGTGTGCGCGCGCACACGTGCCTTTAATAACCTTTCCTTGCCAACTTCTGTGAGTGGGACCTGCCTCTGGCTCACAGCCCAGCTTTGCTTATCACTGCCTGGAAGCACTTTGGTTCAGGCTTTACTTTGGTTCAGGCTTCAGGCCTCAGACTGGGCCTCTGATACAAGAACTCATGTTTCAGGGCCTCCTCTTACTACAGTTCCCAGCCAAAGAGAGCAGCCAGAGCTCCCTCAATGCAGGAGAGCCCTAGATGTACTGTACTCAGGGTTGCTAGGACCGAGGGCCTGGAGAGTTTCCTGTGCTGGGTTCAGATGCTCAATAAACCCTCCTGTTTTAGGTTGGCTGAGAGTCGCTCCAGTCTAGAGAACAGGGTTGCATTATTCCCTCTGGGAGTGGAGGCCCTGGGGGTCCAGAACAAGGGGACTCCCTTAGGGGGCCCACGGTGACAGACAGGTGTGCTGAAGGCTCAGAGATGTGCGGTTCCAGGAGGCAGAGGGGCCTACGGCTTAACCCCTGAGTGAGAGCAGACCCCCGAGAAGGGCTGTTGCACTGAAAGGGGTTCCTCCCAGGGACCGTAAAGAGCTAAGAGAGAGCACGAGTCCTGTGAGTCTGACAACTTGGTAGCAGAGGATGAGTTGGCAAATGCACCCTGTAGACATTTGGCTGTGAGTGGAGGGGCTTTGCAGTGAGTGGCTGAGGGACAAGGGAAGGGAAAAACAAGGGAAATTGAAGGAACCAGCAAGGAAAGGGCCTATAACTAGCTCCCAAAAAGGGACATCGGACATCTGTGCAGAGAGAGAGGGCTGAGAGTCGGGAGGTTTACCCGGGAGCAGCTAATTGCCTGGCTGGTAGACAGTGACCAGTCCGAGGAGTTTCAGATTCCAGCAGGGCTCCTGGGATGCCCGGAGAGCCTGAGAGTAGCAGGGGGGCAATGGGGGTAGCAGCAGGGGGTCCACCAGACATGAGGACATCCCAAACTGGGTTCCCTCCAGTGGAAGTGAAGAGATGGAAACCAGAGCTGAGAGTGAAGGAGCTGGAACTGGAGGAGCGGAGGCTAGCTGACCACTCGGATCCACGGAAACATGAACTGGAGTTGGTGGAGGCCAAGAGGACTTGTCTGAGGAAAGTGGGGAAGGACTCCAAGATGCCAATTCAGCAGGAAGCCTAGATTCCAAAGTGTGCCCTGGTGTAATGGGGGAGGGGTATCAAAGCCTACCTCACTGCCTTGGAGAAGGCTTCTGATTTGAACTCAACTGATCCCACGGACGAGCTCCGCTAAGTCCCCTGCTTGGTTCCGAGGCCATAAAGGCATTCAGAAACTGGGGCCTAGAAATGGTTCTTACAGGTGTGGCTGCTTAATTCTGAATTGATCCCTGAGGCAGGTAGGAAAAGATTCTGAGGTGTACGGAAGGCCATGGGCGTCACCTACAAGGAGGTCACCACCTTGCTGGGAGAATATCCCCGCCACTGGGGAAAGGGTGTGGGGCCACTTCCGCAGAGGACATGTATAATCTGGTGGGATTGGAGCAGCTGTATAACATCTGCCATCCAGACCTTAAAACAGGGGTGGGCAAACTACGGCCCACAGGACACATCCGGCCCAAGGGACCATCCTGCCTGGCCCTTGAGCTCCCGGCCAGGGAGGCTTGCCCCCGGCCCTCCCCTGCTGCCCCACTCCCCCGCAGCGATGCTGCCACACAGGCGGCACGGCTGGCTCTGTCCATGCGGTGGGTCTGCGTGCTCCTGCTGCTCTGAGCGGCATGGTAAGGGGCGGGGGTTGGATAAGGGGTAGGGGTCGCAGGGGGCAATCAGGGGACAGGGAGCAGGGAGCAATCAGGGGACAGGGAGCAGGGGGCGGTTAGGGGTGGGGGGTCCTGTGGGGCAGTCAGGGGACAGGGAGCGGGGGGGTTGGATAGGGCGTGGGAGTCCTGGGGGGCCTGTCAGGGGGTGGGGGGGTGGATAGGGGTCAGGGCAGTCCGGGGACAGGGAGCAGGGGGGATTGGATAGGGGGTGGGGTCCCAAGGGGCCTGTCAGGGGGCGGGCATGTGGATAGGGGTCAGGGGGCAGTCAGGGGACAGGAAGCGGGGGGGCTTAGATAGGGGGTGAGGTCCCCCGGGGTTTAGGGCAGGGGCTCCTGGGAGGGGGCGGTTAGGGGACAAGGAGCGGGGGTGGGGGTTGGATGGGTCAGGGGTTCTGAGGGGGGCAGTCAGGGGGTGGGAAGTGGGAGGGGGCGGGGGCCAGGCTGTTTGGGGAGGCACAGCCTTCCTTACCTGCCCCCCATACAGTTTCGCAGCCCAATGTGGCCCTCGGGTCAAAAAGTTTGCCCACCCCTGCCTTAAGATGTGGTTAGTGGACCAGGTATGCTGGCAAACGAACTTATAAACAGCAGATCTGGAGTTGGGGGAGACCCAAATTGGGGACTCAGAAGCGGAGTCACCCAGAGACTTCTCAGAGGTGGGACTCTAGGAAGCCCAATGTGGGGGTGCCCATAAATGCCAGAGTAAGCAGACCCCTCCATGGGACCTGTAGGATCTGAGATGTAATTACCACAGTGCAGAGGACACAAGGTGGAAGTGGGTTCTAGCCCATGAAAGCTTATGCCCAAATAAATTTGTTAGTCTCTAAGGTGCCACAAGGACTCTGAGTTGTTGTTTTTTTTAAAAAAAGGAAATTTGGGCAGAGAGAGCCCGCAAAGAGTTAAGGTGGCAATGGGAAGACAACCTGTAATACTCAAAAAGAAAAGGAGTACTTGTGGCACCTTAGAGACTAACAAATTTATTTGAGCATAAGCTTTCGTGAGTTACAGCTCACTTCATCGGATGCATGTAGTGGAAAATACAGTGGGGAGATTTTATATAAACAGAGAGCATGAAACAATGAATCATAGAATCATAGAATATCAGGGTTGGAAGGGACCTCAGGAGGTCATCTAGTCCAACCCCCTGCTCAAAGCAGGACCGAGCCCCAATTAAATCATCCCAGCCAGGGCTTTGTCAAGCCTGACCTTAAAAACTTTGAAGGAAGGAGATTCCACCACCTCCCTAGGTAATGCATTCCAGTGTTTCCCCATCCTCCTAATGAAAAAGTTTTTACTAATATGCAACCTAAACCTCCCACACTGCAACTTGAGACCATTACTCCTCATTCTGTCATCTGCTACCACTGAGAACAGTCTAGAGCCATCCTCTTTGGAACCCACTTTAAGGTAGTTGAAAGCAGCTATCAAATCCCTCCTCATTCTTCTCTTCCGTAGACTAAACATCCCCAGTTCCCTCAGCCTCTCCTCATAAGTCATGTGTTCCAGTCCCCTAATCATTTTTGTTGCCCTCCGCTGAACTCTTTCCAATTTTTCCACATCCTTCTTGTAGTGTGGGGCCCAAAACTGGACACAGTACTCCAGATGAGGCCTCACCAGTGTCGAATAGAGGGGAACGATCAGGTCCCACAATCTGCTGGCAATGCCCCTACTTATACATCCCAAAATGCCATTGGCCTTCTTGGCAACAAGGGCACACTGTTGACTCATATCCAGCTTCTCGTCCACTGTAACCCCTAGGTCCTTTTCTGCAGAACTGCTGCCGAGCCATTCGGTCTCTAGTCTGTAGCGGTGCATGGGATTCTTCCATCCTAAGTGCAGGACTCTGCACTTGTCCTTGTTGAACCTCATCAGATTTCTTTTGGCCCAATCCTCCAATCTGTCTAGGTCCCACTGTATCCTATCCCTGCCCTCCAGCGTATCTACCACTCCTCCCAGTTTAGTGTCATCCGCAAACTTGCTGAGGGTGCAATCCACACCATCCTCCAGATCATTTATGAAGATATTGAACAAAACCAGCCCGAGGACCGACCCTTGGTCCACTTGATACCGGCTGCCAACTAGACATGGAGCCATTGATCACTACCCATTGAGCCCGACCATCTAGCCAGCTTTCTATCCACCTTATAGTCCATTCATCCAGCCCATACTTCTTTAACTTGCTGGGTGTTACCATACACACTGTAACGAGAGTGATCAGGTAAGGTGAGCTATTACCAGCAGGAGAGCGGGGTAGAGGGGAAACTTTTGTAGTGATAATCAAGGTGGGCCATTTCCAGCAGTTGACAAGAACGTGTGAGGAACAGGGGGGAGGGGGAAATAAACATGGGGAAATAGTTTTACTTTGTGTAATGACCCATCCACTCCCAGTCTTTATTCAAGCCTAAGTTAATTGTATCCAGTTGCAAATTCATTCCAATTCAGCAGTCTCTTGTTGGAGTCTGCTTTTGAAGTTTTTTTGTTGAAGAATTGCCACTTTTAGGTCTGTAATCGAGTGACCAAAGAGATTGAAGTCTTCTCTGACTGGTTTTTGAATGTTATGATTCTTGACGTCTAATTTGTGTCCATTTATTCTTTTAGGTAGAGACTGTCCAGTTTGGCCAATGTACATGGCAGAGGGGCATTGCTGGCACATGATGGCATATATCACATTGGTAGATGTGCAGGTGAACGAGCCTCTGATAGTGTGGCTGATGTGATTAGGTCCTATGATGGTGTCCCCTGAATAGATATGTGGACAGAGTTGGCAACGGGCTTTGTTGCAAGGATAGCTTCCTGGATTAGTGTTTTTGTTGTGTGGTGTGTGGCTGCTGATGAGTATTTGCTTCAGGATTGGGGGCTGTCTGTAAGCAAGGACTGACCTGTCTCCCAAGATCTGTGAGAATGATGGGTCGTCCTTCAGGATAGGTTGTAGATCCTTGATGATGCGTTGGAGAGGTTTTAGTTGGGGGCTGAAGGTGATGGCTCATGGCGTTCTGTTATTTTCTTTGTTGGGCCTGTCCTGTAGTAGGTAACTTCTGGGTACTCTTCTGGCTCTGTCAATCTGTTTCTTCACTTCAGCAGGTGGGTATTGCAGTTGTAAGAATGCTTGATAGAGATCTTGTAGGTGTTTGTCTCTGTCTGAGGGGTTGGAGCAAATGTGGTTGTATCGTAGAGCTTGGCTGTAGACAATGGATCGTGTGGTGTGGTCTGGATGAAAGCTGGAGGCATGTAGGTAAGTATAGCGGTCAGTAGGTTTCCGATATAGGGTGGTGTTTATGTGCCCATCACTTATTAGCACCGTAGTGTCCAGGAAGTGGATCTCTTGTGTGGACTGGTCCAGGCTGAGGTTGATGGTGGGATGGAAATTGTTGAAATCATGGTGGAATTCCTCAAGGGCTTCTTTTCTATGGGTCCAGATGATGAAGATGTCATCAGTGTAGCGCAAGTAGAGTAGGGGCATTAGGGGACGAGAGCTGAGGAAGCGTTGTTCTAAGTCAGCCATAAAAATGTTGGCATACTGTGGGGCCATGCAGGTACCCATAGCAGTGCCGCTGATTTGAAGGTATACATTATCCCCAAAAGTGAAATAGTTATGGGGGAGGACAAAGTCACAAAGTTCAGCCACCAGGTTTGCCGTGACATTATCAGGGATACTATTCCTGACGGCTTGCAGTCCATCTTTGTGTGGAATGTTGGTGTAGAGGGCTTCTACATCCATAGTGGCTAGGATGGTGTTTTCAGGAAGATCACCAATGGATTGTAGTTTCCTCAGGAAGTCAGTGGTGTCTCTAAGATAGCTGGGAGTGCTGGTAGCGTAGGGCCTGAGGAGGGAGTCTACATGTCACGGAGTCCCCGGGCGATGCTCTGGAACTGCTCCCTACGAAGCCAGTCAGGACTCTGGGGAAGTCTCCTTTCTGTGAGCAGACTGTCTCCAGGACACACAGCTCATACAACTTCCACCTTCCTGGGTCTGACCTTGGAGCATTCAGCATCCTCTGCCCCTCCGTGCGCTTCCCACAGCGAGCCCGACCAGGCGGGCTCCTGGGGAAGCCAGAAAGTCCTGCACCCCAACTTCGCAGTCAGACATGACTCTCAGCCAGCCAGTAAAACAGAAGGTTTATTAGATGACAGGAACATGGTCTAAAACAGCTTGTAGGTGCAGAGAACAGGACCCCTCAGCCGGGTCCATTTTGGGGGGCAGTGAGCCAGACAACCATGTCTGCACTTCACTCCATGTCCCCAGCCAGCCCCAAATTGACTCTCTCCAGCCCCTCCTCCTCTGGGCTTTGTCCCTTTCCCAGGCCAGGAGGTCACCTGATTCCTTTGTTCTCCAACACTTTAGCTCTCACCTTGCAGGGGGGAAGGGCCAGGCCATCAGTTGCCAGGAAACAGGGTGTTGGCCATTCTCTGTGTCCAGACACCTGCCCTCTAGGGCTCTGCAACGATCATACACTCTTATCCCACCACCTAGATACTTAAGAATTGCATGGGGAAACTGAGGGACCGCCACAATATTCAGAGGAAACATTAAAAACAATCCCGCTTCATCACACTACATAGCCAGACAATCCTGCTGTCAGGGTGCCAATGCCTGAGATGATGGGCTGTCCAGGATTTCCAGGTTTATGGATCTTGGGTAGCAGATAGAACACCCCCGGTCGGGGTTCTAAGGGTGTGTCTGTGCAGATTTGTTCTTGTGCTTTTTCAGGGAGTTTCTTGAGCAGATGGTGTAGTTTCTTTTGGTAACCCTCAGTGGGATCAGAGGGTAATGGCTTGTAGAAAGTGGTGTTGGAGAGCTGCCTGGCAGCCTCTTGTTCATATTCCGACCTATTCATAATGAGGACAGCACCTCCTTTGTCAGCCTTTTATACTGTAATACTGGCTCTCTCCAGCTGTGTGTCTATCTCTTTGGAGGAAGCAGTCACCTAGCCAGCTGGGGGCAGATGGAGGGGGGCAGAGCTGGCCAAGGAGGCGTGGCAGAGGGGCTTTTTGTACACCCCAGGGCTCAGGCACCTCTGATCCCCAGTGGGAGCGGAAGATGGTGATCAACAGGGAAACATTCACAGGGTGGAGAGATTCTGGTACCAAGAGAACTCTTGTTGGTGTGGTGCAACCCCACCAGTTGCTGAGGACTATATAACTACTTGACTGAAGGTCCGAAATATAAAGCCATTCACCCTGCCTATGGCTCAGATTCCTGTGCAGACACAGAAAGGGGGCGGGGGAGGGGATTGGTAGCTGGGGTCCTTCAGCACATCAGCTTTGACATCCTCTTGGAAAATGATTGTGTCTCTTTAAGATGGGATCCAGACCCCCTGCCAGTAAGGGCTGAACCCAGAGATCTGAAGGTGGAGAGGGCAGGAACCAGTGAGCATACATGGCCCAGCCAGTTGGGAGGAGGCTAGTAGTACAAGGGAAGATCTGCAAAGCTTGAAGCTTGGTTTACCTGCCTGTCTGTAGCCAGACCCCTGGAGCTGAGTTGGACAACAGCCCTGCACAGGGGAGAGGTGGCTTATGCTGGCTCTGATAGTGTAACCAAAGCAGTGGGCTCGCTGCCTACATGGGTCTAAGGTGACAGCAGACGAGGTGGTGGACCCAGATCAAACAGCGTCCAATGCATACCTAACCCTGACGGGGGTGGTTGGACCCCTGGTTAAGGTCCTGTAGTGAAGATACATCTGAAATGGGAGGCTCAAGGGGGCCCGCAAAGAGGTTGGGGTCTATGACCAGCTACCTGCAGAGGTCCTGATGGGAGATGGATTGGAGACCTGGCCAGACAGTGCCCTGGACCTTGGCTGTGGCTGAAAAGGGGAAGGGGGCGCTTGGCCTGGCACCAGCGATCTACCCAGTAGAGGGCGTGGAACCTCAAATGTGGGGAGGTGAGTTACCAGGAACAGGGCTGAGACTGAGGCTTTGTCCCGAGTTGAGGAAACTGAGGCACAGCCAACAAGGGCTGGGCCCAAACCCAGCAGCTGAATTCCATACCGAGCAGCAGAAGAATCCCTCCTTGAAGAAGCTGAGGGCCCTTGTGGGCCCCAGTGTTGCAAGATCCTGGGGAAGATCTGCAGGGAAAGATCCCTGTAAGAAAAGGGATCTGGTACTGGGAAAACTGAACCTTGTAGGATCAGAGGACAGCTGGTTGTTCACCAGAAGTACCATGTCTCTCTCTCCAAACATCAGGGGGTACAGTGCACCAGGCAAGAGAGCTGCAAAACTCTTACCGCTCCAGAAATTCACAAGGGTCCATCCTTTCGAGTTGGTGTATGGAGTGAGGAGAATATTGTGTCCAGTTTTGGTCCCCCCACTACAGAAGGGATATGGACAAACTGGAGAGAGTCCAGTGGAGGGCAACGAAAATGATTAGGGGGCTGGGGCACATCACTTACGAGGAGATGCTGAGGGAACTGGGGTTATTTAGTCTTCAGAAGAGAAGAATGAGGGGGGATTTGATAGCAGCCTTCAACTACCTGAAGTGGGGTTCCAAAAAGGATGGAGCGTGGCTGTTCTCAATGGGGGCAGATGACAGAAGAAGGAACAATGGTCTCAAGTTGCAGTGGGGGGAGGTCTAGGTTGGATATTAGGAAACACAATTTCACTAGGAGGGTGGTGAGGGGCTGCATCCCTACCAGCAGCTGCTCTTCAGCTGGACTGGCTGTATCTAATCTAGCTGTCTGTGAGTAGGGGGGGAGACAAAAATAACACACCCACCAGGTATTCCCGGTTCACAGTCACTGGGAAAACAGCCCAGGATCTGGATGGAGCGTGGCTGTTCTCAATGGGGGCAGATGACAGAACAAGGAACAATGGTCTCAAGTTGCAGTCGGGGGAGGTCTAGGTTGGATATTAGGAAACACAATTTCACTAGGAGGGTGGTGAGGGGCTGCATCCCTACCAGCAGCTGCTCTTCAGCTGGACTGGCTGTATCTAATCTAGCTGTCTGTGGGTAGGGGGGGAGACAAAAATAACACACCCACCAGGTATTCCCGGTTCACAGTCACTGGGAAAACAGCCCAGGATCTGGAGTGAGAGGTCAGTGATATGTTGGTCCTAGGGTTGAGCCAGCTGCCCACCAGCCCTGGGCCTCTCCCGTGGTGCTGGTCCCCAAGAAGGATGGATCAATCAAACTCTGTCTGGACTATCTATTGGAAGCTCAGTGCTGACACCGTGTCCGATGCCTGCCCCATGTCTAGGGCTAACAAATCTTCAACAAGTTGGGAGGGGTGGGGGTGGCGTTACCTCACTACCCGGGATCTCACCAAAGGCTGCCGGCTGGTACCTTTGGACCCAGATGCCAGGTTGGAATCTGCCCCCATCACCCATACAGTGCTCTTTGGGTTCCTGGTCCTATCTGTCAGCCTCAAGGAGGCACCTGCCACCTCCCAGCACCTGGGGGATCAGTTACTGAGGGGGGTGGAGGACTGTGCCTCGGCGAGCATAAATAATATTTGTATCTTCAGGCCAACCTGGGAGGACCATGTGTCCCAGGTGAAGAGGGGGCTGGGACGCCTCCAGGATGCAGGACAGACTATAGAGGCCAGAAAGAGTAAGATGGAGATGGCAGAGGGGTTGTACCTGGTCCACAAGGTGGGAAGTGGCTGTCTAAAGGCAGGGCCTGCCAAGGTGAAGGTAACCAGAGATTGGCCCATTCCTCAAACCAAGAAACAGGCCCAGGTCTCTAAGGGTATGGCGGTGAATTTCTCCTAGTGAAATTGTACTCCACTGTGGCTCCCATCACAGAGCTGTGTAAGAAGGGCAAGCTAGACGAGGAAGTCTGGACCAAGCAGTGCCAGAAGGCGCTCTGTGCACTGAAGGAGGCTCTAACCCAGGGGCCGGTCCTGGTAAACCCGGATTGGACAAGACTTCAGCATGTCCACAGATGCAGGACAGGCCAGGACTGCACCAACCGAAAGGGGCTAATGCCGAGCACTAAGATGGAGACTGATCCGCCAGGTTATGAGATGGAAGTGATCCATGTTGGTAGAAGTTTGAATGTTATAGTTGATGCTTTGTCCCGGAGAGGGGTACCTGAACTTCCCCAGGTCACTGGCTGGAGTGACCCCACTCAGTTCAGACTTGAAGTGGGGAGAGATGTGGCAAGTGGGGGATTTTCTTAGAGTTTTTGCATGAATACTGTGTGGGTCTCCGTTTTCCCTGTGTGCTGTGTGTTTAACAAGGTGGTGGGAGAGGGAGTTTGTTGTTACAGAGGACCAGGTGTGACCTCGCCTAGCAGTCGGGACCCCGAACAACTGCCTGGAAATGGGGTACCCTAGCGACTGGTGACCTGATGATCAGGAGGACCACCCCAGCTTGGCAGTCAGCCAGTTCTGGCCAGTGGGAGGACAAAGGGCTGAGAAGAGAGGATCCCAGTGACCTGAGCAGCTGGTTCCAACCAGTGGGAAACAAAAGATGGAATAGAGCAGGCCCAGGCGACTTGTTTACCACAGACCAAAGACAAAGGACAGGGGAGGAGCTGTTGGGGGAGATGATATAGGCTGATTGGTTGGAAGGAGGGGGCTTCTGGACTGGGGAGAGAGAGCAGCCAGAGCCTCCCCTGATGCAGGAGAGACCTAGATGTACTATGCTGAGGGTTGGTAGGCCTGAGGGCCCAGAGAGTTTCCTGTGCTGGGTTCAAATGCTCAATAATCCCTCCTGTTTTACACTGGCTGAGAGTCGCTCTGGTCTGGAGAACAGGAGGGCATTATTCCCTCTGGGAGTGGAAGCCCCAGGGGTCCAGAGTGAGGGGACTCCCTGAGGGGGCCCACGGCAAGAGACAGGCGTACTGAAGGCTCAGAGATGTGCGGTTCCAGGAGGCAGAGGGGCCTATGCCTTAACCCCAAGAGAGAGTGGACCCCTGAGAAGGGCTGTTGCACTAAAGGGGGTTCCCCCCAGGAACCGTACAGATCCAAGAGAGAGCACGAGTCCTGTGAATCCGTGACACCCTGGCAATCTCCCGTCTTGGTGAGTGTCGCTTACCCACCAATCCTCACAGTGCTTTACCAACCCATTTCACAAGATGCTGTTAGCTTATGTCCCTGGTGAAGGACGTAGTGTGTCCCACTGCCCCCAGACATACCCCAACCATCTACTGTCTTCAGTCGAGAGCAGGATCCCCTCTGGCTAGTTATTTGTCTTGTTCATTTCCTCTCTCAAAGATTTTGCAATCTCGCCTTGTGTCTGGCTCAGTCTGCACAGAGGCATCCATCGAGAGACATACAACAGCCCATCCACACGTGACCAGGCGGATGGAGGAGTGTTAGCACCTGCAGCCTGGGGACCGGCCTTAGCTCCCAGACTGCAAGAACATTTTTAGTTAATTATTACCTGTACGTGCATGTCACCAGGTACTGTGGGCTGCCGGTTCTCGGAGAGAACTCACGGTGAACAGTTATGCAGATATCAGACCCAGGAGTCCCCTGTAAACCCTCTGCCCCCTCTGTGCCCTCTGCTAGCTGGCACTAGGGGTCTCTGGTCACAGGGGCACCTTCACAGGGATATTATGCCTTGGATGAGTTAGTGTGCGCAGCACTCGAGCTCTGCTGGCACCAGATACACTCCAGGGAGGAAAGTTATTAGGGGCAGTAACTTCCACTAGCCAGCAGATCAGTGAGGAGACCACCTCCTACAAAGAACTGCAACACTGCCTGTCCCCAGGATCACAGCCGTGTCTGCACTCAGACAGAGCAACCCGGAGGGCCTGTCTACACGGGAACATTTTCTCCCACTGTGAACTGCCTTTTTATCAACTGGCCCAGGCCTCTTCTGTACAGTCACCAGTCTGTTGTGAATGGAACCGATTGCTGGGTCCCAGGTGTTTGTGTAAGCGGGTGAATAGTCCCGCTATTGTGGGGAACTTTCCTGGCTTATACACTACTCCGGTGAAATAGGCTAACGAAAGGATCTGAGTCCTCACTCCCTCGCCCTTTACCCAGAGGCCTGCCTGACCTCGAGGGCTCCCCTTCCACTATTCTGTGTGACAGAGTCCTCATGACTCCAACAAGACTGGGCCCAGGATTCCTGGGGGCTCGACCCCCAACCTTGTCGTGGTCACTTAGGGCAAGGGCTAGGGCAGGGGTGGGCAAACTTTTTGCCCTGAGGGCCACATCGGGGTATAGAAATTGTATGGCGGGTCATGAATGCTCACAAAATTGGGGATGGGGTGTAGGAGGGGGGTGAGGGCTCCAGCTGGGGGTGCAAGCTCTGGGGTGGGGCCAGAAATGAGGAGCTCAGGGTATAGGAGGATGAGGGCTCTCGGGTGGGGCTGGGGCTGGGAATGAGAGGTTTGGGATGCAGGAGGGGGCTCCAGGCTGGGACCGAGGGGTTTGGAGGGCAGGAGGAGGATCAGGGCTGGGGCAGGGGGTTGGGGCAGGAGAGAGGGGTGTGAGGGCTCTGGCTGGGGGTGCGGGCTCTGGGGTGGGGCCAGGGATGAGGGGTTTGGGGTGCAGGAGTGTGCTCCGGGCTGGGACCAGTGGGTTCAGAGTGCGGGAGGGGAATCACGGTTGGGGTGCGGGGGGGGGGGGGGTAAGGGCTCTGGCTGGGGGCGTAGGCTCTGGGGTGGAGCTGGGGATGAGGAATTTGGTGTGGAGGGTGCTCTGGGCTGGGACCTAGGGGTTCGGAGGGCGGGAGGGGGATCAGGGCTGTGGCATGGGATTGGGGCATGGGGTGGGCTCGGGATGCAGGCTCTGGGTGGCGCTTACCCGAAGAAGCTCCCGTAAGGATGTCCCCACTCCGGCTCCAAGGCAGCCAATGGGAGCTGCAGGGTGGTGACTGCGGACATGGCAGCGCGCAGAGCCTCCTGGCCATGCCTCCAAGTACTACGTAGGAGCTGGAGGGGAGTCATGCCGGCTGCTTCCTGGGAGCCACGCAGAGCAAGGCAAGCCCCTGACCCCGCTCCCTGGCTAGAGCGCCGGAGCAGGGCAAATCCCCAACCACGCTCCCTGGCAGGAGCTGAGGGCCGGATTAAATGGTCTGTTGGGCCAGATGTGGCCTGCAGGCCGTACTTTGCTCACTCCAGGGCACTCTCTCTCCTCTGGACGCTTCTCTGACCCACTGATCATTACATACAGTTCAAAGCAAATATAATGTATTAAACAGCAACCAATTTAAAAAAAATAAGGAAAAAACAGGAAATGTGAAAGGAAAACCTGTCACCCCTCTCTGTGGCATGGGGACATCACAACCAGCCATCGCTGGAGGGTAAGGGCAGTTCACAGGCTGTTCCTCACACGTCCCAGGCCCCCGCTCAGGCCCTGGCTGTGCTGCAGGGATGCTGCGGGTCGGACACTTGCTCTGGCTGTGGCCACATGCCCTCAGGCTCTAGGTGGCAGGACCCTTCTTCCCAGCATCGCCCCCCGTTGGGGTTACGATCCCCCCCCCCCAAGTCTGGCCTGCCAGGTGTCTTGGCTGGGGGCGTCTCCCTGCACTGGACCCGCTGCCCAGGGTCCCCCTCACTCTCCCCAGCTGCTCCCTGCACCCGGCTCCGGACTGCCCCAGCCCCAGCCCCAGCCCCAGCTCCACCACTCTGCCTCAGCACGGCTGCTGCTGCTCTGCCTTGCTTCTCTGGTCCCTCTGGCTCTGGTGGCTGCAGCTCTCCCGCTCCCAGGTCTGCTCTTGAGGCTGCTTCTGTGACTCTGCTCCCAGCACTGACCTGCTCCCTGGGCTGCTTCTCTGGCCCCTCTGGCCGGCGCGGCCCTGCTCTCTGCTCCACTCAGGCCCCTGCTCTCTCCTGAGCTTGGCCCCACTCTGTCTGACCCAGGCAATTCTAGCTCACCAGGCAGACGGGACCACCCTGGCCTCCTGACTCCCTCATTAGCCTACCTGCCCTGTCAATCAGGCTGACCTGGAGCATTGGCCTCTCCCCATTGCCCCTGGGGACTGTCAGTCTCAGGGTCCTGATTTCCCATCGACCCTTCCCCTTCCTTTTGGTCCTGGGAGCTAGCCAACCAAACCACCCCCACTGAGTTTTAGTAAGGGGCCAACAGTCCCCTTACATTTAGACCCTACACCAAAGACAGCAACCCTAGAACTAACTGAAGATTTATTAAGTGAGAAGAAGACATAAGCAAGTTATTTACAAGGGTAAAGCAAGTAACATATGCACCCAAATGAGTTAGAGTCTTAGGTTACAAAAGGTGGAAGAAGCTGCTATAATATGCGAGATCTGTAAATCCTCTGGGGTTAGCCCAGGCCCAGCACTGGGGATCCTTTGCTTAGGCTTGGAAATCTCGCCCTCTCCAGATTCAAGCTGACAAGAGGAGTCTCCTGCACGTCTCCTCTTATGGGAGTCGGGGAAGCAGTCAGCAAAGGCTTTGTTCTTTGGTGTTTCGCAGCAGCTTATGTGCTTTCAGTGGGCCCTGTCCATGGGCAGGACCTAACCCCTTCTGTAGGAAGCTGGCATGGGAATGGAGGTTGTTCGTAACTCTGAACAAAACGTTCTGGTTGTTCTTTCAAAAGTTCACAACTGAACATTGACTTAACACAGCTTTGAAACTTTACTATGCAGAAGAAAAATGCTGCTTTTAACCATCTTAATTTAAATGATACACGCACAGACACAGTTTCCTTACCATATCAAATATTTGCTTTAAAACTTTCCCTTTTTTTTTAGTAGTTTATGTCATAGGTGCCAACTTTTCCCAGCACCAGTGGATGCTCACAGCCCCCCCCGGCCCCTAGCCCTGCCCTGACTCCACCCCTGCCCTGCCCCTGCCCCATCCCCATTCCAACCCCTTCCCCAAAGTCCCTGCCCCAACTCCACCCCCTCCCTGCCCCTATTGGACCCCTTCCCCAAATCCCCGCCCCGACCCCGAGTGTGCTGCGTTCCACCTCCTCCCCCCTCCCTCCCAGCGCTTGCTGCCATGAAACAGCTGTTTCACGGCGGCAAGTGCTGGGAGCTAGGGGGAGAAGCAGGACACAGTGCACTCAGGGAAGGAGGCAGAGGTGGAGTGGAGGAGGAGGTGAGCTGGGGCAGGGCGGGGCTGGGAGCTGCCAGTGGGTGCACAGCACCCACCAATTTTTCCCTGTGGGTGCTTCAGCCCCAGAGCACCCACGGAGTTGGTGCCTATGGTTTATGTTTGACACAGCACTGTACTAAATTTGCTTTTTTTTGTCTCTGCTGCTGCCCAATTGCATACTTCCGGTTCCAAATGAGGTTTGGTTGACCGGTCAGTTTGTAACCGGTGTTCATAACTCTGAGGTTCTCCTGTAGTTAGTGCTTCTTTCCTCTGTGGTGACTCATACAATTACAGAGGATTACAATGAAAACACTTAATATCACCTTACCGCACAGGGTACAGCTGCTATAGGTGAGATTACTACATGCAAAAAGAAAAGGAGTACTTGTGGCACCTTAGAGACTAATACATTGGTTAGTCTCTAAGGTGCCACAAGTACTCCTTTTCTTTTTGCAAATGCAGACTAACATGGCTGCTACTCTGAAACCTGTCATTACTACATGCAGCATCCTACGTACATCTCATAAAATCTAGACACTAAATACATTCATACACACAAACGCTAACCTGCAGGTGAGCCACACTATGCAGTCGTCAGTGTTCAGTTGAGGCCTGGGGCCTTCGCATGAGCTGGCACCTGGTCTGCCAGCGTCACAATGAGTCCTTCCCTTGGATGCCACTTTGAGCCTGTCTGGAAGGGGGTTTATAGCAGCTGAGTAGGCAGAAAGCAAACGGTCTGTAAGGGGTGTTGTCATAAATATAACGGGAAGGGTAACCACCTTTCTGTATACAGAACTATAAAATCCCTCCTGTCCAGAGGCAAAACCCTTTCACCTGTAAAGGGTTAAGAAGCTAAGAACCTGACCAAAATGACCAATGAGGAGACAAGATACTTTCAAAGCTGGGCGGGGGGGGAACAAAAGGGTCTGTCTGTCTGTGTGATGCTTTTGCCGGGAACAGATCAGGAATGCAGGTCAGAACTCCTTAAGTTAGTAAGTAGTCTAGCTAGAAATGCGTTAGATTTCCTTTTGTTTAATGGCTGGAGAAATAGCTGTGCTGAATGGAATGTATATTCCTGTTTTTGTGTCTTTTTGTAACTTAAGGTTTTGCCTAGAGGGATTCTCTGTGTTTTGAATCTAACTACCCTGTAAGGTATTTACCATCCTGATTTTACAGAGGTGATTCTTTTACTTTTTCTTTAATTAAAATTCTTCTTTTAAGAACCTGATTGCTTTTTCATTGTTCTTCAGATCCAAGGGTTTGGGTCTGTGTTCACCTGTACAAACTGGTGAGGATTTTTATCAAGCCTTCCCCAGGAAAGGGGGTGTAGGGCTTGGGGGGATATTCTGGGGGGAAGACGTCTCCAAGTGGGCTCTTTCCCTGTTCTTTGTTTAACACGCTTGGTGGTGGCAGCATAGGGTTCAAGGACAAGGCAAAGTTTGTACCTTGAGGAAGTTTTTAACCTAAGCTGGTAAGAATAAGCTTAGGGGGTTTTTCATGCAGGTCCCCACATCTGTACCCCAGAGTTCAGAGTGGGGAAGGAACCTTGACATGATGGCAGAGTGGTGGGATCATTTTGAGATTTTTTTTTAGAACATTTTGAACCAGAAGCACAACAGGATTTTAAAAGGGTTTTGTAAAAGGGGACAGCAGCAAGCATAACAAAGGAATCTTCCTTTTGTGAGCTGAAGTTTTCTCTACCTAAAGGCAGGGTAGTTAAATTCACAATTTTTCACAGACCTGAAGAGGATTTTTCTGTAGGCTGAGAATAGCTATCACAGAACATAGGTATCCGGTTACAGCACAACTAAATTTTACAAGCCAGTTTTTTTTAACTCTCGGTTGTAAAGGTAGTTAAAAAAAGAGAGGCTAAGATGACAGAATCCAAGGCAGAAAAAGCCAAAGAGGCTGCCCACAGGAGAGAAATGGAGGTAAAGGAAAAAGAATGGAAGCATGCTGAGGAGGAAAAGGAAAAAGAGAGGAAGCATGCACTGGTGATGGAGAAGGCAAGGGTTCAGCAGAATATACCAACCAACCCTACCAATCCTTCTCCAGGTACTGCTTCACATCCCAGGAAGTTCCCCACCTACAAGGCAGGCAATGATACCAAGGCCTTCTTAGAAAACTTTGAAAGGGCCTGCCTTGGGTACAGCATCTCTACAGACCAGTACATGGTAGCGCTGAGGCCACAGCTCAGTGGAGGCTGAAATGCCTAAGGAACACATGAACAAGTATGAACTGTTTAAAACCAAGGCAAGAGTCAGAATGGGGCTAACACCCAAGCATTCCTGTCTGCGGTTCAGAGCCCTAAGGTGGAAACCAGACGTGTCATTTACCCGACATGCCTACCACATTGTGAAACATTGGGATGCCTGGATATCAGGAGCAAGTGTTATATCTCCAGAAGAGTTGCCCTTCCTAATGCAAATGGAGCCGTTCTCAGAGGGTGTTCCTGAGGAAATAGAAAGGTACATCCTAGATGGGAAACCCAAAACTGTAATTGAGGCGGGGGAGATTGGAGCCAAATGGGTGGAGGTGGCAGAGAAGAAAAAAACTAGTAGCAGTTGGGGCGAATATCAGAAGGGGCAAACCAGAACAAAATGGGTGGAGGGAGGAGAGAGGAACAATCCTGGTCGCAGTTGGAGTGGAGACCAGAAGAGACAATCTCCGACCTCACCCTACTACCGGGGACAGCTCAAGACCCCAACTACACACCAAGGAACACTCCAAACACCTTATCGTCCTGCCACACGTTCTCCAGCAACCCACCTTGCCCCAGTGACCCGTCAGCTAAATGATGTTTTAAATGTAGCGAGCTGGGGCATGTAAAGGCCAACTGCCTCAAGAACCCCAAGAGATTACAGTTCATTACACCGGAATCACACCAGAGGTCCTCAGGCCCAGATGCCTCCCAGATACCCTTGGAGCGGAGGGAAACTGTGAGTGTGGGCGGAAAGAAGGTCACCGCATGGAGGGACACTGGAGCGCAAGTGTCAGCTATCCATGCTTCCTTAGTGGACCCCAATTTAATTGACCCAGAGATCCAAGTAACAATTCAACCCTTCAAGTCCAACTCTTTCAATTTGCCTACAGCCAAGTTGCCTGTCCAGTACCAGGGCTAGTCAGGAGCGTGGACTTTTGCAGTCTATGATGATTATCCCATCCCCATGCTGTTGGGAGAAGACTTGGCCAATCATGTGAAGCTAGCCAAGAGGGTGGGAATGGTCATCTGCAGCCAGGCTAAGCAAGCTGTCATGCCTAGCTCTATTCCGGAAACTTCTACCAGGACCCGGTCAGAGGTGATGGACCCGGACCCCATGCCAACGTCTGCAACAGCAGTAGTGGATCCAGTCCCAGAACCGGAACTGGCGGAACAACCAGCACCAGACCCATTGCCAGCACTGAATCCAGTACTTACAACCCCAGCACCAGAGGGCCCCACCGAACCTGAACGGGCAGCAGCTGATAACCCTACACAAGAGGCTCAGCCGGAGCCTGAATCCCAACACAGTGCACCAGCGGAGAGCGGTTCACAGTGAACGGAAACAGCCCCATCCCTTACATCGCTTCCAGAGGGACCAAGCCCAGATCCACAATCCAATGAGGAACTGATGTCTCCAGCCTCAAGGGAACAGTTCCAGACCGAACAGGAAGCAGATGAAAGCCTCCAAAGAGCTTGGACGGCTGCACGGAGCAACCCATCGTCTCTCAGCTCTTCTAATTGATCCAGATTTGTTGTAGAAAGAGGACTTTTATACAAGGAAACTCTTTCTGATGGACACCAGGAAGACTGGCATCCTCAGAGACAGTTAGTACTTGTCTGGTTTTGGGGTGTGATCCAGCCCTGTCCGGGGTTGTGTCAGTGTTGACCCCATAACCCTGGGTGCCCCACAATGCTTTGCTGCTGTAGCTCCCACCTGAGCTGCTCACAACCAGCCTACAACATGCAAGTCCCCCCTGAGAGTCTGTGGGCTGGACAGGCCTGGGTCAGCAGCTCTGACCCCAGCCACCTGTCTACACCCCACAGCCCCATTCTGGCCCCCTGCAGCCTTGATGACCCCCGAAACATGCGCAGCCCCGAATTTTCCCCAGACCGTGTGTTCTGCACTGTCCAGCCCCCTCCTGTGCAGTTCAGATATTAAGGTCCATTGCCCCTGTCAGGGGTCAATATTCGAGAGTTTGCTACTTTCATTGGAGTTATCCAACAGTTCAGTTTACATATAGCACTGGGCTGGTCTAGATCACAGATGAACAAGCTTACTAGCAAGAGAAGACTGGATTTTGTGTGAGTTCAGGTATCAGAGATAAAGTTAGAACAGGTTCCCAGCAAATCAAAGTGGAAACACGCAGCTAAAAGGCTCAAACTGACTCTAGCAAGTTTGGTTCTAGGCTTTGCTCAGAATGGCCTTTCTCCTCATAGCCTGCCAGCCAGGTGGTGACTGACTTCTCCTCCGTCAGGGTCTCTCTCAGAGGCCCAAATATGCTGGGGCCTCTGTTTTCTTAGATAAAGGTGATACCTTGGGGGTCTCGGCCCCTTTCTTCTATAGGCCAGGGAACCTTTGAAGTGGATTAATCTGCGGGTTACTCCTCACAGGCACTGACTTTCCAAAGTGCCGGGGGGTGCTCAACGCCAGGCTCTGTCCCAGGCCCCACCCCCACTCCACTCCTTCCCCCAAGGCCCCACCCCGCCTCTTCCCACCCCTGCTCTGCCCCGCCCCACCTCTTCCTGCCCAATTCCTCCCCCGACTGCACCGTGTCCTCACTCCTCCCCCCTCCCTCCCAACCTCCTGCACCTCGTGAAACAGATGTTCACGGTGGGCAGGAGGCGCAGAGAGGGAGAGGGGGCGGCACCTATGTTACTCCTCAAAGCCAAGTTTATCCAAGCTCTGAGGAAGGTGAGGTGGAGTCCGGTGATGAAGGAGGCTCCATGCTCCCTCTCCCACACCTGTGTTTGCTGAAATGCAATTTGCTTTGTTTCCTGGCATCTCCTCACCCAGCTGTCTGGAGGACCCAGTTTAGTACTTGAAGTAAAGACGCGCTCCTCTGTTGTGGACAGGCCTGTTTAACAGCTTCCGCCTAGTCAGGGCTCCATGTGTTTGAACATGTGCTAATAACATCGTACGGGGGAGTTCATAACTTTCCATGTAATATTGCTACCCACATTCACCATGACATTATTGCCCAGCAAGTAATTCGCTTTCCAGTGATAGCTCACACAGCCTATTTTGTGCAGTGCTGACTGCAGTGGTGTGTAGGGTGTGAACACAGGGAGACTTGGGTGACACCCCTGCACAGGCAGTGCAGGGTGGGGACGGATCATTGCAATACATAATATTTAGTGGCTGAAGTTACCTCTGCAGACTGGCTGGCTGGCTCTCCAGCTGGGTACCTAGCTCGGTGTCAGGCAGGCCACATTGCTCCTGGCTGCCAAGGGATGCCTCCCTTGGTTGGGGGTCCATAGTGGGGTGGGAGGTTTCCAATGCTTTGGGCAAACCGGGGTCTGTGGTGGCTTCTTGGGATAGAATCCAGTCCAGCCCCTGACATGACCTGGGAGCATTAGCAGAGATCTTGTGTTTATCAATTCTGCTGCAGCTCAGTGGCTTTGGCATGGCTCTGGGCCATGTCCCTGGAGTGCTCCCTCCCCAGAATATTAAAAAAAGAAATAACCTTTTGTGCATGGACACAAGGCAGCCTTTGCCAAAAAACAAAAACAAAAAACCTTTAGATACATTGGAAAAACATTCCCATGTAGACAAGCCCTGATATTATTTTTAATAGCACCATCTGGTAGCTCCCAGCTGTCTGCTTCACCAAAAAATCCTCTTTATATAAGAAAAATAAAGTAGAGCTAAGCAGAATTCCCAGAGAAAAACATTTAGTTAGTACAGGGGTTCTCAAACTGGGGGGTCGGGACCCCTCAGGGGGGTCACAAGGTTATTACATGGGGGGTTGCGAGCTGTCAGCCCCCACCGCAAACCCTGCTCTGCCTCCAACATTTATAATGGTGTTAAATATATTTTAAAATGTTTTTCATTCGCATTCAAAGGCTTGCTATATGAAAGGAGTCACCAGTACCAAAGTTTGAGAACCACTGAGTTAGTGGCTTAGTTGCACTCTTGCATTAGCTCAAGTCTTGCATTAGCTCTGGTATATCACTAAGTGGAGAATAGGCTGTCCATTTGGGTGCTGGAGAACTAGCCGTTTCAAGAAACAATCACTTAAGGTGACAAGAAATTTTCTCTAAACTTTGCCCTGTTGGGCCGTTGGACCAGTTTCTATGTGGGTAGTTGAAGTCCACAATCTCCCTAGGCAATTTGTTCCTGTGCTTAACCACCCTGGCAGTTAGGAAGTTTTTCCTAATGTCCAGCCTAAACGGCCCTTGCTGCAATTTAAGCCCATTGCTTCTTGTCCTATCCTCAGAGGTTAATGAGAACAATTTGTTACCCTCCTTCTTGTAACAGCCTTTTATGTACTTGAAAACTGTTACCATGTCCCCTCTCAGTCTTGTCTTTTCCAGACTAAGCAAACCCAATTTTTTCAGTCTTTCCTTACAGGTCATGTTTTCTGGACCTTTAATCATTTTTGTTGCTCTCCTGTGGACTTTCTCCAATTTGTCCACATCTTTCCTGAAATGTGGCACCCAGAACTGGACACAATACTCCAGTTGAGGCCTAATCAGCAAGGAGTAAAGTGGAAGAATTACTTCTTGTGTCTTGCTTACCACACTCCTGCTAATACATCTGTCACGGATCCACAAGTCCAGAGCACCCAAACATCTCTGGAACAGTTCCTGGGAGTGGGGACCCCTTCAGTGTCCCACCCCCGCTCACTTTCTCACTGGGGTAAGCCCCTGGGCTTCACCGGCTTCTGGGACTGAACTTCAGAGCGTCAGCACCCCTTCTTTGCACTGTGAGTTGCCCTCAGGGAGTCCACCTGAATTTGATACTTGGGGAAGGCTTGGACACCCAAAGAGAGCAATGCACCCCCAACTTCCTGACTCTGGAGTGACTCTCAGCCAGAGTGGTAGAAGCGGCAGGGTTTATTAGACATCTGGAATACAGCATAGAAAGTCCTTAGTTAGCCCAGAGAACAGAAATTTATAGCATAGTCCAACTGGGTCAGTCCGGAGTCCAGAGCTCTCAGAATCCACTTGGCTCCCAGTCCAGAAACCTCTCCTGCTTCCAGCAGCCCATGCTTAACAGCCCCCAAAGGGCCACTCCTCAGTCCTTTGTCCTCCAGCTGATCCCAACCCGCTGACTGCTTGCAAAGGGTAGGCCATCCATGGTCATTGGTTGCTAGGTGCCAAATTGCTGGGCAATTGTCTGGGCCCAGGCCCCACACAGCAAGTTGTAACTCATCTGGATCTCTGGGTCTCTGCAAAGAGTAAACAACCTTTTCCCACCACCTAGTGAGCCATGCACCACATAGGGGAAACTGAGGCACATACAGTATTCATACAAAATATTACAGGAAACTCACACTCCACCACTGCATCCCAGAATGATGTTTAACTGTGATACACTGTTGACTCATATTTAGCTTGTGACCCACTATAAGCCCCAGATCCCTTTCTGCAGTACTCCTTCCTAGGCAGTCAGTTCCCTATTTGTATGTGGGCAAGTTGCTTCCTAAGTGGAGTACTTTGCATTTGTCCTTATTGAATTTCATCCTCTTTAATTCAGATCATTTCTTCAGTTCATCCAGATCGTTTTGAATTTTAATCCTATCGTCCAAAGCATTTACAACCCCTCCCAGCTTGGTATCATCTGCAAACTTTATAAGTGTACTCTTTATGCCATTATCGAAATCATTGATGAAGTGGGGGAGGGATACCTCAGTGGTTTGAGCATTGGCCTGCTAAACCCAGGGTTGTGAGTTCAATCCTTGAGGGGGCCATTTAGGGATGTGGGATGAAAATTGGGGATTGGTCCTGCTTTGAGCAGGGGGTTGGACTAGATGACCTCCTGAGGTCCCTTCCAATCCTGATATTCTATGATTCTATATTGAACAGAAACGGACTCAGGACTGATCCTTGTGGGACCCCACTGTGACGTTATCTGTTTAAAATATGACTATGTATATCATTGTTACTACCACTGTTTGTATAATTGCAACACATCTTGTACAAAGGTTGTCAAGTAAGGTGTCTATGGAAAGGTTATGATTATATGCTATTTATATGCATGTTTCATTTTTGTATTTGAAGTTATGAGCATTGGCTTTATACCTGTGTTTCAAATATGTTTGCTCCTGTGGTAACGCCCACAAGGTATTTAGCGTGCACATCTTGAAGGAACTATTCAAATTAAGTGGCTCATCAAGGAACATTTAGTTCACAATGGACCATGAGAGTTGTCATGGCGTCCCCAGGCAATGCTCTGGAACGACTCCATACGAAGCCAGTCAGCACTCTGGGGGAGCCTCCTCTCTGTGAGCATACTGTCCCCAGGGCAAGAAGCTTACACTGCTTTGACCTTCCTGGGTCTGACCTTGGCGCATTCAGCATCCCCTTCCACACCGTGCACTTCCCTCAGCGAGTCCGCACAGGCAGGGTCTTAGGGAAGCCAGAGGGCCCTGCACCCCAACTCTGTAGTCAAACGTGACTCTCAGCCAGCCAGTAAAACAGAAGGTTTATCAGATGACAGGAACATGGTCTAAAACAGAACTTGTAGGTATAGAGAACTGGACCCCTCAATCAGGTCCATCTTGGGGGCAGGGAGGCCAGAGGTCCATCTGTCCCTCCCTCCATTTCCCCAGCCAGTGCCAAACTGAAACTCTCCAGCCCCTCCTCTGGTCTTTGTCTCTCTCCCAGGCCAGAAGGCCACCTGATCTCTTTGTTCATAGAATCATAGAATATCAGGGTTGGAAGGGACCTAGGTCATCTAGTCCAACCCCCTGCTCAAAAGCAGGACCCATCCCCAATTAAATCATCCCAGCCAGGGCTTTGTCAAGCCTGACCTTAAAAACTTCTAAGGAAGGAGTTTCCACCACCTCCCTAGGCAACGCATTCCAGTGTTTCACCACCCTCCTAGTGAAAAAGTTTTTCCTAATATCCAACCTAAACCTCCCCCACTGCAACTTGAGACCATTACTCCTTGTCCTGTCCTCTTCTACCACTGAGAATAGTCTAGAACCATCCTCTCTGGAACCACCTCTCAGGTAGTTGAAAGCAGCTATCAAATCCCCCCTCATTCTTCTCTTCCGCAGACTAAACAGCCTCTCCTCATAAGTCATGTGTTCCAGACCCCTAATCATTTTTGTTGCCCTTCACTGGACTCTTTCCAATTTATCCACATCCTTCTTGTAGTGTGGGGCCCAAAACTGGACACAGTATTCCAGATGAGGCCTCACCAATGTCGAATAGAAGGGGACGATCACGTCCCTCGATCTGCTCGCTATGCCCCTACTTATACATCCCAAAATGCCATTGGCCTTCTTGGCAACAAGGGCACACTGCTGACTCATATCCAGCTTCTCCTCCACTGTCACCCCTAGGTCCTTTTCCGCAGAACTGCTGCCTAGCCATTCGGTCCCTAGTCTGTAGCTGTGCATTGGGTTCTTCTGTCCTAAGTGCAGGACCCTGCACTTATCCTTATTGAACCTCATCAGATTTCTTTTGGCCCAATCCTCCAATTTGTCTAGGTCCCTCTGTATCCTATCCCTGCCCTCCAGCGTATCTACCACTCCTCCCAGTTTAGTATCATCCACAAATTTGCTGAGAGTGCAATCCACACCATCCTCCAGATCATTTATGAAGATATTGAACAAAACCGGCCCCAGGACCGACCCCTGGGGCACTCCACTTGACACCGGCTGCCAACTAGACATGGAGCCATTGATCACTACCCGTTAAGCCCGACAATCTAGCCAACTTTCTACCCACCTTATAGTGCATTCATCCAGCCCATACTTCTTTAACTTGCTGACAAGAATACTGTGGGAGACCGTGTCAAAAGCTTTGCTAAAGTCAAGATACAATACATCCACTGCTTTCCCTTCATCCACAGAACCAGTAATCTCATCATAGAAGGCAATTAGATTAGTCAGGCATGACCTTCCCTTGGTGAATCCATGCTGACTGTTCCTGATCACTTTCCTCTCATGTAAGTGCTTCAGGATTGATTCTTTGAGGACCTGCTCCATGATTTTTCCGGGGACTGAAGTGAGGCTGACTGGCCTGTAGTTCCCAGGATCCTCCTTCTTCCCTTTTTTAAAGATTGGCACTACATTAGCCTTTTTCCAGTCATCCGGGACTTCCCCCGTTCACCACGAGTTTTCAAAGATAATGGCCAATGGCTCTGCAATCACAGCCGCCAGTTCCTTTAGCACTCTCGGATGCAACTCGTCCGGCCCCATGGACTTGTGCACGTCCAGCTTTTCTCCAACACCTTCAGTCGGCATCTTTGCCGGGGAGGGGCCTGGGACATCATTTGCCAGGAGACAGGGTGTTGGCCATTCTCTGTGTAAACACCATCACACTGACCCTCTCAGGCTCTGCAACAATCACACACCCTTATCTCCCCACCTAGTTACTTAAGAAATGCATAGGGGAAACTGAGGCACCCACACAGTATTCAGAGAAAGCATAAAGAACATTCCCACTTTGTCACAGAGATGCCTATCTACACTCAATGGACTTTCCTGCTATGACTAAGCGAACTCATGCATGGACATGTGAGTTGCCCATGTGACCCCAAACACCATCTTTTACCTGTAATTTTCCACAGTGAGAACAATAGGATTCCCTTCACCTGAGAGAAGCTATAAAAGGCACTGGAAACATCTCCATTTTGCCTCTTTCCTGCTCAGACCTCTGGACTATGACCTCACCTCAGTACCCTCAGTCTCCAGAAAAATCACAGAGCAGGTCCTCAAGGAATCCATTTTGAAGCACTTGAAGGATAGGAAGGTGATCAGGAACAATCAACATGGATTCACCAAGGGCAAGTCATGCCTGGCCAACCTGATTGCCTTCTATGACGCGATAGCTGGCTCTGTGGATATGGGATGTGATGTACCTTGACTTTAGCAAAGCTTTTGATATGGTCTCCCACAGTATTCTTGCCAGCAAGTCAAAGAAGTATGGATTGGATGAATGGACTATAAGGTGGATAGAAAGCTGGCTAGATCGTCAGGCTCAACAGGTAGTGAGCAACGGTTCGATGTCTATTTGGAAGCTGGTATCAAGCGGAGTGCCCCAAGGGACGGTCCTGGGGCCAGTTTTGTTCAACATTTTCATTAATGATCTTGGTGATGGGATGGATTGCACCCTCCGCAAGTTCACGGATGACACTAAACTGGGGGGAGAAGTAGATACACTGGAGGGTAGAGAGAGGGTCCAGAATGACCTAGACAAATTGGAGGATTGGGCCAAAAGAAATCTGATGAGGTGCAGCAAGGACAAGTGCAGAGTCCTGCACTTAGAATGGAAGAATCCCATGCACTGCTACAGGCTGGGGACCGACTGGCTAAGCAACAGTTCTGCAGAAAAGGACCTGAGGTTTACAGTGGACGAGAAACTGGATATGAGTCAACAGTGTGCCCTTGTTGCCAAGAAGGCTAACAGCATATTGGGCTGTATTAGTAGGAGCGTTGCCAGCAGATCAAGGGATGTGATTATTCCACTCTATTCGGCACTGGTGAGGCCACATCTGGAGTATTGCGCCCAGTTTGGGCCCCCCAACTACAGAAAGGATGCGGACAAATTGGAGAGTCCAGCAGAAGGCAACAATAATGATTGGGGGCTGGGGCACATGACTTATGAGGAGAGGCTGAGGGAACTGGGCTTATTTAGTCTGAAGAAGAGAAGAGTGAGGGGGGATTTGATAGCAGTGTACAACTACCTGAAGTGGGGTTCCAAAGAGGATGGAGCTCGGCTGTTCTCCATGGTGGCAGATCACAGAACAGGGAGCAATGGTCTCAAGTTGCAGTGCGGAAGGTCTAGGTTGGATATTAGGAAAAACTATTTCACTAGGAGGTGGTGAAGCACTGGAATGGGTTATCTAGGGAGATGGTGGAATCTCCATCCTTAGAGGTTTTTAAGGCCCAGCTTGACAAAGCCCTGGCCAGGATGATTTAGTTGGTGTTGGTCCTGCTTTGAGCAGGGGATTGGACTTGATGATCTCCTCAGGTTTCTTCCAACCCTGATCTTCTATGATCAGCCCTTCTGTGGTATATGAAGGCCCATGTGAAAATGACAAGCTGGCATGTTGACTGGGATATAGGTGCTGTACCTAGGGGTGCTGGGGGTGGTACTGCACCCCCTGGCTTGAAGTGTTTTTCATTATATACAGGGTTTACAGTTTGATTCAATGGCTCTCAGCACCCCAACTATAAAAATTGTTTCAGCGCCCCTGGACTGGGAGGCATAGTGGCTCTGTGGCTGGGGTTGGCCGCCCATCAGCTGTTTTGCAGCGGCGGGCTGGTGGCCAGCAGAGCAGCAAACGGCTGGCAGGAGGCACTCGGGGGAGATGGAGAGGAGCAAGCACTGGGCACAAGTGGGGGCATCTGGGGTGGGGGCAGAGCAGGGGCAGGAAGAGGTGGAGCAAGGATGGGGCCTTGGTGGAGGGGTCAGAGTGGGTGTGGGGCCTTGGGACGGAGCAGGGGTGAAGCACCCACCAGGAAAAAAAAATTCTGTGACTGTGCTGGGGGGGATTTCCTGGGCCTGCTGTCAGTTAGGGGGCTCTGGTGGGAAGTGTGCAGTCAGTTACTCTGCGAAGAGCCAGCCTGGAACAAAGTGGGGTGAGCACAGGCTCTCTGCCTTGGGAGCAGCCTGCTTTGTCTCACTCTGGCTTTGGGCTCGTGTTTTCAGGCTCTGGTGAGTAGCCACAGGGGTAGACCACACTTCCCGGACTATGCTGTACACTGGGAACGTGGCTCTTGGGGAGAGCCAACACTGTGGTGGGGCCTAATAATCATTCCTGTCCCCACACTTTCCACAGGTGATGATCATTATGGAAGACATCTTGCTGCTGAGGGTGAGCAGGGAATCAAAGGAGGGTCTTCTCCAAGCCTGCGGCTTCTGCCCTGGCCCCTATGCGGTTTGCCTGTGTGCAGCAATGGTTCCCCCACCACCCCTGTGATGGCAGAGTGGCTCAGGAAAGTTACCATTAATGGGGCAAGAAACAAAGCAGCTCTGCCGCGGAACCTGCGGGAGTGGATTGCCCAGTATCTCCACAAGAGTTTCCTGGAGATCTCTGAGGGAGTTTCCCGTGAAGTGAGGGAGTCTATCAACAGCCTGTTCCACCGCTCAGACTAGCCATGCAGTGGGAGACAAGCCTGCTTTCTGCAACCTTCCTGCCCCCAACAACTCACTTTAACAATTCCCCAAATCAGGTCCACTTACCAGGGGCCTCCTCTCCTGTTTGTGCTTCTCCAAGATCCAATGGCTGTGAATGGCTAGGCTCCTCCAGGGTAGAAAAGAGCTCCTGGCTGCATGCATCTCTGCCCTCTGAGTCATCCTCTGCCTCTGGGTCCCCGTCCCGCACCTCGTCCAAGATTTCCTCCTCCTGGCTCGGTCCACTCTCGACTGGCACGCGAGCCAACGAAGTATCCACAGGGGCTTTCGCAGTGGAGGTGGGGTCACCGCCAAGTATCGCGTCCAGCTCTTTATAGAACCAGCAGCTCATGGGCGCAGGACCAGAGCGGCAGTTTGCCTCCTGCGCCTTGTGGTAGGTGTTCTGCACCTCCTTCTCTTCTACCCTACACTGCAGTGTGTCCCAGTCATGTCCCAGTCATCATCCATCGTGAAATCACCGTAGGTATCATAATTCCTACAGCTGGAGCGCAGCTGGGACTGCACAGCCTCCTCTCCCCAAATGTCGATGAGGTCCAGCAGCTCGGCATTGCTCCAAGGAGGGGATCGCCGGGTGCGTGGAGCCACCTGGACAGATGCGCTGAGACCACTACTCGCATCAGCAAGCAAACAGGAAGGGGACTTTCCAATTTGCACAGGAATGTACGGTTGGTCACCTGAGGGCAGGGCAGTAGAGTTCAAACCAATGGCCAGAGAGGTGAGAACAGGCAGTGTGGAACACCTCCTGGAGGCAAATCGCAGGGCTGTAATCACCACGGTGTCTACACGGGCACCGCGGCGCTGTAGACCTGGCACAGGACTAAGACTAAACGTTGTGTTACAGTGCACCCTTCCAGCACGAGGACTCGCTGTTTTTACCTGACTTCTCTGCGAGTGTGCCATGAACATAACACACTGACTAGCCTCATGGCCCTTCTCAGGAGGGGAGAGAATTTGTTAGTGACCCAGCTTCCATGAATCCCGTCATTTCCCCGGGGGCCAGTGGCTTGATTCTTACCCTTCTGGGGCCAAAGAAGGGCCATTCCCACCATCCTTGCTTGCAGGTCAGGGATGGGCAAACATTCTGGCCTGAGGAGAGGATTCTGGCTCTGCCGTGCAGCCAAGTGAAGAGTGTGGCACAGTGTATCCTCTTCATCCCTCCACCGCCTCAGAGGGTCCCTGGTGAGCAGAGGGGGTAGGGGAGGGGAACACACAAGAGGACTCACACAGCCAGGCTGGAGTCAATAACCACTTTTGCCTTTGGGGGGGCACAGTGAGCTCATATGTTCCTCTTCCTCCTTCACTGGCTCCCAGCCACAGACTTTCCCAAAGGACGGTCTCCTCACAGCCCCAGCCCTGAAGCCCTGGCTCCCAGTGTTGTTATTTATTCACTATGTTCCATCTTCTTTTGCACAAGGGGGTGGGCGAGAGTGGAGCAGCTGGAGAGGCAGCACCAAATGGCAGGGGCTGGAGGCGGACCTGCTGCTGAAGGATGAGCCGTGCACCTGCCAGGAGAACATTCAGCAGCTGGAAGCCACGATACAGGAGGAGGCTACCAGGATTGGGAGCGAGGCAGCAGGAGCCATGGAGAGGAAGCTGAGAGAGGCAGGAGATGCTGGAGAACGGCTACAGAGGGAGAGCTGACAGGACTGCAGAAGAGAGCTCCAAGCTGAGGCGGAGATAACCAGACACCCCAAGATCTGTCACAGATCCTAAGGTCTTTGGCATCATTAGCAAAACTCTAAGGCAGACTTTCCCAAACTGTGGTTTAAGACATATCTCTGTGGGGTACTCAGGAGAAATTGTGTAATGGGGGGGGTTTATTTATTAACTGTTTTATTTATTGCATTTTCATAACAGGATACTCAGACAAAGCTTAAAAATTGTGGGAATTTGTTATATAAAATACAATAATTAATTTACTTCAAGATGTACCAGTGAGAACCCAGATACACAGAGCCTTCACCTCCAATCACCATACAGTATGGGCTCAGTTTCCCAGCAACTGTCCAGCCTAACTGAGCCCACAACTTAGTCTGGGTTTTTTTGGTTTTTTTTTGGTTGTACACGTCACATTGTAACTATATCTGTACATAACAGTGAAATATGGACAGATGGCTCAAGACAAGTACTGTGAAGAACATACAGAGTATCAGTGATGAGAAGGGTGGAGTACGTGGGCAGCTGGTAGATCTGGTAGGGGGTATGTGGGCAGCTGGTAGATCTGGAAGGGGGTACGCAAGTAGCTGGTAGATCTGGAAGTGGGTACACAGGTAGCTGATAGCTCTGCAAGTGGGTACACAGGCAGCTGGTAGATCTGGAAGGGAGTCCATGGGTAGCTGATAGATCTGGAAGGGTGTACATGAGTAGCTGGTAGATCTGAAAGGGGGTCCGTGGGTAGCTGATAGATCTGGAAGGGTGTACGTGAGTAGCTGGTAGATCTGGAAGGGGGTATGCAGGTAGCTGGTAGCTCTGCAAGTGGGTACGCAGGCAACTGGTAGATCTGGAAGGGGGTACGCAAGTAGCTGGTAGATGTGGAAGGGTGTACGTGAGTAGCTGGTAGATCTGGAAGGGGGTACGCAGGTAGCTGGTAGCTCTGCAAGTGGGTACACAGGCAGCTGGTAGATCTGGAAGGGAGTCCGTGGGTAGCTGGTAGATCTGAAAGGGTGTACACACCCTGGGCAGCTGATAGATCTGTAAGGGGTATGTTGGCAGCTCGGGGTATGTGGGCAGCTCGTAGATCTGGTAGGGGGTACATGGGCAGCTGGTAGATCTGGAAGGGGTATGTGGGTAGCTGGTAGATCTGGAAAGGGATACGCAGTAAGAAAAGTTTAGGAACCTCTTGTGATGTTATCTATCAAAATATGACCATGTATATCATTGTTGCTACCACTGTTATAGAATTGAAAGAAATCTTGTACAAAGTATGTCATGTGAGGTGTCAATAGAAAAGTCATGATTTGCTGAATATTATTATCCTATTTGTGTATCCCATTTATGTATCATTTTTGTATCTGAAGTCATGAATATTGACTATGTACCTGTATTGAAAATATGTTTGCTCCTGCGGTAACACCCACAAGGTAGTTTACATCCAGTGTAGCCAGCACACTGTGAATGGACTATTCAAGCTGATGGCCCATCAATGAACACAATGGCCCATGGAAGAAACTTATCGCCACCTGATGGACTTTCATGTGGACTTACCAGCCAGAATATGGGTAATGGCCCCTACTACATAGGTGCTGGAACTAAGAGTGTAGGGAGTTGTAACGATGCTGGTTCTGGCGGGACCCAACTGAGAGTGCCAATTCAGGACAAACAACTTAAAGCAGGGCAGTTACAGCCCAAGGCTGGGGGTTTTCCACCTCTAAGGCAAACCAAACCAGACAGACAGAGAGGACTTTGGTTTCACCCCACTGGCTAACCGCAAGTCACACAAGCAATTCCCTTAGACACTCCAGTTTCCCAGTACCCACCACCAGTACCCCTCGTTATGGGGCCAAATGGTTATGAAAACCAACACCCCAGTAAAAGAAAAAAGGTTCTCTCGATCCCAAAGGACCAAGCCCCAGACCCAGGTCAATATACAAAGCAGATCTGACCCACAAATCACGCTTTAGATATCTAAAATCTAAAGGTTTATTCATAAAAGGAAAAAGATACAGATGAGAACTAGAATCAGTTAAACGGAATCAATTACATACAGTGATGGCAAAGTTCTTGGTTCAGGGTTGCAGCAGTGTTGGAATAAACTGTAGGTTCAAATCAAGTCTCTGGAGAACATCCACAGCTGGGATGTATTTTCAGTCCTTTGTTCAAAGCTTCAGAGCAGCAAAGTCCCTCCAGAGGTACGAAGCAGGATTGAAGACCTGATGGAGGAGCTGCAGCAGCTTTTTATAGTCTCTTGCCACGTGGTCTCTGCTTTCTTTGTTCCAAAGACAAGCTGTCCATCACATGGCCCGGAAAACCTCAGAGTTCTGTCCATAGGCATGTCCCTGCATACCTTGCTGAGTCACAAGGCGTGTCTGCCTTCTCTCAGTGGGTCAGTTGTGTAGCTGATGGTCCTTAATGGGCCATCAAGCAGGCTAGGCAGAGCTGACACCAACTTGTCTGGGGTGTCACCCAGAAGCATAGCATAAATTTGAAATACAGACAGTATAGAGCCAATATTCATAACTTCAACTACAAAAATGATACACATATATAGATAGTGTAATCATAACCAGCAAACCATAACCTTGTTTTAGACACCTTATTTGACCCCCTTTATACAAGATTTGGTGCGACTACAGGACCTTGGTTGGAACAATGATCTATACGGTCCCAGTTCATATCAATAACATCACAGGGGTGCTGTAGCACCCCATGACTTGAAATGGTTTCCATTATATACAGGCTTACAGTACAGTTCAAAGGCTCTCAGCACCCCCACTACAGAAATTGTTCCAGCACCGCTGCCCTGCTATGACTCATCGAAGCATGCAAGGGAATGTGACCAGCTCATGTGACACTGGATTCCATCTTGTGCCTGTACTTTTCCACTGACTGTACTGAGAGCAGACCCACCATATGGCAGAAAGTATAAAAGGCCCTGGAAGCATCTTCATTTTGCCTCTTTCCTGCTCTGATCTCCAGACTATGTATTGATACTAATGGGAGCATTCTAAACAATGTACAGAGGACCTTCCAATCTTTTGAAAGCAGCCAGAGACTTAACAAGCCAGTAGTTTATTTCATCCCTGCTTCAGATCTGATCCAAGAACTTTGCAATTATTGTATGTATTTGATTCTTAATCAGTTTTAACTCTCATGTCTTTCTTTTCTCTTATAAATAAACCTTTAGGTATTAAATACTAAAGGATTGGCAACAGCATGATTATTGGTTAAGATCTAAGTTGTTTATTGACCTGGGTATGTGGCCGGTCCTTTGGAATCAGAAGAACCCTTTGTTTGATGAAATTGGTTTTAAATAATCACTCATCATTAAGTCTAGTGTCTAAGTGTTGAATCCAGGACTGGGATTTCAAAGGGGGCTGCAGTTCTGACTTCTTGTTAGCCAGTGTGGTGGTCATTGAACCAAACTGTAAACCCTGTATATGATGGAAACCACTTCAAGCCAGGGGATGTGGCAGCATCCCTGCTTCCAGCACCTCTGGGCCTGACTGGTGGACAGCATAACAAGGGGTTGATCCACCCCCACTGCATTCGGGGGTCTTTTGAGAGGGATTGGAGGGGAGGGGCAGTTCAGGGGCTGCACAGGGCAGCAGCAGTGACACCCCATGACCACTTTGGGGTCCATTGTATTGAATGCAACGCTCTTGTGTTACTGTGGGCCGGATGTCCCCTTGCTGGGAGGGACTGTGAGGGGCTGGGCAGCACACAGGATGAGCCTAGAAAAGTGTCCAACAAGACTGGACTTTGGGGACAATGCAGGGGCAGGGCATGGGCCGTGGGTATCCAGGGGCGGCCCTAGACTAGCTGCCAGCAACTGGTGCCCTAGGTGAACCATGCTGTCGGTGCCCCCCACCCCCAAACCCCAAGGACAGATCTAGGCTGAGGTTTTTGGTAAACTGGGAAACATTGTGCCTCTTTTTCCCTTTTAATGTTTTTTACACATTTTTTTTTAAACAGAGGCTTAATTATTTGGTTTGTCCATCCGTCCATCTGTCCAACCAATGTTTCTGAGATCAGATAAAATAGAGACACGAAATTTTCAGAATAGATTTGTACACGACAGCCAGATGATATTTCAGTCCGATTTCAAATAAATTATAATTTTTATTATTACAAATCCAAAATCATCCATTACACTATTCTGCTTTAACTGCCATTTCCACCACATCCAATATAGAAAGAAATAAGAAAACTCTCCAATGAACTTTAACCTGTATTTACAAAACACTCCGAATAAAAAACACTGGCTCAGGTTCAAATTCTGTCGGAAAGTCTATTTCTTCAGCAAGCTCAAGGGACTCTACCAGTGTTCTTTTAAACCCTTCACCACTTCTGAATTCCTCCAGAATATTTTTAGTTTGCTGCAGTTTTTGAATAGCAGAATGTATGTTCAAGTTCTTTTCCTGAAGTTGCTTACCAGTGAGGTTAATCTCGAAAAGGATATTATACCACAAAATGAGTGAAGTCACAAATTTAAACTTGGAAAGGCCATTTGCAAGAGCTTCTAAATGTGAACATGCCGTATTGCCAGATGATCCAATAAAAAGGTAGTATCATCAGAAATCCAATTAGGGCATCATGAATGTTTCCAAGTTCACAGCGAAGAGGCTTCAAAGCATCAATACGACTCCCCCATCTTGTCTGACTAAGTGGTTTCACAGTCAGAGAATTCATATGGCGAGTCAGAATCTCCCAACAGCATGTTGAGCCTGAGAAAAACACATAAACACGTTGCACCAGGTCAAAGAAACTGCTTTCCTCCAACAGCATCTAGCAGCATCATTGACAACCAAATTCAGAGAATGCGCACTGCAAGGAACGAAAAAGGCCGTAGGGTTGATTTCCATCATTCTCCTTTGCATGCCTTTGTCTTTACCCTTCACATTACTCCCATTATCATAGCCTTGGCCACATAAGTTTTCAACAGATAATGACATTGTTTCAAGCTCTTGTAGAATAGTTTCAGTCATAAATGCTCCAGTCAGTGGTACAAAACCCTAAAAATGTTCCTTTATGAGCACTTCAACACTATCTTCATCTGCAGACTTTTCCATATCCTCAAAACGAATGATCATCGTCATTTGTTCAACATGACTCGCATCTGGTGTACAGTCCAGTATTATTGAAAAGTATTTTGCAGCTTCTAAAATTTTCTTTTTAATGACATTTGCTAGGATTTGAATCAGTTCATTCTGCATATTTTTTCCTAAATAATGAACCTGTGTTTCATGATCAGTTATTTTACGTAGATGCTCCTTCATGACTGGATCAAACAAAGCTCGGTATTCAACAAATTTTAAAAAGTTTCCATTACCTGGAGTGTATAATTTTTCATTTCTACCGCATCCACGGAATGCTAAATTATGCCCACCGAGAATTTTCACTAAAGCAATCAGACACTCTAATATTTGTTGCCAATATTCTTCTTTTTTCTTGATCACACTTACATTTTCTTCATCGATAGTTTTTCCTTTTTTTCAATCGTAATTCAAGTTCTTTCCAATTTTGAAAACATTCCAAATATTCTGTACTTCTTTCATGTGAAGAGAGAATTGAAGATATATTTTTCCAGCCCTTCGAACCATTTTCAGTAAGTGATGTACCAATTGCTTGATTTCTAAACAACTTGCAGAAAAAGCAAAACACAGAGTTCTTCAACACTGAATGTTATAACCAGTTTTGATTAATTTTTTCCCCGTTAATGAGTTTCCTCTTGTAATGCTGAGCAGAGAATTTTCTTTTATTTCCATCCTTAGGGAAGGGAAATTCTTGAACTTGTTCGGGTCCACGTTCCATGAGAATTTGCTGCACACTGTCATCACATCTGGGCCATGAAGCTGGGTCCCCATACTGTAACTTGTTTGTAACTTCCTCATCCTTTCTTCCTTCTACTTCATTTACTTCAATTTCTGCATGTGTCTCTGAAAGTGAATAAATTTTCTCCACTTCCATATCAGTCTGATGCTGTGAGCTGCCTTCACCTGGAACAGAGGTAGGCAAACTATGGCCCGCGGACCACATCTGGCCCGTGGGACCGTCCTGTCCAGCCCCTGAGCTCCCCGCTGGGGAGGCTAGCCCCCAGTCCCTCCCCCACTGTCCCCCCTCCCCCTCAGTCATGCCACTGCGGGGGCAGCGCTCTGGCCTGCCGCTCCTGTAGGGCAGCGTGGCTGTGTGGCTGGCTCCGGCATGGTAAGGGGGCAGGGAGCGGGGGTGTTGGATAAGGGGCAGGGGGTCCTCAGGGGCAGTCAGGGGACAGGGGGCGGTTGGATGGGGTGGAGGATCTGGGGGGGCAGTCAGGGAACTGGGAGCAGGGGGAGTTCGATAGGGGGTGGGGTCCTGGGGGGCGGTTAGGGGCCGGGGTCCTGGGAGGGGGTCGTGGCAGTCAGGGGACAAGGAGCATTGGATGGGTTGGGGGTTCTGAGGTGGGCAGGAAGTGGGAGGGGGTGGATAGGAGGCAGGATCCAGGCTGTTTGGGAGGCACAGCCTTCCCTACCCAGCCCTCCATACAGTTGTGCAACCCCAATGTGGCCCTTGGGCCAAAAGTTTGCCCACCACTGATCTAGAAGTAAATTTCCATCATCTTGAGTTTCCAAACTGCTTTTTTGTGGATGTGAGCTACCTGCATCTCAAAGTAATATACCTGCATCTTGATGTTCCAAACTGCTTCCATGCGGATGTGAGCTAACTTCCTCTCCGAGTAAAATTCTTTCATCTGGATTCTGTGAACTGCTTCCATCTTTATTTGGATTAAAGAGAAGATATTTCAAGAAGGATCCCTGCTGTTTTGCTTGGTCCTTTTCCTTCTCAGCCTTTTGTGTCGGATACTCAGCTCCTGAGGGTTTCCTTTTTCCTCTTTCTGCCATGGGGCATTTGAATATTGTTATGTATTGTGCTCCCGACTACAAGCATTGTAGCGTTAAGGGATGGCTAACGATTTAAACCACGAAAAGAAAAGGAGTACTTGTGGCACCTTAGAGACTAACCAATTTATTTGAGCATAAGCTTTCGTGAGCTACAGCTCACTTCATCGGATGCATACTGTGGAAAGTTTAGAAGATCTTATTATATACACACAAAGCATGAAAAAAATACCTCCTCCCACCCCACTCTCCTGCTGGTAATAGCTTATCTAAAGTGATCACTCTCCTTACAATGTGTATGATAATCAAGTTGGGCCATTTCCAGCACAAATCCAGGTTTTCTCACACACACACCCCCACACACAAACTCACTCTCCTGCTGGTAATAGTTTATCCAAAGTGACCACTCTCCTTACATTGTGTATGATAATCAAGGTTATCATACACATTGTAAGGAGAGTGATCACTTTAGATAAGCTATTACCAGCAGGAGAGTGGGGTGGGAGGAGGTATTTTTTTCATGCTTTGTGTGTATATAATAAGATCGTCTAAACTTTCCACAGTATGCATCCGATGAAGTGAGCTGTAGCTCACAAAAGCTTATGCTCAAATAAATTGGTTAGTCTCTAAGGTGCCACAAGTCCTCCTTTTCTTTTTAACACGGCTGTTACTCTGAAACCTGTCATTATGCAAGGCACTGCATTTAGCCGTATGGAGTGGAAATCTATCAACTGCATGAAAAAACTTGTACAGATACAGACAGACATCATCTTCCTTTCCAAATGCAAACAGATGGACATCGTACCAAAAGGACTGAAGGTAAAAAATCCATTACAATCTACATACCACACAGACTATGCTGACAGCTTGTGCCACACGCTCTCTAAGAAACTGCGGAATCACCTGATCAACATCCTCTACAGCAAACAGGGAAAGATTAAGAATGAGCTCTCAAAAATGGATACTCTCATAAAAAAACAACCTTCCACACAAACTTCCTCATGGCTGGACTTTACTAAAACTAGACAAGCCATTTACAACACACACTTTGCTTCTCTACAAAAGAAAAAGGACATTAAACTTTCTAAACTACTACATGCCACAAGGGGCTACAGCAATGGTTCCCTCAACCCACCCAGCAATATTGTTAACCTATCCAACTATACTCTCAGCCCAGCAGAAGCAGCTGTCCTATCTCGGGGCCTCTCCTTCTGCCCCTCCACCCCCACGAACATGATACAGTTCTGTGGTGACCTGGAATCCTATTTTCGACGTCTCCGACTCAAGGAATATTTCCAACATACCTCTGAACAACATACTAATCCACAGAGACTTCCCTACCAACACTACAAAAAGAAGGATTCTAGGTGGACTCCTCCTGAAGGTCGAAACAGCAGACTGGACTTCTACATAGAGTGCTTCCGCCGACGTGCACGGGCTGAAATTGTGGAAAAGCAGCATCACTTGCCCCATAACCTCAGCCGTGCAGAACACAATGCCATCCACAGCCTCAGAAATAACTCTGACATCATAATCAAAAAGGCTGACAAAGGAGGTGCTGTTGTCATCATGAATAGGTCGGAATATGAACAAGAGGCTGCTCGGCAGCTCTCCAACACCACTTTCTACAAGCCATTACCCTCTGATCCCACTGAGAGTTACCAAAAGCAACAACAGCATTTGCTCAAGAAACTCCCTGAAAAAGCACAAGATCAAATCCGCACAGACACACCCCTGGAACCCCGACCTGGGATATTCTATCTACTACCCAAGATGCATAAACCTAGAAATCCTGGGCGCCCCATCATCTCAGGCATTGGCACCCTGACAGCAGGATTGTCTGGCTATGTAGACTCCCTCCTCAGGCCCTACGCTACCAGCACTCCCAGCTACCTTCGAGACACCACTGACTTCCTGAGGAAACTACAATCCATTGGTGATCTTCCTGATAACACCATCCTGGCCACTATGGATACAGAAGGCCTCTACACCAACATTCCACACAAAGATGGACTACAAGCCGTCAAGAACACTATCCCCGATAATGTCACTGCTAACCTGGTGGCTGAACTTTGTGACTTTGTCCTTACCCATAACTATTTTACATTTGAGGACAATGTATACCTTCAGATCAGCGGCACTGCTATGGGTACCCGCATGGCCCCACAGTATGCCAACATTTTTATGGCTGACTCAGAACAACGCTTCCTCAGCTCTCGTCCCCTAACGCCCCTACTCTACTTGCACTATATTGATGACATCTTCATCATCTGGACCCATGGAAAAGAAGCTCTTGAGGAATTCTACCATGATTTCAACAATTTCCATCCCACCATCAAACTCAGCCTGGTCCAGTCGACACAAGAGATCCACTTCCTGGACAGTACAGTGCTAATAAACGATGGTCACATAAACACCACCCTATACCGGAAACCTACTGACCGCTATTCCTACCTATTATGCCTCCAGCTTTCACCCAGACCACACCACACGATCCATCGTCTACAGCCAAGCTCTGCGATACAACCGCATTTGCTCCAACCCGTCAGACAGAGACAGACACCTACAAGATCTCTATCAAGCATTCTTACAACTACAATACCCACCTGCGGAAGTGAAGAAACAGATTGATAGAGCCAGAAGAGTTCCCAGAAGTCACCTACTACAGGACAGGCCTAACAAAGAAAATAACAGAACGCCACTAACCGTCACCTTCAGCCCCCAACTAAAACCCCTCCAATGCATTATTAAGGATCTACAACCTATCCTGAAGGATGACCCATCACTCTCACAAATCTTGGGAGACAGACCAGTCCTTGCCTACAGACAGCCCCCAAACCTGAAGCAAATACTCACCAGCAACCACATACCACACACCAGAACCACTAACCCAGGAACCTATCCTTGCAACAAAGCCCGTTGCCAACTGTGCCCACATATCTATTTAGGGGACACCATCACAGGGCCTAATAACATCAGCCACACTATCAGAGGCTTGTTCACCTGCACATCCACCAATGTGATATATGCCATCATGTGCCAGCAATGCCCCTCTGCCATGTACATTGGTCAAACTGGACAGTCTCTATGTAAAAGAGTAAATGGACACAAATCATATGTCAAGAATTATAACATTCATAAACCAATCGGAGAACACTTCAATCTCTCTGGTCACGCGATTACAGACATGAAAGTTGCTATTTTACAACAAAAAAACTTCAAATCCAGACTTCCAGCGAGAAACTGCTGAATTGGAATTCATTTGCAAATTGGATACAATTAACTTAGGCTTGAATAGAGACAGGGAGAGGCTTAGTCATTATGGAAGGTAGCTTATTTCCCCTTGTTTTTTCCTACCCCTCCCCCCCGAGACGTTCTTGTTAAACCCTGGATTTGTGCTGGAAATGGCCCACCTTGATTATCATACACAATGTAAGGAGAGGAGTCACTTTGGATAAGCTATTACCAGCAGGAGAGTGGGGTGGGAGGAGGTATTTTTTTCATGCTTTGTGTGTATATAATAAGATCTTCTAAACTTTCCACAGTATGCATCCGATGAAGTGAGCTGTAGCTCACGAAAGCTTATGCTCAAATAAATTGGTTAGTCTCTAAGGTGCCACAAGTACTCCTTTTCTTTTTGCGAATACAGACGAACACGGCTGTTACTCTGAAACCTGATTTAAACCACATTGCAGCCATCCTAACAGGTCTTTTCACTGCTTAAAGGGTCACTGATTAGTAACACACACTCACTTACCTATTAAAACACTTAGTTACAGCATTTACACGGAAACAAAATGACCTTTTTTGACGTTATAACCCAACACTGGTTGTTTGGAAAGTAATCCCTTTCCTCATGGTTACCTGCTTGGAGTGTGACGTCATCACTTTCGTAGTCTATTAAGCATTAACACTTGTTACTTTTCTTTTATGGACCTTATTTGCTACATGTGAACCAGTTATAACAAAGAAAAGTTCATAATTATACAGGCCGATAATAACGCTAAGGTTTAATAATGCTTAAAGAGACTCACATTTTGGATTTATAATGCCGAAAGACATTATTCTTTATTCTTCGGCACCAAGAAACACAAATTTCCACAGTATTTGCTTGATTCTTAACCATCTACCTGTAACTTGTGTTAAAACGACCATTTGACATGTATCAACTCATGATATCTCCGTTCTACATGAATTTCTGGCTATGCGACCTTGATGTATATTCGAGTTAGGTGTCACTAGCATTGCAGCTCTTGCCAGTGGCGGATGTGTTTCATTGTGGCTGAGTTATTGCTTATCAAAATTGCAGAGTGGGTCATCTTGACCCTACGTTGCAAATTGAAAAAAAAATTCACTAAAATATTATTTATTTTTGCAGTAAATAAAAGATTTGACATATTAATAAATTCTCAGAAATGTAGAGAAATGAATTATAATTCATATTCCTTCCGTACACGCATGGGAATTGAAATAATGGCATCATTATTTTATTTGTATTTTTTTCATCTTTTTCTTTTTTTTTATTTGATTTTTTTCCTCGAATTTGGTGCCCCATTTCACTTGGCACCCTAGGCGACTGCCTAGTTCACCTATATGGATGGGCTGCCCCTGTGGGTATCACAGGCCAGGGAATCCAGACTGCCAGGTGTGACCCTGTCCACACTCCACCCAAGGCCCCCTCCTGCTTCCCATTCTTCCCCTGTGGCCTGGGCTGGGGCTGGGGCTAGAGTGCTCTGGCCTGCAGCTCACCCCTCATGCCGCCAGGAACTCCACGGCTAGGAGCGCTTGTGTGGCCCAGGGCTGGGGCAGGGAGCCTGGCGGTCACAGTGGAGAGGCTCTGGGCTCTAGTGGGGGGTGGGAAGAATGGGTGGGAGAAAGTCAGGACCTTGGGCAGAAGGGGCGGGTGCAGGGGCGGGGGCTAACCTACCTGAACATGGTTCATACGCTGCCCATGGGCAGGGGAGTATGGGGGGGTGGGAGTGGGTAATGTAAATTCCCCACCTCTGGTTACACAAACTGCCAGGCTTTTGGCCCACTGCCTGGGGAAGGAGTGCCGATCAGCTGGCCCCTCGTTCCCAGAGACTGGCACCGCGCTGCCCAGCCTGGGTCCGGACGCATTGCAGCAACAGGGAAAGCCCAGCGGGAGCTGAAGGCCTGACCTGGCATTTCACACAGTGCCGCAGGACAGTTACATTAAAAAACAAGAAAGGTACAAAATTAACATGGCCCCCAGTGATTGGATTAAAAACTGGCTACCTGATAGGTCTCCGTCCCACAGGTTCCCCTACGCCCCCCCCATATGCTGCCCCCCGCCAGCCCACTCCACAGGCTCCCCTCTGCCTGCACCGCACTGCACACCCCACAGGTTCCCCTGCCCCCCCCATTCTGCCTCCCCCTTCTGGACAAGCTCCTTGTTGTTGAAGTGGTGGCCACCCTCTGACTCAGGGGGGCGAGGGAAGTGGCGGCTGGGCAGGGGGCTGCCCGAGGAGCAGGGGTCGCGTGCAGAGCAGCAGGTGTGGGCTGGCGCTGGCATGGAGCCGGGCAGGTTGCTGCGCTTGTAGCCAAAGTGCTGGCAGGCTGCCAGTGCCCCCAGGAGCAGCCCTGAGCCACTCAGCACCTGAGCCATGGTCAGGGAGGCACATGGGGCAAGTGTGAGGAGCCAAGCGACCCCTATCAGCCCAGTGGGGAGCTGATTGCTGCTGCTCAGAGCCTGGGGGTGGCAGCTGCTTGGCCTGCTCATAGGTCGACTGGGGTGTCACCACAATGGTGCCTATGGCAAACAGGCCTCTGCAGGTTGGGTCCCCAGACCCACTCGGGCCTGGTCTGACAGCACCTGGGCGGGGACTGCGGAGGCCAATAACCCTGTGGCAGCCCTGGCTCCTGGGAGGCTTGGTGCCCCTAGCCCCATGCTCGCCTCCTCCATGTGTAAGAGTGTCAGGGCTCCCGGCTCAGGGCTGGATATGCGGCATCTGGTGGGGGCAGCTGATGCCAGGGGACTTGAGGGGATGCCCCTTCTCCAGAGGTGGCTGCATCTGTGAGCATGGACCGGAGGATGCTTTGAGATCCGACGGGATGGAGGGCATGAGTGAAACATACAGACTCAGCCCTTGGGGGTGCAAGCTCCGATCCAGCCCCATGGCAGGGGACTGGTTGGCTTGAGGGAGGGGGGGACAGGGAAAGGGGTCCAGGGCCTGTCCCCTGTAAAGGGCCCCAGCTCCCATCCGGCCCCATGACAGGGGACTGGCTGGCTCAAGGAATGAGAAATGGGCCATGGGGCCTTTCCCCCGCTAGGCCTGGCTGGGTCTCTCCCTGTGGTGTCTGCAGAGAGCCGGGTGCCTTGGCACTGTGCCCGTGGAGCTGGGTGTGGCTGGGCCGGTGCCAATGCAGTGTGTGCTGCCAGGCTGATAAGGGCTGGGTAATCTCAGGAGGTGTTTGCTGACGGGTGATTGGATTGCAAAGCAAACACAGGCTCTGCTCACTCCCTGCTGGGCCCTGGACAGGCACCTGGGACACAGACAGCTGCTGTTGCCCCTGTGTGCCCTTCCCCGCCATTCTGGGGAAGGAAAATGGACCTAGAGGCCATTGGCAAGGACACACTGAACCACTGTCTGTTCAGGGCCTGAAGGGTGGGGGACAGTAGACTGAGATGTCCCAACAGCTCCCAGGCAACCCCATCGCCTGGGCCTGGGGATGGATCGTCCCCTCCGGTCTATTCCCGGGGAGGGAGGAATTGGCCTCTCCCATCCAGTCTATTTCCCGGGGTGGGGGGAGAATTGTCCCCTCCGGTCTATTCTGGGGGTGCGGGAAAGTCTTCCCCTTCGGTCTATTCCTGCGTGTGTGTGTGTGTGTGTGTGGAGGGAGCGTGGGGGAATCGCAGAGGAATCATCCCCTCCAGTCTATTCCCGAGGGGGGGAATCTTCCCCTCTGGTCTATTCCTGGTGGAGGACGGATTGTCCCCTCCGGTCTATTCCCAGGGGGAAGCAGATGGGGTCTCAGGAACATGCAGGGAATGGGGCGTGGGACTCAGTAAGGTGCGCTGTGCTGCAGGGAACGGGGCGGGGGGCTCAGTAGGGGGCGCTGTGCTGCAGGGAACCAGGCGGGAGCTCAGTAGGGGGCGCTGTGCTGCAGGGAACAGGGCCAGGGCTCAGTAGGGGGCGCTGTGCTGCAGGGAATGGGGCGGGGGCTCAGTAGGGTGCGCTGTGCTGCAGGGAACGGGGCGGGGGCTCAGTAGGGGACACTGTGCTGCAGGGAACGGGGTGGGGACTCAGTAGGGGGTGCTGTGCTGCAGGGAACGGGTCAAGGCTTTCAGTAAGGGGCACTGTCCCCTGGCAGTCAGAGCTGGCCCCAGTGCTGTGCTGTCTGACCTACTTTGAGTGAAAGGCTAATTCACTCACTGACACCCACGGGCTCTTTCCCAGATGCAGGTGTTTCCCTGGCACCTCAGACCAGCACTCCCGGGTTGCGGTAGGACCTGCCAGGCTGGCCAGTCCTTAGTGTTGTTTGTATTATGTATGGCATTCTCGTTCCCTCCACACCCTGAGTTACAGGCACCGACTTCTGCTCTCGCTGGTGGGTGCTCCACCCCCGGCCCTACCCTGACTCCACCCCTTCCCCAAAGTCCCTGACCCAACTCCGCCCCCTCCCTGCCCCTATTCTGACTTCTTCCCCAAATCCCAGCCCTGGCCCCGCCTCTTCTCCACCTCCTCCCCTGCATGACATTCCTGCTTCTCCCCTCTCCCTCCCAGAGCTTGCTACGCCACCAAACAGCTGTTTGGCAGCAGAAAGCACTGGGAGATAGGCAAAGGAGCGGGGACGCGGCGTGCTCAGGGGAGAAGGCAGAGGTGAGGTCGGGGGAGGGGTGAGTGGAGCTTGGCTGCCGGTGGGTGCAGAGCACCCACTAATTTTTCCATTCTACTATGGATGTAGAAGCCCTCTACACCAACATTCCACACAAAGATGGACTACAAGCCATCAGGAACAGTATCCCCGATAATGTCAGGGCAAACCTGGTGGCTGAACTTTGTGACTTTGTCCTCACCCATAACTATTTCACTTTTGGGGACAATGTATACCTTCAAATCAGCAGCACTGCTATGGGTACCCGCATGGCCCCACAGTATGCCAACATTTTTATGGCTGACTTAGAACAACGCTTCTTCAGCTCTCATCCCCTAATGCCCCTACTCTACTTGCGCTACATTGATGACATCTTCATCATCTGGACCCATGGAAAAGAAGCCCTTGAGGAATTCCACCATGATTTCAACAATTTCCATCCCACCATCAACCTCAGCCTGGACCAGTCCACACAAGAGATCCACTTCCTGGACACTACGGTGCTAATAAGTGATGGGCACATAAACACCACCCTATATTGGAAACCTACTGACTGCTATACTTACCTACATGCCTCCAGCTTTCACCCAGACCACACCACACGATCCATTGTCTACAGCCAAGCTCTACGATACAATCGCATTTGCTCCAACCCCTCAGACAGAGACAAACACCTACAAGATCTCTATCAAGCATTCTTACAACTGCAATACCCACCTGCGGAAGTGAAGAAACAGATTGACAGAGCCAGAAGAGTACCCAGAAGTTACCTACTACAGGACAGGCTCAACAAAGAAAATAACAGAACGCCACTAGCCGTCACCTTCAGCCCCCAACTAAAACCCCTCCAACACATTATTAAGGATCTACAACCTATCCTGAAGGATGACCCAACACTCTCACAAATCTTGGGTAACAGGCCAGTCCTTGCTTACAGACAGCCCCCCATCCTGAAGCAAATACTCACCAGCAACCACACACCACACAACAAAAACACTAACCCAGGAACCTATCCTTGCAACAAAGACCGTTGCCAACTCTGTCCACATATCTATTCAGGGGATACCATCACAGGGCCTAATCACACCAGCCACACGATCAGAGGCTCGTTCACCTGCACATCCACCAATGGGATATATGCCATCATGTGCCAGCAATGCCCCTCTGCCATGTACATTGGCCAAACTGGACAGTCTCTACGTAAAAGAATAAATGGACACAAATCAAACGTCAAGAATAATAACATTCAAAAACCAGTCAGAGAAGACTTCAATCTCTTTGGTCACTCGATTACAGACCTAAAAGTGGCAATTCTTCAACAAAAAAACTTCAAAAACAGACTCCAACAAGAGACTGCTGAATTGGAATGAATTTGCAACTGGATACAATTAACTTAGGCTTGAATAAAGACTGGGAGTGGATGGGTCATTACACAAAGTAAAACTATTTCCCCATGTTTATTTCCCCCTCCCCCCTGTTCCTCACACGTTCTTGTCAACTGCTGGAAATGGCCCACCTTGATTATCACTACAAAAGGTTCCCCCCCACCCAGCTCTCCTGCTGGTAATAGCTCACCTTACCTGATCACTCTTGTTACAGTGTGTATGGTAATGTAACCCTTCTGCCCGTCAGAGTTGGCAGCAACAAGGGCCGGGTTCAATATCTAGGGGATCCATTCCAATAACACAATGCAAACTGGCTCGAGCCCCCACCCAGTGACCTGGGACAAATATATACCACCCCCTCTGGGCGCCTCCAAGAGGCAATACTTCCCCTCTCGCAAGCACATAGTCTGAGTGTAGCAAAAGCCTTTTAATAACAGAGAGAAACAATGTGGCATTATGTTGGGGAAACACCACCAACAGGATTCATAACACAACCCATGAGCAAAAAAAACCCACCCCAAGCAAATTGGGGCATGCCCTTTTCCCTTTGGTTCTTGAGTCCAGCAACTCCAAATCACCCAAAGTCCCAAAAGTCCAATGCCCCAAAAGTCTCTGGTCAGGGCAGCCCCAGAGTTCAAAAGTTTATCTGCGGAGCTTTACCTCCCAACCTGGGTAGAAATGGGACGGGGGTAAGAGGCACCTTACATGATCTGAAGCTGACCGCCCCATAGCGGCGCTCCGCTCCGCCAGTCACCCCACGAACTCCTTCGCTCAGCTCCACAGCCCACAAGCAGCTCCTGCCATCCACAAACTGCTCCGCGTCAAACTGCTTCACCAGCCGTCCCACCAGGCACTCCAGCGGTCCCGCAAACTGCTCCACAATATATCTTCAGGCTCCCCCACTACTTAACACAACACTCAGTGATTTCAGCTCTTAGGTGAATTCAGCTTGTAGTAGTAGAGCCCCAGTGCTAATGCACTGTCAGCCCAAAGTGAGCTCAGCAGCCTATAACTAGACTTCTAATAAAATCAAAATTAGCTCTGATATTTCACAGTGGAGACAGTGCAATTAGCATGTAAGGCCCTCACCAAGGGGCCCATGCCACCAAGTATTAATACTTGTCCCCAACCTCTCTCCATTCACACAGTTTTGGAACCCATGACCCTTGCCTAGCGAGTGCTACTCAGTTGATGGTGAATCCCTCCATCATAACAAAAGGCCACATACAGTTCCAAGCACAGTTCCCATAATCAGGGTAATAACAATTTATTCTTCCTGCCCCAATAACAGAGACACTGGGGATCCCACAGCAGCCAAAGTGACCATTTGGGCAGCTATGGCCTCATTCTAGGCATGGTGGGTGTGCCTATGCAAATGAGATTGGCCCCTGAAGTTCTTTTCCACAACTTGCCACACCTCACCACCAGATGTCAGGGTGGAGCTCATCCTGACACTGCTTACAGTAACACCCATTGTTTCATGTTCTCTGTGTATATAAAATCGCCCCACTGTATTTTCCACTACATGCATCCGATGAAGCAAGCTGTAACTCACAAAAGCTCATGCTCAGATAAATTTGTTAGTCTCTAAGGTGCCACAAGTACTCCTGTTCTTTTCCCCTATGTGTTACTCAAGTATCTAGGTGGTGGGACAGTGTGTGTGATCATTGCAGGGACCCCTAGAGGGCAGGTCTGACTGCTGACTGGCTGCAGAGAACAGCTCACACTCTGGCCTGGCAACTGATGGCTGAGCCCCTTCCTCTGCCAGAATCAGCAGGAGGTGTTGGAGAACAAAGAGACTAGGTGACCTGCTGGCCAGGGAATGAGACAAAGGAAGGAGGAGGGGCGATGGGCCTGATGGAGGCCAGGTAGCTGGAAGGTCAGTCTCCTGTTTTGGGACTCAGGAGAACGGGCACCAGGGCCCTGGATGCCCTTCCCCAAGATGTACTTTGCTGAAAGTTCCTGCTCTCTGTGCTAACAAGCTCTGTTCTACGCTGTAATAAATCTTTTGTGTCAACATTGGCTGAGTCCCTGTGACTGGGGAACTGGGTGCATGGTCTCTTTGGGGGCGTGTGAGGCTTACCCAGATGTCCTAGTGGGGTGGACTCAGGTGAACAGGGGGCTGAACGCTCCAAGGTCAGACCCAGGAAGCACCGAAGCCGCAGAAGCTTCTTGCCCTGGTGTACGGGTGCCCTGATGGGGAGATGCTGCACCAGAGTCCGGGCTGGCTTCATTTAAAGCAGTTCTAGAGCACAGAACTTGTGACTCCTGGACACAGGGTGGGTGTGGGCTGCGTGGCAGCATGCATGGCAGCATGTGACTGTGGCAAGCCCCCCTGCCCGTTGGCAGGTGTGTTGCCACCAGCTGAGATGGCCCCATGGGGCCAGGGACTGCTCAGCCCTAGGCCAGGGGTGCTGGTTTCTGACAGTGCCATCCCAGCCAAAGCCCTGCATGGCATGGATGTGTTCTCCCTTCGAGGTGTGGGTACCAGCTTCACTGGCGGTGGCAGGGCATTGGCTGCTCCCAACAGCCATCTTACCCAAGAACCCACTCGGGCCAGCCACCAGCCTGCTCCACACTTCCCAGCCCGGAACGGATTGTTTCCACCCCTGCCCGGCAGCGTAGTGCCAGCTGAAGAGCCATGTGGTTGCAGTTCTGCCAGCCCTGGGGGCTTTGCCACTAGAGACCAGGGCCCCAGGGACATGGCTGAGCTGGGGGCACTGGAGCTGTCCTGCTGGGACACTCTGGGATGGCTCTATGGGAGCTCCAGTTCAGCCATGCCAGCAGATCCTCCCTGGCGCAGACTAGGCCCTGCTGGGTTTGTCCCGCTTTAGCTCTGGCCCCTTCCCCTGGCCAGCATCAAGTGCCACCCATGTGACGCAGCAGGCAGCTGGGATGGTGACAAAGGTCCCCTCTGGCCTGGGAACCACTCGGTACTGACCTCTCTGCCCGCACCGTGGCTGGGGGCAGCAGGAGCTAAGCAAGGCGGGGGACAGAGGGAACTGGGCATGATGGGAGTGAAGGCACAGAGCTGGGGTGGCAGGATTGAGGGTATGGGGCTTTCAGGGAGTGAAGGTGCAAGGCTGGGGGGGTGAGGGTGCAGGACTGGGGGTGATGGGGTTGAGGGAGCAGGGCTGAGAGGTGACGGGGTGAGGGTGCAGGACTGTGGGGGGCGGGGTTGAGGGCACAGGGCTGGCGGTGGCAGGGAGTGAGGGCGCAGGGCTGGGGTCGGCGGGTTGACGGCGCAGGACTAGGGGTGGCGGGGTTGAGGGCGCAGGGCTGAGGGGTGGCAGGGGATGAGGGCGCAGGACTGGGGAAGGCAGGGTTGAGGGCATGGGGCTGAGAGGTAGCAAGGGGTGAGGGTACAGGGCTGATGGTGGCAGGGGGTGAGGGCACGGGGCTGGGGACGGCGGGGTTGAGGGCATGGGGCTGACGGTGGCAGGGGGGATGGCACAGGGCTGGCGGTGGCAGAGGATGGTGGTGCAGAAATGGACATGGTGGGCACCAGGGGCTGGGTGTGCTTGTGCTGCTGGAGCCAAGCCCTGCTCTCTGGCCTCCCCGGCGCCGGGGGCATTGCCGCTGGGGGTTCGGCTGTGCTGGGGCCAAGCTGGTGCCTGTGGCTGAGGGAGCCCCATGGCCCATCTGATCCGGGCCAGGTGCTGCCATCGTCTGCCTTCCCTAGGGTTGTGCACCCCACCCGCATCCCAGGGCCTCAGGGTGCAGCACCCGGCCCAGAGGGCCCCGCTCCCCGCTGGGTGCTCTAGACACAGACCTCAAGAGCAGATCCTCCCTGCCATGGGGTTCGGTGCCTGGCCGAAGGGGCTGCGTGCGGGGGCGGGGGGCGGAGCTGGGTGCATGGCCGGGGGGCTCTAGGGGTCCTGCTTCTCTCCCCAGTGACACCTGTGCTTGTTGTGGGGCCGGAGGGCCGCGGCGCATGACCGATGTGGCTGGGGGGGCTCAGTGCATGGCCGGGAGGGCTCGATGCGTGGCCGGGGGCAGGTCGGTGCGTCCCTCGGGGGGCTGCTCTGCCCAGTAACCCTGTGCTTGTTGTGGGGCGTGGGGGGGAGGCTGCCGCCCGGGAGGCGGGGGCAGGTTTGAGGGGGTCTCCTGGAAGCCTCCGCTGCTTTCCAAGGGGTTGGGGGCGTTTCCAGAGCCAGAGAGAGAACCCAGGCGTCCTGGTGCCCAGCCCCCACCCTCATCCTTTGTGCAGCGGGCGGAGCGCGGAGAGGGGGAGGGGAGGAAGCCGCCGGGTCTCTGGCTCCTTCCTCTTCCTCCGCGGGGAGGCAGGGCCGCTGGCCGGCCGGGCCGGGACACGGGCCATGTTCGAGTAAGGGGGCGCCGGGGCGGGGGGTGTGGGGTGGCGTGAGTGGGGGATGGAGGTGAAGGAAGTGGGCTCTGGTGTGTTGGAATTGGGGGGAGGGGTGTCTGGGATCCAGGACTCCTGGGTTCTCCCTGGCTCTGGGAGGGGAGTAGGGTCTAGTGGTTAGAGGGGGGAGGGCCGGGAGCCAGGACTCCTGGGCTGTTATTGCCCTGCCCTCCCTGTTCCGTGCCCCCCAGCGGCCCGAACCCCCTTTTCTGCTCCCCAGCAGGTTCCCAGGCTCTGCCGAGCGAGTCCCCGGCCCTGAGCCCAGCGCTGAGCTCCTGGCTGGGGATCTTGGGCTGGGCGCAGGCCTTTGGGATTTGCTCTAGCCCTGGGGGTCTGGGTAGCGATGGTCCCTGTGGAGAAACCGGCATCTGTAGCACCCTCCCCTGTACTCAGCTGAGCCGGACGCCTGGGTCCCCCTCCCAGCTTGGTGCCCGCGTCGGAGCTCACAGAGCTGCCTTAAGACAGGGGTTCTCCCTTTTTCTTTCCCAGCCCCCAACATGCTATAAAAACTCCAGGGTCCAGCTGTGCCACAACAATTCTGCATATAAAAGCCAGGGCCTCGTTAAGGGATAGCAAGCAGTCTAATGCCAGCCATGCTTGATGGAGACCCTGAAGCCTGCTCGCGGCCCCCCAGGGTGCCCTGGTTGAGAACCAGTGCTCTAGGAATTGGTTTGCCAAGCAGTGCCCGGGGCCGTGGGTGCCTGCAGCAGGGAGATCCCAGAGAGCCTGGAGCCAACGGGCCAGGGAGGATGCCAGCATCTCATCGGGTCTGTGCCGGCCCAGAGCACTGCAGGAACAGGGCAGGCCAGGCCTCACTAGCCCCCAAATCCCTCTGCAAGCCCGGCAAGGGCTGATGCCCTCCCATGGTGGGTGAGGGACCTGGGTGTCTTGAGTGCCCGCCCTGACTGCTCTGTGCTCCTGGAGATTCCTGGGAGGGCAATGGGCAGGGCAGGGGGCCCTGCGCTCAGGGGCCTCTGTGCCCAGCTGGGACACAGCCCCTTTAACAGGCTGAGTGTCTGCCCCCTACAGCATTAGAACCCAGGCTCAAGGGGCTCTGAGACAGGAAATGCCCATCTTCCCCTTCCCTCTGTGCCCCCAGGGCAGGGCAGAGTAGAGGGGCAGTGGTGGAAGTGTGGGGAGCCCAGGTCTGGGATAGCAGGGGCTGCAGGTCAAGAGTGAGGGGTGGTGACTGTTTAATATGAGTCGATATAACTGTCCAGCTAGGAACAAAGAGCGCTGGCCACACGCGGGGGACTCTGTCCTGGGGAGTAGGGACACTGAAAAGGACTTGGGGGTGGGTCATGCAGCCCTGGGTGCGCAAATGGGAATCTCGAGGAGGAGCAGGGAGGCTGGGTTTGTCCCTGGTGTGACGTTGCTGGGCCCTTGTGTCCAGTTCTGGCGCCCACAGGTCAAGGAGGATGGTGATGAATTGGGGAGGAGTCTGGGAAGAGCCCCAAGAATGAGGAAAGGGTCAGGAACCCTGCCTGAGAGGGAGAGGCTCCCGTTTGGCCATGCTGCAGGGGTGGGGTGGGGGGCTCAGACACCCCAATCATGACCCGATGGCTGGAAGCTGAAGCTGTATGAATTTAGACGGGAAATGAGGCATTCATTTGAATAGGGAGGGGAATTAATTGTTCCAATAGTTCCGTGTCACTGGCCATTTTTAAACCATGAGGGGCTGTTCTTCTCAAAGCTCTGTGCTAGGGATTATTTTGGGAAATCTCTCTGGCCAGACTAGATGATCGCAATGGTCCCTTCTGGCCCAGGAATCTATGCAGCCCAGAGCTGGACTAGCAGGGGCTGCGGGTTGGAAGTGAGGGGCACCGGCAGAGCTGGGTCGGGGGAGCCCAAAGCTGTGCTGGAAGGGGGCTGCAGGTGAGGAGTGAGGGGTACCAGCAGAGCTAGGTCGGGGGAACCCAGGGCTGGGCTGGAAGGGGGCTGCGGGTTGGGAGTGAGGGGCACTGGCAGAGCTGTCCTGCATGGTCTGTCCTACCTGGGCTGAGGGATGCTCTCTGGGCTCCCCCCCAACGTCAGACGGGGCCGGAGGTTGCTGGCAGTCACTGGCCAGGCGTGCAGCTCCTCAAGCCCAGCCAAGCTAGCAGGATCTGCCCCATATTTACCTCCCTCCTCCGCCAGCTGGCACCAGGTCTTGGGCCAGCCATTCTCCTGCAGCCAGGGGCCCCATGTGCCAGGGCTGGGACCAGCAGCATCTTGCTGAATGTGACAGGCCCCAGCCCCCCCTGTCACTTTGGGCCCCCAGGAGCCACCAGAGTCCTAGAGCCCAAAGGCTCAGCCCAGCTGACAGCACTGGCCGGGGGAATCTCAGGTCCTTCTGGACCCTGGTAGGTGGCCAGGGAGTGGGGCCAGGGCTCAGCAAGGGGCACTCTTCCCTGGCAATTGGTGCCAGCCCCAGTGCCCTAGCTTGGCACTAGGGGGCCTGTGCTGTAGGGGGTGGAGGGGTCAGCAGGGGATGCTCTCCCTACAGCCTGGCACCCCCCCCCCCGAGCCCCAGCCACATTCCCTGCAGCACAGCGCCCCATAGCACTGTATGGGGGCATTAGGGCCAGTGCTGGCCATGACCCCCTGCCTGCTTGGCCTGAACCCTGCTGGGGGGAGGCATGGGTGGCTCATACTGCCCCTGCCCCCCAGCCCTGGCTGTGTTGGGTGTTCTAGGCCCCCTCTCCCGCATGCGCTGGTCCACAGCTGCTATCTCAAGTCATGCTAGCCCTGGTCATCTGTTGGGGGGGAGGGGCGGGGCGGGGCGACAGTAGCCAGATCTGGAGCTGCCCATGAAATAGCTTGCTCCCCCCATGCTGCCCTTGCCACTAGCCTGAGTCCCAGGTGGCCAGTAAGTGTCGGGCATGGGGGGGTATGTGATGGGCAGGGGGAGGGGGAAAGAAGTTTTGGGGGCAGCAGCATTGGTCAGTCTCATCCCTGTCCCCAGCTCTGCTGGTGCCCCTCACTCCCAACCTGCAGCCCCCTACTATCCCAGCCGTGGGCTCCCCTCCCCCCAGCTCTGCCGGAGCCCCTAACTCCCGACCTGCAGCCCCCTACTATCCCAGCTGTGGGCTCCCCTCCCCCCAGCTCTGCCGGAGCCCCTAACTCCCGACCTGCAGCCCCTGCCACTGCAGTTCTGTCTCTTTCCCCGGGCTCTGTGTGTGCTGTGGGGTGTCACTCTCCCAGTCTCCAGGCACCAGTGGGAGGCACCAGGCCCTGGAGGGCTGGGGTCAGGCTGGGGGTGGACGAGGGTGATCAAGCCATTTGGCTGCACTGGGGAGTGGAGTCGGGATGGAGCTCAGAACAAAGAGCCGTTTGTGAGATGGGTGGGTCAGCTCCAGCTCAGTCCCACTGCACTGGGAGTGGGGCTGACTCCTGCCCCCCCTCCCCAGCTGGCACTACCCCCATTAGACCCACGGCTCCCCCCAAGCTGGCACTACCCCCATCAGACGCACAGTCTGTCCCCCATGTCTGGCACTACCCCCATCAGACCCATGCCCCCCGGCTGGCACTACCCCCCCCATCAGATCCACAGGCTCCCCGCCAGCTGGCACAACCCTCCCATCAGACCCACAAGCTCCCTCACATGTGGCTCTGCCTCCTTGGGGGTCTCTTCTCCTGCTCTGAGCTGTCCCCCAATTTCGGGCATCCCCAGGTACCCCTTCTTTAATCAGAGTCATGTCACCCCATGGGGGCAGCATTTCCTGTTTCTAGTCCCTGGCCCCAAGAACAGCCCTGTCTTGAGCTGGGGGGAGAGTGGTTTACAGGATCCCCAGGGTACAACCTGGAACTGGGGTACCGCTGTGCCCCCTTCACTCTCCAGCCTGGACTTTCTCTCAGTATGCCTTGCTAGTGACAAGCGGCAACCCGCGCCCCTGTATCCCCCCATCTCTCAGCACAACAGCAGGTGGAGCCCCAACCCAGCTAGATTGCATGGAGGCACCCAAAGCCTCTCATGACTCACACAGCGAAAGGCACCAGCCAGTTCCCCCCAGCTCCCCGACCTTGCCCCCCTGAGCTGCACTGTCCTGCCCTGGGCAGAGCCTGACCAGTGGAAGTTTATTACCCAGTCCACCCCGCCCTCAGTGTGGAGAGCACACGCAGCAGCTCTGGTCTGAGCTAAGGTTTCCCAAGCACTTCAAGCAAAACCCATTGTTTGAGGTAAAATATAAACCAGGTTTATTAACTACAGAAAGATGGATTTTAAGTGATTATAAGTGGTAGACATAAAAGGACAGATGGTTACCAATGAAAATAAAAATAAGCGCACAACCTAAATCTTAAACTTATCACACTTGGTAGTATTTAGATCAGGGGTTCTCAAACTGGGGATTGGGACCCCTCAGGGGTTCTCAAGGTTATTACATGGGGGGTCGTGAGCTGTCAGCCTCCACCCCGCTTTGCATCCAGCCACCAAACCCCGCTTTGCATCCAGCATTTATAATGGTGTTAAATATATTTTAAAGTGATTTTAATTTATAAGGGGGGGTCACACTCAGAGGCTTGCTATGTGAAAGGGGTCACCAGTACAAAAGTTTCAGAACCACTGATTTAGATAAAGCAATTTGCTCGCCCCACTGAATGTTACAGTTCATAATTAAGGCTACGATTTAGGCATGGTTTCAGAGTAACAGCCGTGTTAGCCTGTATTCGCAAAAAGAAAAGGAGTATTTGTGGCACCTTAGAGACTAACCAATTTATTTGAGCATGAGCTTTCATGAGCTACAGCTCACTTATTTGAGCATGAGCTTTTGTGAGCTACAGGCATGGGTATTTTTAGTAGAAGTCACTGACAAAGGTCATGGGCAATATCCAAAAAGTCATGGCCAGTGACTTGTCGTGACTTTTACTAAAAATACCCCTATGTAAATCTTAGGTGCTGGGGGTGGGTGGGGTGTTGGGATGCTCCAATCGATGCTGCTGCTGGGAGGGGGTGCTCCAGCGGTCGCTGCTGCTCCTGGGGGTGGGTGGGCATCCTGTGGCCAGTTAGCTCAGCTGGATAGAGCATGGTGCTAATAACACCAAGATTGCAGGTTTGAGCCCCATACGGACTGTAGTTGCTTTGGGGAGAGGGATAGCTCAACGGTTTGAACATTGGCCTGCTAAACCCAGGGTTGTGAGTTCAATCCTTGAGGGGGCCATTTAGGGATCTGGGGCAAAAATTGGGTTTTGGTCCTGCTTTGAGCAGGGGGTTGGACTCAATGACCTCATGAGGTCCCTTCCAACCCTGATAGTCTATGACCACCGCTGCTGTTCCTTCGGGCAGGGGTGGCCTGGGGCGCCACTGCTGCTTGGGGCAGCGCCTGGGACCAGTGGCTTGGGGCTGCTGAAGCAGCAGCTAGTGCAGCTGGCCCCAGGACCGCCCCAGCTGCTTGGGCCACACTGGGCTCAGCCGCATCAGCCACTGCAGCTGTGGAAGTCACGGAGATCCTGGAAAGTCACAGAATCCATGACCTCTGTGAAAGACTTGCAGCCTTATTCACAATACATAGGTTTCGCCCTTAAACCTGGGACCAGTCTCCTCTGCTGAAGTTCTTTGTCTTCTCAGGTCCTTGTTGCTTGTAAGTGGGGGAGGAGAAAGGCCAAAGCATGATGCCATTGTTCCCTATTTTATATCCTCAGTCCACGTGCCTGGAAGACACTTGCCTAGACGGGTCCTGGTGGGCTTTGCTGAGTCACAGGGTTGAGCGATCCCTTGGTGTGGTGCTTGCACAACTGTTGTTGAATTGTAAATTGCTTGATTACAATCCCCCTACTGATTAAAGGTCGATTAACACCCTCCTGGGCTGGGGTCACCACCCGTATAGTACAAACTCTCAAACTTAGAACATATTTCAGTAACAACCATATAGCACAATCCCATAACTTCATACTCACTGAGAATATACATTTGTGGACAGAACAAGGGGTTTCAACAGATCATGACCTTTCATATGAGATCATACATGGCATGCTTTGTATGAAATATCACAACTATATATGAATGATGAATATGGGGGTTACAGGGTGCTGTTTTGAGGTACAGGAGATGGGGAACAGGGGATGAAAGGAGGCACTGGAGGGCCCAGCAAAGGGGAGCGAAGGGGGAGAAGAACCCTGGGAGGAATGGGGAGGGGAACTGAAGGAAAATGTGGGGCCCCCCTCACTCTATCTTCCCCCAGCACAGGCAGCCCCTCTCCCTGGAGCAGCCCCAGCAGCTCTCCGTCCTTGCGGAAGCGCGTACTGCTGACCCCCCGGACCTCCCCGGACCTCCCTGCAGATGCCATGGTGGAAAAGAGCACAGAAAGCACCCCAGAGCGGGGCCTCTTGTCCACCCCCCTCAACTACCCGCTAAGCGCCAGGAGTTTCATCCGCAACAACAAGGTGAGGGGGGCTGGATTCTGGGGGTCTGTGGGTGTCTGGGGGGGGTGCCAGGATATTGGGGACTTTTTGGGTGCCCCTGCTAGCCCAGCCCTGGGCTCCCTTCCCAGGTCTACCAGTGCCCCTCAAACCTGACCCGCAGTCCCTGCTATCCAGCCCTGGGCTCCCCCCAATTCTGCCAGTTTCCCTCAATCCCAACCTGCAACCTGTCAAGGTTCCTTCCCCACTCTGAACTCTGGGGTACAGATGTGGGGACCTGCATGAAAGACCCCCTAAGCTTATTCTTACCAGCTTAGGTTAAAAACTTCCTCAAGGTACAAACTTTGCCGTGTCCTTGAACCCTATGCTGCCACCACCAAGCGTGTTAAACAAAGAACAGGGAAAGAGCCCACTTGGAGACGTCTTCCCCCCAGAATATCCGCCCCAAACCCTACACCCCCTTTCCTGGGGAAGGTTTGATAAAAATCCTCACCAATTTGTACAGGTGAACACAGACCCAAACCCTTGGATCTTAAGAACAATGAAAAAGCAATCAGGTTCTTAAAAGAAGAATTTTAATTAAAGAAAAAGTAAAAGAATCACCTCTGTAAAATCAGGATGGTAAATACCTTACAGGGTAATTAGATTCAAAACACAGAGAATCCCTCTAGGCAAAACCTTATGTTACAAAAAGACACAACAACAGGAATATACATTCCATTCAGCACAGCTATTTCTCCAGCCATTAAACAAAAGGAAATCTAACACATTTCTAGCTAGATTACTTACTAACTTAAGGAGTTCTGACCTGCATTCCTGATCTGTTCCCAGCAAAAGCATCACACAGACAGGCAGACCCTTTCGTTTCCCCTCCACTTTGAAAGTATCTTGTCTCCTCATTAGTCATTTTGGTCAGATTCTTAGCTTCTTAACCCTTTACAGGTGAAAGGGTTTTGCCTCTGGCCAGGAGGGATTTTATAGTTCTGTATACAGAAAGGTGGTTACCCTTCCTTTTATATTTATGACACAGCCCCTGCTAGCCCTGTGCTGGGCTCCCCTTCCCCAGCTCTGTCAGTGCTCCTAAATCCCAACCTGCAGCCCCTGCTAGCCCAGCCCTGGGCTCCCCACCCCCAGCTCTGCAGGGTATTGAGGGTTGTTTGGGGGACTCCCTGGATTCAGGGCTGTTGGGATCCCTGTGAAGAGGCTCTGCATTGCAGTACTGAGAGCTCTGTGGGGGTCCTGGGCATTCTGGGGAGTTATTCCCTGGGGGGCCAGCATCTGGGGCATGTTTGGGGGCCATTCCTGGGGGCCAGCCTTTGGGGAGTTCTGGGAGGTATCCCCTGGGGCATCATGCTCAGGGGAGGGCTCTCGGGGGGGGGGCAAGTACTCAGGGGCGTGTGGGAGTATCCCTGGGGGAGCAGGCTTTGGGATGCCTCTGGGGGTCCTGGGAGAGCAGGGCTTTGGGGGTACCGCAGGGAACTGGGGGGGTCTTGGTGGGAGCAGGATTTGGGGGTGTATCCCTGTGGGGATCAGACTTTGGGGTTGTACCCCTGGGGGAGCAGGCTTTGGGGGTGTACCCCTGGGGGACTCCTGTTCTAACCCATCTCTCTCTTTCCCTTGCAGAAAGCACAAAGCTGGTACAGCGTGAGTCCCCCTGCCTCTGCCTGCAGCCCCAGCACCCCACACACTGCCCAGCTCCCAGGGTTCAGCCCGCACCCCCCACCCCGGTCTCCCCAATCTCTGCCTCTGGCAGCTGTGGGAGCGGGTGGCATGAGGGACTCTGTGGACCTCCCCATCTGAGCACAGCCCGGAACTGGGCGCATCCCTGGGGTAGGGCAGACAGGCCCTACAACACCCTTCAGCCCTGCCATCGCTGCGCACCTCACCCCCTCTCTGGGCTTTGTCTTGCCCCCATTTGCTGGGGCTGAGCCTGGCCCCCCCTGCTCCCTTCAGAGACCTTCCTCCCACCACGCTCAGCTGCAGCCCTACTGGAGACGGGGGCAGAGATGGGGGGGCAGTGAGGAGGAGGAGTAAGAAGGGGGGTGGGAAGGGGCTTGGTTCATGTCCCCCTCTCCCCCCATGGTTTCTGATGTGGAGTTGGGTGTGGAGGGGCAGGGGGAGGAGCATGGCTGGAGCGGGAGGGGCAGGAGGTACTCTGAGCTCTCTCCTTTCCCTGCTAGCTCTGCTTCAGCCCCAGCCAGGGCCCAAGCCCGCTGTGGGTGGGGGAGCCACAGCCTGACCCTTCCCCCCCTTTGTTTCCTGTAAGTGATAGGGGGAGGGGGAGCAGCCAGTGGCTGGGCAGGGGGGGCCAACTTGGGCAGAACTTTCCTAGCCCCTCAATGCCGCCCTTCCCGGATCCCCCCACTCCCAGAGTTCCCCCTGCGCCTGGCCTAGGGACCCCCTGGGACCCTCCCCGGTGCCCCTGCATGTTCCAAAACCGTAGCTGAGGGCGGGGCCGTGGAGGGGGCAGGGCATGGCCCTCTGCACCCCTGACGGGCCTGATCCCCCCACAGATGCTGAGCCCCACGTACAAACAGCGCAATGAGGATTTCCGCAGGATCTTCAAGGGGCTGCCGGAGAGCGAGCGGCTGCTTGTGGGTGAGGAGGGGCCATGGGGGAGGGGCACCAGGGTGGGGCTGGCATGGGGGGGTAGGGCCAGGGGAGGGGTGCGGGACATGGGAGGGGCAGCAGGGGCCAGCAGGGAGGGGATGCGGGAACAAAGCAGTAGGCTGAGCAGGGAGGGGGGCCGTGGAACGAGGCCCCCGCATCTTCTCACTCGTCCCTCAGCTGTTTTCACAACTATTCCCCACCCTCCTCCAGTCCCTGGTCACTCAGGGGGACTCCCCCCGTGTGTCTGGGGGGGCTGTGCTGGCACTTGGCCCTGTGGCTCCTGCTGTACCCACTCCGCACCACCTATTGCCCCCCCTTTCCATAGGCCCCCCACACTGGCAGCTCCCTTCCCCCCATAGACCTGACCTGCTCCCTGCGCTGTCAAATGGGAGTGTCTCTCTCCTCTCCCCCCAGCTCAGCCGATGCCCCTCACTCCCGACCCGCAGCCCCTGCTAGCCCAGCCCTGGGCTTCCCCCTAGCTCAGCCGGTGCCCCTCACTCCCGACCCACAGCCCCTGCTAGCCCAACCCTGGGCTCCCCCCAGCTCAGCCGGTGCCCCTCACTCCCGACCCACAGCGCCCCCCCCTTCCCTCCCCCCCCGCGGCTGGCTCTGACATCTCCCCTCTCCCCAGATTACTCCTGTGCGCTGCAGCGTGACATCCTGCTCCAGGGGCGGCTCTACCTGTCTGAGAACTGGCTCTGCTTCTACAGCAACATCTTCCGCTGGGAGACGGCAGTGAGTGACCCCCCTCGGGCGCCCTGTGGCCCTGCTCCCGCCCTGCACCTCCCCCACTGTCCTGGTCCCTGCTCCTGCCCCCCTGTGTGCCCGTGGCCCCACCCCATCCCCCCAGGTGCCCCCGACCCTGCACCTCCCCTCGCTGCCCTGGGCCACTGCCCCTCCCCCCCGGTGCCCCTGATCTCTGCCTTGCCTCTACTGCCCTGGACTGCCTCCAGCTTCCCATCCCCCAGGGGACTCCAAGCCCGCACCTCCCACCACTGCTCTGGGCCCTGCCATCTTCCCTTGCCCTCCCCAGCTACCCCATGGCCCTGCTTTGCCCCCCACCAGGCACCTCTGAATCCTGTACCAACCCCCACTGTCCTGGGGCAGCCAGCTTCCCCTGGCCCCCGCAGCATCCCCAAATCCTGCACCTTCCCTGCTGCCCTGGGCCGCTGCCCCTCTCCCCCCAGTGCCCTGAGCTCTACCCTGCCCCATCTGCCCTGAGCTGCCTCCAGCTTCCCATCCCCCCAGGGGACCCCAAGCCCTGCCATGTCCCTGCTGCCCTGGGCCACCTCCAGCTTCCCCTGCCCCTCCACCTAGGGGCCCAGAACCCTGCCCCTTCTTGTCACAGGTGCACAGTCTGGGTGCTCTGGACAGCTCTGAGTGAAGTTCAGCCAGGGCCCTCAAGTAGTGTGACACCCCCAGGCCACCAGGGTCAGTCTCTTCAGCTTCAGCGCCTGCTGGGTCTGACCTCGGGGTGTTCAGCTCCTGTTCACCCCATGAGCTCCCTGCAGGGAGTCTGCCCGACTAGGACACCTGGGGAAGCCTCATGCCCCAAGGGGCCCTGCACCCAGCTCCGCACTCAGCAGGGACTCAGCCAGCGTGTGACACAGAAAGTTTAATAGCCACCTGAACGCAGCATAGGACAGATCTTATCAGCACAGAGTGCAGCAGAGTCCATCTGGGGGAGACGCAGAGCCTGGGCTCTCTCCCAAGTCCCAAAACCAGGAGACTCCCCAGTTTCAAGCAGCCCAGCCTCAGTCACGCCCAGCTGCCCTCCTCCATCCTTTGTCTCTTTCCTGGGTAAACTGGCCACCTGGCCTCCACCTCTCGCTTTTCTTCAACTCCTCGTAGCTGGCTCTTGCAGAGGATGGGCCCCGGCCATCAGTTGCCAGTATACAGAGTGTCGGCCATTTTCTGTGCCCAGGCAGCCAGATGGCAGTCACGCCTGCCCACTAGGGGGCTCTGCAAAGATCACACACTTTTGTCCCACCACCTAGAAACTTGTGCCACACGTAGGGGAAATGAGGCACGCATAGTATTCATACAAACCATGAAGATCATTCCCACTTTGTCACATCTCTACCCCCTTTGAGACCAAATGAGCTGGGTCACTTCAGCCAGTGACCTGGGGAAGTTTGAATCCACCGTTCCCATAGATGCCCCAGCACCTCTCCCATTCCTTGGTGTGAGTTACACCAGTCCCTTCCAGTTCCATGCCCTCCCTTAGGTATGGTCTGCTTGATGACACTCGCAGGCCACATGTGGGGAGGTTTTATGGGGCTCGTGCCCTTTTGCCACCCCAAAGCCTTTGGGATTCAAACTGGAATCGGGATGTCTCCTGGCCCTCCGTCTGGAATGCTGGGATTCAGGCTCTCAGGGTTAATTGCTCCCATCTTTGCCTTGACCCCACCTCTGACCCCCATCTGACCAGCCCTTCCAATTGCTTCCCCCTTCCCTGGGGCCTCTCACACCTCTGAACAAGGCAACCTGGGTTGGCAGCTGTCCTGCTCTGGCTGTGGTTCCCCATGCTCAGCTGGGGTCTCTGATTCCCCCGTGCTCAGCTTCTCCCCGCTGTCCCAGTGAGGGCAGGCAGCAAGGCCGCTGCTTCGCTCACAGCATTGCTACGGTGAGTTATCTCTCCCCTGCAGTGGGCTGCTGGACCAATCCTCTGTCCCATCCCACTCAGCTCCAGGGCTCTAGTTACAGACAGGCAGGTATCCCGAGCTTAGCAGCTCCTCCCCTCCGCCAGCCGGGTCATCTGCATTTTCACTGACTGCTTCAGTCTCAGCCACTTGGTTCCCTGGATTCAAATTCAGCTCTTTGGCCCTTACAGGAGAAGGGCCTGGATCCTGTCTCAGAGACACAGTCATTCCCCAAGAGTATGTCAGAGCTGATGTCCTGGAGAACCCTAACTACTAGCCACCCCAGTCCCTCCTGTGGCTGCCCCAGGGTCTGAGCCGTGGCAGGGTGAATGGCTTCATCCCTGGGACCTTCACCCTGGTCACGCAGCCCCTCAGCATCGGGGAGGCTGCACCCCCAGGGCCTGATAACCGTTCTCTCTGTCCCAGAGTCTCACCACCCCAGGAATGTCTCCCCATTGACCACCACCTTCTGCTGCACTGGGGATCAGAGGGGCCTGAGCCCAGTAGAATCCAAGCAGATATACATGCTGGGGTCTGTCAGAGAGACAGCCCGCTCTCTGAGCCTGCCTTACAGGCTGTCTTCCCTTCACCAAGTTAACCCTTTCAGGGGTCTTGTGACCCATGCTTCCTTGACCTTTGGGCACTGCGTAGCCTTATGGCCGTCCTGCCTGCCGTAATTAAATCTCAGGTCCCTGAGGACCCCAGAGGAGGTTCACCTCCTCAGCCTCTCCCACAACACCAGGTTCACACTGGGGATGCCTCCATGGGCTCCCCTTCCTCGGAATTGTCCCTGGGCTAGTCCCCTAGTGGTCCCTTCCGATACTCAGACCTGCTGTCCACAAACTCATCGGCCAACCTGCCTGCCCTCCACAGGTCTTGGGGCTTCCTGTCCACTAACCAACTGTAAGATCCAGAGAGCAGATCTACAGCTGCTCCAGCCCCACCAGATCCTATACGTTCTCCATGCTGGTGACCCTGGGACTTTTCCCCATTTGCAGAGAGATTTTCCCAGCAGGGTGGTGATTTCCATGGAGGTCACCCCCAGGGTCTCTCACACCTCCTGGAGCCTTTTCCCGTCCACCTCAGGGCTCAGCCAAACTTAAGCAGTGGAGCTTTCTTGACTAGTTCCTGGTCTCCTGTTTCCACCCCATCCACTGGCTTGAACACCTCTATGGCCTTGGGACCCAGTAAGGGAGTTAGATACTGGTGCCTTTCTGCAGGGTCAAGCTAGTTCACATTACAAGCCTTCTCGGAGGCAGTGAGATCAGCATCCATAGCCCCCCTCCTTAAACTGGGGCAGCAAGTTAGTATCTAGGTTCCCTAAGGAATTAGCATCCCTGGGTCTATCCCCACTCACCACTGGGGGGTCCCTCTGCCTCAGTTCCAATTCCATCCATTTCAGATCCACCAACGGGGGACCCTGTCATGAAGACCCCTTGCTGGACAGGGGAAGTGGGTCTTAGGACCACCCTGCCGCTGCTCCGGCTGCTCCCAGTCCCTCTTGTAGCCCAGTTTGTGTCAGGAACTGGCTCCTTAGATCTATCATCCTCCTCCAGCTGCGCAATCAGCTGCACCTTGGTGAACTTTCCAATGCGTAGCACTCTCCCTCTGCACAGCTCGACAGTGCCTGTCTTATGGAGGTGGTTCTCTATCATTTTCCGCTCTTCCCTCTAATTCCCTGTGTTTTTCTGCACCCAGCCACTTACTGCAGGATGCTCCCAGTGCCTTCAGAAGCCAACCGTCCACGGGGTGCAGCATATCCTACCTCACCCACCAACTGCCACGGGAGCAGGCTCAGTGCTCTGAAACCGCTCTGAGTGAAGTTTAGACAGGACCTTCTTGTAGTGTGACACTCGCCAGGGCACATTCACCAGGGCCAGTCTCCTCGGCTTCAACACCTCCTGGGTCTGACCTCAGAGCGCTCAGCACCCCTGTTCCATGCCGTGAGCTCCCCGCAGGGAGTCCACCTGACTGGACACCTGGGGAAGCCTCACATGCCCCAAAGGGCCCTGCACCCCAACTTCGCACTCAGCCATGACTCTCAGCCAGAGAGCAGGAAGTTACAGCAAAGTCCATCTTGGGGGGATCCAGAGCCCTGGGCTCTCCCCCCAAGTCCCCAAACCAAGAGACTGACCGGCTTCCCTCAGCCCAGCCTCAGTCATGCCCAGCTGCCCTTTTCCCCAGCAAACTAGTCACCTGGCCTCCACCTGTCTAACTCCTTCGCTGGCTTCATGCAGAGGATAGGCCCCAGCCTTAGTTGCCAGGATACGGAATGTCTGACCATTGTCTGGGCCAAGGCAGCCAGTTGGCAGTTGCACCCGCCCCCTAGGGGCCTCTGCAACTATCACCACCTAGGTACTTATGTGACACATAAGGGAAACTGAGGCACACACACAGTATTCATACAAAACATTAAGAAAATTCCCACTTGGTCACTTCCCTGCTACCCTGGGCTGCCTCCAACTTCCCTTTTACCTGCCCCCCCCAACACCAACCCTGTCACTTCTGTCCAGCTTCCCCTCCCCACAGGCACTGCCCTGGGATGCCTCCAGCTTCCCCTCCACCCCCAGGCGCCTCCCTGCCCCTCCCACTGCTGTCTTGGGCCACCTCCAGCTTCCCTTTTATCCCCCCAACCCCACATTACCTGCATCTTCTGCTGTGCCACACCCTGACCGCTGCCCCCTGCAGATCTCTGTCCCACTGCGGGAGGTGAAATGTCTGAAGAAGGAGAAGATGGCCAAACTGATTCCCAACGCCATCCAGGTCTGCACTGCGGCCGACAAGGTGAGACAGGGCTGGGGCTCCCCCCCACCCTAGGGCCCCTCTCCTTGGGGGGCAGCCCCATGCCCTTGTCTGGCCTCTGCAGAGCCCCTCCCCGCAGGACTATGGCATCCCAGGTGCCCCTGCCCGATGCAGGGTAGACGCAGAGACAGCCGGGTGGGTCCCCTGGGGGCAACCCCACAAGGAGAGGGGACAGGTCCTGCCTGCCACTTTGTGTGGGTGATGGCATCCTCACCTGAGGAGGGGTCAGGTGGGGACCTGATCCTCAAGAGGCAGGGCTGGGGAGTACCAAGGGGCCAACCCCCATCCCTGCCCCTCACAGAAGTGCTGCCCCAAGGACACTGAGTCTGGCCACTCCCGGGTCACTCTGAGTTGGGACCTGGGGGGAGGGGGCTTTCCTTGCCCCTGGAGGCCACTGTCTGAGCAGCATCAGTGCCCTGCTGGGCCCCCTTCTTGGCAGGAGTGGGACAGGTGTGGGGGAGCCCAGAGCTGGACTGGCAGGGGCTGCGGGTCAGGAGTGAGAGGCATCAGCAGAGCTGTGGAGTGGGGGAGCCCAGGCTGGGCTAGCAGGGGCTGTGGGTCGGGAGTGAGGGCACCAGGAGATCCAGGAGTCGGGTCTCACTTCCCCCTCCCCCCAGCATTTCTTCACCTCATTTGGAGCCCGCGATCGCTGCTTCATGCTGATCTTCCGCCTGTGGCAGAACGCGCTGCTGGAGAAGGTACAGACGCTGGGGGGGGAATGGGGGGGTAGTTTGGGGATGAGGAGCTGGGGATGGGATTCTGGGGGGCGCAGACGCTGTCCCTTCCCCCAACACTGTCCCCCCCCCCAGATGCTGTCCCCTCCCCCGACGTTGTACCCTCCCCCCGACGCTGTCCCCCCCTCCAGATGCTGTCCCTTTCCCCTGACACTGTCCCCTCCGACACTGTCCCCCACTCCAGACGCTGTCCCTTTCCCCCAACGCTGTCCCTTTCCCCCAACGCTTTCTCCCCCTCCAGATGCTGTTCCCCCAGTGCTGTTCCTTCCCCCCCAGAAGCTGTCACCTGCCCCCAGACGCTGTCTGCCCCCAACGCTGTCTATCTCCCCTGCAGACGCTGTCACCTGCCCCCAGACGCTGTCTGCTCCCGACTCTGTTTCTCTCCCCCCTCAGATGCTGTCTGTCCCCCGACGCTGTCTCTCTCCCCCCCACGCTGTCCCCCCAACGCTGTCTCTTTCCCCCCTGACACTGTTCCCCCCCGACATTGTCTCTCCCCCACCCCAGGCGCTGTCCCCCTGACGCAGTTCCCCACTGCAGACACTGTCTCTCTCTCCCCCAGACACTGTCCCCCCAGGAGCTCTGGCATATCGTCCACCAGGGCTATGGTGCTGAGCTCGGCCTCACCAGCGAGGATGATGACTACGTCTGTCCCGTCCCCGCTGACGAGCTCAATGGCCTGGGGTGAGTGTGAGCCTCCCCCACCCCTGACTTGCGTGGGGCCAGCCACAGGCCTCCGACCTCTGCTGCAGGTCCCTCAGGTCTGGCTGCCCCTCCCTGCACCTTCCCCCATCGCCCCATGAGAGAGTCTGGGTCCTCTTGCCCAGTGGGAGCTGGGAGAGAGTTGTCTCCCCAGAAATAGGTTGGCCCCACCTGAGTGTTGGGAGCCCTGGGACCCCTGTAGACTGGGAAGCGTCTGCCCTGCCCCCCCCAGGATGAGCTGGTGCCTGACCTTCTCCCCCCACCCTGGGACAAACTGGCACCCTCCCCCCACACCCGTGTGTCTGACCCCGAGACTTGCCCTGGTGAGATCCCCGACCCTACGGGACCCAGTGACCTCAACACTTGTGCGACCCCTGGCACCCCAGTGACTGCCCCCCTCCAGGCCAGCCAGGGAGCTCAGTGACATCATCGAGCTGAGAGACCTGGCCTTGCCCTGCACAGCTGACCTCAAGGTGGACCCCAGCCCCAAGCTGGCCAGGACAGCTGCCAGTCAGAGCTTCCACTCACTGGCCAGCAGCAGCGATGGGGCCGCCTCGGTGAGTGGGGGGAAGGGTTGGTGGGGGCGGATTAGGGAGGTGTCAGGACTGGGGTGGTTCGGGGGATGGGGTTGGGGGAGGTGTCAGGTGCCTGGAGTGACTCACAGCTGAGAAAGCCAAACTCAGGACAGAAACCCCAGGCTGGGGGTGTATTCTATCATTTGATTTCACCCAGCACTGAAATGTACCCCTGGCTCAGTCTACCCGTTTTACCATGGAGCACAGACGGCCCCTTGGCATTCCAACCCCTCATTACCCCCCAGACAACCTGCACTTTGCGATGAAAGGTGATTAAATCCACATTCCCCACACATTAGGTTCATCCAGTCCCAAAAGACTCATCACTTACCTCAGGTCAGATCTCCCCATAGACACCGCTTGCTTTAGTGTCGAAAGCTAGCTAAGAAAATAACCGAGCATTATTCAAAGTCAGAGCAGATAAAACACATTACAGGTGAATGAGACTGTGAGAGTCCAGTTGTTAGCAGAGATTTAATGTCGGCAAATTCTCCGTAAGTCTCTTAGAGTCCTTTCACGAATCTTTCCGGGTGTCCTGTTCTCTGACCAATGGCTCAGACTCCCTGGTCAGTTCAGCAGATCAGAGGTACTGGCTTGGGCCAATGAATGGGGTATTTATGGCTCTCCTGTGCACAGAGCCAGCGGACAGGTGTCCTCACAGAAAACCTGTCACAGCATGTGATGGACACTTGAAGCTGTGAAAAGTCCCAGTAACGCTTGCTTTGAAGATCAAATGCTTCAATCTGAGGCTTCAGTCTTGTGAACACCCTATAGCCATGACATGCCCTAGCCAAACGGTTCTCTGGTCAGTGAATTCACCCTCCATGCTAGCTACAGGCCTTTGCATCTACTGACACCTGAGCACAGCTGCATACAGGATGTGCAGGTAATAAAGAGCGACAAGAGGTGAAAAGGATTTTGCAGGTAACAGTTCTTTGGTTACAGCCACCAGGATGTAGGTAAATACAGTTCTTGGTTTCTGTCAACACAAGTGCATGGGCTTGTCTTAGTTAGCCTAGTTAACAGACCTTTGTTACCCACACACAGTAAATTAACCCCTCTTCCAGGTCCTGCCCTGAGCTGGCCAGCTGCCAGCGTCATAGGAGGTGTGTGTGTGGGGGTGTTGGGGAGGAAGCAGGCGGGGCTGGGAGACCTTCTGGGGAGTTGGGGAAGGGAAGGGGCAGGGCCGGGGGAGGTTTTGGGCCCAGGTTGGGCCCCCTCACTTTCCCTTCTCCCCAGCTGGCAGAGGACCCCGAGGAGAATGTGGACAGCCGGGCGGATGCTGTCTCCAACTGCGCAGCAACACTGGGGCTGGAGCCTCCGAAGGCTGCGGCACTGGGGGGGGCCCCGCTGCCTGCCCTGGGGGACCTGCTGCCCCCTGAGGAGCTCCCCACTGACACCAGCAACTCCTCCTCCTCCTCCTCCTCCTCCACACAGGATGAAGGTAACAGCCCAGCATTGCCCAAACATACCAGCCCTCAGCTTTAACCACTAGGCCCCACCCGTCTCCTAGAGCCAAGGAGAGAACCCAGAAGTCCTGGCTCCCAGTCTCCTGCTCTAACCACTAGGCCCACTCCCTTCCCAGAGCCAAGAATAGAATCCAGGAGTGCTGGCTTCCAGCCTGCCTGCTCTGATCCCACTGTCCTCCCAGAACTGGGTTAGGACCCAGGCAACAACTCACCCCTCTCTCCCCACAGCGGAGGTGGATGCCTTCTCGGACCTGCCCGGGCGGCTGCTGCTGAACTGCGTCTATTGCCTGGGGGCTGAGCGGCTGCAGCAGATGCTCTTCACCGACTCGCTGTTCATGCAGAGTTTCCTGGGCCAGCGCAAGTTCACAGGTGGGGTGGAGCAGGGGCTGAGTCTTCCCTGGGGCTGCGAGCTGGCTGCCCCCTGCCATCCGCCAGATGACGGCTGGGCTGGGTCTGGCTCACTGCCCAGGACACCCATGGGGCGCTGCTGGCCTGAGTCGAGGTGTATGGGGCAGGGGACCCGGTAGCTCCAGGCCAGGCAGCCTGGCGGAGATCCCAAAGCTGAGCGGAGGACACACACCCTGTGCTGGCCAGGCCGAGGGTGTTGGGCATGTGTGTGATGGGCACAGGAAGGCAGCGCGGTGGAGGGGGGTCACCCAACACCTGGGACTCGCTGCCCTCGGAGAGTCTGGGCTTGGTGCTCAAGGGAGCTGCCAACTGCAGCGCGGGGGAGGCCTTGGACTGGGCACCAGGCCCACGCCTGGCACTGCACACAACCCATGTAGCCTGTGCCGGCTGGAGGACATGGGTCTCCAGCCCTGGCGGCTGCTGCCCATGGCAGCACTAGCCATGCGTTTGCTCTGGCCGTAGGGGAGCAAACTTGCTGCAGGGCCCAAGAGGGAAGGGGCCATGGCAGAACACTGGGTCAGGTGTTCGTGCTGCTGGACACCCCACTGGGCCACACCAGTTTAATGCCACCAAGGGCAGGGCCCTGCAGCTGGGAGTCGGGGACAAGAGGGACGTGTGGGGGGACATGGGGGAGGCCCCTGAGTGGGGGATCCCCCTGCCCTGACATACCCCCTGCTCTCCCCAGACGTGACCCTGACCTCATGGAGCGGCAAGACCAAGTGCCGCCAGCGCCGCGTCCTCTCCTATACCATCCCCCTCAGCAACCCGCTGGGCCCCAAGGCAGCTGCTGTGGTGGAGACACAGGTGAGGGAGGGGGCAGCACAGCCCCAGGAGGGTGTGAAGGAGCAGATACAGGGAAGCTGGATGGGAGGGCTGGACTGCGCGGTGGGGGGCAGCAGGTCGGGGTGGGGCTGGACTGCATGGTGGGGGGCTGCAGGTGTGGGCGCTGGACTGCGCGGTGGGGGGCAGCAGGTCAGGGGTGGGGCTGGACTGCATGGTGGGGGGCTGCAGGCATGGGCGCTGGACTGCGCGGTGGGGGGCAACAGGTCGGGGTGGGGCTGGACTGCATGGTGGGGGGCTGCAGGCGTGGGCGCTGGACTGCGCGGTGGGGGCGGCAGGTCAGGGGTGGGGCTGGACTGCATGGTGGGGGGCTGCAGGCGTGGGCGCTGGACTGCACGGTGGGGGGCGGCAGGTCAGGGGTGGGGCTGGACTGCATGGTGGGGGGCTGCAGGCGTGGGCGCTGGACTGCGCGGTGGGGGGCGGCAGGTCAGGGGTGGGGCTGGACTGCATGGTGGGGGGCTGCAGGCGTGGGCGCTGGACTGCGCGGTGGGGGGCAACAGGTCGGGGTGGGGCTGGACTGCATGGTGGGGGGCTGCAGGCGTGGGCGTTGGACTGCGCGGTGGGGGGCAGCAGGTCGGGTGGGGCTGGACTGCATGGTGGGGGGCTGCAGGCGTGGGCGCTGGACTGCGCGGTGGGGGGCAGCAGGTCAGGGGTGGGGCTGGACTGCATGGTGGGGGGCTGCAGGTGTGGGTGCTGGACTGCGCGGTGGGGGGCGGCAGGTCAGGGGTGGGGCTGGACTGCATGGTGGGGGGCTGCAGGCGTGGGCGCTGGACTGCGCGGTGGGGGGCAACAGGTCGGGGTGGGACTGGACTGCATGGTGGGGGGCTGCAGGCGTGGGCGCTGGACTGCGCGGTGGGGGGCAGCAGGTCAGGGGTGGGGCTGGACTGCATGGTGGTGGGAAGCAGGTGTGGCAGCTGGACTGCGTGGTGGGGGGCAGCAGGTGCAGGATGGCGGCAGGTGTGGGGGAACAAAGCGGGGCTGTCTCTGGCCTGTGATGGGATGAGTAGAGCTGGCCTCCCCCAGACCCTGTTCCGTGCCAGCCCTGAGAACGGTGCCTATGTGGTGGACTCGGAGGTGATCACTCAGGGCATCCCCTACCAGGATTACTTCTACACTGCTCACCGCTACTGCATCAGCACACTGGCCACAGGCACGGCCCGCCTCAGGTACCGACTAAGCTAAGAGCCCCTCTGCAGTGCGGGTTTGGGGGGTTATCCCCCCCCATCCAGAGAGTGGTGCTGGGAATTCCTCTAGTGGCTGGCTCTCTTTGTTTCATGGCTGCTCCACACTATGAAAGTCAGACCCTTTGAAATCAGCAGGTCAAGATAACTTGCATCCAAGAGTTTGAAAAGAGCTGGCTTAGGAACTCACTGGCCCATTAAGGTTGATTTTCAATGAGTCTTAGAGCACTGGGGAAGTTCCAGAGGCCTGGTAGAAAACTACTATTGTGCTACTCTTTTAAAAAGGGTAAGGGGGATGGTCTGGGTGATTATAGGCCTGACAGCAATCCTGGGAGAGAGAAAGGAGCAGCTGATATGGACTCAGTTAATAACAAATTAAAGGAGGGGGATGGAATTAATGTCAATCGCCATGGGTTTATGGAGAATAGATCCTGTCACTAACTTGGTCTCTTTGCCAAGGCTGGTGGCAGGAGGGAACAGTGTTGAAGTAACACACTTGGGTCCTCTACAGCCTTTGACGTGGGACTACATGACATTTAGAGTGACAAACCGAGACTGATACGAAATCGGGACGGCTTGGTGAGCTGGCCATGAGCACACAGTGTCTTGTAATATGGTTCCATGTAACTGTCCAGCTAGGCACAAAGAGCGTTGGCCACACACTCAGGCCAGAGGGACTCTGTCCCTCCTCTGTGTGGAGCATGGATGGTGAAAAGATTTTGTGGAGTCCCCCATCCCAGTGGCTCTGTGTCAGTGACCTGGCCCCTGCATTATTTCCTGCTCCCCCAAAGTCTGTGTCTTCTGCTAACGCTACCAGGGACGAATTGATGTTTTCTTTCAGGTCACTGTGATAAAGCTGCAAATAGCACAGGCCAAGACCTGATCCGTACAGGACCACCCCAGAGACACCCCCCTCAAGGTCTGGTCCCCCTTTACAGGTTCATTTTGGGCCATCTCAGTTAGCTGGCTGTGAATGCTTTCAGTGTGGGCCATGCCAATTTCGTATCAGTCTCGGTTTGTCATTCTAAATGTCGTGTGGTCCCAAGTCAAAGGCTGTAGAAGATCTAAGTGTGTTACGTGAACAGTGTTCCCTCCTGCCACCAGCCTTGGCATCTCCCAAAGAGATACCAGCTGAATGCGAGCTTCCCATGCAACACTGGGGCCAGAGAAACTAATGCAGCCCTGGGTGCACAAATGGGAATCTCGAGGAGGAGCAGGGAGATGATTTTCCCTCTGGGTTTGGTCCTGGTGTGATGTAGGTGGGCCCCTGTGTCCAGGTCTGGCGCCCACAGGCCAAGGAGGATGGTGATAAATTGGGGAGGGGTCCAGAAAGAGCCTCGAGAATGAGGAAAGGGTCAGGAACCCTGCCTGAGAGGGAGAGGTTCCCGGAGCTCTAGCTCTTTCACTTAACCCAGAGTAGGATCAGGGGTGAGGCTCCCGTCTGGCTGCGTGGGGTCAGACACCCAGTGCTGGGCTTGTCTCTCTAGCAGACGAAAGTCCAACACAAGCAGCCAGCGGCTGGAAGTTGAAGCTGGACTAAATCAGCCTGGAACTGAACTGTGCCCAGAACTCAGCCCTGGAACAATATCCAAGGCCGTGCAGATTCCCCCTCACTGCCCATCTGTAAAGCCCACATAGGGCTGGCAGGTCCCCAGCCCAGCAGGCAGTCCCATCTCAGCACCCCTTCCAGGGACATCCTGAGCTCTGTCTGCAACAGAACAGGTTCCCCCAGCTCCTGGGGGCTGCCCCAGACTCTCCCACCTCCAGCCGTCAGAAACTGGTTTCTCCCGACACCGCCACAGGCGCCTGCCCAGTTCGGCCCCACTGGGCCTTGTGCCAAATGGGCCTTTATCCCTCTAGTTCTTCCCTGACCTGCTCCCACCCCCTGCTGGATTTATGAGGTGCACATGGAGCCTCTCGAGCCTCTCAGCATGCACTGGGGGCTAACCAAGCCCAGCTCTTCCCGCCCCTCTCAGGAGCTAGGCCTGAGTGTGACTGCAGCCACCTGCATTGGCCTGGGTGGAGCTGATCTTTCTTGGCCCTGGGGGGCTAGAGTTGGAGCCAGGACCCCGCTGAGGCCCTGCTGCAGCCATGGGGCGGGGGCAGGCGTTCATTTGTGACAGGCCCATGCTAGGGGTAGCTCAGCTCAGATGAGCACAATGGTGCCTTCTGGCCTTGGGATCTGTGACGGAGGGGCCTGCTGCTGGGAATCTCTGGGAAACAGGCCCCCACCACATTTGCTCTAGAGAGCTGCTTCCCAGCATCCTGGCCTGGCAGCTCCCGTCCCCCACCAGTGCGCCTCAAGGAGCAGGTCACTGACACGGCCCCCTCCCTGCCCCCTGGCTCTGCCTTCTCCAGAGTCTCCTCTGAGATCCGGTACCGGAAGCAGCCCTGGAACCTGGTGAGAGCCCTGATTGAAAAGAATACATGGAGCGGCGTGGAGGAGTACTTCCAGCACCTGGGTATGGGGCATCCAGCACCTAGGATGGGGGGCGGGACGGTATGGATGGGGCCTGCGAGGGATGACTGGCACCGGGGTAAGGGGGCACGTGCAGAAGAGTGCGCCCAGTGCTGGAGTCTGGGAGTGCTCTGGGGCCTCAGAGGTGCCTATGGGGGGGAGGGGGGCCTGGAGGGGCAGGGGACTGTCAGAGGGTATTGGGCAGGGATGGAGATACGGGGGAGGCTACTGGGGGAAATGTGGATGGGGCTGCGTGGGTGGCTGAGGCGAGGAGGGTGACGTGGGCGGGTGGCGGGCAATATGTGGGGGGCTGGGTGGGTGGGGCCGTGTCACAGGCTCGGTGCTCTTGAACAGCTCTGAATCAAACCCAGGCAGGACCCTGTTCAGTGTGACACCCCCAGACACTCTCAGGGGAGCAAGAAGCCTCCTTGGCTTCAGCGCCTCCTGGGTCTGAGCTCAGAGCGTTCAGCCCCTACTCCACCCTGAGCTCCCCGCAGGGAGTCTGCCTGGATGGGACACCTGGAGAGGGGCCTTGCACCCCCACTCCACAGTCAGAGTGACTCAGCCAGCGTGTGACACAGAAGGTTTATCAGCCGTCCCGTAGGCAAGTTCTTTGTTAGCACCGAACCCAGGAAATTCCAGCCACGTCCATCTTGGTCAGACCCAGAGCTCCAAGCCCTGCTCTCCACCCGGGACCCTGACAGGAGGCTGAGACCCACTTCCAGCAGCCAACCCTCGGTCATGCCCAGTTGCCCCTCCTCCATCCTTTGTTCCCCTTCAGGGCAAAGAGGGTCACCTGGTCTCCACCTCAGCTTTGTTCTCCCTTGTCCTAGCCCCCGGATCGTCAGTTGCTGAGTTATAAAATGTCCAGCCATCTTCTGGGTCCAGGCAGCCATACAACAGTCCCACCTAGTTCTCTGGGTCTTTGCAAAATTAAACTCCCTTTCCCTCCAGCTAGGTAAACATGCAGCACACTGCGGAAACTGAGGCACACCCAGAACTCATACAAAATACTAAGAAAATTCCCACTGTGTCATATCCCATGTGTGGTTGCAGGAGGGGGGCAGGCAAAACGAGGGGGCTGGGGAGGTGATGTGAAGGGGTTCGGGTGGGGCAGGCCACCAGTCAGAGGGGGTTTCCCAATAAATCCATTGGTTGGGTGGGGGTGACACAGCTGGGCAGCTGGAGGGACACAGTTGGGACAGGCCCTGGGCTCCACGTGACTCCCTCCCCCTGGGCCTTATGGGGTGTGTGTGCCCTTCCCCCACGGGCATCTCACCCCCCTGGCATGGCGGGGCTGGCATGGTGGGGCTGGCGTAGCGGACATGGGCATCACCCCCCAGCATGGTGGGGATGGCGTGGGTGTCTCACCCCCCTGGCATGGCAGGGCTGGCGTAGCGGGCGTCACCCCCCAGCATGGTGGGGCTGGCGCAGGCATCTCACCCCCCTGGCATGGTGGGGTTGGTGTAGCGGGCATGGGCATCTCAGCCCCTGGTGTGGTGGGGCTGGCGTGGGCATCTCACCCACCCTGGCATGGCAGGGCATAGCATGGCAGGGCATAACGGGCATCGGCATCTCCCCCCCGGTGTGGTGGGGCTGGTGTGGGCATCTCACCCACCCTGGCATGGCAGGGCATAGCATGGCAGGGCATAACGGGCGTCGGCATCTCCCCCCCCCGGTGTGGTGGGGCTGGCGTGGGTGTCTCACTCCTCTCGGTGTTGCAGGGCTGGCACTGGCACGGGCGGAGAAGACGCTGCTGGAGGAGAGTGGCCGCGGGACAGAGCCACGGGGGCTGCTGGCTGGGCTGCACCGCAGGAAGCGCACGCTGAGCTGGAGGGCCCCCCATGCTGAGCCTACCCTGGCCACGCTGCCCCCCAGAGATATGGGGCCCCGCCCCCTGCACCCCTCCAGTAAGGAAAACCCCACCCAATCCCTGCCCATGTCCAGAAGGAACCTGTTCCCCCCCTCGGGTAAAGGGGAACCTGCCCCCAACTCTCTACCCACAACCCACCCCCCATCCAAAGGAAATATGCCACCTCCTGTAATCTGCCCCCCAGAACCCGCCCCAGCTCCATCTCTAGCACAAAGGGAACCCGCCCACCCAAATGCACCCCCATCCCTGTCCCCCCACTCCCAGGTAAAGGGGAACGCACCCCCATCACCGCCCCCCCGGTAAGGGGGAACATGCCTTGTCCGTGACGATCCCCCATGAGGGAGCCTGTGAGGGCAGCTATTCCTCCCCGCCAGAGGATGGGAGATGGGCTGTTGCAGTCCCCTATGGGGAGCGACTCATGGGCACATGGGGCTGGCTCGGCCTCCACCTAACCTGCCCCTTCTCCCCGCAGGCAGCCTGGCAACCCGGCTCTCCCAGCAGCTGGTGGAGCAAAGCCGGGGCCCTACCGTGTCCACCCTCATCCTCATCGTCAGCCTGGTGTAAGGGGCCTGTGGGGCTGGGCTATGGGGAGGCGGAGGGGTGGGCGGTTGAGCTATGGGGGGATGGGACTAAAGGGGACTGGGGCTCTTTGGAGGAGTGATGTAGGGGGCCAGGCAGGGCTCTGGGGGTCATAATGCGGGAGGCGGGGCAGGGCTCTGTGGGGAGGGTTGATGTGGGGGGCAGGGTGGGGCAGGGCAGGGCTTTGAGGGGAGTAATGCAGGGGTGGAGCTCTGGGGGGGGTGGAGGGTCCAGGATTTGGGACACACAGCTGGGCTCAGGCTGGGCTCTGGGGGTGATGTGAAGGGGTATGGTCTGGGGAGCAGAGCAGGGGCACCCCCTGGGGGCAGAGCCACAGACCCTTTCCCGAGTTGGGATGTGGGAGTTGGACTGGACTGGGCTGTGGGGGGGATGGGAGCTGCTCTGTGCGTAGCCAGGCAGGGGCTATTGGTGGGAGGAGCTGTGTGTGGGGAGAGGAAGGCTACACGTGGAGGGAGCTATGGGGTGATTCTCTGGGGTGAGGCTTCACGTGTCTCTTTCCTTCCTTCTGTCTCTGCTGCCTCACAGGATCTGTGTGAGGTATGGTGTGACCCCCCCCTCCACCCCCAGGCTGCCATGGACCCCCTGACCCCACCCCTTTGTGCCCCCAGACACCCTCACATGGACCACTGGCTCTGCCCCGCCTGCCCCCAGCACCACCCCTGCCCTGCCCCTAGTGTTCTGAGCTTTGGAGCACTGACTGAGGTGGCATGATTTGCATACTGCGCTCTGATTGGCCAGCATACCACGGACATGATGGGTAATGGCAGGCCTCAGCCTTGGGCCCCACCAATCAGAGTGCAGTATGCAAATCTGACAGCCTGCCTTGAGTGTGTTCTGGGCACGGAGATGGGGTCTGAGACAGCCACACATGTACCTGTGGCGCGGGGACAGGACTTCTGGGTTCTCTCCCCAGCTCTGGGAGGGAGAGGGGTCTAGTGGTTTAGAGCAGGGGGGCCAGGACTCCTGGGTTCTCTCCCCAGCTCTGGAAGGGAGTGGGGTGTAGTAGTTTGAGCAGGGAGGCTGGGAGCCAGGATCCCTGGGTTCTGCTCCATGTAACACAGGGCTGTGTCCTAGGGACACTGGGTGACCCTTACCAGCATCCGGCCTGGGGCGGGGCTTTGTCCGCCCCTCACTCTCCCTCTCCCCCCAGCCTGCTGATCCTGGTGGTTCTCAACGTGATGCTGTTATACCGGCTGTGGGCGCTGGAGCACACAGCCCGCGCCTTCCAGGCCTGGCAGGCCCCCGCACTGGCCCGAGGGTGAGTGATCCCAGCAGGGGCAGGGTGGGTGGGTGGAGGAATGGGGAGATTTCTGGCAGTGGGGGAGGGGTAGTGTGGGGAGCACAAGAGGTGAGGGGGGTTGGGTATTCTTGGAGCAGGGTTGAGGTGCCAGGGGAGGGGTCCCAGCAGCTGGCGTTGGGGGCCTTGACCCCCACCTCAGCTGGCCATGACCCCCTGCCCCCCCAGGAAACTGCCCCAGACAGCAGGCGAGTGGGCCGAGGTCCTGGAGCTGCAGCGCCGTTTCCATGGCGCCGAGGTGCGGAAGTGGAGGCAGATCCTGGAGGCCTCTGTGGAGCTGCTGGACGAGGTGATGCTGCAGTGCCGGGCCGGGCTCACTGTGCTCTTTGGGTCCCTGCCCAGTGGGGGCTTGCAGCTCTGCTTGCGCGGCCCCCTGGCCTGGATCTCCCCTGGGCCTGGCTCCCCCTGCCTGCTCTGCAGCCCTGGGGCCAGCAGCACTAATGCACAGTCACCCAGCCCCAGATCCCTGCACCCAGAGCTGCTTGGGGCACCGCCTGCCTGGCAGCAGGACCCAGCCTAGCTGGTGATCCGGGAGCCCGAGGAAAGAGGAGGCACTGGGGAAAGTGTCATCTACTGGTTAGAGCAGAGGTGCTGGGCACCAGGACTCATGGGTTCTCTCCTCAGCTCTGGGAGGGGAGTGGGGTTAGTGTGTGTGGGGGTCTGGGCACCAGGACTCCTGGATTCTCTCCCTGCTCTGATGGGAGTGCAGTCTAGATGGGGGGAGGGGTGGGCTGGGAGCCAGGACTACAAGGCTGAAGCCCTCTTCATGGACTGTCAGCCATTCAGGAATAACTGGTACCTCCTCCCCCCGCCGCCCCCCAGATGAAGGTCTCCCTGGAGAAGCTGCACCAGGGCATCGCGATGGCAGAGCCACCCCCGGAGCCGGGCCAGGCTGATGCTGTCTCCTGAGGCTGCGCTGGCCACCAGGGGCCATGGGAGACTGACCTGGATCTGAGAGTGCGGCCGGGTCAGCGCCGCCCAGACGCCCCTCGTCGGCCAGCTCCCTTGGCCGGCTCAGCACCGCCCGGACGCCCCTCGTCGGCCGGCTCCCTCGGCCAGGTCAGCGCCACCCGGACGCCCCTCATCGGCCAGCTCCCTTGGCCGGCTCAGCACCGCCCGGACGCCCCTCATCGGCCGGCTCCCTCGGCCAGGTCAGCGCCACCTGGACGCCCCTCGTCAGCCAGCTCAGTGTTGCCCCATCCTTGGCTGATGGACGCCTCCTAGGGTCGGCTTCTCCTGCTGCGTCAGCAGCACCCAGCCATTGGCTGGCGTCGGCCCTGGCTTGGGCTGCTCCACTCTCCTGCCACCCCCTGGCGGAGCAGGTCTCTGTGGGGACAGCTAGGTGGAGGCTGCACCGTGGGACACATGGAGGATCTGCTGGGGGCCGACTCTGCCCCCCGTAATCCGTCCGCTGGCTGCAGCCCAGGACAACAGTGGCTGGACTGTGGCTGCCAGCTGGGTCCAGCCCCCCATGTCTGCTGGCTGGGAGCCTGTTGTGACCTGGGGAGAACCCATCCAGTCTGGACTGGGAATTGACTTTCTAGGTGGTCTAGCTGCATGGAGTTACTGTGAGGAGTGGCCAGGGCCGTTCCCCCATCCCCTTACCTTGGAGCCAGGACTCCTGGGTCCTCTCTGTGCTGGAGAAGGGGCACTTTTGGGGCAGGCTCCGTGCGCTGCAGGGGGCACTGCCCATGTCTCTGCCCCCTTCCCAAACACTCGATTCCTGGAGGGCTCGGTGCCCACCAGGCATTGGGTTGTTGTCTCCCGGCCTGGGCCTCTTGCCCTTCGCCGTTGCTGGGGGGGAAGGGGCTGTGTGTGTGTGTGTGAGCACCCCCACCAGCCTGCACGCTGTCTGCTCCCTCCTATCCTCAGTGTTATGGGGCTCTGGCCCCACCCCACTATTTATTAGCTGATTAAAGAGAGTGGCTGGGACAGTGCCACCCAAAACAAGTCTCTGTGTCTGGGGATGAGGGGACCACAAGGGAAAGAGGCCCCCTCAGCATCCCTGCCCAACTCTGCCCAGCGCCTCCCCACAGCCAGAGCCTGCTCCCATCCCTCCCCCCAGTGCCCCCCAGGTAGCGCTCCTCCCCCTCCTCCTGCTGGCCCCCAGCCAGCACTCCTGCCGGCCCCCAGCCAGCACTCCTGCCACTGCCCCCATCACCCCCCCACATCCCTGCCCCACTCTTTCCAGTGACCCCCCACAGCCAGAACCTGCCAAGGCTCCCATCCCTCCCCCCACTGCCCACCAGGTAGTGCTCCTGCCCCTCCCCCTGCTGCCCCCCAGCCAGCTCTTCCCCAGCCAGTACTACTGCCCCTGTCCCATCAACCCCCTGCATCCCCACTCCACTCCACCCATTGCCCCGCAGCCAGCGCTCCCCCCTGCTCCACAGCCACTTCTTCTGCCCCTATCTACCCCCTGCATCCCCGCTCTGCCCAGGGCCCCCCCAGCCAGCGCTCCCCATACTCCCCCCCAATCAGTGCTCCCGTCCGCCCCCCCAGCCAGTGCTTCTGACCCTGCATTCATGCCCTGCTCTGCCCAGCTCCACCCCCCACTGCCCCCTAGGCAGTGTTTCCACCCCAGCTGCCAGGAGGGGCGCGTGCGGATGAGCCAATTACTGTCCCCATGTCCTGTCCCATTCCCCTCTGCAGTGGAGCTCAGCTCCAATACTGCTCAGGATCCTTCCCAGGCCAATGTACACCTACCTCGCCCCCCTGCTCTGCCACTGCCTGGCCCCACTGACCACATCTCACTGCTCTGCCCTGCCAGGCCCCCTCCCTGGGGACAGAGATGGGCCCAGCAGCTTCCTGCAGCCCACCCAAGGACACATCACCTGGTGTGACCCAGCTGCAAGCAGAGGCCCCTTTGCAGTCCTTAGACATTGGCCATAGGCACAATCCTGACCCACAGCCCTGCTAGTGCCCCACACTCCTGACTCGTATCCCCCTGCCAACCCAGCCCTGTGATGCCGCCTCACTCCCAACCCGCAGCCCCCTGCCAACCCAGCCCTGAGCTCCCCACCCAGCCCTGCAATGCCCCTCACTCCTGTCCCACAGCCTCCTGCTAGTCCAGCCCTGGACTCCCGTCACCCAAGATCTGCTGAGGCTCCTCACTCCTGACTAATAGCCCACTGCTCGCCCAGCCCTGGGCTCCACACCCAGCCCCACTGGTGCCCCTCACTCCTGACCCACACCCCTGCTCTCCCAGCCTTGGACTACCCCCCAAGATCTGCCAGGGCCCCTCACTCCTGACCCACAGCCCTGGGCTACCCCAGAAGATCTGCCTGGGCCCTTCACTTCTGACTCACAGCCCACTGCTTGCCCAGCCCTGGGCTCCCCACCCAACCCTGCGGTGCCCTTTGCTGCTGACCCACAGCCTCCTGCTAGCCCAGCCCTGGGCTTCCCCCCTCCTCGTGGCTCGAGATGGCTGGAGCCTGCAGCTGGAATCCCACCCATCTGCTTCCGTAACCGGCACTTCCTTGCCCAAGGCTGCCTTCAGCTGTCGAGAGTGTGCTGCGTTGGCCAGGCGGCACCTGCAGGGGGCAGCACAGCATGATCCTCAGGGTGCTGGGAAATATTGTACAGGGCTGAGTGCAGGGGTAGTGCTGGGGGCAGTATGGGGCGGAGCAGTGCAGTGTTGGGGGCAGTATGGGGCGGGGCAGTGCAGTGTTGGGGGTAGTATGGGGCAGTATGGTGAAGTGTTGGGGCAGTGGTGACAGTGACCCAGATTCTTCTGTGACAGGGCCCTTCCCCCATACTCCAGACTTGTCTCCCAGCCCCACTGCTGGGTTGCAGCCCCACGGAGCCCCTGTGAGGGGCCGAGTGAGGTGTGCTGAGCCTGCTTCACACACCCAGCCTCAGCCCACAGCTGGGGCTGTCACTCCCTGAGCCCAGAGGCAGCTGGGCAGAGACGAGCGGTGCCCTTAGAATTCCAGAGCCATCAGGTTTGAAGGGACCACAGGGGTCTGGTCCAACCCGCGCCAAGGTACAGGATTTGTTGGGCTAAACCATCACAGACAGATGGCTCCAGCCTCCTTTTGAAAACCTCCAGTGAAGGAGCTTCCACAACCTCCCTACGCGTCTGCTCCATTGTCCTTCTTTTCTTACCGTTAGGAAGTTTCTCCTGAGATTTAATCTAAATTGCTCTGCTGTAGTTTGAACCGGCTGCCTCTTGTCCTGCCCTCCGTGGCAAGAGAGAGCAACTTTTCTCCATCTTTTTAATGGCAGCCTTTCAAATATCTGAAGACCGCTATCATGTCCCCCGTTAATCTCCTCTTTTCCAAACTAAACCTACCCATTCTTTCAGCCTGTGGTCAGATGGCCTGCATTCCCTCCCTCTGCTCATCTTTGTCACTCACCTCTGGATCATTTCCAGTTTCTCTACACCCTTTCTATACATTAGTGACCAAAACCAGACCCAGTACTGCAGATGAGGCCTCGCCCCACTTGAGACCTTGCTTTTAGCGACCCAGCTGTGCACCTAAAAGTCACACAGTGTAGCAGCTGTTTGTCAGCTCTCCTGCCAACATAAAACTTTGTGGGCAAAACTTTTGTCTTTTGTGTGTGTGGGGGGGGGGGGGGGGGGTTAACACCTCTGAATGACAAAAGTTTTGTTTTTCACTTGCCAGTGTAGACATAGCCCTCCTTCCATCCCTTATGGGGTGTTCCCTCCAGCCCCTGCTCAGTCAACCCCCTGCCCTGGGCCGGACAAGGGATAGCACCATCTAGAAGGGAAAGGCCCCATGTCCCATACCCCTGAGGCACTGCTACACTTGGGAGGCGGGAGGGAGCTGAGTGCACAGGGAGCTGGCCCCTCCGGGCAGGCGGACAGGGAGGGAGAAACGGGAGTAGTTGGATCCCTGCACACCTGACGTTAGCTCTACAAATGAAGGCAGGTGCACTGAGGAAGGGAAAGGTGGGGGGAGCCCAGGCAGCACCAGCACCAAAGCAGCCTCCACCTACTCTGGCTCACCCACTCCACAGAGCAAAGTGGCCATCCACACGGGAGCCCAGGGCTGGGCTAGCAGGGCTCTGGATTGGCAGTGAGGGACACTGGCAAAGCTGAGGGGTAGGGAGCCCAGGGCTGGGCTAGCAGGGGGCTGTGGGTCAGTAGCAGGGGACACCGGCAGAGCTGGGGGAAGCCCTGGGCTCGCTAGCAGGGGGCTGCGGATCAGGAGTAAAGGGCACCGGCCGAGTTGGCAAGAGCCCAGGGCTGAGCTAGCCAGGGGCTGCAGGTTGGGAGTGAGGGGCACTAGCAGAGCTTGGGTGTTGGGGAGCCCAGGGCTGGGTGAGCAGTGAGTTTCAAGTCAGGAGTGAGGGGCACTGCCAGACCTGCGGGGGTGGGGAGCCCAGGGCTGGGCGAGCAGTGAGTTTCGAGTCAGGAGTGAGGGGCACTGCCAGACCTGTGGGGGTGGGGAGCCCAGGGCTGGGCGAGCAGTGAGTTTCGAGTCAGGAGTGAGGGGCACTGCCAGACCTGCGGGGGTGGGGAGCCCAGGGCTGGGCGAGCAGTGAGTTTCGAGTCAGGAGTGAGGGGCACTGCCAGACCTGCGGGGGTGGGGAGCCCAGGGCTGGACTAGCCTAGGCTAGCAGGGGGCTGCAGGTCAGGAATGAGGGGCACAGGCAGAGTTGGGGGGCTGGGCTAGCAGGGGGCTGCGGGTTGGGAGTGAGGGGCACCAGCAGAGCTAGGTCTTTGGATCCGTCCTCATGACTCTCTCCTCCGTCCCTGGATGTGGCCGCTGCCCCCAGTGCTGTCGCTCCCGTCCCCACGTGTGTCCCGGGTGGGCGGGGACCGGCCGCTGCGTCCCGCCCCCAGCCCCGCGCTTCCCGGCCTGCCGCCGGCGCATGCTGCAATGCATCAATCCACACCCGCCCTCTGCGCTTGGCGCTTCCATTCCTTCGCAGCTGCTCGCCGCAGCCGGCTCCCCTGCAGTGCACCGGACAGGGGCTGAGCTGCAGAGTCCCCGCGCGCCTTCCGCACCGGGCCCGGCTGCATCGCCCCCTCCCGGCCTGACTGGGCGCCGGCTTCATCGCCCCCTCCAAAGTGGGCACTGGCTCCATTGCATCATCCCTACTGGACACAGGCTTCATCACTACCTCCCTATTCCAGCCTAGTGGGCAGTGTCGAGGTCGCCCTGGGCATCCCCAAAGTGGGCGTGATTCCGGCAGGGCACCATGCCCTGATCACCGTTGGAGCTGGGTCAGGGCTGCTGGCTGGGTGTGGGCACCACCCAGGGATTTGCTGAGTGGCCAGTTTGCAGCTCTGCAGTGACATTGAGACAGCGGCTGGACCGGACCGAGCTGGGACCGCAGTGACCCCCCCCCCCCACCCTCCAGGACTCCAGGCACCCAGTCCTGACAGCACCAGTCCCAGGCAGAGCAAGTGCATCCCTCGTGAGCCTGAGTCATTTCATGGGCTGCCAGGATCCAGGTGGCAGCAGCTGAACTGTGGACTCTGCTCTGTGGACCAGGGGAGCTGCGTCTGGACGGGGTCGCTGTGGAGGGCAAGGGACCCAGGCCTGCTGACAGCTCCCTGTGCTCCCCTGTTTATGGCTCCTCCGGCCAGCCCTGTTGTCTGCCCCGGGCTGTGGGGGTGCCCCTTTCCCAGCAGTGCTGGGCCCTGGGCCCATCTGGGGTGTCGCATGGCAGCGGGGGCAGCCAGGCTGTGCTAGCCTCTGCCTTGGGGAACGGGCCGGCCAGGACCAGCTGGGAGCATCCAGCCAGGACATTCCAAGGCACAGGCCAGGCAGTGCAGGGCGCCAAGCCCTTAGCTATAAATACCCTCCTGGAAGATTCCTGTCAAGGATCATCTGTCCGCTGAGCACGGAGCCGGCGGGCAGGGGCAGAGGGGGCCCACAGCACCAGCCCCACTGAGGAGCTGCCCCAGCTGGCCTGGGCCCCTGATCCCAGGGACCCACCATGGCCCTGCTGGGCCCATCACTCCTGCTCTGCCTCAGCCTTGGTGAGTGCACACCTGGGGCAAAAGATTGGGGGCTGAGGGCTGCCCAGAGAGGGGGCTCCTGGGCCATGGGGGAGGGGCCGCAGGGCCTGTCCCAGTGGGGACTCCCTGAGCCCTCTCCACACCGTCCTCCCCCCCCCCCATCCCGTTCTGGGGCAGATTCCCTCCCCTCAGGGAAAGCCTGGAGCAGGACGTAGCCACTGACCAGGGCAGGGTGGGACTAGCCCTGAGGCATGGAGAGATGGGGATGGGGAGACAGATAGACAGAGACAGACAGGGGGACATCAAGTGCCCAGAGCCATGATTCAGAGAAACGGGGCCACCTGCCCTCTCAGGGGCTGATCCCTCACAGGCTCTGGGGTGACACCAAGCGACCAGGGCAGGAACCACCTAGGAAAGTTTAGGTATCAGAATCCAACTGCAGTGACAAAATGAATAGCTCAGCCCTGGGCCCCCCAGCTCTGCCGGCACCCCTCAGTCCCAGCCCGCAACCCCCTGCTAGCCCAGCCCTGAGCTCTGTCCTCAGCTCTGTTGGGGCCTCTCACTCCCAACCCGCAACCCCCTGCTAGCCCAGCCCTGGGCTCCGCCCCCCCACCCTCTGTTCTGCCAGCACCCCTCACTCCAGACCTGCAGCCCCCTGTCAGCCCAGCCCTGAACTCCACCCCCACCCAGCTCTCCGGTGCCCCTCACTCCCGACCCGCAGTCCCCTGTCAGCCCAGCCCTGGGCTCCCCCCACCCAGTACTGCCCCAAGGTAATCTGGTGCATGCTGGGGGCAGCACAGACACAGACAGACACCCACAGAGCAGGTGTGATCCTGTCCAGCCAACAGTGGCCTTCCCAGGCCCTTGCCTTGATCCCTACCTCTCCGGTGAGCGACCTGCAGCTCCCCCAGGGTGCAGGGCCAGTGCAGGCCCTCGAGAGCTGATTGGAGGGAAGGGAGGGGAAGGGGGAGCATATGGGGGAGCCTGGGGGCTGGGGGTGGTTCTGGGAGTACTGAAGTGCAGATCTGGGGGTGCTGGTGGAAGGGGTGTAAATCAGAGGATGATGGGGTGCAGATGTGGGGTGCTGAGGTGGTTCTGGGGGTGCAGATTGGGGACTGGGGCTGGAGCTCAGGGGTGGTGTTGGGGGTCTGGAGGGGGCTCTGTGTGACCCTTTCACACCCTCCCTCCTCAGTGGCGTTGTGCTGGGCCGGCTGCGTGGAGGTGGAGTCCCACACCGAGGCCGTTTTCGGGATGACCTTCAAGATCCTCTGCATTTCCTGCAAGAAGCGGAGCGAGACTGCAGCCGAGGCCTACACGGAGTGGTACTTCAAGGAGAAGGGCACTGAGACCTTCACCAGGGTGCGTGAGGGCTGGCTGGGGGGTTGGACCGCACTGGGGGAAGCACAGGGTACGGGAGAGGGAATCAGGTTTCTGTCTAGGGCTTTCTGTTCTCCTCCCTGGGGCTTCCCCTGCACGCAGCCTCCTCCTTCACCCCATGTTTTGTTAGACGGCAGCTGGGCCCCACCCCAGAGGTGGCTGCATCTCAGCACTGGCCTGTTCCAGACAGGCCCTGGTGACTAACCAGCTGCCCTGAGCTGGGTGAAGGCAGACAAGGTTCGTTCTCTGCTGGGTGCTCACTACTCTCCGCCCCCTCCCCCCCCGCAACCCCTAGACTTCACTCCCCATCCAGGGCTGGCACTCCCCATCCAGGGCTGGGGATAGAACCCAGGATACCAGGTTCCCAGCCCCCGGGCTCTAACCAGTATACCCCATCCTCTTCCCAGGAGATTAGAACCTCCTATGAAAAACAGATACCACATCCGTACTGCCTTATGTCTCCCTTCACTGAATATGGGGGGGGGGGTCACTCTCTGTGATGCTGTGGGCCCGGGCGGGGTCACTCTCTGTGGGGCTAGAGGGGTCACTCTCTGTGGGGCCGTGGAGGAGAGTGTCACTCACCAGGGGGCTGTCCCCACTAGTTGCCCACGGACATGAGGGTCTCAGCCTGGCTTCCACTCTCCTAGCTCCCCCGGCGGGGTAACCCCAGCCTCACCCACAGTGCTGAGGCTGCTGTCCCGTCCCCAGCACACCACCACTGCTCCCTGTGGGGCTATGGTCAGGGGCAGGTGTCCCCTGCGGGGCTGTGGTCTGTGGCAGGCATCCCCTGTGCGGGTCTGGTCCGTGACAGGCATCCCTCATGGGAGTCTGGTCCAGGACAGACATCTTCCATGGGGCTGTGATCTGGGACAGGCGTCTCCCGCACTGCATGGCTGTCCCTCTGACTCCCTTCCCCCCAGATCCTGCGCTACGACCCTGATGCGCTGCTGGAGGTGGTGGATGAGCGGTTCCAGGATCTGGTGGTGTGGAACGGCAGCAAGAACACGCGAGACCTGCAGGATCTGTCCATCTTCCTGACCAACGTGACCTATGCACAGGCGGGCGAGTACCTGTGCCGTGTCGACCGCAACCTCACCTTCAACAGCTACGTCTACAACATCGTCATCAACAAGACCATCCACGTTGCAGTGGTGGACAAGGGTGAGTGGGCGGGTACGCGGGCAGGGGGTGGGGCCATGGGCAGGAGCGGAACTATGTACACAGGGTGGTGCCACTAGGGTGGCCAGAGAGTGGGGGGTAAGAGGTTCCTGTATAAGACAAAGCACTGAATATTGGGACTATTCCTATAAAATCAGGACCTCTGGTCGCCCTAGTGCCACGTACATGGGGCAGAGCCACAGGTACAGGGAAGTCACAGTAATGGGGTCAGGTCCACACATGGGGTGGGGCTACCTACAGAGGTCAAAGCCAGAGACATCAGGGCAGGGCCACACGTGAGGGCTGTGGCCACATGGAGGGAGGGGTCTTATTCACTGGGGTGGGGCTACACACATGGGGCATGGTCCCACATCCTGAAAGTAAGGCAGCCCAGGTGTGAGGGTAGCACCATGCACTCAGGAGTGGAGGCACATACTATGGGGGAGTTGAATCACATGGGGAGAGGGCCATACCCACGGGGAGTGAGGGCACAAGGGGGTAGAGCCACACACATGGGGGTGGAGGTACACATCAGGGGCGGAGCCACACAGAGGAGTGGGGCTGTACACCCATCCCCACTTCAGTCCAACCTGGTCTGGTGCAGGGGGCTGCAGGACAATCAGGCTGGGCTCCCGAGAGGGGCAGGAAGAGCTGGGGTTGGTTACCTCCTATGCATGCTGGGAGGCTCCGTGTGCACCCCATAAATTCAGTGCGGGAGGGCGGGGAAGAGCTAAGGCACTAAAGGCCCCCGTGGCACAAGGCCCATTGGGGCTGAACTGGGCAGGTGGCCATGGCAGTGTCGGGAGAAGCCAGTTTCTGACGGCCAGAGGTGGGAGGGTCTGGGGCAGCCCCCAGGAGCTGGGGGAACCTGTCCCATTGCCGACAGAGCTCGGGTTCCTGGAGGGGGTGCTGAGACAGGGCTGCCTGCCAGGCCTGCATGGTGATGGGTACTGAGCTGGTTTTTCCAGCAAGGAGCAGTGCTGGGGCAGAGGAGAAGGCTGTGGACAGTGGGGGGTCTCACCCTCTCCTCCCCCGCAGCGAATCGGGACATGGCATCCATTGTGTCGGAGATCATGATGTATGTGCTCATTGTGGTGCTCACCATCTGGCTGGTGGCTGAGATGATTTATTGCTACAAGAAGATCGCGGCGGCCACTGAGGCGGCTGCACAGGAGAATGCGTGAGTGCAGAGAGCTGGGAGGGCTCAGAGGGGCAGGTGGAGGCTGGAAGGGGGTCAGGACCCAGGTGAAAGGTGCCTTGGGGAAGGCCAGGTGTGGTAGGGTGACCAGGTGTCCAGTTTTCAACCAGAACACCTGGTTGAAAAGGGACCCTGGTGGCTCCGGTCAGCACTGCTGACCGGGCCGTTAAAAGTCCAGTGCTGCAGGAGTAATGAAGGCTAGTCCCTACCTGTCCTGGCTCCACTCTGCATTCCAGAAGTGGCCAGCAGTTCCAGCTCTTAGGCGGGGGGGGCCACAGGACTCAGCACGCTGCCCCAGACCCGATTACTGGCTCTGCACTCCCATTGGCTAGGAACTGTGGCCAATGGGAGCTGTGGGGCGGTGCCTGCAGGTGAGAGCAGCGCGCAGAGCCTCCTGCCCCACCCTCTCCCACCTGGAAACCGGACCTGCTGGGCACTTCTGGGGCGTGGAGCCAGGACAGGCAGGAAGCCTGCCTTAGACTCCCCGCTGTGCCGCTGACTGGGAGCTGCAGGAGGTAAGCCCGCATCCCAACCCACTCCTGCATCCCAAAACCCTCATCCCTGACCCCACCCCAGAGTCTGCACCCCCAGATGGAGCCCTCACCTGCTCCTGCACCTAATCCCCCTGCCCCAGCCCAGAGCCACCTCCAATACCCTGAACCCCTCTGCCCCACCTCCCATCCTGGAGCCCCCCCACACCCCAAACTCGTCAACCCTGGCCCCACCCCAGAGCCCACACCCCCAAATGGAGCCCTCACTTACCCTGCACCCCACCCCCTGGTGCAACCCGCAGCCCCCTCCTGCACCCCAACCCCCTGCCCCAGCCCAGTGAACGTGAGTGAGGGTGCGGGAGAGCGAGCCACCGAGGGAGGGGGAATGTAGTGAGTGGGGCGCAGGACCTCGGGAAGGGTGGTCTAGGGTGTTCGGTTTTGTTCAATTAGAAAGTTGGCAACCCTGGGGTCGGCAGTGGATGGCAGGCTGTCCTCACCCCCGTCTCTCCACAGCTCCGAGTACCTGGCCATCACGTCGGAGAGCAAGGAGAACTGTGCCGGGGTGCAGGTGGCAGAATAGCTCTTGGGGGCCGTCCGTGAGCCTGGGGGACCTCGTGAGCCGGGTAAGCCCAGACGGGCGGGAGCCCTGGGGGGTCGGCCTGGCCCACAGGATTTGGCGCTACCCTGCATCCTCCTATCAGATTCTGCCTCGCTGCACCCCCAGCACCGACTGCCTCTGCCAGCCCCATGGCCCCTCCCCTCCTTGGTAGGGGCACAAGAGTTCCCTGTACCCACCATAGCGCTGTGCCTTGTGCCCCTGCCCTGCGGGCCAGAGCCAGGAGAGAACCCAGCCTCCCCTGCTCTAACCACTAGACCCCACTCCTCTCCCAGAGCCAGGAGAGAACCCAGGAGTCCTGGCTCCCAGTCTAACCACTAGGCCTCACTCCTTTCCCTATCTCAACTACAATTTATTGTAAAACAGCGTCACGTCCCACTCCCATGGTGGACCCCAGAGAGGATAACAGCCCACTACTGCAGCAGCAAGGTTCTCCTTTGGCTGCAGGGGCTGTGGTCAGGGTGGCCTGGTTTTGAGTGACATTGTTTGTTGCAGGCCTGAGGCGACGGTGAGGAACGAATGAAGGACGAGGGGAGCGATTCGAGATGGGGTGCCCCCCAGAGAGTGCCCCACAACTGGCTCCCCCACACACCCTGCACGCCTGGTGCCGCCCCAAACAAAGCATGTTGTTATGAATCCTAGTGCTCGCTCTCCCAGACCCACGGGGGGCGGACAGTGGGCACCTCGCTCTTTTAGATACATCCCTTCGCCTCACAGTGAGCGAGGCTGCCCCCGCCACAATGCATGATGGGGGAAGCAACATGGCCGCTGCTCACGCAATGCAAAGCTTGGCCTTGGCCTGCTCCAGCCCCTCTGCCCCCACCTCTGGGCACTGCACTCGCGCTTTCTGGTTTGCACATTTCTCTCGCTTCAGGTTGTTTTGGTGACTTCACTGCCAGCATGTTCTGGGTCTGAGGAGCAGGGGCCTGATGTGGGACATCCTGGACGGGGAGGGAAGGGCATCAGAGCCCCAAACAGCTTCCAGCCTGGTCCCAGGTTACCAGCGCAAAGCATCAGCCTCTCAGGGACTTGGGTGAGGCCTCCAAGCTGGCCGCCCAGTGGGTTCGTAGGCCTCAGCCAGACTCAAAGCAGTGTCCAGGATGCCTGCGTCCTGCGATCCCATGGTCCCAGCCACATGAGAGGATGGGGGATGCCTCCAACATGGCTGTCCAATGGGTTCCAATTTGGCCACACCCAAGGCACCATGGGGATGGGAGAAATGTCCAAGATGGCTGCCAAAGGGTCCTGAGGCCCCACCCAGAGGCTGAGACAGGCATACAAGATGGCTGCCTTCAGGACCCCAGGCACGTTCCCTGAAGGAGCCAGTGTTTCCATTCGCAAATGGGATGTTCCCCATTGCCCCAGGGTGCTGCTTTGCGGACTCCCAGAGCAGACTCCCCTGGGTCCCCCACCCTCCATCCCCTCCCAACGGTCAAGGCATGGCAGGCAGGGCAGGGCTAGGTTAGGACTCCTCCAGGTCCATGGCACTCAGATAGCTCCTCCTGTTGGGGAGCGGGGGGAGGCGGGGCTGAGATCTGGGGAAGCAGCCCCCACAGAGGGTATCTGAGGGGTTTGCTAGTAAGTGCCCTCCTCAGCCTTCCAAGGGGTGTTGCAGACTCTTCCCCCGCCCCTCCATGCGCTGACACCTGAGATACCAGCTGCCCCCTTTGCCATCCAGCCCCCCATGCAATATCCCCCCAGTGCCATATCCTTCCATGCCATCCAGCCCCCCAGTGCCCATAGCCCCCATGCCATCCAGCCATATCTCCCATGCCAGCCAGCCCCTTCAATGCCATCTTTCCAAAGCCATATTCCCTGTGCCAGCCAGCACCCCCATGCCATCCCACTCCCCAATGCCATGTCCCTCTCAGTCCCCCTGGCCCAGGGGACCCATCACCCCAACCCAGCCACTCTGGGCTCTTCAGGGAATACAGCTGAGTGGCTTCTGGCCCTTCCTCCTCCGACCCTTGGACAGGTCCTGGGGACCCGCCCGTCACGGTGCCGTAGGGGCTGTTCATGGAATAAAGAGACTGGATTTCATCCTGCACTCACAGTGTGATTCCTGGGGTGGAGGGGACACGGGGCGGGGGATAGAGGTGGGGCATGGGTGTAATGGGTTGTCAACCCCCACGGTGCAGCCTGGGAGCTGTGGGAGCTGCTGTGCCCCCTAACCCACCAGCTGGGCAGGCTGCTCTCACACTGCTTTGTAGAGATTCAGCCAGCCTCTCCAGGCCCTGTTATCACCCAGCATGACAACAGGTGGTGCCACATACCCAACTGAGCTACCTGAGTGCTTTACCTAAGCCACTCAAGGACAGAGAGAAGACAACATTCAATTTCCCATCTCCCCAGCCTTTCACGCTCACTGGAGTATAAACCCAGTATTATACCATCTTGCACTGTACAATGCAAGCTCATTAATATAGTTTGCTTTCCCCTTGATATGGGAAAGATATGCACAAACCTTCGTTTACAGAGATGAGATTTTCCCACCCACTTCATTTAAAACAAGCTGGTAAAGATAAGAACATAAAACATGTTTATTAACTACAGAAAGATAGATTTTAAGTGACAGCAAACAGATCAAAGCAGATTACCTAGTAAATAAACAAAACCACAAACAGCCTAAAATACTAGAGGGATAAGATTTGAAGTGGTAATTTCTCCATCTTACTGATGATACAAGCAGTTCATTGAGTTTTCATATACTGGTTAAAAATCTCTTTAGCCTGGGACCAGCATTTTCCCCCAATTCAGTCTTTGTTCCCAGGCGTTGCCAGGAGTGTCCTTGTGTGAGGACACCAGATGACGTCACTCCCTGCCTTGTATAGCTTTAACATATAGCGGGAACCCTGTGTTCCAAACTCAGTTCCCAGTCCAGTTTGTGGACAAATACAGGTACCAAAATGGAGTTCAATGTCATGTGGCCTGGTCACATGCCCTTACATGCCTTGTTGAGTCATAGCAACCATTACTCATAGGCTGGCTGAAATGTTCACACAGGAAGGCTAAACTCTTCCATGGTCCATTGTCTTTGTTGATGAGCCATTAGCACTATCTAGCTTCTTCATTGTTGTACCTGAAAGGCTAGCTGTGGGGGTTACCCACAGTAAGCACGAAATACAGGTACATAGTCAATATTCATAACTTCAGATACAAAAATGATACATGCCCACAAATAGGATAATCATATTTGGCAAATCGTAACTTTTCCAAAGACACCTCACATGACCCATTTAGTACAAAATGCATCATAATTATGCAATAATCACACCATAATCACCACTATGATGAGTATGGGGTGCAGTGTCACGGGGGGTCAGGGACCAGATAGGGGGCTATGTGGGTGATAGAGGTGGGGGGTGATGGGAAATATGGGGTTAGGTAGAGGGGGATCTTGGGAAGTGGGAGGCATGGGGAGTGCAGGCTGGAATGGGGAGAGGGATCCTGGCAGCAGGGGAGGGGGTGGTGTGAGTAGTGCAGGCTGTGGGGGAGGGGGCCGGGAGATAGGAAGGGAGACTTGCAGTAGAGGAGGGGACAGCATGGGGAGTTCAGGCTGACAGGGGGAGAAGGGGGTGGCATGGGGGAAATGAAGGAAGGGGGCTGGAAGGGAGCCTGTCAGCATGGGAGGGGGTGGCGTGGGGAGTGCAGGCCATGAGGGCAGAGAGGTTGCAGCTGATGTGGGGCATGGTCTGTCACAGACCCACAGATTGTGCCCACTCTTGGCCCCATACAGTCCCTGGGGGGGGAAGCTCCTTCATTGTGACATCCCTTCTTGGGGGTCCACTCTCAGGGGTTAAGCCCCTCCACCTTCTGGAACCGCAGTTCTCTGAGCCTAAGCCCTGGTCTACACTAGGAGTTTAGGTCGAATTTAGCAGCGTTAAATCCATGTAAACCTGCACCCGTCCACACGATGAAGCCCTTTTTTTTCAACTTAAAGGGCTCTTAAAATTGATTTCCTTAATCCACCTCTGACAAGTGGATTAGTGCTTAAATCGGCCTTGCCGGGTCGAATTTGGGGTACTGTGGGTGCAATTAGACAGTATTGGCCTCTGGGAGCTATCCCAGAGAGCTCTATTGTGACCGCTCTGGGACAGCACTCTCAACTCAGATGCACTGGCTAGATAGACAGGAAAAGGCCCGTGAACTTTTGAATTTCAATTTCCTGTTTGCATGGTCACCTGCAGCTTGCCACGCTGGCCAGAGCTCATCAGCAGAGGTGACCATGATGGAGTCCCAGAATTGCAAAAGAGCTCCAGCATGGACCAAATGGGAGGTACGGGATCTGATCACTGTATGGGGAGAGGAATCCGTGCTATCAGAACTCTGTTCCAGTTTTCGAAATGCCAAAACATTTGTCAAAATCTCCCAGGGCATGAAGGACAGAGGCCATAACAGGGACCCGAAGCAGTGCCGCATGAAACTTAAGGAGCTGAGGCAAGCCTACCAGAAAACCAGAGATGCAAACGGCCGCTCCAGGTCAGAGCCCCAAACATGCCGCTTCTATGATGAGCTGCATGCCATTTTAGGGGGTTCAGCCACCACTACTCCAGCCGTGTTGTTTGACTCCTTCAATGGAGATGGAGGCAACACAGAGGCAGGTTTTGGGGACGAGGAAGATGATGATGATGAAATTGTAGATAGCTCACAGCAAGCAAGCGGAGAAACCGGTTTTCCTGACAGCCAGGAACTGTTTCTCACCCTGGACCTGGAGGCAGTCCCCCCAGGACCCACCCAAGGCTGCCTCCCAGACCCATCAGGCAGAGAAGGGACCTCTGGTGAGTGTACCTTTTAAAATACTATACATGGTTTAAAAGCAAGCTTGTTTAATGATTAATTTGCCCTGTCATTTGCGGCTCTCCTGGATGTACTCCCAAAGCCTTTGCAAAAGGTTTCTGGGGAGGGCAGCCTTATTCCACCCACCATGGTAGGACACTTTACCACACCAGGCCGGTAGGATGTACTTGGGAATCATTGTAGAACAAAGCATTGCAGTGTATGTTTGCTGGCATTCAAACAACATCCATTCTTTATCTCTCTGTGTTGTCCTCAGGAGAGTGATATCATTCATGGTCACCTGGTTGAAATAGGGTACTTTTCTTAAGAGGACATGCAGAGGTGCCCGTTCCTGCTGGGCTGTTTGCATGTGGCTGAACAGAAATGTTCCCTGCTGTTAGCCAGGGGTGGGGGTGAGGGGCTAGCCACGTGGTGGGGGGAGGCAAAATGCGACCTTGGAACGAAAGCACATGTGCTGTGTATGTAATGTTAACAGCAAGGTTTACCGTGAAAGAGTGTAGTCATTGTTCTAGAAAATGTGTCTTTCTAAATACCACTTCCTCTTTTTTTTATCCACCAGCTGCATGAGTTTCAATGATCACAGGATCTTCTCCTTCCCAGAGGCTAGTGAAGATTAGAAGACGAAAAAAACACACTCATGATGAAATGTTCTCTGAGCTCATGGTGTCCTCCCACACTGACATAGCACAGATGACTGCGTGGAGGCAGACAATGTCAGAGTGCAGGAAAGCACAATATGACCGGGAGGAGAGGTGGCAGGCTGAAGAGAGTAAATGGCAAGCTGAAGAGAGTAAGTGGCGGGCTGAAGAGAGGGCTGAAGCTCAAATGTGGTGCCAGCGTGATGAGAGGAGGCAGGATTCAATGCTGAGGCTGCTGGAGGATCAAACCAATATGCTCCAGCGTATGGCTGAGCTGCAGGAAAGGCAGCAGGAGCACAGACCGCCACTACAGTCCCTGTGTAACCAACCACCCTCCTCCCCAAGTTCCATAGCATCCTCACCCAGACGCCCAAGAACGCGGTGAGGGAGCCTCCGGCCACCCGGCTGCTCCACCCCAGAGGATTGCCCAAGCAACAGAAGGCTGGCATTCAATAAGTTTTAAAGTTTTAAACTTTTAAAGTGCTGTGTGGCCTTGTCCTTCCCTCCTCCACCACCCTTCCTGGTGCTTCTCTCCTCCACCACCCTTCCTGTGCTACCTTGGTAGTTATCCCTCTATTTCTGTGATGAATGAATAAAGAATGCATGAATATGAAGCAACAATGACTTTATTGCCTCTGCAAGTGGTGATCGAAGGGAGGAGGGGAGGGTGGTTAGCTTACAGGGAAGTAGAGTGAACCAAGGGGCGGTGGGTTTCATCATGGAGAAACAAACAGAACTTTCACACCATAGCCTGTCCAGTCATGAAACTGGTTTTCAAAGCTTCTCTGATGCGCACTGCGCCCTCCTGTGCTCTTCTAACCACCCTGGTGTCTAGCTATGGAAAACCAGCAGCTAGGCAATTTGCCTCAACCTCCCACCGCGCCATAAACGTCTCCCCCTTACTCTTACAGATATTATGGAGCGCACAGCAAGCAGTAATAACAGTGGGAATATTGGTTTCGCTGAGGTCTAACCGAGTCAGTAAACTGCACCAGCGCGCTTTTAAACGTCCCAATGCACATTCTACCACCATTCTGCACTTGCTCGGCCTCTAGCTGAACAGCTCCTGACTACTGTCCAGGCTGCCTGTGTATGGCTTCATGAGCCATGGCATTAAGGGGTAGGCTGGGTCCCCAAGGATACATATAGGCATTTCAACGTCCCCAACGGTTATTTTCTGGTCTGGGAATAAAGTCCCGTCTTGCAGCTTTTGAAACAGACCAGAGTTCCTGAAGATGCGAGCGTTATGTACCTTTCCCGGCCATCCCACGTTGATGTTGGTGAAACGTCCCTTGTGATCCACCAGTGCTTGCAGCACTATTGAAAAGTACCCCTTGCGGTTTATGTACTCGCCAGCTTGGTGCTCCGGTGCCAAGATAGGGATATGGGTTCCATCTATGGCCCCACCACAGTTAGGGAATCCCATTGCAGCAAAGCCATCCACTATGACCTGCACATTTCCCAGGGTCACTACCCTTGATATCAGCAGATCTTTGATTGCTTTGGCTACTTGCATCACAGCAACCCCCACAGTAGATTTGCCCAGTCCAAATTGATTCCCAACAGACTGGTAGCTTTCTGGCATTGCAAGCTTCCACAGGGCTATTGCCACTTGCTTCTCAACTGTGGGGGCTGCTCTCATCTTGGTATTCTTGTGCCTCAGGGCAGGAGAAAGCAAGTCACAAAGTTCCATGAAAGTGCCCTTATGCATGCGAAAGTTTTGCAACCACTGGGAATCGTCCCAGACCTGCAACACTATGCGGTCCCATCAGTCTGTGCTTGTTTCCCGAGCCCAGAATCGGCATTCCACCACATGAACCTGGCCCATTAGCACCATGATGCCCACATTGCCAGGGCCCCTGCTTTGAGAGAAGTCTGTGTCCATGTCCTCATCACTCACGTTACTGCGCTGACGTCACCTACTCGCCCGGTATCGCTCTGCCAGGTTCCGGTGCTGCATATACTGCTGGATAATGCGTGTGGTGTTTAATGTGCTCCTAATTGCCAACGTTATCTGAGCGGGCTCCATGATTGCCGTGGTATGGCGTCTGCACAGAAAAAAGGCCCGGAACAATTGTCTGCCATTGCCCTGACGTAGGGAGGGGTGATTGACGACATGGCTTACAGGATTGGCTTACAGGGAATTAAAATCAACAATGAGGGTGGCTTTGCGAGAAACTGAATGGCCCCCTCAAGGATAGAACTCAAAACCTCAAGGATAGAACTCAAAACTGGGTTTGGCAGGCCATTGATTTCACAGAGGGAAGGAGGAGAAAATGAATACAAAACAAATCTGGTCTATTTCTTGTTTTGAGCCACCTCATCTATCTTTATACATCTTGCTGGCAGAAGACAGTGCAGTATGACGACTAGCCATCATCTTCTGCTGGCTGGAGGTTAAAAGACAGTGCACTGCCGGTAGGACTCAATCGCCACGAGACGAAACTTAAAAGGGAAATGACCTGGCTGAGTCACTCCCATGTTTGCCCAGGCACCCGATTAAAAGAGCACCCAGGACTATGTCGATGACGGTTACCAGTCATACTGCACTGTCTGCTGCCAAAAGGCAATTAACTGCTTCTGTGTAGCAATGCAGTACCATGTCTGCCAGCACCCAGGAGACATATGGTGACAGTTAGCTGAGCGGGCTCCATGCTTGCCGTGATATGGCATCTGTGCAGGTAACTCAAGAAAAAAGGCCCAAAACGATTGTCTGCCCTTACTTTCACGGAGGGAGGGAGGGAGGGAACGGGGGCCTGACGATATGTACCCAGAACCACCCATGACAATGTTTTAGCCCCATCAGGCACTGGGATTTCTACCCAGAATTCAGATGGGCGGCGGAGACTGCGGGAACTGTGGGATAGCTCTGGAAGTCGACAGTTGCCTCGGTACTGTGGACACACTCCGCCGACTACATGCACTGAGAGCACTTGTGTGGGGACATACACAATCAACTGTATTAATCCGCTTTCTACAAAACCGACTTCTATAAATTCGACCGAATTTCGTAGTGTAGACATATGCCTGTCTCTCTCCATGGGCCCCCACAGGGAGTCCACTTGCTCTGGACCCCCAGGGGCCTCCACTCCCAGAGGGAATAATGCAACCCTGTTCTCTAGACTGGAGTGACTCTCAGCCAACATAAAACAGGAGGGTTTACTGAGCCTCTGAACACAGCACAGGAAACTCTCAGGACCCTCAGGCCTGGCCTCCCTCAGCACCATACATCGAAGTCTCCCCTGCATCCAGGTGGGCTCTATCTGCTCTCTCTGTCCAGTCCAGAGACCCTGCACTTTCCAGCTGGGCATCCAATATCACTGGCCCCAACAGCTCCTCCCTTGTCCTTTGTCTTCCATCCCAGGTAAACAGGTGGCTCGGACCCTCTCTCTTCAGTCCTTTGTTCCCCTCTGGCTGGAACTGGTTGGTCAGGTCACCGGGGTCCTCACTCCTCAGCCCTTTATCCTCCCACTGGCCAGAACCAGCTGACAGGCAAACTGGGGTGGTCCTCTTTGTCACCAGGTCACCAGTTGTTAGGGTTCCCCATCTCCAGGCCATTGTCCGGGGGCCCCACCTGCTAGGCGAGATCACCCCTGGTCCTTTGCAACAAAAAAACCCTCTCCCACCACCTTGTCAAACATGCACACACAGGGAAATTGAGGTGCGCACACACTATTCATGGTAAACACTACAAAAATCCCAAACTTCGTCACATGGTCTCTCGGGACCTTGACCAAGGCATCAAAACTGGTGTTTTGAAGTTGAGCGCTGGGATGTCGAGGACTGAGAGGCTGATGTGGACCAGAAGGTGTGGGGAGTGCAGTCTGTCTACCCCAGGAACCATCTGCTCCAGGCCACCATGCCGGTTTAGGGGGGCCGCAAAGTTGGAGGAATGAGAGATGGGGCCTTTCCCCCTGAAGGGCACTGAATCTGTTTCATACTTAGGTGGCTGTGAGGAAGCTGGCTGTGGCTTGGTTACGCATGTGGATGCAGTGAAGGGTCCCCGGGCTCCATCGGGGACTCGAGATTCCTGGCACTGGGCTCCACTCACCAAGCGCTACTCACTGAATTAGGGTCAGCGGCTGCTGCTGTATGTCACCGGCAACTGCATCTGGCATGTGGGGCGCGGTGACCCCACGGAGACAGGCTGTGAGCCAGGGAGCCACCCTGAAAGGGGTGGACAACAGAACGCAGGAGTCCTGGCTCCAAACCCCACCCCACTTCTAAACCACGCTCCCCTCCCAGAGCCAGGATAGATCCCCGGAGTCCTGGGTCCCAGACACTCGACCCCTGGCTCTAACCCACCAGAACCCACTCTCCTCCATCAGCCAGGATAGAACCCAGGTCTCTTCTTTGAGATGTGTCCCTATGGGTGTCCCTGTGTCCCTGATCAGAGATCTTTGGTGGCACTGTCCATTCAGCCCACACATGCGCTCTCCCTCCCACGTGCTCTGCCTTGAGGCTAACTTGTGCTGAGCGGGCAAACCACTCTCTGGCCTAAGAAGGGGTGGAGAGCAGTCCACTTTCTCTTACCTCAGAGTTTTAGAGTTCGGTTTTTAGAGCTACTGTGACGTTATTGACATAAATTGTGACCGTATAGATCATTGTTGCAACCAGGTCCTGTAATGGCACCAAATCTTGTATAAAGGGGGTCAAAGAAGGTGTCTAAGACAAGGTTGTGGTTTGCTGGTTATGATTATGCTATCTGTATGTGTGTATCATTTTTGTAGTTGAAGTTATGAATATTAGCTATGTACTAGTATCTCAATGTGTTTGATTCTAAGTAGCCTCAGTGAAGCATTTGGTCAGCTTCTTGAGAATGGGCACTTACTGAGAATAGTCCTATCAAGAAACACTTAATTCACAATGAACTTTGGGAGATGCCAATCCACATCTGAGCTTTCCTGGGAATATTCAAACTAACATGTAAACAATGGCGTTGGCCTGTTATGCTTTTGCTGCTGTGCCAAGCTTCCAGCCTGTTTACAGCTATAAACTGAAAAGCAACATGCTTGTGGGACTGTTTTGTCACCATCCCTAGCATGTATAAAAGTTTTCCCCACAAATCAGGTATGTCACACATCTTTAAAGGGTTTACCATTAGTATTAACTCCTTAGTCTTGACCCCTTGATGAAGTAGCAAAAGACACAGGATCAACAGCCAACTTATGACAGACAGATTCTGTTCACACAGCCTGGCTTCCCAGTGTTCAGTACATTTCCCAATCCCTTTGTGTACCTTTGTGTACCATGGTAGGTGCTCAGATACATATTCTTCTGCCTCTCTGGAGAAGGCTCTTAATTCTGGCATGTGTTTGAGGCTTTGGCAAGGAAAGAGTGCACTGCAACCATGCCTGCCCTCGGCCCCTCCCTCTGTGTTATCTTTTACAAGGGTAGCAGGAATAACATTCTTTTCTGTACAAGACCTGGTGCAGCCATAAGACCCTGGTTGCAAAAATGATCATGTTACAGTTCATGTCAATAATGTCACACCCAGTACCAAGGAGTGGGAACTCTGGAGTCTCAGCCACTATGAGATCTCTGAAAAAACAAAACTCCTGCAGCACCACAGTGATCAGTACCATCAGGGCTTGTTGGTGCTGACTCGCTGGCCCTGAGGAAATCATCAGAGATCTTGCCCTAGATGGTCAGTCCAAGGAGGATTGCTTGGACATAGTTGGTACTGAGGGTTTCCATACCGGTACCACCTGGGCAGAGACAGTACGGTCTGTGCTCTTGCCTTTGAGAGGTGATGGTGCCACTTCAGAGCCTGCACCCTTCGGGTCCTTAGGCTTATAGGTGGTCTGCACTGGAGGACCCAGGTGTCCAATGGGAATGGTGTTTCGGAGCCATCGGTGACATCAGTGCCATAGTGACTGATCCAGCCAGGGATCTCCTCTGGCTGGTCCAGGGCTCAGTTTGATGTCTGCAAAAAGAGGGCTGCAAGTCTTGTGAGGTAAGTCCAGATTTCCTCCTTTGCTCGCCCTCCTTAGAAGTAGAAGGGTCCAGGGATGCTCTGTGCCACAGAGGGGATTCGGGATGAGGGTTGGACACTGGCTTAAGAGCACCCTCCATAAGCACCCTCATCTTTAACTTCTGTTGTTTTTTGGTTTTTTTCAGAAGCCAGCCTTCAGCTGCTGGCAGAAAGTACACCTCTGCAGAAGGGAGCTTCTCCAAGGCACCAGATGCAGCGGCATGTCCATCCGTAACCGGTATTTTCTCCCTGCAGGACAGGCACTGTTTAAACCCAGATGACCCAGGCATGCCCCCTACTAGTGATCCCCAGAGGAGCGATAAAGGGGGGAACAACAGGGGTAAGAAAATTTGGTTGTTTTTTAACAGGGGAAAAACTAATAGAACCCCTATAAGACTAAGAAAATCTAACAAACTCTAATAGTAGCTGTAACAATGTTGCCCTTTGGTGGGACAGGTCTGAGAGCATCAATTCAGGACAAATTGCTTAGAGCAGGGCAGTTACAGCCCAAGGCTGGGGTTTCTCCACCTCTAAGGCAAACCAAACCAGCCAGACAGAGAGGACTTCTGTTTTACCCCACTGACTATCCAGAAGTCACACAAGCAATTCCCTCAGACACTCCAGTTTCCCAGTATCGCCACCAATGCCCCTCGTTATGGGGACGAATGGTTATGAAAACCAGCACCCCAGTAAAAGAAGAAAGGTTCTCCCGATCCCAAAGGAACAAGCCCCAGAACCAGGTCAATATACAAGTCAGATCTTGCCCACAAATCACGCTGTTGCCAATCCCTTAGAATCTAAAATCTAAAGGTTTATTCATAAAAGGAAAAAGATCCAGGTGAGAGCTAAAATTGGTTAAATTGAATCAATTACACACACTATTGGCAAAGTTCTTGGTTCAGGCTTGTAGCAGTGGTGGAATGAACTGCAGGTTCAAATCACGTCTCTGGAGAACATCCACAGCTGGGATGTGTTGTAGGAGCAGCAGTGATCTGTATGCTCTGCATGACTATGTGCTGTATAACCTGTATGCTCAAAAGATCTGTTGCACTCCCCCCTCCTTTTGTCTCCTCTCTCTCTTTGAATGCCTGTGAAGTGGCTTTCCCCCTCCCTCCTGGAAGGCTTGTGGGATGAATGGGCTGGTTGAACAGCCAGAAGATCAGAAGAGCTCCCAGGTAGACAAGGTGTCTGGGACTCTAATTAGGCAGGGATCACGTGCCCAATGCATGGACACTGTCCGAGGTGGAGTGTGACCAACCAGACGCGGCCAAGTCATCTCTAGTCACAGGCCATGAGGAGCAGGTCCTTAAAAGGGGAAGGGGCCATGTGCTCAGGAGTGCACTCACAAGCTTATACCTCCCATGAAGGCCCTTCGCCCAGACCACCTGGCCAGTGGTTCACCACGTTGCATTCCACCGTGCCTTGGGAAGACTGACCTTCACCATACCATCCATCGCTGTGCTGTGAGACACTTACCTTGAAGGATCTCAACATCTCCAGTGCTGTTCCTGTCCTGGGAACATGAGTATGCGAGTGTGAGTGTGACACCCGCCCCGCCTGCCCTTCTTTTGAGCTTAGCTATCAGTATAATAAACGTGCTGCTTTCTGCCAAACTCTGGTGGGTCATTAGTCCTCCCTAAGCTTTCTAGCTGGCCCAATTTCGGATAACAGGATGGGTCATTCAGTCCTTTGTTCAGAACTTCAGTTTGTAGCAAAGTCTCTCCAAAAGTAAGAAGCATGATTGAAGACAAGATGGAGGGGTTTCCAGGGCCTTTTATATTCTCTGACATGTGGAAGGAAACCCCTTTGTTATTACTGTGGAAAATCACAGCAGCAAGATGGAATCTGGAGTCACATGCGCAAGTCACATGTCCACACATGACTCAGTTTGCAGGCCGAGGACATGTTAGTTTGACCTTCTCAGGAAAGCTCAGATGTGGATTGGCATCTCCCAAAGTTCATTGTCAGTTAAGTTTCAGAGTAGCAGCCGTCTTAGTCTGTATTCACAAAAAGAAAAGGAGTACTTGTGGCACCTTAGAGACTAACAAATTTGTTAATCTCTAAGGTGCCACAAGTACTCCTTTTCTTATTGTCAGTTAAGTGTTTCTTGATTGGGCACTTACTGATAATCGTCCTTTCTCAAGAAGCTGACCAAATGCTTCACTGAGGCTACTGAGAATCAAACATATTGAGATACAAGTACAGAGCCAATATTCATAACTTCAACTACAAAAATGATACACACATACAGATAGCAGTTACACCTCTGTCACGGAGTCACAAGGTTAACTTTCTGGAGCTACTACCTACGAAGCCAGTGAGGACTCTGGGGGAGCCTCCTCTTCTGAGCTATATTGTCTCAAGGGCAAGAAGCTTACACAGCTTTGACCTTCCTGGGTCTGACCTCAAAGCATTCAGCATCCCCTTCCACACCATGCGCTTCCTGCAGCGAGTCTGCTCCTGGGGAAGCCAGAGGGCCCTGCACCCCAACTCCGTAGTCAGATCTGACTCTCAGCCAGCTGGTAAAACAGAAGGTTTATTAGTCAACAGGAACACAGCGCAGAACAGAGCTTGCTATTACAGACATCAGTGACTTTCAGCCAAGTCCATCTTGGGAATCCTGGGCCAGACACCCTGGACTCCCCTCTTCTAGTCCCCCCAGACAGACTGCCAGCTTCCAGGAACCCAGCCTCCAACACCCCCTTGTTGCTCCTCTTCCTTCTTTTTGTCTTGCTTCCCAGGCACAAGGTGTCACCTGGTCACATCCCCCTCCTGGGTCTCAGGTTACATAGGTGCAAACAGCTGGGCATTCTCACCTGCCCTGAGTGCCTCAGCAAAAATCACACACCCAATTCCCACCACCGAAGTATTGGTGCAGTACACAGGGAAACTAAGGTACACACAGTATTAGGCTAGGACAGTAAGACTCACATGTAACATAACAAGATAAATAAAACCCCACTTCATCTCTCTCCCGCCTCCGAGACTGAACTGAGCGGGGCCACTTTAGCCGGTGGCCTGGGGAAGTTCTAGCCCCCCCTCTCTGGGACAAAGCATCAGCTATAACGTTGGCACGCCCCTTAACATGGACCACCTTCCATGTCATAATCCTGAAGCTGGAGACTCCACCTCAGGAGCTTGGCATTGTCCTCTTTCATCTGGTGGAGTCATGTAGTACATGGTGAAGCATCACCCAAATAGATAGGACTACAGATTTTTAAGGGCCCACACCATGGCCAGACATTCCTTTTCTATGGCAGCAGCTTCCTGCTCAGGTACATGAGGGGTGTCTCCCCCACTTTCTGCCAACCTGCATTAGCACTGCACCCAGGCCCGTGTCTGAGGCGTCGGTGAACACCATAAAGGGCTTGTCAAAGTCCGGTTTACCAGCACCAGACCCTTGACCAGAGCCTCCTTCAGAACACAGAAAGCCCTCTGACACTGCTCGGCCCAGACCAGCTTATCTGGCTTACCCTTCCTACATAGCTCAGTGATGGGGGTGGCTATGGAGCTAAAATGGTGCATGAACCTCTGGGGAGCAGGCCAATCTCTGCTCAACACCACTTTGGCTGGCTCTGGCTTTAGGCAACTGCTGCCAACTTTGTGGCCCAGGTATGACACTTCCAACATCCTCACCTTGCACTTGCCAGCTTTTATAGTCAGACCTGTGTCCCGGAGCAGGTCCAGGACTTGTTTAACCTGGGACACATGGTCCTCCCATGTCTGGCTAAAAAACACAGATATAATCAATATATGCTGGGGCAAAATTCTCCATCCCCTTTAGTAACTGGTCCACCAGGTGCCCCCTTTAGGCCAAAAGGTAGGAAAAGGAACTCGTTTAACCCCAGAGGGGTGATAAAAGCAGATTTCAGTCGGGCATCTGGATCCAAAGGTACTTGCCAGTAGCCCTTGGTGAGATCCATAGTAGTGAGATAACGCCCCTCCCTCCCCCCGCCCCAGCTTGTGTAGGAGCTCATCAGGCCTAGGCATGGGGTAGGCATTGAACTTGGTGATGGCATTAAGCCTTCTGTAATCCACACAAAACTGGACTGACCCGTCCTTCTTGAGGACCAACGCCACGGGAGACGCCCAAGGGCTGGAGGCATAGGTGTGGGCAGCACATGTCATTAGGGTGTGCACCCAGGGAGCCCTGCCCCTGCCCAGCCCCCATCCACTCCCTCCCACTTCCCGTCTGCTGACTGCCCCTCTCAGAACCCCCAACCGGCCTGCTCCTTGTCCGCTGACTGTCCCCTCCTGGGACTCTGCCCCTAACTGCCCCCCAGGACCCCACCCCCTATCTAAGCCTCCCTGTTCCTTGTCCCCTGACTGCCCCCTTCTGAGACCCCCTCACTGTAACTGCCTCCCTAGGACCCTAACCCCTACCTGTCCACTGACTGCCCCGACTCTTATCCACACCCCCACCCCCAGACAGACCTCTGGGACTCCCACACCTATCCAACTGCTCCCCGCCCCCTGACAGGACTCCCAGAACTCCCAACCCATGCAACTCCCCCTGCTTCCTGCCTGCCCCGACACCTCTCCACACCCCCGCCCCGACAGGCCCCGCAAGAACCCCCGACCCATCCAACTCCCCCTGCTCCTTGTCCCCTGACCGCCCCCTCCAGAGACTCCCCCACCCCCTAATCACCCTCCAGGACTCCACCAACTATCCAAACCCCCTGTCCCAATTGCCCCAACCCCTAGCCACACCCCCTCCCCCTGACAGGCCCCCTGAAACTCCCACACCCTAGCCAACGCCCCTGTTCCCCATCCCCTGACTGCCCCCGAGATCCTCTGGCCCATATCCAACCCCCTCAGGCCCGGCCCCCTTACCATACCACCACCCAGAACAGAGTCCCCACCAAATCCCACCCTCTCAGGGTTCCCTCCCCACTCTGAATTCTAGGGTACAGACATGGGGGCTCGCAGGAAAGACCCCCTAAACTTATTCTACCACCTTAGGTTAAAAACTCCCCAGGCACAAATTCTCCCTTGTACCTTGGGGTTAAGTATCACTGCCACCACCAAGTGATTTTAACAAAGAACCAGGGAAAAGGACCACTTGGAGTTCCTCTTCCCCCAGCAACCCCCCCAAGCCCTTACACCCTCTTTCCTGGGGAGTCTTGAGAATAATATCCTAAATGGTTACAAAACGATCAAAGACCCAAACCTCTGGGTCTTAGAACAATGAAAAAATCAGTCAGGTTCTTAAAAGAAAAGGAGTACTTGTGGCACCTTAGAGACTAACCAATTTATTTGAGCATGAGCTTTCGTGAGCTACAGCTCACTTCATCGGATGCATACCGTGGAAACTGCAGAAGACATTATATACACACAGAGACCATGAAACAATACCTCCTCCCACCCCACTGTCCTGCTGGTAATAGCTTATCTAAAGTGATCATCAAGTTGGGCCATTTCCAGCACAAATCCAGGTTTTCTCACCCTCCGCCCCCCCCCACACACAAACTCACTCTCCTGCTGGTAATAGCCCATCCAAAGTGACCACTCTCTTCACAATGTGTATGATAATCAAGGTGGGCCATTTCCTGCACAAATCCAGGTTCTCTCACTCCCTCACCCCCTTCCAAAAACCACACACACAAACTCACTCTCCTGCTGGTAATAGCCCATCCAAAGTGACCACTCTCTTCACAATGTGTATGATAATCAAGGTGGGCCATTTCCAGCACAAATCCAGGTTTTCTCACCCCCCCACCCCCATACACACACAAACTCACTCTCCTGCTGGTAATAGCTTAAGATAAGCATGGGGCAGGAGCAGTGACTGCGGGCGGGGGGGCCCTGTGCTGGTGGAGGGTCCCGCTGGAAAAGGGAAGGGTCTGAGGTAGAAGGGCAGGCTCAGTCAGTCTGCCCTGGCAGTGGAGATGGCGGCACTAGGCCCCTGCGGCAGCAGTTGCTGCAGGGAGGCAGCATGGAGCTGCAGGGCACAGGCAGGGATGCTCGGCATGTGTTGGGGGCAGCAAGAGGTGTGTGGGGGCAGCAAGAGGGGGTTGTGGGAGGTGCAGGGGGCAGCAGGAGGGTCTGGGGTGGACACGCGGCCCCAAATATTGGTGGAGCTGGGCCCCTGGGCCGACTCCACTCACCCTGCGCCGCTGGGGCCAGCAGTGATGTGAACACTGGCCCTGGCTCCGCCGCCATCGCTGCCTGCAACCCCTGCAGCCTCCTCCTCTTCCTCCCCAGCCTCCAGCGGGAGAGGGGGAGGGGGGGGAGCAGCCTTCCCAGCCGGAGCTCAGGGCGTTAGGGTGGGCCTGGGCACCCCCGGCACACCCCGTGCGCATGCCTATGGCTGGGGGACGGCTGGGTCACCCCTAAAGCCAGCATATCCTTGAACTCGCTCTCCAGGCCCTGGCCTGTTCCCGTGACCTGGAACTCGGAGCATCTTACAGGAGGGTGAGCTCCTGTCTCCACCTGGCGGACAGCCAGGTTAGCGAGCCCAGGCCGGCTGGACAACAGTTGCTTGTAAGAACCCAGCACCTTTCAGATCTCGCCTGCTGGGCAGGGATTAGCTGGTCAGAGAGGGGAATTGATTCAGCGAAGGGCCGGCCTCCTCCCACAGGCCACACACAATCAGTAAAAAATTCTCCCTGTCAAAGAACGGCTTCATCATGTTGACTTGGTGAGCCTGGTTAGACAGTTCCACTACATAGTTCACCTCATTCTGCTGTTTGATGAGCTTAAAGGGCCCATCCCAGGTAGCTTGTAGTTTGTTCTTTCTCATGGGAATGAGAACCATCGCCTGGTCCCCAGTGGCATAGGAGCGGGTTTGCACTGAGTGGTCGTACCAGACCTGCTTACCTTGGGCTTACCTCAGGGAGCTTTTCCAGGAAAATCAGTACATACTCCACCACTGATTCTCCATCAGGGGAGGCCTTCCCCTCCCATTCATCCCTCATCAAGTCCAGGGGTCCCCTCACTCTCCTCCCATACAGCAACTCAAAAGGAGAGAATCCAGTTGATTCCTGGGGCACTACCCAGTACGTGAACAGCAGGTGGGGTAAATACTTTTCCCAGTCCTGTGGGTGCTGGTTCATAAAGGTTTTTCGCATCATCTTTAGAATCCCATTGAACCTCTCCACCATCCTGTTGGACAGAGGGTGATATGCCAAGGCCCAAGTGTGTCAGACCACACACTTCTCCCACGAGCACCAGAGCAGAGTTGACATGAAATTGGAGCCTTCGTCTGTAAGGACCTCCTTGGGGAACCCCACTCTGCTGAAAACGGTCAGCACCGTGTCTGCCACAGTGTCTGCCTTGATAGAGGACAAAGCCACTGCCTTGGGATAGCGAGTAGCAAAATCTACCACCACCAGAATGTATTTTTTCCCTGTCTGAGTTGCCTTGCTGAGGGGTCCCACTATGTCCCTGGCAACCTTCTGGAAAGGCTCCTCTGTGATGGGCAGGGGCCCCAAAGCTGCTTTCCCCTTGTCCCAGGCCTTCCCCATCCTCTGGCAGGGGTTGCAGGACTTGCAGTGCTGCTGGTCGGCATCAAAGACTCCGGGCCAGTAAAAGTTCTTTAACAGCCTCTGCCTGGGGCACTGGATCCTCTGGTGTCCCCAGAGAGGGGTATCGTGGGCCAGGTACAGTAGCCTGCGGAGGTACTTCTGCGGAACCACCAGCTGCCTCCTGATCCCCCACAGTTCCACTTCCCCTTCGGGAGCCCATTCCCAGTACAAGAATCCCGTCTCCCACAGGAATCTTTCCCGGAAGCCTTCCCTCAGGAGTTTCGCCCTGCTGTGACCAGCAAGTTCCCTCAGCTTTTCTAAGGAGAGATCCTTTCACAGCTCGGCCTAGAATTCAGCGGCTGGGGAAAGGAATGGGGACCTGCTCCCTTTCAGTGGCTGGGTCCGAGGCCACAGCCCCACCAAGTCCTGTCCCCAGTGGCTGCTTTCCTGCTAGGGTAGGGACCTGCGCCCCCAGCAGGGCACCGCCCCCCGGTGTCAGGGCAGAGTGCCCTTCGCTTGCTCTGGCTAGGGGTGATGACTAGGGTGCTCTGGGGGCTACCCAGCCAATCTGCCAGGTCACCCCCCCATCAGCACCTCGATTGGCATCTGATGGTGCACCCCTATGTCTTTGGGCCCCTCCTTGGCCCCCCATTTCATATGTACCGTCGCCACAGGTACCTTCAACGGGGGCCCGCACATGTCCGTTAGGGTCAGGTAGGTCTTGGGCACCATCTGCTCTCGGGCCACCACCTCGGTCCGGGCCAGCGTCATCTCAGCACCCATGTCCCAGTACTGAGTGACCTGCTTCCCATCCACTTCCAGGGGAATGAGGCACTTGCTCCTCAGGGGCCATCCTGTGCCCACCCTGTAGACTGAGAACTTTGAATCCAGAGCATCAAGTCTAGCCGAGGAGCTGGCCTGGGAGACTCCTCCCTCTTGGGCCATGGCTAAACTGCCAGCCCCTCCTGCCTGGGGAGCCAGCCCATCCTCCAGCTGGGCTCCCACCCAGTTAACCCTCTGAGGGCTTGGTTTGCTCATCCTGTCCCTGAGCTTTTGGCACCGGGTGCATCTGTGGCCCCTCTGCCCACAGTAATTACACCTCAGGTCCCTTTGGTCCCCTGGGGCCAGTCAGTCAGCTCAGGTATTAGCTGTGTCCTTTGGGAGGGATTTATCTGACTCCCTTCAGGGAAGCCTCTGGACCCCCCTTCTGCACTGATGTGGGCCTGTCCCTCTGGGATTCCATTCCATGTCCCGACCTGCTAGCTACAAACTCATCAGCTAGCAGCCCTGCACGGTGCAGGTCCTTCAGCCTCTTGTCCACCAGCCAGATCCTCAGGTCAGGGGGACAGAGTTCATACAGTTGTTCCAGCCCCACCAGTTCAATCACGTCCTCCTTCATCTGCCTGGCCCCATTCACCCACTTGCAGGTGTATTCCCCCATCAGTGTGACCGGTTCCAGATAGGTCATCCCCCAGGTCTTCTGCACACCCCGGAACCTTCTCCTGTATGCCTCAGGGGTCAGCTCAGACTTGTGCAGTAGGGCTTGTTTGAACAGTTCATAGTCCCCCTGCTTCCACCTCATCCATCTGGCTGAACATCTCTATGGTCTTGGGACCCAGTAAGGGAGTGAGATGCTAAAGCCTATCTGCAGGGTCAACCTGGTGCACATTGCAGGCCTTCTCAAAGGCTGTGAGGAAGGTGTCTGTATCATCCCCTTCCTTAAACTGAGACAGCACTTTTATATCAGAGTTCTCTGCGGGCCCATCCCCACTCACCATGGTTGGGGTCTCTCTTCTTCTCAGCTCCGCCATCGCTGGTTCATGCTGCCTCTGTCTCTCACGGTCCTTCAGCTCTTTCAGTTTCAGTTCCAGTTCCAACTCCAACCCTCTCAGCTCCACCAATGGGGAACTCAGTTGGGAAGATCCCCTGCTGGTCGGGTAGGGGGATCCTGTGGCTACCTGGATGCTTTCAGCCCCTCCCGTGGCCACAGTCGGGTCCCAGCCTCTCTCACAGCCCAGCTGGGTCAGGAACTGGCTCCTTAGAGCAATCATTCTCTTCCAACTGAGCAATCATCTGTGCCTTGGTGACTCTTCCAATGCGCAGCCCTCTCTCTCTGCACAGCTCTACAATGAGATGGTTATAGGCCAGGGGTGAGCAAACCTTTTGGCCTGAGGGCCGCATCGGGTTTCAGAAATTGTATGGAGGGCTGGTTAGGGGAGGCTGTGCCTCCCCAAACAGCCAGGCGTGGCCTGGCCCCTGCCCCCATCCGACCCCCCCTGCTTCTTGCCCCTGATGGCCCCCTGCATGTTCTACTGGAGAGCGGCACTTTACAGGGATGACTCTTGCCTGTCTGGTGATTTACAATGTCACAGAGACCTGACAATGTGGGCTACAGACTCTAGATGTGAGATTTGTGCAGGTAGCAACTCACAAGCCTTCGGTAAAATCCAAACACTAAACCCTTTGTTATAACTCTAATACATGGTGTAACAATACTCCCACAGCTGAACCATGCTGGTTCCAGCTCTGCCTTTGCCAGTGGTCGGTTGAGAGATGAGACCCTGGGCATGAGCTGGACTTGGTCTGCCACCGTCACACACCGGTGCCCAGGTAGTGGATGTGCATGGTACCTAGGCCATGCTCAGCACATTAGCTGGGATGCCTGGTGTCCAGGCCATGCTCAGCACTGCTGTGTGGGAAGCGTGGCTGTCTGTCTGGCTCTGTAGGCTGTCTCTGATGCCCTTCTTTCCAAGCTTTGGCTGGTACTGATGCATGGTGGAGGTTGGTGCTTGTCCCAGATTCCTATGTATGGGGGAGGACACAGCGCGCCAGGTACTCGGGGAATGGGAGGATGCTCTGACAAGCCAGGGGCCGAGTCAGGGGAGGGTGGCTAGTACAGGCTGGATCCAGGGCAGTGTGTGGTGGGATTCTGGGGAGGGGTCGGCCTGGCCTGTAAGTTGACTTGGGACCAGTGAGAGCCAGTGCTGAGCTTGCCTGGGTTGCCCTTGGCAGGACCATGGATACCTTTCTGACCTGTGTGCTGGCTGTCCCAGGGACTGTATAAAGCACTCAGGCCTGTCTGCCAATCCTCCCTGCTGGTCATTGGGACAGACCACAAGTAAAGCCCCCTGGAGTCAACGGAAAGATGCCCTATCACCTCACTGGGTGTGCCCTGGGTGCCAAGACCTGGAGATGGTGGGGAGCAGAGGACAGGTGGGCTTAGGGTCAGATCCTGCCTGGGGTATGTTATTTAGGGCCATGCTATGTTAGGACCTACCCAGCACAGCTTCCATAAAAGGGAATCACAGCCCCCTGCTCTGCTAGACTGGCCCAAGCATGTCAGTAACATGGCTGGCTATAGAGCCGGAGGCCCTTGGAGAACCTCAACTGTTGCCCAAAGGCCTGTGGTCAGGACTATTGTATTTCAAAAGCAAGTTGAATGACAGAGCCACTACACCCAGCAATCTTTTACTTGGTTCTGTGGATACCAATGAGGCACCTTCTTGGCTGTATTCAAATGGCATAAACCCTACAGCTACAACACTAGCTTTTCTCAAAAGTTGATCCTCCATAGATGAACAGTACCCAGTTTGCTGTGAGTTCAGAGCTGCGTAGAACTCAATTGCTTCACTTTGCCTTCTCCACAGACAAAGCCAAGCAGCTGCTCTGGCAGAGTCAAACACTGACTGGGGTGCTTGGCCATTGTCACCACCCTTGGCTGCCTGCAAGAGCTAGTATCGGCATAGCGGAGCTGAGACCTGGCAAAGAACTTGCCCAAAGGAAAACAACTGATTGAGTGTGGGGTAAATCACAGCTCCCTCGTGCTGCCCTGTGCACTGTACTAACCAGCCTGGGACGTGGGGCCTGCACTGTGGACATAGACACCACATATTTCCAGCCACAGAGCAGTGACACCGAGTAGCCAGTTCTGGGAACACTCAGTGTACTTCCCCAAATTGCTGCTGCGAGACTGAATGGCCAGTTAAGAATGTCACTGAATCTTCATGGGAAACACAGTCTGTGCAATACCCGGACTGGCCACCCAGTGTCACTGCTGCGCCATGCGAAACACACTCTGCAGTACCCTGCAGAAGAGAAGGGTGAGGGGGGATTTGAGAGCAGCCTTCAACTACCTGAAGGGGAGGGCTTCAAAGAGGATGGAGCTCGGTTGTTCTCAGTGGTAAAAAGAGGGTGGTAGACTGTCCTACAGGGCTCATGTGCTCTGTTTCAGTGTGTTTGGGCACCTATGAGAGCAGAGGTCGTTTGTGTGTTATTGGCACGTTGGGTATTGATCCAAGAGGACAGAGTTAAGGATGAGTTACAGGACTGTAATGACAATGAACTCTGAATTTCCAGGGTTTCAGAAATTTCAGTCTGTATTGCCATCACGCTTTATTTCCTCCTGTGCTAAGGTCTGAATGTAGCTGAGTCCAACACCCTGGAAGGGCACAAAGCACCGCTGGGCAACCTCAACTGCGGTAATAGCAAGTTTGGGCAGCTAATAAGAATTACTCTCATTTTACTGACATATGTGGCAGCCATGTTAAATGATCTTTAACACACGTTACCGTGTCATGCAAACTAATGGTGTCAGGACAAGTGATTATCATGTGGCAAAAGAAGTCAGGGCTCCTATGGTCTATTTCTGGCTCTGTGACTGACAGCCTAAGTGAACCTCACCTCAAAATCGCTTCATGACCTATGAAAACTTTCTTATAAAATAGAGAAAACAGGGCTTAGACTTTAGGATTTCTAAGCACTTCCGAAACTCTCGTTAATGGTTTATATGATGAACTGGCTGTGTTTGTAGCATATTCATAGCTTGTTACTGGAATTAGATGCCCCAGGATTGAATAATAAGGTCACATTAAAATGCACATGAAAGTCTCCCATGTCAGTGCCCTAATCAGGTCATAATATAAACAGAATATGAGGCAATTGGATTTTAATTTAAAAGCCTTTTAAAGTTGATGGGCTGCATTCTCACTTGGTGTAAATCAAAACAGCATCATCAATTTAAATGTGGCAAAGCATCTTAAAACCAAAGCAAAGACCTTTGCTCGTCGAGGACACAATGTTTGGGATGTCTTGCACTAGAGAACGGATTCCAGTTACAGCAAGAAACTTGTACACGGAAAAGATCCCGCAGCAGGCCCTAAAACTGGTCAAATTGTAAATTAGTCTAATCTCGTGGCAGAGACATCTTCCCGTAGAAAGAACCCCTGATCGCCATCTCTCAAGTTTGGTTTCTTACGGTGTGCCAGCTATATTTTCTCACGCTACCACATTTCTCCTGGCTGGAAGTTTCTGATGCAGGATAGGTTAAAAGGATTAACTCTAAGCCTTTATATAAGCCTGCGTTGCTTCCTTCTAACACCGCACCTGCACTCATGTAAAAACCTTTCAGTTGGCAGCTCTGTGTTGATCACGCTGCTGCCTGATCCCAAAGCGGGACGCAACTGGAAGCCCATTGAGAGCTGAATTTCTCATCAACAAAGCCTGAAATGGATCCTTGGGCAGGAAGTCACTACAAAGACCTCTACTCAACTTCAGTCACACTCAAAGCCTATTTTGAAAGCGTAAATGGCACTCAAGCGCAGCACAGACCTTATCCTGGTCTTTCTGAATGGGACGAATCTTAAGCCCATCCAATGCATTGCTGAGACTCCCATTCTTTCCTTCCTAGATGAATTCAGTATCATCTCCACTCAACCCCAGACTGGACAGAAAGCAGCATATTAGAGTCCTGACCATGATGGCAGATAGTGCCAGCCGGACACTTCTGAGCAATAATATTAGTCTGCTAAAAACGGAAATAAAGCGTCGGAGAGAATCATCCCTGGAGTAACTACACAGAAGTCAGTAGAATGATACCAGGCATGAATTTAAAATTTTAAAGTGAAAGGATCCTGAAGGGTATAACATGCCTGTCATATTACGTGAGGCTTAGAAGAGACTAATAAAAACAGCCGGTAAAACAATGACACCAGGCTCCCACAACTCTGGATTGTTCTAACCACTTCGCTTCATATCTTCTCCTGGGTGAACTCTGTAAGTCTGGGTAAGTAACGATTGAGAACTGTGAAAATGAGCTTTAGGGAGTGTTTCAATTTAGGGGGTAATCCTGCATGGATAATCTCTAATTCTCATCAGTATTAGCTGCCTCTTACCACAGGAGTCTTGTTTTCTGGTTATGACTTGCAGGTCATGGCTAAGGCAGACTTTGGATGTTCGGGGTGGGTTTTTCAAAGGGATTTGGATGCTGCATTCTCATCAATTTGGGGGCAAATGGGGATTCCTAGTCTGTTATATAGCTTTCAAAATCTGAGTCTCAGAAGGTTTTGATTGTAGATAGCATGGATGTTGATTTTTTAAGGTATATACATTGCCAGTTTCTCAGTGGACTTCGATGGAGATTCATCTCTTTCCAGAAGCTGAACTATTTCAATGCAAGTGAGGCACTCAGCTTTCTTCTATAGCCACTAGAATGTCAGATTATTCGCGCTCTTCTGAGAGGACATGCGGCTGTCAACGTGACAGCAATTTAAAGAAATGTTTACATCATCGCTAGGTGCATTGGGTGTCTCACTCAGTAAAAGATTTAAGGGTGGCAATTTTGCAATAGAAAATGTTCAAAAACAGACTCCAACGAGAAACAGCTGATCTTGAATTAATATGTAAACTAGATAACATTAACCTGGGTTTGAACAGAGGCTAGGAGTGGCTGGTCATTACACATATTGTATCGATTTCCCTAAGTTAAGTATCCGCGCACCTTCTTGTCAAGTGTCTAAATGGGCCATCTTGATTATCACTAAAAAGTTTCAGAGTAGCAGCCGTGTTAGTCTGTATTCGCAAAAAGAAAAGGAGTACTTGTGGCACCTTAGAGACTAACACATTTATTTGAGCATAAGCTTTCATGAGCTACAGCTCACTTCATCGGATGCAACTACAAAAGTTTTTTTCTTCTGCTGATAATAGCGCATCTTAATTAATGAGACTCACAGTTTGTATGGCAACTTCCAACTTATCTGTATGTGTGTATATAGATGTAAGCAGTGTCAGGATGAGCTCCACCCTGACATCTGGTGGTGAGGTGTGGCAAGCTGTGGAAAAGAACTTCAGGGGCCGATCTCATTTGCATAGGCACACCCACCACGCCTAGAATGAGACCATAGCTGCCCAAATGGTCACTTTGGCTGCTGTGGGATCCCCAGTGTCTCTGTTATTGGGGCAGAAAGAATAAATTGTTATTACCCTGATTATGGGAACTGTGCTTGGAACTGTATGTGGCCTTTTGTTATGATGGAGGGATTCACCATCAACTAAGTAGCACTCGCTAGGCAAGGGTCATGGGTTCCAAAACTGTGTGAATAGAGAGAGAGGCTGGGAGCAAGTATTAATACTTGGTGGCGTGAGGGCCTTACATGCTAATTGCACTTCCTTCTCTCTCCACTCTGGAATATCAGAGCTAATTTTGATTTCATTAGAAGTCTCGTTATAGGCTGCTGAGCTCACTTTGGGCTAATAGTGCACTAGCACTGGGGCTCCCCTACTACAAGCTGAATTCACCTAAGAGCTGAAATCACTGAGTGTTGTGTTAAGTAGTGGGGGAGCCTGAAGATATATTGTGGAGCAGTTCGAGGTGGAGCAGTTTGTAGATGGCAGGAGCTGCTTGTGGGCTGTGGAGCTGAGTGAAGGAGTTCGTGGGGCGGCTGGCAGAGCGGAGAGCAGCTGAGCGAAGGAGTTTGTGGGGCGGCTGGTGGAGCGGAGTGCTGCTATGGAGCTATGGGGCGGTCAGCTTCAGATCATGTAAGGTGCTTCTTACCCCCATCCCATTTCCACCCAGGTTGGGAGGTAAAGCTCCGCAGATAAACTTTCGAACTCTGGGGCTGCCCTGACCAGGGACAGAGACTTTTAGGGCATTGGACTTTTGGGACTTTGGGTGATTTGGGGTTGCTGGACTCAAGAACCAAAGGGAAAAGGGCATGCCCCAATTTGCTTGGGGTGGGTTTTTTTCTTGCTCATGGGTTGTGTTATGAATCCTGTTGGTGGTGTTTCCCCAACATAATGCCACATTGTTTCTCTCTGTTATTAAAAGGCTTTTGCTACACTCAGACTATGTGCTTGCGAGAGGGGAAGTATTGCCTCTTGGAGGCGCCCAGCCGGGGTGGTATATATTTGTCCCAGGTCACTGGGTGGGGGCTCCAGCCGGTTTGCATTGTGTTATTGGAATGGATCCCCTAGATATTGAACCCGGCCTTTGTTGCTGCCAACTCTGACGGGCAGAAGGGTTACATATATATTCTTACTTTATGTTCCATTCTATTCATCCGATGAAGTGGGCTGTAGCCCACGAAAGCTTATGCTCTTATACATTTGTTAGTCTCTAAGGTGTCACAAGTCCTCCTGTTAGAGTATCTCGCAAATTCCATTCTCTCTCGTCCCCACAGACAGACCAGAACTGAGTGTCTGAAACCCTATAAGTCATTAGGATTCACACACATATAGACTGAACGACGAGAGGAGATCTGAAGGGAAGAGGATGGTGCAAGCTGCGAGCAGTTGGGAGCTCTTGGAAACGTTCTCAGTGGATACTTCAAACATGAAGTGCAGTTCATGATTGAGGGGCAAAAGAAACAGAAGTTACTTGTTAGCTGAGGCAAAGTGCTGTTACTAGCACAAAATGCTCTTCTCCGGCAAGGGACCTATTCAGGGCATTGGGCTGACGTCTTTGAATTCTTTCCGATTCAGAAAGAAGAGATTTTTTTCTTTCCATAAAAGTCAGAACGCTCCTTTTAAACCATTAGAAAACGTTTTCATTAACCTTTTTGAAAAAAAAACCATTTGACAAGATCTTACTAGGAATTTGAAAACAATTTTTTAAAAAAAGGAAATAAAAGAGAGTGACAAACACTGGAAAACAATCAGAACAAACTGAAAAACATAAAAAAATTCTGCCGTGTTGAGAACGCCCGTCCAGAACAAAAAGTGTTCTTTACAACGTGATCACATTTTTTCCTCTGATTTTTGCCTGCTCCCTGTATTTGAGCTTTGAAACTCTAACTGAAGTTGAACTTTTGCCTTCTATTTACTAGACTTACTGATGTGTGTGTCGGGTTTAACTCCACCGCAGAGAGATGTCTGGCTGCTCACCCTGTGGGGAGCCACACCCCAAACCATATCTAAGCAGCACCATGGACGCGTGTTTTACAGGCTTTGGCGGCTCCAGGGTGCTGAGCTACTTTTCTCCCGCAATGATGACATTCCGAGGAGCAGCTCTGACGTCTTACACTCAGAACATTTGGTTTTTATTACTCTCTAATGCAAAATAAGTATTGTGACTGCACAGAGATCTTGACTGTGAAACGCCACAGCGGCCAAGAAGAACATCTTGTGTGAAATATATAACCTTGGATTGGTTGCAGCTCCTAGTAAAAAACTAGGGAGACATTCTTTCTACACTGCAGTATTTCTCATTTCATTGACGTTTATGTTTCATCATAGTATTCGCAAAAAGAAAAGGAGTACTTGTGGCACCTTAGAGACTAACCAATTTATTTGAGCATGAGCTTTCGTGAGCTACAGCTGATGAAGTGAGCTGTAGCTCACGAAAGCTCATGCTCAAATAAATTGGTTAGTCTCTAAGGTGCCACAAGTACTCCTTTTCTTTTTGCGAATAGAGACTAACACGGCTGTTACTCTGAAACCTGTCATCATAGTATTGGCATTCTGGTTTTCTGCTGTCTCCCATTCATTACATTTTCATATCCCTAAGGCTTCTATAGCAACTTAAGACAAAGTATCCCCAAGTATTGCTACCTCCATTTCTGAATACATAACATGACACATCTTCGGCCCTGATTTCTACCCAGCAGTGTTGAGATCCTCCATCTTCCTTTGGCTTCAGGTTATTTCAATATTCATCACTTTAGGAACATGAGGTTTTCCACGTGTTTAACAAAAAATAAGTTACAGCTTTTCACAGGCTCATGAAAAGTTCTGCCACATTTTTTTTCGTAATGCCCGGCTGTAAGAATTGTTAAAACATTTTGAAAGAAAATGGAGTTTCCATAACCATAAAATTACGTTAATACATAACAAATAAATTAGTAGAGCCCAAGTTCAATGTCTTAAATACTGGCTAACTGAGAGACCAGCAAAGAAGTTGTCAAACACAAACCATCATCAGAAGCAATGTTTCGAGTGGGAGTTTGAAGGCATTGATACCTGGTCTGACATTAGTTGTATTTTTAAAACAATGTTTTCCTTGACAGGTATTTCTTTAACCAATTCAGAAAACCTCCAAGCACAGGGAATTACACAACATCCCGAGGTAGCCTTTTTCAGGTTTTATCCCTCCTTAGAGTTAGACAATGTTTTTTAATTTGCAACCTGAATCTTCCTTGCTGCAAAGTTGGATGATTCCCTCTTGTCCTATGAGAACAAATGAAGACCTTCCAATTGGACAGAAACCATTGATAGAGTTTTGAGTAGAGTTTTGAACGAGTTTTGCACCCACGGTATAGTACTTCTATTTAGACCACCAACCTCAGTTTGCTTATGAGGATGTCTTGTGAGACTGTGTCAAAAGCCTTCCTAAAATAAAAACCTCATGTCTACTGCTTCTCCCCTTGCACTAGGCCAGTATCCCTGTCAAAGGAAGAAACTATTTTGTTTCTGCAGTATTTGTCTTTAAGAAATGCGTGCTGGCTATTACTTATCAGATTATTACGTACTTATAAACTGTTATATAATAGTTTGTTTCAGTAGCTCTCCCGGTATCATAGTTAAGCTAATTAGTCATTAATTATCGGGGGGGGGGTCCTACTTTTTCCACCTTTTCAAAGATGGGAACTAAGTTTGCCCCTTCTTCAGTCCTCTGGGATGTCACCACCTTCTATAAGGTCTCCAAGACAATCGTTAAACTTTCAGAGTGCTGCAACCTGTTCCCTAAGTACACAAGCGTGAATTTAACCAGGCCCTGCTCACTTGAATACATCTAATTTAGCTAAATACTCTATGCTAAACGTGGTAGACTGGGTCAATTCAAACAAAACGAATTTTATTGCTGCTAAATGGAAGATCACACATGTAGGAGGAAGGAAGGGAGTCCATACCTACACAATGGGGAACAAAGCAAAGTTTGATGGGTCAGACAGCGTGCACCAGCAGCACAACACGAGCTCACAATGTGATTCTGTGGAAAAAGGACCCATAATATCGTTGGATGTATAAATTGGTGAATCATTAGTAGGTGTCTGAAACCGATTTCTCTTCAGTATCTGCTATTGGTGACACCAGGACAAGCATACGGCAGCCTCGTTTGAGAAATTGAAAATTTGTAGAGGGCGCAGAGTGATGTGAGGTTGGAAAAAACACCTTAGGCTCACTAAGTCAAGTGCTCAACGGGCGTAGTTTATTAAAAAGAAATAAATGAAGAAATTGAGAGTTGCCAATGTAACTTGATTACAGTTCATAGGAAGATAATTATGATAAGGAAAGTAATGTTAGAATTTTAGTGTGGCCGGGAAAGTCAAAATAAAAACTTGATAAACCAAGAAATTAAAATCATACAGATGTAATTTAGCAATTGGGTGCAAAGCTAACATCACATGTTACCAAGATAAACCCTTAGAAAAATGTTTGGGCCTTTGGTATAGGAATACCAGAGAACACGGAATAAGCCGGATATCAATAGCAGGAGTCATAGTCACACACCTGTTGATAGGCATGTTATTTGGAAATGTTGAGCATACACATCCCCAACTGAGCTCAGTTGGAACTGTGACTACTGGGCCGCTATGAAAAACGGCCGCAGCCATGTCTTTGATATAGTAAGCTTTTCCTTAGATTTCTTTTCTCAAATTCCTTTGCAGCTAAGGTCTTCTGGCCAAATTCGCATGCAAAATAGGGGTCCTTGATGCCTCTCTGCCAGTGGAAAGGTGGTAGGGGCTGGAAGCTGGCCGTAAATTTCAATGGGAATAACATAATTTTCCTTTACTAGAGTAGGGTAAGGAATCTTTACTATCAATGAGATTTGGGGCCTGGATGGTCCCATGTTTCTATGACTAGGTACCATGTGTTGTCTGGAAGATGTATAACGTAGAAGATGCTTCCGCCTCTGCTCATATTGTCATTGGTCTACATGACACTGAACTGGGTGAAATATGGATCATGAAATGGGTTCAAGCAGTCCTTTCTCGTGAAACTCCACAGCTACGAGAAAGAAAGAAAGAAAGATGTGTGGGAAATGTATGATCTTGGAGTTAGTGATGGTTTGTAGCCATAAAGAAACCCTGGAAAGATATTTTTCTACTCTGCACTATATCTGTCTGGAACTCTATATTCGATTTCCTCTTTGCAATAAAAATTATGTTGCATCATACTATTGCCTTTCTAGTTTTTGTCTTACCCTCCCACCAGTCGTTTTACTTCTATACATCTAGGCCTTCTATCCATTGAGACAATTTTTGGTGCCTCCAATTTTGGGTGCCTAAGATGACACAGCTTGTTTCCCGATACCCCTTGTGGTGTGCTGATCACCTGGAGCTCCCACTGTGTTCAGGTGGCACACAGTCATGAGAATTCTCATGTAACTGCCATTAAAAACAATTGGTGAGAGACCTGAGGTCCAGCAGCAGCATTCCACATGCAGCCCTATCTTTGCCTGAAACGATGTGATTAGGATTCTGGAATCAGACTTTCCAAACCTTGAATTATGTTTAATTTTTAGCCCCGGCATTAGATAGCGTATATATTAACATAGGAGCCATAAATGATTCAGTTCTTAATTAAAGTAGTGATCTGAAGTTGAAAGGCTCATTGCTGAATTGCATCAACAATTCAAGTCTTTAATGCTGCTGTACTAGCCTGGTTTTTGGTTCCTGTATAGTGTATCTCAAAGCAGAGTGATCAGTTGACACTTGTCCCTGACAATCTAGCTATAAGGCTGTACTCTAGGGCAGTCTGAGAGTCAGCTGGACTTACCCCACGTCTTTCAAGTTTGGAGGGCTATCAAGAAATAATGGAGAATGAATGTTGTCTAACTAAGGGGAGAGAAGCAGACACTTCTGCATAGTCTCTCACATCTTTCTTTGAAGGAGCTGGCATTGGTACGGTCGGGGACAAGAGACTGGGCTCGATGGGCTTGATGGACTTTTGGGCTGATTGAGTACAGTAAAAGGCTGATGAGCCTGTGTTCCAGTGGATAAGGCTGTGGCACTGGTTTGACTATTCTGGAGCTGGCTGATTCTTTTTAAATGAAACATATGGCCAGAGACTTCAGTCTCACCTCTCCAGAAAGTGGCAAGGTGATGTGGAGAAGTGATCACCACTCTGGAAGTATGGTATTTTGTCAGTTTTAGTCACTGTGTGACCTTTATAGATTTGTAAATTCCAAGGACAAATGTGGCCATTATGAAAATCTCGTCCGACCTCTTGCATTACACAGGCATTACCTCTTGCATTACCTCTTGCATTACACAGGCCCAGGGAACCTCCCTAACATAATTACTAGAGCGTAACTTTTAGGCAAACATCCAATCTTGATGTAAACATTTTCAGGGCTAGAGAATCTACCGCCACCCTTGTTAAATTAAAAGAATTCCAGCAGCAGTGGCCCCAGCGACAAATACTGCAGTTAAAACAACACTCTCTAACCCTATTTAAGAGTCCCCTGTATATGCGTGAGCTTTTTGGCCACAACCTACCTCTGCAAGCTCAGGTTTAGTTGATCATCTGTCATAACCCCAAGTTTTTTTCAGTCTCGTCGTCCGAGGATGGACTGCCCCATCGTTTAAGTATGATGTCAGGTGTACACATTTATATTTAGTCATATTATAGTACATATTGTTTGCTTACACCCAGGTGATCCAGCTCCTTCTACAACAGATTGTTCTTCAGTATTTACCACTTCCCAGATTATAAAGGTCTCTCGCATGCATTTATGAAGCTTTTAGGCCATTATGTGCTATGTTTATTTTATAACAATCTAGTTTTTTTAATCAGAATGCCATAGTCTACCAAATCAAGTGCCTTAAAGAAGTCTAGGTATACTACATCAACACTATTACCTTACCAGTCAACCTTGTAATCTCATCAAAAAGTATATCAAGTAAGTTTGAAAGGATTTATTTTCCATAAACCCGTCATGATGGGCATTAAGATTTAGTTCTTTATTAATCAACTCTTCTATCAATTTGTCGAGGCTCGATGTCAGACCGAGAGGCCCATGGGGGAGAGATAGCTCAGTGGTTTGAACATTGTTACAAGATATGAAAGATAAACAATAATGAGGCAGTGAGAGTCTCACCCAGTTCTTTTAAAGATCGTGGATACAAGTCATCCAGTTTTGTTGATTAAAAATGTCTGCTTTAGTAGTTGCTGTTTAAAGTCTCTTGATATACAAGTACGATGTAATAGTTCAGTTTGTTTTTTCCCAGCAGAACAGAAATAGATACAGAATACATCTTACAATTCTACCATTTCCATCTACTAACAGACGACCACTGCTAGGATTCTTTTTCTTTAAAAAAGTCCTGATTGTCATTGGTTGTCATGCCTGATTTATCTATGGCAAATTTATGAAATTTATATATGACAAATCACCTCCCGCTGCTGTGGCTCAGATTCCCTTATTGATAGCCTAGGAATAAAAATAATGACCACGGCGAAAGGGGAATCTGAGTAGAAATTATTGAAGGATTCTGGGGCAATATGAATACAAAACAAAAATGATCAATTTTAGGTAGAAATTATAGAAATTTACTGCTGGAAGGGAATTCCAGAAGTCATTAAATCCAGCCCATGGGCTGAGGAAGGACCAATTAAACCAAGGCCATCGCTGACAGATGGGGATTTCACTCTCTCCGTTGGATGCCTAATGAAGAGCTTAAATACTCTTATATTTGAAGTGTTTCTTAATATTTAACATAAATCTCTCTTGCTGCCCATTAAACTCATTGATTAGTGTCCCATTTATAGTGGGCAGAGACCAGTTGCTCCCCGTCTTCTTTATAACAGCCCTTAACATATTTGAAAACTATCATCAGGTTCCTGCCCCACCTTCTTTTTCCTAGACTAAATATGCTCAGGTTTTTAATCTTTTCTCCTCGGTCAGGCTTTCTAAACCTCTTATTGTTTTTGCTGGATTCCTCTAGACTCTAATTTGTCCCCACCTTTTTTAAAGCTTGGCACACAGAACTGGACACAGTACTCCAGATGTAGCCTCACCACTTCCATGCAGCCCCAGACAATGACCTCATGTGTCTAACATTGAACACTCCTCTTAATACACAAAATAATGATATTCGCCTTTTTCGCAGCTTCATCGCGTTGTTGACTCATTTTCATGTTTATTATCCACTATAAGCTGACGTCCTTTCCTGCAGTACCATCCATCCAATTACTTTACATCTTGTAGTAGTGTGTTTGACCTTTCCTTCCCAAATAAACTACTTTGCACTGACATTTATTGAATTTTATCTTGTACAATTCAGACCAATTCTTCCATTTCTCAAGGTCTTTTTTGTGAAAGTCATTCTATTTGGAATTCTAATTCTGTCATCCAAAATTCTTCCGAACTATCCCAGTGTGAGGTCATCTACAAACTTTGCAAGCATACACTCTACTCCATTATCCCAGTGATGACTCCATCTCCTCAGGGATAGTCTATAAACGCCCTCCCAGTGTGACAGTGAACCTTTTATAATTACTCTTTGAGCACTCTCTTTCGTGCATGCACTTTAACCTAGACTGCGTTTCCCTCGTTTACTCATGAGACTATCACGTGGGAATATGTCCAAAACCTTGCTAAGGTCAAGATATAGCACATCTACTCCTCGCCCCATCTACTAGGCCAGTACCCCGGTCAAAAAAGGAAATTTGGTTAGTTTGGCGTGATTGACCCAAAACAAATTTGATTGACCAAAACAATATGTTCAGCTAGAACAAGTGCAAAATCCAGCGAAGATGCCCATGCACTACTAAATGCTAGGGACCGACTGGCTACGTGACAATGCTGCAGAAAAAGTCCTGGGGATTACAGTGGAAGAGAAACTGGTTATGAGTCAACAGTCTCCCGTTGTTGCCAAGAAAGCCAATGGCACATTGGGCTGTATTACTAGGAGCATTAAGAGCAGATCGGGGTACTTGCTTATTCCCCTCTATTCAGCGCTGGTTGAGCCACACCTGGAGTATTACATCCACTTTTAGGCGTTGCACTGTCGAAAAGATGAGAGAGAGTCCAGCGGAGGGCAACAAAAATGATTGTTGGGGTCTGGGGCACATGATTTACTAGGAGGAATTGAGGGAACTGGGGTTGTTTAGTCTGCAAGAAGAGAAGAATGAGAGGGGATTTGATAGCTGCTTTCAACTACCTGAAAGGGGGTTCCAAAGAGGATGGATCTAGAGTGTTCTCAGTGATAGCGGATGACAGAACAAGGAGTAATGGTCTCAAGTTGCAGTGGAGGAGGTTTAGGTTGGATATTAGGAAAAACTTTTTCACTAGGAGGGTGATGAAACACTGGAATGCGTTACCTAGGGAGGTGGTGGAATCTCCTTCCTTAGAAGTTTTTAAGGTCAGGATTGACAAGGCCTGGCTGGGATGATTTAGTTGGGGATTGGTCCTGCTTTGAGAAGGGCATTAGACTAGATTACCTCCTGAAGTTTAGTCCAACCCTAATCGTCTCTGATTGTATGATTGCATGACCCCCCCCCCAACAGTTCCCCAGTCCCAACGGATGCAGGGAAACCCAAGAGCTCCGTATTTGCCGCCTTTGAAAACGGAACCCACACAGCTCTGCAATTTGAGGGGGAATCTCCCACAACGTCCCAACTCTGGGGGGTGCGCATCCTCCCAAGATCCAGAATCTCCTTGGGTGTAGAGGACCTACGGAGCTCCGCAGTCCCCGTAGGTTCGAGCTCCCCTGTAATGCGGGCATTCCCCCAGATGCCCCCCGTCCACTGGTGTTGGAGGATTCCCCCAGAGCTCTTCAGCTGCCATAGGGTTTGCTCGTGGTGGGATTTCTTGCAGTTCCAGCTCCCCGGTGCCCGCGTTTGCAGGGATCCCCTTAATAACCCAAACTCCGTGGCTATAGGGGACCCTCGGTTCTTAATAGCGGTCTCAGGTTGTAGAGAACCACCACGAAGCTCTCTAGCCTCTCTGGACAGGGAGGAGCCCCAGAGATTCCCAACTTTGGAGGCATGCAGGGGATTCCCCGGAGTATCCCACCCTCATTACTTACCAATCAAAAATTGTTACGCAGGTCACACAGGTTGACTATAAGTTGTGTGCAGAAATACACAACACATTGTGTTTGAATTGATTCAAGTGTCTCATGTGATCCACATGATTTGTTTGCTGGTCGTCTCCTTGTTCACATGCACCACTCTAAACTTTGTCTCTCCTGCATATTTTGTCAGCTTAGTTTTAATGTTCATTTTCATTGCTAAGGATGTGTATGAAAGACTAGCAAAGAATAGGGAAGGACCAGGTTAATGTCTATTCAGAGCAGGAACTAGGGAACAACAGATCAGTTATCTAGGGTACTAGGGAATAGTAGCCTAACTTTGATACTCCGAAATATACTGAAACAAATGATTAAATAATCAATATGTAAGCAAAAGATGGCAATAAGATAATAGGAACATAGGTAGACGAAGTAGACGTGATATATTTTGATTTTTGTAATATTTTCTAACTATAAGGATATTTAAGCTCTGAAACAGCCTAACTAGGGAGGCTATTGAATCCCTTTCAAGGAGGGTCTAGTTATAGATCGTCCTCCCTCAATATAGAGGAGGTGGCTGAACATTGATTTAGGAAAAAACTATTGTTGGCCCTAGTACCAATATTTCCAGAATCCCCCTGGAAATACCCTCTTCAGCTGATGCTTTTAAATTAACAATTTCTGCAGTGCTCTCTTAGTTAGCCAGCTCTCAATACAGTCAACAAGGGCTTTAGTCATTCACTTGTTTAGTTATAGTGCCAGATTAATTTTTATGGCGAACGTATTTTATGTCCAAAACTGTTTTGATCAATTGCTACTAAAGATGGCCCAGCTATTATTAAAAGGGGATATGGCAAGTGAAATTTTCATGCATGACAGTCAAAGCTCTGACCTATTTTTCAGTTAAACACATGGGACACTTCACGCCTCTTTTTCTGAAGTGCTTAATATTAGCTCTCCACCTGATGACATCTCAGCACTGCTGGATAGAAATGTGGGCCCAATATGTGTCGTCTCACGCACACAGACTTGGCGGGTGCTTTTGTCTTCCAGAGCAAAATTCAAAGACAGAAACACATAGGAGATATTCTTGGAAAAGACAGAGCTTCGATTGCTGAATTTTTCTTTACACTAAAGAATGTTCAAATCTACTCTTACAATGGGATAGGCTCTTACAGTGAATGAAAATGGAATTTATGGCCCGCTTACGGCCTCTGTCACTGCTAGAATGGGCTGAGTAGATTTGAATAGAGATAAGAATTAGCCATAAAGTCTTACTATACCAAGAAGGCCAGAACTGGGAAGCCATCAGAAATCTAAGAGAAATAAAACATGGGAAAGACATACATGGGGTAGAGTTTCAGAGGGGCTGGGCAGACACGGTGAATCTGTTTCCTGGTATTCATAGCCTTGGTTATTCGTCTTGCTGGGTTGAACAAGGCCCACAGCTCTCACAGCCATACCCATGGCCCTATTCATAACCCCGGTAGCTCCCCATAAACAGAATAACTCATTAGCCGGCCCTTTTGAGGATCCTACTGGAGCTTTCTCAGAGGAAGAGGATTGGGGTTAGGGTTCACTATTTTGGAGCCGCCACACGCTGTAGAACAGGCCTCATTAGTGCTGTTAACACGTGACTTGGGGTGTGTTCCCCCCCCCAGACTGAGCAGCAGGACATCTTGTTACACTCCAGAGTGTCTAATAAATTGAAGGCAAAAGATCAATTTGAATTAAAGGGTCAAAGCTTAAATACAGGGATGAACTGGAGAATCGGGGGAAAATATATGTTTGGATTCTTAAGTAAACTGATTTATTTTTGGGGAAGGTGTCCTTTTTTTGTTTTTGTTTGTTTTCTTGTTTTTCGTCCTTTATGTATAATTTTGCTTAAAAAAGCTAAAGTTCTAAATCACAACATATCAGAATACTTTGTTTTGAAATTGTTCAAGTCAAATATTTGGAAGTGGCAGATGGCAGATGGAAGTGGCAGATCTCGAAATTAGCATATGTTTTGACAGTCTGTCACATTATCTTCTCATACACAAAATCAGGAACTACAACCTAGATGGAGGTATTATAAGGTGGGCGCATAACTGTAAAACCATTTCCATAGACTAGTTATTACTTTTTCACAGTCAATCTGTAATGTCATAATGAGTAGCGTCCTGCAAGGATTAGTTCTGGGTCCTGTTCTGTTCAATATCTTTATTGAATCAATTTCTTTGATTTAGATAATGGCATAGAAAGTTCACTTATAAATTTTTTGATGATACCAAGTGCTTTGGAGGCTAGGATTAAAATTCAAAATTAGCTGGAAAAACGGTCTGAAGAAAATAGGATGAAATTTAGTAAGGATTCAATGCACTTACAGAGGAACAATCAGTTGCACACATACAAAATGGAAAATGACTGTGCGGGAAGGAGTACTGCTGAAAGGGCTCTAGGGGGTAAAGATAAATATGAGCGAATAGTGTAATACATCCAAAAAAATCATCATTCAGGAATATGTCATCAAGAGTGTTGTAAGCAAGACACAGAAATAATTTTCTGCTCTGCCCTGATAAGGCGTCAAGTGGATTATTGCTTTCAGTTCTGGACGTCACAGTTCAGGAAATATGTGGACATAGTGGACAAAGTCCACCGAAAAGCAACAAAAACGATCAGAGGTCTTGAAAACATGACCTAAGAGGGAAAATTGAAAAAAAATTGGGTTAATTTAGGCTGGAGAAAAGGAAACTGATTTTTTCAAGTATATAAGACTTCTTTACAAGGAGAAGGGAGAAAAATTGTTCTTGACCTCTTAGGATAAGACAAGAAGCAATGGGTTTAAATTTGAGAAAGAGTGCTTTAGTTTGGACATTAGGAAAAAAGAAACCTTAAGACCTGGAATACATCGCCAGGTAAACTTGCCAAGGAGCAGAGAGGTGAAGGCATGCCTGTTACTCACGACTAATGCTCCAGAGAGCCCTGGGCAACGGGAGCAGTGGGAGACCCTGTCATAAATATAAATGGAAGGGTAAACCCCTTTGAAATCCCTCCTGGCCAGGGGAAAGTTCCTCTCCCCTGTAAATAGTTAAGAAGCTAAAGGTAACCTCGCTGGCACCTGACCAAAATGAACAATGAGGAGACAAGATACTTTCAAAAGCTGGGAGGAGGGAGAGAAACAAAGGGTCTGTGTGTCTGTCTATATGCTGGTTTTCTGCCTGGGATAGACCAGGAATGGAGTCTTAGAACTAGGTATGTGTTAGATTATGATTTCTTTAAATGGCTGAGAAAAGAATTGTGCTGAATAGAATAACTATTTCTGTCTGTGTGTCTTTTTTGTAACTTAAGGTTTTGCCTAGAGGGGTTCTCTATGTTTTTGAATCTAATTACCCTGTAAGATATCTACCATCCTGATTTTACAGGGGGGATTTCTTTATTTCTATTTACTTCTATTTTTATTAAAAGTCTTCTTGTAAGAAAACTGAATGTTTTTTCATTGTTCTCAGATCTAAGGGTTTGGGTCTGTGGTCACCTATGCAAATTGGTGAGGCTTTTTATCCAACATTTCCCAGGAAAGGGGGGGGGTGCAAATGTTGGGAGGATTGTTCATTGTTCTTAAGAACCAAGGGTCTGGGTCTGTAGTCACCTAAGCAAATTGGTGAGGTTTTATACCAAATCTTGTCCAAGAAGTGGGGTGCAAGAGTTTGGTGGTGGTAGCGGCAAGGACAAATGGTGGAATATTTTGTACCTTGGGGAAGTTTTGACCTAAGCTGGTAAAGATAAGCTTAGGAGGTTTTTCATGCAGGTCCCCACATCTGTACCCTAGAGTTCAGAGTGGGGGAGGAAGCTTGACAGACCCCCATGTCAATTCCCCCATAGCAGAACTCTGACCACTTCAGCTTTTGATATTGTGCAAAGCAAAAGCAGAGCGGCCCTGTTAGTTCAGTGTCCTGGGAGTGACAGGATCAGGCCCAACGCAGTCACGTCTTTAGGAGGTGGAATTGATAAACTAAACACTAATATCATCACAGTGAAAACTACCTTGTGTTTCGTCTTTGAGCCAGTTATAGCTCTATGTGGCACCTTAGAGACTAACAAATTTATTTGGCCATAAGGATTTCTCATTGTTTTAATTGTAGTTTGTAACGTATCATTTAAGTCAGCTCCTGTACCAGAAGACTGATAACTAATATAAGATCAATTTTTTAAAAAGTCTCCAGAAGTGATCCTGGCAATATCAGGGGCGTAAGGCTAAACTTACTACCAGGCAAATTGGTTGAAACTATAGTAAAGAAAAAGTCCCTTCATAGATCAATAACTGGCTAAAAGACTGAAATGTACCTTTTCACTGTGATGATATTTCACTGTTAATGGTGTACCCAGGAATCTGTTCGGCAGGCAGTGCTTTTCAAAGCAGAACATAAGGACGTACAAACGGATTTGAAAAAATCCAGTGACTGGGCGACAAAATGGCAGCTGAAATTCAATGTTGATAAATATAAAGGACAACACACTGGAAAATAATCCCACATACAAAATGATGGGGTTTAAATCAGTTGTTACCGCTAAAGAAAGATTTTTGTAGTCATTGTAGACAGCGACAGTTGGAAAGAATAGAATGTTAGCGACCACTAGAAAAGGCAGTAACACAGAACACATCACAATGCCCCTTTATAAGGCAATTGTGTAAGCCAACTTGAATACCGATTGCAGTTCTAGTTGCCCTATCTCAAAAAAGATATATTAGAATTGGAAATACGGGAAACAAAAGTGATTGGTCAATGAACTTCTTTTATATGAGGAGAGATTAAAGACACTGGCACAGTTCAGTATTGAAAAGACACGACATAGGGGATATAACAAAGTGTTAAGCAAGTGTTAAGAAAGTCCTTTACATAACACAAGAAAGAGTGGTGTCACCTTATAATAATAGCCATAAGGTATAAAACAAACCTTCTTCACACACTGTACTATCAACCTGTGGAACTCCTTCCCAGGGGATGTTGTGTAGAACTGGATTCAAAAAAGAATTATATAAATTCATGGAGGATGGGTCCATCAATGGATATTAGCCAAGATGGTGAGAGATGCACCCCCGTCCTCTGCGTGACCCTAAGCCTCTGACTGCCAGATGCTGGGAGTGGGCAACAGGGGTGGATCACTCACTCAATAATGACCCGATTCAGTCCATTTCCTTTGAAGTGCCTAATCTCAGAAAAGAGGATCCTGGGCTAGATGGATCAATCGCCTGACCTAGTGTGGCCATTTTTACATTATGTTTATCAGTTTCGCTCTTGTCGATCTCAATACAGTTATTAACTCTACTGTTATTAACTTTTTTTATACACGAACTGAGATAAAACCAAGTCACTGAGATCAGTTGGTGGCAAGCAGAACCATTGTTTGATCTCCAAGTTTATAATATGTCAGATGACACCAAGCTTGGTTTTAGGAACCCTCTTCAGCATGACTGTCTAGCTGTGTGTGTTCCCTTGAGAGACGGTTAGTAAGTTAGTCCCCGGAGAGACGGTTAGCCTGTGCCGGTTTTGGGGAGAGGGTTTCAGGGGATTGGAGTGCAGGAGGGGGTGAGGGGGTCTCGGGGGAAGATTGTTGCAGGATAAGATTTGACCTAGGGTAGGTGTTTGGGCAACGGATATGACTGCTCGGTGCAGTCTATATCCCTTTGTTCTAGTGTCCACATTGATGCTTAAGTTAAATATGCTCCTTCAATAGTATTTGCTGTATATATATTGAGAGCAAGAATATCTTCCCTCAGCCTTCTTTCGGTTAGACTAAGCGAAACCAAGGTCTCTGATTAATGAGGTAGTTTTTCCATTCCTCGGATTATCATACCATCCTTTGTCTGCACCTATTCCAGTTTGAATTAAACTTTTTTAAACATGGGAGATCACAATTTTACATAGTATTCCAAAAGAGTTCTCACCTGTGCCTTCTATTGTACTAGTGTTTGCTTTGTCAAAAATAAGTTATTCTCTCAAAGAGGGACATCAGGTTGGTCTAACTTTTCTAAAACTATGTTGTATTTTAGCCCAATTGCCATTAACCTCCATGTCCTTAACAACTTACATACAATTGAGGTCTATAGTATCCTGAATCACTTTTGTTCTCTTTCTTAAAAATAGAAATTATATTAGTGTTTCTCCAGTCGTAATGAATGAGCCCCAAGTTTACAGATTCGATTTTTAAAGTTTGCTCTTTTGAAATCAGTTGTAGTTTAACAGTTCTGATCGTTTTATAAATCACTGCCAAACTTTCTACCCTCAGCCAAAGTGTTTAATTTCAGACCCTTGTGTTACGGTAAAATTCAAAGCTTCCATTAGGGAAAATAAATAGTAGTACTATTGTAAACATAATTTGAATGTGTTCAAATAATTATTTGAGATTGTTTTCTATTAATCTGTTCTAATACTTGCACTACGGCTACTACTTCCGCTTTTCCTTGTTTGTACTGAAAATTGTCTTTTATATTACTGTTTTAATGACATAGAATCATAGAAGATTAGGGTTGGTAGAGATCCCAGGAAGTCATCTAGTGCAATCTCCTGCTCAGACCAGGACCAACACCAATTAAATTTTTCCAGCCAGGGCTTTCTCAAGCCAGGACTTAAAAGCTTCTAAGAAAGGAGAGTCCACCACGTCCGTATGTGATCCTTTTCAATACTTCATCATTGTCCAAATAAAACAGAGTATCTGAATAACGAACGTAGATCTCCCCACTGTAACTTGAGACCATTGCTTCTTGTTCGGTCAAATTTCACCACTGAGGACAGCCGAGCTCCATCCTTTTTGGAACACCCTTTCAGGTAGTTGAAAGCAGCTATCAAATCTCCACTCACTCTTCTCTTCTGCAGACTAAATAAACTCAGTTCTCTCAGCCTCTCCTCATAAATCATGTGCCCTCCTATAAATCATCATAATTTTCGTTGCCCTCTGCTGGACTCTCCATTTTGGCCACAACCTTTCTGTTGTGGGGGACCAAAACTAGTTACAATACTCCAGGTGTAGCCTCAGAAGAGCCGAACAGAGGGGAATAATCACTTCCGTCGATGTGCTCGAAATGCTTCTCTTAACGCCGCCCAAGATGCCGTTAGTCTTCATGACAAGAAGGGCAGAGTGTTGACTCATAGCCATCTTCTCGTCCACCGTAATCCCCAGATCTATTCTGCAGCTAATCAATCACCATGCTGTAGCACTGCTTAAAAGTATTTGGTCCTAAGTGCACGACGCTCCACTTATCCTTGTTGAACCTAATCAATTTTCTTTTGGGCCAATACTCCAAGTGTTCTATGTCACAGTAGATCCTATCCTTATTATCCATAATATCTACCACTCTTCCCAATTTAGTGTAACCTGCAAACTTGCCGAGGGTGCAATTAATCCCCTCCTGCAGATCATTAATGAAGATATTGAGCAAAACTGGCTCCACTACCGACACTTGGGGCTCTCCGCTTGATACCGTTTGCCAAATAGACATGGAGCCCAACAATCTAGCCAGCATTCTAGTCGCCTTTTAGTCCATTCATCCAAGCCTTACTTCTCTAACTTGGCAAGAATACTGTGGGAGACCATATCAAAAGCTTTGGTAGTCTTCTCTAAGGCATATCTCTGAATATCAAGTGACACACTTTAGTTCCTCATAATCTGATTTACCGTCAGATTGTTTTTCCCATATTGTTGGCTATGAGAAATCACCACGGAATATGTCCTGAATAGCAAAAAAGGGAAAGTATCCTAGTCGTTGTCCACACTGCCACTTTACAGCGCTGCAAGTTTCTCGTTCAGGGGAGTGAAACACCCACCCCGAGCGCTGCAAGTTTACAGACGTGGCAGAGCTCTCTCCCAGAGCTGGTGTTGCGACTACACTAATCAGACCTAAATGGTGAGCAGAAAATAGTTGCCCAAAAAATACTCACCCAGGTAAACAAGTTTACCCCACTAATCACCAGTTTTTCGCCTCCAGGAGCGGGAGGGGGAGTGAGCGTTTGTTGGGGAAGCTGCTTCTGTTGGTGGACCCCATCATCGTGATGATGTGGTTTGGGAGATGGCCTGGGGGGGCAGGCACAAAAGCCAGCTCAAAATGCAATGCAGGGACGCAATTACCCGCTCTCAATTGAGGTGAAATTTTTGGCATCTTCAGAGTAGGCGGGTGGTGGTGCTGCAACCTGTCTACTGACTCCTGGGAAAATACAGCCGATGGAGCCTGCTGAGGAGGAGATTCTGGTGGAACTATTGTTTTTGCAGCTCCCCCAGCCCCATTGGAGGAGCATTTTGTGCAGGAAGCGGCCGGTGAGGTCCCCGTGTGTCCTCCCAGTTAATGCCGAGGTCAAGATTTCTCTCTTTGCAATCGAGAACCTCCTGGAGAGATTGGAAGAGATCGGGCCTTCATTCTCATGCCACCTGACTCAGAAAGAGACAACTGTATCTCGAAAGGCTTTACTTGGGGCACTATTTCGGTGCCCCCCCATGCTCTTTGTACAATCTTGCAAACACCCCTTTGCCCTGGTCCTAGCCCAGGATGTTGCCTCTGGCTTGGTGCCCATTGAAGTGATGGCACTTCCTGGTGCCAAGTGGCTGGGTGCTGGGCCTCCTGTGGTGTCCTCCATGGAGGTAGAATGGTTCAGTCCCAAGCCCATTTATAAGTTGGAGGATATAAACCCCCTTGCGGATACCCAATCCTTGGTCAATAGGGGCCGATCCTGTTAAGGTGGCGCCGGCCCCCAGCATAGAATTCCTCAGTCCCAGCACTGGGACCGAGGTAGTTGGGTCCATGAGTTCTGTTGTGACTGCCATGGTGGTGTTGCCCCCGGGAATGTCTTACCTGGGGGACTATTACTCTCATCCATAACTCCTGCGGAAACCCTCCATTGCCATCTGAGGGGGGGGGCGTGAGTTCCGGCAGGCAGTGTCTGTTTTTCCCCCTCCCACTTTCCTCCCTCTGAGGCTGCTTATTATCTCTGGCCATGCAGGGGATGCTGAACCCGGGTAGTCCAGGAGGTTTAATACTGGGCCTGCACATCAGTCGATGTGGAAGGAGCAGAGGAGTTGTCCCTCCTAGGGAGCCAGCGCACATATAATCTCATGGACCTGACTGAGGATATGTGGGAATACATGCGCCCTATTGAGTTCACTGATTTCTGGGCCCCCACTTTGCTGTGGTATGAGCTGTGCCAGTTTCTGGAGGCTGTATGTGGGAGAAAGGTGCAACTCGCTCTCAATCATTAATCCTGTAATTAAATTTTTAAGGAGAGAGCAAAGATAAAAAGGGACAGCAAGTAAAACAGCACCAGTGTGCCTGCGACTTTCCCAATGTAGTTAAAGAGTAGAACGTGAGCTGTTGCACAGTGTTGGCGGCAACAAGGGCCGGGTTCAAAATACAGGGATTCCGCTTAACACTACAAAATGGAACCAGCTCAAGCCTCCACCCAGTAATCTGTGAAAATTTAACCACTCCCCGAGACCCACTAGAGGCAATACAGCTCCACTTGCACACACTGAGTCTGTGTATAACAAATGACATCGTCTATTAAAAGGGAAGGGGACCAAGCATTCATTTGGGAAAACGTCACAACCATATTAAAAAAAAAGTGATCATAAGCCAATTCAGGGCCACAGGGCAGTGTCTTTTGCCTCAGTTTCCCATCTTGTGGCGTGGAAGTAAGAGAAGACAGGCCAAGACGTGTTGGCAGGTGGTGTCGGAGAGAAGGCTTTGGATTCTTTGACCATGGGATGGTGTTCCATGAAGGAGGAGTGCTAGGCAGAGACGGGCTCCACCTTACGAAGAGAGGGAAGAGCATCTTTGCGAGCAGGCTGGCTAACCTAGTGAGGAGGGCTTTAAACTAGGTTCACCGGGGGAAGGAGACCAAGCCCTGAGGTAAGTGAGAAAGAAGGATACCGGGAGGAAGCACAGGCAGGAATGTCTGTGAGGGGAGGGCTCCTGCCTCATACTGAGAATGAGGGGCGATCAGCAGGTTATCTCAAGTGCTTATATACGAATGCACAAAGCCTTGGAAACAAGCAGGGAGAACTGGAGGTCCTGGTGATGTCACGGAATTATGACGTGATTGGAATAACAGAGACTTGGTAGGATAACTCACATGACTGGAGTACTGTCATGGGTGGTTATAAACTGTTCAGGAAGGACAGGCAGGGCAGAAAAGGTGGGGGAGTAGCACTGTATGTAAGGGAGCAGTATGACTGCTCAGAGCTCCGGTACGAAACTGCAGAAAAACCTGAGTGTCTCTCTGTCATAAATATAAGGGGAAGGGTAAACCCCTTTGAAATTCCTCCTGGCCAGGGGAAAGCTCCTCTCACCTGTAAAGGGTTAAGAAGCTAAAGGTAACCTCGTTGGCACCTGACCAAAATGACCAATGAGGGGACAAGATACTTTCAAAAGCTGGGAGGAGGGAGAGAAACAAAGGGTCTGGGTCTGTCTGTATGCTGCTTTTGCCAGAGACAGAACAGGAATGGAGTCTTAGAACTTTTAGTAAGTAATCTAGCTAGGTATGTGTTAGATTATGATTTCTTTAAATGGCTGAGAAAAGAATTGTGCTGAATAGAATAACTATTTCTGTCTGTGTATCTTTTTTGTAACTTAAGGGTTTGCCTAGAGGGGTTCTCTATGTTTTTGAATCTAATTACCCTGTAAGATATCTACCATCCTGATTTTACAGGGGGGATTTCTTTATTTCTATTTACTTCTATTTACTATTTCTATTTATTTCTATTTCTATTTTCTATTAAAAGTTTTCTTGTAAAAAACTGAATGCTTTTCCATTGTTCTCAGATCCAAGGGTTTGGGTCTGTGGTCACCTATGCAAATTGGTGAGGCTTTTTATCCAACATTTCCCAGGAAAGGGGGGGTGCAAGTGTTGGGAGGATTGTTCATTGTTCTTAAGATCCAAGGGTCTGGGTCTGTAGTCACCTAGGGAAATTGGTGAGGCTTTTTACCAAACCTTGTCCAGGAAGTGGGGTGCAAGGTTTTGGGAAGTATTTTTGGGGGAAAGACGCGTCCAAACAGCTCTTCCCCAGTAACCAGTATTAGTTTGGCGGTGGTAGCGGCCATTCCAAGGACAACGGGTGGAATACTTTGTACCTTGGGGAAGTTTTGACCTAAGCTGGTAAAGATAAGCTTAGGAGGTTTTTCATGCAGGTCCCCACATCTGTACCCTAGAGTTCAGAGTGGGGGAGGAACCTTGACACTCTGGATTAAGTTTAGAAGTGTGAGCAACAAGAGTGATGTAGTGGTGGGAGTCTGCTATAGACCACCGGATCACGGGGGATGAGGTGGATGAGGCTTTCTTCCGGCAGCTCGCAGAAGCTACTAGATCGCACGCCCTGGTTCTCATGGGTGACTTTAATTTTCCTGATATCTGCTGGGAGAGCAATAGAGCAGTTTTTGGAAACCTTAGGGGACAATTTCCTGGTGCAAGTGCTAGAAGAGCCAACTGGGGGGGGGGCGCTTTTCTTGACCTCCTGCTCACAAAAGGGGAAGAATTAGTAGGGGAAGCAAAAGTGGATGGGAATCTGGGAGGCAGTGACCATGAGTTGGTTGAGTTCAGGATCCTGACCCAGGGAAAAAAGGTAAGCAGCAGGATATGGACCCTGGAGTTCAGGAAAGCAGACTTCGACTCCCTCAGGGAACGGATGGGTAGGATCGGCTGGGGGACTAACATGAAGGGGAAAGGAGTCCAGGAGAGCTGGCTGTATTTCAAGGAATTCCTGTTGAGGTTACAGGGACAAACCATCCCTATGTGTCAAAAGAATAGTAAATACGGCAGGCGACCAGCTTGGCTTAATGGCAAATCCTAGCGGATCTTAAGCATAAAAAAGAAGCTTACAAGAAGAGGAAGATTGGACATATGACCAGGGAAGAGTATAAAAATGTTCCTGGGGCATGTAGGAATGAAATTAGGAGGGCCAAAAAGAACCTGGAGCTGCAGCTAGCGAGAGATCCATGGGGCCGGACGAGTTGCATCCGACAGTGCTAAAGGAATTGGCGGCTGTGATTGGAGAGCCGTTGGCCATTATCTTTGAAACTCGTGGCGAACGGGGGAAGTCCCAGATGACTGGAAAAAGGCTAATGTAGTGCCAATCATTAAAAAGAAAATGAGTACTTGTGGCACCTTAGAGACTAACCAATTTATTTGAGCATGAGATTTCGTGAGCTACAGCTCACTTCATCGGATGCATCCGATGAAGTGAGCTGTAGCTCACGAAAGTTCATGCTCAAATAAATTGGTTAGTCTCTAAGGTGCCACAAGTACTCCTTTTCTTTTTGCGAATACAAACTAACTCGGCTGTTACTCTGAAACCAATCTTTAAAAAAGGTGAAGAAGGAGGATCCTGGGAGCTACAGGCCAGTCAGCCTCACTTCAGTCCCCCGAAAAAATCATGGAGCAGGTCCTCAAGGAATTAATCCTGAAGCACTTACATGAGAGGAAAGTGATCAGAAACAGTCAGCATGGATTCACCAAGGGAAGGTCATGCCTGACTAATCTAATTGCCTTCTATGATGAGATTACTGGTTCTGTGGATGAAGGGAAAGCAGTGGATGTATTGTATCTTGACTTTAGCAAAGCTTTTGACACGGTCTCCCACAGTATTCTTGTCAGCAAGTTAAAGAAGTATGGGCTGGATGAATGCACTATAAGGTGGGTAGAAAGGTGGCTAGATTGTCGGGCTCAACTGGTAGTGATCAATGGCAGATGAATGTCAATGCTGATAAGTGCAAAGTAGTACAAAATGCAAAATATACTAACTACATGTACAAAGTTGGCTATTAACACTCAAGAATGAAACTATCATAATGCCACTATATAAAATCATGGTCACCCACACCTTCAATACTGTGTGCAGTTATGGTCACCTCATCTCAAAAAATTTATATTAGAATTATGAAACGTACAGAGTAAGGCAAAAAAGAAAACTGATTAGGTCGATGGAAGTTTTCACAGGGGCAGAGACTGTGCCCGGTTCTGGTTATTCCATTTAAAAAATGGAATCTGAGAACTGAAAAACATAAAGAGGAAAAAAAGAGAAATGATTAAGGGGATGGAGTAGTTTCCATGCCCGGCGAGATTAAAAGGACTAGGATTGCTCATTTTAGAAACACCAGGAAGGCATATAGATTTATAAAATTATGACAGGTGTGAAGGAAGTGAATAGATAAGTGTCATTTACCTCTTCATATAACAAGAGGGTGTGACATTCCCCTGGTGTTATTCGGACCAGTGATCTGCTAGGTCTCTCTCCAAACCTGAACTCTGGGAGCCAGCCTTACCGTCCTCTGCTGTGAGAACCCGCACTCCTGGGTTGTTTACGCACAGCCTCTGGCATGTAAGCTGCTCCTTGAATTGGGCAACCGAATGACACTAGCCAATATCGCTGGTCCCAGACACAACCCTAGAAACCTCTGTCTTGCCGTCTCCAGTTATGCCCGCTGGATGCTGCAAACTTACATGAATTCATCAATTTAACAAGAAATTGATATGTACCAGGCTTGTTATCCTAATGGGGGGGGGGGGTCTCTGACATGCTTCAAACCAAACACACTGCTTCAGGTAGAATAAACAAACAGTTTTATTAATTTTAAAGATAGATTTTTTAAATGATTTCCCTTGCCTTGCTCCACTCAGAATATTTTTCAGGATCAAAATGACAAAGTTCTACTAGGAGTTACAATGAATCTTAATTTCCCTGCAGACAAAGGAGTGGAACCCATAATGGTGAAGCTCACTATTTCCTCTTATTTCAGACAGCGATTGATGCATTTTCTTCTTTTTCTCGAGAAAATCTTTTCTTTTAAGAAGTGGAAAAGTGGAGTGAATAGTAGCATAACCCATCCCTTCATTATTTTGTTCACCAATTAGCCCTAATTTCCAATACACCAATTTGAGTTCATTGGAGACTGATCCCAAACTTCTTTTGTTTACCTGGTATGATCATAAAACAGTCCTCGACTTTTGTCAGGAGGCCCTTTTGTTTATAATAATTCAGTCTTTTGATCTCCTTCTTGTACCTTTTCCCCATGAACATTTTTTTATCGGTCATTCTGGTATAGTTTTCGCTGAGCTCACAGCTAGTGTAAACTCCCACCTGTTTCTACACAAGGAACAGAGGCAGATTATTTTAAGCCTGGCCTGAGAATCTGCAAAACACAAAGAGAAAGAGAACTATTTGTGTAGCACAAAGTCAGAACCTTCCCCAGCAAATGTCAAGGAAAAGTATGACGTAAAATTATGACATTACAGGGTGCAATCCAGACGACTGATGCGCTGTGTCACCACGGCCTTAGCGATTTCAACCTGCGTCATTCACCATCAGCCTTCCAGCACGCAGATCTCACCTTGTGTGTAGCCACAGCCCTGACCCCAGCAGCCTGTCAGCACACTCCAGTCACACTCTTTTCCACCAATCTTGGATATCACTTGCAGGATAACCACAACACTCCCAGATTTTCCCCCAAACCCTTTCCTGAACAGGCTAGATAAGCTTCGGTCCATTGCCACTGTTAAGGCTGAATCCCGACTCTGTCACTCCGAATGCAGAATTGGGGCCCTCAATGATATAAATATTAATAGTTTTCAATCTCAGGTTGTATTAAACTCCCAAATTTGCACGTTTTCTCTGACTTTGGCTTGGTAAATGCTGCCATCATCCAAATGCAACAAAACGTCCTCTGAACCCAGAAAGGGGCACTTGGAAATTGCTTCCTGTGGGGTACCATCAAGCTCTTTCACACCCCCGTGGGAAAGAGCTGAGATAAGAAACAATGGAAATTAGTTGTGGCTACGAGCTAATCAAACAACATGCACAAATCTCTTAGTACACCAAAAATCCAATCCTATTCTTAAAGAAGGTAAATTTTATTAAAAACAAAAAGAAAGAAAATACTTAAGACTTTTGCTAGACTTTAAAACAGCAATTCTGACGATCAGAGGGAGCTATTCCCCTTTATTTATCACAGACGCTCCCTGCAGATCAATATACAACAGGTTACCACCTTCATTGGACTTACCCAAACAATTCACAACACTGGCTCACTTTTGATTAAAGAATAAAACAAGTTTATTTACCTGCAAAGAGGAAGATTTTAAATGAGTAGAAGTATAGGTGATTAAGCTCGGCAATTGTTCCAAAGAAATAAGGATAATTGCTGTCTAAACTTAACAAAGTAGACTTGGTTCAAGATGAACTTCTTGCCACATGTTCCTAGATAGGTAACTGACTAATTTAGCATGCTATCTGCTCTCCTAGTGCAAAGATTGTTTCTTTGGTCTACTTCGGTGAAAGACAGAGAGCTGGATAGGGAGCACTAGCTTGGGTTGTTTTTTTCTTTTATAGTTTAATCTCTCTATGAAATGCATTTGGCTTAGTGTTACCCCCTAGACATAGTTTATTTCCCTGTGAGGACGGAAACAAGGAATTTGGTGATGAAAGAAGTTCTATGCCGTTGTTTGTTGAAATGCAGATTTCCCTTTTCTCCAACTTGCTTTCTCAATGATCTTTTGTACTACATATACGTAAATTGAGATTAAATACTCCTTAGTTTTTTAGAGATATATTGGTATTTCACATTTATTCAATAAATGCTTTTGTGCAACTGTTTTCCAGCCTGTGGACAGCTTGAAAACCATTCATTGTATAAGTTACTTAGCATATTCAATATTTTAGGCTGTAAAGTTTAGCATGGCTATAACTGCCAGTAACAGGGCTTACTGGGCCCCTTTAAGACGGCTTGCTTCCTCTCAACCTGTTACTCGGTCTTTGCCTTTTAAGGTAAGGGAATGATTGGAACTGTAGTTAACCCAATGAGAGTTCAGGCATCAGACGGAAAGTAGTGACTGCAGGAGCACTATAGACCTGACAGTCTTTTCTCAGAACTGGTGGAGCTCTGGATAGGGAAATGGATGATCATGATCCATGATTAGGGCTCCTAGGTGTACAGCTATTTGTAGCATTTGTGGGGCTGGTCATGGAGGAGCCAAAGACATGGTGACTCAGACTTTTGCTGAAAAATGGAACCTAAGCTGGGTGAACAATGGCTGGAGGGAATGGCTTAGAGATGCCTAGTGAGAAAGAGTGGCACAGTGAAAAAGAGCCTTAAGAGATACCAAGACTGAGGAGAAGCCTCAGGTTGAGAGGGTCTCCATTATAACTGTGGGGATATCTTGGAGTATTACTGAATCAGACACCGAGTCTGCTTTTTGACAATAGACTTGTTTTGAAACACGTCTGGTCAAACCCCTAACTGAGCAGGACAAAATGAGCCATGGATAAGCTGCCTCCTGGGATGGCGCTAAACTGATTAGCGCTCTTCCACGACACTTATTCAGGACAAAGGATGCTGGGCTCTGATCTCTGGGAGAAGATGGGAGCAGGCTCAAAAACAAAAGTGCAGAAGAAAAGCAGACAGGAAATCTTAGTGCGAGTTCAACTTTTTACTTACTTCCCTTCCACCATGCATTCTGTTCTAGATGAGTATGTGGGCCCCAATCTTAAAACATCTGCTTTCCTGTCCAAGGGAGACTAAAAGACAAACTATAATCAGTCAGGTTTTTTGATCGTCTGTAGCGGACTTTATATTATTCATTTTTGCAATATTCAGACAAAGTAGGGGGATTTGCAAAGGGCTATTTTGAAAGGCACAATCACATCTCTATTTAGAGTCTGTTGGCACCTTAAAGACTAACTGATTTATTTGTGTATAAACTTTTGTGGGTTAAAAAAAAAACACTTCTTCAGGTGCATGGAGTAAAAATTACAGATACAGGCATAAACATGTATTGGTACATGAAGAGAAGGGAGTTACCTTACTAGTGGAGAACCATGTTTACAGGGACAATTCACTCAGGGTGGACGTTGGTCCTCCCCCAGTAACTGATGAGGAGGTGTAAATAGCAAGAGAGGGAAAATTGCTTTTGTAGTGAGCCAGTCACTCCCAGTCCCTATCCAAGCCCAAATTGAGGGTGTCAAGTTTGCAAATGAGTTAGTAGCGCTGCAGTTTCTCGTTGAAGACTGTTTTTGAAGTGTCTATTTTTGGACAATGGCTATTTTTAAATCTATTAATTAATCTTCAGGGAGTTGGTGTTCTACGTCTAAGGAGTTAAGATGCTCATATAACCTGCTTAACACCTGACCAAGAGGACAGCTATGGGAAGAAGATCCTTTCAGATCTGTGGGGGAAGTTTTGTTTTGTGGTCTCTTTGTAGCTTGGACAGAGACGGATCAGCGTAGGAAAAACCATCTCCTGAAACCCTACCTGAAATAAGCATCCGAGTTTACAAAAATTGTAAGTAATAGCAAGGAAATGCATTAGTTTATCTTTTGTTTTAGCGTCTGAATTTTCCCTGTGCTAAGCGGGAGGTTTTTTTGTTGTTTTTTTTTTTGTAACTTCAAAGTTTTGCCTAGAGGGGAATCCTCTTCATCTGGTTGATTTGCCAGACCAATAACCAAAGTGGTGACAAACTATGTGAAAAGTCAGCAAAACACCATGGCATCAAAACAGATGGCATCAAAATGCGAGAAAAAATGCAAGAAAACTTTTGTTACAAAGAGAGTTTTAGAAGTACTTAATGATGCTGTTAAGAATGCTGGAGACACAATAAAGTTTATGCAAACAAATATGGCTGTCATATCAAACTTTCTATTTAAACAAGACATACAACACTCTAAAAGCTGGAAGTTAATGTTAAGTGCATTAATATTAAGTTGGACACGTGTTCTGAACAAGACTAGCAAATGCTCGCTAGCTTTCTGCAAGAAATGCAACTAATTAGTTAGAAGCTTCTGTGCAACAGTGAAAAACTGAGTAGTTGAAAGAGTGAACAACTTTCTTACCATATTAAAAAAATCGTATACATGGCTGACGAAGGCACTGAAACAAACATCTTACTATTGAGTTAATTATCATTATCAAGAAATTATCAAGATATTATCTTGATGTCACTTGATAGGCCAGTAGATACATTTCTAGATGTTCAATTTATAGAAGACACTTAGGCTGCCTCCGTGACAATCTACATCTTAGAGGAATTAAATTCTTGTAAATTTACCCCCCAAACTGATGTCTACTTGTGCATTTTATGGCGGTGCAAACTTCTCTGGAAGACATGGTGGAGTACAAACTTTATTCAGAGAAAAGTAGAACCCTAATTTCTCCCATACACACGACACTTGCTATCTTAACGTCAGTTCCTGGAAAAATAATAGAGCAAATGATTAACCAATAAGTTTGCAAACACCAAGAAGATAACAACGTTTAAAGTAACAGTCAACAAGGAAGTTTCTTGCACAAAGTGTATCAAACCCAACCTTTACTAAGGCTTTTTGACACTATCTTGCATGACCTTCTCATAAACATACTAGGGGTATACAAGTTAGATGGACCTGTTATAAGGTGACTGTATAACTGATTGGAAAAGCATTTCAAGAAAGTAGTTTTCAGTGGTTCATAATCAATGTGGAAGGGCAAATCAAATGGGGCCGGAAGGGATAAGTCCTGGTCTATTCAATAGCTTCACAAACGATTCAGATAATGGCACAGAGAGTACACGAATAAATTTTGGACAAATTTATTTATTTGGACAAATTCTGGACAAACTGGAGAAATGGGCTGAAGAAAATAGGATGAACTGCAATAAGCACAAATGCAAAGTACTGCATTTAGGAAGTAACAATCATGCACACATACAAAATGGGAAATGACTGCCTAGTGTCTTGGCAAAATTAATCACCAGTTGTGTTTGGATCGGAACAAACCTGAGGTTCCTTTATTCAAGCATGCGCATATAGCCGGAGCTGCTCTGGAGTACACAGAAAATGCAGTTGTTTATATTGCTGAAAACCACAATTTGTTAAACATTTCCTTTAACAGCATTTTCCTTATTTGGCATATAGTGCAAGCCTTAACAATAGCTTTGCTTTACTTGTAGTTAAGCAAAAAGAAGCTATTCCTGTTATATCTAGGTGTTTTCTTTACTGTTAATTTTTTAAAAAAACTTCTAGATGTTATGGTTACATTTCTTAACCTGTGTTGTTTGCAATAACCCATTAAAGGAATTTTCCACACTCTCTTAGGCCTAGAAGTTTAGTCTTACTAGTTTTTCATTTACACTTGGAAGGAGTGCTGCGGAAAGGGATCTGGGAGTCATAGCGGATCACAAGCTAAATATGAGTAAAAAAGCAAGTATCATTCTGAGATGTATTAGTAGGAGTGTTGTAAGGAAGACATAAGAAGTAATTCTGCTTTTCTTCTCTGATTAGGCCTTAGTTTGAGTACTGTGTCCACTTCTAGGAGCCACATTTCAGAGGGATGTGGCTAGATTGGAGAAAGTACTAAAGAGAGCAACAAAAATGACTAAAGAGCTTGAAAACATGACCTATGAGTAAATTTTGAAAAAATGGGTTTTGTTTGTTTAGCAGAAGAGAAGGCTGAGGAAATGACATAACAGTTTTCAAAAACATAAAAAGATATTACCTAGAGGCGGTAGAAAAATTGTTCTTGTTAACCGCTGAAGCTAGGCCAAGAAGCAATGGGCTTAAATTGCAGCAAGGGAGGTTTAGGACATTAGGAAAAAAATTTCTAAGGATAATTAAGCACCGGAATAAATTGCTTGGGGAGGTTGTGGAATCGCCATCAGTGGACGTTTTTAAGAGCGGGTTAGATAGTCAGCTGTCAGGGATGGTCCTGCATTGAGCACAGGGGACTGGAGGCTACCTCACAGGGTCCCTTCCAGTCCTAGGATTCTATGAGCTACTCAACTAGATCTAGTACTAGCTGCAGAATCCTCAAAAGACATTAAAAGCCATAAATTTAATATCTTCATTACTTTTTTTCCCCAAAAAGAATCCAAAAAGATTGAACAGTAGAAGAGCTTGGAAAAAGTAGAAGACTCTCTGAGACTGAAGATGAAATTAATCCAACCAGAGAAAATCCTCTGGCTTTCTCATAAGTGACGGATGTTGTCTCACAATTACTATTACTGTCTTTGTAAAGTATGTACCAAGATGAGACAGATATAAATAGTGAGGCTGGTGGATTACTTTTCCTACTATGTTCCGAGAAGACAATCGCCAGTCTCTTTCTTGTAAAACTACTGTTGAAATCACTTGGGTCATTAAACAATGTCATTCAGGCATGTGCGACAACAAAAGTAGATCTTTGTCAGCAGCAGATGCTACACTATCCATTGAACTCATTCTAGAACGAGCAAAGACTTCAGTCCGGAAGTTGACTAATGACTGCACTTATACTGAATCCTTAAGTGAAGAGGACGAGAAATATTTGTTAAGCCAGCTGAAAAAATACAAACTTGATTCTTATATCAGCGACTTCTGGATTCTACTCATCACTATGTAGCGTGCCTTTCTTATAAAGTTGCCTTTCTTATAAAACACCTGCAGTTGCGTGGAGAGAGGCACTACTGACAATGAGCATGTGATCAGAACAGAATAGAGAATTTGAAAACAGACTGGACAGTCGTATTATGAATTAGCGAGGATTTGACTTCAACTTACTTTTTATCATTACTAGTGGTTTGACACAATCTTTGTATTATGTTTCCTGGGATGAAAGAAGCAGGAATTCATGTCTTCTTAGTCCCATTCACAAGCGCTACATCTAAGCAGTCTTAGTCATCACTGAGAAGAATTTTGTTTTCTCAGAGAAGTTGCTTTGTGCCTGATCATGTTCATGAACTGATGAGCATATTTAAGGACTGGAAATACTGGACACCTAAAAAACCACCAAAGATGAAACAACTGCATTTGAGAAATTCATTAACAGAGAAACGACAACAGGAAACCGAGGAGGTAGCTGTGGTGCTTCCTAGAAGGCTTGAGTAGCCAACTCTACTTTGTGTGATGATTTTAAAACGTAAGTTAAATCTAATAAAATGGTTATGTAACATTTTTCAGTTTTTACTATGGTGACATACAGCCCACCTTTGCCCTCATGGAGTCTGTCACTATATGTTTTCTAATCCTTTAATCAGTCTCATGATTATTCTTTGAATTGTCTCCAATTTATCAACATCCGTCTTGATTTGTGGACATCAGAAATCGTCAGATAATTCTGGGAGATTTGCAGTAGCATCAACTACAGAGGTAAAATAGCCTCTATACTCTTACTCAAGTTTCCCATTTATGCATCTCATGAATCATACTGGGAGCTTATGTTCAGACTATTATCCCCAAATCTTTTTCACTGCTTCCAAGGATAGTGTCCTCCACCTTGCAGGTATGGCCCACATTCTTTGTTTCCAGATATAGACAGTTACATTTCACCATATTAAATTGTAAGTTGTTTGCTTGTGTGCCTTTAAAAAAGTGCCCATGAGAGTGAGTTTGTGTGTGTGGTTTTTGGAAGGGGGTGAGGGAGTGAGAGAACCTGGATTTGTGCAGGAAATTGCCCACCTTGATTATCATATACATGGTGAAGAGAGTGGTCACTTTGGATGGGCTACTACCAGCAGGAGAGTGAGGTTGGGGGCGGAGCGGAGGGTGAGAAAACCTGGATTTGTGCTGGAAATGGCCCAACTTGATGATCACTTTAGATAAGCTATTACCAGCAGGACAGTGGGGCGGGAGGAGGTATTGTATCATGGTCTCTGTGTGTATATAATGTCTTCTGCAGTTTCCACGGTATGTATCCAATGAAGTGAGCTGTAGCTCACGAAAGTTCATGCTCAAATAAATTGGTTAGTCTCTAAGGTGCCACAATTACTCCTTTTCTTTTTGCGAATACAGACTAACACGGCTGTTACTCTGAAACCTAGATTTCTCTTTTAACACTGTCTGCAGTGACTAAAGAGCAAGAGTGACCAACTTCGGGGCAGACTGTTAGGAAGCAGCGCACAATTCCCAAATTAGCCGTGAGTTTTAGGCTTAGATTTCATCAAACAATTACCAGAAATGAACTCCTCAGGCACTATAACAGCCTTAACAGGACTCACAGACAATCTCCTGGGGTACTCCGCTCTGTCTCACCACCTAGGTGAGCCTACATTTGTGATAGCTGGTCCCTTACACCAAGGTTCACAGCACTGTTCAGGATATTCCCAATCCCAAAGCACCATTCACTTACCTCAGGGCCAATGCACCTTAGATCTCACACCAGACAACACTAGTAGCCAATCCTATAATAAACTATATGAAGAGTTATTTAAATAAGAATTATTTACAAGGATTTAAATACGTAAACATATGAGTTCCAATTGTAATTTTCAAAAACTATCAGACGAGTCTATAATAAGCAAGCTTTATATGTTTTTTAAAGCTACCCCAGGATAAGCAGCTGGGGATTTGTTGCTTATACCTAGAAAACCCTTGCACTCAGCGTCCAAGAAAATACCAAATTCCTTTTGTTTGGGGTTTTTAGTCCTTCCTTACATGTGCAAAGTCAGCTGATGGGAGGCATCCACTTTCATGACTCCTCCTGAGTGGTGAGGGGAAAGCACAGCACCATATGTGTTCTGTCCTCTTTAATGTCCTACAACAAACAGTCTCTCTGGTATCAATGACTTCTCCTGTTGGGCTTATACCTTACTGCTGAATCACTGTTATTACAGTTGGCGAGCAATACGGAAAAGAATGTCAAAAAACAGAGTCAGGAAAAGAAAACTGTGGAAGAGACAAAAAAACACAAAAAAACCAGAAACCCTCAGAAATACTAGCTGGAAACAAAAAGTAAAAGAAAATAGAGCGGAAAAGAAAAACAGTTACAACTCTCTGCTGCCGTTTTATTGAATTCAGTGTATTTCGTTTTGAATTAAGAAGAGAAAGTCCATGTGAGTGGGGAGACGAAGAAGAGGGGAATATAGAAGAGAGGAAAGGGGGCGAAGGATAAGAAGCATAATGGGAAAAGGAGGAAAGGAAGGGGAAAGAAGGGGGGTAGTGCGTGGTAAGCGGGTGAATGGAGACACAGTCTTGGGCTGGGGAGGGCTATTGAGGAGGAGGAGCATGTCTTTAGATGTCTTTAGATGTTGATGCAGCACACATGGATCAGAAATAGTAGGATCAATGGCAGAGTTAAGGAAGAAAGGACAAATTACAGAGCTCCTGGGGCCTGATTCTCCGGGTCCAAGCAATTACATCAGTGCACCATGGGTGTAATTGGTAGGAGATATTAAAGACAGAGGTTATAACTATGTTCCACTGACATAAATAACTGCAAAATGTGCAGGGCTATATGGAATGTGCATCTTAATGCTGATACATTTAAGGTTTGTCCGAAAGTAAAGACTTGGGATATGCAGAAGGGTAGACCAGAGGTAACCACCTGTACAGCTGGAGTCTGTGAGGACAAGGCTGCAGTATGCTAGAGGATGGCAGGTTTTTTCAAAGCACTTGACAATTTTATAATCTGCATCTGAAAGGTAGCTGCTATCAGTGAATCTGGGCAGCCTGCAGTGGGAGGAAACCCCATATTGCCATCATGTGGCCTTGCTCTAGACTGGCCAAGGTAGGACAGGAAAGAGAGGAACCGTCCCACAGGCCTGGCGCTATCTCCTGGTGCCTTGGGCTGCTGGAGAAGTGAAACAACAGATCAAAATAAACAAGAAGAGAAAAAAACAGCAAATACTGACTGTGAAAAGACTATAGAAAGTTAGAAGGAAGGGCCGGGGGGCAGGCAAAGGGGGACCGAAATGCCCTGGAAAAAAAGTAGATTTTAAAAGATTTTAAAATGATAGATTTTTTAAAAGTGTATCTCAGAGACAGTGAGGGAGTGCCCAGTCATTCTAGCCAGCCACCAGAATTGCAAATATAGGCCAGGGCTTGGCCAGATTATAAACCAGAAAGAAAACCACATGCACAGTGTTCCTCCATAGAGAATCCGGGATCAGCTGCTTTGGAGGAGGAGAGTTCACACAGGACTCAGGGGTGCTCACTGCTGTTGATTACTCCTTTTTGTGTGATTTTCCTTTTTATTGCATTCAGTATTTCTTTGTTCCGTAAACTATAGATGACTGGATTGGCTAAAGGAGTCAAGACAGCATAAATCACAGCAAATGCCCTATCATAATCCAAGGAATAGCTTTTCTTTAATCGTACATACATAAATATAATACTTCCAAAAAATAGCAGAACCACAGTCAGGTGAGCGGCACAGGTGGAAAAGGCCTTTTCCCGCCCCTCTGGTGTGCGTATTTTCAATATGGCTTTTATAATCTTTATGTACGAGACCATGATGAACAAAAATGTCAGCAGGATTATAAATGCATTGACTATAAAATCAACCAGGACATTGATGGAGGTGTCTGTGCAGGCCAAGCTCAGCAGAGGGGGGAAATCGCAGAAGATATGATGGATTTCATTGGGGCCACAGAAAGGCAGTTTGGAAACCAAGATTACCTCAATGACAGGACATATGAAGCCACAAATCCAACAGCTAGCAGCCAACTGAGTGCACACTTTCGGAGTCATGATGGCAAGATAGCGCAGTGAATTACAGATAGCTAAATATCTGTCATAAGCCATAGCTGTTAGCAGGTAACATTCAGTGGCTCCTAGGGAATGGAAGAAATATGTTTGTAAGAGGCACCCAGTGAAGGAAATGCTTTTTCTCTTGCTGAGTAAGTTTGAAAGCATTTTGGGGATAGTAACTGCTGTATACCAGATTTCCAAGAAAGATAAACTGCTGATAAAAAAGTACATAGGTGTGTTAAGTCGAGCATCTGACCTGATGACTGTGAAAATCACCACATTCCCGAAAATGGCAAAGAGGTAGATGAGAAGCAGCAGGGCAAAAAGGAATGTGTGGAAGCCCTGAAGGTTTGGGAATCCCACAATTATGAATTCGGTTACATTGCTCCAGTTGCTGATTCCCATGCTGCCAGTGGATTAGCTTGCAAACACTTAGATATTCGAAGCTCCACGAAAATCAAAAGACCTCTCAGATGATGGATCAATAAAGAAAAATGCTGAAAGTAACCCAAAGAAACTGTTAGTATTTTTGGCTGATTCAGGGCCAAGCCCACAAATGTCCCATCACCCTCCATTCCTCCTCACCCTTCACTTGCTCTTCTGTGACACTGCACACTAACCTTGGCAATAAATGGCACTTCATCGATCCTTAGGCTGATAGATTCTAAGGCCAGAGGGCCCATTATGACCTTCAGGTCGGAACTCCTGGATAACACAGGCCACAGAACTTCCCCACAATAATAGACACTCCCCAAAACGAGTACTTCATAGTGACCTATGGAAACACCAACAGCAACCATCGCCCTCTTCCCACTTATCCCTCCACAAAATCCGGCAAACTGAATCTCCCCATGTCATCAAAGAGAGATGCCATCAGTCCTTCCCCCACCTCCTCAAAAAGGGAATCCAGCCCACATCCTCCGCCCTCCACAAACAGGGATCACACCAGCCTCCTCGCCACAAACGGAACACATCGGCTCCTCCCCCACCTCCAAAAACAGGGATCCCATCAGCTCCTCCCCCACCTCAGTCAGGGATCCTGTCACGTCCTTCCACACCTCTTCAAACAGGGATCCAATTTGTAGTAAATATTAATTGGGCCAGAGAGAGAATGATAGAAATTGACTCTACTGCCAGTGGTCAGGGCGCTCGCCGGGTGAAGGGGAGACCCACGTTCACGTCCCTGCTCCAAATCAGACAGAGCAGGGCTCTGAAAACAGGTTTCCCACATCTCAAGTGAGTGTCCTCACTACCCCGCTATTGGTGGGGGGTCAGTGGTGTGTGTTACATTTTACACTCTCTGGTTTTTTGTAAGAAAGGGCTGATGGGTGACTCTCCTTTGATGGGTGGAAGTAAGGGAAAACCACATGGAAAATAAGGGACAATGATGCTTTATTTCAAGGGATGTTTTAGGGAAACACGATATCCCTGAGCATACAGTGCAATTATCATCAATTTCCATTAAATATTAAAATGGTCAAGGGGTGGCTCTTAAAATAAGGGATGGGTGGTCATGGCTCAGGCGCCTGACTCCAGAAGAGAGTTCATGGCTGAGAATGCCAAGCCAAGAGAGGCACCTTCCTGCGTCCCAGAGTTCAGCACTTAACTGCCTGGAAGGGGGAGGGGCTTAATCCACACCTTTCTTCCTGGCATTTCCTATTTGCTAGATCAGTGGGTCTCATCCTTTCCAGACTATTGTAACTCTTTCAGGAGTCTGATCTGTCTTGCATATTCCCAAGTTTCACTAAGGAGTTGCTTACAAAATCAGACATAAAAATACAAAAGTTTCAGCATACTAGTACTGAAAACTTGCTGATGTTTTCATTTTGTATGTATGCAATTTTAGTTTGTACTGACTTCGCTAGTGCTTTTTATGTAGCCTGTTGTAAAACTGGGCAAATATCTCGCTGACTTGATGTACCCCGGAAGACCGTTGCATCTCCCCAGGGGTATACATACCCCTGATTGAAAACCACTGATCTAGGTCAGGCAGGTCCCCAATCAGCAGTCTGGCTTCTGTGCATCCCATGCTTCGGCACCTAGCTTTCCTCATGCATTGTACAGGGAGCCTGGGCGCCTACTTCAGATCTGGGATATACTGGGGGGCAAGACACCTTAAGAAACCACTTTGTCCTTCTTCAAGTATCTTCTAAAAACTCCCCTCTTCCCTAACTAATCCATCAAACTGTGTCCTAAAAATAGATGGGCAGGTGGAGAGCTGTGATAACTCTCATCACTGTCTTTGAACCATGCACCTCCTATAAAAGTTATCTCATTTCCCTACCCTCTTGTTTATCTAATCCAAACAGATTCCAAGCTACCAAGCTTACAAGTATTGTAGATTGTGAACATTTTGGGGCATGGACTTACACGTATACATGCTTGCATAGTTAAAACTATATTCTTCAAATATAGCCAGCACATGGATTTTCGAAGAGGATTAACTCTAGGGATAGTTCAAAGAAGTAATAATTTAGCCTAGCTCAGAGCACAGGGGAGGCAAAGGAACACTTAATAAAATATTTCAAATTAGAGTATATTTTTAGTGTTAGATTTTCAAAAAAGTTTAACATATAACAGGTTCTATTTAGAAACCTAAATAAAGCTTCCAGATATTCCAGTGTTCAGTCTTCACCAGTGCTTGGAGTGCTGCACATTCGTGCAAATCTGTCTGCTAGTGCCCTGCAATTCAAAAATGGTTTGACAAATTTTTTTCAAACTTTTTTTCAGGCTTAACTCATTTTCAAAGCCAAAGTTACAGGGGACTAAAATGGGCTTTGGCAATGAAAGTAGGTTGCACTATTAACTAGGGAGGGGATAATGTCGGTAATAAGATGTCTCAGACAGCTGCATTCTTTCAGGAAATTTCCCAAGTCCTTCTGTAATTCAATAGAGTGTAATGCTGTCAGTGGGTCTCCAAAAGATTTTATCCCTTAGCCTGCAATAAACGTGTGTCACAGGACTGCATGAACTTTTCTGTGGTCACACTTCACTAAAATAAAATCCTGACTGCTTAATATCCTGTAGCAAAACATGAACCATTCTGCATGCAACAAATGCCAGAAACAAGGAAATAAACTCACTCTTATACTTTCGCCTGAAGTCTTCAGTCTCAGGAAGCAGTCTCAGAAACACAGGGAGTTCATGATGAAGAATCAACATCTATCAAGACATAGCACTTCTAGTTTATTAGAATACTTTTACTCAATATTTACTGCAGTGCAATCCAAATATGTCAATAAAATTGCATATTTAAATGAACTTTTCACTGATGTTACCTTTTACTTGCTTTGGAGACAGATTTATTTATTAGAGTAAAAGGCTGAGGTTATTCATAGTCCAAAAAATGTGATGGCTTCATAGATGAATATTCGCTTAAAGTGCCAAGTGTCTCCACCAAAGACTCACTAACCCTTCTCTCTATTCAGTTAGCCACTCCTCACTGGAAAGAGGAGCTAGGGTAGCAAGCTACTGCCCTGTGCTGCACATACGCAGCTTATATTTGGGGTTTGATGAGAACGTCACCAGAAAGAGCAAGTCATGCTCATTGCTTGGGTACTAACAGGTGTAATGGCCACTTTTTCACATCCCTCCTCTGGCTGTCCCGATGCAATGCTTTTCTGGTAGGAATGAGGACCCTTTCCTAGATTTATGCCCTCTCCCAGAAGAGAAAGTTTTGTTTACCTGGGCTTGTTCACCCATCTACCAGGGATCTAGAAGAAAATAAGCACTCCCTTGGCTCAATACCTGGAAGCAAATCACAGCAAAGCTCCTCGGAGCTCTCTATCCCAAGTGAATAAACACAAGAACTGGAATCTTTGCATACAACATCCTCACAGCTGAATAATTAGCCACAGTCACCTAATTCATTGTTTTCTTCTCAGCCTATGAAAGACAATGCCATGCAATATTTGTCTGCAGTGTTTTGTCCAGCTTAAAGTGTCTCAAGGAATGGACATTCCCCCACTTCCCTTGGGAGATGGTTCACAACTGAATATGTCTATCCTAAGGGTACCCCTTTTTGAACCGAGCAGCTAGCCTAAGTTCGGAACCCTGTGGACGTTCCAGATGGGAGTAGAAATTGACAATGCAGTCTGGTATTTTCTATGTTTATTTACAAAGGTGTATAAAGCCTGCTTCCTGAAGTCAGGAGGAACCAAAAACAGGGATAGCTTCTTTATTTACAGCCAAACGTCTTTTTAACAACCAGCCCCAGACCCAAAAATGTTCGCTGTAGTTTCTTCCAGAGTCACACCATATTTACAGGTGTCTGCCTGGATTTCTTCAGGCTGTGACTGTCTCGCTTTGGTTCTGTATTTTGCTTTCATTCTCACACATAAACAGCCCCGTTCCAAAGTAATACTCAGCAAAACACTTCTGCACATACACTTGAAAACTCCAGGGCAGATTCACAAAACCCTTGTGTTTTAGGTGAGGGTTTGGGATTAATTTATTGTTACAATTTAAATTAATTTAAGGATGTGGTCACACTAGTCAATCTCAACAAGATTTTAATTCGCCCCATAACAAAGTTTAATCTAGCTCATAACACTATGAAGACTCTGTAAAGTCACAGTCCAATCACTGAGTTGCCCAGGAGCTGGCTGTTCCTCTACTGAGATGATCAGATAGCAGGAATCTGACAAGAGTATGAGTGTGCTGTGGACCGAGGCATCCTGGGGTACATCATCCTTCCTCTGCATGTGCACAATTGTGAGTGAGCCAGTTGAGTAGCTGAGGAGAGAGCAGTATGGTCACTCACTAGAAGCAGAGGAAGCCTTTGCTTTAACTGCTTCAGCTGAAGCTCTGATCCACAGATGGGATCTGTCATCAGAAAGTATTAAATGAATTAGTTAATTAAATACTGCACATGATGCTTTACGACAGGGAATCACGGTGGGGGGCACAGGGATACATAAGGTTGGATCAGGCGTTCAGAGGCTCATGCAGGATGGCAGAGGCGAGGGTGTGTGTGTGTCAGAGTCATATATGGGATTCAGGGGTGCATGCCTGTAAGGGGTCAGAGGTACATGAGTGGGGATGTGTCCCACAGGCACATGGGGATGAGGGGAGCAGACACTTTTGGATATGGCAGAGTTCTGTGTAGGGGCACTGGAGAGGTCAGAGACAAATGACTAGGCCTGGGGGGTCACCCAGCAACAGTAATTTCAGGGGGAGTTGAGGACTTGTGCAGGGGGGGGCGCTCATTGGCAAAGTTCAGGGCTCTTCAGTGATGGTGGAGGTGGGAGCCATCTTCCTGAAGAAGCTAGAAGTTCAGGTGGGTGGGCTGGGGATTTGGGGGGAACCAGGCTGAAATATAATGGGAAGCAGGGCTTTGGAGGGGTGATATTTCTAGCTCGGGAAAGGGGAGATAGGCATCAGAATTGGAGAACCATGTGGGAGAGGTGGCTGCAGGGGGTCTAGGGCTGGGGAAGCACCTGGCCCAGGGAAAAGGGGCACAAGATGAAGCAGGGAGTCAGGGTGCTGCAGCATTTACTGGGAGGGATGGGACTTCCATCAAACGCATGTAAACCCCACAATTCCCCTGGACTTTGCTGATAAACAATAAAGCCCATGGCGATCCTTGGATTCCCTTCATGTAGCTTGGGGAGGCAACAGCTGATCTGTGATAGACTGAGTGTCCACAGTGAAGTGTGTCACCCAGTGTCTGCTAAAATTTGCTGGGCCAAGGAGCTAGCGGGACTACAGCCTCAGCCAAGGCACCAGTCATCGGAGTCCCCACTGGGGGAGCGCTTGGATCCACCGATTGGTCCAGCCAGGCTATTTAAGTCAGAACAAGGAACTTGAAGTTGTCTGAGTAAGCAGGTGAATCACTCTTGCAGTGGACTATGCTTGTGTCTGCTTCCGGCATTCTTCACCCAACTCTGATCCAGATTCCTGCCTTGCCCCTCCTTTGCTCATAGTTCCCACGAGGCTCCTGCTCTGTGCCTGATCCTTGCCTCACCTCGGGTTCCTGCCCTTAACTCCTTGTTTCTGACCATCAGTTACAAGTCCTGTTCTGACTCCTGATTCCAGCTCTGGCTTGGCTCAGCATTTGGTATATTATCCCAGTCCTGACCCTCAGCTTTGATTCCTGCCTCTAGCTCAACCCTGGGCTCTCATAACGGGCAGCTGACTCTGGTTCTGACCCTCAACTTTATTCCGTGATCTGGATGTCTGCTCCACCTACTGGACCTGATTCCTGCTCTGATCCACTAGGGAAGACTGTCTGTGTCTTGATCCCTACAGGCACCTTTCAAGATCTGGGAATTTGGAGAAAAAAAATATTTTCAAACATTCTCTAGTGGCTGGGCTGTTGCTTTCTCAATTCTGTAAAGCAATGAACCTTGACCCATGGTCTCTGGAAGCGACCCTTCTCTGGGAGTCCCAGTCTCTGGAGTTTACTGTTCAGTTCTATGGAATAAGCTATCCTGATAGCTGCATATCTATACTGATATAACTGCATCCACAGTGGGAGGTGGTACTGCTTGGACTAATCAGTTTCTAAACCAATATAGTCATAGCAGTACAAAAACTATGCACAGAGCAGCCCTAGGACATCTGCTTTCTCTACTATGGAAGAGATGGCCCCTCCTGGGGCTCTCAAACGAGGGGGTGGTGCCTATCTTACCAATGAGGCCAAATCCTGTAGGTGTGCTCTCAGCCCTCACAACAGAAGTGACAAAGTAAGGCCACTGGTAAGTGGGGGTAACAGAGTGTCTGCATAAAAGATATCTGGAGGCACAGGGAAACATAGGGCAATCATGAGACAGGTAACAAGCAGGAGTAGAAGCCAGAAAGATAGAGAGAGAGTTTAGGCTTCTAAGCCATGGGCTACCTATGTGGCTGACCTGATGCACTAGTCTAATGGGCCAGAGATAGGCACCTCCCTACACTCAGGATCCTCAGTTCAAACCCAGTGTGGAGAAAGTGAATAACACAAGAACCAGGGGTCACCCGATGAAATTAATAGGCTGCATGCTTAAAGCAAATAAAAGGAAGTACTTCGTCACACAATTCACAGTCAATCTGTGGAACTCATTACTATGGGATGTTGTGAAGGGTTCAAAAAATAATTAGATAAGTGCATGAAGGGTAGGTCCATCAATGGTTATTAGCTAGGATGCTCAGGGACACAACTTCATGCTCTGGGTGTCCCTAAATCTCCAGCTGCTAGAAGCTGGGACTCCCAGGAAATAAATTTAGCCCAAAGGTAGTGAAAGATAATGACAACCACATAACTGAGATTTAATTACATAACTGTTACTTACTGAAGATAAATTTTACTAGTGCTAAGTAGTTTAATGGTGATTAGTCAGGTGTTAAATATGTGGAAAAATCGAAATCTGGTCTTGCAATACACAACATAACAAAGTAAGGTTGATGGGTGTAACTGCTGAGTGATAATGGAGGTGTCAGTCAGGGATGGCACCTTTTGGATGGCACAATTATCAAGGGCAGTGGGATTCTGATCACTTCCATTAAGGAAGCATGGAAGCTTTCAGGATGTGACTAGCCACATCCAACCCTGTCCTAGCTCACCCAGTCCCCATAGAAACAACTTGTTGATGTTCAAAAGAGCACAGAATGTGGCAGAAAGAAAAAAGAGGCAACAGAGGAGCAGTCCAGTTCTCATGCAGCCTCAGAGGGAGAGATGCTTCACTCCAGAGTTATCAGCGTCTGGATGCATATGATCTGTATGGCAAAAGTTGCCAACTTTCTGAAGGAATAATGGGCCTGCTGATCAGCAAGGTGTTGGAACCCCAATGGTCCCTGGCAACCTCAGCTTCCGAAAAGTAAAGGCAATGGATTCATTAGTGCTTCAAAAAAAAAAAAAAAAAAAAAAGGAGTACTTGTGGCACCTTAGACACTAACAAATTTATTTGAGCATGAGCTTTCGTGAGCTACAGCTCACTTCATCAGATGGTCTCTAAGGTGCCACAAGTACTCCTTTTCTTTTTGCGAATACTAACACGGCTGTTACTCTGACACCTGTCATTAGTGCTTCAATGCTTGATACACAGGGAGACCATGGGATTCTCACACACTGTCTATGTAGTGATTCATTCGGCAGGACATGTGCTGGCAATGTTCTTTAGGCTACGGGTATAAATGTACAAACATTCTGCCCTCTTGGTCCAACAAGCTCATCCAAGTCTTCCATTTGTTCCACCAGGGAAACAAACTTTTATGGATGGATAGGGTCATAGAATTAGAATCATAGAATATCAAGGTTGGAAGGTACCTCAGGAGGTCATCTAGTCCAACCCCCTGCTCAAAGCAGGACCAATCCCCAGTTTTTGCCCCAGATCCCTAAACGGCCACCTCAAGGATTGAAGTCACAACCCTGGGTTTATCAGGCCAATGTTCAAACCACTGAGCTATTCCTCCCCGCTATGGGTCACCATATTTCAAGTTCACAAATAAAGGACACTTCTGTGGGAGCATGGGGCGGTTGGAGTGGGAGAAGGGTACAGTTGAGGGGTACTGGAGGAGGTATTTGGGGGTGCTGGAGGATTGTGTGAGTACTGGGTGGGGGCATTTTGGGGGGCTGCTGGAGGTGTATACTGGGAGGGGAGGGGGCTTTTCGGGTTGCTAGAGTGGTATGTGTGTATTGGGGGGCATTTGAGGGGTGCTGGAGGGGACATTTGGGGGTACTGGAGGGTATGTGTGTACTGGGAGGGGGTATTTGGGAGAACAGGAGGGGGAGTGTGTATGGGGAAGGGGTTTTGGGGGTGCTGTTGAGGTTTGCATATATTGGGACTGGAGGAGGCATTTGAGGGTACTGGAGGGATTACCTGTAGCTTAACTCAAGGTGGGGGGCAGTGTTGCATTTCCTGTCATGGTGGTAGGGTGCCTGGCACAGGGCCAGGACTCAGCACCAGCTCATCAGTCAATGCCTCCCTGCAGGTGTCTCCCCAGCAGGGCCTGTCCCTGTCACCCCTCCCAGCTGGAATCTGTTACCCCTCGCAGCGGACATGTGGACTGTCCGAGAGGTGCTTGGTGCCTCTGCTTACTTGGTGGGCCAGGCCAGGCCAGGGCAGGTGGGATCTTGCATCTACAGATGCAGGAAGGGACCAATCAGGGAATGGAGATGGCTCTTTCTGAGCTGCAAAGTTTACTCTGCTTGAAAAATCCCAGACATTTCCACTTGGATGGAGAGCAGACTACCAAAAAAGAGGCCAAGAAAGTCCAGATGTATGGTAATCCTGCGGATGGTTCAACTTTGAAAACATTTGACTTGTCAGAGTTTTCAGCTCACCTTATGAGAGCAAGCCACTCAGCATAAGGGTCAAGAGGTCAATGAGTTGGCATGATACTAGGTGGCAACTACCATCGATGTTTTGGTCCCAAGATACCCACATCTCTAAAGGAGGGGCTCACCATTGGTAGAGTGTTAGAACACCAATGGCCCACATCCCAACATAAATCCACCCACAAGAACAAAAACAAAAAACCGAACCAACCACTCCACCACAGTGAGGACTACATTTTCAAAGCAGCTCAGCTCTTATTTTAACACCAGACGAAGGGGACAGATTTTTCAGAAGTGCTCAGCAGCACCCTTCAGTTCCCATGATTGTGCACGAGGGTGGGAATTCTCTTTCTCTCAATGGAAGCTGTTGCTGGCTGAACGCTTTTGAAAATCCAGTCTGATTATGGAACCCCACCTGGGGGAGGGGTGAAATGGGAGAATGTGGCACCCCCAAATACAACTCCCATGGGACATCACAGCAGCAATGGTAAGATTGCTTGGTAAACTAGGGACAAGCAAATAATGTGCATTTAATATGGCTAAATGTAAATATATACATCTAGGGGCAGCCATACTTACATGATGGAGGACGCTATCCTGGGAAGCAGTGATTCTGAAAAAGATTTCGGGGTTATGGCTGATAAGCAGCTAAACATGAGCTGCCAGTGTGAACAAAAGTATTAATGAAATCGTGGGATGTGTAAACAGGGGAATGGAGAGTAGGAGTAGGGCGGTTATATGTTTGGTTCTGGAATCCTGTGTCCAGTTGTGGTGCCCACATTTCAAGTAGGATGTTGATAAAATGGAGAGGATTCAGTGAAGAGGCACAAAAATTATTAAAGAGTTAGAATACAGGGCTTACAGTGTTAGGCTCAAATACTTCAATGTAGTTAATTTAACAAAGAGAAAGTTAAGGGATAACTTGATTACAGTCTGAGAATCTACATGGGAAGCACATATTTGATAATGAGCACGATCCAATTGCTGGACACTGAAGCTAGGCAAATTCAGACTGGACATAAGGTGAAAATTTTTGAAAGGGAGGTGTCAAGGTTCCTTCCCCACTCTGAACTCTAGGGTACAGCTGTGGGGACCTGTATCAAAGACCCCCCCAAGCTTATTCTTACCAGCTTAGGCTAAAAACTTCCCCAAGGTACAAACTTTGCCTTGGCCTTGAACCGTACGCTGCCACCACCAAGCATTTTAATCAAAGAACAGGGAAAGAGACCACTTGGAGACGTCTTCCCCCAAAATATCTCCCCAAGCCCTACACCCCGTTTCCTGGTGAAGGCTTGATGAGAATCCTCAGCAGTTTGTACAGGTGAACACAGACCCAAACCCTTGGATCTTAAGAACAATGAAAAATCAATCAGGTTCTTAAAAGAAGAATTTTAATGAAAGAAAAGGTAACGTAATCAACTCTGTAAAATCAGGATGGTAAATACCTTACAGGGTAATCAGATTAAAAAATAGAGAATCCCTCTAGGCAAAAACCTTAAGTTACAAAAAGACACAAAAACTGGAATATACATTCCCTCCAGTACAGCTTATTTTACCAGCCATTAAACAAAATAAAATCTAATGCATTTTCTCTCTAGTTTACTTACTAACTTAACAGGAGTTGGAAGGCTTGCATATCTGATCTGTTCCTGGCAAAAGTAACACACAGACAAACAGAACCCTTTGTTCCCCCCTTCCAGATTTGAAAGTATCTTGTCCCCTCATTGGTCATTTGGGGTCAGGTTCCATGGAAGTTAACTTAGCTTCTTAACCCTTTACAGGTAAAGGGTTTTGCCTCTGGCCAGGAGGGATTTTATAGCACTGTATAGAGACAGGCGGTTACCGTTCCCTTTATATTTATGACAGGAGGGTAATCAACCATTAGAACAATTTACCAGTAGCTATGGTGGAGTCTCTGACACTGACTATTTTTGTAAAAGTTCTGCTCTAGGAAATATTTTGGGGAAGTTCTCTGGCCTGTGTTATACAGGAGGCCAGAGTAGACAATCACAATGGTCCCTTTTTTGCCTTGGAATCTCTAAATTTCCAAAACAAAGTATTTTGGCTTTCAGCCAAAGTTTTTCAGTATTTGAATTTTTCACTGAAAAATCAAAATGTTCTCTGGAAAATTTAGATGAAAATAAATTTTTGTTGGTTTTCATCAAAACGTTCCATGGAAAGCAAACCCATTTTCTGACCAGTTTCTGGTTAGCAGATACAATAACAAAGGACAAGTGGTTTCTAACTCTGCCTCTAGCGCACCCCAGTACAGCAGAACCCCTTTATCGGACCTAACTGAGACCGGGGCCAGATCAGATAATCAAGAATCCAGATAAACCAGATAATGGGAAAGTGCAATGCTTTATCGCCATCTAGAGGCCAGAGGAGAGATTACCACTATTTGGATCTATGTGCACTGGCTGACTAGTTAACACGAAGAGCCATAATTATATAATAATTATATATTTATATATATATATATATATATAATAATAATATACCATAATGGTGGGTCAGATAAACCGGGTTCTACTGTAGATGGATACAAGGATAACTGCCCAATGGACCATTTTAATACTAGTATCTGGGTTGCCCTTTCTAATCCATTCCTGACTTGGAGGTCAATTTGATATTAGCTTGTAGATCCCAAAGGCCAGAGTTAAGTGTTTTTGTCTTTGGTCTCATTGGGGAGCCCTCTGCATTCCTCCTTTGTCCAGCTGTGCAGTTGCTTCAGACCTCCTGCTTATAAGCGGTATCCTTTACTCATAGGTGCCAACTTCCCCTCTTTCCCAGGGTTCTCGACCCCTGCTCTGACGCTGACCCTGCCCCCCACTCCACCCCTTCCAAGAGGCCCCGTTCCTGCCCTGTTTCTTCCCATCCCTTCCTCGCCCCATTCCGACTCCTTCCCCAAATCCCTGCCCTGGCCCTGCCTCTTCCCAGCCCTCTCCCCTGAGTAAGCCATGTTCCCATTCCTCCCCTTCCCTCCCGGAGTGTGCTAACGCTGCCAAACACCTGTTTGACGGTGGCTGGGTGGGAAAGTCTGGGAGGTAGGTGGGGGATCGGGGATGTGGCATGCTCGGGCGTGGAGCAGGAGGAGGCGGAGGGAGCTTGGCTGCTGCTGGCTGCAGAGCCCCACTAATTTTTCCCTGTGGGAGCTCCAGTCCCAGAGCACCCATGGCATCGGCGCCTATGCCTTTACCCCCTGCCAGACACAGCCTACTTCCCTGATTGTCTCTCAGGCCCATTTCTCAAGCTACTTGCCCTTCCCTCCACAGCCATCCCTGACCCTGAACTTGGTTCCCTTTGCACTCTACCATTTCTGGTTCACTGACCATCATGGAGCCCTCTACAGGCTATAGCCTGAAATAAGTTCCTGCCCCACACCCGGTACACCCAGAGGCTGTGCCAGCATTGCTCTGCTTTGTTATTGAGTTAATGGAATGTGATGGGAAAGTTCTTTGGAACGCCCAATGGTGACGGCAGAAGCAGCAGCAGCCTGGTGCCTCTGTCTTTCCAATCCCCCAGGTGGATACACTGGCCAGAAAAGGCCTGATGAGTACTGACCATTTTCAATCCCACACCACAGGGGGCACATGTCCATCTACCATGTCCCTCTCTGGTTCCCTGATTTTTAACCTTTGACCTCACTCCTGTCCCTGTTTTGTCATGTGTTGTCCCTAGTATTCAGCTATAGCCTGGATCCAATGGCTCCTCCCCCCTGGTTGAGGTCAGAGCCGGCTCTACCGTTTTTGCCGCCCCAAGCAGCACTCCGAATTGCTGCCCCTGTGCGTGGCTGAAAGAGCTGGGAGCTGCTGCCCATAGAGGCTGCCACAGAATTGCAATCTGCAAGGGGCAGAAACGCCATAACGGCACATGGACGGTTGCCCCTTGCGGATTGCTGCTCCACGCACCTGCTTGGCATGCTGGTGCCTGGAGCTGGCCCTGGGTGAGGTGCTCACTTGGGTTGTGGAAGACCTGGGTTCAAATCCCTGAGGCACATCAGGCAGTGTGTGGAACTGAGCACGTTTCCCACCTTTTAGGTAAGTGCTCTACCCACTGAGCTAAAGGCTATAAGGAGAGCACAGTTAATTCCTCCTCCATTAGCTGTGTTTTGTGTGGGGCCTGCTGGGTGGCCCCTGAGCACAGGCACGGGATTGGGCCCCACAGGTGAGGGAGGCTTTGGGAGCTCACCAGGGCCTAGCTTTGAGCAAGGTGACCAGGCATGAAGGCTGAGGTGGCTCTGTGCATGCCCAGTGCCAGATTTTTAGGTGTTTACAGGATTAGGTGATGGCTGAGTCAGGGTTTTGAAGATCTTAATTTTGGACTTAGGCATCTAAAAAGGCAGTTAGATGCCTAAATCTGTTTGTGGATCTAGCCCCTAGTGACATCCATTGTTTGTGTCCAGGTGGGGGCAGGGCATCTTTGCCTGGCCTGTTCCTACCGTTCCCAGATGGGGCTATTGGTGGTCCCTGTCTACAGCTGTGGGAGGTCAGTGCACCTCTGGAGAGTGTCAACACCCATCTTCAAACGGGTAGCTACTAGGTAGTGGATGAATCTTGCCCTCTTGAATGCAAGTTTCTAGGGAATAGATGATCCCTGTACTCTAATACCTGGTGATGTGTTAGCAGAGGGTTCCCCCTGTAATTAATATGGACCCTTTCAAAGCGTGTCAAGGAGTTTCTGGAGCGCCACTTCTGCACCAGCAGATTTCTTTCATATTATCGCTTTCACTTAAAATCTCCATTTTCAATCTGCTTTCCAGTGGGTACTGTGTGAAAAGAGGAAATGTCAGGTCTTTGCATGATGAGGTCTGTATACAGTTTTATTTGAAGTTTCCGTTTATTCTTAAAAGATGAACAGCTCTGGGAACACCATCTTAATTTGTTTTTGTAATAAATCAATGCCTCTCTGGGCAAGGCAGAGTAGCACTCATTAGTCCTGGAGAACTCCCAAGAGTTAGGTATAACTAGCTTGTTTATAGGGAGCAAAGTTGGCTCATTATTGATCTGTGTGTGGTGTGGGACCAAGTGGCAGCTCTTCTCCTGGAGGGTTAATTAGCCTAAGGCAATCGTCAGCAGCCCAGAGACGTTCCACTCTTGAAAAATGATAAAGTGAGGAGCCCAGCATCTCCCAACGGCCCATGTCTCTCCCAAATGAACAGTGCTGCAAGGCAGGGAGAAGTCTCCCTCAGTACCCAAGGTGCTGAGATATTTGGAAAATTAGGTGCTGATGGAAGTCGTTGATGGAAGCCTTCCCGTTAAGTTCAGTGGAAACTAGTAAGGCCCTTAATACCATGGAATAATAAAACACTCTTTGGGTAAACTTTTTGTTAGTGCCTCAGGGGGGAGAGTTTCAAAGGGATGAAGGGGAGGTAAGTGCCCAACTCCCATTGACTTTGGTGGGAATTGGGGGCCAGTTTTTCAAAGCTGTTTAGGTGCTTAGCGATGCAGACAGAGAGAAGCCCAGTGGGATTTTCAAAAGTGCCTAGGGAAGTTCGGCACCTGACTCCCATCTGCACCTTTAGATGTCCGAATAGTTTTAAAGATCTGTCCCTGGGAGACAATGTCCTGCTGAAAATGAAAATGAGGCTCCTAAGTGGCAATTTTGACAACCTCAGGGAACTGATGGGCAGGATCCCCTGGGAGAATAACATGAAGGGGAAAGGAGTCCAGGAGAGCTGGCTGTATTTTAAAGAATTGGTTACAGGGACAAACCATCCCGATGTGTAGAAAGAATAGTAAATAAGGCAGGCGACCAGCTTGGCTTAACAGTGAAATCCTTGCTGATCTTAAACACAAAAAAGAAGCTTACAAGAAGTGTAAGATTGGACAAATGACCAAGGAAGAGTATAAAAATATTGCTTGGGCATGCAGGAGTGAAATCCGGAAAGCCAAATCACACCTGGAGGTGCAGCTAGCAAGAGATGTTAAGAGTAAGAAGAAGGGTTTCTTCAGGTATGATAGCAACAGGAAGAAAGCCAAGGAAAGTGTAGGCCCCTTACTGAATGAGGGAGGCAACCTAGTGACAGAGGATGTGGAAAAAGCTAATGTACTCAATGCTTTTTTTGCCTGTCTTCACGAACAAGGTCAGCTCCCAGACTACTGCACTGGGCAGCACAGCATGGGAGGAGGTGACCAGGCCTCTGTGAAGAAAGAAGTGGTTCGGGACTATTTAGACAAGCTGGACGAGCACAAGTCCATGGGGCCGGACACGCTGCATCCAAGAGTGCTAAAGAAGTTGGCGGATGTGATTGTAGAGCCATTGGCCATTATGTTTGAAAACTTATGGCGATTGGGGGAAGTCCCAGATGACTGCAAAAAGGCTAATGTAGTGCCAGTCTTTAAAAAAGGGAAGAAGGAGGAGCCTGGGAACTACAGGCCAGTCAGCCTCACCTCAGTCCCTGGGAAAATCATGGAGCAGGTCCTCAAGGAATCAATTCTGAAGCACTTAGAGGAGAGGAAAGTGATCAGGAACAGTCAGCATGGATTCACCAAGGGCAAGTCATGCCTGACTAATCTAATTGCCTTCCAGGACAAGATAACTGGCTGTGTGGATGAGGGGAAAGCAGTGGATGTGTTTTCGTTGACTTTAGCAAAGCTTTTGACACGGTCTCCCACAGTATTCTTGGCAGTAAGTTAAAGACGTATGGGCTGGATGAATGGATGATAAGGTGGATAGAAAGCTGGCTAGATTGTTGGGCTCAACGGTTAGTGATCGATGGCTCCATGTCTAGTTGGCAGCTGGTATCAAGTGGAGTGCCCCAAGGGTCGGTCCTGGGGTTGGTTTTGTTCAATATCTTCATTAATGATCTGGAGGATGGTGTGGATTGCACCCTCCGCAAGTTTGCAGATGACACTAAACTGGGAGGAGAGGTAGATACGCTGGAGGGTAGGGATAGGTTACCGAGGACCCTAGACAAATTAGAGGATTGGGCCAAAAGAAATCTGATGAGGTTCAACAAGGACAAGTGCAGAGTCCTGCACTTAGGATGGAAGAACCCCATGCACTGGTACAGACTAGGGACTGAATGGCTAGGGAGCAGTTCTGCAGAAAAGGACCTAGGGGTTACAGTGGACGAGAAGGTGGATATAAATCAACAGTGTGCCGTTGTTGTCAAGAAGGCCAAAGGCATTTTGGGATGTATGGGGGCATTGCCAGTAGATCGAGGGACGTGATCGTTCCCCTCTATTGGACATTGGTGAGGCCTCATCTGGAGTACTGTGTCCAGTTTTGGGCCCCACACTACAAGAAGGATGTGGAAAAATTGGAAAGAGTCCTGCGGAGGGCAACAAAAATGATTAGGGGACTGGAACACATGACTTATGAGGAGAGGCTGAGGGAACTCGGATTGTTTAGTCTGCGGAAGAGAAGAATGAGGGGGGATTTGATAGCTGCTTTCAACTACCTGAAAGGGGGTTCCAAAGAGGATGGATCTAGACTGTTCTCAGTGGTAGCAGGTGACAGATCGAGGTGTAATGGTCTCAAGTTGCAGTGGGGGAGGTTTAGGTTGGATATTAGGAAAAACTTTTTCAGTAGGAGGGTGGTGAAACACTGGAATGCGATACCTAGCGAGGTGGTGGAATCTCCTTCCTTAGAAGTTTTTAAGGTCAGGCTTGACAAAACCCTGGCTGGGATGATTTAGTTGGGGATTGGCCCTGCTTTGAGGTTGGACTAGATGACCTCCTGAGGTCCCTTCCAACCCTGATAGTCTATGGTTCTAGGATTCTATGAATTGTACTTCTGACAATTGCACTCACATGTATCACAGTGAAAGATGGCTTAGAAATATTCTACAGCCATATGATCTCTTCAAAGCTAAACCTGGGCTGCAGTTCTGGGCCCCATCATTAAACTCAATAAGTGGACACTGTACCCACCCTATCCAGCGTGGGCCTCCTGCATTAGTGTCTTTCTCAGATCTGTGTTGGTTCCCAATTTGTTCTTGCAGCTGGTCCAGACATGTCACCTATATGGTCCCTTTCAGCAAATCTAGAGAGTCTCTCTTAGTGCCCCCAGTCCCCTGACTCCCCTAACTGTCAAATGGGCCCAACATCGAGCCATTCGCTGTGGTCAGGTAAGGTGTCTAGCATCATGGGTCTTTACGAATGAAGAGGGGTCTGGCACTGCAGGGGAGAAGCCCCCACCAGGGATCAAGAATGAGTCTCCTCATTGCTCCAACCCATTTTTTTAATCTGATAAATGACCTCTGGCATCAGCGCCCATATCCTTCTATGGACTCTGGAAATTCAGAGAGCTTTGCATCTCTGGAGGCTCTGGCATCTTCTCCCAAGACCTGGATGAATCCTAGACTGGGGTTATCTCTGATATCAGCCTTGAACCTGGAACAATCAGGATCAACTTCTATGATCTAAACTGGAATCAGTATTGTCCTCTGAACTGGGATGGTCCCTGACATTGACCGTGCACACGAGTACGGTCTCGGGTGTCTCCTCCTATGCCCTTGGATGGACCCTAGCATTGCTTCTAAACCAGGATGGTCCCTGACATGAACCTAGTACTCCTGAATAGTGGTGTGTGTGTGTGTGTGTGTGTGTGTGTGTGTGTGTGTGACCAAGAGGCTCTGTTTTTAAATGGGCTGATCTCTAGTTTCAGACAGACAAGGGCAGTGGCAGTGTGTGAGTGTGGAGACTATTTCAGGCCCCAGGATATGATGAGAAAATTACCAGTCAGAGTAGTTGATCTTCAGTTCTATTTTGATCTAGATCAGGCTAAGATACTACAGTGCATTCAGGAGTGAAGGCAGGCATCAGATAGCATTCTGGGTTCAATTTGGTCCCATGGAACAAGTGATTACAGAGACCACCCTGATCAGAGTCTTTTCATGGTAAGAGCAGGAAGCTTTCCTGGAACCTCTGAATGATGGTTGGGGGCATGCCACGGACTAGGGAAGAGCAACTGGCGAAAGAGGAAGAGCTGACAAGACAGTAAACAGAGAAAGAATGAAGCTCCTCTTCCTGGCAGGCAGAGAAGAAATTCCCACCTTAGGACCACCGGGTGACAAGCACTTTCAGACCCATCTCCCTCCCAGCAGTTAATCCTCCCATACAGCTTGAATGACAAGTGCACCAACTCATTGCTGTAGCTTTGGAGAGTGAGTACCAAAGAAGGTTTTACAGTATTGCCTGGGTAGTGGAGTAGAGAAGGGGTAGGAAACTCTGGAAAATTAGCTGTCTATGTGAATTTCGTTCAGATACAAAATGTGTGCACACATCATTAGATTCTCTTCCATTAACGCGTATGCAAAAGGTTCTGGTTTGCTGCATCACTGGGCATGGCATGGACTCTGTCACAGCCTCCTCTCACCTGTGTGCATGGACTCAGACATCATGCCTAATGGGTTCTCTGTGTCTCGCTTCCTTCTGCCCTCCTCCTGTATGTGGTCACGAAAGGCTGTCTTCTAGGAAGAGGGACAGCAGTGCTGAGTGAAGCATTGGGTGAGTGATGAGTGACTTTTCTCATCCTCTCAGCTACTGCAGAGGGAAAGCAAGGAAAGGGATAGTGTGGGAAGGAAACTTGCATGATGAAAGCAGAAAATGTTGCATCAGAACACAGGGTCATAATCTGGTGCTCACAAGGAGATGTCGGGGGTTGCAACTTGAACCACCGCGCTCTTTCTATGGCTAGAGAGAAGGGAGGTCTTGAAACTTTTTTCGTTGCAACCGCGTTATGGTCTGGAAAAGGCTATGAATCCCTGCCTTCGATGGAGTATGACAAACAGGTAGCTGGGTGGCTTGAAGCTGGGCAGATTGTGCTCCGGAAACTGTGAGGTGAGCTCTTGAAGTATCATGCTCCTTGGACACTAGTTAATTGTAATAACTTCCTTTTAATGAGCCTTGTTGTGACAATAGGCTATCTTCCTATGGGGCCTGGTCACAATGGAGGTAGAAGACCCTTTCACAAACAACATCATTAGAAGCACAGAGATCATTACCTTCCCCCTGAAGTTACAGAGATAGACTGAGCATCCCCAGCTGAGGGCACATGGGTCTAAAACTACAAACACATAAAAATCTGCAGGTACCATGCCTGGGCAGAGACAAATAACTGCAGTTGGCCCTGATGTCCTGCCTGCTTTAAAAATAACTCTGAAGCAGCCAAAAGTGCTTGAAAATATTCAATAACTTTATCATTGGAAGAACGCATAAATTCATTGCTGGTGAAATTTTTAGATAAGACAAAATTTGGTGGAGTGATAAATAATGATGGGGGCTGGTCAGTTTTATGAAGCTATTTGGATCACTGAGTCAACTGGGCTCATTTGAATACCATGTGTTTTAATACAGCCAAACACAAGGTCTCACATTTAGAGAAAAAGAATGTGGGTCACACTTACAAAAGTGGGGACTGTATCCTGGAAAGCAGTAATTGTAAATGGTTTAGAAATAATGGTGAAAACTGAAGATGCGATGTAGTAGCTTAAAGAGATAATGCAATCCTTGGACATATGAGCAGTAGAATATTGAGAAGGAGTAGGAAAGTGGAAATACCTCTGTATACAGTATTAATGAGACCATTACTAGAATACTGTGTCCATTTCTGGTGTCCACACATCAAAAAGAACGTTGAAAATTTGGAAAGGATTCAGAAAAAAAGACAAGAACAAAAGAGGTTGAAGAACATTACTGAATCAGATTAATTGTTCATCTAGGCCAGTATCCTGTCTTCAACAGTGACCAGTACCAGAGCTTCAGGGGGAGTGTACAGAACAGGGCAATTTTGGAGTGATCCACTCCATCTTTCACTCCTGGCTTCTGACAGTCAGAGGTTTAGGGTTGCCCCAAGCATATGGTTGTAGCCATCGATGGACCTATCTTCCATGAACTTATCTAGTTCTTTTTTGAACCCAGTTATACTTTGGCCTTCAAAACATACTATGGCAATGTATTCCACAGGTTGCTTGTGCATTGTGTGACAAAAGTACTTTCTCTTGTTTGTATTAAACTTGCTGCCTTTTAATTTCATCAGGTGACCTCTGGGTTTTGCATTGTGGGAAAAGGTAAATAACACTTTTTCCACACTGTTCATGATTTGATAGACCTATATCATATGACCCTTTTGCCATCTCTTTTCTTAGCTGAACAGCCCTAATCTTTTTAGTCTCTCCTTGTATTGAAGCCATTCCATTCCCTTGATCATCTTTGTTGCCCTTCTCTGAACCATTTCCAGTTCCACTATATCCTTTTTGAGATGGGCAGCAGGAACTGTATTCAAGATATGGGTACACCATGGATTTATATAGTGGCATTATGATATTTTCTGTCTTATTTTCCATCCCTTTCCTAATAGTTCCCATCATACTGTTAGCCTTTTTGGTTGCTGCTGCACACTGAGTTGATGTTTTCTGAGAACTTTCCATGGTGACTCCAGGATCACTTTCTCATCTGATAATTAATTTAGAACCCATCATTATATACCAATAGCTGGGAAAATGTTGAAATTAATCTGTCCAGTAAGTGGATCTCTTGTTTGGACTGGTCCAGGCTGAGGTTGATGGTGGGATGGATAATGTCACAGCAAACCTGGTGGCTGAACTTTGTGACTTTGTCCTCACCCATAACTATTTCACATTTAGGGACAATGTATACCTTCAAATCAGCGGCACTGCTATGGATACCCGCATGGCCCCACAGTAGGCCAACATTTTTATGGCTGACTTAGAACAACGCTTCCTCAGTTCTCGTCCCCTAATGCCCCTACTCTACTTGTGCTACATTGATGACATCGTCATCATCTGGACTTATGGAAAAGAAGCCCTTGAGGAATTCCACCATGATTTCAACAATTTCCATCCCACCATCAACCTCAGCCTAGACCAGTGCACACAAGAGATCCACTTCCTGGACACTACAGTGCTAATAAGCGATGGTCACATAAACACCACCCTATACCGGAAACCTACTGACCGCTATACTTACTTACATGCCTCCAGCTTTCATCCAGACCCCACCACACGATCCATTGTCTACAGCCAAGCTCTACGATACAACCACATTTGCTCCAACCCCTCAGACAGAGACAGACACCTACAAGATCTCTATCAAGCATTCTTACAACTACAATACCCACCTGCTGAAGTGAAGAAACAGACTGACAGAGCCAGAAGAGTACCCAGAAGTCACCTACTACAGGACAGGCCCAACAAAGAAAATAACAGAACGCCACGAGCCATCACCTTCAACCCCCAACTAAAACCTCTCCAATGCATCATCAAGGATCTGATGGACGACCTGAAGGATGACCCATCACTCTCACAGATCTTGGGAGACAGGCCAGTCCTTGCTTACAGACAGGCCCCCAACCTGAAGCAAATACTCACCAGCAACCACACATCACACAAAAGAAACACTAACCCAGGAACCTATCCTTGCAACAAAGCCCGTTGCCAACTGTGCCCACATATCTATTCAGGGAACACCATCATAGGGCCTAATCACATCAGCCACACGATCAGAGGCTCGTTCACTTGCACATCGACCAATGTGATATATGCCATCATGTGCCAGCAATGCCCCTCTGCCATGTACACTGGCCAAACCGGAGAGTCTCTACGTAAAAGAATAAATGGACACAAATAAGACATCAAGAAATATAACATTCAAAAACCAGTCGGATAACTCTGCAACTTCTCTGGTCACTTGATTACAGACCTAGAAGTGGCAATTTTTCAACAAAAAAACTTAAAAAACAGACTCCAACGAGAGACTGCTGAATTGGAATTAATTTCAAACTGGACACCATTACATTAGGCTTGAATAAAGACTGGGAGTGGATGTGTCATTACACAAAAAACTATTTCCCCATGTTTATTCCCCTCCCCCCCCCACTGTTCCTCACACATTCTTGTCAACTGCTGGAAATGGCCCACCTTGATTATCACTACAAAAGTTTGTTTTTGTTTTTGTTTTTCTCCTCTCTTGCTGGTAATAGCTCACCTTACCTGATCACTCTTGTTACAGTCTGTATGATAACACCCATTGTTTCATGTTCTCTGTGTATATAAAATCTCCCCACTGTATTTTCCTCTGCATGCGTTTGGTGAAGTGAGCTGTAGCTCACGAAAACTTATGCCCAAATAAATTTGTTCATCTCTAAGGTGCCACAAGTACTCCTTTTCTCTTTGCGGATACAGACTAACACGGCTGCTACTCTGAAACCTGTCATATTACAATATGTAGTTCTGCAATTTCATATTTGAGTTCCTTCAAAACTCTAGGATGAATACCATCTGGTCCTGGTGACTTATTACTGTTTAATTTATCAATTTGTTCAAATACCTCTTGTTCTGACACATCAATGTGAGAGAGTACTTCAGAACTGTCACCCAAAAAGACTCTGATGTGGGTATCTCCTCATAACCTCTACACTAAAGACCAATGAAAAGAATTCATTTAGCTTCTCTGCAATGTCCTTGTCTTCTTGAGTGCTCCCTTAACACCTTTGTCATCTAATAGTCCCACTGCTTGTCTGGCATGCTTCCTTCTTCTGGTGTACTTAAAAAATCTTATTTTTAGCTTTTATGTCTTTAGCAAGTTTCCTTTCAAATTCTTTTTTGGCCTGCCTTATTGTACTTTTACACTTAACCTCGCAGAGTTCTTCATTAGGATTTGACACCGAAGTTCTTCATTTTCTTCATTAGGATTTGACTTCCCATTTTAAAGGATGCCTTTTTGCCTGAAATGGCCTCTATTACTCTGCTGTTTAGCCTTGGTGACATTCTTTTGGTCTTTTCTGATTTGGGGTGTAGCCTTTTATTTTATTTAAAGTGAATTTAGTAACGTGGTATTACATTGGGCCAAAAGAAATCTGATGAGGTTCAGCAAGGACAAGTGCAGAGTCCTGCACTTAGGCCAGAAGAATCCTATGCACTGCTACAGGCTGGACACCAACTGGTTAAGGTGCAGTTCTGCAAAAAAGGACCTGGGGATTACAGTGGATGAGAAGCTGGATATGAGTCAACAGTGTGCCCTTGTTGCCAAGAAGGCTAACAGCATATTGGGCTGCATTAGTAGTATCATTGCTAGCAGATTGAGGGAAGTGATTATTCCCCTGTATTCGGCTCTGGTGAGGCCACATCTGTAGTACTGTGTCCAGTTTTGGGCCCCTCCACTACAGAAAGGCTGTGGACAAATTGGAGGGAGTCCAGCGGAGGGCAATGAAAATGACCAGGGGACTGGGGCACATGACTTATGAGGAGAGGCTGAGGGAACTGGGCTTGTTTAGTCTGTAGAAGAGAAGAGTGAGGGGAGATTTGATAGTAGCCTTCAACTACCTGAAGGAGGGTTCCAAAGGGGATGGAGCTCGGCTGTTCTCAGTGGTGGCAGATGACAGAACAAAGAGCAATGGTCTCAAGTTGCAGTGGGGGAGGTCTAGGTTGGGTATTAGGAAACACTATTTTACTAGGAGGGTGGTGAAGCACTGGAATGTGTTACCTAGGGAGGTGGTGGAATCTCCTTCCTTAGAAGTTTTTAAGGCCTGGCTTGACAAAGCCTTTGCTTGTGCTGGTCCTACTTTGAGCAGGGGGTTGGACTAGATGACCTCCTGAGGTCTCTTCCAACCCTAATCTTCTATGATTCTATGATTGTGGGAGTAATGGGAATTGAATGGAAGGGATGGATTATTGGCCATGGTAGCCTTACTATATGTGCCACCTTTACCTCATGTTACATGGGAGGAAAATTTAGAGCCATATGTGCAGAAAGGGTTAAACGCCAGCCTATTTCCTTTCCCTTGCTATGCACTGCCACTTCACTAGCAGCAGCTAAAGCTAACATGGGAGAAGTAGATGAGGATGTGCATGGTGAGGATTACTTAAAATCTTATTCACTACATATAAAGTTCTACCACTCCCAAGAGAATGGACACATTATCCACCAGGTCAATGAATATTTCAGTTCTTACCCAAATACATGCTTACAGCCAATTCTTATTCACTAATCTAAGATTTATTTAAAAAGAAAGAAAGGGTACCTGCGGCTAAATACATACAGATATGAATAAAGTTCTTAGGTCAGCATCATAGCAGAGATGGTGAGCTGCTCATTTACAAAAGTCCTTCCGTAATTAATTCCATAGGCAGCCCGTGTGCAGAGTTTGTTCAAATTCTTCCATAAGAATTGCAGGGTTAATCCAGAAGGGAGGTGGTTTGAACTTTCCCTCACAAAAATTAAGCAGATCTGAGATAAAAAGGATCAGACCCTAGAGTTCTTTTATAGTTCTCTGGCAGGCTATGGCAGCCTTTTGACAGCAGACAACCCAGCAGGCATTCCTTGGATGAAGAATAGGTAATATACATGGTAGCTTTGAAATAAATCCATCTCCTAAGCACACACTGCTAACTAGCTCCATTCATTAGCATAAGGTAATTAACTATTCAAGCAGTTCATAGACAGTTTGCTACAAACTTCAAAGAGAAATATAGAGAATGATATTATTACACCCAACTTTCATCTAAATATGAATATTCCCTTTTGATCTCTGAATCAATCTAATATAGTAACAGACATTACAGATAAGAACCAAAGTTTAGCATCTACAAGCTAATTGGATCACATTGTGGATCTTCTAACAAGCTATGGGTAAGCACAGACAAATACAATTAGTACCTATTCTTAATATTCTAACAATACAGGTTTACATTTCAAAGAATTTAGTCTACTCTACATGGCTTTGATAGCTATTGACCAGAAATGGCCCTGTTTACCACTTCAATACTTCTCTAATATGTTCTTAAAGGTTGATTTTGGGTCACTTAGCCTGCTGGTTGTTTAACCCTCACTGGCTCAGTGTCACAGCACCTTTTAATTTCCATCTAAGAACAGTCCTCATTCTTGTGTAGTTCTCCTTTCTAAAGTAAAATGTTACGATTGTGGCTTTTAGATTTTTGTTGTTGGTTTTTTGGGTTGTTTTTTTTTTGGTATTATCCCCCCTCCAGGGACATTAAATTTAAGTATATTATCACTATTACTGAGTGGTTCAGTCAGAGTTACCTCTTTGACCAGATCCTGTGCTCCACTTAGGACTAAATCAAGAATTGCCTCTTCCCTTGTGGATTCCAGAACTAGCTACTCCAAGGAGCAGTTGTTTATGCTGTCTACAAATTTTGTGTCTGCATCATGCCCCGAGTTTACATTTACCCGGTCAATATGAGGGTAGTTGAAGTCACCCACTCCTATTGTACTTTTTGCTTTTGTAGCCTCTCTAACCTCCTTTAGCATTTCACAGTCACTGTCACCATACTGGTCAGATGATCAGTTGTATATTCCTTCTGCTATGCTCTTATTATTCAAGCCTGGAATTTCTATCCATAGAGATTCTTTGGTACAGTTTGGTTCTTTTAAGATTTTTACTTTATTTGACTCTATGTTTTCTTTAACATACAATGCCATTTCCCTCACCAGCACGACCAACTCTGTCACTTGTATATCTTTTATACCCCGCTACTACCATGTCCCATTAATTATCCTCATTCCACCGAACTTCCATAGTGATACAAAAATGATCTGAGGTCTGGAAAACATGCCTTACAGTGACAGACTTAGGAAATTCATTCTATACAGCTTATCAAAGAGAAAGTTAAGAGGTGATTTGATCATGATCTCTAAGTACCTACCTGGAGAAGATTTTTGATAGTAGTGAGCTCTTTAATTTAGCAAACATAGACATAACAAGATCCAATGATTGGAAGCTGAAGCTGGTTAAATTTAGGATAGAGAAAAGATGCTAATGTTAAACACTGAGAGTAAATAATCACTGTAACAACATACCTAATGGTGTGGTGGATTCTCCAACACCGACAATTTTAAAATCAAGATTGGATGTTATTCTAAAAATATACTGTAGCTCAGCCACAAGTTATGGGCATGATGCTGGAATAACTGGGTGAAATTCTCTCACTTCTGTTATACAAGGAGAGAAACTGGGAAATCATAATGTTCCCTTCTAGCCTTAAAACTGGTGAACCTATGAATATGAATAATTACATACAAAGAAGTCAAAAGAACATTGTTGAATTGCAAAGTCAAGCACTCAAAAGTAATGAAGGAAGCGGGGGAGGGATAGCTCAGTGGTTTGAGCATTGGCCTGCTAAACCCAGGGTTGTGAGTTCAATCCTTGAGGGGGCCATTTAGGGATCTGGGGCAAAAATCGGGAATTGGTCCTGCTTTGAGCAGGGGGTTGGACTAGATGACCTCCTGAGCTCCCTTGCAATTCTGATATTCTATGAAGGAAGCCTGTGCCACCTTAATTTGGCGCTCTTGTGCATATACATTATGACCTAAGTTCCCTGTAAGCTGCGTGGTCATGCAGCAGTCTATTTAGTGCCACGCAGGTGCTCAGAGAACCCACCCGGAGACCTGCCACAGCTGGAGGAGGGCACCCTTCCCCCAGTCCCAACCTAGCTCGGACTCCAACCTGTCATGGCTGGGGTGGTCCCCCGGCCTCAGCTATGCCACAGCCTGGACCTCCCCCACCCTGGCCCAAATGCAACTGGAGCAGTGCAGCCAGGCCTGGCCTCAGCTGCAGCCAGGGCATCATGACACAGTTCGGACCCAGCAATGGCTGTGGCATTGTGGTGTAGTCTGGACCCAGCCACGAAAACCTGGGTTGTCTGGCCTGGACCTGTCACAGACCTGCGGGGGCCAAGGGAGAGGTGCCTATCTTGCGGCCCCAGCCCTGGAGCTGCTGCGGCGGGAGAGGTGCCTCTCCCCCTCAGCCCAGGTGCTGCTGTGCGGAAAGAGACCTGGAGGGAGCCCTTTCTTCCCACCATAGCCCCAGCGCTCCCTCCTGCATCCCAAACCCCTCATCCCCAGCCCCACCCCAGAGTCTGCACTCCCAGCTGGAGCCCTCCCTGCAACCCCAACCCTGAGCCCCCCCCACACTCCAAACCCCTCGCCCCACCCCAACCACATGAATGTTGTTATGTTCACCTATATGAAGGTGATGTGTCACACATCACCTCCATGTTGGTGCACAAAACAACATTTGTTCCGCACATGGGTGTGGGGGAGGGGGAAAAATTAGAGGGAACACTGATTATGACATAGACGACTCGTGCCTCCTGATACTGGGGGCACATTGTAAAGGGGAGGATATGTGACTGCCCCACCTGTCTCCTTTGGGAGAAACTTCCAGCCCCACCTCCCTGGGCCAGGGCAGCTAATCCTGGGGGGCTGAGGGCCACAGAAGCAGGAAGCATATGCCTCTGGGCCCAGGTGGGGCCAGCCCCAGCCTCAGCTGAGCAGAGGCCAGGGAACCTGCTCCCAGCACCTTCCCCAGAGCCCTCCCACCCCACCCTGTGCATAGCCAGAGACTGCCACACTGTCTCCACCCCACCAGAGTTACTGGGGCCTCTGTTCTTCTCCTGCTGCACCTCCCCCGCCGCAAGTTTGACCACTGTCCCTGGCAGCTGGGTCCAGGCAGGGAGAGGAGAGGGTGGGCCATTGCTGCCACCTCTCCAGACGGGCTCTCTTTCAGGCAACTGCCATGCTGCACAGAGCAGCTACCCGGAGAGGCTGACATGAGAAGTGGCTGGCCCTGCCCCTTCCACTGCCCACCCAGGCCGAGCTGCCAGGGACAGGGGATGAGCGTGCGGGGGGGCTGGTGCAGTGGGACAAGGACAGAGACCTCCCTCCCTGCCCTGCAGGCCAAGCAGAAATCAGGGGGGGAGGGGGGGACTTGACCCCGCATGCCCCCCCATGTGTCGCCTATGCATTATGATACAGCCTTTAATGATATGATCATATGCTATATTTTTCCACCAGACCACTGCATCCGATACTGATTTAAAAATTGTCAGTGATGGAGTATCCACCATGACCCTTGGTAAGTTGCTCCAGTGGTCAGTTTCTCTCACTGTAAAAATGTGCACATTATTTCCAGTCTACATTTGTCTAGCTTTAATGCCCAAGCCATTGGATCGTGTTAGACCTTTCTCTGCTAGATTGAACAGCCCATTATTAAATATTTGTTCCCTATGTAGATACCTATAGACTGTAGTCAAGTCATCCCTGAACCTTCTCTTTGTTAAGCTAAATAGACTGAGCTCTTTGAGGCTATCACTATCAGGCAGGTTTTCTAATCCCTTAAACAGTCTTGTGGCTCTTCTCTGACCCTTCTCAAATGTGTCAACATCCTTCTTGAACTGTGGGCACCAGAACTGAACACATGATTCCAGCAGCAGTTGCACTTCTGCCAGATACAGAGGTACTCGCTCCTACTTGAAATTCTCCTATTTATGCATCTCAAGATCGCATTGGCCCTTTTGTTCACAGTGTTGCAATGGGAGCTCATGTTCAGCTGATTATTCATCAAGATCCCCAAATCTTTTTTGGTCACTGCTTTCCAAGCTAGTGTCCCCCATTCTGTAAATATGGCCTACATTTTTTGTTCCTAGATATATGCATTTACCATTAGCCATATTAAAACTCATACTATTTGCTTGCGCCCATCTTACCAAGCAATCCAGACAATCTATCCTCCCCATTATTTTACCACTCCCCCAATTTTTGTGTCCTCCGCAGACTTTACTTGTGATGATTTTGTTTTCTTCCAGATCATTAATACAAATATTAAATCATTAACTTGCTGATCCAAGGCTCCAATTCCCAGTAACAACATAGTCTTTTGCTTGTTCCTTTTAGGTTTCTTATCCAGTGCTATCTGTTGAAGCTCCTTTTCCACCCAGTCCCAGACTCCCCCTAACACATCTCTGGGGAGTCCATATGGACCTCCTTTGGATTCAACCCACTCCTCCAGCATGCTGGCCTCAACTAAACATTATCCTTCTTCCAGTCTTCTGAAATTTCCCCAATGATCCAAGACTTTATTGAAAATCAACATTAACAGTCCAGTGAGCTCCTCAGACAACTCTTTTAAACTCTTGGTTGCAAGTTCTCCAGACCTGCTGATTTAAATAGAATCATAGAATCATAGAATATCAGGGTTGGAAGGGACCCCAGAAGGTCATCTAGTCCAACCCCCTGCTCGAAGCAGGACCAATTCCCAGTTAAATCATCCCAGCCAGGGCTTTGTCAAGCCTGACCTTAAAAACCTCTAAGGAAGGAGATTCTACCACCTCCCTAGGTAACGCATTCCAGTGTTTCACCACCCTCATAGTGAAAAAGTTTTTCCTAATATCCAATCTAAACCTCCCCCACTGGAACTTGAGACCATTACTCCTCGTTCTGTCATCTGCTACCATTGAGAACAGTCTAGAGCCATCCGCTTTGGAACCCCCTTTCAGGTAGTTGAAAGCAGCTATCAAATCCCCCCTCATTCTTCTCTTCTGCAGACTAAACAATCCCAGTTCCCTCAGCCTCTCCTCATAAGTCATGTGTTCTAGACCCCTAATCATTTTTGTTGCCCTTTGCTGGACTCTCTCCAATTTATCCACATCCTTCTTGTAGTTTGTGGGGCCCAAAACTGGACACAGTACTCCAGATGAGGCCTCACCAATGTCGAATAGAGGGGGACGATCACGTCCCTTGATCTGCTCGCTATGCCCCTACTTATACATCCCAAAATGCCATTGGCCTTCTTGGCAACAAGGGCACACTGCTGACTCATATCCAGCTTCTCGTCCACTGTCACCCCTAGGTCCTTTTCCGCGGAACTGCTGCCTAGCCATTCGGCCCCTAGTCTGTAGCGGTGCATTGGATTCTTCCGTCCTAAGTGCAGGACCCTGCACTTATCCTTATTGAACCTCATCAGATTTCTTTTGGCCCAATCCTCCAATTTGTCTAGGTCCTTCTGTATCCTATCCCTCCCCTCCAGCATATCTACCACTCCTCCCAGTTTAGTATCATCCGCAAATTTGCTGAGAGTGCAATCTACACCATCCTCCAGATCATTTATGAAGATATTGAACAAAACCGGCCCCAGGACCGACCCCTGGGGCACTCCACTTGACACCGGCTGCCAACTAGACATGGAGCCATTGATCACTACCCGTTGAGCCCAACAATCTAGCCAGCTTTCTACCCACCTTATAGTGCATTCATCCAGCCCATACTTCCTTAACTTGCTGACAAGAATACTGTGGGAGACCGTGTCAAAAGCTTTGCTAAAGTCAAGAAACAATACATCCACTGCTTTCCCTTCATCCACAGAACCAGTAATCTCATGATAAAAGGCGATTAGATTAGTCAGGCATGACCTTCCCTTGGTGAATCCATGCTGGCTGTTCCTGATCACTTTCCTCTCATGTAGTGCTTCAGGATTGATTCTTTGAGGACCTGCTCCATGATTTTTCCAGGGACTGAGGTGAGGCTGACTGGCCTGTAGTTCCCAGGATCCTCCTTCTTCCCTTTTTTAAAGATTGGCACTACATTAGCCTTTTTCCAGTCATCTGGGACTTCCCCCATTCGCCACGAGTTTTCAAAGATAATGGCCAATGGCTCTGCAATCACAGCCGCCAATTCCTTCAGCACTCTCGGATGCAACTCGTCCAGCCCCATGGACTTGTGCACGTCCAGCTTTTCTAAATAGTCCCTAACCACCTCTATCTCCACAGGGGGCTGGCCGTCTCTTCCCCATTGTGTGATGCCCAGCGCAGCAGTCTGGGAGCTGACCTTGTTAGTGAAGACAGAGGCAAAAAAAGCATTGAGTACATTAGCTTTTTCCACATCCTCTGTCACTAGGTTGCCTCCCTCATTCAGTAAGGGGCCCACACTTTCCTTGGCTTTCTTCTTGTTGCCAACATACCTGAAGAAACCCTTCTTGTTACTCTTGACATCTCTTGCTAGCTGCAGCTCCAGGTGCGATTTGGCCCTCCTGATATCATTCCTACATGCCCAAGCAATATTTTTATACTCTTCCCTGGTCATATGTCCAACCTTCCACTTCTTGTAAGCTTCTTTTTTATGTTTAAGATCCGCTCGGATTTCACCATTAAGCCAAGCTGGTCGCCTGCCATATTTACTATTCTTTCGACTCATCGGGATGGTTTGTCCCTGTAACCTCAATAGGGATTCCTTGAAATACAGCCAGCTCTCCTGGACTCCTTTCCCCTTCATGTTAGTCCCCCAGGGGATCCTGGCCATCCGTTCCCTGAGGGAGTCGAAGTCTGCTTTCCTGAAGTCCAGGGTCCGTATCCTGCTGCTTACCTTTCTTCCCTGTGTCAGGATTCTGAACTCAACCAACTCATGGTCACTGCCTCCCAGATTCCCATCCACTTTTGCTTCCCCCACTAATTCTACCCGGTTTGTGAGCAGCAGGTCAAGAAAAGCGCCCCCCCTAGTTGGCTCCTCTAGCACTTGCGCCAGGAAATTGTTCCCTACGCTTTCCAAAAACTTCCTGGATTGTCTATCCACTGCTGTATTGCTCTCCCAGCAGATATCAGGAAAATTAAAGTCACCCATGAGAATCAGGGCATGCGATCTAGTAGCTTCCGTGAGCTGCCGGAAGAAAGCCTCATCTACCTCATCCCCCTGGTCCGGTGGTCTATAGCAGACTCCCACCACTACATCACTCTTGTTGCACACACTTCTAAACTTAATCCAGAGACACTCAGGTTTTTCTACAGTTTCGTACCGGAGCTCTGAGCAGTCATACTGCTCCCTTACATACAGTGCTACTCCCCGACCTTTTCTGCCCTGCCTGTCTTTCCTGAACAGTTTATAACCATCCATGACAGTACTCCAGTCATGTGAGTTATCCCACCAAGTCTCTGTTATTCCAATCACGTCATAGTTCCTTGACATCACCAGGACCTCCAGTTCTCCCTGCTTGTTTCCAAGGCTTTGTGCATTCGTATATAAGCACTTGAGATAACCTGTTGATTGCCCCTCATTCCCAGTATGAGGCAGGAGCCCTCCCCTCACAGACATTTCTGCCTGTGCTTCCTCCCGGTATCCCGCTTTCCCACTTACCTCAGGGCTTTGGTCTCCTTCCCCCGGTGAACCTAGTTTAAAGCCCTCCTCACTAGGTTAGCCAGCCTGCTGGCAGAGATGCTCTTCCCACGTGGAGAAGCAGGAAGGGGTAGCAATCCGAGGGCTTGATGAGTCTCGGCAGTCTCTCCAGCACATCGCGAATCTTAGCCCCTGGCAAGTAGCAGACTTCTCGGTTTTCCCGGTCAGGGCGGCAGATAGATGACTCAGTCCCCCGGAGGAGAGAGTCCCCGACCACCACCACCCGCCTTCTCCTCTTGGGAGTGGTGGTCGCGGAACCCCCAACCTCAGGACATCGCATCTCATGCCTTCCAACCAGCGGAGTCTCCTTCTGCTTTCTCGCCCCAGACATATCATCTGATCCACTCTCCGCAACGGTACCTGTGGAGAGAACATGAAAGCGGTTAGTTACCTGTGTCTGTGTTACTGGAACCCGGACATTCCGCTTACCTCAGGGCGGTTAGGAGCGCACAGGAGGGCGCGGTGCGCATCAGAGAAGCTTTGAAAACCAGTTTCATGACTGGCCAGGCTATGGTGTGAAAGTTCTCTTTGTTTCTCCTTGATGAAACCCCCCGCCCCTTGGTTCACTCTACTTCCCTGTAAGCTAACCACCCTCCCCTCCTCCCTTCGATCACCACTTGCAGAGGCAATAAAGTAATTGTTGCTTCACATTCATGCATTCTTTATTAATTCATCACACAAATAGGGGGATAACTACCAAGGTAGCCCAGGAGGGGTGGTGGAGGAGAGAAGCACCAGGAGGGTGCTGAGGGTGGAGGAGGGAAGGACAAGGCCACACAGCACTTTAAAAGTTTATAACTAAAACTTATTGAATGCCAGCCTTCTGTTTTTTGGGCAATCCTCTGTGATGGAGTGGCTGGGTGGCCGGAGGCCCCCCCACTGCGTTCTTGGGCATCTGGGTGAGGAGGCTATGGAACTTGGGGAGGAGGGCAATTGGTTACACAGGGGCTGTAGCGGCAGTCTGTGCTCCAGCTGCCTTTGCTGCAGCTCAACCATACATTGGAGCATATTGGTTTGATCCTCCAGCAGCCTCAGCATTGAATCCTGCCTCCTCTCACCACCCTGCCACCACATTTGAGCTTCAGTCCTGTCTTCAGCCCACCACTTACTCTCTTCAGCCTGCCACCTCTCCTCCTGGTCATTTTGTGCTTTCCTGCACTCTGACATTGTCTGTCTCCACGCATTTGTCTGTGCTCTGTCAGTGTGGGCGGACAGCATGAGCTCAGAGAACATTTCATCACGAGTGCGTTTTTTTCTCTTTCTAATCTTCACTAGCCTCTGGGAAGGAGAAGATCCTGTGATCATTGAAACACATGCAGCTGGTGGAGAAAAAAAAAGGGACAGTGGTATTCAAAAAGACACATTTTATAAAACAGTGGCTACACTCTTTCAGGGTAAACCTTGCTGTTAACATTACAAACACAGCACATGTGCTTTCGTTACAAGGTCGCATTTTGCCTCCCCCCACCACGTGGCTACCCCCTCAACCCTCCCCTCTCCCCGTGGCTAACAGCGGGGAACATTTCTGTTCAGCCACAGGCAAACAGCCCAGCAGGAACGGGCACCTCTGAGTGTTCCCTGAAGAAAAGCACCCTATTTCCACCAGGTGACCGTGAATGATATCTCACTCTCCTGAGGATAACACAGAGAGATAAAGAACGGATGTTGTTTGAATGCCAGCAAACATACACTGCAATGCTTTGTTGTACAATGATTCCCAAATACGTGCTACTGGCCTGGAGTGGTAAAGTGTCCTACCATGGAGGATGCAATAAGGCTGCCCTCCCCAGAAACCTTTTGCAAAGGCTTTGGGAGTACATCCAGGAGAGCCGCGAATGCCAGGGCAAATTAGTCATTAAACATGCTTGCTTTTAAACCATGTATAGTATTTTAAAAGGTACACTCACCAGAGGTCCCTTCTCTGCCTGACGGGTCCAGGAGGAAGCCTTGGGTGGGTTTGGGGGGTACTGGCTCCAGGTCCAGGGTGAGAATCAGTTCCTGGCTGTCGGGAAAGCTGGTTTCTCCACTTGCTTGCTGTGAGCTATCTAAAACCTCCTCCTCATCATCATCTTCCTCATCCCCAAAACCTGCTTCTGTGTTGCCTCCATCTCCATTGAAGGAGTCAAACAACACAGCTGGGGTAGTGGTGGTTGAACCCCCTAAAATGGCATGCAGCTCATCATAGAAGCGGCATGTTTGGGACTCTGACCCGGAGTGGCCATTTGCCTCTCTGGTTTTCTGGTAGGCTTGCCTCAGCTCCTTAAGTTTCACGTGGCACTGCTTCAGGTCCCTGTTATGGCCTCTGTCCTTCATGCCCTGGGAGATTTAGACAAATGTTTTGGCATTTTGAAAACTGGAATGGAGTTCTGATAGCACGGATTCCTCTCCCCATACAGCAATCAGATCCCGTACCTCCCGTTCAGTCCATGCTGGAGCTCTTTTGCGATTCTGGGACTCCATCATGCTCACCTCTGCTGATGAGCTCTGCATGGTCACCTGCAGCCTGCCATGCTGGCCAAACAGGAAATTGAAATTCAAAAGTTCGTGGGCCTTTTCCTGTCTACCTGGCCAGTGCATCTGAGTTGAGAATGCTGTCCAGAGCGGTCACAATGGAGAACTCTGGGATAGCTCCTGGAGGCCAATACCATCTTATTGTGTCCACAGTACCCCAAATTCGACCCGGCAAGGCCGATTTAAGCACTAATCCACTTGTCGGGGTGGAGTAAGGAAATCGATTTTTAGAGCCCTTTAAGTCGAAAAAAAGGGCTTCATCGTGTGGACAGGTGCAGGTTTACATTGATTTAACACTGCTAAATTAGACCTAAACTCCTAGTGTAGACCAGGGCTAAGTGGTGTGCAGGGAATGAAACTTTAAAAAAGTGAACCTGCCAATTTCAGTGCGAGTGTAACGTGCAGCGCTGCAGATCGTTCTAAAACAATTGGGTTTGAACTATTACTATAGTTCAGTTTTTAATATTTCGAGGTTCTAGAAAGATTTTGCTTATAAAAAAATCTGAACAGTACGTTAAGCAACATGAGACTGGCTGAGTGAAGGGGAACTCCAGATCCTGATGGTCACTAAATCTGTTTAGTTTATCCAAGAGAAGAGGTGACTTGAACATCATGTACGGTATATGGGCCTTTGGTAGTGAGTATAAACTTTAATTTGCTTTTTTTAAAATGGGATTTAGACTAACAGGATCTCAAAGGCAGCTCTGTTGCTAGGTCCAGCTAACCATAAAGGGAACTTTTACCTAGGGCTTGTCTATAGAAATACTTACTTTGCGGCAAGTTGGGATGTAAATCTACCCCACACTAGCTTGCAGTGCAGTGGTGCCCAGATTTGTAAAGGTGTTCAGGCATTTCTGTGCTCAACATCACAATACCTAACTAATTTAGGAGCCTATATCTCTTTTTCAAAGAGATTTAGACACGTAAGAGTCTAAATCACATCAACCATCAATGGGATTTTGGCTCCTACAATGCTGAATACAGCAACACTAAACACCTTTAGAAAGCTGGGACCTAGTGTCCATGTGGTCCCTGCTGCCATGCATTAAAAGCTTCCTAGTGCACTTTGATCAACTTAATTTGGGAGCAGAAGATTAAAGTGCACTGGAGAACTTTTAAGTGCCTGGCAGCCCCACATGATCATTTAGTGTGTGCAGACTACTATAAGGTAGATTTGCACCCCAGCTTGCTGCACACTAAGTGTTCATGTAAACAAGCCCTGAGTTAACCCACAAATTGACAGTTCCCTAATTTCTAGCTGTGGTAAGGGGCTCCAAAAAGTACTTTAAGTACCTGCTGAGTGAGTGAGTGAGATGTGTGAGTGGGCTCAGAGGCGATATATGAGGGGGAGCATGTGGGGTCACATGCTCCCCCAGATTTCTGCCAGGGTTTGCGAGCCCTACTTGGTCACATGGTGTGGCTGGACCCCCTCCTTGCACAGCAGCTGCTGGAGTTGGCGAGCTGCAAGCTGCAAGCTATTCCCCATGGGGAGGCAGGAGCAACAGCTGGGAGGTGCAGGGAGGGCCGGCTGCTTTCCAAAAGGGGAGACTGAGGGTAATGAGGGGGCACCTGGGGTAGGGGGCATGATTTGAGCTGTTCTGGGGGTGGCCAAACCTTTAAATTGTACCCGCTATCAGCAGGTATCTGAGTGGGCTACAAACAATGACATTTTTCTATAGGCCATAAATTTAATCCCTGGCCTTACCAGACTAGGAACCAGCTGTACCCCTTCGCTGTTAATTCAGAGGAGGGGATTGAAGTCACCATCTCCTGTTGATTCGAGATTTCTGTTAAGATCAAGCAAGTGCTTGAGGTCTAGGAACTCCCAATCTGAGGGGCGGAAAGGGGGGAGGGGAGCTAAAGCAGACCAAAGGTTAAGCTTGATTATGCACAACCTGGATTGGACCACACTATTGGGGTGAGACACTTGGGGTCCCCTTATTTGCTCAAAAGATCTTCTGGGAGATACCATGGGGCATAACCAGCTCAAATGGCAACCTTAAGGGTCAAGATCAATGTGGAAGAAGTGTGTGCCTCTCCGGCCACCACCGTGACACTAAGGATGGCGCTTACTTTCCCATGGCTGGTCCTAAAGAAAGAAAGACCATCATAGGCCATGTCTGCCTGCCCAGTCAATTGCCCCAAGGAAGCCCGCTGAAGAACATAAGCAAAGACCATTATTGTTGGTATTCATCAATTTTCCCTGAAAAATTCCCAAAGTTTTGAAAAAGCCAATATTTGGGTTTTACCCCCTCTTTTCTTTAATCTGAATTTTGGCTTTTTCAGGACCTGGAAACTTTTTGCAGGGGAACCGGACGGGGTTGTGCTGAAAGGCTGGTGGGGTCAGCAGGGGACTGTGTCTGGCAGGGGGTCAGTACATAAGAACGGCCATACTGGGTCAGCCCAAAGGTCCATCCAGCCCAGTATCCTGTCTGCCGACAGTGGCCAATGACAGGTGTCCCAGAGTGAACCTAACAGGTAATGATCCAGTGATCTCTCTCCTGCCATCCATCTTAACCCTCTGACAAACAGAGGCTAGGGATGCAGCCCTCCATTCCCCTCCTGACCCTAACCCTTCAGTAGGCCCCTGTCTGCTTCCTCTGTACAGTGCAGGGAGCAAGATGGGCAGGGGGCTGGGTCCTGGCAGCTGAGATATGACTACTACATTGTGAGCACCCCACTCCTGGCCCTGGTGAGCACCGAGTGTCCCACCTCACCTGCCCCAAGCCTCCAAGAGTACCAAACTCCCTTGCCCGCCTCTTCTACTTACTGCCCTTTGTTTTCAGTTTTTACTGATTTTCATACTTTTTTTTTAAATTTAGAAACACTGAAATATTCCTAGGAAATTTAAAACAAAATAAAATCTTAAAACAAAAGGCCTTGAGCATAAGGTACCAAGCCAGAAACAATATTATCTGAGCCCTACACTGCAGTTCTGACTCTGATATTCCTAAAATGGAGCAAGCTGAAGAGCAGATCTTTTATTATTATTATTTATTTTCTTACAATATATAGTTACAGAGACCATGAACTTATTTTATTGATTTTTTTCTGACTATTTAAGGTGTGAGTGAGTGAATTTGAATGTGTATGTTTGTGTTTACAAAGTGCATAAAAATGGCCATACTGAGTCAGACCAATGATCCAGCTAGCCTCGTATCCTGTCTTCCGACAGTGGCCAGTGCCAGGTGCTTCAGAGGGGATGAACAGAACAGGTAATCATCAAGTGATCCATCCCCTGTCGCCCATTCCCAGCTTCTGGAAAACAGAGGCTGGGGACACTTCACAGCATGGTTTTGCATCCCTTCCCATCCTGCCTAATGGCCATCGATGGTACTATCCCCCATGAACCTATCTAGTTCTTTTTTGAAGCCTGTTATAGTCTTGTCCTTCACAATATTCTCAGGCAAAGAGTTCCATAGGTTGACTGTGCATTGTGTGAAGAAGTGCTTCCGTTTGTTTGCTTTAAACCTGCTCCCTATTAATATCAATGGGTGACCCCTAGTTCTTGTGTTATGGGAAGATAACACTTCCTTATTTACTTTCTCCACAAAAATCATGATTTTATAGACCTCTATCTTATCCCCACTTAATTCTCTCTTTTCCAAGCTGAAAAGTCCCAGTTTTATTAATCTCTCCTCATATGGAAGCTGTTCCATACCCCTGATCATTTTTGTTGCCCTTCTTTGTACCTTTTCCAATTCCAATATATCTTTTTCGAGACGGGGTGGCCAGATCTGCACACAGAACTCAAGATATGGGTGTACCATGGATTTATATAGAGGCATTATGACATTTTTCGTCTTATTATCTAGCCCTTTCCTAATGATTTAGATTAGTCCATGCCTAAATCTAAATTTACGAACCAAATTCTAAGCAAATCCTACCCTGGATCACAGTGTCATCCTGAGTTCTTAAGGGTGTCAGTGTTCAACTCCTCTGCCTGCAAGGGGACTCATGAGTTGCTGATCATCACTCTATTGAAAGTGGAGAAGTGAGCTGGAAGAGGAGTAGAAGGAGTACATCAGTCAACCAATGGTGCTATGAAGGAGTGTAGTAATATCTTAGGGGCTGAGAAAGAAACTACATTTGATTGTCTAGGGGTTAGTCTGTGCAAGGTTCATCAAATTGACCTCATTATTTGATTATTGATTGGGTTGACTTTGTTGATCCCATTCCATATTATTATTAATTAATTGATTTATTGGTTCAACCTCAATTGTAGCCTTGAATTTATCATTATATTGTTCCATCCTCAGTTCACTCAGGGAAATTATGTTAATTTTGTGATGCTGGCAGACCAGGTCATGCCAGAGTTTGTTCAGGCCAATTCACTCGTGTATTATTATAGATCAAAGTGATTGTTAAAGGTAGAAGAGTGTATTTGGTGTTTAGACTTCATAAAACTAATGGGACATTACTTGCATTATTTTCACATATCTGCATCCTGTTATAATGCAGCAGCAAACATTTACATTATGTATAATCCGATGTAAGCCTTGTTGAATGCTAATGAAGAACTTCAACAGAAAACTGCTAATTTCAAAGCAAGTGGCCATTGTGTGTGATGACTAGAGGTCAAAGACTCAAAGTGCATTCCTCAGTCACCGTCATCAAAGGAAAAGCCTGTGACATTGCACTCTACATGATTTTATGAAAATATGCAGATGAGTGTGATTTTCATGTAACAGGAATATGCTTCACGCGAAAGGTCTCTTGTAAGGTATCATTACAAAGCTTATAATCTGCTGAGTGTGGTCATCCTATTTGTATAAATGTATCACTTTTGTATCTGAAACTAGAAATATGAAATATAACTCTGAGGGCCTATAGTAGTTATGCAAAGTGTGGGTCATTAATGGTGGTTTGGAATCTCGATGGCTCCCGTCAACCAGGACAATTGACTGTGGATGGCTCTGTTTGCAGGCAGACCTTCCTGTGAGTCAGGCTGGAAAGAATGAAGGCTTGTGGGGGGGTCTCACAGGACATGTGACCATGTCACCCGGTACCGGAATCCATCTTAAACCTGGTGCTTTTCCATTTGGGGGAGAGGGTGGGGGGTGGAGACCCAGAGGGACAAAGGATTCCTGCCTTATACCAAAGATATATGAGTGGGTGGAACAGAACAAAGTGAGGGAGCCATCATGAGGAATCCCCTTGCTACCACCTGAGCTGGAACAAGGGCTGTACCAGGGGAAAGGATTGTGCTCAGACAAGGAAGGAGTCCAGTCTGTGAAAGAAACTTATTGAAACATCTCTAAGGGTGAGATTAAATCTGTATTCAGTTTTTATTGCTGTACTAGACTTAGACTTGCGTGTTTTATTTTGTTTTGCTTGGTAATTCACTTTGTTCTGTCTGTTACTATTCGGAACCACTTAAATCCTACTTTCTGTATTGAATAAAATCACTTTTTACTTATTAATTAACCCAGAGTATGTATTAATACTTGGGGGGGGGCAAACAGCTGTGCATATCTCTCTATCAGTGTTATAGAGGGCAAACAATTTATGAGTTTACCCTGTATAAGCTTAATACAGGGTAAAACAGATTTATTTAGGGTTTGGACCCCATTGGGAGTTGGGCATCTGAGTGTCAAGGACAGGAACACTTCTGTAAGCTGCTTTCAATTAAGCCTACAGATGTTAGGGGACATGGTTCAGACCTGGGTCTGGGTTTGCAGCAGGCTAGCGGGTCTGGCTCAAACCAGGCAGGGCACTGAAGTTCTAAACTGACAGGGCAGGAAAGCAGGAGCAGAACTAGTCTTGGCACATCAGGTGGCAACCCCCGGCGGTGTCTGTGATCCAACCAGTCACAGTGGCGTTGACTTGACTGGGACCATATAGAACATTGTTGCAACCAAGATCCTGTAGTGGCACCAAATCTTGTATAAAGGGGGTCAAATAAGGTGTCTAAGGCAAGGTTATGATTTGCTGGTTATGATTATGCTATGTTGAGGCTGTGTTGGTGAGTATCTGAGTGTCTGTTGTGGGGACAGTTTGACCGTGTGCTTGATTGGTTGTTTGAAAAGTGTGAATTGGGAGTGCTTTGTTCCAGGTGATCCTTGAGTGGGCCTGACTGTTATAAAAAGCCAGTCAGCTGCAAACCAGCTCAGCGGCGAACAGCAGAGAGGCTAACAGAGGGAAGTTGCCTTGGAGTTCGCCTGGGGAGAGCCCACTGAGGCTTACATCTTGCCGGCTTCTCTGAGTAGTTACCTCAACTCCTAAGGAAGCTCTCAGAAGGAAGGTAATATGGATGGGGAGTGTTCAGCTGTTGTGACCTGCACTGGATGTGCCATGTTTGTCTTTCTTCCACAGGACAGAAGCGACTTTGTCTGTACAAAGTGCAAGCCAGTCTCCAAATTGGAAGAGAAGGTTCAAGGTCTGGAGAAACAAGTATCGACCCTGTGTTGCATAAGAGACACTGAAGATTTCCTGGACAGATTTCAGGATATGCTTCTACGGGCACAATGTTCTGAAGATTCAGAGCAGGCTGCGCAGCGGGGACAGGAGGACGGTGAAGAAATTTGGCAGCATGTGACCTTCAGAAGAAAGGAGAGCGTCCATGTACCAGCAGCGCAGATACAGGTAAGTAACCGTTTTCATGTTCTCTCCACAGGTACTAATGCGGAGAGTGGACCAGATGATACATCTGAGGGAAGGGAACAGAAGGAGACTCCGCCGATTAGAAGGCATGAGATGCACTGTCCTAGGTTTGGGGGTTCCACGACCACCGCTCCCAAGAGAAGGAGGCGGGTGGTGGTGGTTGGGGACTCTCTCCTCAGGGGGACTGAGTCATCTATCTGCCACCCAGACCGGGAAAACCAAGAAGTCTGCTGCTTGCCAGGAGCTAGGATTCACGATGTGACGGAGAGACTGCAGAGACTCATCAAGCCCTCGGATCGCTACCCCTTCGTGCTTCTCCACGTGGGCACCAATGATACTGCCAAGAATGACCTTGAGTGGATCACTGCAGACTACGTGGCTCTGGGAAGAAGGATAAAGGAGTTTGAGGCGCAAGTGGTGTTCTCATCCATCCTCCCCGTGGAAGGAAAAGGCCTGGGTAGGGACCGTCGAATTGTGGAAGTCAACAACTGGCTACAGAGGTGGTGTCGGAGAGGAGGCTTTGGATTCTTTGACCATGGGATGGTGTTCCAAGAAGGAGGAGTGCTAGGCAGAGACTGGCTCCTCCTAACAAAGAGAGGGAAGAGCATCTTTGCAAGCAGGCTGGCTAACCTAGTGAGGAGGGCTTTAAACTAGGTTCACCGGGGGAAAGAGACCAAAGCCCTGAGGTAAGTGGGGACGTGGGATACCAGGAGGAAGCACGAGCAGGAGAGCGCGAAAGGGGAGGGCTCCTGCCTCATACTAAGAAGGCAGGACAAACAGTAAGTTATCTCAAGTGCCTATACACAAATGCAAGAAGCCTGGGAAACAAGCAGGGAGAACTGGAAGTCCTGGCACAGTCAAGGAATTATGATGTGATTGGAACAACAGAGACTTGGTGGGATAACTCACATGACTGGAGTACTGTCATGGACGGATATAAACTGTTCAGGAAGGACAGGTTTTTCTGCAGTTTCATACGGGAGCTCTGAGCAGTCATACTGCTCTCTTACATAAAATGCAACTCTCCCACCTTTTCTGCACTGCCTGAGTGTCTCTGGATTAAATTTAGAAGTGTGAGCAACAAGGGTGATGTCGTGGTGGGAGTCTGCTATAGACCACCGGACCAGGGGGATGAGGTGGATGAGGCTTTCTTCCGGCAGCTCGCAAAAGCTACTAGATCTCAGGCCCTGGTTCTCATGGGAGACTTCAATCTTCCTGATATCTGCTGGGAGAGCAATACAGCGGTGCACAGACAATCCAGGAAGTTTTTGGAAAGTGTAGGGGACAACTTCCTGGTGCAACTGCTGGAGGAACCAACTAGGGGCAGAGCTCTTCTTGACCTGCTGCTCACAAACCGGGAAGAATTAGTAGGGGAAGGAAAAGTGGATGGGAACCTGGAAGCCAGTGACCATGAGATGGTCGAGTTCAGGATCCTGACACAAGGAAGAAAGGAGAGCAGCAGAATACGGACCCTGGACTTCAGAAAAGCAGACTTTGACTCCCTCAGGGAACTGACGTGGAGGATCCCCTGGGAGAATAACATGAGGTGGAAAGGTTTCAGAGTAGCAGCCGTGTTAGTCTGTATTCGCAAAAAGAAAAGGAGTACTTGTGGCACCTTAGAGACTAACCAATTTATTTGAGCATAAGCTTTCGTGAGCTACAGCTCACTTCATCGGATGCCTAAGTCTCTAAGGTGACAGAAGTACTCCTTTTCTTTTTATGAGGGGGAAAGGAGTCCAGGAGAACTGGCTGTATTTTAAAGAATCGGTTACAGGGACAAAACATTCTGATGTGTAGAAAGAATAGTAAATATGGCAGGCGACCAGCTTGGCTTAACAGTGAAATCCTTGCTGATCTTAAACACAAAAAAGAAGCTTACAAGAAGTGGAAGATTGGACAAATGACCAGGGAAGAGTATAAAAATATTGCTAGGGCATGCAGGAGTGAAATCAGGAAAGCCAAATCACACCTGGAGGTGCAGCTAGCAAGAGATGTTAAGAGTAACAAGAAGGGTTTATTCAGGTAAGTTAGCAACAAGAAGAAAGTCAAGGAAAGTGTGGGCTCCTTACTGAATGAGGGAGGCAACCTAGTGACAGAGGATGTGGAAAAAGCTAATGTACTCAATGCTTTTTTTGCCTCTGTCTTCACGAACAAGGTCAGCTCCCAGACTGCTGCACTGGTCACCACAGCATGGGGAGGAGGTAACCAGCCCTCTTTGAAGAAAGAAGTGTTTCGGGACTATTTAGACAAGCTGGACGAGCACAAGTCCATGGGGCCAGACGCGCTGCATCGAAGAGTGCTAAAGAATCATAGAATCATAGAATATCAGGGTTGGAAGGGACCTCAGGAGGTCATCTAGTCCAACCCCCTGCTCAAAGCAGGACCAATCCCCAATTAAATCATCCCAGCCAGGGCTTTGTCAAGCCTGACCTTAAAAACTTCTAAGGAAGGAGATTCTACCACTTCCCTAGGTAACGCATTTCAGTGTTTCACCACCCTCCTAGTGAAAAAGTTTTTCCTAATATATCCAACCTAAACCTCTCCCACTGGAACTTGAGACCATTACTCCTTGTCCTGTCCTCTTCTACCACTGAGAATAGTCTAGAACCATCCTCTCTGTAACCACCTCTCAGGTAGTTGAAAGCATCTATCAAATCCCCCCTCATTCTTCTCTTCTGCAGACTAAACAATCCCAGTTCCCTCAGCCTCTCCTCATAAGTCATGTGTTCCAGACCCCTAATAATTTTTGTTGCCCTTCGCTGGACTCTCTCCAATTTATCCACATCCTTCTTGTAGTGTGGGGCCCAAAACTGGACACAGTACTCCAGATGAGGCCTCACCAATGTCGAATAGAGGGGGACGATCACGTCCCTTGATCTGCTCGCTATGCCCCTACTTATACATCCCAAAATGCCATTGGCCTTCTTGGCAACAAGGGCACACTGCTGACTCATATCCAGCTTCTTGTCCACTGTCACCCCTAGGTCCTTTTCCGCAGAACTGCTGCCTAGCCATTCGGTCCCTAGTCTGTAGCTGTGCATTGGGTTCTTCCGTCCTAAGTGCAGGACCCTGCACTTATCCTTATTGAACCTCATCAGATTTCTTTTGGCCCAATCCTCCAATTTGTCTAGGTCCTTCTGTATCCTATCCCTGCCCTCCAATGTATCTACCACTCCTCCCAGTTTAGTATCATCCGCAAATTTGCTGAGAGTGCAATCCACACCATCCTCCAGATCATTTATGAAGATATTGAACAAAACCGGCCACAGGACCGACCCTTGGGGCACTCCACTTGACACCGGCTGCCAACTAGACATGGAGCCATTGATCACTACCTGTTGAGCCCAACAATCTAGCCAACTTTCTACCCACCTTATAGTGCATTCATCCAGCCCACACTTCTTTAACTTGCTGACAAGAATACTGTGGGAGACCGTGTCAAAAGCTTTGCTAAAGTCAAGAAACAATACATCCACTGCTTTCCCTTCATCCACAGAACCAGTAATTTCATCATAGAAGGCCATTAGATTAGTCAGGCATAACTTTCCCTTGGTGAATCCATGCTGACTGTTCCTGATCACTTTCCTCACATGTAAGTGCTTCAGGATTGATTCTTTGAGGACCTGCTCCATGATTTTTCTGGGGACTGAGGTGCGGCTTACTGGCCTGTAGTTCCCAGGATCCTTCTTCTTCCCTTTTTTAAAGATTGGCACTACATTAGCCTTTTTCCAGTCATCTGGGACTTCCCCCATTCGCCACGAGTTTTCAAAGAAAATGGCCAATGGCTCTGCAATCACAGCCGCCAATTCCTTTAGCACTCTCGGATGCAACTTGTCCGGCCGCATGGACTTGTGCACGTCCAGCTTTTCTAAATAGTCCCTAACCACCTCTTTCTCCACAGAGGGATGGCCATCTTTTCCCCATGTTGTGATGCCCAGCGCAGCAGTCTGGGAGCTGACCTTGTTCGTGAAGACAGAGGCAAAAAAAGCATTGAGTACATTAGCTTTTTCCACATCCTCTGTCACTAGGTTGCCTCCCTCATTCAGTAAGGGGCCCACACTTTCCTTGACTTTCTTCTTGTTGCCAAAATACCTGAATAAACCCTTCTTGTTACTCTTGACATCACTCGCTAGCCGCAGCTCCAGGTGCGATTTGGCCCTCCTGATTTCATTCCTACATGCCCTAGCATAGAATCATAGAATCATAGAATATCAGGGTTGGAAGGGACCCCTGAAGGTCATCTAGTCCAACCCCCTGCTCGAAGCAGGACCAATTCCCAGTTAAATCATCCCAGCCAGGGCTTTGTCAAGCCTGACCTTAAAAACCTCTAAGGAAGGAGATTCTACCACCTCCCTAGGTAACGCATTCCAGTGTTTCACCACCCTCTTAGTGAAAAAGTTTTTCCTAATATCCAATCTAAACCTCCCCCACTGCAACTTGAGACCATTACTCCTCGTTCTGTCATCTGCTACCATTGAGAACAGTCTAGAGCCATCCTCTTTGGAACCCCCTTTCAGGTAGTTGAAAGCAGCTATCAAATCCCCCCTCATTCTTCTCTTCTGCAGGCTAAACAATCCCAGCTCCCTCAGCCTCTCCTCATAAGTCATGTGTTCTAGACCCCTAATCATTTTTGTTGCCCTTCGCTGGACTCTCTCCAATTTATCCACATCCTTCTTGTAGTGTGGGGCCCAAAACTGGACACAGTACTCCAGATGAGGCCTCACCAATGTCGAATAGAGGGGAACGATCACGTCCCTCGATCTGCTGGCAATGCCCCTACTTATACATCCCAAAATGCCATGGCCTTCTTGGCAACAAGGGCACACTGCTGACTCATATCCAGCTTCTTGTCCACTGTCACCCCTAGGTCCTTTTCCGCAGAACTGCTGCCTAGCCATTCAGTCCCTAGTCTGTAGCGGTGCATTGGATTCTTCCATCCTAAGTGCAGGACCCTGCACTTATCCTTATTGAACCTCATCAGATTTCTTTTGGCCCAATCCTCCAATTTGTCTAGGTCTTTCTGTATCCTATCCCTCCCCTCCAGCGTATCTACCACTCATCCCAGTTTAGTATCATCCGCAAATTTGCTGAGAGTGCAATCCACACCATCCTCCAGATCATTTATGAAGATATTGAACAAAACCGGCCCCAGGACTGACCCTTGGGGCACTCCACTTGATACCGGCTGCCAACTAGACATGGAGCCATTGATCACTACCCGTTGAGCCCGACAATCTAGCCAGCTTTCTACCCACCTTATAGTGCATTCATCCAGCCCATACTTCTTTAACTTGCTGACAAGAATACTGTGGGAGACCGTGTCAAAAGCTTTGCTAAAGTCAAGAAACAATACATCCACTGCTTTCCCTTCATCCACAGAACCAGTAATCTCATCATAAAAGGCGATTAGATTAGTCAGGCATGACCTTCCCTTGGTGAATCCATGCTGGCTGTTCCTGATCACTTTCCTCTCATGCAAGTGCATCAGGATTGATTCTTTGAGGACCTGCTCCATGATTTTTCCAGGGACTGAGGTGAGGCTGACTGGCCTGTAGTTCCCAGGATCCTCCTTCTTCCCTTTTTTAAAGATTGGCACTACATTAGCCTTTTTCCAGTCATCCGGGACTTCCCCGGTTCGCCACGAGTTTTCAAAGATAATGGCCAATGGCTCTGCAATCACAGCCGCCAATTCCTTCAGCACTCTCGGATGCAACTCGTCCAGCCCCATGGACTTGTGCACGTCCAGCTTTTCTAAATAGTCCCTAACCACCTCTATCTCCACAGAGGGCTGGCCATCTCTTCCCCATTTTGTGATGCCCAGCGCAGCAGTCTGGGAGCTGACCTTGTCAGTGAAAACAGAGGCAAAAAAAGCATTGAGTACATTAGCTTTTTCCACATCCTCTGTCACTAGGTTGCCTCCCTCATTCAGTAAGGGGCCCACACTTTCCTTGGCTTTCTTCTTGTTGCCAACATACCTGAATAAACCCTTCTTGTTACTCTTGACATCTCTCGCTAGCTGCAGCTCCAGGTGCGATTTGGCCCTCCTGATTTCATTCCTACATGCCCGAGTAATATTTTTATACTCTTCCCTGGTCATATGTCCAACCTTCCACTTCTTGTAAGCTTCTTTTTTATGTTTAAGATCCGCTAGGTTTTCGCCATTAAGCCAAGCTGGTCGCCTGCCATATTTACTATTCTTTTGACTCATTGGGATGGTTTGTCCCTGTAACCTCAACAGGGATTCCTTGAAATACAGCCAGCTCTCCTGGACTCCTTTCCCCTTCAAGTTAGTCCCCCAGGGGATCCTGGCCATCCGTTCCCTGAGGGAGTCGAAGTCTGCTTTCCTGAAGTCCAGGGTCCGTATCCTGCTGCTTACCTTTCTTCCCTGCGTCAGGATCCTGAACTCAACCAACTCATGGTCACTGCCTCCCAGATTCCCATCCACTTTTGCTTCCCCCACTAATTCTACCTGGTTTGTGAGCAGCAGGTCAAGAAAAGCGCCCCCCCTAGTTGGCTCCTCTAGCACTTGCGCCAGGAAATTGTCCCCTATGCTTTCCAAAAACTTCCTGGATTGTCTATGCACCGCAGTATTGCTCTCCCAGCAGATATCAGGAAAATTAAAGTCACCCATGGGAATAAGGGCGTGCGATCTAGTAGCTTCCGTGAGCTGCCGGAAGAAAGCCTCATCTACCTCATCCCCCTGGTCCGGTGGTCTATAGCAGACTCCCACCACTGCATCACTCTTGTTGCACACACTTCTAAACTTAATCCAGAGACACTCAGGTTTTTCTACAGTTTCGTACCGGAGCTCTGAGCAGTCATACTGCTCCCTTACATACAGTGCTACTCCCCCACCTTTTCTGCCCTGCCTGTCTTTCCTGAACAGTTTATAACCATCCATGACAGTACTCCAGTCATGTGAGTTATCCCACCAAGTCTCTGTGATTCCAATCACATCATAGTTCCTTGACATCACCAGGACCTCCAGTTCTCCCTGCTTGTTTCCAAGGCTTTGTGCATTCGTATATAAGCACTTGAGATAACCTGTTGATCGCCCCTCATTCCCAGTATGAGGCAGGAGCCCTCCCCTCACAGACATTTCTGCCTGTGCTTCCTCCCAGTATCCCGCTTTCCCATTTACCTCAGGGCTTTGGTCTCCTTCCCCCGGTGAACCTAGTTTAAAGCCCTCCTCACTAGGTTAGCCAGCCTGCTGGCAAAGATGCTCTTCCCTCTCTTCGTAAGATGGAGCCCGTCTCTGCCCAGCACTCCTCCTTCATGGAACACCATCCCATGGTCAAAGAATCCAAAGCCTTCTCTCCGACACCACCTGCGTAGCCATTCGTTGCAATATTTTTATACTCTTCCCTGGTCATATGTCTAACCTTCCACTTCTTCTAAGCTTCTTTTTGATGTTTAAGATCCACTAGGATTTCACTGTTAAGCCAAGCTGGTCGCCTGCCATATTTACTATTCTTTCGACACATCGGGATGGTTTGTCCCTGTAACCTCAACAGGGATTCCTTGAAATACAGCCAGCTCTCCTGGACTCCTTTCCCCTTCATGTTAGTCCCCCAGGGGATCCTACCAATCTGTTCCCTGAGGGAATCGAAGTCTGCTTTCCTGAAGTCCAGGGTCCGTATCCTACTGCTTACCTTTCTTTTCTGTGTCAGGATCCTGAACTCAACCAACTCATGGTCACTGCCTCCCAGATTCCCATCCACTTTTGCTTCCCCCACTAATTCTTCCCGGTTTGTGAGCAGCAGGTCAAGAAAAGCTCCCCCGTTAGTTGGCTCCTCTAGCACTTGCACCAGGAAATAGTCCCCTATGCTTTCCAAAAACTTTCTGGATTGTCTATGCACCGCTGTATTGCTCTCCCAGCAGATATCAGGAAAATATCTGATATTCACAGGCAGGAGCCCTCCCCTCACAGACATTTCTGCCTGTGCTTCCTCCCAGTATCCCGCTTTCCCATTTACCTCAGGGCTTTGGTCTCCTTCCCCCGGTGAACCTAGTTTAAAGCCCTCACTAGGTTAGCCAGCCTGCTCGCAAAGATTCTCTTCCCTCTCTTCGTAAGGTGGAGCCCGTCTCTGCCCAGCACTCCTCCTTCATGGAACACCATCCCATGGTCAAAGGAGTTGGCGGATGTGATTGCAGAGCCATTGGCCATTATCTTTGAAAACTCATGGCGATCAGGGGAGGTCCTGGATGACTGGAAAAGGGCTAATGTAGTGCCCATCTTTAAAAAAGGGAAGAAGGAGGATCCTGGGGACTACAGGCCAGTAAGCCTCACCTCAGTCCCTGGGAAAATCATGGAGCAGGTCCTCATGGAATCAATTCTGAAGCACTTAGAGGAGAGGAAAGTGATCAGGAACTGTCAGCATGGATTCACCAAGGGCAAGTCAAATTGCCTTCTATGACGAGATAACTGGCTCTGTGGATGAGGGGAAAGCAGTGGACGTGTTGTTCTTTGACTTTAGCAAAGCTTTTGACACGGTCTCCCACAGTATTCTTGGCAGTAAGTTAAAGACGTATGGGCTGGATGAATAGACGATAAGGTGGATAGAAAGCTGGCTAGATTGTCGGGCTCAACGGGTAGTGATCAATGGCTCCATGTCTAGTTGGCAGCCGGTATCAAGTGGAGTGCCCCAAGGGTCGGTCCTGGGGCCGGTTTTGTTCAATATCTTCATTAATGATCTGGAGGATGGTGTGGATTGCACCCTCAGCAAGTTTGCAGATGACACTAAACTGGGAGGAGAGGTAGATACACTGGAGGGTAGGGATAGACTACAGAGGGCCCTAGACAAATTGGAGGATTGGGCCAAAAGAAATCTGATGAGGTTCAACAAGGACAAGTGCAGAGTCTTGCACTTAGGACGGAAGAATCCCATGCACTGCTACAGACTAGGGACTGAATGGCTAGGCAGCAGTTCTGCGGAAAATGACCTAGGGGTTACAGTGGACGAGAAGCTGGATATGAGTCAACAGTGTGCCCTTGTTTCCAAGAAGGCCAATGGCATTTTGGGATGTATAAGTAGGGGCATTGCCAGCAGATCGAGGGACGTGATCGTTCCCCTCTATTCGACATTGGTGAGGCCTCATCTGGAGTACTGTGTCCAGTTTTGGGCCCCACACTACAAGAAGGATGTGGATAAATTGGAGAGAGTCCAGCGAAGGGCAACAAAAATTATTAGGAGTCTGGAACACATGACTTATGAGGAGAGGCTGAGGGAACTGGGATTGTTTAGTCTGCAGAAGAGAAGAATGAGGGGGGATTGATAGCTGCTTTCAACTACCTGAGAGGTGGTTACAGAGAAGATGGTTCTAGACTATTCTCAGTGGTAGAAGAGGACAGGACAAGGAGTAATGGTCTCAAGTTGCAGTGGGGGAGGTTTAGGTTGGATATTAGGAAAAACTTTTTCACTAGGAGGGTGGTGAAACACTGAAATGCGTTACCTAGGGAAGTGGTAGAATCTCCTTCCTTAGAAGTTTTTAAGGTCAGGCTTGACAAAGCCCTGGCTGGGATGATTTAATTGGGGATTGGTCCTGCTTTGAGCAGGGGGTTGGACTAGATGACCTCCTGAGGTCCCTTCCAACCCTGATATTCTATGATTCTATGATTCTTTAGCACTCTTGGATGCAGCGCGTCTGGCTCCATGGACTTGTGCTCGTCCAGCTTGTCTAAATAGTCCCGAAACACTTCTTTCTTCAAAGAGGGCTGGTTACCTCCTCCCCATGCTGTGGTGACCAGTGCAGCAGTCTGGGAGCTGACCTTGTTTGTGAAGACAGGCAAAAAAAGCATTGAGTACATTAGCTTTTTCCACATCCTCTGTCACTAGGTTGCCTCCCTCATTCAGTGGGGGAGGTTTAGGTTGGATATTAGGAAAAACTTTTTCAGTAGGAGGGTGGTGAAACACTTGAATGCGATACCTAGGGAGGTTGTGGAATCTCCTTCCTTAGAAGTTTTTAAGGTCGGGCTTGACAGAGCCCTGGCTGGGATGATTTAGTTGGGAATTGGCCGTGCTTTGAGCAGGGGGTTGGACTAGATGACCTCCTGTGGTCCCTTCCAACCCTGATATTCTTTGATTCTATGATTCTATATGCATGTATCATTTTTGTATTTAAAGTTATAAATATTGGCTCTATACTGTCTGTAGTTCAAACTTGTGCTATGCTTGTGGGTGACACCCCAGACAAGTTGGTGTCAGCTCTGCCTAGCCTGCTTGATGGCCCATTAAGGACCATCAGCTATACAATTGACCCATGGGGAGAAGGCAGACATGCCTTGTGACTCAGCAAGGTATGCAGGGACATGCCTATGGACAGAACTCTGAGGTTTTTCCAAGCCATGTGATGGACAGCTTGTCTTTGGAACAAAGAAAGCAGAGACCACATGGCAAGAGAATATAAAAAGCTGCTGCAGCTCCTCCATCAGGTCTTCAATCCTGCTTCATACCTCTGGAGGGACTTTGCTGCACTGAAGCTTTGAACAAAGGACTGAAAACCCATCCCAGCTGTGGATGCTCTCCAGAGACTTGGTTTGAATCTGCAGTTTATTCTATCACTGCTGCAAATCTGAACCAAGAACTTTGCCACTACTGTGTGTAATTGACTCTATTTAACCGATTCTAGCTCTCATCTGTATCTTTTTCCTTTTATGAACAAACCTTTAGATTTTAGATTCTGAAGGACTGGCAACAGCGTGATTTGTGGGTAAGATCTGATTTGTATATTGACCTGGATCTTGGGCTTGGTCCTTTGGGATCGAGAGAACGTATTTTCTTTTACTGGGGTGTTTGGTTTTCATAACCATTTGTCCCCATAAAGAGTGGCACTGGTGGTGATACTGGGAAACTGGAGTGTCTAAGGGAATTGCTTGTGTGACTTATGGTTAGCCAGTGGGGTGAGACCAAATTCCTCTCTGTCTGGCTGGTTTGGTTTGCCTTAGAGGTGGACAAAGCCCAGCCTTGGGCTGTAACTGCCCTGCTTGAAGCAATTTCTCCTGAATTGGCATTCTCAATTGGGTCCCACCAGAACCAGCATTGTTACAGTAGTCGAGCAGGATCTGTGCACAGCTGATTGCTTTGAGGTACTGGTAGTGATTTTAAGTGAGTTTTAAGTGTGGTGGCTGGAGAACAGACAAAGTGGTTACTGGTTTGTTATTTTGTTAAGGGAAGTACGGACAGAAAAGGAAGCAAAATAAGTAAGAGGGAAGATCAGAAGAAGCTAAAACTGAACAGGTTGTAAATCGCCCAGAAAAGCTGAACACTGGGCACTGGGAAAGTCTCTGTTAGCTAAGTGCAAGTTTCAGTGAACTGCAGATGGGTGTGGCCCAACCTCTGTGTCTGTGCTGAAGCTGACTGGAGTGTCTTAACTTAGCAAGACAGGAGTGGAGGGGTGTCTGTTCTGGCAGGAGGGGGTTTCTGTGATCTAACCCATCACAGCAAGTGGCCATTGTGTGTGATGACTAGAGGTCAAAGACTCAAAGTGCGTTCCTCAGTCACCATCATCAAAGGAAAAGACAACATGGGCAGTGGCGGATTAAAGATTTTGCCGCCCCCTAGGACCTGAAATAATTGCCAGCCGCCTCACCCCAGCTCACCTCTGCTCCACCTCCACCCCTGAGCGCACAGCCGGGTCCTGCTTCTTCCTGCTCCCTGCCAGTGCTTGTGCGCGAAACAGCTTCACAAAGGAGGGGGAAGAGAGGGGAACGCGGCGTGCTCAGGCGAGGAGGCGGAACCGGGGTGGGGATTTGGGGAAGGGGACCAATAGGGGCAGGGAGGGGGCAGGGAAGAAGTGGAGTTGGGGCGGGGCTGGGGGCGGAGGGCGCGAACCGGCGACGGGGGAAGCAGCCTCTGGCTGCTATTATAAATTTGCCGCCCCTGAAAATTTGTTGGCCTAGGTGTTAATATGCCGCTGCACATGGGTAGAGACACTGTCAGCTTGTTTGCTGTCAGAAAAGGTTATAAATATGGATTCAAGGAAAGATCTCTGGACAGTTTGGAGTCTTACAGGGAAGTGTACCAGATGCAAAACGGAGATCCCCACAGACAATCTGGGTACCCCAAATAGACTTTTGGGAAACTGACAGTTTATTACATCACTGCCACAGTTAGGAATTACAAACTGTGACTCACTTGTGCATATATTTTACCTGTTTTAACCTCTCAAAAACTCTCATTTCCTTTTCTTAGCTAATAAATCTTAAGTTAATTTACTATAGAATTGGCTACCAGCATTGTCTTTGGTGTAAGATCTAGAATACCCATTGATCTAGGGTAGGTGACTGGTCTCTTGGGACTGGGAACAACCTGACGTGGTGTGATTTTTGTTTTAAGTGACCTTTTATCATGAAGTTCAGTTTGTCTGGGTGGCAAGATAGACTGGAGAGTCTAAGGGGACTGGCTGTGACTCCATGGTAAGACTGGTATTGTGATCCAGGAGTTCACATTTGTTACTGGATTGGTGAAATCTAATTATGAACACATCACCAGCTTGGGGTCTCTGCCCTGTTTATTCTCTTAATAAAATCCATAAAAAATATACCAGACTGGTTCCTTTCTCAAAACTGCAGTGAGAGCAAACAACTTCAAGAACATAGGTGGCCACTGGACCCTGTCACTGAACACATTGTTATCCTGGCAATAGTCTACAAGGCTAGATTCACAAAGTGACTTAGGTGCTTAAGTGCCACTTTAGGCTCTAAATCCAAGAATCAGGCCCCACTGGGATTCATAAAACCCCACTCAGCTGCCCCCAAGCTCTGTAGGTGCCTAAAATCATTTGTGTTGCTGTTACAGAACTGTGAACTCTGAGGGGGTTTTAGGGTCACAATGCTGCATCCTGCACAATATCAAATTGCAGTGTGGAACATCTTTACCTGAGGGTTTAGACAGAGATGGTGAGAAGGGGGGAGGTGGATGAGGAAGAAACATTAGAGGAGGCATTTGGTGTTCCCAAGAGCAGGAGCTTCTAGGTATCCCAATCATCATGCAGGGATGACAAATTCACCAACCCTTTTTGCATGAGGCATTCTAAAGCACCTCAGGTATATGTTTACTTCAAGGATGGGTGGTGATGAAGGCCAACAGACTCCAAAGCGTGGGCTTATAACTTTGTTAGAGTCACAGCATTGTTTTTCAGGGGAATTTAGGGAGGAAAAGTTGGGGCATGTGGCATGGCCTCAAGGGGAAGAGGAGGAGCAGGGGGTAGGACCACAGAGGGTGCGGGGCTTCTGATTGTGTCCCAACAGAAAATCAGTTGGCAAGAGCAAATACGACAAATGCCCAGTTTTGCCAAAAAGGGGTTTGGGGGCTGAGTGGTGGGGCTTGGGCCAGGCCCACGTGGCGGGGCTTGGGCCAGCTCCATATGGGGGGCAGGGAGAAGGGTGACTGGCTTGGGCCAGTTCTGTGCGGGATGGGGAGGGAAGTTCAGGTGAGCAACTAGGGCCAGCTCCATGGGGTGAGGAGGAGGCCTTGGGCCAGCTCTGCATGGAGCGGGAGGGAGCTCAGGCCAGCTGCGCAGGGAGATATGGTCACCTGCCACAGCCTGGCTCCAGCTTCTGGCCTGGCCAGGGGTGGGACCTCAGGGGGAAGAGGAGGAGCAGGGGCAAGGACACAATTCTGGTGCTAGTGGCTTTCCCACCTCTATACAGGGTCCAGTGCTCCTGCAGGGGCCCCCAAATTGGCTGGGTAGGGATGCCAGGTATCCAGTTTTTGACCAGAACACAGTCAAAAAGGGACCCTGGTGGCTCTGGTTGGCACAGCCGACCATGCCATTAAAAGTCCGGTCAGTGGTGCAACAGGGGCCCAGGGCTAAGGCAGGCTCCCTATCTGCCCTGGCCCTGCACTGCTCCTGGAAGCAGCCACCAGGTCCTTTGGCCCGTAGGCGCTGGGTCTGCCAGGGACTGGGAGGCTCCGTGTGCTGCCCCTGCCCCAGTGCCGGCTCTGCAGCTCTTATTAGCTGGGAACTGCGACCAATGGGAGCTGCGGGAGGGTGGCACCTGTGAACGTGAAGGCAGCATGCACCACAGAGAGCTGTCTGGCAGCCCGTGCGCCTAGAAGACACAGAGACCTGGTGACTCCCAGGCACAGGGCCCATGCATTAAGCCACTACTGGAGATAGGGAAAAGGGACAGTGTGGAGAGGTAGGAGGATGGGATGGGGAAAGAAAGGGAGGGGATGGAGCAGGGGTAGGGTTGCCAACTTTCTAATCACACAAAACCGGACACCCTAGCCCCCCACTACTCTGAGGCCCTGCCCCCCACTCACTACATTCCCCTTCCTTCTCACTCTCACTTTCCCCCACCCTCATTCACTTTCACTGGACTGGGGCAGGGAGTTGGGGTGTGGGAGAGGGGGAGGGATCTAACTGGGGGTGTGCGCTCTGGGGTGGGGCCAGAAATGAGGGGTTCAGGGTGTGGGCTGGGGCTCCAGGCTGGAGCAGGGGGTTAGGGTGTGGGAGGGGGTAAGGGCTCCAGCTGGGGATGTGGGCTCTGGGGTGGGGCCCAGAGTGAGGGGTTTGGGGTGCAGGAAGGGGCTCCAGGCTGGGGGGTGGGTAGAGGGGTTCAGGGTGTGGGAAGGGGCTCTGGAATGGGGCAGGGGGTTGGGATGCAGGGGGAGTGAGGGCTCTGTCTGGGGGTGCAGTCTCTGGAGTGGGGCCGTGGATGAGGGGTTTGGGGTGCAGGAGGGGACTTGAGGCTGCGGAGGGAGACTCAGGGCTGGGGCAGGGGGTTGGAGCTTACCTCCTGGTCAGCAGCGCAGCAGGAGGGCTAAGGCAAGCGTCCTGTCTGTCCTGACTCTGTGTTGCGCCCCGGAAGTGGCCAGCAGTTCCGGCTCCTAAGTGGAGGCTTGCAGGCAGCTCTGCGCGCTGCTCTTGCCCACAGGTACTGCCACCGCAGATCCCATTGGCCGCAGTTTGCGGCCAATGGGAGTGCAGAGCTGATGCTTGGGTTGGGGGCACCACACGGAGCCCTGTGGCCCCCTGCCTAGTAGTTGGACCTACTAGCCATTTCTGGGGTTCAGCGTGGAGCCAGGACAGGTTGGGACTAGCCTGCCTTACAGCACCACCGACCGGACTTTTAACGGCCCACTTGGCGGGGCTGACTGGACCCAACAGGGTCCCTTTTCGACCGGATGTTCCGGTTGAAAACCTGACACCTGGTCACCCTAAGCAGGGGGCGGTGGAGAGTGGAAGGGGGAGGGGATAGGGCAGGGGGCAGTGGGGAGAGGAAGGGGGAGGGGATGGAGCTGGTGCCATGGGATGGGGAAGGGGATGGGGTGGGGAAGAGAGAGTGCGGAAGACAAGGGATAGGGGAATGGGGGAGAGGGGATAAGGGAATGGGGGGAAGGGGATGGGGCAGAGGACAGTTGGGAGAGGAAAGGAGATGGGGTGGGACAATGGGGAGGGAGAAGGGGTGAGAAAGAGAAGGGGATAGAGAAATGGGGGTGGGGGAGTGGGAGCCCGGCATGCAGCAGCAGCAGCCCCAGCAGGAAGGCAGGTCACAGCAGCACCAGGAGGCACCAGAGTGGTGACATTGCTGGCTCCCTGCAGCAGCTGGTGCTGGAGTGTCCGCAGCTCTCCTGCTCAGGTCACCACAGCAGCAGCTGGGGCTCCCCTGTTAAGCCAGCACCAGCAGCCCAGATACCACTCCAGGCTGGGGAGAGAGCCAGTGAGCATGGGCAGCTGGCTTCAGTGCACACGTGCTTGTGCTGCCCCTCCAAATATAGCAGTCAAACTATGCTCAATGCTAAATGTGCAGCAGCGGCCAAAAGTAAACCAAATGTTGGGAACCATTAGGAAAGGGACAGAGAGCAAGACAGAAAATGTCATAATGCCACTATATAAATCTATGGTACCCCCACATCTTGAATACTGCACGCAGATCAGGTCATCCCATCTCAGAAAAGACATATTGGAATAGGAAAAGTTACAGAAAAGGGCAACTAAAATGATGAGGAGTATTGAACAGCTTCCATATGAGGAGAGATTAATAAGACTAAGACTTTTCAGCTCGGATAAGAGACGACTAAGGGGGAATATGATAGAGATCTATCAAATCTTGACTGGTACTGAGAAAGTGACAAGGAAATGTTTTTTACGCCTCATAACACAAGAACCAGCGGTCATCCAATGAAATTAATAGGCAAAAGAAAAGGAAGTATTTCTTCACACAATGCACAGTCAACCTGTGGAACTCCTCACCCAGGGATGTTGTGAAGGCTAAGACTATAACAGAATTCAAAAAAGAATTAGGTAAGTTCATGGAGGATAGGTCCATCAATGGCTGTTAGCCAGGATGGTCAGGGCTGCAACACCATGCTCTGAGTGTCCGAAGCCTCTGTTTGCCAGAAGCTGGGAATGGGCGACAGGGGATGGATCACTTGATGAGTCCCTGTTCTGTTCATTCCCTCTGGGGCACCTGACATTGGTCACTGTCAGAAAACAGGATACTGGGCTAGATGGACCATTGGTCTGATCCAGTATGGCTGTTCTTATGTTCTTATGTACACCTATGCCTGCCTCCAGGGGCCCACCTCGGTTCTCACTGCCCTTTAGGCAGCATTTAAATCTTTGTCTTATCCGACCCCCTCTCCCCCCTTCCCAGCAGACTCGGATGCCCCCAGCGCCCAGGCCGCTCCGCAGCTCGCTCCCAGGGCTGCTGGAAGGGGGCTGTTCCTGGGCACTTGCTCTCTTTCTTTGCCCTGGACAGCGCTGGAGCTGTGACTTCCCTGGGCTCTTCTCCCTGCAGTGACCGGGATGGAACTTTGCATCTTTCAGATGCAGATTGCAGCAGCTTCAGTGCTGAGTGCAGGGGCCAGAGTGCAGCGAGCTGATCCTGGGGACACTGGCAGCCTCTGCCCTGCCTCCCCCCATGCCATGCACCCACCCCACATGGAGCACTGCTGCACAGAGCCTGGTATCTCCTGGGACACCTGCCCCCAGAGCCTGGGATTTCCCCGCTCCAGGGGATACACACACTACAGTCTGGGATCCGCTGGACACAGAGGAGTGTGGGAATGGCTAGGAGGGGTGCATTCTCTGCCTTTCTGAGCTGGGCTGCCCCCTAGCCTGGATGCTGCCTATATCTCAGCAAAGGAAGCTGTTGTTAGCTGAGTGGATTCTTCTCCATTGGGCTGCAGTCACCCTTGCCTGTTTGTCCATCACCGTATCTTCGAGGCTTAAAAACACTTCAATGGGCAATTCTACCCTGTTCCTGCCCCCACAGTGTGAGATGGCACCTTGCCATAGCTGGATGAGCTCCATATCCTCTACCTGCTTGAAGATTTTTAGGGCATCGACCCATGGGGCGTCAGCCTGCCATGAGATGCCAAGGATTCTTGAAGTGTCCTGGGTCGTGACTGAGGGTGACTTCTGGGAGTATGTTCCTTGCAGCACGTGGAGCCTGGAGAAGAGGGATGGGGCACTGGTGTAAGTTTTGGGGGGGCATACGTGCAGAATTGAAGCTCTGCTCCCCCGATCTCCCTTCCTGTTTCCTGTAGCCTCCTTACCTTCTACCCTGTCCCCTCCATGTTGGATCACATGTCCCTGCACTGTCTTGGAGCAGTGCTGTCTGCTGTCTGTGCACATGGCATCTGGAGCCTGCTGTGCTAGGTGTGCCCTGTCCAAAGAGGTGCTGCAGGGGAAGGGAAGTGGGGGCCTAGGAAGGTAGATGGGGCTTTGTCAGTGTCCTGGGGTCTGTATTTCAGGGGATGCTACCTGTGTCTTTGTGCCAATGTTGTCAGTTGGTGGGAGCTTCTTCTGACTGAGACTATTGTTTGGCCTGGCCACCAGAGCTTGTGGGGGTCTTCCTTGCACCCCACCCAGGTTGCTGATTTCTGTGAATTCCATTCTTAGACCTTGTCTGCACTGGCAGCAGCATGTAGGATATGGGTAGCTACATGCCACAGTGAAAGGCAGGCTGAATCCACACTCATAGTATCATAGAATATGAGGGTTGGAAGGGACCTCAGGAGGTCATCTAGTCCAACCCCCTGCTCAAGCAGAACCAATCCCCAACTAAATCAACCCAGCTAGGGCTTTGTCAAGCCTGACGTTAAAAACCTCAAAGGATGAAGATCCCACCACCTCCCTAGGTAACCCATTCCAGTGCTTCACCACCCTCCTAGTGAAATAGTGTTTCCTAATATCCAACCTAGACCCACCCCCCTGCAACTTGAGACTATTGCTTCTTGTCACTCCAGTGTGTAGCTACATGCAGCAGTGACAGGCCCCAGCAGGAAGGAGGCAATGGGGAAAGGCTCCAGCGGTGGGCATGCAGTGGACACTATGCTGTTAAAAATAGCAGCCAGTGTAGACCTTGGAGAACAGTTTAGAACTTTGTTACATTAGGCTCTGTGGGGAAATGACCAAAGGAAGGATTTGGAATAGAAAACTAGTTGAAAATAGCATGAGAATAAGCTAGACAATTCAGCTTTGTCCTCTGCACTGAACAGATACAGGTTTGGGGAGGACCAGAGGGAAAACTGATGTCAATTTAAGGTATTTAAACTTCATTTATAAATATAAAATTGAACAAAACCTGAAAGCCACTAAGACGCCTTCTGAATCTAAGCACGCTGGGCAAGCTCTCCCCCACTTCCCAGCACAGAGGAGAGTTCTGCCCTTTGTGCCTGTTAGTTTTACTTTCATCTTCCTGTATACTTCTACGAGAGAGGCAAAAGGGGTCGACAGTACCAGTCTGCAGGGAAGGAGGACCACATGCCCCAGGGGCAGATGCGTGGGGCCATATTATAGAAGGAGAATTAAGGAATGACTTGGTTATTTTAGCAGTTTGTGATCTTTAACGCGATGGAATGAAAACTGGAAGGTGAGGTTTCTGTCTGAAGTTGCAACTGAACGCACAATCTGCACTTCCCTCTGTGCAATGACGATGTACTTCAGCTGAGGTTTTGGAAGGAGAATCCCAGGGATATTTCAAACAGAAACATGTTTTAAGGAAAGGAGCATTTAGTGGAGGTGTCTAACAGTGAAGAAAGTGAGACACTAAGAGGTTTTGTTATTCATGTACCCTGCAGTTTTTTTCTTTCGTTTTCTCATTAGTTCTGCATTTTAAACATTATTTTCCTCTGCATTTCCCTTTCCTTTTCTTGGCACTTTGCTTTGGGAAGATCTGTTTTTTCTGTTTAGCTTGTAAAAAGTGTTTAATCAGTAATTGAATTTCTGCGGGTATGTTTTGCATGTCTGTCTGTGTTCTGTGTTCACGTGTATGTTTGACATGGATGATGCTCCTGTGATTTGCCAGAGAGGAGACTGGTTTGTTGAAGCCGAGCAGGTCCATGAGACCAAGGGCAGATCAGATCAGATCTTCTAGGGCCAGGGAGCAAAGTGGGTTTAAGGGACTGACTTAGATTCTCTTTAGTAGAGCTGGCCAGAAAACAGAATTTCTGTCCTGTGGAAAATGGGAAGGTTTTGGAAGTATTTCATCCCAATTCAGGACAAAGAATAGAACCTCACATTTTTTGTGGGAGAGAAATTAAAAAAAAATCTGTTTTGGGAGAATGAAAATGTTTTTTTTTTGTCTTGCTGGCAAAGTGACAGACTGACCATATCTTGCAATATCTTGAACTAACTTTATGGAATTCACATAAACTCTATTGACTTAAGTTAAACCTTTTTGATTTAGGGTTAATACCTTCAGGTACATTGTGGATGTGTTGTTGTGGCATTGTATGTACCTTCTCTAGGGAACCTTCTCCATTATCAGCTTTTGAAGCCTGCCCTTCTCCAAAGAGAGAGAGACGCATATACTGGTTCAAACTGGATTCTCCAGAGACCAACAGACAAAGAAAAGACTTTTGAATGAAGAGACAGAGCTTAAAATGACTCTGGGCTTTCTTCCTGATCCAGCAAATGGACAGGACACCTGGTCCACGGAGGGTCCCAATCCTTAGCGTAGGCTCGGGAGAACTTGGCCTACTGAGGCCTCATAAGACAGACAGGGAAGAATGACAGCTTGTTCTGAGCTGAAGCTCTGATGAACTTGTAGCCACAAGGAAGCCCCCGTGACTGTACATGGAGCTGCTCCCCGATGCCAAACCCCCATGCATCTGGACCCCCCCATACCCAACACTCCTGCTGAGCCTCACTCCCCCACACCCAGAACACCCCCACTTAGCCCCCTGCACCCAAACCCTGCACCTGGACCACCCTAACGATCCCCCTGTACCCAGACCCTCCTGCTTAGCCCCAACCACAATCAACTGGACCATCCTGCAGACTCCCATTCCCCCTGCACCTGGAACCCCCTCAAGAAGCCCCTTTGTATCCAGATTCCACCCACACCCAGACCCACCACCAGGCCACCCACACCTAAATTGCCCCTCACAGAATCCTCTCACCCCACACCTGGATCCCCCCATATTAAGTCACTCAACACTTGGATTCTGTTAGGTTGAGCCTGCCTACCCATACCTGTATCAGGGTCAGAGCTACATGTGCATGCAAGACTCTGTCCCTCTTGCTCGCAATATTGGTATGCCTGGCACAGAGGGGCAGGGCCCCTGGGCGTTTCTGTGGCAGGTCCGCCCTTGTGCTGTGTCAGGGTTGGGTGCAGCCTCACTGCTTAGTCCATGTCCCAGGGAATGGGGGCTAGTAGTAATACCTCAATAGTACTCATCACCATGCATTTTTGACAGGTTTCCATGCCCCGTTTGGGGCGTTTGTCCTGCCTTCCCACCCCGTTTCTGTTGGCGCCGAAGTTTGGCATTAAAAACTATAAAAACAGGATTAAAAAAGAAATGTACTAAGCACATTATAAAAAAGCATTAAACAATATTAAAAACCTGTTGAGTAAGCACAGGGACAAATGCTGGCTAAAAAACCATTAAAAGCTATAAGAAGGAAATTTAGGAAGCACATGATAAAAAAGTGAATTGAAAAGCATTCAGTATCAGGGTAGATTAAAAGAAAGAACAAAGGAAAGATAGAGAGCACATGGTTAATCAAAAAGAGAGAGAGATTTTTTACCTTGCCTGTCTTTCTGTAAAATGAGGCAGCTGCACAGTTTAGAAACTTTCAGATTTGTTATTCCCGCCTTTGGATTGGGCCAATCAGAGGTTGTTTTACAACGGCATTATAGAGCTTATTTTTCTGAACCAATTTTATAGGCCCAAGGGTGCCCCCCCTTAACTGCTTTATGCTTATCTAAAGAAACAGACCCCCAGCATTTTACCCACCATGTAGTTTTTTAGAAGGGGGTTTTCATAAAAGTTAAAACCATAAGCTTTTAGTAACAAACAATTTTAAAAGTTTTTTTTCTAGGTTTTAGGCTAGCACTGGTTATTTTTTTAGTAAGCCCAATATAAAACAACAGGCTTTTGCAGCTGATAGCTGTAATTAGAAAGAAGAAGTTTGCTTTTTTACCTGCTTCAAAAAAACAAACACAAGTTAGTTACATTAAGTTTTGTAATGGAATAAAGCTTTGCTTTATATTGACTTGAAAAGACACAGCCCTTTATTTACAGGGGTGTTTCAATAAAATAGAGCAGGCAGAATTACCCCAGGTTTCTAGTAACAGGCAGTTTATATTTCCCTTATTTTGTTAACCCCTGGATCAGAGAGAAGAAGTTTGTTTCTTTTGTCATTTTTTAACAAAGGGAAGTGAAAGTCTTGTAAAGGAATAAACCCTTGAAAAGATACACTCCTTTATTTAGTCCCAGAGGCATAAGTGTTTTAATAAAAGGTAAGCCTGCAGAAACAGTCCAGGAATTAAAAACACAAAAAAGTTTTAGACTAACATGGTCAGTAAGAACAATGTGAAAAAAGAAGCCATTGTGATCAGAAATAAGAAAGCCCAAGGCCTGCTTTTAAACCAAAATAATACCAAAGACTTGTACTAAAAAGAACAGTAACTTTAACTGTAAATAAGCTTAATATATAAAATAAAAACTTTTTAATCATTAAAGCTAAAGCATGTAGCCCAGAATTCCTGCCCTCTTTTTTTTTAGAGGCCACTTGCTCTGCTCTTATCCGAACAAACTGGACCCTGTAACAAAAGGTGACCAGCACACACTATAAACAATTTAAAAATGTGTTTAGTTGTAAAGTAATGCCTAAAATCCCCTCTTTTCTAACTTATTAAATAAACACTTTAAAAGAAAAACCCACCTAAAGACACAACCCTTTACTTACAGGGGTGTTTCAATAAAAAAGCATCCCAGGGCCTAAACCCTGACTAAGAAAAAGTTTTTCCCCAATGTTTTAGCGAGAACAACTTGAAACAGCCTTCTGAAGGTAGTGGATTAGAAAAGAAGAAGACCCCTTTGAAGAACAAGGCTATCTGAAGACACATTTCTTTATATGCCCCCCTTTGGAACAGGTGTTTCAATAAAATGTGAGTTTGCAGAAACAACCCAGGGTTAAAAACACAGAAATCCTGTTTATAAAAGCAATGTATAGTGATAAAAATGTTTTCCCACTCTGTTTTAGATGAGCACTGGTCATTTTTTTAGTAAGGACAGTTTGAAACAGCATGCTTTTGCAGCTGTTAGCAAAAACAGCCTCTGTAAACCGGTGGATCAGAGATAAGGCGGCTGCTTCTTTGCCTGCTTTTTAACAAATACAAGTGAAAGTTCTATTAAGTTTTGTAAAGGAATAAACACTTTAAAAGACAAACCTATATGAAGACAGAGCCCTTTATTTAACATTTTTACATGTTTTGTTTCAATTAAAAAAAAAAGAGATGCAGAAAGCACCCCAGAGTGAAAGCCATTGAACCTTCGTAAGAGTGAGTTTCTATTCCCCTTATTCTGTAACCCAGTGGATTAGAGAGAAGTTTATTTTCCTCCCCCCTTTTTAACATATCCATGCAAAAGTAATATTAAGCTTTTATTTTCTTAGGACTTTTAGATTGAAGTATGAATTTTTCTGTTGCATTATTAGAATGTCTTGGTTTTTAAATGTTTGCAACCATGTGCTGAGACACAGAGACAAGCTCCTGTGTTTGTTTTGGGTCCATAGATTTTATTAAACTAATACAGCACAGGCTGAAGCTGTATTAGTTTCTCTACATTTTAAAAACAGATAAGCCTAATTAGGCTAGCCAGTGGTCCATGCACTATAGTCTGCCTTAGCAAGGCTCTGGGGTCACTCCTTCAGTTTGCTTGGTTTTTTACTCAGACTTTTTTCCTAACTTTTTAAACGCTGTTAAAGTTTTAACAAATGGTGAGGCTGCATTGAAAGATACTTTGTGAAAGTTATAACAAGTATATTATTCCATTTACTGATTGTAAAAGACAAAAACAGTCGCTTTGTGACTGCATGAAACTTAGAGATAGCCTATCTGAAGATGACCCCCCCTTTTTTCCCCCTTCTTCTTTTTTATTGTTTTTTATAACCTAAACCGAGGACAAACAAATTTTAAAAAAAGACACAGAGATCAGACCATGGGGGTAAAAAAGCTGTCCTGAGTTTTAGAGGGCATGTTGATAACTCTTTTAGTGAAATGGTTTTGTAGGCAGCCATTTTGTGTTAGTTGTTATGCTTTAGCATGGGCAAGCGTTTGTCATTCGGAAGCACTTTTCCACTTTATGAGGTATTACCTTCTTCCTGCAGTGGGACAGTCAGGGTTTGGACGTTTCAATTTTCCTGAGAAAAAACCTTTTTTCCCCCAACAAAATTGAATTTTTCCTCCAGAAAATTTTGATTTTGTGAAAAGACCATTTTCCTTTGGAAAATAATTCTGACCGACGGTTCCCAGCCAGCTCTGATCTGTATGGGCTGCCTGTCCAGCTAGCCAGTCTCCTGTAGCGTGTCTGAGAAAGGGTTGGGAAGATGGCAGGCAAGATGGTATGGGCTGGGGAACAGGATTCCTTCTCTCCCCCTCTATGAAGGTGTTGAGGGGCAGGCTAGGTGGTCACCCTCAGAGGTGATATGAGCGGGAATGCCCAATCTCCCCCCACAAGAAACTCCAGGGGTGAGTTCTTAGAGGTGGGAGGTGTTATTGGTGAGGGGATATGAGGAAAATGGGGGATGGATCATAGGGACAGGTGGGTGTTTGACATGATGGCTGGATGTTTGTGCTGGGAGAATAGGCCTCATTTGCTATGAGGCAAGAGGGGCCGTTCCCCCCCTGACCTTGGTTTGGCCCCCCTGCTTTTCCTGAGTCTATATGCTTTATGCCCTCACCCAACTTCTCAAAGATATAATATAATCACATGTACTGTTCTGTATGCTGACACACCTTTGTCCCCTCCAGAACTGTTCTGAAATGACATCACTGTAGCATTTCCCTATGCCGAGGGGAGCACGTAGGTACTCCATCTCTGTGAGAGGCAGTAGCTATGTTGACGGGAGAACGTAGCTCCCTTGGCACAAGCGCTGTCTACACAGGGAGTTAGGTCAGTATAATGATGTCTCTCAGGGGGGTGGATGTTCTACCAATGTCAGTTTATAGTTGAGACCTGGTGTTAGGGAAAAAAACCTGGTCATGATTTCTTTGAGCCCTGTAAACAAGCAAAAAAGGGCATGAGTCCAATTTTTATAATCCTTTTAAGACTGTTTTTGAATATCATATAACTGCTTACAGGTATATGAATGGTACAGATTGAAAAGGATTGTGCAGCCTGGTACAAGAGGGGATGGAGAACTGAGGGATTACACCAAGCAAAGGAACATTTAAGCTTAATTTCCTGAGAAGTCTATTCAATTGTGAGTAATTTTCTAGTGGAAGTGCTGGGAGCCCATCACAATTTAGTCTGGAGAGAGCACAGTGAGGGACAAGTCTGCTTTGGATCTCCAGCTTCTGAGATTTTTTAGAAGAGGTTTTAATTATATGAAGTCAGGAGGTATTAAAAATCTGTGCCCACCGCATCCCACTCATGATGTGAGCTGGAGATCCTCTCCCCTGCTGTCTGCCTGGTTAATCCCTCAGGCCTCAATAAGGTCTCCTTGTCCAATCTCACTGTATTCTTCAGCAATATGAATGAATACCTCAAGGAGCTGTCTGCACTTCGCAGGGGGCCAGGACACAGGACTGTAGTAAATAGGTACATAAGAGATAACTGGCAATAGTTCTTTGTTCAGGGCAGTAATCAGCAGTCTAATGTATTTCCTGTTGCCACATGAACTTGGCTGAGTTCCCAGTTCTACAGTTTAGAAAGGCCTAGTACACCCTAGTAGGGCCCCACCCTCTGAAACATGGAGTTGATTTTGTCCAAAGGTGTGTAGAGCGGAGATAACAGATCTCAGAAGGGGTGAATCTTACTAGCAGCATTGAAAGAATATAATCTGGCCCCTTCTTACTCCACATCACTACCCTGTGCAGTCTTTACACTGCATCTTCTACTCACTTCCTCAGCTCAAATTAGTGCAGTCCCATGACTTCTCTCTTAACACTCCTTTCCCCCTGCCCTCCAAACTTGCTTACAATCCAACTTACAACTTACAATCCAAACTTGCTAGGACTTCCCTTTCATCCCTCTTCACTTGTGCACAACTTTCCCTAACTATCCCCACACCTGGCTTGATTCTGACCTTGCACCATCCACAACACCCTATGGCCCACCCCGCTTCCTGAGCCTGCCGTGTCCTCGTTAACCCTAACATACCAAGGCATCACTCCTCCATGTCCTGATCCTTTTCTGATCTTGCTGCCTCATCTTGCCCCATGGGGTTGATCTCCATGACTCCTGACCCACTTGCACCTGCTGGCCCTATACTGACCTTGCTTATCTCTAGGCCTTGCCCCAGGTTTGATTCTATACATAGACTTTTGTTACCTCCCTAAACTCCTCAGTACATCACAAAGGATTACAAGGGTGTGTGTCTCGTGAGCAATGATGGAGAGAAAGTAAAAGTCCCTTCTCTATTGATTATGTTGTTCATGTGCACCACTGTGCTTTGTTTGACGAACATCAGGGGTAGGTGTGTGTGTGTTTTGAGGGGGGGGGATGTTTACATCATTGACTTGTACAATATGAAAAATGCCAGACATTGGAGAGAAGGCTTCCAGTGTTGCTGTATCTGTGTTGGCCCCAGGGTACTAGAGAAACAAGGTGGGTGAGGTCACATCATTGACTGAACCAACGTTTTTTTTCTTTCATTCTTGACCATGGTGTTATAACCTTTTCATATGTGTATGTGCGAACTATGCACGCCATACGTGTACACAGGCCCCCTATACACGCCATACGTGTACACGTGTCCTATGCACGCCATACATGTACACACGCCCTATGCACGCCATACGTGTACACACACCCTATGCATGTCATACGTGTACACGCGCCCTATACATGCCATACGTGTACATGTGCCCTATGCACACCGTACATGTACACGCGCCCTATGCACATTGTATGTGTACATGCACCCTATGCACGCCATACGTGTATATGTGCCCTATACATGTCATACATGTATACATGCCCTATACACGTCATACGTCTACACGCGTCCTATGCACGCCATACGTGCACATGTGCCCTATGCATGTCATACATGTAGACGTGCCCTATACACGTCATACGTGTATACGTGCCCTATACGCCCTTTACTGAATCACTTCTGTTTCTGACTGAGTCACCCACTGGAAGCAGGAGGATACTGATATGTGATAGAAATTCCCATGGATCTCAGGTAAAGGGCTGTGTTTTGGGAAAGTTTTATAGCTGTAAGCGTACACAGCAGACGACTGCAGGGTATATGTCTGTAGCTATTCACTGTAAGATTCTACTCAAGGTTCTAGTTTTTTTAGGAAAAGACATAGAACCAAGGCTATGACCACTTGAATCTATTACAATCCTATCTTTTTTTGCTCAAGAAGTGATGTTAACTGACATCCTTACAGGATAGTACCTTGGATAATTATATTTTTTCTACCTAAAATTCCTCTTGTAATAAAAATTATTGTTTTTCACTTTTCCTCCCTGAAATTTTCTGTGAAGTTGGAATTCTACAAGAAGGACATGGCCATGGATGCAGACAGAGAACTCTTGGAAAAGATCAGCCTGAACGAATCTGCCTCCAAGATGGGGGAGGAAAAAGAAAAAGGTCAGTAATTCGAAAGGGACTGTAGTCTCCAGAGCCTTTTCCTACTGACGTGCCACAGACCAGTGACTAGCAAAGGGACACAGTTTGAGATGAAGCTAATAGGACAAGAAAGAGATCTTGGAGTCATTGTGGATAGTTCTCTGAAAACATTCACTCAATGTGCAGCGGCAGTCAAAAAATCAAATAGAATGTTGGGAATCATTAAGAAAGGGATAGATAGTAAGACAGAAAATATCATATTGCCTCTATATAAATCCATGGTACACCCACATCTCAAAACTATGGGCAGATGTGGTCTCCCCATCTCAAAACAGATATATTGGAATTGGAAAAGGTTCAGGAAAGGGCAAAAAAAAAAGATATGGGGTATGGAACGGTTTCTGTATGAGAAGAGATTAATAAGACTGGGACTTTTCAGCTTAGAAAAGAGACGACTAAGGGGGGATATGATAGAGGTCTATAAAATCATGACTGGTGCGGAGAAAGTAAATGAGGAAGTGCTATTTACTCCTTCCGATAACACAAGAACCAGGGGTCACCAAATGAAAATAACAGGCAGAAGTTTTAAAACAAACAAAAGGAAGTGTTTCTTCACACAACACACAGTCAACCTGTAGGACTCTTTGCCAGAAGATGTTGTGAAGTCCAAGACTATAACAGGGTTCAAAAAAGAACAAGATAAGTTCATGGAGGATGGGTCCATCAATGGCTCCCCTCTGTAATAGGCCCCTAGCCTCTGGCTGAGTTACTGAAATCCTCAAATCATGGGTTGAAGACTTCAAGTTACAGAGAATCCACCTTTTATTCCAGTTTAAACCTTCAAGTGACCCGTCACCCATGCTGCAGAGGAAGGCAGAAATCTATCAGGGTCTCTGCCAATTTCACCCGGGGGAAAATTCCTTCCTGGCTCTAAGTGTGGCGATCAGTTGGACCCTGAGAATGTTGGCAAGACCCTCCAGCCTGACACCTGGGAAAGAATTCTCTGTAGTAACTCAAAGCCCTCCCCATCGAGTGTTCCATCTCTGGCCACTGGGGATATTTGCTGCTAGGAGTCACAGATGGGCCACATGCCATTGTAGGCAGTCCCAGCACACCATCCACTCCATAAACTTATCAAGCACAGTCTTGAAGCCAATTAGGTTTTTTGCCTCCACTGCTCCCTTTGGAACTCTGTTCCAGAACTTCATTCATTTGATGTTTAGATATCTTCATCTAATTTCAGGCCTAAACTTGTTGATTGCCAGTTTATATCCCTTTGTTCTTGCTCAACATTGGCACTTAACTTAAATAACTCCTCTCCTTCCCTGGTATTTATCCCTCTGATATAAAGACCAATCATATCTCCCTCAGTCTTCTTTTAGTTAGGCTAATCAAGATAAGCTCTTTGAGTCTTTCCTCATAAGGTAGGTTTTCCATTCTTCTTATCATCTTAGTAGCCCATTATACACCTGTTCCAGTTTGAATTAATTTTTCTTAAACATGGGAGACCGGAATTGAACATGGTATTCCAGGTGAGGTCTCACAAATACCTTGAACAATGGTACTAAAACTTCCCTATCTTTACTGGAAGTGCCTCACCTAATGCAACGTAGGACTGCATTAGCCTTTTTCACAGCCTAATTAGTGGCTCATAGTCATTCTGTGATCAGTCAATACACCCAAGTCTTTCTCCTCCTCTATTGCTTCCAACTGATAAGTCCCCAGTGTAGAGAAATTTTTTTGTAGTTAGTCTCTAACTGCATAGCCTCGCACTTTGCACTGTTAAAATTCATCCCATTTCTATTACTCCAGTTTTCAATGTAGTCCAGATCTTCTTGTATGATATTCCAGTCTTCCTCCATATTGGCAATACCTTCCAACTTTGTTGCATCCAAAAATTTTATTAGTACACTCCCACTATTTGTGTCAAGGTCATTAATTAAAATATGACCAATCCCGGAGGAAGTCCCCTAGTAATCTCCCTCCAACCTGACAGTTCACCTTTCAATATGACCTGTTGTAGACTCCCCATTATCCACTTTTCAGTTCTCATGTTAATCCCCATCCTCTCCAATTTATCTAATAATTTCCCATGTGGAACTGTATCAAATGCCTTATTGAAATCCAGGTAGATTAGATAGACTACATTTCCTTTGTCTAAAAAAATCAGTTATCTTCTCAAAGGAAGAGATCAGGTTGGTCTGGAACAATTTACATTTTGTAAAACCATTTTGTATTTTATCCCAGTTACCGTTCTTAAGTATTTTCTCTTTCTGAATTTGTTCCAAGACCTTGCATAAAATTAAGGTCAAACTAACAGGCCTTTAGTTTCCTGGATCACTTTCCCTTTCTTAAAAGTAGGTACTATATTAGAAATTCTGTAGTCATGGAATCACTTTTTTCTCTTTCATAAAAATAGGGACTATATTAGCAATTCTCTACTCATAGGGTACGTCCCCCAAGTTTACAGATTCATTAAAAATCCTTTGCTGTTGAGCTTGCAATTTCATGTGCCAGTTCCTTTAATATTCTTGGATGCAGATTAGCCAGGACCCCCAATTTGCTCCAATTAAACTGTTTGAGTTTGGCTTTCACCTTGTGTGTGCTATTTCTATATCCTCATTTCCATTAGCCTCCCTACCACTAATACTTAGCTCCCCATTACCCTTATTAAAAACAGAGGAAAAGTATCCATTTAGTTGTTGGGTCATGTCTAGATTATCTTTAATCTCCACCCCACCCTCAGTGTTTAGCGGTCCCTCTCCATCGTTCTGCACTATCTTTTCATTTATGTGGCAATAGAACCTTTTACTGCGGTTTAAATTTCCTTTGCATGGTCCATCTTGGTTTTTGGCCGTTCTCACTTTTCCCCTACACTTTCTGACCTCCTATGCTAGGTGTGGAGCGAGTGGGGCCAAGTCTCCTCCCCTCTCTGCCCACTCCCCATGACCTGCTCACTTGCATTAGGGGAAAGGCTCAAAGTAAACATGCCCAAGGATTCGAGGTAGCCTGTGCAGGGGCAGAAGGGGGTTCTTTCAGAGGGATTTGGGCACCCAACTCCGTAGGAGCCTTTGAAAATCCCAATCTAAATTCCAACTACAGACTCTATATTACTGATGAGGAAGAGCATGCCCAAAAGAACCCAACTTGATCTCAGGTCCCAGGTTGAGCTTACAGGGCAGGCAACTGGAAAAAAAACAACACCTTTTTCATCTGTACCAGGGCAAATTGAGCATCAATTAGCTGAGACAATAAAGAGGGACCCGCACAGTGCCATTTTACAGGGATTTTTCTGACTCTCTCCACGTTTCTAAATAAGTTTAATCAGTATTCTATACACATCATAGAGAATGTATCACTTTGCACATGTTGGAAAACTGATGCCTGACATTCAGGTGATAACAGGGCTAACAACAATCTATGGTTACAAGGGCAGTAGGAAGTCAGGCCAGAATTTAGTGCAATAAATCTGTTTGGGCATGATCAAAAGCTCACTGAAGTCAGTGGGAACCTTTCCATTCACTTCAGTGGGCTCTGGATCAGGTCCTCTGTATAGCTTGTATTGCATTGTTCCTTATACATAAAATAGCAAGAAGACATGCAGATAGTGTGCCCTATATGTACAGTGATGTATCATTATACATGGGTAGGTGCTTAAGTCCTAAAGAGTTTGTTAAAATATCATTTTAATGTCTCAAATACCTATAATACTAAATAGCAGGTTTTTACCTTTTTTCAGTGTGCTGGGTGTATTAAGTAAATCTTCAGAGTGTAAGGACCCAATATAAAAAGAAATAGGTGCTTTCCCCTGTAAAGTGAATATTTCTTAAGGGTTGGAACTAGGGTCGATTTTTAAGCAGAGGAAAAGGGTGAAATCAATAGGGATCTTTCCAATGACTTTTTGGGGACAGGATTTCATGACAGTAGTGGGAAGAGAAATGAGGACATCACTGGGTGTGTAGTCCGCCAGCGTTCCATTAGATTTTGTGCAGTACATCACTCTATCTGGTGCTCATAGAGAAGGCGGCAATAGGAACCTTTTGGAAACGGAGATTTTCCATATAGGCTTGGATGATTAGTCTCATTTGTGAAAGGTTACCACCAAAGTAACCATCAACCCTACCAAAATACTGATAATTTCTATACTGGCAGATCTTCTGACCACAGTAGAAAATCCATCCCTGCATTGATTACTCTACTAAACAGAGAGCACCCAATCCCCCCAAAAATGAATGGAAATGCAAAATTCCACTCATATGCTTTACATCTTTTTCATTTTTAGCCTTGGGAAACAGCAACCATGCTGCACCATTCTTGATCTCCAGCCTCCAGGAAGGGACCTCTGTACTGAATACTTACACAGCAGAGGAGGAGAAGAGCAAAATACCTCCAAAGAACAAGGGCCAGATAATTTTTGATGACCACATACACCTGAAATGGGTTGAGTGGGAAGGGTCAGTTCCAAGTGGGGCAGTTTCCATCTGGAATGAGGCAGCATCTCGCACAGACTATGTCTGTGCAGAGGCAGGATGTTCTGTTGGGTTTTTCACTGAAAGCAAAGGTCCATATTGTTACTATTCCAATGCTGATCAAGAACATCGCACCTCAAACTTCAGAATGTTGGTAAATGAGGATAACTTTGAAGTGCTAGAGTGGAAGAAAGAATTATATGGTTCTTTTCCACCAAAGGCAGTTCCAAGCTACCCAGGAGTTAACGTTTTTGTTGGTAGGAATGGTTATGGCTTAGGGAAAGTAGTCCCTAGGTTTGAAGCTTTCTTCTTACCTCATCACGGCAAAGAGAAGTGTTACAAAGAATACGAAGTTCTGACTGTTAACACACCCAAGAGACAACAAAAGTTCAGTATTTAATAAATAAGGCAAAATTTTCGTACTGGCCAATTCCAATCTTAACTTTGTCCAAAATCCTTAACAATTTTCAAAAGATAAAGGAAACCATGACTAATCAGCAAAATTGGAACATTGGTCACCCAACTTGAAATGGAGTGATTTCCACTATCAGCACAAAAGTTCCCATTTTCAATGGGACATCAGTATGTTTTTCATTAGAGATAACTTTTCCATCGTATTGGTACCAGTCGTACCAAGCTGCGAAAATATCCGTCCACCTGTGAAATGAAAGTCCCCATCATTCACGAATGTGAGGTGGTCATGATGGGTACAGAGATGAGGACTCATCTCTGTACCTAAACAGCCACACTCATCCATACACTTATCAAACTGGAGAAACTCTTACCACCACCATTCGGGAAACATGCACCAACATCCACATCTCAGATGTGAACGCTGAGGTGAGACTGTGCCAGCCCATAAGAAATGCTGAACTGTGTCCAAGGGAGTCTGTCGTCCCAGTATCAGCAATATAGAAAATACTAGCTCTACCTCAGACTCTCTCTTTCTCCAGATATTAATCTTTCCATGGAATTAGTAGAATAACTTTATTGTTTAACATTTTATTCAGGGTTATTTTCTTTAGATACTGAAGGTTGGGACCAAAACCAGCATACAACCCCCAAGGAACACCTCCGTATCCATTATCCACTTTATTCTCTGTTCTCATGCCCCTGTGCCATGTATAATGCTGAACAGCCACAGGAGAGTAAAAAGATGATAACCATTGTGCATCAGATTTATTTTCCTGTTGTTCAGATGGTTTTTAGCGTGCCCATCATTGTCGTATCTAAGTGCTGCATAGCTGAATTAATTCTGCATTGTGAGGTCCATGGTAAGGTTCTGGCATGGATCCACAGGGCAATCTGGCCTCTTTTGTCACAGATCCATAGGATCATGGCTATGGCTCTGCTTTGGAATAGTCTCTAGGAGGATCCCCTTCAGTGTGCCAGACCCCCTCGGGGTCTCACTCTTCCACCAGGGTCAGCCACGCAGCTTCACCACCTCCTTAGACTGGACCTCTGAGCCTTCAGCACCGCTGCTTCACACTCTGAGTTCTGTTCAGTGAGTAAAACTGAGACAGACGGCTGAGGGAGACTTGTCCCCTATTCAGGCACCTCATCCAGCATTTTCAGTGACACTAACACAGCATTGTCCGAACAGAAGGGTTTATTAGTCATCTGGAACACAGCATAGGAAGTCCTTGGGTTTGCACAGAGAAATTAAAGCATAGCCCAGAGCCCACCCAAGGAGTAATGAACCCCTGGGTTGAAGCTCTGTCTTTCTCTGTCTGACCTCCATGGCCAGACTCAGGTGAGAGCCCCTGACTGCCTCCAGCAGCCAGCTCTTATCATCCACCTCACACCTCTGCAGTCCTTTGTTCTCAAGCTGGGGAAAAGCTACTTGGCTTCCTGCAGAGAGGTGGGCAATCTGTGGTCACTGGTTGCTGGGTTTCAGTGTCCTAGTGATCGGATTTGTATTGTCTTCATGGATTCTTCACTGATATGGGGTTACCAGCCAGTCCCTTTCCAATGACCCATTTAGTCCCAGACAGCTAGGTGTCTTCAAACCTGTGTGTTACCCTGCCCCTAGAGCAAACAGTCCCTTTGCACTGTGACCAGGGTCCCAGGGGTCCACATTGAGATCATTCAATTAGGGCAAACTGCAAAGAATAGGGCAGACAATCCCCAAAGCGGATGGTTATTGTGATACTCAGATTCATTAAGCCAGCCACAAAACAGCTTCCACAAACCTTACTGAGGGGGGAGGGATAGCTCAGTGGTTTAAGCATTGGCCTGCTAAACCCAGGGTTGAGTTCAATCCTTGAGGGGGGCCATTTAGGGATCTGGGGCAAAAATTGGGGATTGGTCCTGCTTTGAGCAGGGGGTTGGACTAGATGACCTCCTGAGGTCCCTTCCAACCCTGATATTCTATATTCTATTGAAGCAACCCAGCCTTTTGGCTACCTCTCAGACAGCCAGATCAAATATGAAAGTTCTACCAATCCCAAAGGATTGGACACATCACCTCCCAGGTTAATGAATATTCCAGATCTTACCCAAATACAAACTTACAACCATTCTTATTAACTAAGCTAGAATTTATTAAAAAAAAAAGAGAGAGTATTGGTTAAAAAGATCATTATCCGTACAGACATGACTGTTGTTCTGAGATCAGTTCCATAGCAGAGATGGTGAGCTTTGGAGTTATAAAGAATTCTTAGATTTAGTCCATAGGTTCAGTCCAAATACATTTGAAGACCTCAATCTTGCAGCTCAATGCTTCCCCGATAAAGCATAAGCGGATTTGAGATTAAAAGGATCAGGACCCAAGGGTCCTTTATACAGTTCCAGGCCTTCTCTTGACAGCACGGAGTCCTCAGCTGAACAATAGGCAGTAATTCCTACTTTGAAGTAGACCGATTTCCTAAACATCACTGGTAATTAATTACACAGATTAACATCTTCCACCATTTGCAGGTGATGTTACTATATTTACAGTTCATTTAAATGTTAAGATCTCCTTTTGATCTCTGATTTAACAGAATACAGCATAGACAGGAACTGTTTGATTACATTGTCAACCTTTAACAATATACATTGTTGCAGAGCTCCAACCTTGTCCCCATGGGGCCCGCGCTTCCAGGCGGTTTATGCTAGCTTCAGAGGCTCACTGCAACCCTCCACCGCCCCCTGTGGACACTTACCATCTGCCTCAAGCTCCTGCCTCTGGGACTCTGCTGCTTCCTTGGCTTGCTGTGCTCTTTCACCACCTTTTGGGCCTGAAGCAGCAGCCAGCCCAAACTGACTCTTTGCAAGCACACGTGGGCGTGCATGCCCCCCCCCCGACTGACCCCCTTCAGCAAGCCCCCAGCTTTGTCCCTTGCTACCTGCCCCATTTTGCTCCTTGCACCCTTTTGCCCTTCCCTTTGCCCCAGCCCCCCCTTACTAGCTTCAGTTTGTTTGCCTGCCCCGCCCTTTTCCCTCTGCTGCTTTTGTTTGTTTGCCCTGCCCCGGCCTCTGAAGCTAGCTCCTTGGTTCCCTGTCCTACCTCCAGCCTGGTTGTTTTCCCCCACCCTGCAGTTCCCCTTGCCCTGATTAACCACTCCCCTCATGTGCCCATGCCCCCTCCCATGCGCTTGTGCCCTTCCCCTGTTTGAGTTTGCCCCTATCTCACTGTACCCCCCTAACGTTGTTATAACCCCCCTCCCCTAGTGCAGCTAGAGGAGCCGGATTTCCATCCTGAGTTAGTGACTGCTCCCCACAAGCCCTTGATAGCCCCCCGTCCAACCCACCCTTTTTGGTTCCTTCCCCTCCTGCCTGCAGCCTAGCGGGGAGGAGTGGTCAACCTGCTTCCCTTTTTCCCGCCTCTCTCTGGTGTTTTCCCCTCCCTTCCTGTTCATTATGGTGGGGGAAACGGTGGGTGGGGCACCTCCAACAGACCCAGCTGCCAGTCCCCCGCCTGCCCCTCCGTCACCCAACCAAGCCTCTACCTCAAGCGTCGCTGCCAAACCACCTGCCACCGCCCCTGCCGGGGCGCCAGCAGCAGCAGGCACCAGGGTGACCTCTGCTGCTGCCACATCCCTCGGCCCCTCAGATTCTGGGGGAGGCCCCCCAGTTGGCAGAAAGGGCCAGGGTAAGAAGAAGGGGAAGGGCCCAACCAAAAAGACCAAGCCCTCCATGGCAGGGACTGTCCCCACTGCCGCGACCCCGCCACCAGCCACAGCGTCCCTCCCTGCTGTTCCCTCCACCAGCCCTGCGGGTGCCCCTCCCCTGGCCCCCAGGGCGTGCACCCAGGTGGTGGCAGCCCCCACACCTGCCGCTCTGTCATCTCTCCCGCCCACCGCCTCCGCTACCGTCTATAGCAGCCGGGGCCCCTTTCCCACCATGACCAGGAAGCACAGCGTCCGTTGCCTCCTGGTGCCCACCTCGCCCCACGTGCAGACCTACGTGCGGGCGTTGCCGAGGGTGGTGGGGCCCACGGCCATTGTGGCAGCCTCCAAAATGTACGGAAAGATTGTCTTCTTCTTAGCAACGGAGGCCGCCGCCCTTGAGCTGGTGGAGAAGGGCCTGGTGGGGCGGGGATGGTGTTTGTCCCCCTAGAGCCACTAGAGAATCTGGGTGTCTGTCTGGTCCTGACCTCTGTCCCTTCCTTTCTTCCCAATGTCGCCCTGTTACCCGCTCTCTCCACCCTGGGGAAACCCATCTCCATGGTCAGCCCTCTCCCATTTGGCTGCAAAGACCCCGCCCTCCGTCACGTCCTCTCGTTCTGCCGGCAGGTGCAGCTTCAACTGCCGCCGGTGGCATGTGACGGAGAGATGCTTGAGGGGTCATTCTTGGTCCCCTACCAGGGGGCCTGTTACCGGGTGCATTATTCTACAGGGGAGACCCGGTGCTACCTCTGCTGGGCGATGGGGCACGTCCGGAGGGACTGCCCCCTGGTCCGGCAAGGAGGGGCATCCGGGACCCCCAAGCCCTGACAGGGCACTGGCCCTGTCATCGCCAGCACCCCTGGCTGCCCAGTGCCCACAGCCGCCCCTCCTCCTCCTCAGTCCATCTCTGCTCCCGCTCGGGCCCTAAGGGTACTTCCCCCAGCGAGCCCAGACAAGCGGGAGAGCCCCACCTCTGCTGTATGCAAACTGGTGGGGCCCCTAGAGGAGGGTGCAGCAGGGATACCGTTGGGCATGGGAGAGGGCCCGCCCCAGGGGGAATCTTTCCTCCCTCGTGCTGCCCTACCGTTACCCCCCTGAGTCCCTGAGCCATCGCCCCTGACCCGACCCCTGCTAGCCAGCCCCCGGATAATGCTATGGAGGGCTGGGCCCTAGTCCAGGGGAAGCAGGGCAAGTGGAAGGCTCGAGCTCCACTCCTCTCATCTGATGCTGAAGCCCCTCGGAAGACCAGGAAGGGGGGCACAGATGCCAAGCCTTCCGCTTTGCCCACGGGTGCGTTTCATCCACCGGTGCAGGCTGGGGAAGACGTGGCAGCACTGGAGGGCAGTACCGCTCCTCCATTGGAGTCCCTTCCCTCAGAGGCCCCCGATGGAGCCCCTCCTGCCCCGTTCACATTTGGAGCTCCTGTGAGCCCCGAGGCGAGCGTCGCTTCAGGCGCTGGCGGGCAGACATCCAGGGTGGTGGAAGGAGAGCTCCCCTCCATCTACGAGGAGATCAAGGCCCAGGGTCTGACCCCGGTCACCCAGGAGGAGGACGACCCTCTGCCAGCAGGCCTCGATCTGAGCGACCTCACCCCAGCCCCCCTTTCCCCATGCTCCCTCCCCCAAACCGCTGCTTCTGCTTCTGCCTCCGAGGGTTCCCTGGGCTCCTCCATCTGCCCAGCCACAGGTGGCACCCTGCTGTCGGACACCGAGCCCACTGAGGCGATGGCCAGTGCCACGGGGCCGGGACCTGAGTCCCATGGGATGTCACTCATAGGTATGTGGCAACCGACCTCCTTCCCGGGCAGGGATCCCACTGAAGACTGTCCACCTTTCGATGCCGTCGCTACCATGCCGGCCATGGAGCCAGAGCCAGCATCACAGAGGGCCCCCTTCCCACCCCCCAGATCCCTGAGCCTGTCTGAGAGCAACCGCTTCCCAGCGGCATGACAACTGGAACCCAGGATCCTACCTTTGCCCCTCTCCCTGACTCTGCTCCTAACCCCTGCCCTGCCCCTACCCTTAATCCCTGCCCTGCCCCTGATGCCAACCCCGTCCCTATCCCCTCCACCTCCCGTGATACCGTTGCCGCCCCTGGGGCCATCATCTCCTCGCTCCCAGAGATAGCCCCCAGGGAGTGGCCTCTGTATTTCCCTGTCCCGACTCACCAGGAACTGCTATTTTCCCTCCGCTGCCCCCAACTGAATCGGGGTTTGAAGGGGCCACATGGCGCCAGCCCATCAGGTGCCACGTTGGGTGTCCACCCCTTGCCTGCCCATCTTGGTAGGCCACAGGGCTGTGTCAGAGGCCCCTCCGGAGGAAAGCTGGGGGCTAGTGACCCTGGCCCCCCATACACTGAGAGGAGCTGCAGGAGTTCCTTGAGGACATCCATGGCTCCCGTAACAAGGTGCAGCTCGCTCTCCAGCGATGGGGGGACTTCCACCAAATCCTCCGGGCCACAAGGGCCCTCATGGGGGAGGGTAGAAGGACCAGGAAGCAGGTCACCGCGGCCTACCAGCGGGTCTGCCTCTTCTGTGACTCCTTACTCACCTATGGGGTAGGTCACGATTTGTTGCGCGGCCTGACGGGGGCCACAAGCGACCCTGCTGGCGAGGATCCCCCCAGCCCTCCTTATGGCACCTCTCATTGTCACAACATTGAATACCCAGGATTGTAGGATGGGTCTCCACAAGTGCCAGGTGCTCTCCTTCCTTCGGGAGGGGGGGTACTCTGTGGTTTTCCTGCAGGAGACCCATATGGATCTGGCCGGCGAAGACAGCTGGGAACTGGAAGGGGTGGACAGGGTCTACTTTAACCATCTCACAGTTTGTATGGCTGGAGTGGTGACCCTGTTCTTCCCCGACCTACGGCCTGAGGTGCTGGAGGTTGCCGAGGCTGTGCTGGGCCGCTTGCTGCACCTCTGGGTCCACATGGAGGGGCTTGTGGTCAACATCGTCAACGTCTATGCCCCGACATCGGGCCTGGAGCAGCTGTGTTTCTATCAGCAGGCGTCCGCCTTCATTGGCACCTTGGATCCTCACGAGTGCCTGGTTCTGGGCGGGGACTTTAACACCACCCTCGAGGACAGGACCGCTCGGGGACCGAGCAGTGCCCGGGTGCCACGGACGTCCTCCTGGAGATAGTTGAACATCACTCCCTGGTGGACGTCTGGCACAACCACCACCCGGTTCACCTTTGTCTGGGTGGAGGCCCATCAGTCGTGCCACTCCCGGTTGGACCGCATCTGTTTATCATGTTTCCACCTTTCATGAGCCCACTCCTCCAGCATCCGACCGGCCCCATTCTCAGATCATCATTTAGCCACCGTGACGGCCTCTCTCTGCGCAGAGAGGCCAGGACCAGCCTATTGGCATTTCAACACCAGCTTGTTGGAGGATGTGGGCTTCGTGGCCTCCTTCTGGGAGTTCTGGCTGGCGAGGGCAGCGGTGTGCCTTTCCCTCGGCGTGGCGGTGGTGGGACATGGGGAAGGTGTGCGCCCGGCTCTTCTGCCATGACTACACCCGGGGCGCCAGCTGATGGAGCGATGTGGCAATAGAGCAGTTGGAATTGGAGGTCTTAGAGATGGAGAGGCATCTGGCTGCCAGCCCCGAGGATCCGCCCCTGTGCGAAGTGTGCCGGGAGAAGCGGGAGGAGCTCTGGGCCCTCGAGGACCATTGGGCCTGGGGTGTCTTTGTTCGATCCCGCATCTGCCTCCTTCGGGAGTTGGATCGTGGCTTCCTCTTCTTCTACACCCTGGAGAAAAAGCGGGGGGCCAGGAAACATGTCACCTGCCTCCAAGCAGAGGATGGCACGGATCCGGCGGAGATGTGCTGGAGGGCGAGAGCCTTCTACGCAAGCCTTTTCTCCCTGGATTTGACCAATCCTAACGCTTGCAGAGTGCTCTGGGACGAACTCCCGATGGTCAGCGCAGGCGACAGAGACCGGCTAGAGCTGCCTCTCACTCTGGCCGAGTTCTCGGAAGCCCTCCGCTGCATGCCCACCAACAAATCTCCGGGCATGGACGGGCTGACCGTGGAGTTCTACCACGTGTTCTGGGACGTCCTTGGCCTAGACCTCGTCACCGTCTGGGCCAAGGCCTTGCAGAGCGGGGTCCTCCCTCTTTCGTGCAGGTGAGCCGTGCTTGCCTTATTGCCGAAGAAGGGGGACCTCTGCGATTTACGAAATTGGCATCCCATCTCGCTCCTCAGCATGGACTACAAAGTTGTAGCGAAAGCCATCTCCCTGTGGCTAGGGTCTGTGCTGGCAGACATGGTCCAACCAGACCTACACCATCCCGGGCCACACCATCTTTGACAACCTGTATCTGGTCCGGGATCTCTTGGAACTCGGGGGAAGGGACGGTCTGTCGTTCGCCCTCCTGTCCCTGGATCAGGAAAAGGCGTTCTACATGGACCACGGGCATCTCCTGAGCACTTTGCAAACATTTGGCTTCGGACCCCAGTTTGTGGGTTTTCTCCGGGTGCTGTACACCTCCGCAGAGTGTCTGGTCAGGCTCAACTTGACCCTGACCGAACTGGTCAGCTTCGGGCGAGGAGTACGGCAGGGGTGCCCCCTCTCGGGCCAGCTGTATGCTCTGGCGATCAAGCCCTTCCTCTGTCTCCTCCGCAGGAGGTTAACAGGGTTGGTGCTGCAGGAGCTGGAGCTGCAGCTGGTCCTGTCGGCATACACCGACAATATGCTCCTCGTGGTCCAGGACCCAGGCGACTTGGCGTGGATGGAGGCTTGTCAGGCCATCTATTTGGCAGCCTCCTCCACCTGGGTCAACTGGGTCAAGAGCTCTGGCCTCGTGGTCGGGGACAGCTGGCAGGTGAGCTCCCTCCCACCTGCACTTCAGGCCATCTGGTGGAGCGTGGGTCTGCTGCTCTATCTCGGCGTTTACCTTTCTGCCACGCATCCGTCTCCATGAGAGAACTGGCAGGGTTTAGATGGCAGGGTGATAGAGCTTCTCTGGAAATGGAGAGGACTACTCCGGTGCCTCTCCCTTCGAGGGAGAGCGCTGGTGCTCAATCAGCTAGTCCTGTCCATGCTCTGGTACCGGCTCAACCCTCTGGTTCCGGTCCTGGGTTTCCTGGCCAATCTCTGGACATCGATTCTGGAGTTCTTCTGGTCAGGACTGCACTGGGTCTCTGCAGGGGTTCTCCATCTGTCCCTGGAGGAGGGAGGGCAGGGCATGAAGTGTCTCCACACTTAGGTCCATGTCTTCTGCCTCTAGGCACTGCAGAGGCTCCTTTATGTTGCAGGTAGTCCGTCATGGAGCCTACTGGCGCATGCCTTCCTGCGCCGCTTCCGAGGGCTCCGATATGATTGGCAGCTCCTTTATCTCCATCTGTGAGGTCTTCCATGAGACTTCTCCGGGCTGCCGGTCTTCTACCAGGACCTCCTCCGGACCTGGAAACTGTTCTCAGCGACCAGATCTGTGGCGGCTACTGTGGGGGCAGATCTCCTCGCGGAGCCCCTGCTACACAACCCCCAGCTCCATGGGCAGGTGGTGGAGTCCCCCTCGGTGCACCTGAGGTTGGTCCTGGCAGAAGTCACCAGAGTCGGAGACTTTCTGGACTATGACCGGGGAGACCGGCTGGATCCCCTAACGCTCGCTCAGTGCATGGGGCTCTCTAGACCTCGTACTCCCCATCACGTACTTCAGGAGGTGAGGGCCGCTTTGCTGCCCGCTGCTCGGGTTTGCCTCGACCAGGTCCTAAGAGAGGGCGTGCCCCGCCCACCCTCCACCCCAGACCCTCTGGACCTTTTCATCGGGCCCCTGCCCCGTGGACCCGACCGACCCCCCCCCCCCCGTCCCTTCACCGTGAGCCAGCTGCACAATTTGCAGCCATTCCGTTTCCAGACCACGTCAAGGAAACATCTATACACGCTTGTGCTCCACATCCTTCATGTCCTCACCCTCGTGTCCTGCCCCGACACAAAGTGGCGGGACCCCCTGCCACCTCTAGAGGGTGAGGAGCCCCGGTGGGCCAGCCTATATTCCACCCTGGTCCCAAGGCCCGCCTGGGAGATCAGTTGGCGGCTCATTCATGGGGCTGTGAGCACGGGCATGTACTTGGCGCGGTTCACCCCTATCCCAGATACCTGCCCCTTTTGAGGGAAACACTGGTGCACGTATACCTGGAGTGCGCCAGGCTGCAGCCCCTATTCCGGCTCCTCACAAATATTTTGTTAAGATTTTTGTTGCACTTTTCCCCTCATCTCCATCTCCATGCACTCCCTATCCGTGGCTCCACTAAGTCGCAGGACCTCCTGGTCAGCCTCCTCCTGGCGCTGGCTAAAGTGGCCATCTATAAAACCAGGGTGAGGAGGTTGGCTGATGGAGTCTCCTGTGACTGTGGGACCTATTTCTGATCCTCAGTCTGTTCACATCTCCAGGCAGAGTTCCTCTGGGCGGCATCCACTGACTCCCTTGATGCCTTCGAGGAGCAGTGGGCGCTGTCCGGAGTTCTCTGCTTGGTGTCCCCTGGTTCCCTTCGTTTGACCCTTTGACCACACTCCTGTCCCTGTTCTTTCATTAGTTGTCCCCGATAATTATTTGGTTTCCAGGTCCTGTGGACCCCACTCTTAGGCTGGGGGGCGGGGCGGGATCCTGTAGCACTTCCTGGATCCCAGTAAGGCTACTCTGCTGTACCAAACTGGCCTGGGTCTATCACAATATGTAAACATGCAAAAACACAGTTATCTACCAATATATCTCTAAAGGTTGAATCTGGGTCAATTAGCCTGAAAGGTGCTTAACCTTTTCTGCCATGTGTCACATCCACCCACTAGGTAACAATGCAAAGCAAGGCACACACAGGACTCATAAAAATAGTACAGAAAATTTCCCACTTTGTCACTCTTCTATACCATCTCTCTAGGAGTGTGCCCTGTCATGTTGCCTTGTATGGGACACAGCTAAGAGCACCAGTTTCAGGTCAGACTGCCAGAAAACAGGGGATACCCCAAACTGGTCAGGTATATAAGATTTCCTCAATCTAGTAACAAATGTGTTTCCAAACTACTATATTAGTTATTTTGAAGCCACAGACCGTTCCCTTCAGGTGCTCTAGCCCAGTGTATCCAGGATTCCATTTCTCCACCACTTCACTGCCCAGCTGAGTTCTTAACACCATGTCCTGACACCTGTGGGTTTCTGTCAATCAGCAGTCACACTGATTTCATGTGTGCTGCTCCCTTTGGCTGCCAGTCCTTAAAAGTTAATGTCCTGACCTTGGTCTTTCAATGTATTTCCATTCATAAGTTACAAAGAGACAAGGTGAGTGAGGTAATATCTAGTACTGGACCAACTTCTAGTGGTGAGAGAGACAAGACTTTGAGGTTACACAGAGCTCTTCTTCACATCTGTGTAAGCTTGAAAGCTTGTCTTTCTCACCGACAGATGTTGGCCCAATAAAAATATTACCTCCTCTACCTTGTATCTCTAATATCCTGGAACCAACACAGCTACAACAACACTGCAAACATTCATATGGTGACAGGGTTTGATAGTTCATTCATACCAACCCAGACCTGCATACTTGACTCCCAGCTGTGGTCCTGTTTCAGGAAAGAATTTAACTCTTATGTCTACACTACGAAATTAGGTCGAATTTATAGAAGTCGGTTTTGTAGAAAGCGTTTTTATACAGTTGATTGTGTGTGTCCCCACACAAATGCTCCAAGTGCATGTAGTCAGCGGAGTGTGTCCACAGTACCGAGGCAACCTTTGACTTCCGGAGCATTGCACTGTGGGTAGCTATCCCACAGTTCCTGCAGTCTCCGCTGCCCCTTTGAATTCTGGGTAGAAATCCCAGTGCCTGATGGGGCTAAAACATTGTCGCGGGTGGTTCTGGGTACATATCGTCAGGCCCCCGTTCCCTCCCTCCCTCCGTGACAGCAAGGGCAGACAATCGTTTTGCACCTTTTTTCTTGAGTTACCTGTGCAGACGCCATACCACTGCAAGCATGGAGCCTGCTCAGCTAGCCGTCACTGTATGTTTCCTGGGTGCTGGCAGACATGGTACTGCATTGCTACACAGCAGCAGTTTATTGCCTTTTGGCAGCAAACAGTGCAGTATGACTGGTAGCCGTCATCGACGTAGTTCTGTGCGCTCTTTTAACCAGGCGCCTGGGCAAACATGGGAATGACTCAGCCAGGTCATTTCCCTTTTAAGTTTCGCCTCGTGGCGATTGAGTCCTACTGGCAGTGCACTGTCTTTTAACCTCCAGCTAGCAGAAGATGATGGCTAGTCGTCATACTGCACTGTCTTCTGTCGACCACCGAGGAGATAATGATGGTTAGCGGTCGTACTGCACAGTCTGCTGCCAGCAAGATGTATAAAGATAGATGAAGTGGCTCAAAACAAGAAATAGTCCAGATTTGCTTTGTATTCATTTTCTCCTCCCTCCCTCCCTCTGTGAAATCAACGGCCTGCTAAACCCAGTTTTGAGTTCTATCCTTGAGGTTTTGAGTTCTATCCTTGAGGGGGCCGTTCAGTTTCTCGCAAAGCCACCCCCTTTGTTGATTTTAATTCCCTGTAAGCCAACCCTGTAAGCCATGTCGTCAGTCGCCCCGCCCTCCTTCAGGGCAACAGCAGACAATCGTTCCACGCCTTTTTTCTGTGCAGACACTATACCACGGCAAGCATGGAGCCCGCTCAGATCACTTTGGCAATTAGGAGCACATTAAACACAAGCGCATTATCCAGCAGTATATGCAGCACCAGAACCTGGCAAAGCGATACCGGGCGAGTAGGCGACGTCAGCGTGGTGACGTGAGTGATGAGGACATGGACACAGACTTCTCTCAAAGCACGGGCCTTGGCAATGTGGGCATCATGGTGCTAATGGGGCAGGTTCATGCAGTGGCATGCCGATTCTGGGCTCGGGAAACAAGCACAGACTGGTGGGACTGCATAGTGCTGCAGGTCTGGGACAATTCCCAGTGGTTGCGTAACTTTTGCATGCGTAAGGGCACTTTCATGGAACTTTGTGACTTGCTTTCCCCTGCCCTGAAGCGCATGAATACCAAGATGAGAGCAGCCCTCACAGTTGAGAAGCGAATGGCAATAGTCCTGTGGAAGCTTGCAACGCCAGACAGCTACCGGTCAGTCGGGAATCAATTTGGAGTGGGCAAATCTACTGTGGGGGCTGTTGTGATGTAAGTAGCCAACGCAATCAAAGATCTGCTGATATCAAGGGTAGTGACCCTGGGAAATGTGCAGGTCATAGCGGATGGCTTTGCTGCAATGGGATTCCCTAACTGTGGTGGGGCCATAGACGGAACCCATATCCCTATCTTGGCACCGGAGCACCAAGCCGGCGAGTACATAATCCGCAAGGGGTACTTTTCAATAGTGCTGCAAGCACTGGTGGATCACAAGGGACGTTTCACCAATATCAACATGGGATGGCCGGGAAAGGTACATGACGCTCGCATCTTCAAGAGCTCTGGTCTGTTTCAAAAGTTGCAAGAAGGGACTTTATTCCCAGACCAGAAAATAACCGTTGGGGATGTTGAAATGTCTATAGTTATTCTTGGGGACCCAGCCTACCCCTTAATGCTTTGGCTCATGAAGCCGTACACAGGCAGCCTGGACACTAGTCAGGAGCTGTTCAACTACAGGCTGAGCACGTGCAGAATGGTGGTAGAATGTGCATTTGGATGTTTAAAAGTGCTCTGGCGTAGTTCACTGATTCAGTTAGACCTCAGCGAAACCAATATTCCCACTGTTATTACTGCTTGCTGTGGGCTCCACAGTATCTGTGAGAGTAAGGGGGAGACGTTTATGGTGGGGTGGCAGGTTGAGGCAAATCGCCTGGCTGCTGGTTTCGCACAGCCAGACACCAGGGCGGTTAGAAGCGCACAGGAGGGCGCGGTGCGCATCAGAGAAGCTTTGAAAACCAGTTTCATGACTGGCCAGGCTATGGTGTGAAAGTTCTGTTTGTTTCTCCTTGATGAAACCCCCCGCCCCTTATCATAGAATCATAGAATATCAGGGTTGGAAGGGACCTCAGGAGGTCATCTAGTCCAACCCCCTGCTCAAAGCAGGACCAATCCCCAATTAAATCTGGCCTGCTGTGGTAAAGTGTCCTACCATGGTGGACGGAATAAGGCTGCCCTTCCCAGAAACCTTTTGCAAAGGCTTTGGAAGTACATCCAGGAGAGCCACAAATGCCAGGGCAAATTAATCATTACACATGCTTGCTTTTAAACGATATATAGTATTTTAAAAGGTACACTCACCAGAGGTCCCTTCTCTACCTGGCGGGTCCGGGAGGCAGCCTTGGGTGGGTTTGGGGGGTACTGGCTCCAGGTCCAGGGTGAGAAACAGTTCCTGGCTGTCAGGAAAACCGGTTTCTCCGCTTGCTTGCTGTGAGCTATCTACAACTTTATCATCATCATCTTTCTCGTCCCCAAAACCTGCTTCTGTGTTGCCTCCATCTCCACTGAAGGAGTCAAACAACATGGCTGGGGTAGTCGTGGCTGAACCCCCTAAAACGGCATGCAGCTCATCATAGAAGCGGCATGTTTGGGACTCTGACCCGGAGCGGCCATTTGCTTCTCTGGTTTTCTGGTAGATTTGCCTCAGCTCCTTAAGTTTCATGCGGCATTGCTTCGGGTCCCTATTTTGGCCTCTGTCCTTCATGCCCTGGGAGATTTTGACAAATGTTTTGGCATTTCGAAAACTGGAACGGAGTTCTGATAGCACAGATTCCTCTCCTTATACAGCTATCAGATCCTGTACCTCCCATTTGGTCCATGCTGGGCATTCTGGGTCTCCATCATGGTCACCTCTGCTGATGAGCTCTGGCCAGCGTGGCAAGCTGCAGGTGACCATGAAAACAGGAAACTGAAATTCAAAAGTTTGCGGGCCTTTTCCTGTCTACCTGGCCAGTGCATCTGAGTTGAGAGTGCTGTCCAGAGCGGTCACAATAGAGCACTCTAGGATAGCTCCCGGAGGCCAATACCATCTAATTGCATCCACAGTACCCCAAATTCGACCCGGCAAGGCCGATTTAAGCGCTAATCCACTTGTCGGGGTGGAGTAAGGAAATCGATTTTAAGAGCCTTTTAAGTAGAAAAAAAGGGCTTCATCGTGTGGACGGGTGCAGGTTTACATCGATTTAATGCTGCTAAATTCGACCTAAACTCCTAGTGTAGACCAGGGCTCAGACTCAGTGGTAACAATGCAAAGTGAGTGGGTAAACTGAGGCAAATATTTTTCCTGGACTCCTTTCCCCCACATATTAACCTCCCAGGGGATCCTGCTGATCAGTTCCCTAAGGGAGTCAAAGTCTGCTTTTCTGAACTCAAGGGTCCGTATTTTGCTACTCTCCTTTCTTCCTTTTGTGAGGATCCTGAAAACCATCTCATGGTCACTGCTGCCCTGGTTGCCACCCACTTCTACTTCCCCTACCAATTCTTCCCTGTTTGTGAGAATCATAGAATCATAGAGCAGCAGGTCAAGAGGAGAACGGCCCCAGGTTGATTCCTCCAGTAGTTGCGGCCCTGAAGAGCTTACAATTTAAACAGACAAGACAGACACAGGGTTGGGGATAGTCACTACATCTATAGCGATTGACTGCTGGAAAACACTGTATGGGTTATCACACGTTACTGTTGTTTAATGGTGAATGTGCTGGACTTCAGCTTAAGCAGAAGAACCATAAAGGCCATTAGTCCCCACAACAGAATGAGACAGGCTCCTTAAGCTGGGGCTCAGCTAAATCTGCTTTATGGAGAGATCTGTTTATTAATTATGGATTGTGAGGAGTTTGTGTTCTTCCTAAATAGGACTCCTGATGTTAGGTTTTAACTAGGGCTGTCAATTAATCGCAGTTAACTCAAGCAATTAACTCAAAAAAATTAGTCGTGATTTAAAAAATTAATCGCTATTAGTTGCACTATTAAACAATAGAATATCAATTGAAATGTATTAAATATTTTGGATGTTTTTCTACATTTTCAAATATACTGATTTCTATTACAACACGGAATACAAAGTGTACAGTGGTCACTTTATATTATTTTTATTACAAATATTTGCACTGTAAAAATGATAAAAGAAATATATTTTTCAGTTCACTTCATACAAGTACTGTAGTGCAATCTCTTTATCGTGAAAGCGTAACTTACAAATGTAGAATTATGTACAAAAATACATAACTGCACTCAAAAACAAAACAATGTAAAACTTTAGAGCCTACAAGTCCACTCACTCCTACTGCTTGTTCAACCAATCACTAAGTCAAACAAGTTTGTTTACATTTACGGGAGATACTGTTGCCTGCTTCTTACTTACACTGTCACCCAAAAGTGAGAACAAGTATTTGCATGGCACTTTTGTAGCCGGCGTTGCAAGGTATTTACGTGCCAGATCTGCTAAACATTCATATGAGGTGGATGAGGCTTTCTTCCGGCAACTCACAGAAGCTACTAGATCGCACGCCCTGGTTCTCATGGGCGACTTTAATCATCCTGATATCTGCTGAGAGAGCACTACAGCGTGCACAGACAATCCAGGAAGTTTTTGGAAAATGTAGGGGACAATTTCCTGGTGCAAGTGCTGGAGGAGCCAACTACGGGGAGAGCTTTTCTTGACCTGCTGCTCACAAACCGGGAAGAATTAGTAGGGGAAGCAAAAGTGGATGGGAATCTGGGAGGCAGTGACCATGAGTTGGTCGAGTTCAGGATCCTGACACAGGGAAGAAAGGTAAGCAGCAGAATACAGACCCTGGACTTCAGGAAAGCAGACTTCGACTCCCTCAGGGAACTGATGGGTAGGATCCCCTGGGGGAATAACATGAGGGGGAAAGGAGTCCAGGAGAGCAGGCTGTATTTCAAAGAATCCCTATTGAGGTTACAGGGATAAACCATCCCGATGTGTGGAAAGAATAGTAAATATGGCAGGCGACCAGCTTGGCTTAACAGTGAAATCCTTGCGGATCTTAAACACAAAAAAGAAGCTTACAAGAAGTGGAAGATTGGACAAATGACCAGGGAAGAGTATAAAAATGTTGCTCGGGCATGTAGGAATGAAATCAGGAGGGCCAAATCGCACCTGGAGCTGCAGCTAGCAAGAGATGTTAAGAGTAACAAGAAGGGTTTCTTCAGGTATTTTGGCAACAAGAAGAAAGCCAAGGAAAGTGTGGGCCCCTTAATGAATGAGGGAGGCAACCTAGTGACAGAGGATGTGGAAAAAGATAATGTACTCAATGCTTTTTTTGCCTGTCTTCACGAACAAGGTCAGCTCCCAGACTGCTGCGCTGGGCAACACAGCATGGGGAGTAGGTGGCCAGCCCTCTGTGGAGAAAGATGTGGTTCGGGACTATTTAGAAAAGCTGGACGTGCACAAGTCCATGGGGCCAGATGTGTTGCATCCGAGAGTGCTAAAGGAGTTGGCGGCTGTGATTGCAGAGCCATTGGCCATTATCTTTGAAAACTCATGGCGATTGGGGGAGGTCCCGGACGACTGGAAAAAGGCTAATGTAGTGCCCATCTTTAAAAAAGGGAAGAAGGAGGATCCTGGGAACTACAGGCCAGTCAGCCTCACCTCAGTCCCCGGAAAAATCATGGAGCAGGTCCTCAAGGAATCAATCCTGAAGCACTTACACGAGAGGAAAGTGATCAGGAACAGTCAGCATGGATTCACCAAGGGAAGGTCATGCCTGACTAATCTGATCGCCTTCTATGATGAGATTACTGGTTCTGTGGATGAAGGAAAAGCAGTGGATGTATTGTTTCTTGACTTTAGCAAAGCTTTTGACACGGTCTCCCACAGCATTCTTGTCAGCAAGTTAAAGAAGTATGGGCTGGATGAATGCACTATAAGGTGGGTAGAAAGTTGGCTAGATTGTCAGGCTCAACGGGTAGTGATCAATGGCTCCATGTCTAGATGGCAGCCGGTATCAAGTGGAGTGCCCCAAGGGTCGGTCCTGGGGCCGGTTTTGTTCAATATCTTCATAAATGATCTGGAGGATGGTGTGGATTGCACTCTCAGCAAATTTGCGGATGATACTAAACTAGGAGGAGTGGTTGATACGGTGGCAGGTAGGGATAGGATACAGAGGGACCTAGACAAATTGGAGGATTGGGCCAAAATAAATCTGATGAGGTTCAACAAGGATAAGTGCAGGGTCCTGCACTTAGGACGGAAGAATCCAGTGCACCGCTACAGACTAGGGACCGAATGGCTAGGCAGCAGTTCTGTGGAAAAGGACCTAGGGGTGACAGTGGACGAGAAGCTGGATATGAGTCAGCAGTGTGCCCTTGTTGCCAAGAAGGCCAATGGCATTTTGGGATGTATAAGTAGGGGCATAGCCAGCAGATCGAGGGACGTGATCGTTCCCCTCTATTTGACATTGGTGAGGCCTCATCTGGAGTACTGTGATGTCATTGCTACATGTTACTTTGATGGCAACAAAAATTATTACGGGTCTGGAACACATGACTTATGAGGAGAGGCTGAGGGAACTGGGATTGTTTAGTCTGCGGAAGAGAAGAATGAGGGGGGATTTGATAGCTGCTTTCAACTACCTGAGAGGTGGTTCCAAAGAGGATGGTTCTAGACTATTCTCAGTGGTAGAAGAGGACAGGACAAGGAGTAATGGTCTCAAGTTGCAGTGGGGGAGGTTTAGGTTGGATATTAGGAAAAACTTTTTCACTAGGAGGGTGGTGAAACACTGGAATGCGTTACCTAGGGAAGTGGTAGAATCTCCTTCCTTAGAAGTTTTTAAGGTCAGGCTTGACAAAGCCCTGGCTGGGATGATTTAATTGGGGATTGGTCCTGCTTTGAGCAGGGGGTTGGACTAGATGACCTCCTGAGGTCCCTTCCAACCCTGATATTCTATGATTCTATGATTCTATGCCCCTTCATGCTTTGGCCACCATTCCAGAAGACATGCTTCCATGTTGATGATGCTCGTTAAAAAAAGTGTTAATTAAATTTGTGACTGAACTCCTTGGGAGAGAATTGTATGTCTCCTGTTCTGTTTTACCCACATTCTGCCATATATTTCATGTTATAGCAGTCTCGGATGATGACCCAGCACATGTTTGTTTTAAGAACACTTTCACAGCAGATTTCACAAAATGCAAAGAAGGTACCAATGTGAGATTTCTACAAATAGCTACAGCACTCGACTCAAGGTTTAAGAATCTGAAGTGCCTTCCAAAATCTGAGAGTTGTGGATCATCCTTTCAGAAGTCTTAAAAGAGCAACACTCAGATGCAGAAACTACAGAACCTGTATCACCAAAAAATAAAATTAACCTTCTGCTGGTGGCATATGACTCAGATGATGAAAATGAACATATGTCGGTCTGCTCTGCTTTGGATTGTTATCGAGCAGAACCTGTCATCAGCAAGGACGCTTGTCCTCTGGAATGGTGGTTGAAGCATGAAGGGACATATGAATCTTTAGTGCATCTAGCAGGTAAATATCTTGTGATGCCGGCTACAACAGTGCCATGAACAGTGCCTGTTCTCACTTTCAGGTTACATTGTAAACAAGAAGCAGGCAGATAACTGACTCTGTGGATATGGGGAAAGTGATGGATGTGATATATCTTGACTTTAGCAAAGCTTTTGATATGGTATCCCACAGTATTCTTGCAAGTTTGCAGATGACACTACAGTGGACGAGAAGCTGGATATGAGTCAGCAGTGTGCCCTCATTGCCAGGAAGGCCAACGGCATATTGGGCTGCATTAGTAGGAGCATTGCCAGCAGATCAAGGGAAGTGATTATTCCCCTCTATTCGACACTTGTGAGGCCACACGTGGAGTATTGTGTCCAGTTTTGGTCCCCCCACTACAGAAGGGATGTGAACAAATTGGAGAGTCCAGCGGAGGGGAACGAAAATGATTGGGGGCTGGGGCACATGACTTAAGAGGAGAGGCTGAAGGAACTGGGCTTGTTTAGTCTGCAGAAGAGAAGAGTGAGCAGGGATTTGTATAGCAGCCTTCAACTACCTGAAGGGGGAGTTCCAAAGAGGGTGGAGCTCGGCTGTTCTCAGTGGTGGCAGGTGACAGAACAAGAAGCATACATAATCATACATTTGTAAATTCAACTTTCATGATAAAGAGATTGCACTACAGTACTTGTATTAGGTGAATTGAAAAATACTATTTCTTTTCTTTTTTACAGTGCAAATATTTGAAACCAAAAATAAATATAAAGTGAGCACTGGATACTTTGTATTCTGTGTTGTAATTGAAATTAATATATTTGAAAATGTAGAAAACGCCCAAAAATATTTAAATAAATGGTATTCTATTATTGTTTAACAGCCTGATTAATCACACGATTAATCAAGATTAATTTTTTTAGTTCTGCGATTAATCATGATTAATTTTTGTAATCGCTTGACAGCCCTAGTTTTAACCAATAAACACTGATAAAACAACCTCAGTAAAAGTAAATAAATTTATGTTTATCCATTAAACACTAAAAAACACTGGAAATGTTCACTTAGTTCATGCTGACTGCGCTCCTTTCCTTATGCAGTTGGTTTATATAGGCCATGTCCCTACTCCCTGGCTTGTACTTAAGAGTTTGTCTACAAGGAGCAGTAATGTGGACTACAGGGTGTGATTTCTTAAATGCAGTTTTAACTGTGTTGCCCATGAATTGGTCTGTGTATCTGGTTCCCCAGTATGCTTCAGTGTAGTGCTGCTTGAAATGGTGCTACATGTATATACAAAGAGAAAGAAAGCCACGAAAAGCCCTGATTTTTGGACATCTACATTGAACTCAAACATTGCTAAAAGTAAACCCCAAAAATGAAATTCATAAACTCCAAGGACCAGAAGCCCTATTTATAAAATACTTTTCACATTATGCCAGCAGCACCCAGGAAGCCAAAGCCCCATTATGCTGGGCACCATACAGGCAAGTAGCAAGTAGCCCTCAGGAGCTCACAGTCTGAGTGTCAAACGGGTGGACAAAGCAGACAAACAGAGGGAGGGAGGATGGGAGGCCAAGGTAACAAAATGATGAGAGTTTGGCAGAAGAGTAGAGGACCCAGCTCATCACTTGCCTCCCCCCGCCAGATGGACGTGCCTTCCCATAGCATGGCAGTGGAAGGCTTGACAGAGGGATTTCAAAGAGGGGACGGTTGTTCCTCTGTGACAGGCTCTGCTCCCCTGTCATGATGAAGTGTTCAGTCTACGGTACAATTCCTGTTTTCTGTGCTAAAAGCAAAGGGGAAAATACTTTACACAAATAACAACTTCTCTTCTCCCCTCACTGTGAACAGTCTGTCCTACCTGCTCACTGAGTGGCAACTGGAGTGCCAGCAGTGAGGTGCTGGTGCCTTGCTGGGGAACTGCCTGGGCTCTTCTGTAGGCTGAGCAGCCGCAAAACTGTCCCCTAACTGCTACTTACATGATGATCTATTCCCTCCCTGGCTCTCCCTTCCCACAGGACATCCCTTCCTACTAGCTCCAAGGGGAGAGGAGACTCCCACAGGAGAAAGTGTCCCCTCCACACAGTTTACCCTTCACTGTAAGAGAGAAAGATCCCAGGGGCAACTTAAAGGGTCTGTCAGCTCCCCCACCTTGGCTCCCAGTCAATTCAGAGTGACTACAGGTCCAGATGGTAGTGAGTGGGGAATGTTGAAGTAACTGGGGCCTGAAAGGTTGTGACATACCAGGGTACAATCGAGACCAATGAGCAGCTGTGTCACCCCTGCCCTGCAACCGTAGATGCTGTACAATGCCTTGTTGAAGTAGCTTCTGTCTGGGCTGCTCACAGCCTTCCAGCATGCAAGCCACACCCTGATTGTCTGTGTGTAACTGCAGCCTGCCAGCTGCATTCAGGTTACACATTGGCTCTCACCAGCCTTGGTTATACTACAGAGTGACCCCAACATACCCCAGCCTCAGATTTCCCCCCAGAAATGTACGTCCTGCACTGCCTAGCCCTCTCCTGCACAGTGCAAATATACTGAATCTTATTCCTTTAAGGGAACAATATGTCAGCTTATTATCTCGGATAGGTATCCAGACACTTTAATTTAAACACACTAGATCAAATAAAACAGTAAAATACGTGTATTAACTATAACGAGAGAGATTTTGAGTACAAATAACGAGGCATAAATGTCAGAAATGATTACAAGAAAATTAAAGATAAAATTCTTACTAATGCCTAACTTAATAAATGATATCTGATTCAAGCAAAGTTTCTCATCACATGCTTTCAGCTGATTACACACTCTCATGTCAGGGCCTTCTCCCAGAGTTCAATGACTGCTTCCTTTGTCTCTTTGTTGCTGGCACCCAGTGCCGAGAGGCTAAACAACAGCTGAGGTTGGTTCGTTACCCAGTGTGCTACACCCAATAATCACAACGGGGTGGAGAAACAGAAAAGTTTATTTGCAGCTGCAAAAAGGTACAGGGAGAATAGAATCTCAAATCCTGCACACAGAGCAGGAAGTTACACAGGCTTTTATACATCCTTTTTCCCAGCATACTTATCCAATAGCAAGCTGCCCTAAGTATCCATATAGCCAGCCAATCCAGTTCCCAGCTAGTTCCCTTGTTCTCTGTATCATTTGTTAAACCATACATAAAGCTGCTTTATTCAGTATTGTTCTTCCATATCTGCCCTGTTTGGCCTTGCTTAGTTTCAGGCAGTCTGACTCTGCAATATATTGTTGCAAATCCTCAGCATAACTTCTGTGAGTGCCTCCAGGCGGGGGGGCCAAGGACACTTGGGCCTAGTACGCAGAGCTGCTGCGAGTGCCTCCAGGCGGGGGGGGGGGGGGGGGGGGGGGGGGAGGGGAAGGACACCTGGGCCTAGTGCGAGAGGGCTTCATCGACACTCGTGGTCTTCCATCCCCTCAAGTTACCTAGTGGCCATGCCCCAGTGTCCCCAACAACTCCCTCCTTTGAGAACACTCAACAGCCTTGGCTCTGAGTTTTCTCACTTGGGCTACTTATTTCTTTACAATAGGACTTTGCATAAGCACTTTGTGATAGCCCTGAAGAGAATGACTTATTAACTTTTGCAAAATGGCCGTGACACATGATACTGCACAGCATAATACCATTAATACAAGCAATACAGGAAAGAGAAGTTTCAATAACAGGCTAAATAAACCACCAAGCCAAGACGACAAACCCCAGCCTGAAAACAAGGTTTGCAACCAATCGCTCTCTGGGGCAGTATAGGCAACCTGTGCTCCGGTTCGGGCATGGGCCTCAGCCTGTACCACCTTTTCATAGATTTCATAACTGCTACCATTTACATATACACAACTTCAGGGCCCGACGAGGGCACAAACCCCTCCTTGGGATGCCAAGAGATAGTCCAAAACCAGCCTGTTTTGGAGGGAAAACGTCCTGAGCTGCTGTACCTCTTTATTTAATGTTTTTACTGCTGATCCTAAATCACTAACCGAGTCCTCTAACACTAAGGCCAGTTTCTCAAGTACCATTTGCAGCCTTACAGTATAGCGGCCTATGCATGCTATGGCTGGCCCGGTAAACAGTGGCGCTATTCCCAGTACAGAGCACCCTACAAGCTTCTCGGTTGTGAGGGAATTCTTCAAATTGCCCTCCAATGCCGTAGTCAGTCGCCGCAGGGTCTTTTCTCGTGACTCAACAGAGGTGTCTCGGGCATTTCTAATCTTTCCTTTGGGCGTGTGGCAGTTATTGACAGATGAGGAACTCCATGAGCTATATAACAGCTACCTGTCCAGTTGGCTGGCAGCACCTTGTAAGCCTTTCGGCCACATACAAAATAGTGACCCTATAGGGCCCAGTAAGGACTGTTTCTTAAGGGGATTCCTGGGATATTTAAGGCTGCTTTGGCTGCTTTTCCAAACAGTTCATATGCCCCTAAGGGGGCATCTCATCCTCCTGATTGGGTACAAGTGGGGGTGTTTCTAATTGTGCCGTTCAAATTACACTCGCCATAGGGACCACTACAAACCCACCATTGGCTTGCTATGTTGGAGATATTAACTAGACGGCAAGTTATATTTCCAAACCCTTTCTTTTGTGGCAAGATTATTTGTAAGAGTTTCCCTAAAAGGGGAGGAACCATGACACCCACACTGGTGGCCTCCCCTTTTGGTCTTTATCCAATACCCATCAGCCCACTGTGTAATAACACAGGAGCTTTTTCCCACAGGACGCCCGTAGTAATCAGATTGGTTTCAGGTAAAACATAACATTCCCTCAGTGAGTACTGCAACTGAATACTCCTGGTCCTGATAGGTGGCTTGCTGTAAAGAGGTCTTATTCCAGAACGGTGAGTCCGTTCTTTCCTGCTCTTTGGTGGCGGCTAATTCTGCTAGGGTCAAGGGCAGCATGTCAAGGGGCATTCCTGTTTTAGGGGACAGTGGAGTTGGAGCACATACCCAGCAATCAGTCTGGTTTGTTAAAGTAGAAACATGGTGCGCAAGCGAAACAAAGGAGTTATGCTTCCGATATGCACAGTTTGGAAATACCAATACAGAGAATAACAATGTTACCCAATTAATTATCACCAGAGTCTTCCCAACCCAGGGTCTCCAGTACCTGGGTGGGCCCATTTTAGTGTTAAGATGCCCACTATTTGTGTCTTTTAAACAGTAGCTTTAGCCCGAGATCGTCACTAGATGAGGAGTCAGCAGGTTGGACGGTCCACTGTTCTGCTGACGAGGGGGCGGGTACTGCCTTCAGATGAGAGTGATGGATCCAGTTCTTGTGTCCCTCGATCTTTGCTGCTGTATGGGAGACCAGCAGGACGGTATAGGGTCCTTTCCACTTTTCCTGGAGAGGCTCGTCTTTCCAGGTACGAACAAGCACAGAGTCACCGAGCTGTAAGGAGTGGATGGGAGAGTCCAAGGGGAGAGGCTGGGAATCCTTGGTATACCCCTGTGAAGAGACAAGAGGAACAGCAGACAAGGAACACATATACTGTGACAAAAAACCATTACCCAGCTCCCATTCCCCTGACAGAACCGGGGTGCCATTCATAGGCCATGCCCTTCCAAACATAATTTCAAAGGGACTAAGCCCTAATCTACCCTTAGGGAGAACGCGGATACGGAGTAGGACGAGGGGCAAAGCATCAGGCCATCACAGTGAGGCTTCTTGGCACACTTTTGAGAGATGCTGTTTAAGGGTCTGATTGGTACGCTCCACTACCCCACTGGCTTGCGATCTCCAGGGCGTATGGAGTTTCCAGGGGATCTGTAAGGCATGTGAGATGCTTTGAATGATTTTTGACATGAAGTGTGTCCCGTTGTCAGATTCCATCCACAGGGGGAGTCCAAAGTGAGGAATGATCTCCTTAACAAACTTGAGGGCCACTGTTCTGGCAGTGCAATTACGGCATAGGAAGGCTTCTGGCCATCTGCTGAACCGATCCACTATGACAAGGAGATATTTGAACCCTTGGGTCCGGGGAAACTCAGTAAAGTCTATTTGCCACACTTGTCTGGGGCCCGGAGTGGGTTCTAGGGCAGCTGGTGGCACAGGATGTTCCGGTCGGGGGTTATTCTTTAGGCAGACTAAGCAGTCTGCTTGTACCTGGGCAGCCAGGGGTCGGAGTCCAGAAGTGATAAAGTATTTTCCCATTAGCTGGATAAGTGCTTCCCTGCCAGCATGAATGGTTTGATGTAGTTTCTGCAGCACCGGCCAGATCAGGCCCTTTGGTAAGAGGACTTTCCCTTCCGGGCAATGGAGCCATCTCTCCTTTTCCCGGAGATTGAGTTTGTCTGTTAGCTATCTCTCCTCCCCAGAGTGCTGAGGGGTTGGAAGCTCCCCTACTGATGGGATAAGGGCATGCATATGGGCGTTCTCAATCTGAGGGGATGGCAGGGTGGCAGCATGCTTAGCCTCTCTATCTGCCCTAGCATTACCTCTGGGCACATCTTGATCTTCCCTTTGATGGGCTTTACAGTGTACCACCGCCACTTCCAAGGGAAGTTGTACGGCTTCTAGGAGCCGGAGGATTTGGGGCCCATACTTGACTGGGGAGCCTTGGGCTGTCAGCATTCCCCTTTGCTTCCATAGGCCAGCATGAGCATGTAGCACACCAAAAGCATACTTTGAATCAGTAAAAATGTTGACCCGCTTTCCTTTTGACAGTTCAAGTGCACGGGTCAGGGCTCTTAGTTCAGCAAGCTGGGCAGAGGTCCCAGGAGGCAAACCTTCAGCTTCCACAGTGTCATGGAGGGTCACAACAGCATAGCCCGCCCTCCTCTGCCCATCTATTACAGTACTGCTCCCATCAGTGTACCACTCATAATCTGCATTTGGGAGGGGTACATCCTTTAAATCCGGATGGCTGGAGTACTGGGCATCTATGATCTCTAAACAGTCATGTTTTTGTTCCTCTGTTTCTGGCAAGAGAGTGGCTGGGTTAAGGGAGGGGCAAGGCTGTAAGGTGACTTCAGAGTTCTCTAACAGCTTAGCCTGGTACCGAGCAATCCGATCCTGGGTGAGCCAAAGCCCTCCCTTTGCATCCAATAAAGCTCGGACCATATGGGGAGTATAGATTTGCATAACCCCTCCCAAAGTTAGCTTCTCGGCTTCCTCAAGCACTAGGGCAGTAGCTGCAACCGCCCGTAAACATGCCAGCCAACCCTTTGCAACCTGATCCAGTTGCTTAGAAAAATAAGCCATGGGACGTCTCCACGCTCCTAACAGCTGTGTGAGCACTCCTAGGGCCACCCCCTTTCGTTCATGTACATACAACTGAAACGGCTTAGAGAGATCCGGCAGGCCCAGTGCCGGGGCTTCCATCAACTTCCTTTTCAAGATTTTAAATGCCCTGTCAGCCTCTGGGGTCCAATAGAAGGGGTCATGATCCGCTCCTTTTACACAGTCGTAAAGGGGTTTAGCCCACAGTCCAAACTCTAGGATCTATATTCTGCAAAAGCCTGCCATACCCAGAAATGCCCTAAGCCGCTTACGGTTACTTGGGGTAGGAACTTGACAGATAGCTTCCTTTCTTTTTCTTGAAAGCTGACGCTCTCCTTGCCTTAGGTGTAACCTGATCCCTCTACCTCAGACAACAGAGTTCTCAGGAGGATATTACAGTTGTCTCAGTCCGGCTTGTGACTACTGAGGCACCCCTCAAAGACTGAAATAAACCTGCTTGGGTTCATGGAGAATTCCCCAGCCTGTGTTTTAAAAGCTGCTAAGTTTATTGGATTGAATGGCACATGGGTGTAAACTTGCATAGTGGTAGCCTGACGTCCCTCTGCCCCTGGGCAAGCCACAACAGTCTCGGGAAGCAAAGGATAGAGTCCCACCAAGGGGGCAATCTCTGTAACCCGAGGCATCCTACCCTTATAAGAGTCCCACTGTGGGGGCCGAAGGGGACACCGGCTCTGCCATTACAGTGGGGGTGGGGGTCTGGGGACTAACATTAGCTACTACCGAACCAGTCAGAGTCAAATTACAACTCTGCAGAATTACAGCTCTATTCTATTTCTTAAAGCCATAAACACTTGTGCATACAAATATTCATTCCATTTACCCATTCACTGACAAAACAAAATTAATTGGAGGATCATGTTGTAATTAATTGACCCTCCTGGTGGCCACCACTCCTGGTCCTCTAGTTGATATTGAGGTCAGTCAACTGTACAGAATCGATTTAATTGGCTCTTAGTCATCGGATCCGCACCAAATACCTTCCAGTTTCCTAGAATGCATTCTAGGGGCGTACACCGTGCCCTAACCCCCGAGCTCTGTCCCTGTCCCATACTTACAGGGTAACTCTGGGCGTCCCCAGGTTCCAACAGAGCATACAATCCGGATTTCAAAAGGTTCCTACCTTATCCAAGGGACCAGTTCCTCACCGTCGTCCGCAGCTGCTCCACCCCTATGTCTAAGGGACCGGTTCCTCACCGTCGTCCACAACTGCTTCTCCACTATATGTGTGAGTTGCACCATTGTGCCCTCCGGGGTCGATCAAATCGCATCTCCTCCGAGGCCCCCAATGAACTCACCGGTGCGTGCCAGGCGTCAGTTCTCGCCGCAATCCTTGACCTCCAGGAGGGGTCCGGGCAAGGCTAAATTGCAGCCTCGTGGCCCACCCAGGGACGCCAAAAGCTGTTGCCGGCACCCAGTGCCGAGAGGCTAAACAACAGCTGAGGTTGGTTTGCTACCCGGTGTGCTACACCCAATAATCACAACGGGGTGGAGAAGCAGAAAAGTTTATTTGCAGCTGCAAAAAGGTACAGGGAGAATAGAATCTCAAATCCTGCACACAGAGCAGGAAGTTACACAGGCGTTTATACATCCTTTTCTCCAGCATACTTATCCAATAGCAAGCTGCCCTAAGTATCCATACAGCCAGCCAATCCAGTTCCCAGCTAGTTCCCTTGTTCTCTGTATCATTTGTTAAACCATACATAAAGCTGCTTTATTCAGCATTGTTCTTCCATATCTGCCCTGTTTGGCCTTGCTTAGTTTCAGGCAGTCTGACTCTGCAACATATTGTTGCAGATCCTCAGCATAACTGCTGTGAGTGGCTCCAGGCGCGGGGGCCAAGGACACTTGGGCCTAGTATGCAGAGCTGCTGCAAGTGCCTCCAGGCAGGGCGGGGGAGGAGGGGAAGGACACCTGGGCCTAGTGCGAGGGGGCTTCATCGACACTCGTGGTCTTCCATCCCCTCGAGTTACCTAGTGGCCATGCCCCAGTGTCCCCAACATCTTCAAGTGCAGTGAATGAGATGGGCAGGGAGAGAGAGAGGTGTGCCTTGGAGTGTTTGTCCCTCTTTTTTGTAGTTTCAGTTCCCCTCTTGAGAAACATTTCCAGCTTAGACCCGGGAGACAGAGTTGATGTGGAAGCATGTTCCCTGCTGGTGTTTCCACCTGTTTGAACTTCCTTTATCTTCCCTTCAAGCTTGATGACTCTGTTTACTGCTCAAATGCAAATTAAGGCAAGCACACATTCCTTTGTCTAGGACAGACCTGTTTGCCAGCTTCTGTTTGGGCAGAGCTGTAGGTTTTGGAACATGTGTTCATAACACCATTCAGGGGAGTCTTATAACTTCACATACAATGTTGTCAGACATATTTTACCAGGGCAATTCTGACCAGAAAATTATGAGTTTTCAAATGACCCCTTACAAAACATGCCTTTGTGACTTTATCTGATTACAATATGACCATATAGAGCATTGTTGCAACCACTGTTATATATTTGCAGCAAATCTTGTAGAAAGGTTGTCAAGTGAGGTGTCTATGAAAAGGTTATGATTTGCTGGTTACGATTATGCTATCTGTATGCACGTATCATTTTTGTATTTGAAGTTATAAATACTGGCTCTATACTGGATTTCAAATGTTGGCTCCTGGGGTACCGCCCACAAGGTAGCTAGCCAGCACATCTTGGAGGGACTATTCAAATTAAGTGGCTCATCAAGAAACACTTGGTTGACAATGGACCATGGCAGATGCCCATCTACACTGAGTGGACTTTGATGTAAACGTGCTGTCTGGAGAGTAGGTAATGGCTTCCTGCAATGACTGAGGGAAATTGGGCATGAACATGTGACTTGCCCATGTGATTCCAAACTCCATCTTGTTGCTGTAATTTTCCACAGTAAGAACAATGAGTTGCCCTTCACATGGCAAAAGCTATAAAAGGCCCTGGAAACACCTCCATTTTGTCTTCAATCCTGCTTTTTACCTTTGGAGGAACTTTGCTACAAACTGAAGCTCTGAACAAAGGACTGAATGACCATCCAAGCTGTGGATGTACTCCAGAGACTTGACTTAAGCCAGCAGTTTATTCCATCACTGCTACAAGCCTGAACCAAGAACGTTGCAATTACTGTATGTATTTGATTCCTTTAACCAATTTTAACTCTCACCTTTCTTTCTTTCTTTCTTTCTTTCTTTCTTTCTTTCTTTCTTTCTTTCTTTCTTTCTTTCTTTCTTTCTATAAACCTTTAGATTTTAGATACTAAAGGATTGGCATCAGTGTGATATTTGGGTAAGATCTAAGTTATATATTGACCTGGGTGTGTGGCTGGTCCTTTGGGATCAGAACAACCTATTATTTGATGAGACTGGTTGTAAAGAACCATTCATCTCTGAATCCAGTATTTTTGGTGGTGCTATAAGAACTGGAATGCCTGAGGAAACTGCCTTTATGTTTTCTTGTTAGCCAGTATGGTGAAACAGAAGTTTACTTTTGTTGCTGGTTTGGTATATCCTATAGGAGATTAGCCACCAGTTTTGGGGTGTAGCTGCCCTATTTCTCAGCAGTTCGTGCTGAATTTGGCATCCTCAGTTGTGACCCACTGAGGCACGGTTACAGCCCTGTACAAGAATTATTACAATAGCATGTAGGGTGTGAACACAGGTATATATTCTGTTACACAGGCTTACCCCATTTGTGAGTTTAACTGTGGTAAAGTGCATACAAGTTTATAAAATTTTCCCACTACCTATAGCAATAAATGTTGGTGGAAAAAGATAGGAAGGGGAGACAGAAAGGCTGGGTTAGCCCAGGCAAAAGTCTATTGATAGAACTCAAGGATTGTGTTGAGATCATGTTTGGTAAACAAAGTGTGGACCCAGAAATCAATGGATCAAAATTACTGGGTTGCAAATTAGGACAAATTGGTGGACAAAGTAATGGAATGGATTATTCCACCCATCACTGCCCTTTTGGGGTCCTAAAAAAAAGACTTTGTACGCGGGGAGAATCAAGCTAGGCTCGGAGACAGATGGGCATCTTTACTGTCCTGATCCTGAGAGATGCCTTGACCAGACTGGGCCAGAGAGCGGAACTCAGGTGACACCATGAACTCCACCAGCTCCAGCTAAATTCTGAACAACACCTGGGAGGTGAGACTTTGATTCTTGCTGTCACGCCCTCCTTCATGTGTCATTCTCCGTCACCATCTTAGTTCTCTTTTTTATCTCTTGCCTTCTGTCAAACAAGAGTCTGGCTTAGCCAACCAAGCCTGTCTCTCTCTTTCACAACACTTCTGTGAGTCCATGGTCAGAGAGAGCAGCTAAAAGAGCAATGTCTGAATCAGCCGGATGCTGGTACAAGTTTTCCAGGTGTCAGAGTGGCTGATCAGACTGTGACACTGGCAGAGCAGGTGCCAGTTCATGCCAAGGCCCCAAGGCTTCAAGTGAACACTAACAAAAGCAAAGCTGAAAACCAGCCAAGCTCACTTGGGTGCTAGTATTGTTAAAATAGAGTTATAAAAATGTATTTAGACTTCATGAAATGCTTGTAAGTTACTGCATGCAGTAACCTCACATTTAATATCTGTATCCTATGGCATAAGGTAATATTTAAATGTTTACTCTGTAACTGTAACAGTGTTTGCTCTGAAACTGTAAACCATCAGTCAAGAGAGATGCATTACCAAGTGTGAAATACTAGTTTGCCACAGGAGGTGTTATCTCCTGCCCAACAACAGAAGGCCCATCAACCACCAGATGAACCATTGTGGAATGTCAGAGGACAAAAGACTTTGCTTCCCCCCCAGCCTGCCCCCCACCCCAAAAGAGGAGATGTGCACGTGAACTCATCCCATCAGCTTGAACTCTGGGGGAAGGGAATAAAAACCTCAGACAAGAAGAAACTATCTTTTTGCTGTTTTGACTTTGAGGAGCAAGGATTATTAAGCATAAGCAAAAGTTCCCTTGTGCTTGGCCTGGGCTAGCCCTAAAGGACATACAGAGCTTGTCCATTATAGAAGCTTCTACCTCCTTTTTGAACCTAAAACTGTAACTCGTGTGTGTGTGTGTACACGTTTACCTTGTAAATAACTCACTTATTTTTCTTAGTTAATAAATCTTTCCTTTTCTTAATGGGCAGTTCATCATCTGTTAGGGTATGTCTACACTACGGAATAAGGTCGAATTTATAGAAGTCGGTTTTTTAGAAGTCGGTTTTATATATTCGAGTGTGTGTGTCCCCACAGAAAATGCTCTAAGTGCATTAAGTGCATTAACTCGGCGGAGCGCTTCCACAGTACCGAGGCTAGAGTCGACTTCCGGAGCCTTGCACTGTGGGTAGCTATCCCACAGTTCCCGCAGTCTCCGCTGCCCATTGGAATTCTGGGTTGAGATCCCAATGCCTGATGGGGCTAAAACATTGTCGCGGGTAGTTCTGGGTACATATCGTCAGGCCCCCGTTCCCTCCCTCCCTCCGTGAAAGCAAGGGCAGACAATCGTTTCGTGCCTTTTCTCCTGAGTTACCTGTGCAGACGCCATACCACGGCAAGCATGGAGCCCGCTCAGGTAACCGTCACCCTATGTCTCCTGGGTGCTGGCAGACGCGGTACGGCATTGCTACACAGTAGCAGCAACCCCTTGCCTTGTGGTAGCAGACGGTACAGTACGACTGGTAGCCGTCATCGTCATGTCCGAGGTGCTCCTAGTCGCCTCTGTGAGGTCGATCAGGAGCGCCTGGGCAGACATGGGCGCAGGGACTAAATTTGGAGTGACTTGACCAGGTCATTCTCTTTAGTCCTGCAGTCAGTCCTATTGAACCGTCTTATGGTGAGCAGGCAGGCGATACGGACTGCTAGCAGTCGTACTGTACCATCTTCTGCCAGGCAGGCAAGAGATGAGGATTGCAAGTAGTCGTATTGTACCATCTTCTGCCAGGCAGGCAAGAGATGAGGATGGCTAGCAGTCGTACTGTACCATCTTCTGCCGAGCAGCCATGAGATGTGGATGGCATGCAGTCCTTCTGCACCGTCTGCTGCCAGCCAAAGATGTAAAAGATAGATGGAGTGGGTCAAAATAAGAAATAGACCAGATTTGTTTTGTACTCATTTGCCTCCTCCCCTGTCTAGGGCACTCATTCCTCTAGGTCACACTGTAGTCACTCACAGAGAAGGTGCAGCGAGGTAAATCTAGCCATGTATCAATCAGAGGCCAGGCTAACCTCCTTGTTCCAATAAGAACGATAACTTAGGTGCACCATTTCTTATTGGAACCCTCCGTGAAGTCCTGCCTGAAATACTCCTTGATGTAAAGACACCCCCTTTGTTGATTTTAGCTCCCTGAAGCCAACCCTGTAAGCCGTGTCGTCAGTCGCCCCTCCCTCCGTCAGAGCAACGGCAGACAATCGTTCCGCGCCTTTTTTCTGTGCGGACGCCATACCAAGGCAAGCATGGAGGCCGCTCAGGTCACTTTGGCAATTAGGAGCACATTAAACACCACATGCATTATCCAGCAGTATATGCAGCACCAGAACCTGGCAAAGCGATACCGGGCGAGGAGGCGACGTCAGCGCGGTGACGTGAGTGATCAGGACATGGACACAGATTTCTCTGAAAGCATGGGCCCTGCCAATGCATGCATCATGGTGCTAATGGGGCAGGTTCATGCTGTGGAACGCCGATTCTGGGCTCGGGAAACAAGCACAGACTGGTGGGACCGCATAGTGTTGCAGGTCTGGGACGATTCCCAGTGGCTGCGAAACTTTCGCATGCGTAAGGGCACTTTCATGGAACTTTGTGACTTGCTTTCCCCTGCCCTGAGGCGCATGAATACCAAGATGAGAGCAGCCCTCACAGTTGAGAAGCGAGTGGCGATAGCCCTGTGGAAGCTTGCAACGCCAGACAGCTACCGGTCAGTCGGGAATCAATTTGGCGTGGGCAAATCTACTGTGGGGGCTGCTGTGATGCAAGTAGCCCACGCAATCAAAGATCTGCTGATATCAAGGGTAGTGACCCTGGGAAATGTGCAGGTCATAGTGGATGGCTTTGCTGCAATGGGATTCCCTAACTGCGGTGGGGCTATAGACGGAACCCATATCCCTATCTTGGCACCGGAGCACCAAGCCGCTTAGTACATAAACCGCAAGGGGTACTTTTCGATAGTGCTGCAAGCTCTGGTGGATCACAAGGGACGTTTCACCAACATCAACGTGGGATGGCCGGGAAAGGTGCATGATGCTCGCATCTTCAGGAACTCTGGTCTGTTTCAAAAGCTGCAGGAAGGGACTTTATTCCCAGACCAGAAAATAACTGTTGGGGATGTTGAAATGCCTATATGTATCCTTGGGGACCCAGCCTACCCCTTAATGCCATGGCTCATGAAGCTGTACACAGGCAGCCTGGACAGTAGTCAGGAGCTGTTCAACTACAGGCTGAGCAAGTGCAGAATGGTGGTAGAATGTGCATTTGGACGTTTAAAGGCGCGCTGGCGCAGTTTACTGACTCGCTTAGACCTCAGCGAAACCAATATTCCCACTGTTATTACTGCTTGCTGTGTGCTCCACAATATCTGTGAGAGTAAGGGGGAGACGTTTTTGGCGGGGTGGGAGGTTGAGGCAAGTCGCCTGGCTGCTGGTTACGCGCAGCCAGACACCAGGGCGGTTAGAAGAGCACAGGAGGGCGCGGTACGCATCAGAGAAGCTTTGAAAACCAGTTTCATGACTGGCCAGGCTACGGTGTGAAAGTTCTGTTTGTTTCTCCTTGATGAAGCCCCCCGCCCCTTGGTTCACTCTACTTCCCTGTAAGCTAACCACCCGCCCCTCCTCCCTTCAATCACCGCTTGCAGAGGCAATAAAGTCATTGTTGCTTCACATTCATGCATTCTTTATTCATTCATCACACAAATAGGGGGATGACTACCAAGGTAGCCCAGGAGGGATGGTGGAGGAGGGAAGGAAAATGCCGCACAGCACTTTAAGCACAGCACTTTAAAAGTTTACAACTTTAAAATTTATTGAATGACAGCCTTCTTTTTTTTGGGCAATCCTCTGTGGTGGAGTGGCTGGTTGGCCTGAGGCCCCCCCACCGCGTTCTTGGGCGTCTGGGTGTGGAGGCTATGGAACTTGGGGAGGAGGGCGGTTGGTTACAGAGGGGCTGCAGTGGCAGTCTGTGCTCCAGCTGCCTTTGCTGCAGCTCAACCATACACTGGAGCATACTGGTTTGGTCCTGCAGCAGCCTCAGCATTGAATCCTGCCTCCTCTCATCACGCTGCCGCCACATTTGAGCTTCAGCCCTGTCTTCAGCCCGCCACTTACTCTCTTCAGCCTGCCACCTCTCCTCCTGGTCATTTTGTGCTTTCCTGCACTCTGACATTATTTGCCTCCACGTATTCGTCTGTGCTCTGTCAGTGTGGGCGGACAGCATGAGCTCAGAGAACATTTCATCGCGAGTACGTTTTTTTTTCTTTCTAAGCTTCACTAGCCTCTGGGAAGGAGAAGATCCTGTGATCATTGAAACAAATGCAGCTGGTGGAGAAAAAAAAAGGGACAGCGGTATTTAAAAAGACACATTTTATAAAACAGTGGCTACACTCTTTCAGGGTAAACCTTGCTGTTAACATTACATACATAGCACATGTGCTTTCGTTACAAGGTCGCATTTTGCCTCCTCCCACCGCGTGACTACCCCCTCAACCTTCCCCCCTCCCTGTGGCTAACAGCGGGGAACATTTCTGTTTAGCCACAGGCAAACAGCCCAGCAGGAATGGGCTCCTCTGAGTGTCCCCTGAAGAAAAGCACTCTATTTCAACCAGGTGACCATGAATTATATCTCACTCTCCTGAGGATAACACAGAGAGATAAAGAACGGATGTTGTTTGAATGCCAGCAAACATACACTGCAATGCTTTGTTCTACAATGATTCCCGAGTACGTGTTACTGGCCTGGAGTGGTAAAGTGTCCTACCATGAAGGACGCAATAAGGCTGCCCTCCCCAGAAACCTTTTGCAAAGGCTTTAGGACTACATCTAGGAGAACCGCAAATGCCAGGGCAAAGTAATCCTTTCACATGCTTGCTTTTAAACCATGTATAGTATTTTAAAAGGTACACTCACCAGAGGTCCCTTCTCCACCTGCTGGGTCCAGGAGGCAGCCTTGGGTGGGTTCGGGGGGTACTGGCTCCAGGTCTAGGGTGAGAAACAGTTCCTGGCTGTCGGGAAAACCGGTTTCTCCGCTTGCTTGCTGTGAGCTATCTACAACCTCCTCCTCCTCATCATCTTCTTCGTCCCCAAAACCTGCTTCTGTATTGCCTCCATCTCCATTGAAGGAGTCAAACAACACGGCTGGGGTAGTGGTGGCTGAACCCCCTAAAATGGCATGCAGCTCATCATAGAAGTGGCATGTTTGGGGCTCTGACCCAGAGCGGCTGTTTGCCTCTCTGGTTTTCTGGTAGGCTTGCCTCAGCTCCTTCAGTTTCACGCAGCACTGCTTCGGGTCCCTGTTATGGCCTCTGTCCTTCATGCCCTGGGAGATTTTGACAAAGGTTTTGGCATTTCGAAAACTGGAACGGAGTTCTGATAGCACGGATTCCTCTCCCCAAACAGCGATCAGATCCCGTACCTCCCGTTCGGTCCATGCTGGAGCTCTTTTGCGATTCTGGGACTCCATCATGGTCACCTGTGCTGATGAGCTCTGCATGGTCACCTGCAGCTTGCCACGCTGGCCAAACAGGAAATGAGATTCAAAAGTTCACGGTTCTTTTCCTGTCTTACCTGGCCAGTGCATCTGAGTTGAGAGTGCTATCCAGAGCGGTCATAATGGAGCACTCTGGGATAGCTCCCGGAGGCCAATACCATCGAATTGTGTCCACAGTACCCCAAATTTGAGCCGGCAACGTCGATTTAAGCGCTAATCCACTTGTCAGGGGTGGAGTAAGGAAATCGATTTTAAGAGCCCTTTAAGTCGAAATAAAGGGCTTCATTGTGTGGACCGGTGCAGGTTTACATCGATTTAACGCTGCTAAATTCGACCTAAAGTCCTAGTGTAGACCAGGGCTTAGAGATATCTTTATTTTGTTGAAACCTGACCACTCCGCCTTTTGCCTCCTACTTCATTCCCCTTCAAATAAGTTGTCTCTGCTCAGCTGCTGACCCAGGTAAATATATTTGTTGAGATTTCTTTCCCGTTTACAGTGATGATTCCTCCTCCACAATGCTCATTCTGCACCCACTTCATCTTCGACGTGTTCACTTCCAACCTGATATCATGTGAAAGTGTTTGCAGTTGCTGCAATTTGTTCTCCAGTTCTGCTGTGTCCTTTGCCAGTATTACACAGTCAGCAAAGAGAAGATGTGTTAACTGTTCCCCATCAATTCTGATTCCTTCTTTCCAGTTCATTTTCTTGAACAGCAACTGCAGTACTGCTGCAAACAGCTTCGGTGAGATTGTGTTGCCTTGTCCGACTCCTCTGTGTATAGTAATGATGCAGGGAACATTGAATAATGTTATCTCTGTCAAGCAATTGTGGTTAATTTCTTCCAGCAGGTCAATGTACCTTGGGTCAATTCTGATTTCATTGAGCGTGCTGAGTACAGCGTTAACCTCTACTGGGTTGAATGCCTTTTTGTAGTGGACAAATGCAATACAAAACGGTACTTTGTATTCCTTGCATTTTTCAATGAGCTGCCGAACTGAGTGGATGTGATCAATTGTCTAATACCCTGAGCAGAAACCAGCTTGTTCTCGCCTTTTGTACATTTCAAGATTCTTTTTAATCCGACTGAATATGACGTGGGTGAAGACTTTATACACTTGTGAGAGGAGTGTGATTGGACAGAAGAAAAGGAAAGAACTGTTTAACTCCACTGTTTTGCCAGCAATGATATACGGAGCAGAAAGCTGGTCAACGATGAAAGTGGAGGAAGAAAAATTTCCATCACCCAGAGAGCAATGGAAAGGTGAATGTGTAAGATATCGCTCCGTGATCACATACCGAATGAGGAGATCAGAAGGCATACAGAGGTGACTGATGTAGTGCAAGGCGCTGTACGACACAAAGCAAAGATAGGCGGGTCATGTAGTCCGCAGGCAAGACAATAGGTGGACAACCCGCATCAATGACTGGATCCCCAGAGACCACAAGCAACTGCTGGGCAGACCGAAAACGTGCTGGGCTGATCTCATGACAAAACTCTTTGGCCAGAAATGGGAAGAATGTGCTTGCGACAGAACGGAGTGGTGAGGCGTCGACTTGCGTGCGCGGAGGGACGGACAAGGACAAGCCAGACAAAGGTGACAAAGGTGACTACATTTTTAGATAGTTTATTATAGGATTGGCTACAAGTGTTGTCTTTGATGTAAGCTCTAAGATGCAATTGACCTGCGGTAAGTGACTGGTCCTTGGGGACTGGGAGGAATCTGAATACTGTTGTGATTTTTGGTATAAAGGACCATCTGTCACAAAGGCAAGCTTGCCTATGTGGTAAGATAGAGAGGAGTACCCAAGGGGATTGTCTGTTATAGTGCTTGAGGAGTTCACACTTGATACTTGATTGGTGAAATATAAGTACAGAACTCACAACCAATTTTAAGTTTGTGCCCTGATTCTTAACAGTCTGCGCCGAGGTTGGTACTCACCCTCTTCAGCCACTATAGGACAGCTTGACACAGATCATGTACTGGGCCTGTGTTTCTCCAACAGTAAGGCTGCAAGTGAGAGTTAGCATTAGCACCAGAGACAGAAGCTGCATTTTCTCTATTTGTTGGTCTTTGCTCTCCCCTCTTGTGTCCATTTGTCTTGATTTGTCATCTAGGAAATGGGATTGGACTTTAACAACCACAGCAGCAGCTCCAGCCCATCTCAAATAATTTCTCTCTCCTCCCCAAAAGGACGGCCATTACTATCTGTAATACCATCGAAGAGATTGTCAGACAGGGATTTCTTTTCGCTTCCAAAATCTCTCTAAAGCTAGACGGAAGAGAAATAAGGGGATGTTGTTAAAATAAAAGCCTTACTTAATACTTGACATTTCAAAGGCTTTAACTGTTTTTCTTTCTTTATCTGTATTTTTAATAAAAGGCTAAAAAGATTTTTAACAGTGTGTTTTCCATGGGACTAAGCAGGCTGAGGTCTCTCTACTTAAAACCTGAGTCTTGTTTAACTGTCTAGTGTTGTATAGTGACAGGGATCACGTTAATTCCTTTGACTCTCTGGGCCCATTTATTCCATCCAAATTAACACAACAGGAAGAATGGGTGGAGATTGAGACCAATTTGGACACATTATAGGAGAGAGGAGAATGGAGGAGCAGGGACACAAGAAACTGGAAAGCCAAGGGGAAAGGAAAGACAGGACACAGACCACCAGAGACAGAGCAAGAAAAAAGAATCCCCTTTTTATTGAATGTCTGGTGCTAAAATGGTTCTAAGGGCTGGGTGAATAGACCGTTGCAGCCCGCCTGGGGCACCAGCCAGAACCCAGATTGGGGCCAGCCAGACCACCATGGATTGGGGCCAGCTGGTGAGACAGTGGGCTGAGAACCAGCAGAGACAAGTCGCTCTGCTCCAGCAGCAGCAGTGACTGCTGCAGAGACTGGGACCCCGTGGCCAAACCTGGGTCCTGCGACACCAGCCCCCTACTCTGGCTGCAGCGGTACAGTTGATGGGGGACTTCCTAGCAGCAGGAAGCCCTGGCCATGTGGCACCATCCTTCAGCCCTGGGCTGACTGCAAGGCTGGGGCTGCCTTGTGATGACAGTCAGTTTGGGCCGTTACAAGACCAATGGCCTGTGAGGATCAGATCCTATGGCCAGATGTGCACCAGAGATAACTGCGCTTGCCAGCACCTTGGCCCCAAGCTGACAATCCCGGTGATCCTGGGCAAGTGGCACTTAGAAGCCCAAGTCGACTTGGGGTGTGGACAGACTTTGGTATGCTGGTGGCTGATCCCAGCCCCTGACCAGATACGAGGTCAGATTAGCCTTTGCTGCATCGATGGGAACAAAGAGGTCTACCCCACAGCTCAGGTGACACTGATGGTGGTACCCCACAGGCCAGGTGACACTGATGGTGGTCAGACTGACATGGGGAATGCACATGGGTGTCGCTCCAGTGCTACCCTATCCCTGGCCTGGGTTCCACCAAGTGATGCAAACTGTCAGTTGCCAAGGAACCCCCACCCAGACGGTTCTCGAGGGGGACAACCCCGATGATATGGAGGTGGAGACTGAGGAACCAGGCCTAAGTGACTTCGAAGATGTCAAGGTTCCTTCCCCACTCTGAACTCTAGGGTACAGATGTGGGGGCCTGCATGAAAACCTCCTAAGCTTACTTTTACCAGCGTAGGTTAAAACTTCCCCAAGGTACAAATTAATTTTACCCTTTGCCCTTGGATTTCCACTGCCACCACCAAACTTTATCTGGGTTTACTGGGAAACATAGTTTGGACACATCTTTCCCCCCAAAATCCTCCCAACCCTTGCACCCCACTTCCTGGGGAAGGTTTGGTAAAAATCCTCACCAATTTGCATAGGTGACCACAGACCCAAACCCTTGGATCTCAGAACAATGAAAAAGCATTCAGTTTTCTTACAAGAAGACTTTTAATAGAAGTAAAGGAATCACCTCTATAAAATCAGGATGGTAGATACCTGACAGGGTAATTAGATTCAAAACATAGAGAACCCCTCTAGGCAAAACCTTAAGTTACAAAAAAGACACACAGACAGGAATATTCATTCTATTCAGCACAGTTCTTTTCTCAGCCATTTAAAGAAATCATAATCTAACACATACCTAGCTGGATTACTTACTAAAAGTTCTAAGACTCCATTCCTGTTCTGTCCCCGGCAAAAGCATCACACAGACAGACACAGACCCTTTGTTTTTCTCCCTCCTCCCAGCTTTTGAAAGTATCTTGTCTCCTCATTGGTCATTTTGGTCAGGTGCCAACGAGGTTACCTTTAGCTTTTTAACCCTTTACAGGTGAGAGGATTTTTTCTCTGGCCAGGAAGGATTTTAAAGCCATTTACCCTTCCCTTTATATTTATGACAGAGGGGGACACCCCTGACAACATGGAGATGGAGTTAGGGGAACCGGGCCTCGGTCCACCAAAGGATCAGACTGCCAGGGACAATGGCACACCAATCCCTCCCAACGGGGCAGATATCTGGCTATACATGGCAACAGACTTTTGCCAGGATCAAAGGGATGACCCCACACTGAAGCATGCCTATAAGCAGCTGTCCTGCATGGATGGGGTCATGGTAGATGCACAGAGTGCCAATCAGTGGCCTTGGTTTGAGCTCACTCGGGATCGGCTGTACCGAATCGAGCTGGACCCCAGGACCTGCAAGCCCCAGTCCCAGCTGCTGATCCCTCGATGCCATAGATGAGCCATGTTAAGGCTGGTGCACGATGTCCTGGTGACCAGCCACCTCAGACTGGAGAAGACGCTGGCCCGGATTCTGTCCCATTTCTTTTGGCCAGGTGTACACTGTGACACTAAGGACCACTGCACCTCCTGCCCGGAATGTGAGCGAGGTCCCTCTCCTGCTGGTGGGAACCCCTTTTGTAAGGGTAGCTGTGGACTTGGGGGCCTCTGGTTAAGAGCGCTGCCGGATTCCGGTATATCCTGGTAGTCCTGCACTATGCCACCCAGGTTCCTGAGGCCATCCCGCTGAGAAGTGCCACAGCCCGTACTGTAGCAGCAGAGCTTATCAAAATCTTTGCCTGAGTGGGCCTGCCCCAGGAATTACTCTCCGATCAGGGGATGAACTTTACCTCCTGGCTCCTCTGGGAGGTGTGTGCTCTTCTGGGGATCAAAAAGCTCCAGACTTCCATCTACCACCTGCAAACAGATGGGTTGGCGGAACAGTTTAACCGGGCACTAAAGAATATGCTTTGGAAATTTCCCCCTGAGGAGCTCCGCCATTGGGATCAGCTCACCCCTCACCTGCTGCTCGCTATTCGGGAGCTGCCACAGGCATCCACCAAATTTTCGCCTTTCGAGCTCCTATACAGCCTCCAGCCTCAAGGCCTGATGGATCTCATGTGGGAGACATGGGAACAGACCCTGTCCCGCGCTGAAGGGTTGCTTCAGTATGTGTTTAAGCTCCAAGAGCGCCTTGCCCAGGCTGGGATCCTTGCCTAGGAGAACCTCCAAGTCGCCCAAAAGGCCCAAGCACAAGGGTACAATCGCCATTTGCGAGAGCGGATCTTCGAGCCGGGGGACCGAGTCCTTGTCTTGCTTCCTTCAGCCAAGTCGAAGCTGATGGTTTGCTGGCAGGGGACATACGAGGTCACCTGCTGGACAGGCCCTGTCAATTACGAGGCCCTTGTCAGCCAGACCAGAAAAAAAAGCCCCAGATTTATCATGTGAACCTGATAAAGCTCTGGTGTGAGCGGGACGAATTATCCATATTTCCCGACCCCCCCGCCCCAAACCAGAACTGGGACCACAAACGCTCGTTGGAACTGAGCCCAAGAACCCCTTGCTGTGGGACACCCTCTCGGATGAGCAGTTGAAGCAAAGCAGTCATCTCATTGAGGCCTTCCCTCGAATGTTCACCCTGTGCCCGGACAGACCATCAATATTTACCACTCCATCACCACCCGTCTTGGAGAGGTTGTATGAGGAACCACCCAACGACTCCCCCACCATATGCGAGAGGTCGTGGAACAGGTGGTCCAGTCCATGTTAGAACTCAGGGTAAATGAGAAATCCTCTAGTGAATTGAGGAGCCCGATTGTCCTCATCCCCCAGCCAGATGGGACCTGTCACTTTTGCATTGACTTCAGGAGGGTCAATGTGATATCCCGCTTCGATGCCTACCTGATACCCTGGGTGGATGAATTACTCGACCGAATAGTGAAGGCCCAGTATATCACCACCCTGAATTTAATCAAGTGATATTGGCAGATCCCGCTGACACCGGAATCAAAGGAGAAAACTGCCTTCGCCACCCACAGCGGGCTCTATCATTTTACCAGAATGCCCTTCGGTATTCCAGAAGTTGATGGATCGTCTCCTCCTGCCTCACCTTGAGTACGCAGCCGCTTACCTGGATGACATAGTAATCTGCAGTAGTCACTGGGAGGACCACCTAAACCAGGTGGAAGCTGTCTTGATAACTCTCCGGGAGGCTGGTCACACTGCAAACCTAAAAAAGTGCCAAATTGGGTGGCAGGAAACAACGTATCTAGGCTACACCCTGGGATGAGGCAAGCTGCATTCCCTTGTTGGGAAAGTTGAGGCCATCCATGACCAACCAGCTCCGACTACTAGGAAGCAGGTCCGGAAATTTCTAGGACTTGTGGGCTATTACTGATACTTCATCCCGGACTTTGCTACTATCGCCTCACCGCTGACTTGGCTGCTCACGAAGGACCAGCCCCTGAAGGTACGATGGACTCCAGACTGTGAGGCAGATCCAGAGATCAGGAGCTGAGCTTAAGGGTGTGTGTGTGTAGAGAGGAGCCATGGCCCCACTCAGAGGAGGACGTGGAGGGAGCACCGCAAGCTGCCTGGTGGGCAGAGCCAGGAGGGCCACGCTCTGCACACCGGAAGCAGAGGGGCAGGGTAGGAAGGGGAAGTATAAAAGACCTTCCCAGCAGCTCAGTTATGGGGGAGCTGCTGGAGGAGACAGACGCTTCTTCCCCGCTGCTGGAGTGGAGCACCAAGGAGAACCATTGTTGCCCTGGGGAGACTGAGCTTCCAGAGAGCCCTGATGCTCTTGATGCGGAGGAACTGCTATCGCTACCCTTGGCAGTATACCCAGAGGAGACTCAGGCTGACCCCTGGACACAGGAACGCCTGAGGGGGAGAGAAGGAAGCAACCCAGGGGAACCAGGCAGTAGTTTGGTAGGGAGCGAGCCTGAAACTAGGTTGGTGTGTAGCGGGTGGATCCCTGCTGACCCAGTGGCAGACTGCTCTGCCACTGATAGGGCCCTTGGTTGGGACGCAGTGGAGTTGGGCAGGCCCACGGGTGGCAGTACTCCCCCTCTGTAGGCCAGGAGGCCTGTGCTCCTTAGCTCAATCCCTTGCCTAAGCCTCATAGACTGTGTGTGGCGCTCACCCCCTTACCTGAGCCCCAGAGGCTGCGTGTGGCGCTCACCCCCTTACCTGAGCCCCACAGGCTGCGTGTGGCGCTCACCCCCTTACCTGAGCCCCACAGGCTGCGTGTGGTGCTCACCCCCTTACCTGAGCCCCACAGGCTGCGTGTGGCGCTCACCCCCTTACCTGAGCCCCACAGGCTGCGTGTGGCGCTCACCCCCTTACCTGAGCCCCACAGGCTGCGTGTGATGCTCAACCCCTTGCCTGAGCCCCACAGACTGCGTGTGATGCTCAACCCCTTGCCTGAGCCCCATAGATTAAGTGTGGTGCTCACCCCAAACCTGAGCCCCAGAGGCTGTGGCGCCTGATCCCCTACACTGGGCTGGTAGGACAGGTCTGCCTGATTGCAGGCCAGAGCCCTAACTGTTGGCAGCCCTGCCCTGCCTAAGTGCTGGGTGAATGAACCGTTGTAGCCCGCCCAGGTCACCAGCCAGGGCCCAGACTGTGTACGGCCCACCCTACTTGAAGGATGGCCCCCTTGTGAATTGCTAATTTCCCCGCTCTTGTTCTGCTTAGAGAAGGCTGTAGCAGACCCAAATTGTGAGGAGGCGTGTCCCCCACCCCCTCCCCGATGTGGGGGGACGGCCTCACCAGCTTACAGTCCCCAGTCTTGGTCGGGCCCCTAAAATACTCCTGTAATACAACACAGCATCCAAGTGTCATACCCCAGCCAGCCACACATGCCCGCCCTCTCCTCACCGCACCATCCTAGTACCCAGCCGGCCACCCCCACACTTCTCCCCAACACCCAGCCACCCCCCACTCCTCCCATCACCACCCCAGAGACCAGTCAGCCACACAACTCCACTCACCCTCCTGCCTTAACTGTAGACACCCAATTGTCCAAGCAGCACTCCACCATCTCCACCCAGCTCCAAGCACCCACACTCCAGCACCAATCACCCCAGTAGCCCCTCATCAGCCAGAAAACAACCCCCAGGCCTTCCATCAGCACAGGCAACCAACAAATACCCCTTTCTCTAGCAGGTCCAACACCCACCACTTCCAGCAGACCAGCACTCATGCCAGAAACAGCCACCAGCTTCCCCAACCCAGCCCCACACACTTACCCCAGATGCAGTTTTGTGCAGCTCCACATCCTGCCCCCAGGCTGGGTTGGCCAGTAACTGAACATGGTCATAAGGGAAGTCATAAAAATGCAATTTAGCTGATTAATTAAGTTGCATAAAATGTCACACATGGAGCATCACAAAACTTGGCAGCTCTGAAATCAGTCGTACTAACTGCAGTTTTCTGTTCTATAAATTGTTAAACATGATGAGAACACGGAAAGGGAATCCAACAAGCACAGAAACCTCATGTGCAGGAAAAAATCAAAATGCACAGAGTGTGAGAACAGGATAGGAAGCCTGTAGTCAGGAGCTATAATTCATTATCAGGCAGAAAGAGCAAGCTTTTAAAATACAGCCATGCATATGAAATAAGCAGAGACCAGATTTATCTAGGGAAATAACAATTAAAACAAAGGGATCTAAAAAAATAATCTGTCCCTTTGACTTCTTCTTAAAAAGCACAGTATTCTTGTCAAAATATCTTCTGATAACAAAAGGCAGCAATCTCTGCATCGAGACATTGCTACAGTGTTTAAAGAACAGGTGGGGCTAAAATATCACAGCATGCAAGAGAAAACAAAAGGGTAAAAAAGAACAATGGGAAATACTCTGAGGAAAAAAATTTGAATCAGAGGCCTGTGCACAGACATGAGAGAGGAGAGTACTGAGAGGAATAGCAGTACAGAAGTTATCAGGCAAAGTCATTCTTTTCCTTCTAAAACCCTCTAGGGTGAAGTAAATATAATTAACTTACATCCTTACCTGAGTGAGTGCAAAATAAAAGACACCTGCCTGGAGATCATCTCTGCCGGGACTCGAACCCGGAACCTCTGGATTAGAAGTCCAGCGCGCTCGTCCATTGCGCCACAGAGACCTCACTACAAGAACAGCATCAGTACCAGAGCTGAAAATGCACATACCTTCTGCATCACTGCAGGGTTAATCTCAGCATCCTGCTATTTCTGTGCAGCTACAGGGGCATAAGGAAAACCTGGAGCTAAAATCCATCTCACTCCTCAGCAAAATAGGCTATTCTCAACATCCCCCTCCTTCCATTGGGAGTGAGGGAAGAGAGTAATTCTGGATATGATCTATATCTGATCCCCAGCTCTAAGAGTGATACTACAAAAACCCAGATCTAGGATTGTCCTCTGTAGCCCCGACAGGGTCATCTCAGCATCTCCAACACTAACAAAGACAGAACTAAATCCTGGAATAGGATTAACCACTGCATCCCTGACAGGCTCATCTCAGCATCCCCAGAACAAGGCCAGGCAAAGAGCTAAATGATTCAGCGTTCCCTCACACTCCCTGCTTCTGTCCATAACCCCATCACTCATTGGGGAAAGGCTGGTTGGCTATTATGCAGAAAATTATGGCTTTGTGGCTGTTATGGGGAAAGCTATGTTACAGTATGCTACAGTAAAAAAAATAAGAGAGTCATCTTTTTATTTTTATTCTAAAGGCGTCTTGGCACTCAGGTTTTTAATAATTGTTATTAAGTGTATTTCCCATTAGAAAAGTGTTACAGAACGGTCATTAATCATTTAAAAAGCATAAGAAGATCATTAAACACCTACATTCATATAAAAGAGACACAGAAATGTAATAAACCAGTGGCTTCCAATAAATCCTGTTACACATTCCTAAATTACATGGTTTTTATAGGGCTGCAATTATCTAGAAATATCTTTATTCAACACTCCACAGATATGCTCTGAACTGGTACAGGAAGACACATTAATATAATACATGGGAATCTAAAATTCAGTTCAGGCCACAATTATGTGGGCCCTGTACAAGTTTGAATCATTTAACTTTAGTTAAAAATTATTCAAAAACCCAGATCACTATCCCATTATCTGCCCCACTCAATTTAGCAAGTCCAGTTTACACAAATTCTGGAAAGAGACTTGTTCTGTAGCTGGCTGGTTTGGAAGACAAAGGCCATGACTTTTTGTGAACAACACTAAAAGTAATGAATGTCACAAACATGACACCTAAGCAATAGGGAACTAACACCCAGAGCTAGACTCCATCCTGCAATCCCCCCATTCCAGACAGGTGCTCAGATGCTCCTTGGTATGCGTCCCAGTAATACCAGGGGGAGCAGAGGGGGAGAGATGGGATGGTCCTTAGCATCTCCAGTATTAACGAACTTCAGTGCTATACAATTCACAGAACACAAGATAAAGGGAAGTCACTAAACAAAATGATTGGCTTTCCCCTTTACTGCGGCTGTATGTTAATAGATTCATAGATTCCAGTGCCAGAAAGGACCATAGTGATCATCTAGTCTGAGCCCCTGTATAACACAGGCCACAGAACTTCCCCAAAGTAATTCTCAGAGCAGGTTTTTTTTTAAAACATCCAATCTTAATTTTAAAAATTGCCAGGGATGGAGAATCCACCACAACCCTTGGTAAACTGTTCCAATGGGCAATTTTTGATAGAGGGTAATTTATGCCTTATTTTCAGTCTGAAAGATTAAAGTTTAAAGGTGTCCCTGATGCTGTTTCTAAATTAAAAAGAGTTCACTTGTGGCTTTACAGCCATGTAAGCAGGTAGGCTGTTGCCCTGAAGAGTTTGTCCTCGAAACCTGTAGCACAGCACCACAAAGAGATGGGGGAAATATGGAAAGAATCTTTTTCCATTTCGTCTGTCCTATTTTCCTCCTTTGCCCAGTTTTGGTTTCTATCTGTTTTTAGAGATTTTATGCAGCATTGTGTTAAATTTCTTTATTGTTTAATGTTTTCTGCTAATTTTATCATTAGAAATATCCCACCTTGCCTCTGATTATCAGATCTTAGCTTGCCTCTTTTTGCTGGGAGCCTTTGGAAGTATTTTTGGAGGTTCTATATGATGGTATGACAGCAACTTGAGCTGCAGGACTCTACCCCTAGTGATGGAGTTCTGACCAGCATAAGACTTCTGTTACCTCCACCCCATTGCAGGTGTGTGTCTTAACTGGGAAGCAATTGCACATCCACAGAGCATAGCAGGTGGTAAGACGTTTTGTGTGTAGTTAAGAGAGCAGGGTGCGAACAGACTGTCGTAAACCAACACACTTGGAAACTGTGTGCTGAAGTCTTTGCTAAACTGATTATAGTGAACTGTGAAATGTTCACACATTGCCTAGGACTGAGAAATAATACAAATGGATCTAGAAAGGCTAGAGCTATGAAAAGAAAATGACAAAATTAGGCTGACCCTAGAAAACTGCATGTAATAAATCTTGGGCAAAAATGCAGTACACACATACGTAAAGGGAGGGAGACACTTGCAAAGATGCAGTAGTGAGAGAGGCCTGGTGGAGCGGAGGTTGTGGACCATAAAGTTGGTATGATCTTGCAATGTGACATAGTGTCAGAGAACATCAACACAATTGGTTGGGCCATTCCTGTATTCTCATGTAAATTGTTGGCTGCATAAAGTGCACTGAACCATGGGATAGGGAGATAAGTAGTCCATTTTAATAAACTTTAGGGAGACCACACCTGGAATGCCATGTGCAGGTCAGGACATTTCATACTAGAAGGGCCTTGGCAGAGCAGACAGAATTCAGAGCTGGAGCATGAGTTTATGAGGAACCATTAGAAGAACTCAGGGTGAGGGTCTGTGCTATATCTCATAGCAGCCCAGCACAACAGAACTCAGAGCCTGGGGGCAAAATGAGGAGTCTTTAAGCCACCTTTGTGTCCTAGATGCTGAGCTGCACTGGGGCTGGAAGGGGATTATGTTATGGCGGCCTCCCTGGACAGCTCTATAGGCATTGGCACCACCAGAAATGCCCACAGCATTATGTACTACATGAACATCTCCTCCTTCCCTTGCTCTCCCACCTCTGGCCCCTGACCTTGGCATGGTCCTATGCCAGGATTAGCAGAGGGACATCTGTATAGCATCTGAGGGCAAACTGTGCAATGATTCCCCCGAGTGGGTCCCAGGGCTACTTATGCAGCTGGCACAGTAAACAGGGGCTTGACTGGTGGGGAGAATTCTTCCCATAGGGACTTAGGCCCAGATTCAACAAAGGTGCCTTGCCACCCAGTGGAATTCTCAGCCCCGAGCTAGGTGCCCAGGCTCCCCAGACAATGCATGGGGCTCTTAAGAAAGGGATGCTCAGAAGCCCTCAGCAGAAAACCACCTAAGCTAGAGACAGAGGGAATGCAAAGGAAAGGGAAGGGGCTTAGAGGAAGACAGTTTAGGTAGCCTAAGCTGCTGATCTGGTGCACCCAAGATAGGCACCTCCCTCCACTTGGGATCCTCAGCCACGAACCCTCTCCTGCAGCTACACACCTGTCATGGCCAGGTCATAGGCAGCCAGACCTAGTGGTCAGAGCCAGGGTCCACAGTCAGGGGATGGCAGTCAAGAGTCGGCTGGGTCAGGGAACCGGGCATTCAGAAGCAGGAGACAAACTTGAGAGCAGAATCCTGAATCGATAACTCGAGCCACGATAAATCAGGAAACCAGGGGATCAGAGGTAGGAGACAAACTGGAGATCAGAACCACAAGTCAGATAGATGCCAGAAAGCTGGGATTTCAGGAAGTCAAGCCAGGGGAGCAGGAGCAGGAGCAGGGTCGATCCCAGTTGCATGGACAACGTCCTGTTCCTGTGCTGGGTTTATATAGACACTGTGGACCAATCAGGAAACACAGGATTCTGCCAGAAAGGTTCCAGGACTGGAGTCCTCTGTCAGGGTTCAGCTTCTGCCCTAACAACTGTTAGCAGGCCATGGGGTGGTAGGTTAGTGCTTATTAGCTCTGCAGAGTCCTGGGGACCAGGTTTGAGACCCGTGGTCCCTGACAACACTTAAGACAGATAGTCTTTTAGGTAGCCCACCCCATTTGTGAAAACCAGAGAGGGATCCCAGAATAACCAATAGCCCAGAGGTCAGGGCTCTCACCTTGGATGTGTGTGATTCAAATTCCTGCTCTGCCTGATTCTGATCAGGGACTTGAACCCAGGTCTCCCCCGCTCAAAGTGAGTATCCCAAACACACACAGACCTTTCCCAAAAGCTTAGCTGAAAAATTCCCAACCTGCTTGCTCCCCAGCTGTGTTTGTGTGGGTTCTGTGCTGTGCTTGTGTGGGTCTCTGTGGCCTGTATCCGGCCCTCCTGCTGTGGGGTCTGGCAGATATCAGGTGTTAGGCATGCTCAGAGCAAAGCTAAAGCATGGGTCTCCTTGGTGAGACAGGCATTTTCCCTTCATCTGAGAACCCTGCTTTGTGGCTGCTGGGGTTTAGGCCCATGCTAGGGCTCTGAGCTGCTCATTAGCTGTAAGGCAGCATCAGTGCTTAGGCAGCTTTGCACATGCCCGTGGGGCACTTAAGTACCTACAAAGTTTGGTGGCACCTGAACAGTGGCTTTAACAATGCCAGTGGTGCCTAAATGCTGGACTTAGATGCCTAAAAAGGCAGTTAGGTGCCTAGTATGATTCACAAAAGCCAGCAGGGTCAGTGGGAGCGATGTGCATAACTCAATTCAGGGAGTTTGTAATGCCCTGGGCACTTATCTGCACCTTTGTAAATCTGGCCCTAATTTCCTGAAGTGTTGACCTGATCTGTGATCTCTATGTATTTGATGAGTTTAAAAACTGGGGAAGTGGAGGAATGATGAGACAAGGGGCAAACTGTGATTACTGAGACAATATTCACAACAGGAAAATTTAGGCTGGCTATCTGGAAAAAATTCCTAATGCTGAGATTTATTAGACTGTGGAATAGTCTAGAAGGAAAGTGGACAGCATAAACTTAACACAGCATAAACTAGATTGGATAAAGAACTAGAAAACATATCAAAAGAAACAATCCTGCACTAGCCAGCTAGAGTGGGGAAGGCAGAAGTTGTGGTGCATCTTTCCCATTTCTACATTTTACAAACGAATAGAACAAAGAACGAGCTCAGAGCCACGCAGGTCAGACATACGGTGAACAGGTCACAGTGACAGTTGGGAATGATCAGCGACCCACCACTTGAGAACCTACCTGCAGAGGCAGTTGGGAGGTAGCATGGTCTAGGATGCTGGTCTGGGACTCAGGAGATCAGGTTTCTACTCCTGGCTCAGCCACCGATCTGCTGTGTGATCACAGACAAGTCACGTCCTTTACACTGGGGATAATGACGCTCGCCTTCCCTTGTGAGAAGCTTTGAGATCTATGGAGGAAACATGCTATTTAATGACTTAACAAGGAAGCATTACAATACCAATACACTGCTGAGAATGCATCTCTGCAATGTGGATGTCCAAGTAGAAGGGCCTCTTCCCACTGAGGTACTAGAGCTGTTAAAAAAATCACTACAAAATGTTTGTAATGCAAAACATTATTTTTAGGCTGGAGCTTTTAAAGGGGGTGAACGGAGTTTGGTGCCCAGCTCCCACTGACTTCAGTGATCCTCAGGCACCTGACTCCCTCCTCCCAGCTTTCATTGCCTGTGCTCTCAAAAAGAGCTGGTTCATTCAACATGACAGTGAAAAATAAAATGAGCACAGTAGCCCCTGTGTTATCTACTGTCAGACTCAATTCCATATATTTTACCTTGCCCATCCCCATTTTCAGTTTTGCATATGCTGTTTGATTTTGTGCGCTCAATGCATAATTGCAACATGGATGTTGCCAGTGGAAGGGTGGAATTAGAGATTTGGCAGCTGAATAGGGAACAGCGGGAGTTTTCAGCACCTAGTGAGGCATTGGAGGGGTTTGAGATAGTGGGAATAACACATTAGATGGAAGTTCCTGATAACAGGACCAGCAGTGACACAGCTAACATGCTGACATTTAAATCAGCATCTTTAGGTTTTAGAGTTAACATCACATTGAGATGAGTGGGACTATTTGCACCTCTCATGGATATTCCTTCAGGCTGTCTGCAGACCCAGGCAGACTGCACTGCATTGGTTACATTTAGGTCACATTTCAAAGGTTTCCTTTGTTAATTAGGAGGGTTAGAAACCTCTGTATTTTGTGGTGAGAAAGGAGTTCCATGGCAAGGAAGCCCTGCTCATAACTTCATTTGCAAATGCCCCACTGTCATGAAGTCAGTCTCGGTGCTCTGGAACAGCTCTGAATGAAGTCAGTCAGGACTCTGGTGCATTGCGTCTCCTCTCAGGGCACACTCTCACCGGGCCCGGCAAGAAGCCTCCTCGGCTTCAGCACTTCCTGGGTCTGACCTCGGAGCATTCAGCACCCCGTTCCACACTGTGAGTTCCCTGAAGGGAGTCCACCTAGATGGGACACCTGGGGAAGCCTTATACACTCCAAAGGGCCCTCCACCCCCACTCTGCAGTCTGGAGTGACTCTCAGCCAGCATTGTAAAATGGAAGGGTTTATTAGTCAACGGGAACACAGCATAGAACAGATCTTGTTAGCACAGAAAGCAGGAAGTTACAGCAAAGTCCACCTTGGGGGGAATCCAGAGCCCAGAGCCCTGGGCTCTCCCCCCAAGTCCCAAACCAGGAGACTGATGGGCTTCCAGCAGCCCCACCTCCATGCTTTGTCTCTTTCCCAGGCAAACAGGTCACCTGGTCTCTTTGTTCTCCAACACCTTTGGCTGGCTCTGGCCACCAGTTGCCAGGATAGAGTGTCGGCCATTCTCTGTGCCCAGGCAGCCAGTCAGCAGTCACACCTGCCCTCTAGGGGTCTGTGCAATGATCACAGACCCTTATCCCACCACTTAGATACTTGAGTAATACATAGGGGAAACTGAGGCACACACGGAATTCAGAGAAAACATTAACACTTTGTCACAGTGACGTAAGAGTGTAATCACGGAATGTAATCCCCAGACATCCTAAGCAAGCAATAACCGTTTTAGTGTTCAAAAAGCCATTATTTCATTCAAACATTGTTACCCATAGCCACACGATATCAAACTTACTGATACTTTAGCAAAGTGACCAGAAATTGTTAGTGAAAAACTTTCGAACAATACCTAACTCAGCATCCAACTCCCACACAACACTAATATGTGCTTATTCCTGTGGTAATAATTGGGGCCTGATCAGCTTAGCAAAAATGGGAATTTTTGTAAAATTTTTTATTAATCCCATGTGTACCTCAGGTTCCCTTATGTGTTGCATTGCTACCCAGTCGGGGATAAAGGGATTAAGTTTGCTCTCATGGCAGACTAAGAGACATAGATGCGTGTGTCACCTCGCTGTCTGGGTGGAATGAAGAGTTGTTAAGAAACTGGTTGAAATCAACCTTGATCAATAAGGGGGCCAAAGAGACAATGCAAGCTTCAGTGACTCATGAAACAACACTCCACAGCAGGATGTTCTAACAAGGGGGTTGTGAGCTCAGCATGGCCCTGCCTGGAGAACAGAGGACTGGACCAGGAATAAGAGTTGGCTTCTAGAGGCTGGGAAACTCTCTCCACAGGAACTGAGTAAGAAGCTTGGGGCTCTCTCACCTAGGGACTGACTAAGGAAGGAAGTCAGACAGAGAGAAAGAGAACCTGAAAATGGAGTTAACCACAGTCTGGCTGGTGAATCTCTCTGGAATGACCACAAGGGACCTTCATTTCTCTGTGCTAACCTAATGACTTCCAATGCTGTATTCCAGTTGACTAATAAACTTGACTGTTTTGAAAACGCTGCTTGAGTGTCACTGGATGTACTTGGTGAGGTGTATCAATACCCAAAGAGTGGACAAGTCTCTCCCCAGAGTCCAGCTCAGCTGGACTCACTGAGCAGAGTTCACAGTGTGAGATAAGAGTGCTGAAACCCCAGAGGTTCACTCTCAGGAGGCGGAGAGGCTGTGTGGCCCACAAGGAAGAGTGAGACCCCTTGTGGGTCTGGCACATCAGTGGGTTTCCTCTAAGAGACTGTTCCAAGTTGGGGATGTAGCACCATTCCTGTGAATCTGTGATGCAGGCCTACCCCAATGGTGAGCTCAATGGTGAGAAAGTGGATACAAGGACACACCTATAACAATAAACGTTGATGGGAAAAGGTTCAAAGAGGAAACAGAAGGAATTAATCCAAACTAAAAGGTCTAGTAATATAACTCAGGAGCTGTGTTCAGTTTTCTGGTAAACAAAAGAAGTGTGGGACTGGAAATCAATGGACCAAAACTGGTGTGTTGGAAATTAGGTCTAACTGGTGAGTAAAATGAGGAGATGGGCTGGTCTGCCTGTCTGTACCTTTTGGCATCCTTAAAAATAAAGACTTTGGAGGAAAATTGGCTGGCTGCCTGGGAGACAGTGAACTGGAAGGAGCAAGCTTTAATCATGTGGCTGTCACCTCCACCATTCCCTGGGACCCTGGGATCCACCATGACTTCACTGGGCCTTTATCATCTTGCTCCTGAAAGATGTCCTGAGCAAACTGAGCCAGAGAAAGGGACACAGCTGACACTGCCAGCTGCAGCAGCTCTATCTAACTCCCAAAAACCACCTGGAATGTGAGATTTGGCTCCTGCTGTCACCCCCCACCATGACTTTTTCCTTCCCCCACCTTATTTATTCTCTTTCCTACATGTCTCTTTTTGCCTTCTGTTTAATAAATGACTCAATTTTGCAGCACTGCTGTGAGCTTCTGACCAGGGAGGAAACTAAAAGCGATGCCTTGAACAGGCCGATAAGTTTTCCAGGTCTCAGAGTGGCTGATCAGACTATGTGCTGGGCCTGCGTTTCTCCACCAGGGAGATTTCAAGTAAGAGTCAGCACCAGAGACAGAAACTGCATTTTCTCTCTTTTCTGGCCTTTTCTTTGTCTGTTTCTCTCTTTTTGTCTTCTAGGAAGCAGGATCAGGCTTTAGCAACAACAAAAACTGCAGCCCATCTCAACTAATTTCTTCTCCCCCCCCACCCCCCGAACAGTACTTCTGTCTTTAATGCCATCCAAGAGACTGTCAAACAGGCACTTTCTGCTTTAAAACTGCTTTAAAACAGCTAAAGGGAAAGGGAACAAACGATATTGTTAAAATGAAAGCCTTACTTAATACTTTACATTTCAAAGGCTTTAACAGTTTTCTTCTTCTTTGTATTGCTAATAAAAGGCTTAAAACCAAAGAATGGCATGTTTGCCATGGGACTAAGCAGGCACTCAAAACCCAGACTGCTTGGTGTTGTACAATGACAAGGTGATGTTAACACATTGGACTCCCTGGGCCCAAGTTTCCCATCAAAATTAATATAACAGTCCACTAGTCTACAACTCCCCCTACAATTCACCTGGCTCTTCAAGGCCTTAAATTGGACTGGACTCCACTATGTTAGAATTTGCCTCTGTCTGTTACCGTATAGCTTCTACAGTACTCCAGGAACGTAGAGTGGATGGTAGCAAGGGTGAAAACCATAAGTGCAGGGAGGGTATCTCCACAGGATACTGGGAAAGACATGGACCTTCAGATCAGAAAATAAGAGCCATTTCTTGCCATTAGCTTTCCCACCATCGCTTCCACAAATGGATAATAATAATCATAACACACAGCACCGGTAGGACACACTCTTGCATTGCAAGGGAAGAGTAGGTGAATACAATCAATTCAAAGGCTGTTTCTATAGATGTCTACCTTGGAGCTGGAGGTATAATTTCCAGCTCAAGAAGACAGACCCACACTAGGTCTAATAGAGCTTAGCATGCTAACAGTAGAAGTGTAGCCATCTGAGTATGATCCCACATGAAACCCTAGGTAGGTACTCAGGTAACTAGCGTTTCCCACCACTCGCACCACCAAGGCTACACTTCCATTTTTAGCACTCTGGCTCACTCAGAACTAGCATGTATATGTCTAATCAAGCTGGGAATGATATCTTCCAGCTCATGTAGACATACCATAGAGGTCAGCCTCTCTACCTTACTGGCATTTATCCTGCACTCATCACTGTGGTAGCTGGACTGACAGCATTCAGACCACAAGGTGATGCGCTCATTACAAATGCCCAGACCAAGAGCCAGACTGATTAGACTGGCAGATAAATCAGATTAGACAGTCTCAGCATTATCCATAACTAAATCATAGCAATCACTTATACCTTGGATATATAAGCTTCACTGGCGGACCACTGCCACTAGAGTAGAGTAGAGTATAACTGACTGTAAGCCTTTGGAGAGCAAAGCCAATGCCTACTGGTTCTTTACAGTGCTCAGTATTCAGCACACAGCACATAATAACAGTTATGCTACACCAGAGGATTTAAGAGCACGAGTCCATGTGTGGAAAATGTGGAAATCCCTTCGTTTTGATGTTAGCAAAGCTGGGTCTGATCCGAGAAGTGAGGGTCTCCCTGAGGTTCCAGGGAGGTCAGCACGGCTGTCCTGCTATGACACGTTCTAACATAAACCGGTGAAAAGTGCCCTGGTATTTTCACAAGTGTGTCAGTTTTATCTCACATTCTGAAGACAGCCTGTTCAGCAACACAAGCGCCACCCTCACTCGGCTCTGGACCCTGGATTCATTGCTGGGTCAGACACAACAGGGGCACTCACTGAGTCCCCAGCGCTACCAGCTGCTGTGCTCAGGCTTTTCCTGGCTCTGCTGAGCTCCTGAGATGGGACAGGTTCACAGCCCGCTGTGCTAAAAAGTCAGTGCAAAAAGTTCTTTCTCTCTCACTTCCCCGGGGGCATTTCCCTCTGCCTTTGCAAGCTCCAGCCCTTCCGCCCCGGCCCTCCATAGGCCCTTTGTACCATTCACACGCAGGCATTTCTCTCCCTGCCCCTTCCCCAGCACCACCCTGCTCCTCTGCAGCACTTCCACTCAACTTCCACCCAAGTCTGTGGAGTCCCCCCTCGGCCCCTGCTCCTAGCTCCTGTCCCTGAGCCTGGCTTCCTACCTGCAGCTCCCTTCGCTGCTTCCTCCGGGCTGGGCTGGCTCTTTGCATCCCTGGCCTGGGCACCTCTCCCTCGGGGACACTTTTTTGACTCCTCGTGTCTGCGGTTTCCTTTGTCCCTTCCTCCTTCCTGCACTTTTTCCGGGGAGGCTGCGTGCGGCGTTGCTGGGAGGCCCAGCGGCGGGGCAGTCTGTCCCCATGGCATCGGGTTACCATGGCGATGGGGAAGTGGCTGGGGTTCTTTAGTCGCCACACCGCAAAACACAAACAAAGCGGGGACTTAAAGGGGCAGGTTGAGCGTTGCCGGATGCAGCGTGAGCCTGCTGCACAAAGGAGCCCAATGGCTACTCCAGATAACCTGGGGTATCCGCACACGGTGTCACGCTGCAACACTAGCTAGCACTGCTCTTCAGCCTTCCAACAGACAGGGGAAATGAAAGGCAACGCCTTTAAAACTATTTTACTCCATGAATAATTAGCATGCGGAACTCGCTGCTGCCACACACTGTCATTAGCCAAAGACATCGAGGGTCCAAGAAACAATTAGTCACTGACATGGATAATATAATATCCCAAGTTACACAAGATAGGATGATAACAACAACTCCAACAACAAAGCCTTTCATGCTTCAAAACAGAAACCAGTCACTGTCTGGACTTTGGAAGAAACTACCTGAACTACATCACTACATAGATACTTAGATCTATATAGTCAGGCCCAGCCCTATTTAACATATTCATAAATGATCTGGAAAAAGGGGTAAACAGTGAGGTGGCAAAATTTTCAGATGATACAAAACTACTCAAGATAGTTAAGTCCCAGGCAGACTGCGAAGAGCTACAAAAGGATCTCACAAAACTGGGTGACTGGGCAACAAAATGGCAGATGAAATTTAATGTTGATAAATGCAAAGCAATGCACAATGGAAAACATAATCCCAACTATACATATACAATGATGGGGGTCTAAATTAGCTGTTACCACTCAAGAAAGAGATCTTGGAGTCATTGTGGACTGTTCTCTGAAATCATCCACTCAGTGTGCAGCGACAGTCAAAAAAGCCAACAGAATGTTGGGAATCATCAAGAAAGGGATAGATAATAAGACAGAAAATACTAGATTGCCTCTATATAAATCCATGGTACACCCACATCTTGAATACTGCATGCAGATGTGGTTACCCCATCTCAAAACAGATATATTGGAATTGAAAAAGGTTCAGAAAAGGGCAACAAAAAGGATTAGAGTATAGAACGGCTTCCGTACGAAGAGAGATTAATAAGACTGGGACTTTTCAGCTTGGAAAAGAGGTGATTAAGGGGGGATATGATAGAGGTCTATAAAATCATGAGTGGTACAGAGAAAGTAAATAAGGAAGTGTTATTCACTCCTTCTCATAATACAAGAACAAGGGGCCACCAAATGAAATTAATAGGTAGCAGGTTTAAAACAAACACAAGAAAGTATTTTTTCATGCAGCGCACTGTCAACCTCTGGAACTCCTTGCCAGAGGGTGTTGTGAAGGCCAATACTATAACAAGGTTCAAAAGGGAGCTAGATAGATTCATGGAAGATAGGTCCAGCAATGGCTATTAGCCAGGATGGGCAGGAATGGTGTCCCTAGCCTCTGTTTGCCAGAAGCTGGGATTGGGTGATAGGGCATGGATCATTTGATGATAACCTATCTGTTCATTCCCTTTGGGGCACCTGCCATTGGCCACTGTCAGAGGACAGGATATTGAGCTTGATGGACCCTTTGGTCTGACCCAGTATGGCTGTTCTTATGTTCTATTATGGCAATTATATTGTGTGTTCAACATCACCAACTATCGCTCCAGGTTCTATTCTCACTCTTTTGGGTTTTCCTGGGAGCTAAGAAAGATAAATGCACAGATGGGCCCTATGTCATGAGCACAACGAAGGAATCAGTGAGACTAGATTGTTGTTTTTGTGAATATTATTATGTTCTGTATCAAGTGCCAAAAGTGTGCTAGGCACTTTCCAGACAAATAAATGAACAAGGTTCATATGCCCAAAAGTGATTGCAATCCTGCCATACAACATACAGACTAAAGAGAGAGGCTGGGATGTAACTAGAAGCTAGGGAGCAGGTTAGTGATGAGTTCTGTAGCTCAGAACTCTACATGTCCTGGTTTTTAGATTTTATTTTATGAACATGTCTCTGAGAGAAGGATTAAAACTCATAGGCCTCCTGGCAGAAGCATGCTTACAGGAGGGATTTGGAGGCATGATAGCCTGGGTCAAAGAGTAGGACTAGTGACCATCTATTTGTGTATCTTGTTTGGGGTTCCTGACCTCTATGTGACCTTTCTGCATCCCTCCCTCTGGGTCTGAGATACATGGAGTTCCTTCTGGGTAGCCCTGAGCCAGTCTGGCTGTCTCCCCCCCCGCCCACTGCGAGTATGTGCCTTAATAAACATGTCTTTGTTATTACCTGCCCTGGGTTGGTTGGGCATCTGTTCTCGCTGATGAGTGGAAGAAGGCTGCCCACAGAACACTGTAGTTATGGTGGTGCTTTTGGGACTGGCAAGCAATATTTAGTACATGAGGGGCACAAGACACCCCAGAAGAAGATTTGGGGGTTGGAGGGTCAGAGATGCTTTTGCCAGCAACGTGTAAAGTATTTACAAAAGCTTGTAACTTGTCAGCCTTCACAATCATTGTGAAATGTATGTATGGGTAATAGTTTAAATCCAAGTTTAACCAGAACGTCTTCTGCAGTTTCCACGGTATGCATCCGATGAAGTGAGCTGTAGCTCACGAAAGCTCATGCTCAAATAAATTGGTTAGTCTCTAAGGTGCCACAAGTACTCCTTTTCTTTTTGCGAAGACAGACTAACACGGATGTTACTCTGAAACCAGCTAATATCTATGTACTGATATTGAAAGCATGCTTTATGGACTTGGAGTAGAAATTAGTCACCAGGAGATAATGTGTGTCTGTGTAGGCCCATTTGGGCAAGGGGAGTTGCCCCCACTGGTGATGCAATGTAAGGCTCAATTGTTTAGCCTTGAACAATACTAAGACTTTGCATGTGAAACTATCAGAGGCAACAACCCACAGCTAAAACCACTTGAAGGTAAAAAAAAGAAACTTTACAACAAGACAGGGTTTCAAAGAAACAAATGGCTATTTTCAGTATAACACAAAGTAGGGAGTTGCATTGTGTATCCAATCACTGAGGAACCCCCTTGTAGAGTTGGGGCCTTTCATGAATGTTTGTACCCTAGTTCTTGAGAAACTAGGCAGTTCTGCAACAGATTGGAGAGAAAAATTTCCTTTACTAAATAGGAAAGGGAACTATTGATAAATGTAGACCCAGATTTGCATTTTATTATTTTGAGTTGTATTGTATTAATTTGTTTCCACAACTCTCTTGCTTCCAGTTAAATCTTTATTCTTTCTTAAATAAACCTACTTTTGTTTCATTATAAGTGCTCACAAGTGCTGTGTGGTTTACAGAAGTGGTGGTTTAAGGTAAAACTGGTAAACTGGGGTACACTGCACCTCTGAGTGCAGAGGATATGGAATTTCAGTGGGTACCGAGTGTCAGGGGCTGGATATCACAGGAGAATGATCCAAAGGGACTTGGGGATTGGGGTGCACCTATTGTTAACCTGCAAGATGAAGTTAGAGGTGGCACAGGCCAGAGGAGGAGCTAGCAGACTGGACCAGCAAACGGGAGTTTCACGAGGGAGTTGTCCAGGTGAAGGAAGAGCAACTACATGACCGTTGGGGTGCGTTTGTTGTCTGTTAGTTTGTTGTTGTTGGGTGCTTCCTTGCTTGCCATGTGCCTCCTTGACTGCAGATTATAGTGTGGTCTGTTTTGGGGGCCCTGGGCTGAGCCGAGCAGCCTGCTAGGCTAGGCTGAGAGCTTGCTAATGAGGGTCTAGTCTGCCATCCTTTAATCCCTCATCCCTTTAGGGTTCCTTGACAAGGGAGCAGGGCTAATTCAGGGAGAACAGGGTTAAAAGCCAGCTCTTAAGTGACCAGAGGAGCTAGCAAATGGGGGAGATTTGGGGGGAGAGTGTGAGAGGCAGATACACCCAACAAATATACTCTAAACTTAGCCCTCCCAAACAAACAAACAAACAAACAAACAAACAAACAAACAAACAAACAAACAAACAAATGAAAACACCTACAGGTGTAAAAAGAATGCTGGCAGAAGTCCAGCAGCAGAGTGAGGGCTGTCCAATTTATTGTTCTGAATGCAGCATGTACGATTACCTGCCTTGTGGGCAGGGGTGTATGTGTGTGTTTGTGGCAAGAAACTCATGGCTCTCACAGACCAAGTACAGCTCTTGAGACCAGAGTAGCTGAACTGGGGGAGCTAAGGGAGACAGAGAGGTAATCAGAGGAGACTTTCAGGGACACAGTAGAGTGGTTCCCACCCCCACAGTCTGACAGGACCTGTGGTGTTAATGGGATGAAAGTCTTGGGGAAGGAGAACATCAAGCTGGAGCAGGTCCCTTAGTTGGTATCCTCCTTCCAGATGAGGTCATGGTAGCCTCTTTCACTGAGGATACTCTTCCAGGGAAGAGGACCCCACATACTAGGAAGAGAAAGGCAATAGTAATGAGGGATTCTATTGTTGGAAATATAGATTGCTGGTTTGTGATGACCAGGAGACCGCATGATGAATTGCCTGCCAGGCGCAAAGGTTGCAGACTTCTCGATACATCTAGACACACGCATGTGAAGTTCTGGGGAACACCTGGTTGTGGTAAATGTAGGCACCAATAACATAGGGAGAGGTAGGAGAGAGGTCCAGGAAGCCAAATTTGGGCTGGTAGGTAAGAAATTACAGTCTGGGATCTCCAGGGTAGCATTCTCTGAAATGCTTCCAGTTCCACATGCAGGACCAGTTAGACAGGCATAACTGCTGGGGTCTCAAAGGATGGATGAGACAATGATGTGAGGAGGAGGGATTTACCTTTATTAGGAACTGGGAAATTTTTTGGGAAAGGAGGTGTCCATACTGGAAGGATGAGATCCACCTAAACCAAAATAGAACCAGATTGCTGTCATATAAAATTACAAAGGTTGTAGAGGACTTTTAAACTAAGGTGTGAGGGAGCCCATGGTTCGGATGGAATGATGATAATCAATAGGACACAGGAATACCAGGGTACAAATGATAGGTCACGCTGGCGGAGGAGTGACATGGAAAGAAATCATAGAGTTATATATAATAAAAATCTTAAATGAATGAAGCACTACCATAGAATCCCTGTGGATAGAAAATCCATGCTTGAATAAGAGTACAGCAGTAGGAATATACTACTGATCACATGACCAGGATGGTGACTGTGACTGAGAAATGATCAGGGGGATTACAGAGGCTACAGAAACAGAAAACCCAATAACCCAATGATCAGGGGGATTTCAACTATCTCCATATTGACTGGGTACATGTCACCTCAGGACAGGAGGTAGAGAGAGAATTTATAGACACCATTAGTGACTGCTTCTTGAAGCAGCTAGTCCTGGAACTCACAAGGGGAGAGGCAATTCTTGATTTAGTCCGCAGTGGAGCACAGGATTTGGACCAAGACTGAACTGGTCAGTAATTGCAACCACAACATAATTAAATTTAACATCTTTTTAGGGGGAGGGGAAATACCAAAGAAACTTACCACAGAACATTTAACTTCAAAAAGGGGAATTACACCGAAATGAGGAAGCTAGTTAAATGGAAATTAAAAGGAACAGTCACATGAGTGAAATGCCTGCAAGATGCATGGAAACTATTTAACAACACCATAATAAAAGCTCAAACTAAATGTATACTCCAAATTAAAAACAAAACAAAACAGGAAGAGAACCAAAAAATGCCACCATGGCAAAATAACAGTGTAAAAGAGGAAGTGAGAGGTAAAAGGGCATCCTTTAAAAATTGGAAGTCAAATCTTACTGAGGAAAATCCAAAGGAGCATACATTCTGGCAAGTCCTGCATCTTGGCAGGAGGTTAGAGTAGATGATCCTTGTGCTCCCTTTTAACCCTATGGTTCTTAGTCAAGTGTCAAAGTATAATTAGGCAGTCCAAAAAGAATTTGAAGAGCAACTAGCAAAAGACTCAGATATAACACTGCAGAATCACTGCAGAATCACTGTAGAATCAGCCTCTGTTCCACGTAACTGGAGCGTAGCTAATGTAATGCTGATTTTTATAAAAGACTGGCAATTACAGGCTGATAAGCCTAACTTCCATACCAGGCAAATTGGTTGAAACTGTGGTAGAGAACAATAATTATCACACACAAACAAAGAATTATTACACACATATATGAAGACAATTTATTGGTTTCAGAGTAGCAGCCATGTTAGTCTGTATTCGCAAAAAGAAAAGGAGTACTTGTGGCACCTTAGAGATGAACAAATTTATTTGAGCATAAGCTTTCGTGAGCTACAGCTCACTTCATCGGATGCACACTTGATAATTGATTGGTGAAATCTCAGGATAGAACTCACAACCAATTATCGGTTTGTGCCCTGTTTCCCAACAGTCTGCCCTGCGGTTGGTACCCAGGGACTTGAGCCACTGCAGTACAGCTTGGAAGCTTTGCCAAGGTCCCTCACCAATGGCTCTTCAGCAGACTAAGTAGTCATGGGGTAAGAGGGAAGGTCCTCTCATGGATAAGTAGCTGGTTAGAAGATAGGAAGCAAAGGGTAGGACTAAATGGTCAGTTTTCACAATGGAGAGAGGTACATATTAGGGTCCCCCAAGAATCTATACTGGGACCTGTGATGTTCAACATATTCATCATGTATGATTTGGAAAGGGGGGTGAACAGTGAGGTGATAAAATTTGAAAACGATACAAAATTACTCAAGATAGTTAAGTCCAAAGCGGATGTGCAGAGCTACAAAAGGATCTCTCTCACTAAATTGGATGACTGGGCAACAAAATGGCAGATGAAATTCAATGTTGATAAGTGCAAAGTAATGCACATTGGAAAACATAATCTCAACTAGAAAAGGAGTACTAGTGGCACCTTAGAGACTAACCAATTTATTTGAGCATAAGCTTTCGTGAGCTACAACTCACTTCATCGGATGCATTCAGTGGAAAATACAGTGAGGAGATTTATATACACGCAGAACATGAAAAAATGGGTGTTACCATACACACGGTAAGGAGAGTGATCACTTAAGATGAGCTATTATGCTAATAGCTATTACGCTAATAGCTTATAAAACAGAAAATATCATAATGCCACTATATATATCCATGGTATGCCCACACCTTGAATACTGTGTGCAGTTCCGGTCACCCCATCTCAGAAAGTTATATTGGAATTAGAAAAAGTACAGAGAAGTGGAAAAATTATTAGGGGGGTGGAAAAACTTCCATAGGAGGAGAGATTAAAAAGACTGAGAACTTTCAGTGTGGAAAAGAGACGACTAAAGGGGGATATGATAGAGGTCTATAAGATCATGAATGGTGTGGGGAAAGTGAATAAAAAGTGTTATTTATCTCTTCTGATCCATGTGACAATGCCTTCCTACTTTGAAAAGTTTATATGGATTCATAAATGTCATGAGTGAGTCAAGTGAATGGCTTGTGAACATTTTAAACTATTCCTTCAGTATGTTCAAAATGCAAATATGCACAACTGTCTAAGTAGTTATAGATATTAAAAGATTATTGACCAGCAGACCCCCTACATTTACAGGAGTGTATGGGATTAAAGACACTGGAACTTCTCATTGGGGACAATGAGGGTGGCTGCTGCTCCACAGAATTGGTACATTTCCTCGGGCCACTGTGGAAGCCCCTCTAAGGATGGCCCACGAGGATCAGACTCTATGGCCTTTAGGGGGCCAGGCTAAGGTGGGAGTGTGTGGAACCAGGTCCCAAGTCATCCTGCGGATGTCTCTGGATTTCCAATTAAATCCAATGTACTGGTAGCCTCCACCAATAGCTGACTCATGTATCACCTGGAGTGGCTTATTGATATAACAGAACAGGAGAAAAGAGAAGAATGCACCTGCTTCAAAAGATTAAAAGGAAATTGCCACACGATGGCCTCAGAGGATAAGAAATGAGATGAGGCCTCTGTATTCTATATAATAGCCACATGGTGGCAGCAGAATACAGGAATTAGGCACTTTTCACTATTGCTCTATGTACACTCAATACAATAACTATGAATCTGACCCTCTGTGCACACACCACTCAGATGACACCTGCTTCTGACAGGCACAGTCTGCCAGGAAGTTGGGGGGGGGGGGCAGTGTCTGGGCATGGCTCTGCAGGCAGCTCAAATGAATCCTGCACTTAGTGCCCAACCCAAATGGGGGGTCTGACTCATTCTTTGCCCCAGGACAGTTGTAGCCTTTTCTTTTTTTATTCTTGTTTATTTCATGCCTTTTTTAAAAAACGGGGCTCATTCAGCTAGGGTCACATAACACACAACAGCCAACATACTGAGCCCTCCTAGATCCTCATGGCTGGACTTTACAAAAACTAGGTGCATTTACAACACACACTTTGCTTCTCTACAAAAGAAAAAGGACACTAAACTATCTAAACTACTACATGCCGCAAGGGGCCACAACAGCAATATTGTTAATCTATCCAGCTATACTCTTAGCCCAGCAGAAGAATCTGTCCTATCTCGGGGCCTCTCCTTCTGCTCCTCCACCCCCACGAACATGATACAGTTCTGTGGTGACCTAGAATCCTATTTTCGATGTCTCCGACTCAAGGAATATTTCCAGCACACCTCTGAACAGAATACTAACCCACAGACACCTTCCTACCAACACTACAAAAAGAAGTTGACTCTGGATTCTGGGTGGATTCCTCCTGAAGGTCAAAACAACAGACTGGACTTCTACATAGAGTGCTTCCGCCGACGTGCACAGGCTGAAATAGTGGAAAAGCAGCATCACTTGCCCCATAACCTCAGCCGTGCAGAACACAATGCCATCCACAGCCTCAGAAACAACTCTGACATCATAATAAAAAAGGCTGACAAAGGAGGTGCTGTCGTCATCATGAATAGGTCGGAATATGAACAAGAGGCTGCTAGGCAGCTCTCCGACACCACATTCTATAGGCCATTATCTTCTGATCCCACTGAGGGTTACCAAAAGAAACTACAGCATCTGCTCAAGAAACTCCCTGAAAAAGCACAAGAACAAATCCGCACAGACACACCCCTAGAACCCCAAGTAGGGGTATTCTATCTGCTACCCAAGATCCATAAACCTAGAAATCCTGGACGCCCCATCATCTCAGACATTGGCACCCTGACAGCAGGATTGTCTGGCTATGTAGACTCCCTCCTCAGGCCCTACGCTACCAGCACTCCCAGCTATCTTTGAGACACCACTGACTTCCTGAGAAAACTACAATCCTAGCCACTATGGATGTAGAAGCCCTCTACACCAACATTCCACACAAAGAGGGACTGCAAGCCATCAGGAACAGTATCCCTGATAATGTCATGGCAAACCTGGTGACTAAATTTTGTGACTTTGTCCTCACCCATAACTATTTCACATTTGGGGATAATGTATACCTTCAAATCAGCAGCACTGCTATGGATACCCGCATGGCCCCACAGTATGCCAGCATTTTTATGGCTGACTTAGAACAACGCTTCCTCAGCTCTCGTCCCCTAATGCCCCTACTCTACTTGTGCTACACTGATGACATCTTCATCATCTGGACCCATGGAAAAGAAGCCCTTGAGGAATACCACCATGATTTCAACAATTTCCATGCCACTATCAACCTCAGCCTGGACCAGTGCACACAAGAGATCCACTTCCTGGACACTACAGTGCTAATAAGCGATGGTCACATAAACACCACCCTATACCGGAAACTACTGACCGCTGTACTTACCTACATGCCTCCAGCTTTCATCCAGACCACATCACATGATCCATTGTCTACAGCCAAGTTCTACGATACAACCGCATTTGCTCCAACCCGTCAGACAGAGACAAACACCTACAAGATCTCTATCAAGCATTCTTACAACTACAATACCCACCTGCTGAAGTGAAGAAACAGACTGACAGAGCCAGAAGAGTACCCAGAAGCCACCTACTACAGGACAGGCCCAACAAAGAAAATAACAGAACACCACTAGCCATCACCTTCAGCACCCAACTAAAACCTCTCCAACGCATCATCAAGGATCTACAACCTATCCTGAAGGACGACCCATCACTCTCACAGATCTTGGGAGACAGGCCAGTTCTTGCTTACAGACAGCCCCCCAACCTGAAGCAAATACTCACCAGCAACCACACACCACACAACAAAAGCACTAACCCAGGAACCTATCCTTGCAACAAAGCCCGTTGCCAACTGTGCCCACATATCTATTCAGGGAGCACCATCATAGGGCTTAATCACATCAGCCACACGATCAGAGGCTTGTTCACTTGCACATCTACCAATGTGATATATGCCATCATGTGCCAGCAATGCTCCTCTGCCATGTACACTGGCCAAACCGGAGAGTCTCTACGTAAAAGAATAAATGGACACAAATCAGATGTCAAGAATTATAACATTCATAAACAGTAGGAGAACACTTCAGTCTCTCTGGTCACTCGATTACAATGGCAATTCTTCAACAAAAAAACTTCAGAAACAGACTCCAACGAGAGACTGCTGAATTGGAATTAATTTCAAACTGGACACCATTACATTAGGCTTGAATAAAGACTGGGAGTGGATGTGTCATTACACAAAGTAAAACTATTTCCCTGTGTTTATTCCCGCTCCCCCACCGTTCTTCACACATTCTTGTCAACTGCTGGAAATGGCCCACCTTGATTATCACTACAAAAGGTTCCCCCCCAGCTCTCCTGCTGGTAATAGCTCACCTTAACTGATCACTCTCATTACAGTGTGTATGGTAACACCCATTGTTTCATGTTCTCTGTGTATATAAAATCTCCCCACTGTATTTTCCACTGCATGCATCCGATGAAGTGAGCTGTAGCTCACGAAAGCTTATGCTCAAATAAATGTGTTAGTCTCTAAGGTGCCACAAGTACTCCTTTTCTTTCTCCACAACCAGTACTTGCCCACTAACCCCACCAACCAACTAATCCCCTCCCCTGCCTCCCACCAGAAAGGCTTCCAAGTAGCCCTGGATCTCAATGCACTAGTATTTTAGAGAGCTGACATAGCAGGGTTAGGCTGGGGTCCTCTTAGAGAGGTGAGATCCTTGCAAGGAGGTGTGTGTATGCTGGGGCGGGGGGGAGTTTGGAGGAGTTGCGTTGACTGGAGTGGATGTTATGTTGCAGGCTGGTCTGACTCTGGAGTTCCATATTTGGGCGCCCAGCTGTGGTCATTTCAAATGGCCAAAAGGGACAAAAACATTTCCATGGCCTTGGCGTTCTGGTGATGAGGTGGAAACAGACTGTAGGGGTTTGAGCTACCAGCCGGCCTTTGGGAAGTTGACTGATGGTGACCTTTCTCTTTTATGTGTGGTGTTAAACACAAGCTTAGTAATTCCTGTTCATAATTCAGTAAAGAACCAACCACTGATTTTGCATGTCTATTAGAGCCCTGTCTGGGTGACATTGCCGCAGGCACTTTATTAACACACCCTGGTGGGGGATGATCAGTCTGCTGCTGTGGCTGTGTTGTTTGCAATGGACCTTACTGCAGGGAGTTTAACCCATACACTCAGCCTGCCAGTGCCCAAACGTGGGGGACAAAGGCATGAAATGAAAGGCATCCAGTGATTAATGCAGAGACTGTAGCATGCTGTGGAGTTCATTCATTTAGTTTAAATGACTCTTATTATAGCCTCAGTTTCATGATTCTTTATGTACATTTTCAGCAACAGAAGTGAGGGGGACACCAGGTTTGTTTGGCATGTAGGTAACTTTGGGACTAAAATGAGTGATGCCCCTCAAAGCAGGGCTCAGTTGCAAAATTTTGCAGTGTGCTTAGAAGTGGAATTAAGAATAGAAAAATATGTAAATAAACAACACTGCCTCAATTAGAGCATAGCTATTTACAACCTTTTCCTCTTTGCCTGGGAATAACTATAGACAGAAAGCTACTGTGTATTCAAACCCAGCTCTGGCATCATTCTCTACGGGTCTATGCCCCTGGATTTATAGGATGGGTTACACTGTTTTATTTAATAGAATTATGAGTAATTGACAATGAATTAGATGTTTTTTTCTGCTTCTCATCAGGGACTAGAATGACATGCACTGGAGGCAAGTGCTGCATCTGTTGGGCCTGCACACAGTTCTGCCAAGGCAGCTTAGTGAGAACAAGCTTCTCCCTCCACTATTTAATCCTTCAGTCCATCGGTAGTGTTGTATCAGCCCCCAGTCTGGGGTGGTTTTGTAAGATTTAAGAGCAGTAGGTTCGGAGACCCAAAAACTCATTCCACCTGTGACCTGAGCTAGACGGGACTCTGAGTCTGAAGAGGTGTAAGGACATTGGATTTTTGAGAGACAAGGTGGGTGAGGTAACAGCTTTTATGGGACCAACTTCTGTTGGTTAGTGAGACAAGCCTTTGAGCTTACACGGAGCTCTTCTTCAGCTATGGGAAAGGTACTCAGTGCTCTGTGCAACTCGAAAGCTTGTCTCTCTCAAGTTGGTCCAAAATAAAAGTTATTACCTCGCCCACCTTTCTCCCTAATATCCTGGAACCAACATGGCTACAATTACACTGCATATCACATTGAATCTATGCTGTGTTCCAGCTCTCCACCCACATATTTGTACAGACTGAGTTCTGTGGTTCATCTCTGCTTCAGTTCTGTTGTGGTGGGGACTAATTGGAGCACGGGAGTGCAGTTAGCATTAGTTTTAGGCCCTCTGCGTTTTTCACCATTGATGTGTTTATGTGGGTGCTGCCTGGTTATCTATTAGCAATAATGATCTATTAGCAAAACCATAAGGCAATGCATGTTACCTCCTTCCATTGTATTAGAGCTACTGACATTTTAATTAAAGGTCAGCACACAGCCACTGACAATGGGGTTTTTCTACCAGCATTCAGACAGGGAACTGGTACAATGTGAGATTAAAACACATTTGCAGAGATAAAACAATGGTGGCCATGTCAGCAAAGGGAACTGGGCCTGCAAAGGGATGCTTCATCATTGAAATAACATTTGTTACTAACTCTCTAGTTGTGGTGAGATATAGGACATTCTCTTTTCACTCTAAGTGACTGAGCAGTGGGACTTTTGCCACAGGGTTATTTCCAGCTGATCTTGGTTTCTACTCATTTCCTGGTGTTTACTTCTACAATTGCTTCTAGGGTCTTGGGCAGTCATGTATACAATTAGCCTTAGCAGAGGATGCAAAATGTACCCAGAGGAGAGGTAGGTGTGAGGGCAGGAATGCTAGGGCACTAAAGCTCTAGATCACAGGAAGAAAAGGAGTACTTGTGGCACCTTAGAAACTAACCAATTTATTTGAGCATAAGCTTTTGTGAGCTACAGCTCACTTCATCGGATGCATACTGTGGAAACTGCAGAAGACATTATATATACACAGAGACCATGAAACAATACCTCCTCCCACCCCACTCTCCTGCTGGTAATAGCTTATCTAAAGTGATCATCAAGTTGGGCCATTTCCAGCACAAATCCAGGTTTTCTCACCCTCCGCCCCCGCCCCCACACAAACTCACTCTCCTGCTGGTAATAGCCCATCCAAAGTGACCACTCTCTTTAAAATGTGTATGATAATCAAGGTGGGCCATTTCCAGCACAAATCACAGGAGTTACTTTTTTGCATAGAGACATACATTTTAAGGCACGAAGGAACCATTAGGACCATCCAGGCTGAGTTCTGGTATAGCAGTACATAACATAAGAGTGACCATACTGGATAAGACCAAAGGTCAATCTAGCCCAGTATCCTGTCTTCTGACAGTGGCCAATGCCAGGTGCCCCAGAAGGAATGAACAGAACAGGTAATAACCAAGTGATCCATCCTGTTGCCCATTCCCAGCCTCTGGCAAACAGAGGCTAGGGACACCATCCCTACCCATCCTGGCTAATAGCCATTGATGGACCTATCCTCCATGAATTTATCTAGCTCTTTTTTGAACCCTGTTATAGTCTTGGCCTTCACAACATCCTCTGGCAAGGAGTTCCACAGGTTGACTGTGCGTTGTGTGAAGAAATACTTACCTTTGTTTGTTTTAAACCTGCTGCCTATTAATTTCATTTGGTGATTCCTAGTTCTTGTGTTATGAGAAGGAGTAAACAACACTTTCTTATTTGCTTCCTCCACACCAGTCATGATTTTATAGATCTCTATCATATCCCCCACCAGTTGTCTCTTTTCCAAGCTGAAATGTTCAATTTTATTAATCTTTCCTCATACGGCAGCTGTTCTATACCCCTAAATCATTTTTGTTGCCCTTTTCTGAACCTTTCTGGTCACCCATCAATTCTTGTACCAAGCCCATTATTTCTGGCTGGGCTAGAGTTTGTCTTTTAAAAAGAAAAGTCCATTCTCAATGTAAAGATGCCAAGTGATGGAGAATCCACCACATCCCTATTAAAGTTGTTCCAGTGGGTAATTACCCTCACTGTTATACATCTGCCTTACTTCCAGGCTGAATTTATCTAGCTTCAACTTCCCTTAGAGCTTACTAAGCTTACTCTGATTACTGTCAGAGATCTCTTCCCTATGTAGGTATTTGCAGACCATGATCAAGTCACCTCTAAACGTCTTTGGTAAATTAAATGCACTGACCTTCGTAAGGCAGATTTTCCTGACCTCAAATCAGCCCTGTCGCTTTTTTCTGAACCCTTTCTCATTTTTTAACATCCTTTTTGAAGTATGCACTCCTGACTGACACGCAGCATCCAGTCATGGTCTCACTAATGCTGTATTCAGAGGTAATACCACCTCTCTGCTTTGACTTGATATTCCCCCGCTTATCCGTCTCAGGATTAGCCTTGACTTAGACACAGCACCACACTGGGAGCTTCACCTGCATTTGGTTCACTGCCTTCTAGGATACAGTCCCCCATCCTGGATGTATAACCGATATTCTTTGATCAGAGATATATGGCCTTTCATTTGGCTGTACAGAAACACATTTTGTTTAAATAAGTCCAGCCTACCAGATTGTTCAATATAACTTATCTGCCATTATTATTTCCCATTTCACTAACTTTTGGGGTCTCTGCAATGTTTACAAGAATTGATTGTTTTTGTTTTCTTCCAGCTCATTGCTAAAAACCTTCTGATAGCTTTGGGCCAAGACCAAATTCCTGTAGGTTCCCACTGGAAACGTTTCCCTATTTATACACATTTTTTGAGATCTATCAGCTGGCCAGTTCTTACTGTATGTTTCACAGTCACAGGGAGCTGCATCACTGTCTCATCTCTAGATGTACTATTGAGTACACCCTCTCAGGTGTCAGGCCTCTGGACTTCACTTCTCCACAATGCACCACTTATCAGACCAAGATCTGGGTTCCAGCCCCCTGGGTGCCAACAGTGACTAATTCAGCAGGTCCCACTGGGTTTAGCCAGTGGGGCAAAACTGAAGTCTTTTCTGTTTGGCTGGTTCGGTTTGCCTTGGTGTGCAAAGGAACCCCAGCCTTGGGCTGTAACTGCCCTGCTCTAAGCAATTTGTCCTGAATTGGTACTCTCAGTTGGGTCTCACCAAAGGCAGCATCGTTACAACCTGCCTTATTGTACTTTTATATTTTCCTTGCCAGAGTTTGGGCTCTTTCCTATTTTCCTTATTAGGATTTGATGTCCAAATTTTAAAGGATGCCTTTTTACCTCTAATGGCGTCCATTACTCTGCTGTTTAGACATGGTGGCATTCTTTTGTTCCTCCTACTGTCTTTTTTGATTTGGAGTAAACATTTAGGCCAGGTCTACACTACAAAGTTTTGTTGGTCAGAATCTGCACCCCCAGCCGACATAACTATGACAGCAAAACCCCACTATAGATGCAGCTGTGGCCTCTATTATGGTCTTTTAAAGTAGTCTCCATGCTGCTTGCAGGCAGTTTACCCTTGTGACTGCTATTTTTAATTTCCATCTAATTAGCATCCTCATTCTTGTATAGTTCTCCTTTTAAAAGTTAAATGTTACTGTGGTGGGTTTTTGTTTTTTCTTCTTTTTAGTATTTTTCCCCCTACAAGGATGCTAAATTTAATTATATAATGGTTGCTATTATGTAGTGGTTCAGCTATATTAACCTCTTGGACCAGATCCTGTGCTTCTCTTAGGACTAAATCAAGAATTACCTCTCCCCTTGTGGATTCCCAAACTAACTGCTCCAAGAAGCAGTCATTTATTATTACTCAAAGTTCTGTATTAATATGCCTACTAAGGAATCTATTTGTCAAAAACCATTTTCTTAATGTTTTTTTGTCTGTTTTTCTGTTTACAGAAATACTTGCTGACTGGTATTTTGAAATAGATTACCAAAATAATTGAAACAGGGATGATTATATTGTGTTATTTTGACAAATAAAACATGCAGAATTTTGCAGAATTTTAAAATATTGTGCACATAATTTTTATTTTTTGTGTGTGCAGAGTGCCTCCAGGAGTAAAAGAAATTAATCTCGATTTAAAGACTTCAAGTGAGAATCCACATCTCTAGGTAAGGTTTAATTTACACCATATTTACAGTCTTGATTCGTCTACCTTCAACCTCCAGGCACTGGATCTTGTTATATCTTTTTCTGCTAGATTAAAGAACCTTCCCCATGTCGTTACTTGTAGACTGTGATCAAGTCACCTCTGAACTTTCCCTTTGTTAAACTAAAAAGACTGAGCTTCTTTAGTATCTCACTGTAAGACAGGTTTTCCAGACTGTGAATCATTCGGGAATCTCTCTTCTGATCACATTTCAATTTTCCAACATCCTTTTTGAACTGTGGACACTAGAAATACATACAGAACCCAGTAATTGTCTCCCTAATGTCATATATATAGTGGTAATAATACCTACTGTGACAAAAAGAAAAGGAGTACTTGTGGCACCTTAGAAACTAACCACTTTATTTGAGCATAAGCTTTCGTGAGTTACAGCTCACGAAAGCTTATGCTCAAATAAATTGGTTAGTCTCAAAGGTGCCACAAGTACTCCTTTTCTTTTTGCGAATACAGACTAACACTGCTGTTACTCTGATACTGTGACAAAGTTCCTCCTCTGCCTTGATGGGTCCTGCGCTTATTGGTGGATTTTCTCGCCTCAGAAGTTCATGGCAGCCCTCAGTTTGGCCACTTTCATGGCTCAAATCTGCCATTCACTCAGTTAGCCTCATCACTGGCCAGCATGGGGAAAGGAAGAAGAACAATCCCCGCAGTCTCTGCTGATCCACTGAGTGGATCGGGGAAGAGGCCAGAGACCTCCCCCTCTGGTGGAACCCACAGTCCAGTTCAACTCCTCCAGTATCAAGTAGGGAGTTGGGGGGATGGAGAAATGGGGGGCGAACCCAGGTCCACCCTCTACTCCAGTTCCAGCCCAGGATCTTGTGGATTGCACCTGTCTACAGTAGCTCCTGTAACAGCTGCGTGACAGCTACAACTCCCTGGGCTACTTCCCCATGGCCTCCTCCCAACATCTTCTTTATTCTCACCACAGGACCTCCCTCGTGGTGTCTGATAATGCTTATACTTCTCACTCTCAGCTTCTTGCACCTCTTGCTCCCAGCTCCTCGCACACACCCCACAAACTGAAGTGAGCGTCTTTGTAAACCCAGGTGCCCTGATTAGCCTGCCTTAATTGATTCTAGCAGCTTCTTGATTGGCTGCAGGTGTTCTAATCAGCCTGTCTGCCTTAATTGTTTCCAGAAAGTTCCTGATTGTTCTGGAGCCTTCCCTGTTCCCTTACCCAGGGAAAAGGGACCTACTTAGCCTGCTCTCCTGCTGCTGCCCTCTGGCCTGGGCTTCCTTGCTTTTTGCCCCTGCTTTCAGCTTCCCCCCCGACCGGGCCAGACGCTCTCCCCCCTTTCTTTTCTTTTTGTGGTTTTTTTTTTCTTTCTCTGCTGGTGCTAGAGTGCTGGCCGGCTGCTGGCCGGCTGTTAGGCCCCCCTGCCCGCCCTCGGACGCTGCTGCCGCTCCAGCTGAAACCCCCTCCCGAGAGAGGGGGGGCCTGCCAGCCCACTCGCCGGAGTGGGGAAGTGGAGGGACCCAGCCCCCAGACCCAGCCGCTTGCTGTTTTTCTGTGGACCCGTCTCCGGCTGAGAGAATTTCTTATCATCCGCCCCGGCATCCCTGGAATGTTGCAGCTGCGACCCAGGACAGACAGAGAAAAAGCCATCTACCGGAGGAATCTACAAATCGCCGTGGAGGGGTCCCAAGACTGAGTAACTGTCGAACTGTGCTCTCGGGTGGAGGGAGGCCTTGACTGTGTCGTGACTGTGTTTGTAAGGACACAGGGGGTGTGGCACGGAGCTGCCCCCCAATCCATCTGTGTCCTCCCAACCCCCACACTACTATCCTCATCACTGCCCCCTCCATTGTCATTGCTGGCTGTTTAACATCTGCCTCTGGACTTAGCTACTCGCTCCGATTCCACCGTGTGGGCCAGAAGCACCAGCCAACCAAACAGGACTCTCTGGACAAGCGTACGGTGGTTCATGTGCTCCCCCCCTGAACTGCCCATCCCACAGCCTGTCCCTTTTTACCTGACCCCAACTCCTGTTAACCACCTGCCACCGCCCCTGCTGGGACAGCGGCAATGGAGGGCACTGGGGTGACCTCCGCCGCTGCCATGCCCACCACCTCCTCAGACTCAAGGGGAGCCCCCCCAGCTGGCAGGAAAGGCCAGGGCAAGAAGAAGGGGAAGGGCCCCGCTAAAACCACCAGGCCCTCCGTGGCAGGGGCCACCCCCACTGCTGCGGCCCCGCCACCAACCGCTGCCCCCTCCACCAGCTCTGCGGTTGTTCCTCCCTCAGCCCCCAGGACGTATGCCTCGGCAGTGCCAGCCCCCCCGCCTGCCACCTCATCATCTCTTCCATCCACCGCCTCCACCACCATCAACAGCGGCCGGAGCCCCTTCCCCACCATGACAAGGAAGCACGGTGTCCGATGCCTCCTGGTGCCCGCCTCGCCCCACGTGGAGACCTACGTGCGGGCATTGGCGAGGGTGGTGGGGCGTTCGGCCATTGTGGCGGCCTCCAAAATGTATGGGAAGGTCGTTTTCTTCTTAGTATCGGAGGCTGCCGCCCAGGAAGCGGTGGAGAGGGGCCTGGTGGTGGGGGGAGGGGTTTGTCCCCCTAGAGCCGCTAGAGGACCTGGGCGTCCGCCTGATCCTGACCTCTGTCCCTCCTTTTCTCCCCAATGCTGCCCTGTTACCCACCCTTTCCACCCTGGGGAAACCTGTTTCTGTCATCAGCCCTCTCCCGTTGAGCTGCAAGGACCCCGCCCTCCATCACATCTTCTCCTTCTGCTGGCAAGTGCAGCTTCTACTGCCGTTGGCGGTGCGTGATGGAGAGGCGCTCGAGGGGTCCTTCCTAGTCCCCCACCAAGGGGCCCGTTACCGGGTGTATTTCTCCATGGGGGAAGCCTGGTGCTACTTCTGCTGGGCGTCAGGGCATGTCCGGAGGGACTGCCCCTTAGCCCGGCAAGGAGGGGCACCTGGGATCCCCGAGACCCGGCAGGACATCGGCCCCGTCATTGCCGATGCCCCTGGCCCCCCGATACCCGAACCCGTCCCCCCTCCTTTTCGGACCACCACTTCTCCTGCTCAGGCCCAAGAGGCACCTCCCCTACAACGCCCAGATGAGCGGGAGAGCCCCGCCCTCGCTGCTGACAATCTAGTGAGGCCTATGGAGGAGGGTGTGGCAGAGATACCACCAGGCATGGGAGAGAGCCTGCCCCAGGGAGAATCCTCCCTCCCTTATGCTGCCCCATCGTTCCCCCCCCCGCAAGTCCCTGAGCCATCGCCTTTACCCCCTGACACAACCCCTGCTAACCAGCCCCCAGATGATGCCATGGAGGGCTGGGCCCTAGTCCAGGGGAAGCGAGGCAAGCGGAAGGCTCGAGCTCTGCCTCATCTACCCGAGGCGGAGGCCCCCTGGAAGACCAGGAAGGGGGGCACCGATGCCGAACCTTCCGCTTTGCCCACGAGTGCATCCCATCCACCGGTGTCAGCCGGGAAAGACGTGGTAGCACCGAAAGGTAGTGTCTCCCCTCCACGGGAGACCCTCCCCTCCGAGACCCTTAAGGAAGCCCCTTCTGTCCTGACACTACCCGAAGCCCCCGTGAACCCCGAGGCAACTGTCGTGGCGGGTGCCGGCAGGGAGAACCCCGGGGTGACGAAAAGTGTCCTCTCCTCCTTGTTTGAGAAGATCGAGGCCCTAGATCTGACCCTGGTCGCCCAGGGGGAGGACGACCTTTTGCCAGCAAACCTCAATTTGGGTGACTTCACTCCACCCCTCTTTTCCCCATGCTCCCTCCCGCTAACTGCTGCTTCTGCTCCCACCTCCAAGGAGCCCTTGGACTCCTCCGTCGACCCGGCCGCTGATGGCACCCCGCTGATGACCACCAAGCATGCTCAGGTGACAGCAGGCGCCACACGGCCGGGACATGAGTCGCCAGGGGCCCCCCCCATTGGTGCGGAGCAATCGATTTCCTTCCCGGGCAAGGGGCCAACAGAAGATAATCCACCTCCTGATGCTGTGGCCGCTAAATCCACCATAGAGCCCGTGCCCGGTATCACTGAGAGCTCTCTCCCCACCCCCTTAACCCTCGAGTCTGATCGGGTGACGCCATTATCCAGCTGCTTGCCTCCTGAAACCCAGAACCTCGCCCCTGCCCCTGCTTCTGCCCCTACCCCTATCCAATTTACCTCCTGCAATGTCATTGCCGCCACCGGGGCTGTCTCCTTCCCTTTCCCAACTGATGACCCCCACGGAGCGGCCTTTGTGTTCTTCTGCCCCGACCCATTAGGAGCTGCTATCTTTCCTCCACCTCCCCCTATCGCCCCAGAGCTTGAGGCGGGCCTAGAAGCTCCAGCCCATCAGGCACCCCGTCGGGGGTCCGCACCCTGCTTGTCCATATTAGTGGACCACAGGGCTACAGCAAGGGCCACGCCGGGGAACAACCGGGAAACCGTAACCCCACCCCCCCATGAGCTGCGAGAAGAGCTGTGGAAATTTTTAGAGGATGTCTGTGGCTCCTGCAACAAGGTACAGTTCGCTCTCCAGTGATGGGGGGATTTTTTTCAAATCCTCCGGGCCACAAGGGCCCTCATGGGGAAAGGTAAAGGGATGGGGAAGCAGGATGCTGTGGCCTACTGGTGGGTCCACGTCTTCCGTGACCAATTACTCACCTACGGGATGGGTCAAGGACTGTTGCGTGGCCAGCTGGGGGATGCGAGCATCCCTGCCAGTGAGGATCCTCCCCAGCCCCCCCCATGACACCTCTCACCATCACAACGTTGAACATCCGGGGTTGTAGGATGGCTCTCCGCAGATCCCAGGTGCTCTCCTTCCTTCAGGAGGGAGGGTACTCTGTGATTTTCCTGCAGGAGACCCATATGGATCCGACTGCCGAAGACAGTTGGCGGCTGGAGTGGGGGGACAGGGTCTACTTTAGCCATTTCACGATTCGGCAGGCTGGAGTGGCAACCCTGTTCTCCCCCGAGGTGCTAGGGGTTGCCGAGACCGTGCCGGGTCGCCTGCTGCATCTCCGGGTCCGTATAGAGGAGCTCGTGGTTAACCTCATTAACATCTATGCCCCGACATCGGGCCAGGAGCGGCTGCAATTCTATCAGCAGGCATCCGCCTTCCTCGGCACCTTAGATTCTCACGAGTGCCTGGTCCTGGGAGGGGATTTTAATACCACCCTCGAGAAGCGAGACCACTCGGGGACCGAGCAGAGCCCGGCCACCGCGGACACCTTCCGGGAGATAGTTGAACATCACTCCCTAATGGACATCTGGTGTGACCACCACCCGGATGACACTTCCACGTTCTCCTTTGTCCAGGTGGAAGCCCATCGGTCGAGCCACTCCCGGTTGGACCACATTTATTTATCACGCTTCCATCTCTCACGAGCCCACTCCTCCAGCATTCGGCTGGCCCCATTTTCTGACCATCACCTAGCCACCGTGACAGCCTCCCTCTGTGCAGAGAGGCCGGGGCCGGCCTATTGGCATTTTAACAACAGCCTGTTGGATGATGAGGGCTTCGTGACGTCCTTTCGGGAATTCTGGCTGGCCTGGCGAGGGCAGCGGCGTGCCTTTCCCTTGGCGTGGCGATGGTGGGACCTGGAGAAGGTGCGCGCCCGGCTTTTCTGCCGCGACTACACCTGGGGCACCAGCCGACGGAGAAATGCGGTGATAGAGCAGTTGGAATGGAAGGTCTTAGAGCTAGAGAGGCGTTTGGCCGCCAGCCCCGAAGACCCGCCCCTCTGTGGAGTGTGCTGGGAGAAGCGAGAGGAGCTCTGGGCCCTTGAGGACCATCGGGCCCAGGATGCCTTTGTTCGATCCCACATCCGCCTCCTTCGGGAGATGGATCACGGCTCCCACTTCTTCTATGCCCTGGAGAAAACGAGGGAGGGCCAAGAAACACGTCACCTGCCTCCTGGCAGAAGATGGCAGCCCCCTCACGGAACTGGTGGAGATGTGCGGGAGGGCTCGAGCCTTCTACACAAGTCTTTTCTCCCCTGATCTGACTGACCCTAGCGCTTGCAGAGTGCTTTGGGAGGAGCTCCCTACGGTCAGTGCGAGCAACCGAGACCGGCTAGAGTTGCCTCTCACTCTGGCCGAGTTCTCGGAAGCCCTCCGTTGTATGCCCACTAATAAGTCTCCAGGCATAGACGGGCTGACCATGGAGTTCTACCGTGTGTTTTGGGATGTCCTCGGCCCAGACCTAGTCACTGTCTGGGCCGAGTCTCTGCAGAGCGGGGTCCTCCCTCTTTTGTGCAGGCGAGCTGTGCTTGCCTTATTGCCGAAGAAGGGGGACTTCCGCGATTTACGAAATTGGCGTCCCGTCTCGCTCCTCAGCACGGACTACAAAATCGTAGCGAAAGCCATCTCGTTGCGGCTAGGGTCTGTGCTGGCGGACATGATCCACCCAGACCAGACCTACACCATCCCGGACCACAGTATCTTTGATAGCCTATTTCTGGTTTGGGACCTTTTGGAACTCGGGCGTAGAGACGGTCTGTCGTTCGCCCTCCTGTCCCTAGATCAGGAGAAGGCGTTCAATAGGGTGGACCACGGGTACCTCCTGAGCACTCTGCAGGCGTTTGGCTTTGGGCCCCAGTTTGTGGGTTTTCTCCGGGTGCTGTACGCTTCCGCAGAGTGTCTGGTTAAGTTCAAGTGGACCCTGACCAAACTAGTCAGCTTTGGGCGAGGAGTACGGCAGGGGTGCCCCCTCTCGGGACAGCTGTACACTCTGGCGATTGAGCCTTTCCTCTGTCTCCTCCACAGGAGGTTAACAGGGTTGGTGCTGTGGGAGCCGGAGCTGTGGCTGGTCCTGTCGGCATATGCTGATGACGTGCTCCTCGTGATCCAGGACTCTGGCGACTTGGCGTGGGTGGAGGCTTGCCAGGCCATCTATTCGGCGGCCTCCTTCTCCTGGGTCAACTGGGTCAAGAGCTCTGGCTTGGCGGTAGGAGACTGGCAGCAAAGGAGCTCCCTCCCACCTGCGCTTCAGACCATTCGGTGGAGTGCGGGTCCGCTGCTCTACCTCAGCATTTACCTTTCTGCCACGCATCCCTCTCCGCCGGAGAACTGGGAAAATTTAGAGGGCAGGGTGATAGAGCGGCTCCGGAAATGGATAGGACTACTCCGATGTTTCTCCCTTCGAGGGAGAGTGCTGGGTGCTTAATCAACTAGTCCTGTCCATGCTCTGGTACCGGCTCAACACCCTGGTCCTGGCCCCGGGTTTCCTGACCAACCTCCGGACATTGATTCTGGGGTTCTTTTGGTCAGGAACACACTGGGCACCTGTAGGGATTCTTCATCTACCCCTGAGGGAAGGAGGACAGGGCCTGAAGTGTCTACACACTCAGGTCCGTGTCTTCCGCCTCCAGGCCCTACAGAGGCTCCTCTATTGTGCAGGCAGTTCGACGTGGAGCACACTGGCACACGCCATCCTGCGCCGCATCCGAGGGCTCCGATACGACTGACAGCTCTTTTATCTCCTTCCGGGAGGTCTTCCGTGAGACCTCTCCGGGCTGCTGGTCTTCTACCAGGACCTCCTCCGGACTTGGAAACTGTTTTTAATGACCAGATCTGTGGCGGCCACCGAGGGGGTAGATCTCCTCGCGGAGCCCCTGCTACACAACCCCCAGCTCCGTGTGCAGGTGGCGGAGTCCCGCTTGGTGTGCCAGAGCTTGATCCTGGCAGAAGTCACAAGAGTCGGAGACCTCCTGGACTACAACCAGGGAGACTGGCTGGATCCCCTGACGCTCGTCCGGTGCATAGGGCTCTCCAGACCTCATACCCCCCGGTGCGTACTTCAGGAGGCGAAGGTCGCTTTGCCGCCCGCTGCTTGAACTTACCTCAACCGGGTCCTGCTTGAGGGCACGCCCTGCCCACCCTCTACCCCAGGCCCGCTGGACCTTTTAATTGGACCCCTGCCCCACAGACCCAATCGACCCCCTCAGCCCTTCACTGCGAGCCGGCTGCATGAACTGCAGCCGGTACGTTTCCAAACCGCGCCAAGGAAGCATCTATACACGCTCGTGCTCCACATCCTTCACGTCCTCACCCTAGTGTCCTGTCCTGACACAAAGTGGCGAGACCTTCTGCCACCTTTGGAGGGTGAGCAGCCCCGGTGAGCCAGCCTATATTCCACCTTGGTTCCGAGGCCCATCGGGGACATCAGTTGGCGGCTCCTTCACGGAGCTGTGAGCATGGGCACGTACTTGGCGCGGTTCACCCCCGTTCCAGATACTTTTCCCTTTTGTGGTGTGAGGGAAACCCTGGCGCACGTATATTTGGAGTGCGCCGGGCTGCAGCCCCTGTTCCAGCTCCTCACAAATCTCCTATTACATTTTTGGTTGCATTTTCCCCTCACCTTTTTATTTATGCACTCCCCATCCGTGGCCTCACAAAGTCACGGGATCTCCTAGTTAACCTCCTCCTGGCCCTGGCTAAAATGGCCATCTATAAAACCAGAGAGAGGAGGTTGGCCGATGGAGTTTCCTGTGATTGTGGGGCCGTTTTCCGATCCTTGGTCCGTTCACGTATCCGGGCGGAGTTCCTCTGGGCAGCGTCCACCGACTCCCAGATGCTTTTGAGGAGCGGTGGGCACTGTCCGAGGTTCTCTGCTTGGTGTCCCTGTCCGGGGCCCTTTGTCTGACCCTTTGATTGGGGGAGAGAGTAAGGGACCCCAGCCCCAGCCATTGCTGCTGCGGACACCACCACGTTAGAGGGATCCTTTCAGACGTGGGTGCACGTCCCCGCCCCCGGATTGTCCACCCTACAGCCTGCCCCTCTTGTTGGGTGCTTTCAGAGGAGAGAATTGTTGGTGACACTGGGTGTGGCACCAGGTAACTCGAGGGGGTGACAGACCTTAAGAGTTAATGAAGCCCCCTCGCTCTGGGTCACCAGGTAACTCAAGGGGGTGGAAGACCATGAGAGTTGAGGAAGCCCCCCCTCTGGGCCCAGGCAAGCTTGAACACTTCCCTCCCCTGAAGCTAATGAGAAAACAATTGTGATTGGTTGCTGTGTTATACATTGCATATGCTGCTGTTTTTACTTTGTAAGTGTATTATGCAAATAAAAACATTTTTTGCTTAAAAAAAAATCACTCTCCTGTAGCCCTCTGGCCTGGAGGGAGAAGGAGGGAGAGGGCTGCTGCTCCTGGTACTGCTGCTGCTAGGTCCTGGGCTTTCTCTGCTGCTCCATCTGCTCCCCTGGCTGGGCCAGACACCCCCCCCCTTCTCTGCTGCTACCTAGTTGCTGGCCGGCTGCTGGACCCCCTCCCCCTTTGGGTGCTGCTACTGCTCCAACTGCAGCCCCTTGAGGGGGCGGGGGGGAGCCTGGTAGCCCGCTCTTCAGAGGGGGGGAGTGAGGGACCCCAGCCCCAGCCGTTGCTGCTGTGGACACCACCACCACCTGAGAGGGGTCCTTTCTGCCTGCTTGGACAACCACCTGGAGTTCCTGGAGCTACTGCTGTGGAGGTTACTATATGGAGCTACTGAAGCCCTGAGGAGGAGAAGAAGAGGACCATCTACCAGTGGGGGAGCACCTAGAGACTTTGCAGACCACCGTGGAGGGGGCCTTCTGAACTGAGTAACTTTTGAACTGTGCTCTTGTGGTGGGGGTCCTGACTGTGTTTGTAGGGACACAGGGGGTGTGGCGAGGAGCTGCCCCCCAATCCATCTGTGTCCCCCCAACCACTACCACCACGGCTGTCCCCTCCACTCCCCCCACCAGCTGTTTACCACCTGCCTCAGCTCCTGCCTCTGGACTCAGCTGCTTGCTTGGCTTTCCACGCCCTATTTCCACCCTTTGGGCCAGAAGCAGCAGCCAGCCAAATTGACTTTGTGCCCCCCCCGGGACTACCCACCTCACTGCTTTTCCCCCTTGCTACCTGCCCTTTTGCAGCTTTTGCCCCCCCTTTTTGCCCCAGCCCCCTTACTAGCTTCAGTTTGTTTGCCTGCCCCGCCCATTTTCCCTCAGCAGCCTTTGTTTGTTTGCCCTGCCCCAGTCTCTGAAGCTAACCCCTTGGTTTCCCTGCCCTAACTCCAGCCCGCTCAGCCCCTTGCTCCGTGCACCATGCCCCCTCCCATGTGCTTGTGCCACTCCCCATTTTAGTTTAAACCCTCTTCACTGCACCCCCAGTGTTGTTGTATCCCCCCCCACCCCTAGTGCAGCTAGAGGAGCCGGAATTCTACCTTGTGTCGGTGACTGACCCCTAACCCCTGTTTTGTCCCCCCGTCCAGCCCACCCTTCTTGGCGCCCTCCTCCCCTGCCTGCAGCCTAGCGGGGAGGAGTGGTCGACCTGCTTCCCCTCCTCCTTCTGGTGTCTCCCCTTCCCTCCCTGCTCACGGTGGTGGGGGACAAGATGGGTGGGGTCCCTCCGTCACCCCCCAAGCCTCTACCTTCGCTGCCGCTGCCAAACCACCTGCCACCGCTCTCACTGGGGCGCCGGCAGCGGCGGGCACCAGGGTGACCTCCGCTGCTGCCACATCCCTCCCCCTCTCAGATTCTGGGGGAGCCCCGCAGCCAGCGGGAAAGGCCAGGGGAAGAAGAAGGGGAAGGGCCCCACTAAAAAGACCAGGCCCTCCATGGCAGGGGCTGCCCTCACTGCCGCTGCCCCACCACCGGCCATGGCATCCCTACCAGCTGCTCCCTCCACCAGCTCTGCGAGTGCCCCCCCCGGCCCCCAGCCTGCCCCTAGGGTGTACGCCCAGGTGGCGGCAGCCTCGCAGCCTGCCCCTAGGTCATCTCTCCCGCCCACCGCCTCCGCTACCGTCTATAGCAGCTGGGGCCCCTTTCCCACCATGACCAGGAAGCACGGCATCCGTTGCCTCCTGGTGCCCGCCTCGCCCCACGTGGAGACCTATGTGCGGGCGTTGGCGAGGGTGGTGGGGCCCACGGCCATTGTGACAGCCTCCAAAATGTATGGCAAGGTTGTCTTCTTCTTAGCATCGGAGGCTGCCGCCCAGGAGCCGGTGGAGAAGGGCCTGGCGGTGGTGGGGGGTGTTTGTCCCCCTAGAGCTGCTAGAGGACCTGGGCATCTGCCTGATCCTGACCTATGTCCCTCCCTTTCTTCACAATGTCGCCCTATTACCCGCTCTCTCCACCCTGGGGAAACCCATCTCTGTCATCAACCCTCTCCTGTTGGGCTGCAAAGACCCCGCCCTCCGTCATGTCTTCTCGTTCCGCCGGCAAGTGCAGCTTCAACTGCCGCCGGCGGTGCGTGACAGAGAGGTGCTCGAGGGGTCCTTCCTGGTCCTCTACCAGGGGACCCATTACCAGGTGCATTACTCTACAGGGGAGGCCTGGTGCTACCTCTGCCGGGCAATGGGGCACGTCCGGAGAGACTGCCCCTTGGCCTGGCAAGGAGGGGCATCCGGGACCCCTGAGCTCTGGCAGGGCACCGGCCCAGTCATCGCCGGCGCTCCTAGCTGCCCTGCCCCCGAAGCCACCCCTCCTCCTTCCCAGTCCACCACTGTTCCCGCTCGGGCTCAAGGGGCACCTCCCCCATTATGCCCAGACGAGTGGGAGAGCCCCACCCCCACTGCTTGCAATCTGGTGGGGCCTGTGGAGGAGGGTGCAGCAGGGACACCGCCGGGCATGGGAGAGGGCCTGCCCCAGGGGGAATCTTCCCACCCTCAAGCTGCCCCACCGTTACCTCCCCCGAGTCCCTGAGCCATCACCTCTGCCCCCTGACACGACCTCTGCTAGCCAGCCCCCGGATGATGCCATGGATAAATATGCCATGATGCCATAGTCCAGGGGAAGTGGGGCAAGTGGAAGGCTCGAGCTCTGCTCCTCCCAACCGATGCAGAGGCCCCCCGGAAGACCAGGAAGGGGGGCACCGATGCCGAGCCTTCTGCTTTGCCCACAGATGTATTCCATCCACCGGTGCCAGCTGGGGAAGATGTGGCAACACTGGAAGGCAGTATCTCCCCTCCACGGGAGTCCCTCCCCTCCGAGGGAGCCTCTTCTGCCCTGGTACAATCTGAAGCCTCGATGAGCCCCGAGGCGACTGTCGTGTCAGGTGCCAGCGGGGAGAACCCCAGGGTGGCAGAAAGTGATTTCCCCTTGTCAAGGTTCCTTCCCCACTCTGAACTCTAGGGTACAGATGTGGGGACCTGCATGAAAACCTCCTAAGCTTACTTTTACCAGCATAGGTTAAAACTTCCCCAAGGTACAAATTATTTTACCCTTTGCCCTTGGATTTCCACTGCCACCACCAAACTTTATCTGGGTTCCTGAAAAAATGGAGTTTGGACATGTCTTTCCCCCCCAAATCCTCCCACCCCTTGCACCCCACTTCCTGGGGAAGGTTTGGTAAAAATCCTCACCAATTTGCATAGGTGACCACAGACCCAAACCCTTGGATCTCAGAACAATGAAAAAGCATTCAGTTTTCTTACAAGAAGACTTTTAACAGAAGTAAAAAGGAATCACCTCTGTAAAATCAGAATGGTAGATACCTTACAGGGTAATTAGATTCAAAACATAGAGAATCCCTCTAGGCAAAACCTTAAGTTACAAAAAAGACACACAGACAGGAATATTCATTCTATTCAGCACAGCTATTTTCTCAGCCATTTAAAGAAATCATAATCTAACACGTACCTAGCTAGATTACTTACTAAATTCTAAGACTCCATTCCTGTTCTGTCTCCAGCAAAAGCACCACACAGACAGACACAGACCCTTTGTTTCTCTCCCTCCTCCCAGCTTTTGAAAGTATCTTGTCTCCTCATTGGTCATTTTGGTCAGGTGCCAGCGAGGTTACCTTTAGCTTCTTAACCCTTTACAGGTGAGAGGATTTTTCCTCTGTCCAGGAGGGATTTTAAAGGGGTTTACCCTTCCCTTTATATTTATGACTCCCCTCCATATACGAGGAGATCGAGGCCCTGGGTCTGACCCCGGTCACCCAGGGGGAGGACGACCCTATGCCAGTGGGCCTCGATCTGGACAACCTCACTCCAGCCCTCCTTTCCCCATGTTCCCTCCCCCTAACCGTTGTTTCCGCTCCCACCTCTGAGGAGCCCCTGGACTCCTCCATCAACCCAGCCGCAGAAGGCACCCTGCCGACGGCCACCGAGCCTGTTCAGGCGACAGCCAGTGCCACGCAGCCGGGACCTGAGCCACCAGGGGCACCCCTCATTGGTGTGGAGCTATTGACTTCCTTCCCAGGCGGGGGCCCTACAGAAGATAGTCCACCTCCTGATGCCGTGGCTGCCAAATCCACCATAGAGCCTGTGCCCGGCATCACTGAGAGCCCCCTCCCCACCCCCTTAACCCTTGAGCCTGATTGGGAGGAGCCACCATCCAGCTATTTGGCTCCCGAAGCCCAGAATCTCATCTCTGCCCCTGCCCCTGCCCCTGTCCCTATCCCGTCCACCTCCTGTGATGTTATTGCTGCCCCTGGGGCTGTCTCCTTCCCTTTTCCAATAGATGACCCCCAGGGAGCGGCCTTTGTGTTTCCCTGTCCCGACCCACTAGGGGCTGCTATCCTCCCTCTGCCACCCCCTACTGCCCCAGGATTCGAGGCGGGCCTAGTGGCGCCAGCCCATCAGACGCCCTGTCAGGGGTCCACACCCTGTCTGCCCGTCTCGGTGGGCCATGGGGCTGTACCAAGGGCCCCGTCAGGGGATAAGCAGGAGACCGTAACCGCACCCCCCCATGCGCTGCGAGAGGAGATGCGGGAGTTTTTAGAAGACGTCCATGGCTCCCGCAACAAGGTACAGCTTGCTCTCCAGCGATAGGGGGACTTTCATCAAATCCTCCGGGCCACGAGGGCCCTCATGGGGGAGGGTAAAAGGACCGGGAAGCAAGGCGCCGCGGCCTACCGGCGGGTCCGCATCTTCCGTGACTCCTTACTTACAGGGTAGGTCACGGACTGTTGCGCGGCCCGTCGGGAGCCACAAGCGTCCCTGCTGGTGAGGATCTCCCCCAGCCCTCCTCATGGCACCTCTCACCATTGCAACATTGAACACCCGGGGCTGTAGGATGGGTCTCCGCAGGTCCCAGGTGCTCTCCTTCCTTTGGGAGGGCGGGTACTCTGTGGTTTTCCTGCAGGAGACCCATACGGATCCGACTGCTGAAGACAGCTGGCGGCTGGATTGGGGGGACAGGGTCTACTTTAGCCATCTCACAGTTTGTACGACTGGAGTGGCGACCCTGTTCTCCCCTGACCTACGGCCCGAGGTGCTGGGGGTCGCCGAGGCTGTGCCGGGCCACCTGCTGCACCTCTGGGTCTGTATGGAGGGGCTCGTGGTCAGCCTCATTAACGTCTATGCCCCGACATCGGGCCCGGAGTGGCTGCAATTCTATCAGCAGACATCCGCCTTCCTCAGCACCTTAGATCCTCATGAGTGCCTGGTCCTGGGTGGGGACTTTAACACCACCCTCGAGGAGCAGGACCATTCGGGGACCGAGCAGTGCCCGGCCGCAGCGGACGTCCTCCGGGAGATAGTCGAACACCACTCCCTGGTGGATGTCTGGCGTGACCACCACCTAGATGACATTTCAATGTTCACCTTTGTCCAGGTGGAGGCCCATCAGTCCTGCCACTCCCGGTTGGACCGCATTTATTTATCACGTTTCCACCTTTCACAAGCCCACTCCTCCAGCATCCGGCCTGCCTCATTTTCTGACCATCATTTAGCCACCGTGATGGCCTCCTTCTGCGCGGAGAGGCCAGGGCCGGCCTATTGGCATTTTAACAACCGCTTGTTGGAGGATGTGGGCTTTGTGACATTCTTCCAGGAGTTCTGGCTGGCCTGGTGAGGGCAGCGGCATGCCTTTCCCTCGGCGTGGTGGTGGTGGGACCTGGGGAAGGTGCGTGCCCAGCTCTTCTGCCATGACTACACTCGGGGCGCCAGCTGACGGAGGGATGCGGCGATAGAGCAGTTGGAACAGGAGGACTTAGAGCTGGAGAGGCGTCTGGCCGCTAGCCCTGAGGATCCGCCGCTCTGTGGAGCGTGCCGGGAGAAGCAGGAGGAGCTCCGGGCCCTCGAGAACCATCGGGCCCGGGGTGCCTTTGTTCGATCCTGCATCCGCCTCCTTCGGGAGATGGATCGCGGCTCCTGCTTCTTCTATGCCCTGGAGAAAAGGAGCAGGGCCAGGAAACACGTCACCTGCCTTCTGTCAGAAGACAGCACCCCCCTCACGGATCTGGCAGAGATGTGCGGGAGGGCGAGAGAGATCCTAATGCTTGCAGAGTGCTCTGGGAGGAGCTCCCGACGGTCAGTGCGGGCGACCGAGACCGGCTAGAGCTGCCTCTCACTCTGGCCGCGTTCTCAGAAGCCCTCCATCGCATGCCCACCAATAAATCTCCGGGCATGGACAGGCTGACCGTGGAGTTCTACCGCATGTTCTGGGATGTCCTCATGTAGAACTGATCAATGAAATTGTTTTTAATTGTTCACTTTATTAATATAACTTCATAAGCAAAGTTTTATGAATGAAATAACATTCATTCATAAAACTGGTTACCCCAATAACTGGCTAATTGAGTTTCACTTTCAATCCAATTGCTGCCTAAATCGCTGAAACTTGCACTCTTTCAACATTGTAACTTCTGCTCACTGTTTCTGCATTATACTTGTCTATATTGTAACTTCTGTTCACTGTTTGCCATTCCTTACACTTGTCCATATTGTAACTCAAACTCCATTTTAACTTGTCCCAAACTCCATTTTAAAATGCTCACTTCATTTTGTAAAAGCTTGCTGCAACCTTCATTTTTGCAAAATCCTGCTGTAATCTTATTAGTGTAGTTTAGATGTGTGAATGAGGGATGTATGGATGATGGAATCAACTTCCAGTCCCAGCCTGTCCTGATGAAATAAAGTGTACATACCCAATGGCTGAAGATGCAGACAATAGCCCTGACAAAGTAAGAGGAGTCCACTCTCAAAAGAAAAGAACAAAAGTACAATTGAAGGAACATCAAAGCCAGGTCCTTGGCTGAAAGTCATGCCTGCAATTGACAGGTGATCAATCACACCGGACCCAGAGGCAGCGTGACACAGCAAGACCTATAGACTCTGGATTCAAACTGAACCCTACAAAAAGGATGGATGAGATGGAAGACTTTGGAGGGTAACATTCCGCTGCCAACATGGAAGGGCATCAGTGCATGCCCCACAGAGACCCAGCCCTTCCTTGTGCCTGGCTTTCCTGGCTGGTTAACTGCCACAAGCTACGAACCCAAGCCATGAACTCAAGCTACATTCAGGACTGGTAACTATCTAGCAGCTGCAGAACATTTGGGGGGTGTGTGTGTGTGTGTCTATACATAGGTATTAGATATTAGTTATTGGTCATAAATCAAATTGTGTTATAATAAACATGACGTCTTGTCTTGTCCCCTGAAACGATCCTGTGTAGTTTTGTCTGTGTAACATTAATGGTGGAGAATGCAGTGGGGGGAGCAAGCACAGAATCCACGATTATTCTAAAAAGTGGTGTGCACCCCGCCAGCTTTAGTAAGCCTGGCACTATAGGAAAAACTTTCAATTAATTAACCAGAAACTCTGAGGGAAATAGGAGTTTTGGATTGAATCTTAGTTGAATAGTAAAATTGCTGTGCATTGAGAATTGTTATGATTAAAAGGTATTCACACCCTCGGTCATAGCAGGGCTGAGAAAAAGGGGAGAGGTTTAGCATCCTTCTCTCCACCCTGGACTGCTGGGGGGAAATAACTGGAGGTGGGTATACCCCCCAGTCGTAGTATGGTTGGGCAATAGGAGGAGGACTTAGAGATCCTCGCTCCAAACTGAAAAATCCTAGGTACATACACTCTCAGCTGTAGCAAAACTGAGCTTAAGAGGAGAACTTAGTGTTTCTCTCTCTGATCCTTGGAAGGATTTTTATATTTAGTGAATGAACCCTCGGTGGTATTAGGCCGAGTGATACAGAGGGAGGCTTAGCGTCTCTCCCTCTGGCCCAGAGAGGGTTAAGTTGTAAATTGCTCTTTCAGGAGTTAAAAAGGGAAAATTGCTCTTTCAGGAATGAGGAGGTTATAGTGTTGGTTTTTGGTTTTGCATTGTGGTTAGTTGTTGCTCACAATTGTTGGGGAAAATGTTTAAGAAAACACAATCTAAAGATATCCTTAAAGAAAAACAGAAAATATTGCCTTTTGTACAAGAACCCATACCTTTTTGAACTAATATTGCAAAAATTCGGACACAGCCCTTGGTCTGGTCAAGTGTTAGCTGATGTCCATACAATTTCAGACCTAGAAGACAAATTGGCTAGGTACTTATTCATATATAAACCCTCAACTCCAATGAAAAAGGAAGCAGCCGCAGTTTGGCTTCTATGGAAAACCTGAAATGAGGTATTCCTTCAATTGGCTGAATGTAAAAATGAAAACAAGAAACTGCACCAAGATTTACAAGTCTCTGCTGCAGAAGCAGAGAAATGGAAATGTATGTCCATTAGTACCCAAACCCAGTTAGATGCCCTTAAGGGTGGGTACAGAGAGTTAAAACAGCACTCTCAGATCTTACAGGAGCACACAAAAGAAAAGGAGAAAATTGAAAAAGAAAATCAGGAATCACAGGGAATGGTCAAAAAGTTAACTTTAGAACAGGGGAGAGCCCCTGCTGACCATACCCACTGTAAATCACTCATTAAACAACTGGAACAAAAATTGGGATTTGAAATATTGAAATATTTGAAAAATTGCAGCCGTAACTTCAGGAGAAGGGACATTCGAGACCCCAGAAGGGGCAGACTTTTGGGACCCCTCTGGAGATTGGGAAGGGGATATTTGGGTAGATTCCTCCTCCCAGGGCCAAAATGCCATTGCAACAGTAACAAAGAAAACCACCACAACCATGAGAGAGGGTGGTGAAAGTGAAACAGTACACCACCAGCTATTACCAGCAGGACAGTGGGGTGGGAGGAGGTATTGTTTCATATTCTCTGTGTATATATAAAGTCTGCTGCAGTTTCCACGGTATGCATCTGATGAAGTGAGCTGTAGCTCACGAAAGCTCATGCTCAAATAAATTGGTTAGTCTCTAAGGTGCCACAAGTACTCCTTTTCTTTTTGCGAGTACACCATGCCTGTTTCTGCCTCAGATCTCCAGGCCATGGCAAAGTGGCTGGGGATTTTAAAACAGGAAGATTTTTCTAGATGGAGTGTTAATGCCCTTTTACTGGGAGAAAGGGAGGATTTAAACTCACAAGAAACGCACCGCTTAATGAGCATTTGTGCAGCCCCAAGTACTGGACACACTGTGGCAGAGACCGAGCAGGGTCTGCCATGGTGGGAGCACTGTGCTAATTTGTTTCTAAGCTTCTATCTTTCAGCCTCTGAACCAGAACATCAGGAAGAGTTATCAAACCAGCTGAAGAGTTATAAAACACCTGGTTATAGTGTCATGACAAAGTCTGTGTTTGTGTTACATGTTCTGTGTTGCATGTTCTGTGTCTGTCTTTGGTGGGGGTCCTGTGCTAGCAGGGAGTCCAGAGAGAGAGGGGATACTATACTAGGTAAAGGGTAAATGCCTTTTCCTCTCTCTACTTCCCCCATATCCAGCCAAATTATCAATCACTTATACCTCTGTCCAAAAGACTTTGATCCCCAATGCATCAGGTTTATTTTTTGTTAGGTTCTCTAATAATCATTTTGTTGTTGATTTTTGTTATTGATACATTTGTATTGTTTAGTTACATTTGCTTGTATTGTTAATTCCATACTTTCCTCTATGCACTCTGGTTCTACTTCCCCAAGCCCTGAAGGGTAGTTCATGGGCCCCCATAATCTGTAAGACCTTGGCCCGTGATTGTAGGGCCCCATCTTTCAGGTCATAGAATCATAGAATCATAGAATATCAGGGTTGGAAGGGACCCCAGAAGGTCATCTAGTCCAACCCCCTGCTTGAAGCAGGACCAATTCCCAGTTAAATCATCCCAGCCAGGGCTTTGTCAAGCCTGACCTTAAAAACCTCTAAGGAAGGAGATTCTACCACCTCCCTAGGTAACGCATTCCAGTGTTTCACCACCCTCTTAGTGAAAAAGTTTTTCCTAATATCCAATCTAAACCTCCCCCACTGCAACTTGAGACCATTACTCCTCGTTCTGTCATCTGCTACCATTGAGAACAGTCTAGAGCCATCCTCTTTGGAACCCCCTTTCAGGTAGTTGAAAGCAGCTATCAAATCCCCCCTCATTCTTCTCTTCTGCAGGCTAAACAATCCCAGCTCCCTCAGCCTCTCCTCATAAGTCATGTGTTCTAGACCCCTAATCATTTTTGTTGCCCTTCGCTGGACTCTTTCCAATTTCTCCACATCCTTCTTGTAGTGTGGGGCCCAAAACTGGACACAGTACTCCAGATGAGGCCTCACCAATGTCGAATAGAGGGGAACGATCACGTCCCTCTCCCCAGAGACCTCTTGAGAACAACTGTTAGGAATAGGGGATTCTGCAACATTTTAGCAACTGAATGTTAGTTTAAGTCCAAATCAGCTTAACCTTGCATGACAACTGTGGTACTCCTACAAAATCCCGACGGTCAGCGTGGGTGACCAAGACTGGCTAGAGCTGCCTCTCACTCTGGCAGAGTTCTCGGAAGCCCTCCGCCGCATGCCCACCAACAAATCTCCGGGCATGGACGGGCTGACCGTGGAGTTCTACCATGTGTTCTGGGACATCCTTGGCCCAGACCTAGTCACCATCTGGGCCGAGTCTTTGCAGAGCGGGGTCCTCCCTCTGTTTAAGAGCCTTTGTTGTGGGACCTTGTCAAAAGTTTCCTGAGAATCCAAGTACACTATGTCCACTGAATCACCCTTTTGTACATGCTTGTTAACGCCCTCAAAGAATTCTAATAGACTGGTGAGGCATAACTTCCCATTTCAAAAGCCATGTTAACTCTTCCCCAACATATCATGTTCATCTATGGGTCTGATAATTCTGTTATTTACTATAATTTTAACCAATTTACCTGGTACTGAAGTTAGGCTTACCAACCTGTAATTGCCAGTATTGCCTCTGGCGCCTTTTATAAAAATCATTGTTACATTAGCTATGCTCCAGTTATCTGGTAGAGAGGCTGATTTAAGCAATAGGTTGCATACTAAGGTTATTAATTCTGAAATTTTATATTTGAGTTCCTTCAGAACTATCGGGTGAATACCATCTGGTCTTGGTGACTGATTACTGTTTATCAATTTGTTCCTAAACCTCCTCTATTGACACTCCAAGCTGGGATAGTTCCTCGTATTTGTCACCTAAAATGAATGGCTTGTGTGTGGGAATCTCCCTCACATCCTCCACAGTGAAGACTGATGCAAAGAATTCATTTAATAGAATCATAGAATATCAGGGTTGGAAGGGACCCCTGAAGGTCATCTAGTCCAACCCCCTGCTCGAAGCAGGACCAATTCCCAGTTAAATCATCCCAGCCAGGGCTTTGTCAAGCCTGACCTTAAAAACCTCTAAGGAAGGAGATTCTACCACCTCCCTAGGTAACGCATTCCAGTGTTTCACCACCCTCTTAGTGAAGAAGTTTTTCCTAATATCCAATCTAAACCTCCCCCACTGCAACTTGAGACCATTACTCCTCGTTCTGTCATCTGCTACCATTGAGAACAGTCTAGAGCCATCCTCTTTGGAACCCCCTTTCAGGTAGTTGAAAGCAGCTACCAAATCCCCCCTCATTCTTCTCTTCTGCAGGCTAAACAATCCCAGCTCCCTCAGCCTCTCCTCATAAGTCATGTGTTCTAGACCCCTAATCATTTTTGTTGCCCTTCGCTGGACTCTCTCCAATTTATCCACATCCTTCTTGTAGTGTGGGGCCCAAAACTGGACACAGTACTCCAGATGAGGCCTCACCAATGTCGAATAGAGGGGAACGATCACGTCCCTCGATCTGCTCGCTATGCCCCTACTTATACATCCCAAAATGCCATTGGCCTTCTTGGCAACAAGGGCACACTGCTGACTCATATCCAGCTTCTCGTCCACTGTCACCCCTAGGTCCTTTTCCGCAGAACTGCTGCCTAGCCATTCGGTCCCTAGTCTGTAGCGGTGCATTGGATTCTTCCATCCTAAGTGCAGGACCCTGCACTTATCCTTATTGAACCTCATCAGATTTCTTTTGGCCCAATCCTCCAATTTGTCTAGGTCCTTCTGTATCCTATCCCTCCCCTCCAGCGTATCTACCACTCCTCCCAGTTTAGTATCATCCGCAAATTTGCTGAGAGTGCAATCCACACCATCCTCCAGATCATTAATGAAGATATTGAACAAAACCGGCCCCAGGACCGACCCTTGGGGCACTCCACTTGATACCGGCTGCCAACTAGACATGGAGCCATTGATCACTACCCGTTGAGCCCGACAATCTAGCCAGCTTTCTACCCACCTTATAGTGCATTCATCCAGCCCATACTTCCTTAACTTGCTGACAAGAATACTGTGGGAGACCGTGTCAAAAGCTTTGCTAAAGTCAAGAAACAATACATCCACTGCTTTCCCTTCATCCGCAGAACCAGTAATCTCATCATAAAAGGCGATTAGATTAGTCAGGCATGACCTTCCCTTGGTGAATCCATGCTGGCTGTTCCTGATCACTTTCCTCTCATGCAAGTGCATCAGGATTGATTCTTTGAGGACCTGCTCCATGATTTTTCCAGGGATTGAGGTGAGGCTGACTGGCCTGTAGTTCCCAGGATCCTCCTTCTTCCCTTTTTTAAAGACTGGCACTACATTAGCCTTTTTCCAGTCATCCGGGACTTCCCCGGTTCGCCACGAGTTTTCAAAGATAATGGCCAATGGCTCTGCAATCACAGCCGCCAATTCCTTCAGCACTCTCGGATGCAACTCGTCCGGCCCCATGGACTTGTGCACGTCCAGCTTTTCTAAATAGTCCCTAACCACCTCTATCTCTACAGAGGGCTGGCCATCTCTTCCCCATTTTGTGATGCCCAGCGCAGCAGTCTGGGAGCTGACCTTGTTAGTGAAAACAGAGGCAAAAAAAGCATTGAGTACATTAGCTTTTTCCACATCCTCTGTCACTAGGTTGCCTCCCTCATTCAGTAAGGGGCCCACACTTTCCTTGGCTTTCTTCTTGTTGCCAACATACCTGAAGAAACCCTTCTTGTTACTCTTGACATCTCTCGCTAGCTGCAGCTCCAGGTGCGATTTGGCCCTCCTGATTTCATTCCTACATGCCCGAGCAATATTTTTATACTCTTCCCTGGTCATATGTCCAACCTTCCACTTCTTGTAAGCTTCTTTTTTATGTTTAAGATCCGCTAGGATTTCACCATTAAGCCAAGCTGGTCGCCTGCCATATTTACTATTCTTTCGACTCATTGGGATGGTTTGTCCCTGTAACCTCAACAGGGATTCCTTGAAATACAGCCAGCTCTCCTGGACTCCTTTCCCCTTCAAGTTAGTCCCCCAGGGGATCCTGGCCATCCCTTCCCTGAGGGAGTCGAAGTCTGCTTTCCTGAAGTCCAGGGTCCGTATCCTGCTGCTTACCTTTCTTCCCTGCGTCAGGATTCTGAACTCAACCAACTCATGGTCACTGCCTCCCAGATTCCCATCCACTTTTGCTTCCCCCACTAATTCTACCCGGTTTGTGAGCAGCAGGTCAAGAAAAGCGCCCCCCCTAGTTGGCTCCTCTAGCACTTGCGCCAGGAAATTGTCCCCTACGCTTTCCAAAAACTTCCTGGATTGTCTATGCACCGCAGTATTGCTCTCCCAGCAGATATCAGGAAAATTAAAGTCACCCATGAGAATCAGGGCATGCGATCTAGTAGCTTCCTATTTACCTTCCCTGCAACAACCTTGTCTTCCTTGAGTGCTCCTTCAGCACCTTAACTGTGCAATGGCCCCACTGATTGTTTGGCAGACTTCCTGATTCTGATGTGCCTAAAAAATTTTGCCGTTAGGTTTTGAGTCTTTTGCTAGTGGCTCTCCAAGTTCTTTTTTGGCCTGCCTAATTATACTTTTACACTTGACTTGCCAGAGGTTTTGTTCCTTTCTATTTTCTTCAGTAGGATTTGACTTCCAATATTTAAATGATGCCTTTTTGCCTGTGTCAGGAGGGAGGTTCCCAAGGCTGGGAAAGAGGTCCCAGGCCTCTGCATAAACTCCAGCCCTCCTTCCTGGGAAGGTCAGAGTTAACCCTTGGAACAAACACCACTCAACAACAGAACAACACTTCACTCTAACCCAGGCAAAGCCAGGCGCAGGCCCAGGTCAAGATCTCTAGCAGGGGTTACCCAGACCCCCTTGCCACAGAACAACAAACAGTAATACCCCCACCACTAACCCATGCCGAGCGAGACAAACACAGACTCACTGCTCTACATCAATCCCCTCCCCGCTTTGGGTCAGTCCAACCTGTCCATGTGTTCTGATTATGGCAGGTGGTGTGAGTTCAGAATGGTGAGTCCTGGGGCATGGTCTCAGGCATACCGTCAGCTCCAAGCTCAGGTTTATAACAGTCCCCTTTTGCATGCCACTGGTCCTCCTCCAAGAAGCTCCCTCTGTGCCATTGCGCAGGGCTCCTGCCTCCTACACCCACTTCTTTGTTTTCTCCCAGAGTCTTCCCAGGCTGATCTCCTGTCCCCACCCCTCATCTGCTCATTCGCTCACATCCTCCCAGAAGCCTGAGTTAATTCTGTGCCCTTGTTTTGGAGTGGCACTCCTCCCCAGATAATCAGGTTTATGTAGAGTAGCGGGGGTGGGATGGGGTAAGGAGCTCTCTCTCCCCAGCACCACATCTCTAACCACTTCTCTTACTCAGCTGTTTAGCTATGATGGCATTTTTTGGTGCTCTTACTGTGTTTTGATTTGGGGTATACATATTGCTTGAGCCTATATTAGTGTTTTAAAATAGTTTCCCTGCAGCTTCTAGGCATGTCACTATTGTTATTTATTTTCCATTTATTTTCCATTTAACTAGCTTCCTCATGTTTGTGTAGTTCCCCCTTTTTGAAGTTACATGCCACTGTGGTGTGCTTCTTTGATATCCCCTCCCCCCCCCCCCAGGATATTAAATGTATTTACATTATGGTCACTATTACTGAGCAGCTCAGTTATATTCACCTCTGGGACCAGGTCCTGTGCTCTAAATCAAGAATTGCCACTCCCCTGGTAGGTTCTAGGACTAGCTGCTCCAAGAAGCAGTCATTAATGGTGTCTAGAAATTTTATCTCTGCATCCCATCCTGCGGTGACATGTACTCACTCAATATGAGGATAGTTGAAACCCCCCATTATTATTGGGTTTTCTAGTTTTTAGCTTCTCTAATCACCATGAGCATTTCAATAAACCCAAATCTCTCCTCCCAACACTATCCTCTCATCCACACATTGAGACCCTGCAGTTCTGCCTGTCTAACTGGCCCTATGCACAGAACTGGAAGAATTTCAGTGAATACTACTATAAAGGTGCTAAACTTTAATCTCTTATCTAGCCACTAAATTTGGCCTCCAGGACCTCTCTCCTACCTTTTCCTATGTCATTGCTATCTACATGTACCTCAGCCACCAGCTCCTCCTCAGCACTGCATATAAATCTGTCTAGATGGCTTGTGATAGCCATAACCTTTGTACCTGGCAGACAGGTCACCATGCAGTTCTCCCAGTCATGACAAACCCAACTATCCATATTTATAAATATTGAATCCCACATTACTATTCCTTGTTTCTTCCTAATAACTGGTGGGGAGCTAATATTTTGGGTTTGGGCCCCAACCTCAATGTCAAAAAGATCCTCCTCTCAGCAGACATTGTAGGGGGTTTCTGCTCCTTGTATGCATACACGGATATCATAGAATTGTGGGGGCCTTTTCCATACCCTGTTACTCTGCGTCCTCATCCAAGGAAGGAACAATGAGTTTGTCACCATCACATATGATAAACTACATTATGTCCCTGTCAGTAAACACCACACTGAAATAAAGTCAGATCATAACAAACACATCTCATTTCACTTTGGCAAGGTGATCATCAAACTGCAGTGTGCTCCTGGAGAGATCAGGTGTTTTAAATGCAAAAAGCTGTGGTGACCATAAAAAATTACAAGGACCTACCACCTACAGAAACTGTTACAAAGCCCAGGCTGGATATGCCTTTCATGGATATCATGGCCCCTTTGATGTATGTGGCTGGTGTGGGTGGACTATTCCGCAGGCTCTTTCAAAAAGCTTCTGAGGAGGGGCTAGAGATTATTAAACCCCATGTAAAAACAGCAATTCAAAACAGAGCCAGAGATGTGGTAGGCCATGTCTCCCAATGCCTTCTGGAGAAGCTGAGTAATCCAGCTATACAGAAGGGATCAGGATTGAGATACATTAAAAGGAGGAAGAGAAAGAGAAATACGTCATACCTGTGACATAGGGGGTCCCCAAAACACTTTAAAAGAAGGACTTTGGCATGCAGAACCAGTCATAAGCGAAAGACCAAGGGGAAGACTGAGAGAAAGAGGAGACACTCTCCACCTGGTAAAAGAGATCTATTTTAATCAACATGGCTTTTGTTCACTGCAAGTCTGAAGAGTGCACCAAATCCGAACTAGACTTGTTCCAAATAGCCACTATGAAGACTAGCACAGAGAAAAGCATCTACATTGAGGTGCCGTCTCTCTCAGCCATTATGGAGGCTGTCCCATCAGTCTTTTATAGCAGAGAATGGCACAGATTATATGGATTTAAACAACATGCTGCTGTACCTTTGCTGCAAGATTGTAAAAGAAGATGGACCTGCCATCAACAGGAGGCTGAGGTGGGCCTGGTGAATTAGCCCATGGTGTCTATTCTCAGTCAGTTGGAAGCCACATTGGAAGACCACCTCATAAGCCAAATCAACAGCTGTTACCCTTACTTGGCCTTTATAGAATCAGTGTTCAATTACAGGGATGACACCCTCACCACACAATTTTCCGCTGGCCTGTTTTACAAAGACACTCCCGTCCAGCATGAAGCAACTGAGCGTCAAGGCTTTTTGAGGCAGGCAAACCAGACAACCCAGCAAGGAGGACAGCGCTGTTGAGTCATCTACAGAGTGACCTGTTTTTTCAAGAAAAACATTTGTTGAATGGCGTGAATGTGAAAATTAAACTAACATGCAGTAAAGATGCTTTCTGCTTAATGGGTGAGGCAAACCAAGGCTTTAAACTATGGATTATATCAGCATCCCGTTTAGTGATGAAAGTATTGGTGGCCCTGGGCTTCCATCTGGGGTACATGCTAATGCTAACTACCCCATGGACCATGTGGGAATGAAGGTGTTTATCATCCCTGCAGGCAGCAGGGTCAGTAACCAGGAGAACCTGTTCTTGGGACAGTTACCCAAAATGCTTGTCCTTGGGTTTGTGGATAATGATGCTTTAAGTGAAAATTATAGTAAACCCCCTTTCACTTTAAACATTACAGTATTAATTTTGTGGCCTTGTATGTTGATGGTGAACAGATACCAGCTAAGCCTCTTGTAACAATGCTGGTTCTGGCGGGACTCAACTGAGAATACCAATTCAGGACAAATTGCTTAAAGCAGGACAGTTACAGCCCAAGGCTGGGGTTCCTTTGCACACAAAGGCAAACCAAACCAGCCAAACAAAGAAGACTTTGGTTTTACCCCCCTGGCTAACTACAAGTCACACAAGCAATTCCCTTAGACACTCCAGTTTCCCAGGATCCTCACCAGTGCCACTTGTTATGGGGACAAATGGTTATGAAAACCAATACCCCAGTAAAAGGAAAAAAAGTTTCTCTCAATCCCAAAGGACCAAGCCCCAGACCCAGGTCAATATACAAATCAGATCTTACCCACAAATCACGCTGTTGTCAATCCTTCAGAATCTAAAATCTAAAGGTTTCTTCATAAAAGGAAAAAAGATATAGATGAGAGCTAGAATCAGTTAAATGGAATCAATTACATACAGTAATGGCAAAGTTCTTGGTTCAGGCTTGTTGTTAGGATATAGCTATTCAGGGCTGTCTGCAAAGGCCTATACTTTACGAATTTAGGTGTATTATTATCACTTAGCTAGTTATAGAAGTATAAAAGAAAGAATCAAAATCACAGTCTGCCTGTTTACGGGCCTTCTCTTACAGTGATAGTCTGAGGCCCTGTTCTTAGATCAGATCTTTGGCTAAACAGCAGAGGCAGCCATAAGCTAGGAAGTGTATGGTCACAGCCCCACATTCCAAACTAATCACATTGAAATAAGGCAATCTGGGGCTGTTAGAAAGGTGATCCGATCTGTCACCTCCAGAGAAAAGGAAGAGCCTAGAGGATGTAAAAGGAAGTTTAGTTTGATAGTTTTCTGTTCAGTAAGAATTCACTTATCAATAGACACAGCTGGGAAACCCTTATGTCTTTATAGATGTAGTTGTGAAATCCTCACTTCTGTATTGTTTTGTCATTATAGTTCCCACTTTGCTATTGTTTATTTGCATGGTCTCTGTCTGGTTTTGTGATTGTTTCTGTCTGCTGTATAATTAATTTTGCTGGGTGTAAACTAATTAAGGCGGTGGGATATAATTGGTTAAATAATCATGTAACAATATGTTAGGATTGGTTAGTTAAATTTCAGGAAAATGATTGGTTAAGGTATAGCTAAGCAGAACTCAAGTTTTACTATATAGTCTGCAGTCAATCAGGAAGTGGGTGAGTGGGTGGGGAAAATGGGAACAGGGAATGGCTGGGGAAACTGGAATCATGTTTGGCTAAGGGCAGGAATGGGAACAGGGACACAGGTAGGGCTCTGTGGTGTCAGAGCTGGGAAGGGGGACATTAAGGAAGGAAACTGGAATCATGCTTGCTGGAAGTTCACCCCAATAAACATCGAATTGTCTGCACCTTTGGACTTTGGGTATTGTTGCTCTCTGTTCATGTGAGAAGGACCATGGAAGTAAGTGGGTGAAGGAATAAGCCCCTAACACTTGTAGCAGTGATGGAATAAACTGCAGGTTCAAATCAAGTCTCTGGAGTACATCCACAGCTGGGATGGGTCCTTTGTTCAAAGCTTCAGTGTAGCAAAGTCCCTCCAGAGGTATGAAGCAGGATTGAAGACAAGATGGAGGAGCTGCAGCAGCTTTTTATAGTTTCTTGCCATGTGGTCTCTGCTTTCTTTGTCCCAAGGTCAAGCTGCCCATCGCATGGCATAGAAAAACCTCAGAGTTCTGTCCATAGGCATGTCCCTGCATACCTTGTGGAGTCACAAGGTGTGTCTGTCTTCTCTCAGTGGGTCAATTGTATAGCTGATGGTTCTTAATGGGCCATCAAGCAGGCTAGACAGAGCTGACACCAACTTGTCTGGGGTGTCAACCAGAAGCATAGCACAAGTTTGAACTACAGACAGTATAGAGCCAGTACTTATAACTTTAAATACAAAAAATGATACATGTATACAGATAGCATAATCATAACCAGCAAACCATAACTTTGTCTTAGACACCTTATTTGACCCCCTTTATACAAGATTTGGTGCCACTACAGGACCTTGGTTGCAACAATGATCTATACGATCCCAGATTATGTCAATAACGTCACACCTCTGCAACTAGACTTCAAAGCCCTGCATGAGAGAGTACATCTGGTACATGGCTGGTGAACACATTCAAGATCGTTCGCTGTTAATCAACTGGAAGGAATTTGCACAGAGTTACACCATGTTTGCCTTTGACCTGTCTCCTGTCCAGGAATGCACTGATCACTATTCCCTAATTAAAACTGGGAACCTGAAAGAAGAAATATGTTTTGTGAAGATTTTGATGGTCAGCATCAATATGATTGTGTATGAGGTTTCTGACAACGCCATAGAGATAAATCAGAGGAGGAACGTTCTGTTTGACTACATGTGAACATGAACACCACACAGCTATCACATGTTTTATCAGCAGCCCCTTACATGAAAGAGAATTTCTTAGGCCATGTCTACACTATGAAATTAGGTCGAATTTATAGAAGTCTGTTTTGTAGAAAGCATTTTTATACAATTGATTGTGTGTGTCCCCACACAAATGCTCTAAGTGCATTTTGTCAGTGGAGTGCTTCCACAGTACCGAGGCAACCGTTGACTTCCGGAGCGTTGCACTGTGGGTAGCTATCCCACAGTTCCCACAGTCTCCACCATCCATTTGAATTCTGTGTAGAAATCCCAATGCCTGATGGGGCAAAAACATTGTTGCGGGTGGTTCTGGGTACATATAATCAGGCCCCCCCTTCCCTCCCTCCCTCGGTGAAAGCAACGGCAGACAATCGTTTCGCGCCTTTTTTCCTGGGTTACCCATGCAGACGCCATACTATGGCAAGCATGGAGCCCGCTCAGCTCACTGTCACACTACATCTCCTGGGTGCTGGCAGACGTGGTACTGCATTGCTACACAGCAGCCGCTCATTGCCTTTTGGCAGCAGACAGTGCAGTATGACTGGTAGCCACTGTTGCCGTACTCCAGGGTGCTCTTTTAGCCGACCTCGGTGAGGTGGGTCGGGGCGCCTGGGCAAACATGGGAGTGACTCAGCCAGGTCATTTTCTTTTTAAGTTTTGTCTCATTGCAGTTCAGTCCTGCCTGCAGTCCTACTTCACCGTCTTCTAATGAGCAGCCAGGAGACGACTATGGCCAGCAGTCATAGTGCACCATCTTCTGTCAAGCACCCAGGAGATGACGATGGCCAGCAGTCATACTGCACCGTCTGCTGCCAGCAAGATGTATAAAGATAGATGAAGTGGATCAAAACAAGAAATAGATCAGATTTGTTTTGTATTCATTTTCTCCTCCCTCCCTCCGTGAAATCAATGGCCTGCTAAACCCAGGGTTTTGAGTTCTATCCTTGAGGGGGCCATTATGTTTCTCCTCAATGCAAAGCCACCCCCTTTGTTGATTTTAATTTGCTGTAAGCCAACCCTGTAAGACATGTTGTCAGTTGCCCCTCCCTCCATCAGAGCAATGGCAGACAATCGTTTTGCGCCTTTTTTCAGCACAGACGCCATAGCACTGGGAACATGGAGCCCGCTCAGATCACCGCAGCAATTATGAGCACTATAAACACCGCACGCGTTATCCAGCAGGATATGCAGAACCATAACTGCAAGAAAAGTGAAACCAGGCAAGGAGGAGGCAGTGCAGTGATGAGAGTGATGAGGACATGGACATAGACTTCTCTCAAAGTACTGGCCCCTGCAATGTGCACATCATGGTGTCAATTGGGCAGATTCATGGTGTGGAACGCCGATTCTGGGCCCGGGAAACAAGTACAGAGTGGTGGGACTGCATAGTGTTGCAGGTCTGGGACGATTCCCAGTGGCTGTGAAACTTTCGCACGTGTAAGGGCACTTTCATGGAACTTTGTGACTGGCTTTCCCCTGCCCTGAAGTGCAAGAATACAAAGATGAGAGCATCCCTCACAGTTGAGAAGTGAGTGGCGATAGCCCTGTGGAAGCTTTCAATGTCAGTCGGGAATCAATTTGGAGTGAGCAAATCTACTGTGGAGGCTGCTGTGATGCAAGTAGCCAACGCTATCACTGAGCTGCTGATATCAAGGGTAGTGACTTTTGGAAAATGTGCAGGTCATAGTGGATGGCTTTGCTGCAATGGGATTCCCTCAAGATTTTTATCAAGTCTTCCCCAGGAAAGGGGTCTAGGGTTTGGGGGGGATATTTTGGGGGAAGATGTCTCCAAGTGGTCTCTTTCCCTGTTCTTTGTTTAAATTGCTTGGTGGTGGCAGCATACTGTTCAAGGCCAAGGCAAAGTTTGTACCTTGGGGAAGTTTTTAACCTAAGTTGGTAAGAATAAGCTTAGGGGGGTCTAGCATGCAGGCCCCCACATCTGTACCCTAGAGTTCAGAGTGGGGAAGGAACCTTGACAGAGCCCTTGGTTTGGTGGTCAACAGACACTGCATGCAACCAAGCGGGTGAACACTGCTTTGCCTTGTGCCCGGTGGATCATGATTGAGGAGAGTTTTTTTGACTCATATGGATACTCCCCAATCAGTGTGTTCTTTTCTCGAAGCATTATAAAATTTTTAAATAAAATGCCACTACGTGTTTCACTCTAGATAATTATGAGACCCCCTTGCTTGTAGCTACTTGTAGCTATCACTGCATGTTTTTCTTACATCACTATAGCAGGGTTTATCTTTTGGCCAGATTTTAAATTTGTATTCTAATAGCTGAAAACATGTTTCAAGAAGCCCAAACATGTGTATCTTGCAAAGACTTTCATAACCATGTTTCTCCATAAAGCACCCTGAGGTAGGGGGTTTAAAGACAGTTGATGGCTGGTGGGGATTTGTTTGTTTTGTTCATTTGATTTTTGCAATGGCCATTTCAAAGAAAGTGCACATAGATATTAAAATTTTTTGAAAGCAAATGTATTGAAAGCAAAACATTGCCATTTTAAAAATTACTTCTTTAAAGCATGAAAAACATTATCCACTGAGCCATTCAGGCCTTTTAGAGAACTTTTGCTTTTTAGGAGCCAAAAAAGGGGATGGTAGTGTTGTAGTGTTCCCTGGTGTTGGGGTCGAGGCCTTCTGGTGTTTCAAAAGATCTCTTTCGGCCGCTTTGCCCAGGACAGATGATGGTACATTCAGCTTCACCAAGTCATTCATAAACACATCCCAACCTTTAGGTGTGTGTCTGCTAGGAACTGAGTGTGTCTGGGAGACAATCCTGACTAAATCGAGCATGTTAGGACTGCTAACCACCAAGCCTTTGTACACAAAGCCCCTTTATTGTTCTGTGAAGAGATGTTTTTATCCTGGCCCTGCTTATTTAGCTATACTAATGCATTTTTCTTGTGATGCCTATTCACATTATCCAACACCTCCTGAGCAACAGAATCAGAGTTCTTTGGTGTTTCTGGGAGTTTGGAAGACATGCTCTGTTCCTGTTCTGGTAGAAATATACTTATTTTTCTTTTATCCACATCACTCTTCCTCATGTTCATTAGGTAGCTTTGAAGCATGGCTACATAAAGATTAGTCTTTTCATATTTAGCTAAGTCAGTCCTTTGAAGAATTGACTTCATTTCAGCATCCAGTAAGCGAGTAGCAGTTGTTCTGATATTTTCCTCTGCTGGACGGGGGGACACTGAATCGCTCCAAGTGGTGGTTAGGCACCAGGTGCATTTTTTCTGCATACTCCATTATTGGTTAGTCAAAAGCCCTGTTATCAGAGGGATAGTAAAACTTAACAGAGGTCCGATAAACCTCCTGGACTGTTTCACCAGATGCATCTCTCTTTTAAGTTTTTTTAAATGCGCGTCTTTTTTTCAGCACATGAACTTGATTCTGTTTCAAAGGTGCATTTTCTTTTAAGGTATTGAGCACTATTTCTGAGATGGCCATTACTAAATCATCAGATGCTGAACACAGTAGAGCCTTCCTTTGTTGCAGAGGATGATTTGTTAGGTAATTTTAAAAGGACCAGGTTTCTCTTCATACAGACATGTTTTTGGTTGGCAGCCCCTGCTGTTAAAAAGAACCTGCCGATAATTCATCTCTTTTTATATCCAGCTGTTGTTTTTCTCAAAGTATAAACCGCTGGCCAGTTTGGAGGAACAAGCCTGTTTCTTAATCTATAAGTTTCTGGGATAGAAGCATTTAAATCCACCACCAGGTAGCCATAAGGTCTTTTGGTAGCATCCTCAAAAGCTTCTAGAAAGAATTGCACCTTGCTGGGGCACATTTGCCAATCAAGCATAGCGATTTGTAATTTATCCCTGGGGTTTGAACAGAACCATGTACTTTGTGTACAGGTTAATCGTGTGACTCTTTTTTCCCTGTCAAAATTCGTTCTGAACAATATACATAATGCACAGGTTCCTGTGATGCACATACTTGGTAAAAAGAAAAGGAGTACTTGTGGCACCTTAGAGACTAACAAATTTATTTGAGCATAAGCTTTCGTGAGCTACAGCTCACATCACTGGATGCATGCCTCCGATGAAGTGAGCTGTAGCCCACAAAAGCTTATGCTCAAATAAATTTGTTAGTCTCTAAGGTGCCACAGGTACTCCTTTTCTTTTTGCAGATAGACTAACATGGTTGCTACTCTGATACTTGGTAAAGGCTTTCTCAATTTCATCACTTTCACAAGCAGGGTTGATCAAATCGTCTACAATAATCCCATTTACTTTATTGGTAGGAAACAACTGGTCATTGTTAAAAGCATCAGTCCACAATGTTGATCAAAGGATATTTACAAAGCAGTTCTTTATACAGAAGATTGCCAGCAACTGTTATACCCCACAATATTCTCAGGCATAACAGACACAGGCACCAGCTTCTAATTTTTCCTGGGGGTGCTCAACCCCTGCTCAGCCCCAGGCCCCACCCCCACTCCACCCCTTCCCCTAAGCCCCCACCCCCACCCCTCCTCTTCCCACCCCTGCTCCACCCACACCCTGTCTCTTCCCCACCTCTTTCTGCCCCCTCCCCTGAGCACATCTCATCACCGTTCCTCCCTCCCAGTGTCTCCTGCACGACGCGGAACAGCTGTTCCACAGCATTCAGGAGGAGCTGGGAGGGAGGGGGAGGAGTTGATCAGCGGGGGCTGCTGGTGGGTGCTAAGCACCTGCTAATTTTTCTCAGTGGGTGCTCCAGCCCTGTTGTCAACATTTGCTGAGCGTTATCCAACACATTTTTTATAAAGTAACTTTTCCAACAGTTGCTTGACCCTGCAAGAATTACAGAAAAAGGGTGTTTCTATGCATATCTATTTTCAAAAGTCTAGAGCAGGGTTTTAAACCCTTCTCTGAGGAGGACCCTCTTGTTGTAAAAGACTTTCTGTGTTTTCTTAAGGGTTCTTGTCTCTATTTTCCACTGATTTTTGTTCCTTACCATAGAGGGCTGCTGCACTTCTGTCTTTTTGGGGGTGTTCTCCCCTGGTTCTATGCTATAGTTCAGGACTCTTCCTCCAAAGGCCCCGCCCCGGCAAAGCTGGAAGTCAGAGCAGGGGCGGGGAGAACTCCTCCCCCCTGCTCGGGATGGGAGTAGGCTGAAAGCAGCCCCCTTCCCATGTCCCCACCCCCAAATCTCCCGGCCCCGCCCCCTGCCCACAGAGCCTGTGTAGCTCTGTCCCTGACCTGGCTCCGGCTGGGGGGAGGCCTCAGAGTTGCAGATTGGCCATGATAAGAGCCGTGCGGGCAGCTGGAGGGTCCATGCCGTGACTCCCCACAGCAGCCTGCATGGCTCTTACCATGGCTGGGCTGTGGTCTGAGGCCCCTCCCCTGGCTGGGTTGGAGAGAGCCGCACGGGAAGCTGTGGGAGCTGGCACAGAGTCACAGACCTTCCACCAGGCCCGGGCAAAGGGGGAAGCCCAGGGGGTGGGGACATGGGCTGGGGGCAGCGCTCAGCCCCCTCACACCTTGGGCAGGTGGAGGGTCCACATGGCTCCCAGAACTGCCCAAGCTACCTGCTAGGCTCCACACTGGTCTGGACCGGGGGGTGTGGCCTTGGGGGGAAGAGGAGGGGAAGGGGGTGGTGTCGGCCCTGTCGAAAAGTGAACGGGCCAGGCCTCTGACCCTCCTGTTCTGGCACCACTGCCAGGATTAGATGTTTCAAACTGTCCAAGTTGATCATTTTACAGTTTTCTGTGTTGAGACCTTCATGCAGGCCTTCCGTCCTGACAGCTTGTACCTATATGTTTTTGGACCTGCTGACACAAACTCTGTGAAGTGTTGACCTTTCGGGATCTCCCTTGTGAAGTTCCCTAAATAATCACCCAGATCCAGAAGGGGTTTCCAATCTCCCTCCCTTTTCACAAATATCACTGAGTCCATGTCATGGTACAGGCACTGCTCTTGTGACCTGTCTAGCAGGCTGTCTAGTTCTAAGTGGGTGTAAGTGGTGGTTGTGACATACCAGGGTACAGTCCAGATCAGTGGGGGACTGTGTGATCTCTGCCTGCAACGCTATACTTTGCTGAAGCAGTTCCCAGCTGGGCCACTCACAAACAGCTGTCCAGCATGCAAGCCACACCCTGAGTGTCTGTGACTGCAGCCAGCCACACTTGGGTTACATGCTGGCTCTCACCAGCCTTGGTTATACTGCAGGGTGACCCCAACACACCCCCAGTCTCAGATTTCCCCCACAAATGTATGCCCTTTGTTGTTCTCCTGGAAAGTTCAAGTATATTAAGTCCATTATTCCTGAAAGGGCACAATATGCTAGTTATTCAGACACTTCAATTTAAACACACTGGATTCAATAAAACAGTAAAACAAGTTTATTAAATACAAATGAGAGAGATTGTAAGTGAGTACAAGTCATGAGGCATAAAAGTCAGAAATGGTTACAAGAAAAATAAATATGACATTTACTAATGCCTAACTTAACCAACTCCATCAGATTCAAGCAACATTTCTCTCCACATGCTTTCAGAAGTCCTACTGACCAAACCCTGTGGGTCAGGACCCTTCCCTCTGAGTCTAATGCCTCCTTCCTTTGTGTCTTTGGGTTCAGTGAATGAGATAAGCTGACAGAGAGAGAAGGGTGCTTTGGGGAGGGAGTTGCCCCTTCTTTTTATAGTTTCAGTCCCCCTCTTAAAAAACATTTCCTGCTGGACACTAGGAGACAAAAAGTCCATGCTGAAGGATGTTTCCTGCTGTTTTTTTCACCTGTTTCAAGTTCCTTTGTCTTCCCTTCCTGCTTGAAGACTCTGTTTACTGCTTAAAGGCAAATTAAGCAGAGCACCTATTCCTTTGTTTAGGGCAGACCTGTTTTGCCAACTTCTGTTTGGGCAGAGCAGTGGGGTTTTAATACCATACAGGGGAGTCCTATAACTTCATATACAATGTTGCCACACATATTTTACCAGCAATTTATGAGATTTTAGATGTTACCTTACAAGGTATACCTTGTACAAAGATTATTACAATAATATGTAGGGTGTGAATGCAGGGGTGTATTCTGTCACAATGGTGAAACAAGCTATGACGATGTTTGTATTGCCAGAGACCATGTAGTATTCTTTTGCAAGCTTCCAAGACACGCAAGCTGTTTCATTGTCGATAAACTTGCAGGATGAAACCTCATAATTGGAAGAAAATAAGTACTGAAAAAGTTTGTCAGGGTCTCTCACAGTGCTGGTATTGAGTAGGTTTGTTCTTTGGCTGAATTTACCCCACAGAGAATATTAAAACAGTTTAGCAATTTGGCTCTTTGTGGGGTTCAGCATGATCTTGTGTTACTGTAAATCCATTCCTTCTTTCTTGTAGAAATCATTATTTTGTTTTTCTTTATCTGTGCACCAGTGGGGATTCCCTGAAGCCTCTTGTTTCTGACAGAGGTGAAATTTTATATACTCGGAAAATAGTTTGTCTGATTTTTCTTCAAAATGCCAGATTTCATACATTTTCAACACCACATACTCCTTCACTGTGGCCACGTTCAATTCCACTGTGTACCATGTTCCCAGGATGGTCCTTTCCTATTCAGTATGGGTGCATGGCAGCTGCTGCTTGGTTTCTACACAGGTCTGGCATAGTGGGAACATAAGTTTGCCACCCACTCAGACAGGTAGCAGCAGGAAAAAGAGATCTCGTAAGGGGTAAACTTTAACTTTTGCAATTCCAAAATAATTTGTGAGGGGTCCAAATTTGTCATGAATGATGTCAGTGTGTCCAATGAGGTTGGGGTTAAGTATGTAATACAGGCAAAGAGTGTTAGTCCTGCCCCCCAAAAGTGCCTCCCTCGGCACCAGAGGTTGAGGCAGTTGGGCTTTTATTGAGAAATCCACAAGCTCTGTTTCTATCATCACCACACACTCGTTCTCCTAGAGGGTCCTGACCACATATACTCGTCTTTTCAGATAATCAGTCCTGAGCTGTGTCTTGTAATAAAGAAACTCAAAGGTTGTCCCCATCATAGAGTTCTGCATTTTTTCACAATAACAGGTGACACGGTTGTGGAAAAAAACACCCATTAAATTCAAAGGCCGTATGTTTCCCATCAATGATGTCATAACGGTCTAGAAAGAAGGGTCCTACCTGTAATTCCCCACCCTGTAACACATGCCATATTTGTAAATTTTCTTTGTGAGCAGTATACAATAGCCACTGAATAGCCAGGGTTGAATATCTCTTTTTCTGTCTTTGACACTTGTCTGGAGGGAGAAGTGCTATGGCGTTAGCTGTAAAAACATAAACATAAACATAGCCATGCAGACAGACACCCATTGTTATGTGCTGGAAAGGATCTATAGACAATTTTGCCTTTACAAATTTATCAGGACCTTTCTCTACAATACCTCCCATCTCTATCATTTTCATGATCTCTGTCCAGGATACTGGCCCATGTCAAATTTTGACATCCTGCTGACAATAATACATAAGCTCTTGCTGGAAGTCAAATATCTTATATTGGTTGTCCCGATACCAATAGATTGTCGGGCTCAACGGGTAGTGATCAATGGCTCCATGTCTAGTTGGCAGCCGGTGTCAAGTGGAGTGCCCCAGGGGTCGGTCCTGGGGCTGGTTTTGTTCAATATCTTCATAAATGATCTGGAGGATCGTGTGGATTGCACTCTCAGCAAATTTGCGGATGATACTAAACTAGGAGGAGTGGTAGATACGCTGGAGGGCTGGGATAGGATACAGAGGGACCTAGACAAATTAGAGGATTGGGCCAAAAGAAATCTGATGAGGTTCAACAAGGACAAGTGCAGGGTCCTGCACTTAGGACGGAAGAACCCAATGCACAGCTACAGACTAGGGACCGAATGGCTAGGCAGCAGTTCTGCGGAAAAGGACCTAGGGGTGACAGTGGACGAGAAGCTGGATATGAGTCAGCAGTGTGCCCTTGTTGCCAAGAAGGCCAATGGCATTTTAGGATGTATAAGTAGGGGTATAGCGAGCAGATCGAGGGACGTGATCGTCCCCCTCTATTTGACATTGGTGAGGCCTCATCTGGAGTACTGTGTCCAGTTTTGGGCCCCACACTACAAGAAGGATGTGGAGAAACTGGAGAGAGTCCAGCGAAGGGCAACAAAAATGATTAGGGGTCTGGAACACATGACTTATGAGGAGAGGCTGAGGGAACTGGGATTGTTTAGTCTGCGGAAGAGAAGAATGAGGGGGGATTTGATAGCTGCTTTCAACTACCTGAGAGGTGGTTCCAGAGAGGATGGTTCTAGACTATTCTCAGTGGTGGAAGAGGACAGGACAAGGAGTAATGGTCTCAAGTTGCAGGGGGGGAGGTTTAGGTTGGATATTAGGAAAAACTTTTTCACTAGGAGGGTGGCGAAACACTGGAATGCGTTGCCTAGGGAGGTGGTGGAATCTCCTTGCTTAGAAGTTTTTAAGGTCAGGCTTGACAAAGCCCTGGCTGGGATGATTTAATTGGGGATGGGTCCTGCTTTTGAGCAGGGGGTTGGACTAGATGACCTACTGAGGTCCCTTCCAACCCTGATATTCTATGATTCTATGATACCCTCTGGAAATATTGTTTTCTCCCCAGGCGTCATGCTGTCAATGCCATAGTGCTCCACCCCTGCCAGAGGCCCCACATAATTTTGTTTTTTTAAGTGTTAACAAAGTGTGGGAAATAACCTTGGCAACCTTCAAACTCCATCTCCTCTGGGAGCTTGCTAAGCTTCACAGACAAGAAGTTTAAAGAGTCTATAAAACAAGTGCCCAGGGCCTTAACTTTCACATACATCAGTTTAGTAGCCTAAGTTATCAGTTCTATGCACATCTTTTCCTTCAGTAACTCTCTGACAACAAAGTACACGTCATTAGCTTTGGAATTGTGTGCTATGTATGTGTAGTCCTAGAACTTTTTGCCAATAAAGGTCTTAACAAAGGTAGAAAGACACTCTTCGCCCTTAAATTCCCAGGATTTTTCTGACTTTAGGGACATAGCAAGAATGCAATTGGGCACATGGAACCCTGTCTCCTGCGTGCATTCAAAATAATAAAAAATATACTTTTCTGATGATTCAGACTTTCTAAGTTTGTCCATAAAATACAGCTGGCTCTGTACATCACCTTGTCTTTTTGATACCATGCCTATGTGTCTGTCTAAACACATTTTGGACCTGAAATACAGTCTACAGCTAGGACATCTCAGCTGTACACCCGTACTGTCAGCTCACATATTTAAGCAGAGGCAACACTGATACCTGCAAGAGTGTTTGTGACTGTACAGCGTTTGGCAAAACTCACAATAATTTTTTGCACCAAACAACATTTCACATGCAGAACCCCATAATAATGCTCTGAAAAGAGTTTTGGGATACACTGGGTCCCCTGTTTTAAAATAAATACTCCCCTTTCTCCACGTAAAGCACCACTTGTATGTTGACTTGTAAATGTTGTTCAAACACTGTTAAGTCACTGAGCATAATCTTTTATTGATTTGACTCCAGTTTCTCATGCAGCTTTCTCGTCCCGTCTAACAATTCTGCATCTGTAGGTTTATCATTGAACATGATGACCAAGAGGCCATCCGTAAAACATAGATTAGTGCTGGTGTAATTCAGGTCTACTAAATACTGTCTCTTCTAATGGACGATTTAACTATTGAGGATAGAATTTAAAACTGTACAGCCACCCCCGCAAATGGTTTTTGCAATTGTTACAAGGAGGCGTAGTGTTCCATCAACATATCTATCTCTATTACTCTGTTGCAGTTGAGTGGCCTAATTTAAGAAATCTTCAATAGACAGGTCATCCCTAGTTCTTCTTGCTGAAAACAAAGGGCTGTTTAAATTTCGTCTCTCGGGATGTAACTGAACAGAATTATCTGGGGCTAGCCTACCATTAACATCATTGAGAAGTGACTGTATCCAGAGGTGGATTATGGTTTTGTGGGGCCCTGTGCCAGAGCAAGTGGGGACCCTCCCCACCCCTTTCACCTGCAGTCCCCCCCATACCTTCCATGCTCCTGCTGGGGAAATGGGGTCTGGGCGTGGGGGCTTGACCCGCTCTGCCTGGCACTCCTTCCAGGGAGTGGGGTCTTGCCCTGCCTGCCCAGTACTCCTGCCAGGGAGTGAGGTAGGTGAGCAGGGAGCACAGGGCGGGCAAAGTGGTGCAAACTCCTGTGTCCTGACCCTGCTCCCTGGCAGAAGTGCCAGGTGGGTGGAGTGGGTCAGGATGCGAGGGTGCCCATTTTGGGGGGCCCCCCAATTGTCTGAGGCCCCTTGGACCAGTGGCTAATCTGCCATGTGTATGGTTTCAACAACCTGCCGGGTTGAACGTATTCGCTCAAGACTGACAAAATAAAATTCCTCACCCTACACTTCACCCCTAAATCTAGGCAATTCCTGTTACCAACTTCTCACATGCTCCATATACACATCTCTTGGGGGGGGGGGGTCTGCATCTGCGTTTTCAGGGTTGTTTGGTGGTTCCTCTACAGAACCATCAGTTGTGTCATCTGCATCAGACACTATTTGACAGAAAACCTCCTATTTGACAGAAAACCTCCCACAAGGCTTATCAGGAGTAGATCGGAACCCCTCTATGGAGTCTGCTGTGGAATTTTCTGAATCAGACTTTATGTGAGAGTTACCACCGCTGCAGAGGAGCCCAGGGTCAGATCTGGCCTCCCTGTTCTCAGACACAACAGTTTGAGAGCCTCCAGTAGGGGGCAGCTCTTTGGCATTTTTTTTCTCTTCATCACCTCTTTAGCCTTGTTTCAAATTTTTACAATGACCCTGGCCCATAACTTTTTGGTAGCACTCTGTTGGTCCCACAAACGCTGACCACTCTTATGTGTACCCTTGAGGATGTCACTTCTACCTGTCCCCCTTTCCACAACTAGACATGCCTTCTCAGAACTGGAGCCACCCTCTGGAAAACTGAAATATTTTTCAAAGTCAGCCACAAGAACTTTTGCATTTTTGATGTAGTTTCTAGTCACCCTTTCTTTTATAACCCCTGAGGATATTCTGGCTATCAGTTTTTCTGAATGAAGTGTCACGTTCTTCCCAGATTCTTTTAGAACACTGAAGAGCTATGCCTAGCATATTGAAGAAAGAGAATAGTTCATATCAATTTTCAGATACTCCATAAAGAGATACACCTGGGTCACATGCGCTTTCAATCCTCATTTTTTTATTCACAATCCCTAAAGCCCATGCTCCAGGTTTGTGACACTGCATGTTTTCTCTCAGTTTCTCGGGGTTTGGTGTGGTGTTGACCACTGAGGAACTGGAGTTGTGTTTCCATTGTTGCTTTTTACCTCCATCTTTTGTTTTGTCCTTCTGTTTGATGCATCTGAGCTTTGGACTGTCCTGGTACTTCATCTGTGCTCTTCTTCTGTTTTGTGTTGGCGTTGTTGTTAACCATCTGTCACGATGGTGCACGACTCACTGCTGGAGCTCCTCCTTCTGGCCATGTCTGGGGATTAGCCCTGCCAGGCTGACACCCCTTTCTCTGATTACACTCCATTAGAGCCCTGTGTGGGGCTATTATTTTTAATCACACTCCTGTCTTGCCCTGCGATACCCACTCCCACCTTCTCCCACATTGTTTTTTGCATTTTTATCCCATTCCCATCCGCAAAAACCTTAGCTCCCACAAATCCTCCAAGAGAGACAGGTTTCCCCGTGCTACTTAAGCGATCTAACAACAACAACAAAATGGTCAGTTAATATATATATATATATATAAACAGAATTCAGACACAATTTTTACCACTAAAAGAATAAAATAAATATTGCTTAAACCATGTACAAATACATTAACTGCTGTTATAATTGACATCAAATCTCTTGCTTAAATTTAAGTATTAAAATCTTTATTGTAAAAAAAAAAAAAAGGAAAATCTTGTTTTACATTGCTGAAATTCTATTTATGACAAACTGACAAGAGATTTAGTGTTTTCCCACAAATTACTGCAGTCTGTTTTTTTTGCCCACCCAATTCCACCCGCAACAAAGTACATTTTGCCCGCTCCTGCTATTATGGCAGCGGGTCCTCGGGATCCTAGTCCTGCTTCAGGGCTCCACACTCCATCACTCTCCCTGTGTCTCACTCACTCAGGACTCAACTACTCCCACTTCATTGCTTGGCCCTCCAGCCAGGTCACTATAGTTTTCTCCTTCCAGTGGAGTGCATATATCAAAGTCTCTTGGGACCCCACTGTCCCAGGTAGTCTTTCCATTCACTGCTCTCTTAATGGTGTCTCTTCTCCAGTGTCCAGTAGGGGAACGCAAGCCCACCCTCAACACTGGGTTCCAGTCCAGGGACCCTACAACAAGAAATCAAGGTCTGCACAGTCCTAAACCTTATTGCTGTATTCCTGGGCTACTTCCTGCCTTGCCTTTACTCACTCTGAGACTGACTGCAGCCTCCCTTTCTGCAGCCCTTTTCTGCTCCCAGCTACTGGGCTTTATACTGGCTCCTTCTGTTCCTGTCCAGCTGATCTTCACCTCTAATTAATCCTCATTGCCCCGACTCCTTCTCCAGCTGCCACCTAGCCACCTTAACCCCTTCAGGACTTGTATTGGGTAGACACCCCAGCACAAGGTTGCAGAGGAGATTCCTGGTTCTTTGTTGGTTGTGTTGGCAGTGTCTCATCTCCGTAGCTCTGACTATGGCATCATCAGGTGAGTTGCACAGGCCTGTTTAGGAAAACAGAGATATTCCAATTTAAGTATTAAAACATTTTACCAAGCTCACTCTCTTTCTTTCTCTCTCTCTCTCACACACACACGAAACAAACAAAACTTAACTCTGTAATCTCTCTCTTTTTCCACCCACACCTATGTATTTTGCTTAAAAACAAAACTGTTTAAACAACCAAACAAATAAACAAAATATATTTACTAGGGTTCAAACGTCTGTCGGTTGTTGATGCTGGAGAATTTTTCTTTTCCATTGTGTCTTTTTTTTTTCTTCTGAGCTTGTTTACACTCTGGTCTAGAGTCTGTCTTGTTTTGAACATACTGTGTGGGACAACATTATTACAAAACCACATGGAACAGTCTTGTAAAATTTAAAAATGAAATACTAAGGATGCTTTTTTTCTATTTAAAAGTCATAGGTTTACAAAATCCATTTCAGGCTGCAAAACAAATACCCACATGAGTTTTTGGTTTGTTTCTATCATTAGGGTTTCTCCAATACACAGACATTTTTAATGCAAGCACATTACCCCCATGTACACCAAAACAAAGTTTGCAACAAAATACTTAAAAAAACCCCACACCTATCATAGAATCATAGAATATCAGGATTGGAAGGGACCTCAGGAGGTCACCTAGTCCAACCCCCTGCTCAAAGCAGGACCGATCCCCAATTAAATCATCCCAGCCAGGGCTTTGTCAAGGCTGACCTTAAAAACGTCTAAGGAAGGAGATTCCACCATCTCCCTAGGTAACGCATTCCAGTGTTTCACCACCCTCCTAGTGAAAAAGTTTTTCCTAATATCCAACCTAAATCTCCCCCACTACAACTTGAGACCATTACTCCTTGTTCTGTCATCTGCTACCACTGAGAACAGTCTAGAGCCATCCTCTTTGGAACCTCCTTTCAGGCTGCTATCAAATCCCCCCTCATTCTTCTCTTCCGTAGACTAAACATCCCCAGTTCCCTCAGCCTCTCCTCATAACTCATGTGTTCCAGTCCCCTAATCATTTTTGTTGCCCTTCGCTGGACTCTTTCCAATTTTTCCACATCCTTCTTGTAGTGTGGGGCCCCAAACTGGACACAGTACTCCAGATGAGGCCTCACCAGTGTCGAATAGAGGGGAATGATCAAATCCCTCGATCTGCTGGCAATGCCCCCACTTATATATCCCAAAATGCCATTGGCCTTCTTGGCAACAAGGGCACACTGTTGACTCATATCAAGCTTCTCGTCCACTGTAACTCCTAGGTCCTTTTCTGCAGAACTGCTGCCTAGACATTTGGTCCCTAGTCTGTAGCGGTGCATTGGATTCTTCCGTCCTAAGTGCAGGACTCTGCACTTGTCCTTGTTGAACCTCATCAGATTTCTTTTGGCCCAATACTCCAATTTGTCTAGGTCCCTCTGTATCCTATCCCTACCCTCCAGCGTATCTACCTGTCCTCCCAGTTTAGTGTCATCTGCAAACTTCCTGAGGGTGCAATCCACGGCATCCTCCAGATCATTAATGAAGATATTGAACAAAACCGGCCCCAGGACCAACCCTTGGGGCACTCCACTTGATACCGGCTGCCAACTAGATATGGAGCCATTGATCACTACCCGTTGAGCCCGACAATCTAGCCAGCTTTCTATCCACCTTATAGTCCATTCATCCAGCCCATACTTCTTTAACTTGCTGGCAAGAATACTGTGGGAGACCGTGTCAAAAGCTTTGCTAAAGTCAAGGAACAACACGTCCACTGCTTTCCCCTCATCCACAGAGCCAGTTATCTCGTCATAGAAGGCAATTAGATTAGTCAGGCATGACTTGCCCTTGGTGAATCCATGCTGACTGTTCCTGATCACTTTCCTCTCCTCTAAGTGCTTCAGAATTGATTCCTTGAGGACCTGCTCCATGATTTTTCCAGGGACTGAGGTGAGGCTTACTGGCCTGTAGTTCCCAGGATCCTCCTTCTTCCCTTTTTTAATGATGGGCACTACATTAGCCTTTTTCCAGTCGTCCGGGACTTCCCCCGGTCGCCATGAGTTTTCAAAGATAATGGCCAATGGCTATGCAATCACAGCCGCCAATTCCTTTAGCACTCTCGGATGCAACTCATCTGGCCCCGTGGACTTGTGCATGTCCAGCTTTTCTAAATAGTCCCGAACCACTTCTTTCTCCACAGAGGGCTGCTCATCTCCTCCCCATGCTGTGCTGCCCAGTGCAGTAGTCTGGGAGCTGACCTTGTTCGTGAAGACAGAGGCAAAAAAGTATTGAGTACATTAGCTTTTTCCACATCCTCTGTCACTAGGTTGCCTCCCTCATTCAGTAAGGGGCCCACACTTTCCTTGACTTTCTTCTTGTTGCTAACATACCTGAAGAAACCCTTCTTGTTACTCTTAACATCTCTTGCTAGCTGCAACTCCAGGTGTGATTTGGCCTTCCTGATTTCACTCCTGCATGCCTGAGCAATATTTTTATACTCATCCCTGGTCATTTGTCCAATCTTCCACTTCTTGTAAGCTTCTCTTTTGTATTTAAGATCAGCAAGGATTTCACTGTTAAGTCAAGCTGGTCGCCTGCAATATCTCCTGCATATACCCTTAAATCACAAACAATTTAAACATCAAAACCAACTTTTTAACCATTTTAAAACCCACACCACATTTTGCACAGAGTAAAAAATCCAGTATTTTAAACGCTCACAAAGCCACTTTGTAACAAAATACTTCTCAAGAAACCCTCACCTATTTTCTGCATATGCCCCATTGCTTTTAAATGTTCAGTTGTTCTTACAGCATATTCTTATTTTATATATATTGTGAAGGTTTGTGAACCCTTGCTACATTTCAATTTTGGGTTAGACTATTGTTTATTTTTGAAAATATATTATTTTTAAATTGTTAATGACTTTGAGTTGCTAGAAAGACTGACCCATAGTATTCTACAAACTCTGGAGGTGTTATTTAATGTAATATTAATCAGAACTCACCAACCCCAGCCACCTCTTTTCTGTGTGTGAATGCCTATTAAACCTAATTACTGATAACTGGCATCTTTAATCCTGATTGCACATTAAGGAAACAAAGGTGAATAATCACATCTAGACCTACGCTTACAGAATCACCCCTACCATTTCAGTAGGGGGTGGTTAACCAAATCAGTTCAACAGGGTTGCATCCCCTCTATTGTATTCAAACATAGGTCACAAACATGCATGTTTTATTCAGAATATAGGAACTTTTTTACTTTATTTTAAATACGTTTTGTTTTCCCCAGGATTCTACTACATGCATTTCAGCTTTTTGCTGAAATGGCCATAAAGACACAATAGCTGGGTTCTCACAAACTATTTTTATTTAAAAAACATACAAACCCCTTCAAACCCTTCAAACCCCCGTTTTAATTAAAACCACACACAGGCCTTGTAACAGAAATACAACTGGACACTTAGACTTGTTACCAAGCCATAGTTACAGCCTTTTCCCTAGTTATCCTTTTATTTTCACCTATTAACGTTAGACATTTTAACGTTTGAGGTATGTAGCCAATGTTTACACACTGTTTGGACTTCTGCCATTTCTCAGGTGGGGCACTCTTTATGTGTTATGGGCTACAGCAGAGTTTACTTTTGAAAAATATGTTAATTTTAACCTTTTAATGACTTTGAGTTGCTAAAAAAGACTGACCCAAAGCATTCTACAAACTTCTGAGGTTTTATTTCATTTAATGTTAAACAGAGCTCATCACCCATCACCCCTTACTGTGGGTGAACACCCATCAAACCTAATTAATGGTAAAGTATCTTTAACCCCATAGAAATGCTAAGGAGACATGGGTGTGTGATTACATCTGAAGGCAACAGTTCCGTACAACCCCATTTTGTTCAAGAGGTAAGGGTTAAACCAATGCAGTTCAGTGATATTGAGCCAGCTGTATTTTACTCAAACACATCTCAAACATCCATGTTTTACACAAAATATAGGAGGTTTTTTTTTGCTTAATTTTAAACACTTTTTTTTTATTGCCCCAGGATTTTATTACACGCTTTTCAGCTGTTTGCTGTGACTATGTCTCTTTTCTCAAAGATACAATAGCTGGTTTCTCACAAACTATTTTTCTTTAAGAGACATACAACCCTTGCAAACAAACTGTGATGCTCCATCAAAACTTTCATCTTATTTAATTGCCAGACAGACCTTGTAACAGAAACACAGATAGTCACAAAGACCTTTTCAATACATATTTTTATTTACAGATAGCAAGTTTTATTATATTTTATATCATATGCTTGTTCCCTCACCATACTCTAACTTAATCCTTTTCAATTTACAGTCTTTTTCCTAAGCAGTGTTCTCTAACTTCTTGTGAGGATCAAACAATCATCAAACAATCAATATAATGCACTAATTTTGTTTAAAACACTGTTAGGATCTCAAGTGCTTTGCACAGCATTAACCAAGGTTACCTCTTGTCCTAAATTTTCTTGGGTTAAGCACAAACATTGCATTGCATAACCTATGGCAATAACAGTGGTTAATAAGCTTTCCAAAAAAAGTCAGCACACGGGGCCCAGAGCTTGCAGTTTCTGTCCTCTGAAGTCCAATTCACACAATCATGATGCTGCTGGCTTGGTGTGTCTATAACACAGCCCTCACAGTCTTCAAAACCTTCTCCCTAACACAGTGATTAAGGACAGCATAAACAGAAATGCATACAATAGACTGCATGACTCTTTTACGATCATGACATGCCACAGGCTCAGTTAGTTTTATGCCAAGGGCCCCTCTTAAATCCATATGGTTATCATCCTCCCTGTGCACAGTGTCCTGTTGAACAAGTTGTCTTGGTGTAGAGCAAAACCAAGTTGGGCTTTATTCACCCTCGCTGTCTGATGCAACACTCTGGGTCCCCTAGAAAGGCACAGACAAGCTTTTGAGAGGTTTTCAGAAAAGAAACAGCTGTAAGTCCACTGTTTTTAGATTTATGCAACCCCAGGTCAGTTTCTACTGTATTGCACTCCATCCTTGACTGCCACTTTTTATAGTCTATTTACCTGATCAGCATCTTCTTCATTAACTTTGTCCGACTCTGGTGACCCACGGTACCTTCCTCCACAGGGGCAGACGCTGGGCAGCCATCACACTTGTCAGTCTGCCTCACAAGTGCTTGGGTCTCGGGATCAGGTTTCAGCATATCCATCAATGGCAGGGCCAAAGGGCTCCCCTCAGCACTTCCCTCCTCCTCCTCCTCCTCCAGACTGCCTCTGCAGACAACCAAGCACCTTTGGAGCTAAAACAAATTCTGTATTTCTCATGGAGGTAATGAAGAAGGCCACGTTTTCCCTCAGTGTTTTCATGATCTCTGAGAAATGTGCTCTTGAATCAAAACCACCTCTTCCACGCTGTGATCAGACTCCCTGGGGCAGTGCTGCTGACTGGCCAACTGTTGAGCTCCAGAGATCAAGGGTTCCCACCTAAACTCTTGTGCTTTACCAGTGGGTCTCAAACTTTTTTAATGGCGACCCCTTTCACATCGCAAGCCTCTGAGTGCGACCCCCCTAATAAGTTAAACACACTGTTTAATATATTTAACACCATTATAAATGCTGGAGGCAAACGGGGTTTGGGGTGGAGGTTGACAGCTCATGACCCCCCATGTAATGACCTCACAACCCCCTGAGGGGTCCCGACCCCCAGTTTGAAAACCCCTGTGCTATACCTATTCTGATTGCTACACATTTGCCTTCCAGGAGGGCCTCTGGGGGTGAAACCCATGCTGACTGGTAGAAGGCAGTAGGATGAGTTCTTAGCAGGGTCACATGCCACCCTTCCTTCTGGTCATGTGTCAGTTTCAACCCTGGAAGTAATACCCATGGGAGGGGCTTATGTTGACAGGAAGGTGGGGCCTTAGAGGTCAGGATCAGGGTCAATGGGTTTGATTGACAGTAGTCCCTTAGAGTACTTATAGCCCCACTCAGATTTTTTCTTAGGCCCTTGCTGGGAGAGAACAAACAGCCTCAGCTGTTCCTCTTTTGAGTACCCTACTAAAACCACTCCTTGCTCCCCCCCACCCCGGTCTCTCACAGACAGAGCAATAGGCCATGCCTTTTGTTTCCTGCCTTGTTCATAAAATCATTCATATAATACGCACAACAAACACACCCAGACTATATACTCCATCTGTACTACATCCCCCAGAATTCTCAGCTGTAAAAGTCTGAAGTTTTGCAACCCTCATACTGGCCATGCCTACACTCACAAGACCAGTGCCCAGTTACATATGAGTAATACTGTTGCCGGCATCCAGTGCCGAGAGGCTGAACAACAGCTTGAGTTGGTTCGTTACCCGGTGTGCTACACCCAATAATCACAACGGGGTGGAGAAGCAGAAAAGTTTATTTGCAGCTGCAAAAAGGTACAGGGAGAATAAAATCTCAAATCCTGCACACAGAGCAGGAAGTTGCACAGGCTTTTATACATCCTTTTTCCCAGCATATTTATCCAATAGCAAGCTGCCCCAAGTATCCATATAGCCAGCCAATCCAGTTCCCAGCTAGTTCCCTGATTCTCTGTATCATTTGTTAAACTATACATAAAGCTGCTTTATTCAGCATTGTTCTTCCATATCTCCCCTGTTTGGCCTTGCTTAGTTTCAGGCAGTCTGACTCTGCAACATAGTGTTGCAGATTCTCAGCATAACAGCTGTGTGTGCCTCCAGGCGGGGGGGCCAAGGACACTTGGGCCTAGTACGCAGAGCTGCTGCGAATGCCTCCAGGCAGGAGGGGGGGCCAAGGACACCTGGGCCTAGTGCAAGGGGGCTTCATCGACACTCGTGGTCTTCCATCCCCTCGAGTTACCTAGTGGCCATGCCCCAGTGTCCCCAACAATACCATTTGTTTCTTTTTTTAATGTCTTCTTGAAAGTTAATTTTAAAATATTCAGAAAATAATTTAGATCAGAAATTTTAATCCCTTCCCCTGGAAAGCCTGCTAGAAAGGGCATCATGATTTCATGGTGCTGGACATGATCCAAAGAGCTAGAACATCCCTTCTTGTGAAGTAAATGAAATGGGCTAATGTTTGTACACAAACCAGTGTCACCTTATTGAGTTCTACCTTTGAAAATAAATCTGAACCCTTGAAATGCACTGTAGATTCTTCTGCCAGAGGCAGGGGATAATGCTCCGGTATAGCCTTTTCATTCTCTAGTTGTCAAACAGGTGTTGAAGAAGCACAAAACGAATGCTAATCTTTGCCCCAAGGTGCGTATATTCTAAAGTATGTAATGCACAAATGGAATCTCTCCTCTGTGCACCATCATTGAGTTGCCACTATTAGTCTCCTTGTTTCCTCCCTTGTGTAACCCTTCTGCCAGGCCCATTTGATAGCAACAAGGGCCGGATTCAGTACATAGGGGTTCCCTCTCAACAATGCAATGCAAAACCGGCTCAAGCCCCCACCCAGTGACCTGGGAAAATCTTACACACACCCCTGGGCACCTCAAAGAGGCAATACTTCCCCTCTCGCAAGCATAGAGTCTCAGTGTAGCAGAAAATCTTTAACAACATGAGGTAAATGACATCAGCATTAAATTGGGAAAACACCACAATTAGGGTTCATAAACCAAACCATGAGCAAAGACCCATCACAGCAAATTGGGCCATGTCCTTTTTCCTTTGGTTCTTGAGTCCAGCAACCCAAAAATCACCCAAAGTCCCAAAAGTCCAACAACCCAAAGAGTTGCAGTCAGTGCAGCCCCAGAGTTCAAAAGTTTATCTACAGAGTTTTACCTCCCAGCCTGGGTGGAAACGGAAGGGTGTTAAGGGGCTCCTTATGTGGTCCAAGGCCAACTGCCCTGCCTCTCCATGGGGTTCTGCTACAGCCTTTACCGCGAGCCACTCTGCTCCACCAGTCATCCCACAAACTGTTCGGCTCCACCAGCCATCCCATGAGCCACTCCAGCTGCCCCACAAACTGCTCTACCAGCCACTCTGCAATATAGCCCCTACCCAACTACTTAACACAGCACTCAGTGCTTTCAGCTCTTTAGTGCTTTCAGCTCTTTAGTGCTTTCAGCTTGTAGTAAGGGAGCCTCAGTGCTGGTGCACTACTGGCCCAAAGTGAATTCAGCTCAGCAGCCTGTAACTAGACTTCTAACAGAATCAAAATTAGCTCTGCTAGTCCACAGAGGAGAGAATACAACTGGTATTTCAGGCTTACACTACAAATACCTATCCCCCAACCTCTCTCTATTCAGTGGAGTTTTGGAACCCATGTCCCTTGTCTAGCGAGTGTTACTTAGTTGATGGCGAGTCCCTCTGTCATAAAACAATTCCACTGTCTTTGATTCACATAATCAGGGTAATGACACTTTATTCTTCCTGCCCGAATAATAGAGAAACTGGGGATCCCACAGCAGCCAAAGTGACCATTTGGGCTGCTGTGAGCTCATGCTAGGCAGGGAGGGTGTGCCTATGCTAACAAGATCAGTCCCTGAAGTTCTTTTCCACAACTTGCCACAATTCACCACCAGATGTCAGGGTAGAGCTCATCCTGACTCTGCTTACACTTGTATTTGGTACTGGTTGGATCTGCATAGACCAGAGGTGGGCAAACTATGGCCTGCAGGCCACATCCAGCCCGCGGGACCCTCCGGCCCGGCCCCTGAGCTCCTGGCCCAGGAAGCTCGCCCCTGGCCCCTCCCCTGCTGTTCCCCATCCAGCGCAGCCTCAGCTCACCGCGCCGCTGGCCCAATGCTCTGGGGGTGGGGGGCTGCGAGCTCCGGGGGCAGCACAGCTGCAGAGCCCGGCCTGACCCGGTGCTCTGTGCTGCGTGGTGTGTGGCTGTATCGCCGCCAGCCACCTTTGCTCAGGGCAGCGTGGTGGTGGTGGTGGTGGTGGTGGGGGGGGGTTGGATAGAGGGCAGGGTAGTTGGAGGGGTGGTCAGGGGCCGGGGGTGTGGATAGGGGTCAGAGCAGTCAGATGGCAGGAAACAGGGGGGTTGAATGGGGGCAGGGGTCCCAGGAAGGCAGTCAGGAAGGAGGGGTTGGATGGTGCGGTGGGGGGCAGTCAGGGGTGGGGAGTCCAGGGGTGGTCAGGGGACAGGGAGCAGGGGGTGGTGGAGGGCGCAGGAGTCCCAGGGGGGCCATCAGAGGACAGGGAACAGGGGGGGTTGGATGTGATAGGAGTCCCAGGGGGCTGTCGGGGGCAAGAAGCAGGAGGGTCAGATAGGGGTCAGGGGCCAGGCCATGCCTGGCTGTTTGGGAGGCACAGCCTCCCCTAACTGGCCCTCCATACAATTTTGGAAACCCGATGTGGCCCTCAGGCCAAAAAGTTCGCCTGCCCCGGCATAGACCCTACACTCAGTTCTCTTCGGGCGTGTCTACACTGCACCTGGGAGCGAGTCTCCAAGCCCAGGTTCACAGACTCATGCTAGCAGGGTTTACACTTGCACTTTAAAAATAACTGTGTACAAGTTGCTGCTTGGGCTGGAGCTTGGCCAGAGAGTGGGGGATGTAGCCCAAGCTGCAATGTCAAAGCACATTCTATCTGGCTATTTTTAGAGCGCTACTGTCATAAACATACAACTAAGGGTAGCCTAGAATTCCTCCTTACCTGTAAGGGGTTAAGAAGCTCAGATAACCTGGTTGGCACCTGACCAAAAGGACCAATGGGGAAAGAAGATACTTTCAAATCTGGGGCGGGGGGAGGCTTTGTTTGTGCTCTGTGTTGTGTGTTCTCTGGGGAAGCAGAGAAGCATCAGGTCAGAAAACTCCTTCTCCTAAAATGAGTCTCAATATTGCAAAAAGAGTAAATAAGGCAAGGCACAGTAGATTATCTTTTGTTTTTAGCTTGTGAATTTTCCCTGTGGTTAGAGGGAGGTTTATCCCTGTTTTTTGTAACTTTAAAGTTTTGCCTAGAGGGGAATCTCTGTGCTTTGAATCTGATTACCCTGTAAAGTTACCTTCCATCCTGATTTTACAGAGGTGCTTCTTTTACTTTTTTTCTTTATAATAAAGTTCTGTTTTTTAAGAATCTGGTTTACCTATTTGGTTGGTATATTATTCTCAAGTCTTCCCAGGAAAGGGGGTGAAGGGGCTTGGGGGGATATTTTAGGGAACACGAACTTCAAGTGGTCCTTTTCCTGAATCTTTGTCTAACTCACTTGGTGGTGGCAGTATCCATCCAAGGACAAGGAAGGATTTGTGCCTTGGGGAAGTTTTTAACCTAAGCTGGTAGAAATAAGTGTAGGGGGTCTTTCATGCAGGTCCCCACATCTGTACCCTAGAGTTCAGAGTAGGGAGGAAACCCTGACAGCTACCATGTGTCTGTGGACTTGGGCTGGGAAGTTCACTCCCAGATGCAGTGTAGACATTCCCTTAGACTAGACTATCAGAGTTGAAATAGACCTCAGGAGGTAATCTAGTCCAACCCCCTGCTTAAAGCAGGACTAATCCCCAATCTTTGCCCCAAATCACCCCCTCAAGGATTGAACTCACAACCCTGGGTTTAGCAGGCCAATGCTCAAACCACTGAGCTATCCCTTCACCCTTCCAGCCCCCAATCCTAGCTGTCTTTCCCAGAGCCACAGAAATAGCACATGTGTTTCTCACTACCTCTCCCCTGTAGTGAGGAAAATGATTCTGCCACTGACTCCATGCCCCACACTACAAACTCACTTGGAACTAAGATCCCTGTCTCTCTCATCTAAGGCCTTGATAGCTCCATGGCTTGAGCCAGACCTTTATCAGGCCCCTTTTGTTCCTAGTGTGAGGGAGTTATGGTACCTTCTGCTCTCTGCTGGGGATGCTAGGGAGGGGAGGTGTCTGGGGAAAAGCATACTATGGACGCGATTACCAGGACCCAGTGACAGCTCTATTTATCACACAGAGAATTTGCAGCTTTCCCTACTCAGGGGAGTGTTCCCTCCTATCTTTGTTCACTTTTTACTTACAGTGAAAAATCTTTAAAGAGATTCCCTGTGATTGTACTCTTTACATTGCTGGCGCACACTCTGCTCACTGAGCAAGTCTGTAAATAATTGAACAAATGCCTTTCGCTTCACAGGCACCAGCAAAATCGGCTCAGCTTACTCTCAACAGCAATTATTTAGTGAGATTATCAATCAAAAAAGTTTTAATTTGGATAAGAAAATGAAATTCTCTTCACAGGCCTTGTAAATTGCTGATTAACACTGGCAGGTTTCTTGGCTCTCTCTGTCAGCACCCTTCTTGGGGTGCAGTGCTGGGAGGTAATTACTAGAGTTTAGAATAGGAATAATTTGATGCAGCTAATGTTGCATATTAGCAGTTTGCAGGAGTTTGTAGAGTTTTCATCTGAAACAGATAAACAAACTGAAACATGTCAGCCTGAAAGCAGAGGCCAAGGAGTAAGGAGGGAAGGCAGAAAAGCTGGGAGGGTGAGGGTGCATAGGCGCGGGAACTAGGGGCGTGGGGGTTGCTGCAGTATCCCCAGGCTCCTGACTGCCAGCCCTGCACCTGGGGTCCTGGCTGCCAGCCCCATAGTGGCTGGAGTTCCAGCTGCCAGCCCTGTGTGCCCAGGGTCCTGGCCTCAGCTCTGGGGGGGAGTGGATTGAGGTAAGGGGGCTGGCTTTCAGCACCCCCACTATTAAAAGTGTTCCAGCACCACTGTGCGGGTGAGTGGTTAGGGTGGGGTGCTGGTGGTGTTGAGTGGTATGAGCTCACCACCTGTTTAGGGTGTGGGCGGAGAGGCGCAGATCCGCAAAGGGATTTAGGCACCTAAAGCCCAGTTTCAGGCACCTAAATCTCAGATTTAGACACCACCCTGGCCCACAGATCTCCTGTGTGGCTGCCACCTAACCCTGTAGACATCTAAACTCACTCAGCACCAAAATTTTTGTTGTAAATAATTCCCTGTATTTCTGTCTCTGGGCACATGTACTGCAGCCTCACTCTAGGCACCCAAACCCCTGTCTCCAGCCTGAGATCCAGTGTGACCCATGAACCCGGGGAAGATAGGCACTCCTCTGGCTACTTCACATGTGGGGCCCAATCCAGTAGGTGGCCTGAAGATGCCTACCAGATAAGTCCCATTCAAAATCTGGCCAGAAGAGGAGGTGCCACTTTCTAACTTTCAGCCCAGCAGTTAGAGCACTCAGCTGAGATGTGGGAGACGCAGGTTGAATACCCTGCTCTCTGCCTGAAGTGTAGAAAGGATTTGAACAGGGGTCCTCCACACATCTCAGGAGCATGTTCTAGCCCCTGAGCTTTCGGATATTCTGGTGTGCGGAGCCCTCCATCTCTCCTGTGAGAGGTGTTCAACTGTGGATATATAATTAAAGAGACACTGGAGCAGGAGGTCTGTGTCCCTGACTCTCCCACCTTGTGGGTGGGTGCCCTAACCACTGGACTACAGAGTTATTCTCACTCTTTCTCTGGCCCTGTCAAGGTTTCTTCCCCACTCTGAACTCTAGGGTACAGATGTGGGGACCTGCATGAAAACCTCCTAAGCTTACTTTTACCAGCTTAGGTTAAAACTTCCCCAAGGTACGAACTATTTTATCCTTTGCCCCTGGACTTCCACTGCCACCACCAAACTTTATCTGGGTTCCTGAAAAAAAGTAGTTTGGACACGTCTTTCCCCCCAAAATCCTCCCAACCCTTGCACCCCACTTCCTGGGGAAGGTTTGGTTAAAAATCCTCACCAATTTGCATAGGTGACCACAGAACCAAACCCTTGGATCTCAGAACAATGAAAAAGCATTCAGTTTTCTTACAAGAAAACTTTTAATAGAAGTAAAAAGGAATCACCTCTGTAAAATCAGAATGGTAGATACCTTACAGGGTAATTAGATTCAAAACATAGAGAATCCCTCTAGGCAAAACCTTAAGTTACAAAAAAGACACACAGACAGAAATAGTTATTCTATTCAGCACAATTCTTTTCTCAGCCATTTAAAGAAATCATAATCTAACACATACCTAGCTAGATTACTTACTAAGTTCTAAGACTCCATTCCTGTTCTGCCCCCAGCAACAGCATCATGCAGACAGACACAGATCCTTTGTTTTTCTCCCTCCTCCCAGCTTTTGAAAGTATCTTGTCTCCTCATTGGTCATTTTGGTCAGGTGCCAGCTAGGTTACCTTTAGCTTCTTAACCCTTTATAGGTGAGAGGATTTTTCCTCTGGCCAGGAGGAATTTTAAAGGGGTTTACCCTTCCCTTTATATTTATGACAGGCCCAGTTAATACTGAGTTATTCAATTGTAGGAGAGCTCCAGATCTGCTATAGTTAAGATTCAGAACTGCTTCTTGTTTAAAGGCTGAGTCTTCTAAGTACTCTAAAATCATATGGATATTCGGATTGCCTTTGAATTTGCTGTGCCCCATTGAGGCATAGGGTAGAGTTAGTGATCCAACTTTGGAATCATTGGACCAAGGAGTCCTGAGATTTAGCCCTCTCAGAAAGGAGCTTTTCTTGAGGTTGGAAACTCTGACAACGTTTTTTTGTGCAGCTCTAGAAGTCAACCCATGACTCAATTTGACATCCTGGTCAAAATGGTCTCAATCTCTAGGTATTTACCCCAACTAGTGAATGGCACCCAGTGCCCTTTTGGGGGAACAAAATTGAGAACAGAATTCCAAAAAGAGTTTAGCTACATATGTAGCCTAAAGCTCAGAAGCCAGATGAATTACATAAGAATGGCCATAATGTATCAGAACAATGGACCATCTAGCCCAGAATCCCATCTTCTGACAGTGGCCTGCGTCAGATGCTTCAGAGGGAAAAAGCACAACAGGGCAATTATTGAGTGATCCATTCCTTATCATTCAGTCCCAGCTTCTGGCTGTCAGAGGTTTAGGGACACCCAGAGCATGGGGCTGTGTCCCTGACCATCTTGGATAATAGCCATTGATGGACCTATCCTCCATGGACTTATCTAATTCTTTTTTGAACCCAGTTAAACTTTTGGCCTTCATTACATCCTTGTCAATGAGTTCCACAGGTTGACTCTGCCTTGTGTGAAGAAGTACTTTCTTATGTTAGTTTTAAACTTGCTGCCTATTAATTTCATTGGATGACCTCTGGTTCTTGTGTAATGTGAAGGGGGTAAATAACACCTCACTATTCACTTTCTCAGCACCATTCATGATTCTACAGACCTCTATCATATCCCTCCTTAATGATTTCTTTTCTGAACTGAACAGTCCCAGTCTTTTTAATCTCTCCTCCAGTGCATGCTGTTTTATCCCCCTAATTATTTTTGTTGCCCTTCTCTGTATCTTTTCCAATTTTAATATATCTTTTTGAGATGGGGCAACCAGAACTGCATACAGTATTCAAGGTGTGGGCATACCATGGATTTATATAGTGGCATTATGATATTTTCTGTCTTATTATCTGTCCCTTTCCTAATGGTTCCTAATATTCTGTTAGGTTTTTTGACTGCCGCTTTACATTGAGCAAAAGTTTTCAGGGAACTATCCATGATGACTCCAGGATCTCTTTCTTGAGTAGTAACAGCCAATTTAGACCCCATCATTTTGTAGGTACAGTTGGGATTATGTTTTCCAATGTGCATTACTTTGAATTTCCAATGTGCATTACACTGAATTTCATTTGCCATTTTGTTGCCTAGTCATCCAATTTAGTGAGGTAGATACCTTTGCACATTAGGCTTCTGCACATTAGGCTTTGGACTTAACCATCTTTTGTACCATCTGCAAATGTTGCCACCTCACTGTTCTCCCCTGTTTCAAGATCATTTATGAATACTCTGAACATCACAGGTCCCAGTATAGATCCTAGGGGGACCCTAATATGTACCTCTCTCCATTGTGAAAACTGACCATTTATTCCTAACCTTTGTCTTTTAACCAGTTACTGATCCAGGAGAGGACCTTCCCTTTTATCCCATGACAGCTTTCTTTGCTTAAAAGACATTGATGAGGGACCTTGTTAAAGTTCAATACATTATATCATCTGGATAATCCTTGTCCTCATACTCGTTGGTACCCTCAAAGAATTCTAATAGATCGGTGAGGCATGACTTTCCTTAACAAAAGTCATATTAACTCTTCCCCAACATATTGTGTTCATCTATGTGTCTGATAATTCTGTTCTTTACTATAGTTTCAATCAATTTGCTGATACTGAAGTTAGGCTTAAAGGCCTGTAATTGCCAGGATTGCCTGTGGAGCCTCTCTTAAAAATCAGCGTTACATTAGCTATCCTCTAGACATCTGATATAGGAGGCTGATTTAAGCGATAGATTACATTCTACAATTAGTAGCTCTGCAATTTCATATTTGAGTTCGTTCAGAATGTTTGCGTGCTATCATCTGGTCCTTGTGGCTTATTATTGTTTAATAATAATTAAACAATAAAAAGGGCAAGTCATGCCTGACTAATCTAATTGCCTTCTATGATGAGATAACTGACTCTGTGGATGAGGGGAAAGCAGGGGATGTGTTATTCCTTGACTTTAGCAAAGCTTTTGATGTGGTCTCCCACAGTATTCTTCCCAGCAAGTTAAAGAAGTATGGGCTGGATGAATGAACTATCAGGTGGATAGAAAACAGGCTAGATTGTTGGTCTCAACGAGTAGTGATCAATGGCTCCATGTCTAGTTGGCAGCTGGTATCAAGCGGAGTGCCCCAAGAGTTGGTCCTGGGGCCGGTTATGTTCAATATCTTCATTAATTATCTGGAGGATGGCATGGATTGCACCCTCAGCAAGTTTGCAGATGACACTAAACTGGGAGGAGAGGTAGATACGCTGGAAGGTAGGGATAGGATACAGAGGGACCTCGACAAATTAGAGGATTGGGCCAAAAGAAATCTGATGTGGTTCAACAAGGACAAGTGCAGAGTCCTGCACTTAGGACGGAGGAATCCCATGCACGGCTACAGACTAGGGACCAAATGGCTAGGCAGTTCTGCAAAAAAGGACCTAGGGGTTACAGTGGACAAGAAGCTAGATATGAGTCAACAGTGTTCCGTTGTTGCCAAGAAGGCCAATGGCATTTTGGGCTGTATAAGTAGTGACATTGCCAGCAGATCGAGGGACATGATCGTTCCCCTCTATTCGACATTGGTGAGGCCTCATCTGGAGTACTGTGTCCAGTTTTGGGCCCCACACTACAAGAAGGATGTGGAAAAATTGGAAAGCGTCCAGCGGAGGGCAACAAAAATGATTAGGGGACTGGAACACATGACTTATGAGGAGAGGCTGAGGGAATTGGGATTGTTTAGTCTGCGGAAGAGAAGAATGAGGGGGGATTTGATAGCTGCTTTCAACTACCTGAAAGGGGGTTCCAAAGAGGATGGATTTAGACTGTTCTCAGTGGTAGCAGATGACAGAACGAGGAGTAATATTCTCAAGTTGCAGTGGGGGAGGTTTAGGTTGGATATTAGGAAAAACTTTCACTAGGCGGGTGGTGAAACACTGGAATGCGTTACCTAGGGAGGTGGTGGAATCTCCTTCCTTTGAAGCCTTTAAGGTCAGGCTTGACAAAGCCCTGGCTGGGATGCTTTAGTTGGGGATTGGTCCTGCTTTGAGCAGGGGGTTGGACTAGATGACCTCCTGAGGTCCCTCAATTTGTTCAAAAACCTCCTCTATTGACATCTCAGCCTGGGACAGTTACTCGGACTTGTCACCTAAAAAGAATGGCTCAGGTTTAGGAGTCTCCTTCACATCCTCTGCTGTGAATTCCAATGCAAAGAATTCATTTAGCTTCTCCACAACAGCCTTGTCTTCCTTGAGTGTTCCTTTAGCACCTTGACAGGCTTCATGCTTTTGCTGTACTTTAAAAAAGATTGCTGTTACCTTTTTGTGCCTTTTGCTAGTTGCTCTTCAAATTCTTTTTCAGCCTGCCTAATTATACTTTTACACTTGACTTGCCAGAATTTATGCTACTTTCTACTTTCCTCAGGAAGATTTGACTTCCATTTTTTTAAGGCTGCTTTTTTACTTCTGACCATTTCTTTTACTCTGTTGTTTTGGCATGGTGGCATTTATTTGGTGGTCTTCCTCTTTTATTTTATTATTATTACTATTATTATTATTATTATTAGTATTTATTAGGGTTATATATTTAGTTTGAGCATCAATTATGATGTTTTAAATATTTTCCATGCAGCTCACAGGCATTTCACTTTTGTGACTATTCCTTTTAATTTCTGTTTAACTCAACTCCTCCTTTCTATGTAGGTCCCCTTTTTAAAGTTAAGTGCTACTCTGTTGGGTTTCATTGGTATTTCCCCTCCCCCCTGAGGATGTTAAATTTAATTACATTGTGATCGCTATTACTGAGCTTGTCGGCTATATTCACCACTTTGACCATACCCTGTGCTCCACTAAATCAAGAATTGTGTCTTCCCTTGCGGGTTCCAGAACTAACTGCTCCAAGAAACAGTCATTAATGATGTCTATAAATTTTATGTCTGCCTCCAGTCCTGACGTGACATATACTCAGTCAGTGTGGGGATAGTTGAAATCTCCCATTTTTATTGGGTCATCTGGTTTTGTAACCTCTCGAATCACTTTGAGCATTTCACAGTCACCATCACCATCCTGGTCAGGTGATTGGTAGTATATTCCTAGTGCTATACTCTTATTTGTCAAGCATGGAATTTCTATCCAAGTGTAACCTGGGTTAACGGGCCTGATGAAAAAGGGAGCCAAGCTTGTTGCTCAGTAAACAAGAGACAGGGAAGACAGCAGTGTGCTCACCTCACCAAGGGTATTGTGCCTGGTGATTGGGGGAACCCCGGGGGACAGGAAGCTGACTAAGCCAATTGGAGAGGGGAGTGAGAGGAGAAAGTATGAATTACCTCCTAGCTGCTGCTCCCTGCCTGAGTGGAGTGTAGGCGATCTCTGACTGTTTCCCCTGCCTGAGGGGACCGTGGGTGATCCCCTAGGGTTGCCAACTTTCTACTTGCACAAAACTGAACACACTTGCCCCAGCCACTACCCCACCCCTCCTCTGAGGCCTCACCCTTTCTCCAAGGCCCCACCCCCTGCTCACTCCATCTCCCCTCCCGCTGTCGCTCAGTGTCCCCACCCTCACTCACTTGCTCATTTTCACCAGGCTGGCTCAGGGGGTTGGGGTATGGGAGGGGGTGAGGGCTTCAGCTGGGAGCGTGGGCTGTGGTGTGGGTATGAGGAGTTTGGAGTGTAAGAGGGTACTCTGGGCTGGGACCAAGGGTTTTGGAGGTTGGGAGGGGGATCAGGGCTGGGACAGGGGGTTGGGCACGGGGTGGGTCATGAGGGCTCTGGCTGGGGGTGCAGGCTCTCTGGTGGGGCTGGGGATGAGGGGTTTGGAGTGCAAGAGGATGCTCCAGGCTGGGACTGAGGGGTTCGGAGGGCTGGAAGGGGATCAGGGCTGGGGCAGGAGGATGGGGCATGGGGGAGGGGAGTAAGGGCCCAGCTGGGGGTGCCCATCTGTTTTGTGGTCAATAAGGCAATCATCTGGTCACAAGTGTCCACATCTTTTGTTTTGTTATAAAAATGAATGATGTCTGGTTTTGCTTCAGCCCCAGATGTATTACCACTTTCCTCTTTTTGGGTACATAACTCACAAGGGTCATATTTTCCTGGAAACCAAACAAACCGGAGGGGACTGGTTTTTGCTGTTGGGGAAGGAACTGAGCAGGAATTTCAGGCTTGTTCAAGCTCACTGTGCCAACCAAAGTAAGTTTTTTTTTTTGTTTGTTTTTTTTTGGGCAGCAAGTCCCTTGCAAGACCAGCACTGGTGAAAAAAATTATCCATTGTGATATTTCTCCCTGTTTCTTCTAAAACTTATGCCAATTTGTTAATCACATTGGTTGCCAAATTTTTTGCTGCTGTTGCATTCCCTTCTCTGCCAGTCTATATGTCAGTATTTAAAACATAAGACATTGTAGAGTCACGGCATAGCCAGAATTTGATGCAGTGCCTGGGTGAGTTTGAAGGCATATGCTGCCTGAAAGGGCAGCGACCACGGAAAGCCACCAGCTGTTCATCAGTGGTGACACTCTCATAGGTAAACCAAACACCTGGGTAGAGTACTAACAAACAAACCCCATGTCTCTGAAATAGGAGCAAGATTAATGGTCTCATTTTGACTTCTGCATGCTTCTCTGTTGTCGAAATGCAGGACGCTTGTTGAAGTTTGAAATTGATGGAGTGAAATGGTGGCTCTGAATTCTGACTTTTCATGGTCACAGCTAGATCTATAAACACCTTCTAAAATAAGCCGTCCCAAATAGGCATGAAGTTCTGTATCTAGTATTGGCTGCCAAGTACTCCCAAGCAACTCAGCCCCATACTTGTTAGAATTCTGGAGAGTGAGATTAGACCTGAAATTAAATAAAGGTTTCTAACCATCTGAGGAGTGAAATTCTGCAACAGCCGTGCAAGGGGAACAGTGGGAGCAAAAAACCTAACTGGCTCCAACCTGAGCTAGATAACTTTATGGAGGGGATGGTATGCTGAGACTGCCTACAGTGACATATTGCCAATCTGTGACTGTAAATGTCCCAAATGTCTGGAGATGGGGCACTAGATGGGGAGGGTTCTGAGTTACTACAGAGAACTGTTTCTGGTTGGAGGTTTTGCTGGTATCTGTTCTGTCTTTCCCCATTTTTCAGCTTTGCTCTTGGACAGGTAAAAGTGTGCAGGCACATCCCGACTTTTCTGCACAGCAATATCACTGGAGTCACTTTCCTCAGTGATTTCATCTTCCCCTGCTTCCGCGCCACCACCCTGTGCCACAACACCGGGCTCCCAGTCAGAGTCATCGCTGCTAACCTGCACCATGTCAGAACCATCGGGTTCCTCTGTGTCAATTCCCAGGAACTTTTCTTGTCATTTTGTCTCACTCAGAAGCAAAATACAGCCAGTGGAGCTTTGAAACACAGCCACTGCCATTGATGGTAACAGGGCAAGAGGCGTTAAACTGAAACTGCTTCTGTCAAAAGCAAGTCTTTTCCCCAGCAACAGCATCTGTCAAGTGTGGGCTTGCCAGAAAATGTATCTGACAACTGTGGCTTCCCCAGAAACTCTTCCTAGCAAGTGTAGGTTCCCAGAAATTTAATTTGACAGTGTTATTTTCAAACAAACTCAATGTGCTAGACAATTGTGTTGATACATGAGGAAAATGTCATCTGGGATCTCACAGACACTTTTGGTGATTGTATTTTTGTGAAAAACAAAAACCACTGAAATGATGATGATAAAAACAATGCTGAAAGGTTCACATAATCATGTTATAACTGCTTCCTCAAAATATAAACAAGCAGGTGCTGGAATACCTGGATAATTAATTTGGGGTCTAACTGACCCCAATACATTTTGAGTGGCTTTTCTGCTACACTAAAACCACAACAGGAATGCAGACAAAACCATGCTAACAGGTTGTCCTCCTCATAGTTTGAGAATACTTAAAGAAAAAAGAGGCAGTGATTTGCCTCTCACATTTTATTAAAATGTTTGTACATATTTGGGATCCAAGAGACTCCCAAAGACCTTGGAAGTGTACTTTCAATTTCCCCATTGACAAACATTGAGGTTTCTAACGGACCCCATTATCTTTTTAGTGCCTTTTTTTGCTATGCAAAACCCACAAAACGTAGGATGATAAACCCAATGCAGAAAGATCGATCACATCCTAGTATGAAAATACTTAGTGTATGAAGAAGCACTGGTTTGGCATGCAAATTTTTATTTATATTTTAGTGAGCGTCGGGGTCAGACCCCAAAACATTCTGGTGTATCCTAACTTTTGAGTGCCTGCATTTGCAAACCAAAAACCATTCTTCTAACCTTGTTTTTCACAGGTAATATTATAGGTTTCTTACAAAAGAAAATAGGCAAAGAGCAAATTTTATTATGCGCAAGCCCCTCCCTTCATTATGAACCAGGAGTGGGATTTGACCCCTAACCCTTTAACACTGCAGCACAGTTCTGTACCACTTGGCCTAAAATAACCTCATTTCTGGCTAAGACTATTAGTTTCTAGAGGAGGATATGCAACACACTGAAATAGGGGGTTACTTTTGACCAGTCCTCCACAGAATTCTTGGGTTACATCCTTTCCGCAGAGGGCATCTAGAGGGACCCCTGGAACGTGGAGGCTATCTGCAGCTGGGCAATGCCCACATGCCCCGGGAGTTCCAGAACTTCCTGGGCTTTGTGAATTTTTACCGATGGTTCACTGTAGGTTTCTCAGCACAAATAGCCCCCATGACCAGTCTCTTCCACAAGGCTGCCAAATTTGTTTAGACACCGAAAGTTCACCATGCTTTCGAACAGCACAAGGCTGCTTTCACCACCGCTCCCATTCTAGCACGCCCAGCTCCAGCCCAGGTGTTCATAGTGGAAGCCGATGCTTCCAATGTAGCCATTGGGGCCATACTTTCTCAGAGGCATGATCCAAACAAATGTTGCACTCCTGTGTCTACTACTCCTGAAAACTCGCCCTTGCTGAACAGAATTATGAGATATTAGATAAGGAATTACTCTCAATTAAATCAGCCCTCTCAGAGTGGCACCATCACCTCGAGGGAGCTCGACACCCAGTGCAAGTCTTTTCTGACCATAAGAACTTGAATATCTGTGTAAGGGCGTGAGCCTTGAACCAAAGGCAGCTCAGGAGGGCATTGTTCTTCTCTCAGTTCAATTTCATCATCAGTTATCATCCAGGAACCAGGAATGGGAAAGCTGATGCCTTATCCCAAAAGGGGGAATACTACCAAGAAGGCGAGGAGCCAAACCAAGAATCACCTAAAACCTTGCAACTTCCTTAGTGACACAATACACCAAGACCTACTTGATCTAATCTGATCTGCTTTGTGGGGTGATCAGTTACCCTAAGAGGTGATAGAACAGCCTGAGAAAATGAAAGTCAGAACTAAAATGCAATGCTCCAGATAGGATGTGATGATCTACCTTGGTGAGTGCATGCACATTCTAGTGGGGAGTCCCTGGCTAGAAGTGCTCCATCTCTGCCATGACACTCCATTGGCAGGCCACTTTGGCTGCCTTAAGACTTTCTGCATGGCTTCCTGTTTCTTCTGGTGGCCCCATATGCTAGCCGAAGTCCAGGACTACGTTGACTCTTGTGACCTGTGTGCATGCACCAAGGCCCTCAGTGATGTAGTATCCCTGGAGACCCCACATAGACCCTTGGCCTTGGTCACCCTGGAATTTATAGTGGAACTCCCTGACTCTGATGGCACATAATGGGCTTGACTGTTGTAGACTAATTGACCAAAATGGTGCACTTCATGCCCTGTAACAGCTTGTCTTCTGCTGAAATAATGGCTTGACTCCCACTGGTGCATGTGATCCATCTTCATTGGCTTTTAGACTGTATCACCTCAGGCCAAGGCCTACAATTTCTCTCACACTTCTGGCATGAAGCACTCCGGCTTTTATCTCATTCATGTGTCACCCCCAGACAGATAGGCAGACAGATAGGGTGAACCATGTATTAGAGCAACACCTAAAGTGCTTTGTCATCTACCATCAAGATAACTGGTTCTCCTTCCTTTCTTATGCTGAGTTCTCATACAACAATGCCGACCACAGGTGCATGGGGTAGAGTCCCTTCTTTGCAAATTATGTATTCCACCCTTGCTTCCACCTGGCCTTGCCAGCAGACTCCCCGAACCAAACAGCCACCAACTGGATCCAAAAATTCACCATATCCAAGAGGAGCTTAAGGATGAAGATGCGAAAAGAGACAACAAGTGGTACACAGACTGCTTATGCCAGGAAGGTCCAGCTCTCATGGTGGGTCAAAAGATCTGGCTTGCAGCAAAACCACTCCCTAAGAACTAGGGTGACCAGATGTCCCGATTTTATAGGGACAGTCCTGATTTTTGGGTCTTTTTCTTATGTAGGCTCCTATTACCCCTGTCATAAATATAAAGGGAAGGGTAAACCCCTTTGAAATCCCTCCTGGCCAGAGGAAAAATCCTCTCACATGTAAAGGGTTAAGAAGCTAAAGGTAACCTCGCTGGCACCTGACCAAAATGACCAATGAGGAGACAAGATACTTTCAAAAGCTGGGAGGAGGGAGAGAAACAAAGGGTCTGTGTCTGTCAGTATGCTGCTTTTGCCGGGGATAGACCAGAAATGGAGTCTTAGAACTTTTAGTAAGTAATCTAGCTAGGTATGTGTTAGATTATGATTTCTTTAAATGGCTGAGAAAAGAATTGTGCTGAATAGAATAACTATTTCTGTCTGTGTGTCTTTTTTGTAACTTAAGGTTTTGCCTAGAGGGATTCCCTATGTTTTGAATCTAATTACCCTGTAAGGTATCTACCATCCTGATTTCATAGAATCATAGAATATCAGGGTTGGAAGGGACCTCAGGGGGTCATCTGGTCCAACCCCCTGCTCAAAGCAGGACCAATCCCCAATTAAATCATCCCAGCCAGGGCTTTGTCAAGCCTGACCTTAAAAACTTCTAAGGAAGGAGATTCTACCACCTCCCTAGGTAACGCATTCCAATGTTTCACCACCCTCCTAGTGAAAAAGTATTTCCTAATATCCAACCTAAACCTCCCCCACTGCAACTTGAGACCATTACTCCTTGTCCTATCATCTTCTATGACTGAGAATAGTCTAGAACCATCCTCTCTGGAACCACCTCTCAGGTAGTTGAAAGCAGCTATCAAATCCCCCCTCATTCTTCTCTTCTGCAGACTAAACAATCCCAGTTCCCTCAGCCTTTTCTCATAAGTCATGTGTTCCAGATCATTTTTGTTGCCCTTCGCTGGACTCTCTCCAATTTATCCTCATCCTTCTTGTAGTGTGGGGCCCAAAACTGGACACAGTACTCCAGATGAGGCCTCACCAATGTCGAATAGAGGGGAACGATCACGTCCCTCTATCTGCTCGCTATGCCCCTACTTATACATCCCAAAATGCTATTGGCCTTCTTGGCAACAAGGGCACAGTGCTGACTCATATCCAGCTTCTCGTCCACTGTCACCCCTAGGTCCTTTTCCGCAGAACTGCTGCCTAGCCATTCGGTCCCTAGTCTGTAGCGGTGCATTGGGTTCTTCCGTCCTAAGTGCAGGACCCTGCACTTATCCTTATTGAACCTCATCAGATTTCTTTTGGCCCAAACCTCCAATTTGTCTAGGTCCCTCTGTATCCTATTCCTGCCCTCCAGCGTATCTACCACTCCTCCCAGTTTAGTATCATCCGCAAATTTGCTGAGAGTGCAATCCACACCGTCCTCCAGATCATTTATGAAGATATTGAACAAAACCGGCCCCAGGACCGACCCCTGGGGCACTCCACTTGACACCGGCTGCCAACTAGACATGGAGCCATTGATCACTACCCGTTGAGCCCGACAATCTAGCCACCTTTCTACCCACCTTATAGTGCATTCATCCAGCCCATACTTCTTTAACTTGCTGACAAGAATACTGTGGGAGACCGTGTCAAAAGCTTTGCTAAAGTCAAGAAACAATACATCCACTGCTTTCCCTTCATCCACAGAACCAGTAATCTCATCATCATCATTTTACAGGGGTGATTCCTTTAGTTCTATTTCTATTAAAAGTCTTCTTGTAAGAAAACTGAATGTTTTTCATTGTTCTCAGATCCAAGGGTTTAGGTCTGTGGTCACCTATGCAAATTGGTGAGGATTTTTACCAAACCTTTCTCAGGAAGTGGGGTGCAAGGGTTGGGAGGATTTTGGGGGGAAAGACGTGTCCAAACTACGTTTCCCAGTAAACCCAGTTAGAGTTTGGTGGTGGCAGTGGATATTCCAAGGACAAAGGATAAAATTAATTTGTACCTTGGGGAAGTTTTAACCTAAGCTGGTAAAAGTAAGCTTAGGAGGTTTTCATGCAGGTCCCCACATCTGTACCCTAGAGTTCAGAGTGGGGGAGGAACCCTGACAACCCCCCAACCCCTTCCCAATTTTTCACATTTGCTGTCAGGTTACCCTACTAAGAACAGACCATCCCACAAGCTAGAGCACCAGTTCCTCGGACCCTTCTGGATTTGTTAACAAATCAACCCTGTCATCTTCCAATTGCAGCTCTCTCAATCCCCTAAGGTACATCCTATGTCCCATGTACCTCTCCTTATACCTTACACAGAGGGCCCCTTTCCTGATCAGTCCCAACAGCTGCCCCAGCCAGTCCAGATAATAGGGCATGAGGAATATATAGGCCATGCTATCTTCAGTGCTAAGCTGTACTCCTAATCAATTGGGAGAACTATGGCCCTGAAGAATTTCCCTGGGAACCTGCTGCCTGTGCCCACACCCTGGCAAAAGGTTTTCATCAAGATCTCCCACATAAACGAGGCCCAGTGCCCACTCAGAGGAAGTGCCCTAGAGGGAGGGGGGGCAGTAACGTAAGGATACAGGGACAAGAACCTGAGTTTGCAGATCTTGGGACAGCTGATGTTCCCACAGTGCCACACAGCACCACACCCAGGGAACACTGTGGAGAGTAGGTGTCACAGGAAGTACCACTCAAGGGACCCAAAATGACAGTACCCTTTGGTCCTCTGGTTAGCCAAGTGCCCTTTTTAACCCTGGAGGGTGCACCAGGAAGTTTGTATTGGCAACTATACAGACTTTGGGCCTGCTGTGACTCCAGACTTCACCTGGTCTCTGACCTTGACCTAACTTTGACTCTGACTCTTGCTTACTGAACCTGGCTCTAGCAATTCCTCCAACCCCTGCTCACTGATTACTGTCCCTGATGTGTGCATCCTAGCCCCACTGTGTCTGCTAGACCAGACCGCCTATGCAATGGTCCCTTATAGTGAGGGGGCAAATATGCTGATGCCAGTTTTCTCAGCTGATGTATGTGCTGAGTAGCCCCCAATACCCAGAGAATTCACTGCCCAACCATGAGTTGCTCATATTGTTCAGATCTAACAGGAACAAAGGATCTTGCTGACCTACAGACATGACAAACCAATGCCCAAACTTAGAAACAATGCCTAGCCTGGAATGTCTAACTGTTGTGGGAGGACAGAGCATCATGTTTGTGGATCAGGGGAAGGGTGGGGAGTGTCATGTTTTAGGGAGGGGTAGAGTGTGTATTATATCCCAGGAAGGGGCGCTCACTGCAATGAATTGGAGGGGGGCGGACAGGGTACAAGTAGGGGCAGGAAGTACAATGTGATTTCCCCAATAAAGGGGTGGCAGGTGAGTGTGGTATGAAAGAGGGTCTGGGGAATGGAAACTGAGAATTCTGTATGGTGCTGCCTGCTGCCTTCTCCTAAGTGAGCAGTGCTGTGTGACAGCTGTGACTTCAGTAAAGCACCGCAGGATTTTAAGACAGTGTGGTCTCTCGTCATTCATTCTGAAACCTCTGGTGTTGTAAAGATCACTCTATCAAGCTTATGCTCAAATAAATTTGTTAAAGTCTCTAAGGTTCCACAAGTCCTCCTTTTCTTTTTGCGAATGCAGACTAAAACGGCTGCTACTCTGAAATCTATCAAACTTGAAGCCCTTTTTTGAAAGGCTCTTACTTTACCTTGTACAGCAGAGCTTTTTATAAGCAAATTGCTAAATTTATCAATTTTGGAATGAAAATTGTAGAATACAAAAGCAAAGTAAGAAATACAAATACCTTTTAGTCCAGATTTCTTTATTTTACATCAGATAGAGACAGAGATAAGTTATGTTTAACTTGTTATCATGGACAATCCTTAATGGAATGTTAAGTTTAACCATGGCCAGTGGACAATGATGGATTAATTAAATCACCAGGGTGCAATTCCATAGCCAAGGAATTCAAGCAACTTTGACCTAAAAAAGTTTTCCTTGGAGTGTCTCATCTAACCATTGTGCTATCCCCAAAGCTGTTTAACTTACGAGATCTCACAGGGTCACAGCATAAGGTGGCATGGCTGCAGGCAAAGCCAACAGCAGAAGAACCACACACACACTGAACTCTTTCAACCTGCCACTGATACGGGCACTAATTGTACATCAGACTCAGAACCACATTCAGCAGGAAGTTTGCAGCTTCTTACAAACAAGAACAAAATGTAAAAATGAAAACAGAGCCTGTTGCATTGAAACTGACCCTACTGCAGGGCGCGGTTGTGAGCCCTGCAGATAGCCAGCCTTCTGATGGCTGGCGGTTCCTCGGTGTCCCAAAAACTTGGAGGCCGGCATTGCAGGCATTCCCAGCACTTGGCTCCAGAGGCTCCAGTCCCCATAAATACTTGCACATTCTGAGTAACAGAGACTGTCAGTGACTAAAATGTGCACATAAATCAAGCACAATAACTTTAAACAACAATAAAGTAACCAGGCAACAGTTCCTAGCTCAGTCCTCAGGGGCAGTGCAACTAGGGTTGCCAACTTTCTACTTGCACAAAACCGAACACCCTTGCCCCCCCACCTCCAAGGCCCTGCTCCCGGCTCACTCCATCACTCCCTCTGTCACTCACTCTCCCCACCCTCACTCACTCGCTCATTTTCACTGGGCTGGCTCAGGGCGCTGGGGCGCAGGAGGGGGTGAGGGCTCCAGCTGGGGGTGCAGGCTTCAGGGTGGGACCATAAATGAGGAGTTCAGACAGCAGGAGGGGGCTCCAGGCTGAGGCAGTGGGTTAGGATGCGAGAGGGGGTGTGGGCTCTGGAGTGAGGACAGGGATATAGGGTTTGGGGTGCAGGAGGGGGAACCAGGCTTGGGGGTGGAGCTGAGGGATTTGGAGTATGGGAGGGGGCTGTCCCCCCCCAGCTCCTCCATGGAGACACAGCCCTGTCCACAGGTGCCGCCCCTGCAGCTCCCATTGGCCGCGGTTCCAGGTGGCACTTAGGGTGGGGGCAGTGTGTGGAGCCCCCCTGGCTGCCCCAGGCATAGGAGCCAGGGGAGGGACATGCTGGCTGCTTCCCGGGAGCCGCACGGCGTGGTGCAGAGACTAACAGGGAGCCTGCTATCCTCACGGTGTGGTGCTGCCAACCAGTCAACAGCCCGATCAGTGGTGGTGACCAGAGCTACCAAGATCCCTTTTCGACTGGGTGTTCTGGTCGAAAACCAGACACTTGGTCACCCTAAGTGCAGCACAGGGTTATAAAGACCAAAGTCTCCCCTATGTCCCCTCTGCAACATCCTCCTGCTGCATATGTGTAGTTGCCCCTACACCTCCTGCTTGCAGCCCACTGTGCTGTGCTGCAGTCCACGCAGGGACGGGAGGATTGCAGCCCCAGTCCCATCCATCGTTATCCAGTGTGGATGCAACTTGAGCCCAGGACCCCTAGACATGGGTCCTGAGAGTCTGCCAACACTATCCCACAATCCATGGTACGCTGTCCTTTGTGTCCCAAGACTAGCTAATCGACTCCCAGGAAATGGAAGCAGCCGCCCAGGTGCAAGTACAGTGGCTCAATGTTTAACTTCCATTCTATTCTGACTGCTGAGCTGCAAGCAGAGTGAACCTTATCCTGTGTTTGTAATGGCCACTGATATGAAGAAGCCCTTTGCAAGGCATGTTGCTAGCTGGTCTTGGGCGCACAGCCATATTTTGGTTAATCTCTGGTGCGAGGCAAGCAAACCGTTTGTCTTTAGCATGAGTTCCAGGAATGACCATGCATACCAGGAAATAGTGAGGATGTTGGTAGAGTTGGTGATTCACCAGATTGGTGGCCAGTGCAAGAAGTAGCATAAGCAGTTCAAAAACAACTACTGGAAAACCAGGGATGAGAACTGCACCCCTGGGAACTCTCCGTCATCTTCAAACAAGGAGTTTGACCTAGGCAAGCCATTTGTCCAGGTTTAAAACGGACACTTCTGCTTTTCTAAGGCTTGTCCCCCATCCCATACTGAGACAAAAACAGGCATGGTTGTATCTGTAAGCAGAGTCAGGATGGGCTCCACCCTGACATCTGGTGGTGAGGTGTGGCAAGTTGTGGAAAAGAACTTCAGGGGCTGATCTCATTTGCATAGGCACACCCACCCCGCATAGAATGAGGCCATAACTGCCCAAATGGTCACTTTGGCTGTTGTGGGATCCCCAGTGTCTCTGTTATTGGGGCGGGAAGAATAAATTGTTATTACCCTGATTATGGGAACTGTGCTTGGAACTGTACTTGGCCTTTTGTTATGATGGAGGGACTCACCATCAACTGAGTAGCACTCGCTAGGCAAGGCACATGGGTTCCAAAACTCAGTGAATTGAAAGAGACTTGAGACAGGTATTAGTACCTGGTAGTGTAGGCCCCTTTGTGAGGGCCTGAAGCACCAATTGCACCTCTGTCTCTCTCCACTGTGGAATATCAGAGCTAATTTTGGGTCTATTAAGAATCTTGCTACAGGTGCTGTGCTGCATTCACTTTGGCCTTGTGGTGCACCAGCACTAAGGCTCCCACTACTATGAGCTGAAATCACTGAGCACTGTGTCAAGCACTTGCATGAGAGGAAAGTGATCAGGAACAGCTAGTATGGATTCACCAAGGGACGGTCATGCCTGACTCATCTAATCGCCTTTTATGATGAGATTACTGGTTCTGTGGATGAAGGGAAAGCAGTGGATGTATTGTTTCTTGACTTTAGCAAAGCTTTTGACACGGTCTCCCACAGTATTCTTGTCAGCAAGTTAAGGAAGTATGGGCTGGATGAATGCACTATAAGGTGGGTAGAAAGGTGGCTAGATTGTCGGGCTCAACGGGTAGTGATCAATGGCTCCATGTCTAGTTGGCAGCCGGTATCAAGTGGAGTGCCCCAAGGGTTGGTCCTGGGGCCGGTTTTGTTCAATATCTTCATAAATGATCTGGAGGATGGTGTGGATTGCACTCTCAGCAAATTTGCGGATGATACTAAACTGGGAGGAGTGGTAGATACGCTGGAGAGGAGGGATAGGATACAGAAGGACCCAGACAAATTGGAGGATTGGGCCAAAAGAAATCTGATGAGGTTCAATAAGGATAAGTGCAGGGTCCTGCACTTAGGACGGAAGAATCCAATGCACCGCTACAGACTAGGGACCGAATGGCTAGGCAGCAGTTCTGCGGAAAAGGACCTAGGGGTGACAGTGGACGAGAAGCTGGATATGAGTCAGCAGTGTGCCCTTGTTGCCAAGAAGGCCAATGGCATTTTGGGATGTATAAGTAGGGGCATAGCGAGCAGATCGAGGGACGTGATCGTTCCCCTCTATTCGACATTGGTGAGGCCTCATCTGGAGTACTGTGTCCAGTTTTGGGCCCCACACTACAAGAAGGATGTGGATAAATTGGAGAGAGTCCAGCGAAGGGCAACAAAAATGATTAGGGGTCTAGAACACATGACTTATGAGGAGAGGCTGAGGGAGCTGGGATTGTTTAGCCTGCAGAAGAGAAGAATGAGGGGGGATTTGATAGCTGCTTTCAACTACCTGAAAGGGGGTTCCAAAGAGGATGGCTCTAGACTGTTCTCAATGGTAGCAGATGACAGAACGAGGAGTAATGGTCTCAAGTTGCAGTGGGGGAGGTTTAGATTGGATATTAGGAAAAACTTTTTCACTAGGAGGGTGGTGAAACGCTGGAATGCGTTACCTAGGGAGGTGGTAGAATCTCCTTCCTTAGAAGTTTTTAAGGTCAGGCTTGACAAAGCCCTGGCTGGGATGATTTAACTGGGAATTGGTCCTGCTTCAAGCAGGGGGTTGGACTAGATGACCTTCTGGGGTCCCTTCCAACCCTGATATTCTATGATTCTATGATTCTAAGTAGTGGGGAGCCGGAAGATCGAGAGTGCAGCAGTGCTGTTCGTGGATAGGCTGGCGGAGTGTTCGTGAGACAGCGGTTTGTTCGTGAGATGGTGAGCTGAGCGGAGCCGGTCGTGGTAGAGCGGAGCTGTTCGTGAGACAGCGGTGTGTTCATGAGACGGCGAGCTGAGCAGAGCTGTTCGTGAGACGGCGAGCTGTGCAGAGCGGAGCCGGTCGTGGTGGAGCAGAGCCCTGTGGGGCAGTCAGCTTCAGGACACGTAAGGTGCCCCTTACCTCTTTTCCCCACACACAGGCACATTTTAGCCAGATTGGGGAGTAACACTCTGCAGATGAACTTTTGAACTCTGGGGCGGGACTTTTTGGACTTTGGGAGATTTGTGGATTGCTGGACTCAAGAGACGTTTGGGTTCTGGGACTCAAGATCCCAAGGGAAAGGATGTGGCCCAATTTTTTGGGGTGGGTCTTTGCTCATGGTTTGGTTAATGAACACTAGTTGTGTTGTTTCCCCAATTTAATGCTGATGTTGTTTACCTCATGTTATTAAAGATTCTCTACTACACCAAGACTCTGTGCTTGCGAGAGGGGAAGTATTGCCTCTTTGAGGTGCCCAGGGGGTGTGTAAGATTTTCCCAGGTCACTGGGTGGGGGCTCGAGCCAGTTTTGCGTTTGCTTTGGTGAGAGGGAACCCCTGTGTACTGAACCCGGCCCTTGCTGCTATCAACTTGGCCTGGCAGAAGGGTTACATATCCAGTGTCAGATGGGGGATGCCATGTTGAAGAGTGTGCCACTCTGCTCTCACTGGCATGATCTCAATGAGTGTAAGGTCATGCTGGGAGTAGCACGCTCTTCAAAATAGCATCCCCTGTGCAGTGTAGTTGTTGTAAGATCATGCTAGCTGGGGCAGGCCCACCCTTTAATGGAATGCTAAACTGTCTTGTACTGTTCAGCCACTAGGTGGAGATGCATGTAAAACTCCTTAGTTAAAGCATCAGAGGGGTAACCATGTTAATCTGGATCTGTGAAAGCGGCAAAGAGTCCTGGGGCACCTTATAGACTAACAGATGTATTGGAGCATAAGCTTTCGTGGGAGAATACCCACTTTGTCGGATGCATGTAGTGGAAATTCCCAGAAGCAGGTGTAAATATGCAAGCAAGAATCAGGCTAGGGATAACGAGGTTAGTTCAATCAGGGAGGATGAGGCCCTCTTCTAGTAGATGACGTGTGAACACCAAGGGAGGAGAAACTGCTTTTGTCCTTGGGGAGCCATTCACAGTCTGTGTTTAATCCTGAGCTGATGGTGTCCAATTTGCAAATGAACTGAAACTCAGCAGCAGTTTCTCTTCGAAGTCTGGTCCTGACATTTGTTTGCTGCAGGATGGCTACCTTTACATCTGCTATTGTGTGTCCAGTGAGGTTGAAGTGTTCTCCTACAGGTTTTTGTATATTGCCATTCCTAATATCTGATTTGTGTCCATTTATCATAGAATCATAGAATCATAGAATATCAGGGTTGGAAGGGACCCCTGAAGGTCATCTAGTCCAACCCCCTGCTCGAAGCAGGACCAATTCCCAGTTAAATCATCCCAGCCAGGGCTTTGTCAAGCCTGACCTTAAAAACTTCCAAGGAAGGAGATTCCACCACCTCCCTAGGCAACGCATTCCAGTGTTTCACCACCCTCTTAGTGAAAAAGTTTTTCCTAATATCCTTATTGATCCTTATCCTTATTTATCCTTATCCTTTTACTTAGGGACTGTCCAGTTTGGCTGATGTACATAGCAGAGGGGCATTGCTGGCACATGATGGCGTATATTACATTGGTGGACGTGCAGGTGAATGAACCGGTGATGGTGTGGCTGATCTGGTTAGGTCCTGTGATGGTGTCGTTGGTGTAGATATGTGGGCAGAGTTGGCATCGAGGTTTGTTGCATGGATTGGGTCCTAAGTTAGAGTTACTATGGTGCGGTGTGTCATTGCTGGTGACAATATGCTTCAGGTTGGCGGGTTGTCTGTTAGCGAGGACTGGCCTGCCTCCCAAGGCCTGTGAAAGTGAGGGATTGTTGTCCAGGATGGGTTGTAGATCACTGATGATGCGTTGGAGAGGTTTTAGCTGAGGACTGAGGACTGTATGTGATGGCCAGTGGAGTTCTGTTGGTTTCTTTCCTGGGCTTGTCTTGCAGCAGGAGGCTTCTGGATACACGTCTGGCTCTGTTGATCTGTTTCCTTATTTCCTCATGTGGGTATTGTAGTTTTGAGAATGCTTGGTGAAGATCTTGTAGGTGATGGTCTCTGTCTGAGGGGTTGGAGCAAATGTGGTTGTATCTCAGCGCTTGGCTGTAGACAATGGATCATGTGGTGTGTCTGGGATGGAAGCTGGAGGCATAAAGGTAGGCATAGCAGTCGGTGGGTTTTTGGTATAGGGTGGTGTTAATGTGACCGTCACTTATTTGCACCGTGGTGTCTAGGAAGTGGACTTCCCATGTAGATTGGTCCAGGCTGAGGTTGATGGTGGGGTGGAAACTGTTGAAATCATGGTGGAATTCTTCCAGGGTTTCCTTCCCATGGGTCCAGATGATGAAGATGTCATCAATGTAACGTAGGTAGAGAAGGGGCGTGAGTGGACGAGAGCTGAGGAAGCGTTGTTCCAGGTCAGCCATAAAAATGTTGGCATATTGTGGGGCCATGCGGGTGCCCACAGCGGTGCCACTGGTCTGGAGGTGTCTATTGTCACCAAATATGAAATAATTGTGAGTGAGGATAAAGTTACAGAGCTCAGCAACCAGTTGTGCTGTGGCATCATCAGGGATACTGTTCCTGATAGCTTGTATTCCATCTGTGTGTGGGATGTTTGTGTAGAGAGCCTCTACATCCATGGTGGCTAGGATGGTGTTTTCTGGAAGATCACCAATGCATTGTAGTTTTCTCAGGAAATCAGTGGTGTCACGGAGATAGCTGGGAGTGCTGGTGGCATAGGGCCTGAGTAGAGAGTCCACATATCCGGACAGTCCTTCAGTGAGAGTGCCAATGCCCGAGAGGATGGGGCATCCAGGGTTTCCGGGTTTGTGGATCTTGGGTAGTAGATAGAATAACCCCGGTCGGGGCTCTAAGGGTATGTTGATTTGTTCCTGTGTTAGTGTAGGGAGTATCCTGAGTAGATAGTGCAGTTTCTTAGTGTATTCCTCAGTGGGATCTGAGGAAAGTGGCCTGTAGAATTTGGTATTGGAGAGTTGTCTGGCAGCCTCCTTTTGGTAGTCAAGACATGTTCATGATGACAACAGTACCTCCTTTATCAGCCTCTTTGATTATAATGTCAGGGTTGTTTCTGAGGCTGTGGATGGCAATGCGTTCTGCACGACTTAGGTTATGAGGCAAGCAATGTTGTTTTTCCACAATTTCTGCCTGTGCATGTCGGCGGAAGCATTCTATGTATAGGTCCAGACTGTCATTTCGACCCTCAGGAGGAGTCCATGTGGAGTTCTTCTTGTGCTGTTGATGGGAGGGTATCTGTGTATCAGTGTGCTGTTCAGTGTTATCTTGAAAGTATTCTTTGAGTCGGAGACGGCGAAAGTAGGCTTCCAGATCACCGCAGAACTGTATCATGTCCCACGGGTGGTGGGGCAGAAAGAGAGTACCCGAGATAGGAGAGACTCTTCTGCTGGGCTGAGTGTGTAGCTGGATAGATTGACAATATTGCTGGGTGAGTTAGGGGTACCAGTGTTGTGGCCCCATGTGGCAGGTAGGATTTTAGACAGCTTACAGTCCTTTTTCCTTTGTAGAGAGGTGAAGTGTGTAATGTAGATCTCCTGTCTTATTTTAGTAAAGTCCGTTTGTATGGAAGGTTGGTTATTTATGAGAGTCTCCAGGTTGGAGAACTCTTTTTTGATGTTTTCCTGTTTGCTGTATAGGATGCTGATCAGGTGGTTCCTCAGTTTCTTTGATAGTGTATGGCATAATCTCTCACTGTGGTCTGTGTAGTATGTAGATAGCAATGGATTTTTCACCTTCAGTCCATTTGGTATGATGTCCATCCGTTTGCATTTGGAAAGGAAGATGATATCTGTCCGTACTTGTGCACGTTTCTTCATGAGGTTGATGGATTTCCACTCCACACAGCTAAATGCAGTGCCTTGCATGGTGTCAAGCATCAGAGGGGTAGCCGTGTTAGTCTGGATCTGTAAAAGCGTCAAAGAGTTAGTTAAAGTAACTTTAGCTATACCTGGCAGAGCATTAAAGGACCTTACAGTGAACATATCTGGTGTGTATATTGCTTGGAAGGAAGCTTCGTAGCCAGTCCATAACTGGTACAGGAGCATGACATGTGCCATTCACAGAGGTACTGGAAAGGCTGGTATTCCAATAATGCGTGAGTGACCACTCTAGTTTGACCAAGTGCTGGCTACTGTGCTGAGGATTCAGCCACCAGTGCTTCATGACAGCCTGGGAAGCCATGACGGTGACCTTCTGACCCCCAGAATCCAGGATATCATGGGAGAGGAGCCAGCAAAAGCCAGATCAGGCTGCCGAAATGACTCTTGTGCTCACACTGGTTCCTGAGGACCAGAGCAGTTGCATCACATCTAGGGCCCCTACTCAGTGTTTGATGACTCCCAAAGGAGCAGCCTGCAATGGAACCAGCAACAGAAACACAAGAGGCAGAAGTGGCCTCTCAGCCTGGTATGTTTCAGACTCCACGTCTGTTGTTCTTATGGCATGAATGGGATGGATTTCTGGTTTATGACCCAATGCAAAATTTATTAGAAGCCGCAGCTTGTATCTGCTAATTAGAATATCTGCTAATGGTGAACTGCACACCGGCGCCTGGTTGTCACCCCAACATAATGACCACATGGAATTCGGAATGGAGACTGGGAAGTGCAAACAACAGTGAAGCAAGCATTTATCATTAACTTTTTACTGGACACTTGCACATTCTTACAAAGACAAAACAACAGACAGGAGTATTAAAAGTAAGAACCTTATATTGCCTTCCCTTTTAGTATGTGAGACCATACAAACAGCGCATGCCACAACATAAGGAGCTGCCTGTAAACAGTACACTGCCCAGGCGTGGGGGAAGGTTAAATGTAGTTTATGGATGATGGAATCAATACCCAAAGTATGGCTGAGGTAGTATGCAGTTCAGAAATGTTCTGGGGGCAGGAAAATATCTGTGTAATCCTATATAACCATGTGTATTTGCATGTAGTCCCTGGGTAGATGCATTCAGAGCAACCTGCATCAAGAGGTGTAGGAAGGCAGTAATCCATGTGGACACTAATGTAGCATCCTATTCATAGAATCATAGAAGATTAGGGTTGGAAGAAACCTCAGGAGGTCATCTAGTCCAAACCCCGGCTCAGAGCAGGACCAACACCAACTAAATCATCCCAGCCAGGGCTTTGTCAAGCAGGGCCTTAAAAACCTCTAAGGAAGGAGATTCCACCACCTCCCTAGGTAACACATTCCAGTGCATCACCACTCTCCTAGTGAAATAGTGTTTCCTAATATCCAACCTAGACCTCCCCCACTGCAACCTGAGACCATTGCTCCTTGTTCTGTCATCTGCCACCACTGAGAACAGCTGAGCTCTATCCTCTTTGGTACCCCCCTTCAGGTAGTTGAAGGCTGCTATCACTCTTCTCACTCTTCTCTTCTGCAGACTAAACAAGCCCAGTTCCCTCAGCCTCTCCTCATAAATCATGTGCCCCAGGGCCCTGACCATTTTCGTTGCCCTCCACTGGACTCTCTCCAATTTGTTCACATGCCTTCTGTAGTGGGGGGCCCAAAACTAGACTCAGGAGTTCAGGTGTGGCGTTACTAGTGCTGAATAGAGGGGAATAATCACTTCCCTTGATCTGCTGGTAATGCTCCTACTAATGACAGGTTTCAGAGTAACAGCCGTGTTAGTCTGTATTCACAAAAAGAAAAGGAGTACTTGTGGCACCTTAGAGACTAACCAATTTATTTGAGCATAAGCTCCGATGAAGTGAGCTGTAGCTCACGAAAGCTTATGCTCAAATAAATTGGTTAGTCTCTAAGGTGCCACAAGTACTCCTTTTCTTTTTGCTCCTACTAATGCAACTCAAAATGCTTTTAGCCTTCTTGGCAACAAGGACACACTATTGATTCATATCCAGTTTCTCATCCACTGTAATCCCCAGGTCCTTTTCTGCAGAACCGCTGCTTAGTCAGTCGGTCCCCAGACTGTAGCGGTATGACGCAGCAGAGAATGAGTGGGGTGGATTGACCTAGGAATGTTGCAGGGGAGTTTACTGGGAATGTCTGCATCAGTGATGAGATAGCAGGGGGTGACTTCACTGTCTGGGACCATACCTGAGCCTGTAACCTGAGCTGGGAGGGGGGTTGGGTCCAAGTGACACCTTCTGCCTGGGAAACTGGACAAAGGCTGGAGGAGGAGCTGGAGGGAGGCTGGGTGAGTCGGCTGGAGGGGGTTTCATTTTTGGAGTGGGCTGGGGAAGAGGAGGGAGCCCCTAGAGCTGAGGACTAATCTCCCTGCCCCCCAGAAGGACCTGACTAAGGGGTCTTGTTTATGCCTACAAGCTCTGGTCTGGATTGTGTTCCTGTCATCTCTAATAAACCTTCTGTTCTACTGGCTGGCTGAGAGTCACTGTGAATCACAAGAAGTGGGGGTGCAGACCCCTGACTCCCCCAATCTCTGTGACAACTGGTGGCAGTGGTGAGATCTACTGCACCCTGTGGATGGAGCTTCCTGCAGTAAGTGACTGGGGAGCAGTAAAACGAAGGGGGATTGACGGGGACCAGGCGTGCTGAAGATTCAGAGAGGAGTGGTTTCAGGGGGTGGAGGAGCTACGCTTAACCCCTGGGAGTGTGTGACAAGCGAGAAGGACTGTTGCAATAACAGGGTCCCCTTGGGCACTGCGGTGAGCAGTCTCGGGGTGGAGGAGTCTGCGGCTTGACCCTGGGAGAGAGGTAGTGACCTGAAGAAAGCTGGCACAGTAGGGGTTCCTCCCGGAAATCGTGGGGAGCTGTGTTAAGGAAAAGTTAGCACATGTGACTCCATTTTGGTTTGGGGCCCACCATTGTTTAAATGCCAGCATATCATACACCAGGAGGAGTGATCCTTAGATACTGAATCCCTGTGAAAATCCTCCTCCTTGTCTCAAGCCTGCCTTGATTCCTAGTATCTGGTTTTTGTCAGTCTCTAACTCCCTGTCTTTTGGCCTTGATGTGAGGCCTCCCATCCTGATAATAAAAGTTACTGATGCATGGCTTTAGGACCATGCTGTGTAATTAACATACTGGTATAGCACAAGGAATGCACCAAGCAGGGACAGGTGGTAGATAAGACAAGGGTTTGTTTATTGGCTAAGGTTTCCGATGCACGAGGGCAACATGCTTTGCTAAAAAGTATATAACCTTTGTATAATCTGTATTCAGGGTCTCCTCCTGGCTAGCATGGGGGCACCACGCTCGAGCGTAATAAACTTAGTGTCTTTTGGGAACTCTGCAGTTGTGGACTTTGTTTCTGTGCCTCAGCCTAGATTCGAACTGTACGTGTCCTACCAGGTGTAATTCGTAGCATTTGTGTGCGTGTCCTACAAGGTATAATTCGCAGCAGTTGTGTGCGTGTCCTCTCAGGTGTAATTCGTAACAGTTTGGCGACCACGAAGGGACTCTAGGCTCGCCCCTACAAGCGAGACTACACTCCTCCTCTTGGACAGCTCCAGCCGGCACAGGGTGAGTTCACCTTTGAGAACTCCGAGGAGGGGGGGCTGTGAGCCGTCGCTTAGGCGATAAGGTGACACATTTTGTGTCCTTTTGGTAGCCCATTATGGGTTCTGGGCAGAGTGTAAGTAAGGGGACCCCTTTGGCTGAAATTCTCGAGAATTGGGGGAATATTTCTGGCACCCATGGGTTAGGTAGGAAGAAAGCTGTTATTTTATATAAGGTTGAGTGGTCAGCACTAACAACTCAAACATCTATTGAATGGACACTGGACGGGTCCTTTGCTGGGGATACATTAACAGGGCTTAGGAGGAGGCTGGAGGACAAAGCTCCAGTCCAGATGGATTATTGGTATGTATGGGACAACTGGGCTTATGCCTGTGCGAAAGGACGTCCTCTTTCCTCCTCCTTTTCCTATCTATCTCAGGGGTCTTCAGCCCCGCTCTGTGCTATGCCTGTTTCTTCTCCTCCCTGGCCTGCTTCTGCCCCTCCCCTGGCTTACCCTCGGCTTTCTGACTTATGCCTATCATCTCCTTGCTCGCCACCCCCCTGCCCGTACGGGCCCACCATTGACCCACCTGGTTACTCTGCAAGCTCCCCTCATTCAGCAATCCCTTGTTACTCATAGTATGGACGGGAGTGAACGGCTAGCCTTCCCCTATGTTCACTGCCCCTTTGGCCCAGGCGATTTAGTAACATGGCAACAGCAGATGCCTCGCCTGCGTGACAATCCAGAGAAGGTTCTGCAAACCATTTGGTCTGTATTTACCGCATTTAATCCTACATGGGCAGATGTCCAGGTAATCCTGGACACACTTTTTACCCCTGACGAGAAATATTCCATTCTGGATGCTAATAGGCGTTGGGCAGGGGAGGATAGTACTCGGGCTTCTTGGCCCCTGACTGATCCCAATTGGAATCCTAATGTGCTTACTCAAATGGGCCTTTTAAAGGCGGGTAGAAACGGCCTTTTAGAAGCTATACGCAAAGCTGGTAGTAAAACGGCTAACTGGTCTAAAATCCGCGAATGTCGGCAAGAACTTACTGAGTACCCCTCTGCCTTTTTGGCCCGGTTGTCCAAACAAGTTCGTGTATATGGGGGCGGTATAAACCCTGAGGCAGAGGAAAACCGTCCTATGATGGTCTCCTTTTATGTTGATCAGGCAGCATCAGATATAAAAAAATATTTTTCTAAGCATGTGCCTGATTGGTCAGGAAAACCCCTCCAGGAGGTAGTCTGCCTGGCCACCTTTGTGTTTAACGGCAGGAATGAGGAGAAAGCATGGGAAAAATGTAAACAGAAGAAGGAGGAGGTAAGTATGTTAGCTGCTGCCTTGCAGGCTCCTTCAGGAAACCAGCATTGGCAAGGGCGCGGAGAGATGAGGGGAAGGGGGCATGGACGGGGGACAGGAGGAGGGGGAGGTTGGGGTAAAATGAGGGACGGAAATTGTAATTATTGTAAGCAACCAGGGCACTGGAGGAGGGAGTGTCCCCTGCTTCCCCGAGGGGCTCCTTGGAAGAGCCAGGTAGAGGCTAATCCTTCTTTTCCCCCTAATACCCCCAGAACCTTGTTAACCCCCAGTGACTAGAGGCGGAGGTTTTGGGGACTTTGGGAGAGTTGGAATGGGACTTGGGGTTACAGTCACAAATTTATTTGAAAGTTGGGGAACACCTTGTGCCTTTTCTAGTAGATACTGGGGCCACCCTCTCCACTTTAACTTTTGTTCCGGGCTCTCTGTCCGATACCAAGGTTTGGGTGCAGGGTATAGAAGGCAATCCCTGCCCGGCTCCTTTATCCTACCCTGTCCCTATCGAGCTTGGTTCTTTAAAGCTATCACATAGGTTTGTTGTAATGCCGGAGGGCCCCGCGAACCTCCTCGGGAGGGATGTGCTGGGCAAATTGGGGGCACACATATATTGCACCCCCGAGGGGCTCCACATGTCCGTTCCGGACTCGGCGGTTGCTTCTCTTATGGCATCGGTTACCCCTATTCCTGGTGTGCCCTCTGAATTGTCCAGTGTTCCCCACACTTTGTGAAGCACAAATCGTACTGATGTGGGTCTTCTTAAATCAGCAATTCCAGTGAGTCTGAAAACAAGGGGTGGACCGCCTCCGTCCGTAAAACAATACCCCTTGCCGAGGGAGGCGGAAGAAGGCATCTCACTTCTTATTGACAGCTATTTGACTCAGGGGGTTTTAGTCCCCTGCAGTTCGCCCTTTAATACTCCCATTCTTCCAGTAAGGAAGCCTAAACCGGGACCAGACGGGCGTCCAGTCTATCGATTTGTTCAGGATCTACGGGCTATAAATGGTTATGTTATAGCCCCCCATCTAGTTGTCCCTGATCCGAGCACTATTCTAACACTGATTCCTCAGTCAGCCACTTGCTTTACTGTCATAGATTTGTGTGCAGCATTTTTCAGTATCCCTTTGCACCCTGATTCTCAATATTTATTCGCATTTACCTGGAAGGGTCAGCAGCTAACATGGACGCGTCTTCCCCAGGGGTTCTCAGGATCCCCCACTATTTTTTCCCGGATTCTCACAGAGGATTTAAAAGACATTGTCTTGCCTAGTTCGTCTGTCCTGGTTCAGTATGTGGATGATGTTAGAGGGCTTATTCCTTCACCCACTTACTTCCCTGGTCCTTCTCACATGAACAGAGAGCAACAATACCCGAAGTCCAAAGGTGCAAACAATTCGATGTTTATTGGGGTGAACTTCCAGCAGGCCTGATTCCAGTTTCCTTCCTTAGTATCCTCCTTCCCAGCTCTGACACCACAGAGCCTTACACCTGTGTCCCTGTTCCCATTCCTACCCTTAGCAAAACATGATTCCAATTTTCTTACCCCCATTCCCTGTTCTCATCTCCCCCTTTCCCACATGCCCATGCCCACCCCCACCCACACCCACACCCTTCCTCATTGACTACAGACTATATAGTAAAACTTGAGTTCTGCTTAGCTATACCTTAACCAATTATTTTCCTGAAATTTAACTAACCAATCCTAACATATTGTAACATGATTATGTAACCAATTATATCCCACCACCTTAATTAGTTTACACCCAGCAAAATTAATTATACAGCAGACAGGAACAATCACAGAACCAGACAGAGATTATACAGACAAACAATAGCAAAGTGGGAACTACAATGACAAGACAACACAGAAACGAGGATTTCACATCCCAGCTATTGATAAGTGAGTTCTTGCCAGACAGGATGCTATCAAACTAAGTTTCCTTTTACATTTTCTAGGCACTTCCCTTTCTCTGGAGGTGATAGGAACTATCAGGACAGGATTGTATTCCTAACAGCCGAATAGCACCTTATTTCAGTGTGACTAGTTTGGAATGTGAGGATGTGACCGTTCACTTCCCAGCTTATGGCTGCCTCTGCTGCTTAGCCAAAGGCCTTAGCCTAAGAACAGGGCCACAAACTGTCACAGTAAGAGAAGGCCCTTACACCGGCAGACAGTGATTTCTTTCTTTTATACCTCTAGAACTAGCCAAGCGATAAGAATACACCTAAATTCTTAGAGTATAGGCCTTTACAGACAGACCTGAATATATATATCCTAACAGATGATTTGTTAATTGCTGCCTCAGATCATAACACATGTTTAATTGACTCTGTTGTTTTGCTTACTGCATTAGCTAATAAGGGTCATTGTGCATCTCCATCCAAGTTGCAGCTGTGCCTAGATCAGGTAATTTATTTGGGCTTTGTAATTAGGCCTGGGGAGTGCTTACTCTCCCCTGATAGGGTGCGGGCAATCCAGGATTACCCGCGTCCGACTACCAAAAAGCAGTTACGGGCTTTTCTGGGGGCTGCGGGGTTCTGCCGACCCTGGGTCGTGGCTTTCGGGGAATTGGTGAAACTGTTAGTTCGAGCTACTACAACACTGACCCTCGATCCTGTCTCCTGGACCCCGGAAATGGAAGACGCTTTTAAATCCATCAAAAAGGCTCTGATCTCTGCGCCCGCCTTGGGATTCCCGGATTACGGTAAACCATTTTCTCTTTTCACTCACGAATGGCAGGGGGTGGCTAGCGGCGTCCTTTTGCAATACCTGGGGGATCGCCCACGCCCCGTAGCCTATTACTCAGTACAACTGGACCCCGTTATTCAGGGCTCTGTCTCCTGTGTACAGTCTGTTGCTGCTGCTGCTGTCATGGTTGAACGGTCACGACCTATTGTTCTGGGGCACCCTCTGACTGTCTGGGTCCCTCATGAGGTTGAAATTCTCTTAAAACAGCATTCTACACAGGCATTGTCTCCACAGCGGGCTCACAAATATGAACTAATCCTGTTGGCCGCTGACAACGTTACTTTACGCCGCTGTAACGTCCTCAATCCAGCCACAATGCTACACCTCCCAGAGGACGGTACCCCTCACCATGTATGCATGGATGTCTTCGCGCAGGATGGTAAGCCCCGCCCGGATTTAGCGGACTCCCCTTTAGTTGAGCCCGATTTACTTCTTTTACAGATGGGTCCTCGTACTATTTAGATGGCCACCGGGTCTCGGGCTATTCGGTTACCTCTCAGGCAGATGTTATCGAGGCTGCCCCCCTACCACCTTCCTTCAGCACCCAGGGTGCAGAGTTACATGCACTTACCAGGGCTTGTTTATTGTCTTCAGGGAAAACTGTTACCATCTATATGGACTCTAAGTGTGCTTTTGGGGTTTGTCATGCTACAGGCCAGCTCTGGAAGCAACAAGGATTTTTAACCTCCTCAGGCACAAAAATCGCTAATGGCCCTCTAATCTCTGCCCTTTTGGAAGCTATTCAGGCCCCTCATCAGGTGGCGGTGGTTCATTGTTATGCGCACAGGCAGTCTAACAGTTTTGTATCTCAGGGCAATGCATTAACTGATTCAGCCGCAAAGGCTGCAGCTCTACAGCCCCTTCTGGTTTCGGCTTCCCTCCCCCGGATGTGTCCTTCCCACCTGCTGACTGGACGCTGCTGTATGCTGACGTATCCTTGGAGGAGCTGCACAACTGGAAATGCCGGGAGGGATCTGAGGGCTCCGATAAGTGGACCAACTTTCCAGAGGGCCTGAAGCAATACCAACCAGAAAGGCAGATGCAAGATCTGTGGTCAAGTTCTTAATGAAAGACATTGTACCCAGGTTTGGTGTCCCTGAAGTCATTGATTCAGATCGGGGCTCATACTTTACTGTAAAAATTTTGGAGGAACTGTACCGGTGCTTGGGGATTATCTGACAATTACACACCCCGTACCACCCCCAGTCTGCAGGTAAAGGTTCCTGGATTCACCATAGCTACGTCAAGTTGGTGACGGGACCCCCACCTGACTCTGGCGAGCCAGCAGACGAGCCACTTCATGAATGAACACTACAACCAACCCATGGACTGAGCTTTCCAGCTACTGGGACCTTCACAGCTCACCAGGACTTTTTGTGTTCCTGTTTATTGGACTTACATTGGGGGTAGTGTTTTTTGTATGGTACAGGGGAGGATGTCGACATTGGTATGGTTTGACTGGGGGGTCCTCTCCCTATTCCCAAGTCCAGTACAAGGATGGGAGGGCAATAGCTTCTTGAATTTAATCCACGCTATCAAACAGGGTGTAAATCGAACGCAGTGTTGGATTTGTATTCATACCCCCACATATTTAGGTCAGGGGGTCCCGTTGGTAGGGGTACCTATCCCCCTTAATCGAACACTCCAAGCTAAGCTATGGGCAAACACTACATTTAACTGGAATGTTACAATCCAAATATGGTCTATTGATATGGTGGCCCAGGGTAATTATGCTTTATGTGTGTCACGACGTAAGGGCATAGAAAATACAGTTTTTGTAGGGAATTTTGTGGGGTGCAAGGACACCACCCAAATCAGCTCTGGTGCGGGAGGCCCCTCTACCTACTCCAGAACCCTGTGGCCAGTCCCCGAGGGGTCTGGCTGGTATTGGTTATGCAATCACACAGTCTATAAGGTTCTCCCAGCAGGATGGTGTGGTATATGTACTGCTGTGACAGTACACCAGAACCTGACTCGGGGAGAGATCCGCAATCTAGTATGGAGGGACCGACGAAGTATTCCTTTAAACCCCCTTTCTCATCGGCCCAAAGGTTTTCACTCCTTTGTGCATTGGTTTCTGCCATGGTTGGGAGTAAGCAAGCTTAGGAAAAAGCTATAGTTAACATTTCAGCTGCTTTGGAACTAATGGCAAATGCTACTGCAGATGCTCTATCTGCCCTTCAAATTGAAGTCACCCAGCTATCCCAAACTACATTGCAAAACTGCCTAGCCCTGGATTATCTCCTTGCAAATCAGGGTGGGGTTTGTGCTCTGGTCAACTCAAGCTGTTGTGTATTTGTAAATCAGCACCATAGGGTGGAAACTGACATCCACATCCTCAAGCAACAGGCAGCCCTATTCCACCACATCAGCCTCGACACTACCAGCGCCGGATTCCAGGAGGTCTGGGACTGGCTCACCTCATGGCTACCGGATGTGGGGACTTGGGGACGGCGTATTTTGTATTTACTTTTTTTGACTGTTATTGTTTTTGCGTTATTTTTTGTATGCCTACAATGCTGCAGTATGTGCTGTCGGCAGTTGCTAACCCTGCAGCGCGGTTACTCAGCCCCAATATAGCTTACTGACGTACAAAAAGAAAGGGAGGACTGTTAAGGAAAAGCTAGCACATGTGACTCCATTTTGGTTTGGGGCCCACCATTGTTTAAATGCCAGCACATCATACACCAGGAGGAGTGATCCTTAGATACTGAATCCCTGTGAAAATCCTCCTCCTTGTCTCAAGCCTGCCTTGATTCCTAGTATCTGGTTTTTGTCAGTCTCTAACTCCCTGTCTTTTGGCCTTGATGTGAGGCCTCCCATCCTGATAATAAAAGTTACTGATGCATGGCTTTAGGACCATGCTGTGTAATTAACATACTGGTATAGCACGAGGAATGCACCAAGCAGGGACAGGTGGTAGATAAGACAAGGGTTTGTTTATTGGCTAAGGTTTCCGATGCACGAGGGCAACATGCTTTGCTAAAAAGTATATAACCTTTGTATAATCTGTATTCAGGGTCTCCTCCTGGCTAGCAGGGGGGCATCACGCTCGAGCGTAATAAACTTAGTGTCTTTTGGGAACTCTGCAGTTGTGGACTTTGTTTCTGTGCCTCAGCTTAGATTCGAACTGTGCGTGACCTAGCAGGTATAATTCGCAGCATTGGTGTGCGTGTCCTACCAGGTGTAATTCGTAGCATTTGTGTGTGTGTCCTACCAGGTGTAATTCGTAGCATTTGTGTGCGTGTCCTACAGGGTATAATTCGCAGGAGTTGTGTGCGTGTCCTCTCAGGTGTAATTCGTAACAGCTGCGAGCACACAGTCCTGCAAGTAGCCAGCAGGAAGATGTATGCTAAGTGCCTTAAGTGTGACCTGGTGGAGCTGTGCAGGCAGAGGGGGCTGCGGTTTGGGAGACTCACCAAAGAACAGCTGATTGCCCAGCTGGAGGAAAATGATTGCTCGGATGCACTGATACCTGCCTCTGAGGGAAGCATCCCAGCAGACGCAGCGTGGGCCCTGGAGCCTGACTGGGTGGGGAGGGGTCAGATTGCTGCTGAGGGCATCCCGAGACCCCTCCTACCTATGCCTAGGGGAGGGGCTGGGAGGAGCCCAGCGAATACTGAGGGCACCCTGACCCCAGCAGCCAGCAGGGGATCCTCCTGGAGGAGCTCCCCATCCCTGAAACTGAGGCGGCTGGAATGAGAGAGGGAGATAAAATTGAGTTGGAAGATCGTGAAAAAGAGCGAGAGGATCACGAAAGGCAGCATCGGCATGAACTGGAATTGGCAAGGCTGAGGAGCACCGAAGCCCCGGCTGTGATGAGTGAGCGGGGACCCAGGACTGCATGGAGCTTTGATAAGTGCCTCCTGGCCCAGCATAAGGAAGGGGAGGACATAGATGACTTCCTGAATGCCTTTGAGAATGCCTGCAAGATGCACAGGGTTGACCCTGCAGACAGACTCCAGTTTCTCACCTTCTTACTGGACCCCAAAGCCTTGGCGGTGTACAGCCGAATGGAAGGGGCGGAGGCAGGGGACTACAAACTATTCAAAAAGGCCCTGCTCCCTGAGTTTGGGTTGACTCCCGAGATGTACAGGAGAAGGTTCCGGAGTCAGTGTAAAGCCCCTGAGGGCTCATATCTACAACTGGCCCTCCAGATGCAGGGATATGCCCACAAGTGGGCAGATGGGGCCCAAACTAAGGAGGACCTGCTCGACCCAGGACTGGCTCTAGGCACCGGCAAAGCAAGCACGTGCCTGGGGCGGCACAATTCCAGGGGCGGCATTCCGGCCATCCTTTTTTTTTTTTTCTTGGCTTGGGCAGTTGCGCTCTCAGAGCTTGGGGCAGCAAAAAACCTAGAGCTGGCCCTGGCTTGACCTAATCGTACTGGAGCAACTGTATGGGTGGTGCCCATCTGACCTGAGGCTCTGGTTGGTGGACAAAAAGCCAGAGAACCCGCAGCATGCAGGGCAGCTGGCCGACGAGTTTGTGAACAGTTGGTCAGGGGATAGCAGGGAGGAGTCCCAAAGGAACAGGCCAGCCATGATGCAGAGAGAGGAGGAGTTATGAAGAGCATTCCTGATCTGTTCCTGTCAAAAGCATCACACAGAAAGACAGACCCTTTGTTTCCCTACCCCTCCAGCTTTGAAAGTATCTTGTCTCCTCATTGGTCATTTTGGTCAGATGCCAGCGAGGTTATCTTAGCTTCTTAACCCTTTACAGGTGAAAGGGTTCTGCCTCTGGCCAGGAGCGATTTTATAGTTCTGTATACAGAAAGGTGGTTACCCTTTCCTTTATATTTATGACAGTCTCTAATAAACCTTCTGTTCTACTGGCTAGCTGAGAGTCATGATGAATCATAATGTGGGGGTACAGGGCCCTGACTCCCCAATCTCCGTGACAAGCGGTGCATGGGATTCTTCCTTCCTAAATGCAGGTCTCTGCACTTGTCCTTGTTGGACCTCATCAAATTTCTTTTGGCCCAATCCTCCAATTTGTCTAGGTCACTCTGGACCCTATCCCTACCCTCCAGTGTATCATAGAATCATAGAATATCAGGGTTGGAAGGGACTTCAGGAGGTCATCTAGTCCAAACCCTGCTCAAAGCAGGACAAATCCCCCATTTTTTTTTGCCCCAGATCCCTAAATGGCCCCCTCAAGGATTCAACTCACAACCTTGGGTTTAACAGGCTAATGCTCAAACCACTGAGCTATCCCTCCCCCCAGTTTAGTGTCATCTTTGAACTTGCTGAGGGTGCAATCCATCCGATCATCCAGATCATTATCATTAACAAAGATGTTGAACAAAGCTGGCCCCAGGACCGACCCCTGGGGCACTTCACTTGATACCAGCTGCCAACTAGACATTGAGTTGTTGAGCACTACCCGTTGAGCCCAACAATCTAGACAGCTTTCTATCCACCTTATAGTCCATTCATTCAATCCATACTTCTTCAACTTGCTGGCAAGAATACTTTGGGAGACCGTATCAAAAGCTTTGCTAAAGTCAAGATGTATCATGTCCACTGCTTTCCCCATATCCACAGAGCCAGTTATCTCATCATAGAAGGCAATCAGGTTGGTCAGGCATGAGTTTCCCTTGGTGAATCCATGCTGATGGTTCCTGATCACCTTCCTCTCCTCCAAGTGCTTCAAAATGGTTGCCTTGATGACCTGCTCCATGATTTTTCCAGGGACTGAGGTGAGGCTGACCGGTCTGTAGTTCCCTGGGTTCTCCTTCTTCTCTTTTTAAAATATGGGCACTATATTTGTCTTTTTCCAGTCGTCCCGGACCTCCCCCGATCACCATGAGTTTTCAAAGATAATGGCCAATGGCTCTGCAATCACATCAGCCAACTCCCTCAGCACCCTTGGATGCATTAGATCTGGACCCATGGACTTGTGCATGTCCAGCTTTTCTAAATAGTCCTTAACCTGTTCTTTCACTACTGAGGGCTGCTCAGCTCCTCCCCATACTGTGTTGCCTAGGACAGCAGTGTGGGAGCTGACCTTGTCTGTGAAGACCGAGGCAAAAAAAGCATTGAGTACTTCAGCTTTTTCCGCATCATCTGTTACTAGGTTGCCTCCCCCATTCATTGAGGGTCCCACCCTTTCCCTGACCTTTTTCCTGTTGCTAACATACCTGTAGAAACCCTTCTTGTTACCCTTCACATGTTGATTCCCCCAAGAATTTTGGCCCAATCCTGGATGCTGATAATTGCTAATTTTTCCTGTAGTGGGAACTCCAGATGGTCAAATAAAATGTCCATTTGCCATTCTGGAACTTCTAAAATTGTGATGTCCTCCAGAATGTGGAATGCCCAAAAGGATAGAAAAGGATTAGCTAGTAAGCCACACCCCCTACCACACCCCCAAAGGCCAAGCTGGTCCTCCCAATGAGCCATTGGCTTGGGGGAACTTTGACATTGCTGATCAAGTCTATCAGTCATGTAACTCTTTAAGATGCCTCTGACGGGTTACCCGCACTCTATGGTGCACCTGATATACTGGGGTACCACTGAGCTAACCTATTCCACCAGCCTGGGCTACCTTACACTGCCCTGCAGAGCCAGGCCCTAAAGCCTCCTCCAGCACACACACAGGTAGGGACATACCCAGCTGCAGAAAGACAGAGACACTGAAATCAGCTCTGTATGGAAAACTCAGCTAGGGAATTGCTCAGCACTCAAGTGCACACCCACTCTGGAGTGTAAACCCAAAATTGTATTATATTGTCTTGCGCTGCACAGAGAACTGTACAGTGTAAGCTCATAAAATTCACCCCCTCCCTCAATGTGGAGGAAGATATGCACAGCTTTTTGCCCCCCAGTTATGAATTCCACATTTCAGAGAAAACAAGAACAAGTTTATTACTAAAAAAGGTAGATTTTAAATGATTATAAGGGATAGCAAACTGATCAAAGCAGATTTGTGAGCAAATAAAACAAACGCAAACTAAGCTTAATACGCTAAAGAAACTGGTTACAAGTAGTACTTTCTCACCCTTTAGGCATTTCTTTCACAGGCCAGACACCTTTTCCAGCCTGAGCTCAGCTCTTCACCCCACCCCCCTTGTCTCTTAGATGTTTCCAGCGGTCACTCTGGGTGGGGATTCAATGAAGAATGAACACTGATTAAGTCACTCCCCAGCTTTAAATAGGTTTTACATATGGTGGGAACCCTTTGTTTTCCAGTGTGGTTCCATCCCCCCAGCGGAAAAATACTGGTATTCTATTATGGAATCCAGTAGCAGATGACATGATCACATGTCCCTACAGTGTCAAAGTAGCCATGAGTCAAAGGCCATTTGTAGTATTCCAGGAAGCTTCTCAGGAGGTGGGAGATTATCATCTTCAAAGACCTATTGTTCTCCCTAATGTCCCCTCCAGACTGAAGTGTAATAAGTTCATAGAATCACAGAATTCTAGAATATCAGGGTTGGAAGGGACCTCAGGAGGTCATCTAGTCCAACCCCCTGCTCAAAGCAGGACCAATCCCCAACTAAATCAAATGTTGTTAGGGTTGATGCAAGTTGTTAGGGTTGATGCAAAATTGCACTAGATAAATCCCTCAAACTGCTGGGAAGCAACTCCAACCTAAAATTTGCAATGGCCCATTAGTGTAGCCCCTGGGACTATGCTCACTGACATTTCTATACTAGAGAGACAAGGTGGCTGAGGTAATATCTTTTATTGGACCAACTTCTGTTGGTGAATGAGACAAGCTTTTGAGCTACACAGAGATCTTCTTCAGCTCAGGAAAATGCATTTTAAAGTCTCTACTGGGAGCCTGTGGTAAGAATTTCACCTTGAACCAAGTCTAGTTTGTTAAGTTCAGAAAACACTTTATCCTTATTTCTCTTGTAACCATTTCTGCATTTAATGCCTTATACTTGTACTCACCTAAAATCTGTCTCTTTATAGTTAAATAAATTTGATGTATTCTTTAATTAAAACTAAGCCAGTGTTTTTAATTGTTTGGGTAACTCCATTAAGGTAGCAGACTGTTGTATACTGATTCCCTTAGAGAGTCAAGAGACCTAATATATATGGACTATCCAAGACAGGGCTGGACATTGCAGTACATATGTTTTTTTGGAGAAAATCTGGGACTCGGAGTGTGTTGGGATCATCCTGCTATAGGCCTTGCTGGGGCCCTAGGCATAACTAGCAATGTGAACCAAAGACTATGAACCAGAGTAGGCCTGGCCTTGGCAGAATAGTAATGCACCAGGTGCTGGCTAACCAAGTAAGCATATTCCTGACTGGAGAGGATGGTACAAGAACACCCAAAGTTCTCAAGAAACTACAAAAACAGATTCTGAAGAGGTTGTACAGGAACACACCGAAAGCTTGTAAGATAAGAATGGGATCACAGGACAATGGATGATTATGTTTTCTTAGAACTAGCAGATACAAGTTGTAAGGGTGATGTGATGGAGTTTATCAGGCCCTTTGAGGCCCCCTGCTGGAGGCCTCACAGGCCTACACACCCTGCTCTAGAAAAGGAGCAGTAAAGGTGGGTCCTCCAGCCTGCTTAGAAAGGCTGCAGGGAAGTAGCCAATCAAAGCCCAGCAGGCTCAGTTAAAAGGAGCTGCTGGGTTTAAGCAGGTCAGTTGCTGGCTGGGACCAGAAGGGTGAGGAAGGAGAGGTGATGAGAGCTTTAGCCCTGAGGTCAGTGTGGTGTTTAGATGTTGTTTGTAACAATAGAATTGGGAGCACTGGGTGTTGGTAGTCTGAAAGGACAGGAAGGAGGGGGAGGAGTTGAGAGGCTGGAAGAAAGCTACAGAGGGTGCAGCAGCAGCTTGGTAAAGAGGTTTCCACTTTGAAAATAAAGTCCTGTTGAAGCTTGTTAGTACCTTGCCTGGTTAATACAATAATCAGGGTGAAGAGGAAGGGGCTGTGTGGGAAGTGGCCCAGGGAATAGCAGGAGCAACTATTACAGGAAGCCGCACATGGCTGCTATCTATAGGGTCCCTGTGTCAGGACCCAGAGTAGCAGGCATGCCTGGGTCTCCCCACTGGCAGGGTGGCCTGAGCCCCAAGAAGGGGATAAGGCTTGTTTAGAGGCACAAGTGAAGGGCAGGACTTAAAGAGTCTCCAGGGAGAAAGCCCTGAGGATACTGCTCTATACCAGGGCAGACACAGACTTAAAGTTAGCCCAGAAGGGGCTGAGGACTGAGCCCACAGACAGGGCTAAAGAGCGTATCAAGGACACAGGGACAGGCTGTCTTGGAACTTTAACCCTGGAAGGGGTTTATTTGTGCATAGAGACTGTGTGTGACTTGCAGGGGTGAAAGTAACTTAAAGGACTAATCGGTACACCAGAGTGATGATCAGGGGAGGCAGGGCCTCAACCAGAAGGGGCGGGCCCTTTAAATCTCCCCTAGAGCCACACTGCCAGATCCCCAGGGTATCCGCAGCAGCCGGGAGCCCCTGGGGCTCTGGCGGTGATTTAAAGGGCCTGGGGCTCCGGCCACCACTACTGCAGAGGAACCCTGTGCCCTTTAAATCTCAGCTGGAGCCCTGGGGTAGCAGCAGCAGCCAGGAGCCCCTGGGGCTCTGTCGGTGATTTAAAGGGCGTGGGGCTCCAGCCGCCACTACTATAGTGGAGCTCCGGGCCCTTTAAATTGCCAACAGAGCCCCGGGCCACTGCCGCTACCGCAGGGCTCTAGCAGTGGGGCTTGGGTGGCGATTTAAAGGGCACAGGACTCTGGCCGCTGCTACCTTAGCAGAGCCCCGGGCCCTTTAAAATTGCCGATGGAGCCCCGGGGGCTTCTGGCTGCCTCCACTAACCTGGGGGCTCCTTCAGCGGGGCTCTGGTGGCAATTTAAAGGGTCAGGGGCTCCAGATACTGCCGGGAGCCCCAGGCCCTTTAAATCACTGGCCTGGGGAAGCTGGTACTGTCAGTGTACTGGCTCTTGCCAGTACGCCTTACCGGACTGTACCGGCTTACTTTCACCTCTGGTGACTTGTCCAGATGGCTGAGCCACTGAAGACTCATCAGACAAGGGCAAAAGCCAACAGAGGGCGCCAGGAGATGAGACAGAGAGTGCAGTTTCACACCCAACCAACAGGAGGCGCTCACAGGAGGTAAGTGTGCTCTGTCACAAGTGGTAACTAACAACATCTGGATTGTAATATGTAACTTGTTTGTATCAAGGTATAAAAGGAGACATTATAGGAAAGGCAACTTTTCATCGGCCGAGGGGACAGGTTCCTGGTGTCCTGACTGAGCCTTTACCTTGTCACAGACATACATGTGGTAGCATCCCTGCACCTGTTGGTCAGAGTGCTAGTACCATGCTTTGCTGACAATGAACCTGGCCAGGCATCTTTGTGAATAACATTGATGTCTGCTGAATTAACATGCTGAGCTGTTTGCTGGTGCAGCTGACATCAGAGCTACAAGAACAGCAGCACTAAGCAACTGTAACAACTTAGCAGCCGTAACAACATTCCGCAGCACTAACCATGCTGGTGACCCCACCCGCTGACTTGGTAAGTGCCGAGCTGCCTGATCTTTGGGTTGCAACCTTAGATGGTAAAAAACTCAGATCTAGGAAATCCCTTTCTGCCCCCTCCACCCCCAAAAATCCCCACAGAGTTTGATAAAGAATGGATGGGCTGGGTAATGAATAAAGGTGGTCCCTATGAATTTAAAAAAGAAAGTGGGGAAACGTACACTGGAATCTGTAAAGCTAGGGCACAGGCTGTAGCCTTGAAGAAGAAATATAGAATGTTGTGTATTGTGGTGATGGCTGTTAGATGGTTAAGACAACATGCCACAAAATTGGGGGGACAAGTAACAGAAACAAAGACAGACTTAGAAGAAGCAACAGAGCCCTGGAAAATGCAAATTTTGCTGGGAGGGCAGCAAGCAGTCCAGAGGCATGATATGTTACAGCAAGCCCAGGAACAGAATAGAAAATTGGAAACAGCTGTAGAGAATCTGCAAAAAAGAGACATACCATCCCTGTTATAAATCTTGGTGTGCAATAACAGGCTTCGGGTATTTATACAGTGCCTGAAGGATGGGGACTGAAATGGAAAAAGGTGGCCCTAGCTAAATTAAAAGATGGAACACTGGAATGGGGACATTGGGAATGACCCAAACCAAGAACCACCAAGAAGATGATGGGCAGGGGCCACCACACTGCAGCCACCACATTATGATCGGAGCCAGGTTCTGGTAAAACCTAAACTGAGACCTAGATGGGTGCCTGTTAGGAAAGGAGAAGTAAATGCACAGAAGGGAGAAGTAGCAAACAGTACTTTCACAAGATTGGTAGATGGAGGAGGAAACGTTATGTTTAAGAGAGAGGCTGTGACTTGTTCATGGGGGGGCTTGGATGAAAGAATATAGACATAATAAACCAACAGTGAGCGGGTTCACTTCCAGAATGGATGCATTAATGCATCATGTTGCCTGGAAACAATTAACTGCAGCAGGCGAGAGCACTCCTGTAATCCATTTGGCATGCAGGCAAAAGCAACAGACACTGGGGGAACAAATTCAGGTTTTCCAGGAGCAGGTAGCAACCATAACTCTCCTTCCAGAGTCAGGATAAAAACCAGAGTTATGGGTTTCCAGCCCTCTGCTTTAACCCACGGAGCCCCACTCCTCACTCAGAGCTAATAATATAACTTTCTCAAATATTTTTACGTACCATTAAGCTTTCCGTTATATCGTCTTAGTTTGCTCAACTCAACTGCTGCTGCCTGATCTCTCTTGGCTCAGGTCTCCCTCGCTTCCTAGGTCACTTTACCTCCCACCCCTGTCCTCACTTCTGCCCTTTCTTTGTTCTAAAAATTAAAAGTTATAGTTATTAGAGAAACCTCCATCACAGAAAGAAATGGAGCAATTGGAAAAAAACCAAAAAATCATCAAAAGGCTAAAGGTGGTAACATTACTTTAAATAAGTCCAGTAAATAGATTATTTTAATGATTATTTTACAGGAATGAACAGCTGGAATACTCCTAACTTTCTTGAAGATGTGGTTGCCAAGCAACAGAAATGCAGACTCTACTTCTAATCCTAGCTACTAACTAATATATGAAACATATCTTATTCTTAAAATAAAAGTAATATGAAGTTATGGAAACTACCTTAAGTTAGCTAAATTAATACAACAAACTGGACAAATAACTTCACAGGAATTTTTATCAATTCTTATTAAGTTTTCAATAAAAAGGTGATAACTTGCTTATTTCAATGTTTAACTTTTATCTGTCTGTTTTCTAAAATGCACTGCCTTAATAACTTTAAACTCTTAATGCCTTATCTTGTATAGTTATAAATAGAATTTTGGCACCATTCCTCTTTAATTGTAAATTTGTTCTGTATCTCATGTAAGTTGTGTGTATGTCATGTGACTAATTTTTTGTTTTTATTTTGTTTCAACAAAAGCCAAGTTTATACTTTTTTATATATAAGTGGTACCGCTCTATTTTAATATTATGGTTGGGTTAGAACCATCATAATACCTTTTTTGTGCAAAGGTCAGAAAGGCTTCAGTTATAAATATATGTACTAGGGCTGTCAATTAATCGCAGTTAACTTATGCAATTAACTCAAATTAATCGCACCGTTAAACAATAGAATGTATTAAATATTTTAGATGTTTTTTCTACATATATATTCTATGTTGTAATTGAAATCAAAGTCTATATTACAAATTTGCACTCTAAAATGAGAAACAAAAGAGATGGTATTTTTCAATTCACCTCATACAAGTACTGTAGTGCAATCTTTTTGTCATGAAAGTGCAATTTACAAATGTAGAATTTTTTGTTATATAACTGCACTCAAAACCAAAACCATGTAAAGCTTCAGAGCCTACAAGTTCACTCAGTCCTCCTTGTTCAGCCAATCGCTAAGACAAACAAGTTTGTTTACATTTACAGAAGATAATGCTGCCCTCTTATTTACAATGCCACCAGAAAGTGAGAACAGGCATTTGCATGGCACTTTTGTAGTTGGCGTTACAAGGTATTTACGTGCCAGATATGCCAAATATTCGTATGCCCCTTCAAGCTTTGGCCACCATTCCAGAGAACATGCTGGTGATGCTCATTTAAAAAAGAAAGTGTTAATTAAATTTTGTGACTGAACTCCTTAGGGGAGAATTGTATGTCCCCTGTTCTGTTTTACCTGCATCTGCCATATATTTCATGTTATAGCAGTCTCAGATGATGACCCAGCACATGTTCTTCATTTTAAGAACACTCACTGCAGATTTGACACAACTCAAAGAAGGTACCAATATGAGATTTCTAAAGATAGCTAGAGCACACAACCCAAGGTTTAAGAATCTGAAGTGCCTTCCAAAATCTGGGAGGGACGAGGTGTGGAGCATGCTTTCAGAAGTCTTAAAAGAGCAACACTCCAATGCGGAAACTACAGAACCCGAACCACCAAAAAAGAAAATCAACCTTCTGTTCGTGGCATCTGACTCAGATAATGAAAATGAACATGCGTCGGTGCGCACTGCTTTGCATTGTTATCGAGCAGAACCCATCATCAGCATGGACGCATATCTCCTGGAATGGTGGTTGAAGCATGATGGGACATATGAATCTTTTGCACATCTGGCACATAAATATCTTGCGACACCGGCCTCAACAGTACCATGCAAACACCTGGTCTCGCTTTCAGGTGACATTGTAAACAAGAAGCAGGCAGCATTATCTCCCGCAAGTGTAAAAAAACCTTGTTTGTCTGGGCGATTGGCTGAACAAGAAGTAGGACTGAGTGGCCTTTTTATTTTATATTTGAATGCAGGTTTCTGTACATAATTCTACTTTTTTTTAAAGTTCAACTTCCATGATAAAGCAATTGCACTACAGTACTTAGTATTTTTCAATTCACCTAATACATCTTTTGTTTTTTTTACATTGCAAATAGTTGTAATAAAAATATAAACTGTGGTGTAATTGAAATCAATATATTTGAAAATGTAGAAAACATCCAAAATATTTAAATAAATGGTATTCTATTGTTTAACAGCATGATTAATCTCAATTAATTTTTTTAATTGCTTGACAGCCCTAATATGTACATATATTTCTGTTCAACAAATAATGCAACTGCAACAAAAAATATTCTTTTATTAATCACAGGTTTTTTATTCAAAGGAAAAATGTAATGGGACCTCTCAACATTAATGCAAGGGTAATATTAACAAAGTGTCAGTTTCTTTTTTGGCTTTTATAAACTTGTTTTTGCCTTTATTAAATATTAAAATGTTATAAGAATATTATAACTAAAATGTCAAAAATATCACAATACATAGTATGTCTGGTTATGCTTCAAAACATTAAAACTAACCAAACAATTTCAACTGGCTTTTACCTTTTGTCTTTAAGAACAACCAAGTGTCCTAAAAGTTTAATACACTCAAAGTGTTTGCATAGACCTGCATTTAAACTTCATTTTTGGTTTAATTTTAGCTTAATAGCTTAAAAATTACCTTTTTATGTTGTGTTTAAAAAGGAGTGGTTGTTAAAGTTTGTGCTTCCAAACAGTTGTTAAAAACAGGATTGGTATCACAATCAAATTAACTCTAAAAAGCTTAGTAACAGAATTTTTACCCAACTGTTTTGCTAAAACAGTGCTCAGCAGGGAAAAGCAAAACACCTTCTCACAGAAGATTGTGAGCATATATCTTACTTTTTTTCCCCCATAGTAAATATAGTGAAGTGAAAAGGAATGTCTATGCAACAACTGCAAAAGTATCTAAAACAGTCTATTTGTGCTAAAGAATAGGGAAAATCAGAACAAAAGCATAGCTCATGTTACAGAAGACTTGGTCCATATTACACAGATTAACTTTGTTTACAGTGTATTAAATTTGGGTTACTGAAAACAAGAAAAATGTAAAACAATTTTATTATTGTAACCAGCTTAAGCTGTTTGAGACCATACCATAGACCTAAGACACCAGGAGATATCAGTGTGTGGCAAAGAAACCCCTAGGCGTCAGGAAAAGAAAAATGAAGTGCTTTATAAATAAGACTGGTCAAGCGACCTCACCCTGCAATATATGGACAATTAAGTATGCAATCAGCTAGGAACCACCAGCTGGGCCAGATCTAACTGGTATTTAAAGTGTATATTATTAAACAATGTGAGTTCATTTGCCTGTGGTTTTAAATCTTTCTCAGTGAAATATGACTGAATTTGGTTACTGTGTAAAAATAAAGGTATATGCCTTTGTTAATTAATATACTAACATCTTATCAAGAATGTGCACAAGACTCAAATGCTGGGCAAAGACTATTCTGCAGTCTAGTATCTACAAATAGGAGACCCCAAAATCTAGATGGAATTATGGGTTACATTTCAAGATTATTTGAATCTGGAATATCCATTCGGAACTGGGGCAACATAAAAATATTATACATATCAGGGCTGGCCAAACTTTCTTCAGAAGTTTGGGAGCTGGGGCTTAGGGCTTCAACCCTGTGGGGAGGGGCTCTCAGGGCTTCAGCCCTACTCCTGCTGAGTCCAGGAATGGTCACACATACCAGTCACTATTTTGACCACCAGGCAGCAGAAACTGTCTCTGAACCTATAATTCCTGGTGTTAAGGCTCCTGAAGAAACAGTACATCGTTTACAAAGTGCATGACATTGTGTTTGGTTAAACAGTTTAACAAGTAAAAATTAACAAAATAATTGCAGGAAAACAATGTGAAAGCAAGAAAAAAAAAGATTGGTAAAGAAATTATATGTACTGCTTATGGAAGTTATACAGTAATGATCATAATCAATTCATGAGGGTACATTAAAAAAGGAAAAGGGCCTGACCTTATTAGTAATAAACAGCTAACTGGCATTGCCCTCAATGCACAAAAACAGTGGTAAATTGGCAATGTGTCAAATTGTGTAGACAAATGTCCTGTTAGTACCAGTCATAATTTGGGGTCAGTGATACGGCACATTTATTCAAAATGACCTTGTACAGTGTCTGGGTACCAATATTGAATCCTGACACAGCAATATTTGGTAAATTGGTTGCTGTCCATTCAGTAGGTTATCTGGAAGACAGCATCTACAAAACAACAGGAGCTATATCAACTACTGGTGTGTCACAGAGCGATGCAAACCTGAAGAGCACTGCACAGGGCTTGTCATTTCCAGGAATATGTTGACATCACGATTCCAGTGAGAGGCTACAATGGTTCAGGCCAATCCAATGAAACAGAGAAGCTCCTGTCTGGCAAATCTTATCAGCTGGCGACAGCTAGCAGTAAGGGTAACCTATAACATGGATGGACAGTACTATGTAATAACTAATTACAAGAAATTTATATACGAAGCCTCATCTGCGATGTCATTCCTCCAAATTTCTGTTTTATGCCTCATGTACGTAGCACCATGGGGCACACTGAAATAATGACCATCCCAGTTTTTCAGATGGAATCTAAGACTACACCTCTCAATTAACATCCTTGTCCTAACATTCCCAGACTCATTATATGGGACGAAAACCAGTTAACAGAAGGAAACTGTCCACAATTCATATGAAGGAGTGTGCAGGCCATTGGACACATGGGGCATGAAAGTATGGGTGGGCAAAGCAAAATGGCCAAGAAACAGCATTTAGCCCACTGGGGCATTTTCAGTCTATGCATTATGCTTTTTTGGGATGGTGGACAAATCCCCTCTGCATAAAAAGATACAAAGGAGGGGAATGTAGGCCTTTCTGAAGCCCTAGGCATAACTAGCAATGTGAACCAAAGTAGACCTGGCCTTGGCAGAAGAGTAACACACCAGGGAGGCCTGGCCAAGCATTGGGAGCAGGGGTGGGTAGGAGGGGACTGCAGAGGGGAGAACTATCAGCAAAGGGGTGAGTGGCTGGGAGGGGACTGCAGTAGAAAGAGCACTCGGTGCAGAGGGTGGGTGGGAGGGAGCTGCGGAGGGGAGAGTACTCAGTGTAGGGGAGGGCGGGATAGAGAGAACTGCATAGAGGAGATTACTCCATGTAGGGGGTGGGTGGGAGGAGGCTATGATGGGAAGAGTGCTCAGTGTAGAGGTAGGTGAGAGGGGGATATGGTGGGAAGGACACTCAGTGTAGGGGTGGGAGGGAAAGAACTGCAGAGGGGAGAGTGCTCTGCGTAGGACATGGCTGGGAGGAAGTTGCAGAGGGGAGAGCACTCTGTGTAGGGGTAGGCAGGAGGGGGCTGCGGAAGGGAGAGCGCTCTGCGTAGGAGTGGACGGGAGCGGGCTGCGGAGAGGAGAGCACTCTATGCATGGGTGGGTTGAAGGGGGCTGGGGAGAGGAGAGCGCTCTGCATGTGGGGGCGGAAGGCGGTTGCAGAGGCGAGAGCGCTTTGTGTAGGGGTGGGTGGGAGGGGGCTGCGGAGGGGAGAGTGCTCTGCGTAGGGGTGGGCGGGAGGGGGCTGCGGAGAGGTGAGCGCTCTGCGTAGGGGTGGGTGGGAGGGGGCTGCGGAGGGGAGAGTGCTCTGCATAGGGGTGGACAGGAGGGGGCTGCGGAGAGGTGAGCGCTCTGAGTAGGGGTGGGTGGGAGGGGGCTGCAGAGGGGAGAGTGCTCTGTGTAAGATGTTGCCTGGCAGGGGCTGCGGAGGGGAGAGGGCTCTGCATAGGGGTGGACAGGAGGGGGCTGCGGAGAGGTGAGCGCTCTGCGTAGGGGTGGGTGGGAGGGGGCTGCGGAGGGGAGAGGGCTCTGCATAGGGGTGGACAGGAGGGGGCTGCGGAGAGGTGAGCGCTCTGAGTAGGGGTGGGTGGGAGGGGGCTGCGGAGAGGAGAGCACTCTGCATGGGGGGCCGGAAGGCGCTTGCAGAGGGGAGAGCGCTCTGCATAGGTGTTGGTGGGAGGGGGCTGCGGAGGGGAGAGCGCTCTGCGTAGGGGTGGGCAGGAGGGGGCTGCGGAGAGGTGAGCGCTCTGAGTAGGGGTGGGTGGGAGGGGGCTGCGGAGGGGAGAGTGCTCTGTGTAAGATGTTGCCTGGCAGGGGCTACGGAGAGGAGAGGGCTCTGCATAGGGGTGGACAGGAGGGGGCTGCGGAGAGGTGAGCGCTCTGAGTAGGGGTGGGTGGGAGGGGGCTGCGGAGAGGAGAGGGCTCTGCATAGGGGTGGACAGGAGGGGGCTGCGGAGAGGTGAGCGCTCTGAGTAGGGGTGGGTGGGAGGGGGCTGCGGAGAGGAGAGCACTCTGCATGGGGGGGCGAAAGGCGCTTGCAGAGGGGAGAGCGCTCTGCATAGGTGTTGGTGGGAGGGGGCTGCGGAGGGGAGAGCGCTCTGCATAGGGGTGGGCAGGAGGGGGCTGCGGAGAGGTGAGCGCTCTGAGTAGGGGTGGGTGGGAGGGGGCTGCGGAGGGGAGAGTGCTCTGTGTAAGATGTTGCCTGGCAGGGGCTACGGAGAGGAGAGGGCTCTGCATAGGGGTGGGCAGGAGGGGGCTGTGGAGAGGTGAGCGCTCTGAGTATGAGTGGGGGGGAGGGACTGCGGAGAGGAGAGGGCTCTGCATAAGGGTGGGTGCAAGGGGGCTGCGGAGGGGAAGGAGCTCTGCATAGGTTATGGGTAAGAGGGGGCTGTGGAGAGCAGAGCACTCTGCGTAGTGGCGAGCGGGAGGGAGCTCCAGGCTGTTGTTCTCTTTTTAACTAAGGCAGGTAATATTTTGCTCATAGTGATAACTGAGATTTCAGAAAAGTAAATTGGGGAAAGGGGTAGGGAGGTGGGTCCCATAGGTTGAGGCCATCAATTAGGGCTCTGGAAACAGGTTCCATTTAGGGTTTCCAATTTTGGTTGGACGTATTCCTGGAAGTTTCATCACATGACATAGTCTTTTATTAAAAATCCATCTTTCATTCCTGGAGACTCCAGGACAATCCTGCAGGGTTGGCAGCCCTTGTTCAGTTCCCTTCTCCAGCACAGACTTGCTGTCTGATCTTGGGCAAGTCCCACTGTCTCTCTGGGTATGTCTACACAGCATGGGGCAGGTTGCTGTTCCAGAGTGATCTGGTTCACTAGAGAAACTGGCACTTGTGTTTTAATACACTCAAAAGCAAGGTCATACATCTAGGAACAGAGAATGTAGAGCACACTTGTAGGATGGGGGACAAAGACTCAGAAAAGAACTTAGGGGGCATCCGAGAGTGCTAAAGGAGTTGGCGGATGTGATTGCAGAGCCATTGGCCATTATCTTTGAAAACTCATGGCGATCGGGGGAAGTCCTGGACGGCTGGAAAAAGGCTAATGTAGTGCCCATCTTTAAAAAAGGGAAGAAGGAGGATCCTGGGAACTACAGGCCAGTCAGCCTCACCTCAGTCCCTGGGAAAATCATGGAGCAGTTCCTCAAGGAATCAATTCTGAAGCACTTACAGGAGAGGAAAGTGATCAGGAACAGTCAGCATGGATTCACCAAGGGCAAGTCATGCCTGACTAATCTAATTGCCTTCTATGACGAGATAACTGGCTCTGCGGATGAGGGGAAAGCAGTGGACGTGTTGTTCCTTGACTTTAGCAAAGCTTTTGACACGGTCTTCCACAGTATTCTTGCCAGCAAGATAAAGAAGTATGGGCTGGATGACTGCACTATAAGGTGGGTAGAAAGTTGGCTAGATTGTCGGGCTCAATGAGTAGTGATCAACGGCTCCATGTCTAGTTGGCAGCCGGTATCAAGTGGAGAGCCCCAAGGGTCGGTCCTTGGGCTGGTTTTGTTCAATATCTTCATTAGTGATCTGGAGGATGGTGTGGATTGCACCCTCAGCAAGTTTGCAGATGACACTAAACTGGGAGGAGATGTAGAAACGCTGGAGGGTAGGGATAGGATACAGAGGGCCCTAGACAAATTAGAGGATTGGGCCAAAAGAAATCTGATGAGGTTCAACAAGGACAAGTGCAGAGTCCTGCACTTAGGACGGAAGAATCCCATGCACCGCTGCAGACTAGGGACCGAATGGCTCGGCAGAAGTTCTGCAGAAAAGGACCTAGGGGTTACAGTGGATGAGAAGCTGGATATGAGTCAACAGTGTGCCCTTGTTGCCAAGAAGGCCAATGGCATTTTGGGATGTATAAGTAGGGGCATTGCCAGCAGATTGAGGGACGTGATCGTTTCCCTCTATTCGACATTGGTGAGGCCTCATCTGGAGTACTGTGTCCAGTTTTGGGCCCCACACCACAAGAAGGATGTGGAAAAATTGGAAAGACTCCAGCGGAGGGCAACAAAAATGATTAGGGGACTGGAACACATGACTTATGAGGAGAAGCTGAGGAACTGGGATTGTTTAGTCTGCAGAAGAGAAGAATGAGGGGAGATTTGATAGCTGCTTTCATCTACCTGAAAGGGGGTTCCAAAGAGGATGGATCTTGACTGTTCTCAGTTGTAGCTGATGACAGAACAAGGAGTAATGGTCTCAAGTTGCAGTGGGGGAGGTTTAGGTTGGATATTAGGAAAAACTTTTTCAGTAGGAGGGTGGTGAAGCACTGGAATGCGTTACCTAGGGAGGTGGTGGAATCTCCTTCCTTAGAAGTTTTTAAGATCAGGCTTGACAAAGCCCTGGCTGGGATGCTTTAGTTGGGGATTGGTCCTGCTTTGAGCAGGGGGTTGGACTAGATGACCTCCTGAGGTGCCTTCCAACCTTGATATTCTATGATTGTATGAACTATAGACCAGTCAGGTGACTTCAACACCTGGGAAGCTACTAGAGCAATGTAGAAACATTTAATTTGCAAATACTTGGAGGACAAAGGGGTGATCACTAGCAGCCAGTATGGATTTACTGAGAAAAAATCACACCAAACCAGCTTGATTTCCTTCTTTGATAGGGTAACTGGTTTGGTGGATAGGGGAAAATGTGATGGACATAATATACTTGGACTTTAGCTAGGCTTTTGACACAGTCCCACATGACATTCTCAGAAGTAAGCTGGAGAAATGTGGGCTCAGGAGAACTACCATTAAGTGGATAGATAATTGGTTAAACACAGCAAACAAAGAGTAAGTATTAATGGAATGATGTTGGATTGGAGGTAGATCTGTTTTGGGTCTGGTGTTATTTAACATCTTTATTAATGACCAGGATGTAGGAATAGAAAGCACACTGATCAAATCTGCAGATGACACAAAGCTGGGCAGGGGGTTGCTAAAACTTTGGTGGATAGAACTAAAATTCAAAGGGATCTTGATAATTTGGAGAACTGGGCCATAGACAACAAAATGAAATTCCACAAAGACAAATGTAAGGTGGTACACTTAAGGAAGAAAAAACAAATATACACGTACAGAATGCAGTGTGACATTCTATACCTTGGGGGAGCATCCTGTAACCCCCATATTCCTCATTTATATATAATTGTGATATTGCAGGCTGTGTGAGGTATCAGGGGAAAGGTTATGATCTGCTCACTGTCATTTTTCTATCTAAATATGTATATCATGAATGCATATGAAGTTATGAGACTGTGTTGTATGGTTGTCACTAAAATATGCCGTGGGTTTGGGAGGCACTCAGATACTAGCTTTCCTAAGACAATGACAAGGGAGGTAACCAACACCTGGGTGAGTGCTGAACAGACATAACCAGCCATTGTCCAGGAAGGGAGCTACAATGCAATGACTCACCTACATAAAGCCACACAAAGGGAATTGCTCAGCCTTGCCTGGGGACTCAGCAATGCCCACCAGACATGCCTGGACTTGTGTTCTCCAAGCACATGGACTAAGGGTATAAAACAGAACATAGGGGCCCCATGCTGGGCCTTTCTCCTGCCCCCCAGCTATGCTGCAAGCAACAAAGACACTCAGAAGAAGACTGAAGACTCCAGCAGAGGAGACTGGCCCAGGTTTAAGGGACAAATTAGTATATTAAGGGCTGCAATACCCAGTGCGGTAAGAAAAACTGCTTAATCTAGAAGTTGCCCAGTCTAAAAGGGTTGAGAGTTTACACTGCGTACTTATATTTTCTTTTCTTTTGGAAACTACTCTGACTTTTTGCCTGTCAATTATAATCACTTAAAATCTATCTTTTGTAGTCAATAAACTTCTTTTACTGTTTATCTTTACCAATGAGTTTGCCTGAAGTGTGTGGTATATCTGCTCAGATTTGCAAAGGCTGGTGTACATCCACTTTCCATTGATGAAGTGGTGAACCAATTAATAAATTTGCATTGCTCGTCTTGAGCATAGCAAGAGAGTACATTCCTGAGGTACAAGGCTGGGAGCTGGGGGGATTTGGCTCGTGCCTTACTGTGTGTGATTCATGAGTGGCTCTGGGAGCATTCATGTAATCTAGCTGGGTGGAGGGCTCCATGTGCTGTTGTGCTGAGTGATCACAGCACCTGGAGGCGTTTGCTGCTTGTCAGTAGCAAAGCATTGTGAGAGACAGCCCAGGCTGGAGATCTTAGGGGGCACCGCAGTCCCACAGTCCCAGGCTGCACCCCGGGGATCCCGTCACATGGAGGATAACTGGCTTGGCAGCAGCACTGCTGAGAAAGATCTGGGAGTTGTAGTGGATCACAACCTCAACGTGCGTCAACAATGCAATGCTGTTGCAAAAAAAGCAAATGCAATTTTAGGTTGCATTAACAGAAGCAAAGCATGCAAGTCACGGGAAGTGACAGTACTGCTCTACTCAGCACTGGTTACGCCTCAGCTAGAGTACTGTGTCAAATTTTGGTCACTGCTGTATAGAAAGGATGTAGAGAAACTAGGAAGGATCCAGAGGCAAGTAATAAAAATGATCAAAGGAATGGAATGCAAACCATATGAGCAAAGTCTGATGGAACAAGGTATGTTTGGTTTGGAAAAGAGGAGATTAAGGGAGGACATGATAGTAGTCTTCAAATACTTTAAAAGCTTCCATAAGAAATATAGAGAAAAGTTGTTCGCTCTTGCCACAGAGGGCAGGACGGGAGCAATGGAGTCAAACTACAGCATAGCAGATTTAGATTAAATCTCTCAGCCCTGGTCTACGCTACAGGGTTATGTCGAATTTAGCCACATTAGGTCGATTTTATAATGAATGCGTCTACACAAGCAACCCCGTTCCATCAACCTAAAGGACTCTTAAAATCGACTTCTGTACTCCTCCCCAGCGAGGGGAGTAGCGCTAAAATCGACCTTGCTGGGTTGAATTTGGGGTAGGGAGATGCAAATTGACCACATGGGCCTCTGGGAGCTATCCCAGAGTGCTCCAATGTGACCACTCTGGATGGCACTTTAAACTCTGATGCACTAGCCAGGTACACAGGAAAAGCCCCAGGAACTTTTGAATTTCATTTCCAGTTTGGTCAGCGTGGCGAGCTCAGCAGCACAGGTGACCATGCAGTCCCCCCAGAAACACAAATGAGCTCCAGCATGAAGCGAATGGGAGACACTGGATCTGATTGCTATATGGGGAGAAGAATCTGTGCAGGCAGAACTTTGATAAAAAAAATGCTAATATATATGCCAAAATTGCACAGGGCATGATGGACAGAGGCTACAACAGGGACACACAGCAGTGCCGCATGAAAGTCAAGGAGCTCAGGCAAGCCTACCAAAAGACAAAGGAGGCAAATGGTCACTCTGGGTCAGAGCCCCATACATGCCGCTTCTATGATCAGCTGCATGGCATTCTAGGGCGGGACCCTACCACTACCCCACCACTGTCCGTGGACACCTGCAGGGAGGGAGTCTCATGCAACACGGAGGAGGAGTTTGTGGATGAGGAAGCAGAAGAGGAGGAGGAGGAGCAGAATGCGCAGCAGGCAAGCGGTGAATCCGTTCTCCCCAGCAGCCCGGACCTTTTCATGACCCTGGAGCTAATACTCTCCCAAGGTGGGATCCCTGACCCTGAAGGCAGAGAAGGCACCTCTGATGAGTACACATTTGTAACAACAGTACAGGGTGTAAAAGCAATAGTGTTTAATGTTTGATTTGCCCTGAAGACTTGGGATGCATTCACGGCCAGTACAGCTACTGGAAAAGTCTGTTAACATGTCTGGGGATGGAGCGGGAATCCTCCAGGGACATCTCCATGAAGCTCTCCTGGAGGTGCTGTGAAAGACTTTGCAGAAGGTTTCTGGGGAGGGCTGCCTTATTTCGTCCTCTACGGTAGGACACTTTACCATGCCAAGCCAGTAGCAAAGTAGTCTGGAATCATTGCAGCACGAAGAAAGGCAGAGAATGGTCCTGGATTTTGGTCGCATTCAAGCAACTTTCGGTCTTTATCTTTCTGTGTTAGCCTCAGAAGAGTGATATCATTCACAGTAACCTGGTTGAAATAGGGGAATATTTATAAGGAAACAGTAAAAGGACCTTGTTCATGCTGGGCTGTTTGCGCTTGGCTAAAAGGGATCATCCCATAGCCACGTGGCGGGGGGTAGGGGTGAAGGGATCATCCCAAATAGTGACGTGGAGGGGTCGGGGAAGGTGTGTGCTGCACATCCATCCGAAAACTGCAGCCCCTCCTTTTAAATGGCAAACCCAACCGGCATTGCTTGCTATGGGAAAGGAGGATGCTGCAGTTTGAAAACATTCCCACATGTTATGAAGGTGTAAGAAGCCAAACCCGCGTACCTTTTGGCTTACCATGGCTGCCTGGAAACCAAGTTCTGTTGCCCAGCCACGTGTGATGTGTCACCATACCAGCAGGTGCTCAATATAAAAGGCAAAATGTGACCTTGTACCTAAAGCACATGTGCTGTCTGCTGTGAATTACTTGTTTCACTGTGAAAGAGTCTCCCTTTTGTTCTCAGAAATGTATCATCTCAAATTTCTCTCTCTGTTTTTATCCCCCTGCAGGTGCAAATGTTTCTGTGCTTCCGCTATCATCTCCGTCCCTGAGGTTATCGCAGATTAGAAGGCGAAAAACACGTACTCGCGATGACATGTTTTCCGAGCTCATGCAGTCCTCCAGCGCTGATAGGGCACAGCTGAATGCATGGAGGCATTCAGTGGCAGAGTGCAGGAAACCATTAAGTGAACTTGATGAGAAGAGATAGGATGCAATGCTGAGGCTAATGGGGGAGAAAACGGACATTCTCAGGCATCTGGTGGAGCTGCAGGAAAGCCAACAAGAGTACTCACCGCTGCTGCATCCACTGTACAACCGCCTGCCCTCCTGCCCAAGTTCCATATCCTCCTCACCCAGATGCCCAAGAACGTGGGGGCGAGGCTCCAGGCACCCAACCACTCCACTCCAGAGGATGGCCCAAGCAACAGAAGGCTGTCATTCAAACAGTTTTGATTTGTAGTGTGGCTACAATAAGCAATGTGCCCTTGTCCTTCCCTCCTCTGCCACCCTAACCTACCCCACCCGGGCTACCTTATCAGTTATCTCCCTTTTTTTTAATTAATAGAGAAAGAATGCATGGTTTCAAAAGAATAGTGACTTTATTTCCTTTGCCAGCTGTGATCAAAGGGGGGAGGGTGGTTGGCTTACAGGGAATTAAAATCAACAAAGGGGATGGATTTGCATCAAGTAGAAACACACACAACTGTCACACTGTAGCCTGGCCAGTAATGAAACTGGTTTTCAAAGCCTCTCTGATGCGCAGCACGCCTACCGGTACTCTTCTAATCACCCTGGTGTCTGGCTGTTCAAAATTGGCAGCCAGACAATTTGCCTCAACCTCCCACCCCGCCATAAATGTCTCCCCCTTACTCTCACAGATATTATGGAGCACACAGCAAGAAGTAATAACAATGGGAATATTGGTTGCACTGAAGTCTAACCTAGTCAGTAACCAGTGCCAGCAAGCTTTTAAACGTCCAAAGGCACATTCTACCACCATTCTGCACTTGCTCAGCCTATAGCTGAACTGCTCCTTACTACTGTCCAGTCTGCCTGTGTATGGCTTCATGAGCCATGGGAGCAAGGGGTAGGCTGGGTCTTCAAGGATAACTATTGGCATTTCAACATCCCCAACAGTAATTTTCTGGTCTGGGAAGTAAGTCTCTTCTTGCAGCTGCTCAAACAGCCCGGAGTTCCTAAAGATGCGAGCATCATGCACCTTTCCTGGACATCCCATGGTGATGTCAGTGAAACGTCTCCTGTGATCCACCAATGCTTGCAGCACCACTGAGAAGTACCCCTTGCGGTTTATGTACTGGTTGGCAAGGTGATCCGGTGCCAAGATAGGGATATGCGTTCCGTCTATCGCCCCACCACAGTTAGGGAAACCCATTGCAGCAAAGCCATCGACTGTGACCTGCACATTTCCCAGAGTCATTACCCTTGATAGCAGAACATCAGTGATTGTGTTGGCTACTAGAATCACAGCAGTCCCTACAGTAGATTTGCCCACTCCAATTGATTCCTGACTAACTGGTAGCAGTCAGGCGCTGAAAGTTTCCATAGGGCTATTGCCACTCACTTCTCAACTGTCAGGGCAGCTCTCATCTTGGTATTCCTGGGCTTCAGGGCAGGGGAAAGCAACTTACAGAGTTCCAGGAAAGTGGCCTTACGCATGTAAAAGTTTTTCAGCCACTGGGAATCATCCCATACCTGCAAGACTATGTTGTCCCACCAGTCTGTGCTTGTTTGCTGGGCCCAGAATCGGCGTTCCACTGTATCAACCAGCCCCACTGCCGCCATGATGTCCCAATTGCCACAATCCGTGCTTTCAGAGACGTCTGTGTCCATGTCCTCCTCACAATCATTCTCGTGCTGCCATCTCTTAGCCAGGTTCTGCACATACTGCAGTATAACGCGCAAGGTGGTTACAATGCTCGCAACAGCAACGGTGAGCTGAGTGGGCTCCATGCTTGCCATGCTTTGGCATCTGCACGGGTAACCCAGGAAAAAAGGCACAAAATGATTGTCTGCCATTGGTTTCACGGAAGGAGGGAGGGGAGACGGACGACATGTACCCAAAACCACCCACGACAATGTTTTTGCCCCATCAGGCATTGGGAGCTTAACCCAGAATTCCAATGGGCAGCAGAGACTGTGGGAACTGTGGGATAGCTTCCCACAGTGCACCGTTCCTTGAGTTGATGCTAACTATGATAGTGAAGACGCACTCCACTGACTTAATGCGCTTAGTGGGGACATACACAATCAACTGTATAAAATCTATTTCTAAAAATCGACTTCTATAAAATCAACCTAATTTCGTAGTGTAGACATACCCGATGTTCTGACATCTTGTGGCAAGTCAGTCACTTAAGGGACCCTGGTGAGGTTTAAAATTTTAATGTGTACTCTTACTTTGTTACTAGCTCTGTGGAGAGACTCTGTCAGGACTCTTGTATTCTATCTCAGCTCTGGGAGGGGAGCGTGATCTAGTGAGTTACAGAAGGGGGCAGATACACCTCGGTTATATATAAGATCGTCAGAATGGCAATACTGGGTAAGACCAATGGTCCATCTAGCCCAGTATCCTGTCTTCCAACAGTAGCCAATACCAGGTGCTTCAGAGGGAATGAACAGAACAGGTAATCATCAAGTGATCCATCCCCAATCGCTCATTCCAAGCTTGTGGCAGAGGTTTAGGGGCACCCAGAGGATGCTTGGCTAATAGCCATTGATGGCCCTATGCTCCATGAGCTTATCTCATTCTTTTTTGAACCCAGTTACACTTTTGATCTTCACAACATTCTTTGGCAAGGAGTTCCACAGGTTGCTTGTGCAATGTGTGAAGAAATACTTCCTTTTGTTTGTATTGAACCTGCTGCCTATTAATTTCATCAGGTGACTCCAAGTTCTTGTGTTATGTGAAGGAGTAAATAACATTTCCTTATTCAATTTTTCGACATCATACATGATTTTATAGACCTCTATCATATCCTCCCTTAGTTGTCACTTTTCCAACCTGAAAAGTCCTAGTCTTTTTAATCTCTCCTCATAGGGAAGCTGTTCCATATCCCTAATAATTTCTGTTGCCCTTCTCTGTACCTTTTCCAAATCCAATATACCTTTTTTGAGATCGAACAACCACATCTGCACATAGTATTCAAGATGTGGGTGTACCATGATTTTATATAGAGGCAATATGATATTTTCCGTCTTATTATCTATCCCAGCGGTGGGCAAACTAGAGCCCAAGGTCCGCATCCGGCCCGTCAGGGCTTTGGATCAGGCCTATGGGATTGCCCCCCGTGGTGCTGCAGTCCCCACACCGCTCTCAGCTGGCACCACGTCCCTGGGGCCCTGGGGGGGGGAAGGTGTTGGTGGGGAGCAGAGGACTCCGTGCGTTGCCCTTGCCTCCAGGCACTGCCCCCCGCAGCTCCCATTGGCCGGGAATGGAAGCGTTGTGGAGGTACGTGGAGGTACCAATGGGAGCTTTGGGAGAGGTATCTGGAGGCGTGATAGGGCAGCTCACGGAGCCCTGTGCCCCCCACTTCCCCCAGGGGCCACGCAGAGACGTGGTGCCAGCTGCTTCCCAGAGCAGCGTGGCATGGGCCAGGGCAGGCAGGCAGGGAGCTGCCATCCTGGATATGCTTTTGGTTAGTGGTGCCAGGCTGGATCCTGAACCCCTCTTGCACCCTGCCTCCCAACTCCCTGCCTGCACCTCACACCCCTCCTTCATCCCAACTCCCTGCCCTGAGCCCCCTGCCTGCACCTCGCACCCCTCCTGCACCCCAACCCACTGCCCTGATCCCCCTGCTGCACTCTGCATCCATCTTGCACCCCAACCCCCTGACCTGAGCCCCCTGCCCCACCCGTCACCCCCCTGCACCCCAAGTCCCTGCCCTGAGCCCCCTGCCACACCCCCCACCCCTCCTGCATCCCAACTCCCTGCACTGAGCTCTCTCCCACAGTCTGCATCCCTCCTGCATCCCTGCCCTGAGCCCCATTCTGCACTCTGAACCCCTCCTGCACCCCAACCCCCTTCCGAGCCCCTCATACACTCCGCACCCCTCCTCTGCCCCAATCCCTTGCTCTGAGCCCGTTCCTGCACACTGCACCCCCTCCCACATCCCACACTCCCTCCCACACCCCAACCCCCTGCCCTGGCCCTGCATACAATTTCCCCACCCAGATGTGGCCCTTGGCCCAAAAAGTTTGCCCACCCCTCATCTATCCCTTTCCTAATGATTACCAATATTCTGTTAGCATTTTTGACACATTGAGTGGGTGTTTTCAGAGAACTCTCCACAATGACTCCAAAATCTCTTTCTTGACGGGGAACAGGTAATTTAGACCCATCATTTTGTATGTATAGTTGGGATTGTGTTTCCAATGTGCATTGCTTTGCATTTATCAACATTGAATTTCAGCTGCCATCTTGTTGTCCAGCCACCCAGTTTTGTGAGATCCCTTTGTAGCTCTTCGCAGTCAGTTTTGGACTTAATTATCTTTAGTAATTTTGTATCATCTACAAATTTTGCCACCTCACTGTTTACCCCTTTGTCCAGATCATTTTTTAATATGTTGAACAGCACTTGTCCTGGTTCAGACCCCTGGGGAACACCACTATTTACCTTTCTCCATTCTGAAAACTGACCTTTTATTCCTACCCTTTATTTCCTATCTTTTAACAGGAGTGTCTGACAATGCTTTCAGGATCATCTAATTTAATTTAATAACAAATCTTTTGTTATCGTCATCACCCTGCCTTTGCTTCTAAACAAACTCCTTTCCCCAAGGGTGGACGTGGGAAACAGCACAGAACTCATTAGATTCCACACTCAAGCTGTGTTGCAGTTAAGAGCTCCAACGGCATGTGCTGTGAGCGGACCTCCAGTACAAAACTCAGGAGGGAGGAGCTCCCCTGCCCCCTCTAAATGGCGTCCCTAGAAAGCAAATTTTTTCTGTGCATCCTCATCCAAAGAGACCTGTCAATAGCCTGGAGTTAAATCAAAAGAACTGAGATACTTAGCTTTGCTTAAAATGTCCATCACATCATCAGTTCTAGGCCTGGGATATACATCTGGTACTGTGACAGAGTTGTACTTTCTATAGTCAACACTAGACAACTTGCAATGTTGTCTTTCTAAGGGTCGAAGACCATAGGTGATGCCAAAGAGCTGTCAGAATCTTTAATTGCTCCTAGATCTAACCTGCTTTGCATTTCTGTACGGATTTATTGTTACATCTTTCCAAAGACCCTGTAAGATCTACTGGGAGGTGGCCATGGTCCTTTTATAATGATCTTATGAGTTAGCAAGTGTGTCTACCCTGGCTTATTAGAAAACCCTTCTTTGTGTTCTTGCAGCACAGATGACACCTCTACCCTTTCAACTGGTGTTAACTCACTGCAAATAGTGAGTCATTTTGGCATTCAGCAAAGGAAAGGCTGAGGCTGGCTTCACAGCTTGAGGACAGGGTTTCAGCATGGGAGCTGGCACTTGCTTCACAGTTCCGGGAACAGGAATGGCAGCTGAGGGAGAAGGACAGAGCTCAGCAGAAAGAACTGTTTGAGTGACTGGTATCAATAATGGCTCCAAGAGAACTGGCTCTTGTTGCATCATCCACATCCTGGCCTTTGTCCCCTGCACGGTGCCCTGGCATGCAATCCAGAAACAGCTTGGAAAACTCCATGGCTGGGTGGCCCATGCAATCGGGCCCCATGAGCAGCTGGGCAGGGCAACTTAGGCCCATGCAGTCCACAGTCTTGACTCCCTCCCTTGTGGATGCCTCCACCTCCAGTGCCACATGTGCAGCAAATGGGGAAAGGGATGGTGCAGAGTATATGGGGTCTCCGTCTTGTACATGGTTTCACTGTTTGCAGTTGTTTATGCACTTTTTCTTTATTTGTTTTGTTTTTTGTGTAAGGTTCTGTTGTTACCAGCGTGTTGCTGTGCTAACAGCAGCTGGCCTGCCTGGCAATGGGTGGATGTGGTACTTTTCTAATAGGTGTTGTGACAGGGTCGGGCCAGATGGCTACAGGAGAGTAATAGAAGGCAGATATATTAGCCCCAGGTTAAGTAGGTCCCTTTTCCCTGAGTAAGGTAACAGGGAAGGTTCCAGAACAATCAGGAACCTTCTGGAGACAATTAAGACAGACAGGCTGATTAGAACACCTGCAGCCAATCAAGAAGCTGTTAGAATCAATTAAGGCAGGCTATTCAGGGCACCTGGGTTTAAAAAAGGAGTTCACTTCAGTTTGTGGTGCATGTGAGGAGCTGGGAGCAAGAGGCACTAGAAGTTGAGAGTGAGAACGTGGACTGTTGGAGGACTGAGGTGTACAAGCATTATCAGACACCAGGAGGAAGGTCCTATGGTGAGGACAAAGAAGGTGTTGGGAGGAGGCCATGGGGAAGTAGCCCAGGGAGTTGTAGCTGTCACACAGCTGTTCCAGGAGGCACTCTAGACAGCTTCATTCCACAGGGCCCTGGGCTGCAACCCGGAATAGAAGGCGGGCCCAGGTTCCCCCCAAATCCTCCCAACTCCTGGTCAGACACAGGAGGAGTCAACCTGGACTTTGGGTTCAGAAAAACGGCCAAGCTGAGGGCTGCCGTGAAGCTCCAAGATGAGCAAATCCGCCAATAAGCGCAAGACCCACCAAGGTAGAGGAGGAACTTTGTCACAGTGTTTATAAATAAAGCTTTTTATGTCATCAGGAAAGTTTATTGCTATCACTGCATCACATCATACAGAGTGTATTTAAAATAATAAAGCTAAACATGATCAGGGACAATCAGGAATTAGTAGGCAAACACTGTCCCTCTCTACAGCTAGGTACATCAATCCACACTTCAGTCATAGAATCATAGAAGATGGGTTGGAAGAGACCTCAGGAGGTCATCTAGTCCAACCCCCTGCTCAAAGCAGAACCAACACCAACTAAATCATCCCATCCAGGACTTTGTCAAGCCGGGCCTTAAAAACCTCTAAGGATGGAGATTCCACCACCTCCCTAGGTAACCCATTCCAGTGCTTCACCACCCTCCTAGTGAAATAGTTTTTCCTAATATCCAACCTAGACCTCTCCCATTGCAATTTGAGACCATTGCTCCTTGTTCTGTGATCTGCCATCACTGAGAACAGCCGAGCTCCATCCTCTTTGGAGCCCCGCTTCAGGTAGTTGAAGGCTGCTATCAAATCCCCCCTCACTCTTCACTTCTGCAGACTAAATAAGCTCAGTTCCCTCAGCCTCTCCTCATAAATCATATGCCCCAGTCTCCTAATCATTTTCATTGCCCTCCGCTGGACTCTCTCCAATTTGTCCACATCCTTTCTGTAGTGTGGGACCCAATACTGGACGCAATACTCCAGGTGTGGCCTCACCAATGCCGAATAGAGGGGAATAATCACTTCCCTCAATCTGCTGGCAATGCTCCTACTAATACAGCCCCAATATGCCATTATCCTTCTTGGCAACAAGGGCACACTGTTGACTCATATCCAGTTTCTCGTCCACTGTAATCCCCAGGTCTTTTTCTGCAGAATTGCCATTTAGCCAGTCGGTCCCCAGCTTGTAGCGGTGTATGGGATTCTTCCTTCCTAAGTGCAGCACTCTATACTTGTCCTTGTTGAACCTCACCAGATCTCTTTTGGCCCAATCCTCCAATTTGTCTAGGTCACTCTGGACTCTATCCCTACCCTGCAGCGTGTCTATGTCTCCCCCAGCTTAGTGTCATCCGCAAACTTGCTGAGGGTGCAATTAATCCCATTATCCAGATCATTCCATACTGTGAATCACTGCTCAGTCCCCAACCAGCCATTTCATAAGTAGTCATGTCATTCCATAATGACATTGCATGGAAATCAAGCCCCCACCCTTCCCCGAGCACTGACCCCCTCCCCACAAAAATGAACCCCATCCCTACCCGCAACAAGCACATTCATAGAGGTACTATTCACCCCTTCCATTGGGCCATGCAAGTCCATAATATGGAAGCCCAAAGCATGCCTGACTTCTGTTTCCTGGGTGCATCCAGCTCCAGCAGTGGGAGATGCACTCTCTGGCGGAGTGTTCATCGGCCCCTCGCTGTCATAGGCGGAAATGACTCAACTCTGACTTCACAGAGATTGTGAAGAGCACAGCAAGCCACAGTGATGCAGACAGCATGATGACACTGGCACCCAAACGGATCTGTAAACATCCCTGACAGGATTTAAATCTGCCAAAACACATTCAACAACCATTCTACACCTGTTGAAAGTATAATTAAACTGCCTTTTGCTAGGGCCTCTTAAATAAGGGTACAGTTTCATAAGCCAATGCAAAAGGGGTACATGGGTCCTCCAGAATAATGGCGGGGACAGTAACTCCATTGATGGCAATGTCATTTGGTGGGAATAGTGTCCCAGCCTGTCCATGAATGTAGATTCCTGATTGGCAAAAAGCCCTTTGCTGCTGCTGCACTGACACAGTCAAATGGGGCTGGGTCAGACTAGGTCTGCAGTCGCCTCCCAGATGGTCAGATTGCTCCTTAGACAGGGAGTAGTGCCCCAGGGCACAAGGGAGTCAGGTGTGGAAATAACACTGGCACTGGGACCACCAGGCACCTCAAACCACTGGAGTAGGACTCTCAGATCAGAGTCCAGCCACCACTCCACTACTGAGCTCACGCCTTCCAAGGAAAAATGCTGGAAGCACCAGCCTGATAACTTATTACTCCTGTGGGCAGACAGAACACATAAAGTGTGAGTGCCCTTTTATGGAATATGAATATGCCCAGGGCTGGACTGTAGAAACCCGGGCGAGGAAAAAGACTCCCCCTAAGTTGATGGTACCAGTGATGGTCCAAGACAAGAAGACTCAAGGACTTTTGGATTCCAGCTGCAGCTAGACAATGGTTCAGGCATCCATTGTGGGAGATTATGTCACCCCTAAGAAAACATGGCGATGTCTAAACATATCCAAGCCAGCTTTTATAGCTGACAGTGGAGGCACACACCACAGTGATAACAGTAGTCCTAGCCAAAAAATTGGCCTACTCTAAAATCATAGGCCAGGACTGGCCTTTTTTCTGGCAAGTTATTAACAAACAGGCCTGTGTAATGAACAAGAATTCAGGCCAAACATTGCAGATGGTTCCCCAGAGCTTGGTAAGCCTCAGGGAAGCCAAAGACTTTGAGGAGGAAATGTCCCAAGCAACACAGTCGTCGACCTCCATAGAGGTAGGGATTCAGGACCTGGAAGCTCTCTTGCAGGGTAGGAATTTCATGCAAGACCAGAGAAGCGACCTACACTGAGCCGTGCTTATGATCAACTGATCTCCATAAATGGGGAGGTAACAGGGGGCTGAACAGTATTCGCACTTTGCACTCAAGAAAGAACTCCTGTATCAAATCAAAAGGGATAAACAAACTGCGATGGTGAGGGCCCAGTGGCTGGTGCCATAACAGCTACTGCTAAACTGTGGTGCAGTTTGCACATGACATCCTATGCACTGATCACCTGGGAAGAGAGAAAATTTTGTCCCAGGTATTAGCCCGATTCTACCAGCCAGGCATGCACCAGAAGATGAAAGAATACTGTTCCTCCTGCCCACAATGCCAGCTAGCCATCAACACAGGGATTACTAAGGCACCCTTGATCCCCCTGCCCTGGATTGAGACACCCTTTGAGAGAACCAACCAGTGTGGACATGGCTGGGCCCTTAGAAAACTGCATCAGGGCATCAGTATATATTAGGGATCATTGGGTATGTGACTAGGTACTGTGACAAAGCTCTGACCTTGTCTCAGTGGGTCCCACTCTTCCAGGAAGATTATGCTAGCCTCAGAGGCTCACTGTGACCCTCCATGTAGCCGTTCTCACTCTAGAGTCAAGCGTCACAGCCTACTGAGACATTTTCATCATAAGCCAGCAAGGGAAGTCGGAAGAAGCAATCCTCCCTCGCACAGTGTCTGGGGAGGGGGAGCCTGGGCTCACCCTTTACTCCGGGCGGCAGCCCAGGGACCCTCATAGTAGCAGCTATTGGTAGCTGACTTTTTGAAACAGGACAAGTACAATTCCCTGGGCCATTTCCTGACAGCAGCCCCCACTTCCTCAACATTTCCTTCACAATTCCCTCAGGGCCTCTTTCCTTGCATCTGATAGGGTTTGTACTGCCCAGTTTCTCCTGCACAGCTTCCTGCTTCAGCTCCTGACATGCACCTCTTACTGGCTAACTGGGAGGCTTTTAACTAGTTCCAGCCAGCTCTTGATTGGCTTCAGGTGTCCCAATCAACCTAGGTGTCTCCACTGCTTTCTAGCAGGATCTTAATTGGCCCCAGGTGTCTTGATTAACCTGGAGCAACTGCCATTTGGTTACCATGGTAACAGGGATTTGTTTAGCCTGGGTCTAACATACCTCTTCTCACTACTTTCCTATAGTCATCTGGCCTTGCCCCGTCACATATCCCCCTCTCTGCTCAACACCATGGAGTTGGGCAATTTGGGATGCCAGCAGTGTGCTTGTGACAGGCCATCAGCATTGCCGTGGTGGCTTCCAGCCCTGTGCCATGTGCAGGACTGGAATGGTTGGAGGGATAAGAACCACCTGGTGACCACTATGTTCTTTTCCTTATTCCACTGCATCCACTGGAGGGGTGCATGGTCTGTCACAAGAGTAAATCACTGGCCTAAGAGGTAATAACGCAAGGCCAATACTATAACGGGGTTCAAAATTGAGCTAAATAGATTCATGGAAGATAGGTCCATCAATGGCTATTAGCCAGGATGGGCAGGAATGGTGTCCCTAGCCTCTGTTTGCCAGAAGCTGGGACTGGGTGACATGGCATGGATCACTTGATGATAACCTGTCTGTTCATTCCCTTTGGGGCACCTGCCATTGGCCACTGTCAGGGGACAGGATACTGGACTTAATGGACCTTTGGGGTATGTCTACACTATGAAATTAGGTCGAATTTATAGAAGTCGGTTTTGTAGAAAGTGTTTTTATACAGTCGATTGTGTGTGTCCCCACACAAATGCTCTAAGGGCATGTAGTCAGTGGAGTGTGTCCACAATACTGAGGCAACCGTCGACTTCCGGAGCGTTGCACTGTGGGTAGCTATCCCACAGTTCCCGCAGTCTCCGCCGCCCATTTAAATTCTGGGTAGAAATCCCAGTGCCTGATGGGGCTAAAACATTTTCGCGGGTGGTTCTGGGTACATATCGTCAGGCCCCAGTTCCCTCCCTCCCTCCGTGAAAGCAAGGGCAGACAATCATTAGGCACCTTTTTTTCTTGAGTTACCTGTGCAGACGCCATACCACGGCAAGCATGGAGCCTGCTCAGCTAACCGTCACCGTATATCTCCTGGGTGCTGGCAGACGTGATACTGCACTGCTACACAGCAGCAGTTTATTGCCTTTTGGCAGCAGACAATGCCATATGACTGGTAGCCGTCATCGACGTAGTCCTGGGTGCTCTTTTAACCTACCTTGATGAGGTCAGGGGCACCTGGGCAAACATGGGAGTGACTCAGCTAGGTCATTTCCCTTTTAAGTTTCGTCTCATGGCGATTCAGTCTTACCGGCAGTGCACTGTCTTTTAATCAGCAGCCAGCAGAAGATGATGGCCAGCAGTCATACTGCACTGTCTTCTCTCGAGCACCCAGGAGATGACGATGGCTAGCGGTTGTACTGCACAGTCTGCTGCCAGCAAGATGTATAAAGATAGATGAAGTGGCTCAAAACAAGAAATAGACCAGATTTGTTTTGTATTCATTTTCTCCTCCCTCCCTCCCTCTGTGAAATCAACGGCCTGCTAAACCCAGTTTTGAGTTCTATCCTTGAGGTTTTGAGTTCTATCCTTGAGGGGGCCATTCAGTCTCTCACAAAGCCACCCCCTTTGTTGATTTTAATTCCCTGTACGCCAACCCTGTAAGCCATGTCGTCAATCGCCCCTCCCTCCGTCAGGGCAATGGCAGACAATTGTTCTGCGCCTTTTTTCTGTGCAGACACCATACCACGCAAGCATGGAGCCCGCTCAGATCACTTTGGCAATTCGGAGCACATTAAACACCACACACATTATCCAGCAGGATATGCAGCACCAGAAACTGGCAAAGGGAAACGGGGTGAGTAGGTGACATCAGCGCAGTGACGAGAGTGATGAGGACATGGACACAGACTTCTCTCAAAGCACAGGCCCCTGCAATGTGCACATCATGGTGCTAATGGGGCAGGTTCACGCTGTGGAATGCCGATTCTGGGCTCAGGAAACAAGCACAGACTGGTGGGACCGCATAGTATTGCAGGTCTGGGACGATTCCCAGTGACTGAGAAACTTTTGCATGCGTAAGGGCACTTTCATGGAACTTTGTGACTTGCTTTCCCCTTCCCTGAGGTGCAATAATACCAAGATGAGAGCAGCCCTCACAGTTGAGAAGCGAGTGGCAATAGCCCTGTGGAAGCTTGCAATGCCAGACAGCTACCGGTCAGTCGGGAATCAATTTGGAGTGGGCAAATCTACTGTGGGGGCTGCTGTGATGCAAGTAGCCAAAGCAATCAAAGATCTGCTGATATCAAGGGTAGTGACCCTGGGAAATGTGCAGGTCATAGTGGATGGCTTTGCTGCAATGGGATTCCCTAACTGTGGTGGGGCCATAGATGGAACCCATATCCCTATCTTGGCACCGGAGCACCAAGCCAGTGAGTACATAAACCGCAAGGGGTACTTTTCAATAGTGCTGCAAGCACTGGTGGATCACAAGGGACATTTCACCAACATCAATGTGGGATGGCTGGGAAAGGTACATGACGCTCGCACCTTCAGGAACTCTGGTCTGTTTCAAAAGCTGCAGGAAGGTACTTTATTCCCAGACCAGAAAATAACCATTGGGGATGTTGAAATGCCTATAGTTATCCTTGGGGACCCAGCCTACCCCTTAATGCCATGGCTCATGAAGCTGTACACAGGCAGCCTGGACAGTAATCAGGAGCTGTTCAACTACAGGCTGAGCAAGTGCAGAATGGTGGTAGAATGTGCCTTTGGATGTTTAAAAGCACGCTGGTGCAGTTTACTGACTCGGTTAGATCTCAGCGAAACCAATATTCCCACTGTTATTACTGCTTGCTGTGTGCTCCACAATATATATGAGAGCAAGGGGGAGACGTTTATGGTGGGGTGGAAGGTTGAGGCAAATCACCTGGCTGCTGGTTACGCACAGCCAGACACCAGGGCGGTTAGAAGAGCACAGGAGGGTGCGGTGCGCATCAGAGAAGCTTTGAAAACCAGTTTCATGACTGGCCAGGCTATGGTGTGAAAGTTCTGTTTGTTTCTCCTTGATTAAACCCCCCGCCCTTTGGTTCACTCTACTTCCCTGTAAGCTAACCACCCTCCCCTCCTCCTTTCGATCACCGCTTGCAGAGGCAATAAAGTCATTGTTGCTTCACATTCATGCATTCTTTATTCATTCATCACACAAATAGGGGGATAACTACCAAGGTAGCCCAGGAGGGGTGGTGGAGGAGAGAAGCACCAGAAGGGGTGGTGGAGGAGGAAAGGACAAGGCCACACAGCATTTTAAAAGTTTACAACTTTAAAACTTATTGAATGCCAGCCTTCTGTTGCTTGGGCAATCCTCTGGGGTGGAGTGGCTGGGTGGCCAGAGGCCCCCCCACCGCATTCTTGGGCGTCTGGGTGAGGATGCTATGGAACCTGGGGAGGAGGGCGGTTGGTTACACAGGGGCTGTAGCAGCAATCTGTGCTCCTGCTGCCTTTCCTGCAACTCAACCATATGCTGGAGTATATGAGTTTGATCCTCCAGCAGCCTCAGCATTGAATCCTGCCTCCTCTCATCATGCTGCCACCATCTTTCAGCTTCAGCCCTCTCTTCAGCCCACCACTTACTCTCTTCAGCCCGCCACCTCTCCTCCCAGTCATTTTGTACTTTTCTGCAGTCTCACATTGTCTGCCTCCACGCATTCGTCTGTGCTCTGTCAGTGTGGGAGGACAGCATGAGCTCAGAGAATGTTTCATTGTGAGTGTGTTTTTTTCGCCTTCTAATCTTCGCTAGCCTCTGGGAAGGAGAAGATCCTGTGATCCTTGAAACACATGCAGCTGGTGGAGAAAAAAAAAGGGACAGTGATATTTAAAAAGACACATTTTATAGAACAATGGGTACACTCTTTCACGGTAAACTTTGCTGTTAACATTACATACATAGCACATATGCTTTCATTCCAAGGTAGCATTTTGCCTCCCCTCAGCGCATGGCTAGCACCTCCCCCCTTCCCCCTCACTGTGGCTAACAGCAGGGAACATTTCTGTTCAGGCAAACAGCCCAGCAGGAACGGGCACCTCTGAATGTCCCCTTAAGAAAAGCACCCTATTTCAACCAGGTGACCATGAATGATATCACTCTCCTGAGGATAACACAAAGAGATAAAGAACGGATGATGTTTGAACGCCAGCAAACATACACTGCAATGCTTTGTTCTACAATGATTCCCGAGTACGTGCTACTGGCCTGGAGTGGTAAAGTGTCCTACCATGGTGGATGGAATAAGGCTGCCTTTCCCAGAAACCTTTTGCAAAGGCTTTGGGAGTACATCCAGGAGAGCCGCGAATGCCAGGGCAAATTAGTCATTAAACATGCTTGCTCTTAAACCATGTATAGTATTTTAAAAGGTACACTCACCAGAGGTCCCTTCTCCACCTGGCGGGTCCGGGAGGCAGCCTTGGGTGGGTTCGGGGGGGTACTGCCTCCAGGTCCAGGGTGAGAAACAGTTCCTGGCTGTCAGGAAAACCAGTTTCTCCGCTTGCTTGCTGTGAGCTATCTACAACCTCAAACCCCCCAAACCTGCTTCCGTGTTGCCTCCATCTCCATTGAAGGAGTCAAACAACATGGCTGGAGTAGTGGTGGCTGAACCCCCTAAAAAGGCATGCAGCTCATCATAGAAGCGGCATGTTTTGGGCTCTGACCCAGAGCGGCTGTTTGCCTCTCTGGTTTTCTGGTAGGCTTGCCTCGGCTCCTTAAGTTTCACGTGGCACTGCTTCGGGTCCTTGTTATGGCCTCTGTCCTTCATGCCCTGGGAGATTTTGACAGATGTTTTGGCATTTCGAAAACTGGAACAGAGTTCTGATAGCACGGATTCCTCTCCCCATACAACGATCAGATCCCGTACCTCCCGTTCGGTCCATGCTGGAGCTCTTTTGCGATTCTGGGACTCCATCATGGTCACCTCTGCTGATGAGCTCTGCATGGTCACCTGCAGCTTGCCACACTGGCCAAACAGGAAATTGAAATTCAAAAGTTTGTGGGCCTTTTCCTATCTACCTGGCCAGTGCATCTGAGTTGAGAGTGCAGTCCAGAGCGGTCACAATGGAGCACTCTGGGATAGCTCCCGGAGGCCAATACCATCTAATTGTGTCCACAGTACCCCAAATTCAACCCGGCAAGGCCGATTTCAGTGCTAATCCCCTTGTCGGGGGTGGAGTTAGGAAATCGATTTTAGGAGCCCTTTAAGTTGAAAAAAAAGAGCTTCGTTGTGTGGACAGGTGCAGGGTTAAATCAATTTAATGCTGCTAATTTGACCTCAACTCCTCGTGTAGACCTGGGCTTGGTCTCACCCAGTATGCCAGTTCTTATGTTCTTATGTCTCCATGGCCCATTTGACAGCAAGGCATTCTCTCTCATAGAATCATAGAATATCAGGGTTGGAAGGGACCTCAGGAAGTCATCTAGTCCAACCCTCTGCTCAAAGCAGGACCAATCCCCAATTAAATCATCCCAACCAGGGCTTTGTCAAGCCTGACCTTAAAAATTTCTAAGGAAGGAGATTCTACCACCTCCCTAGGTAACGCATTCCAGTGTTTCACCACCCTCCTAGTGAAACAGTTTTTCCTAATATCCAACCTAAACCTCCCCCACTGCAACTTGAGACCATTACTCTTTGTCCTGTCCTCTTCTACCACTGAGAATAGTCTAGAACCATCCTCTCTGGAACCACCCCTCAGGTAGTTGAAAGCAGCTATCAAATCCCCCCTCATTCTTCTCTTCTGCAGACTAAATAATCCCAGTTCCCTCAGCCTCTCCTCATAAGTCATGTGTTCCAGACCCCTAATCGTTTTTGTTTCCCTTCGCTGGACTCTCTCCAATTTATCCACATCCTTCTTGTAGTGTGGGGCCCAAAACTGGACACAGTACTCCAGATGAGGCTCACCAATGTTGAATAGAGGGGAACGATCACGTCACTCAACTACTGTGTATTTCTGTTCTCTTGGGAGAAGCTTTCTGCTTAGGTAGAGGATCAAGTGTTTCTCTTCTCCCACCATTTGTGACAGAACAGCCCCCAACACCACCTCAAAAGTGTCTGTTTGTAAAATAAAGTCTGGGGTTATGAGTACGGGGTCATTACAGAGGGCTGTCTGAAGGTCTGTGAATGCCCCCTCTGCTGCGTCAGTCCACTTCAACATGTCTGGACCTCGGGCCTTTACCAGGTCCATTAGGGGACTAGCCCTAGTGGCAAAGTGGGGAATAAAATGTCGGTAATACCCCAGTATGCCTAGGAACGCGCAGACCTGCTTCTTCCAGCCAGTTTTGAATTGCCTTTACCTTATTCATTTGGGGCTTCACTATGCCCCTTCCTACAATATACTCCAGGTACTTAGCCTCTGCTAGCCTATGGGCATTTAGAGGGATTAGCGGTGAGGCCAGCCCACCTTAAGGTGCGCAATACTGCCTCAACTTTCTACAAGTGGGTTCCCCAGTCTGGTGTATGGGTGATTACATCATCTAGATATTCGGCTGCATAATTAGTATGGGGGCACAGCAGCTTATCCAGGAGGCACTGGAAAGTGGCCAGGGCTCCTGTAGTCTGAAAGGGAGGACGGTGTACTGGAATAGCTCCTCCAGGGTGGAGAATGCTGTCTTCTCTTTAGCTTCTTTAGTCAGGAGAATCTGCCAATACCCTTTTGTCAAATCCAGGGTGGTCAGGAACCAGTACCCAGTCGGTCAACCAGTTTGTTGATGCGTGATATGCGGTATCCATCGAATTGGGATACTTCATTCAGTCAGTGAAAATCATTACAGAATCTTGTGGTACCATCAGGTTAGGACACTGGTACGATTGGACTGGACCACTGAATGTGAGATTCTTCAATGACTGCTAATTCTAATATCTTCTTCATTTTGGCCTTGATCTCCTCTCTTTTGGCTGCTGGGATTCGGTAGGGTCTCAATGTTACCTTGGCTTCGGGGATCGTGTGGATATGGTGATAGGTCTTGGTTGTCCACCCTGGTTTCATAGACCAGTGATCTCCAAAGTAGAGTGTGCGCACACCAGGGGGTGCGCAAGACCATCCCTAGGGGTGCGCATCAGGAGGAGCGCCGCTGAACGAGCGCTGCTGGCATGGCAGCAACAGCGCTCCCTGACCTTTGATTCTTCGGCGGCACATTGGCGGCAGCTCAGCTCTCCCTGCTCTGTCTTTGGCGGCTCGCCGGCTGCAGCTCTTTTTTTTTTTTGGTGCTTCCCTAGAGCTGGCCCTGGGGCTTTGCGATCCAAAAAGTTTGGAGACCACTGTCATAGAGAACACATCTTGGTTGCAGTTTATCATGTTGGCCTGCCTCGACCTTTTGGTTAGGCATCAAGTCAGGTGATATCCTTCCCTGCTCATGTAATTTATCCTCTTGGGGAAGGGCCTTCTGGGTGACTAAGCATGCCTCTTGGTCGTGCCAAGGTTTTAGAAGATTGATGTGACAAATTTGCTCCAGTTTCTGGTGGCCTGGCTGCCACACCTTATTGTTCACCTCCCGCATGGCTTCAAGAACTTCGTAGGGTCTCTGCCACTGGGCCTAAAGTTTATTCTCTGATGTGGGTACCAGTACCATTACCCGATCCCCCGGTTGGAACCGTCGAACCTTTGCTTGGTGATTGTAATGGGTTCGTTGGGTTTCCTCTGCTTTCTCCAAGTGTTCCCATACAATGGGCATAACTCGGGCTGTACGATCTCTCATCTGCAGTACATTCTTGACTATGTTCCTTCTGGGATTTGGCTCCTCTTCCCAGGCTTCTCTGGCTATATCCAATATGCCCCCGGGGGTGGCACCCGTATAGTAGTTCGAATGGAGAGAAGACCGTGGAGGCTTGCAGGACCTCCTGGATGGCAAACATGAGGTAAGGCAGTAGGGTATCCCAATCTTTCCCATCCTGGCTTACCACTTTCCTGATCATGACCTTGAGGGTCCTATTGAACCTTTCCACAAGGTTTGCGGGTGGTATACAGAAGTCCATAGGACTTGTACGTGGAGCAATGAACAGAGATCTTTCATTAGCTTGGACACAAAAGGTGTCCCTTAATCAGTCAATATCTCCTTGGGTAGCCCAACCCTGGCAAAGATCTGTACTAGCTCCTTAGCTTTTGTCTTGGAAGGGGGATGGCTTCTGGGTACCGGGTTGCATTGTCCAGGACAACAAATACATGTTGGTGGCCCAGAGCTGTCTTCTCTAAGGGCCCTACCAGATCCATGGCTATTCGTTCAAAAGGTACCTCTACTATTGGAAGAGGTATCAAAGGGGCACTCAAGTGTGGATGGGGTTTATGCAGCTGACATTCCAGACAGGAGGTGCAGTTCCGCTGGACATCTTCGTGTACTCCTGGCCAGAAGAACCTCCACAGGATCTGTGCCTGGGTTTTCTCTACCCTTAGGTGTCCTCCAAAAAGGTGACTGTGGGCGAGGCTCAATATGGCTTTTTGATGCCTTCAGTGCACCAGAAGTTGCTGTATCTCTTGCTCCTGCATTTGCACAACCTGGTACAGGAGATGTTTCTTCACTATAAAGTAAGGTCCCAGTCCCTGGACCTTCCCATCCATGGATATCCCATCTATCTCGGCCACCTCTCTCCTGGGGTTATCATATCTGGGGTCCTCCGCCTGATCCCGCCCCAAAGTCTCTCTTCCAGCACTAACTTGCCCTAGCTCCCAGGGGCTGGCTCCTGCTTCTTCCAGCAGCTCACCGCTGTCACGGCTGGGGCCAGCCTGTGGTTCACCTTCTGCAGTGGAAGTTTCTCTGTCTGCAGCCCATGTCCATCTGCCTACTAGGGTGGTCTTCTGGCCCTAGGTCATGATCCAGGTTCCCAAGGCCTTCATGGCCTTCCTCTCTTTTTTGGTCTTCTGGGTCTTTCTGGGAGCTGGGAACAAATCCTGAAAAATCTCAGAAAATGTTGGGGGTTGACATTCCCCCGGAGATGAGTTGCTGCCCTCAGGATCCCCTCCTCCCTCCAGCCTCTCTGGGGGAAGTGAATTATCAAACCCTGGATAGTCCCTCCCAATCACTACAGGATATGGGAGTTTAGGAACTATGCCCACTGTCACCTCAGTGGGGTTCCCCTGACCCTCCATCTCCACTGGGATGGTGGGGTGATGGCTCACGGCCCCATGTACACATGTCACTGCTATGTGTTTGGCCTGTAGCAGTTGGCTACTTTTTGCCAGCTTACCCAATATGAGGGTGATAGTGTTCCCAGAGTCCACAAGTGCTGTAGTCTCTGCCCCGTTTATTCTCATCAGCCTGGTGTAGTTATGTGGGGCCAATGCGACTCCCACGAGGTGGATAAGGGAGCACGGGACCTCCCAATCCCCCAAGTTACATTGCATAGGTTCCTTGGTGCTGGGAAACTGTGCTGCTATGTGACCCCACTCCCCACATGCATGACATCTATAATTGCTTCTAGGCACTCCCTTATCACTTGGGTTAGGTCCCAGGGTTACCCCCACTCCGTCCGTTCCCTTCCTTCTGGGTTCCCAGCTGGTTTTCGGCCCTCCTCTTCTTCCACCTAGAGCTCCCCAATGCACTCTTTTTTTAAACCTCTTTTTTCCGCCATGCTGTGAAAAATTGATCCCACTCCTAACACCAGTTGTGACAAAGCTCCGATCTTGTCTCAGTGGGTCCCATGCTTCCAGGTGGATTACGCTAGCCTCAGAGGCTCACTGTGACCCTCCATGTAGCCCTTCTCGTTCTAGAGGCAAGGGTCACAGCCATTTTCATCATAAGTCAGCAAGGGAGGTGGAAAGAAGCAACCCTCCCTCACACAACCTCTGTGATTAATTGGGGAGAGTGAGGGAGGGGGAGTCCATGCCCGCCCCCTACTTTGGGCTCCAGCCCAGGGACCCTAATAGTAGCAGCTATTGGTATCTGACTTTTTGAAACAGGACGAGTACAATTCCCTGGGTCACTTCCCTACAGCAACCCCCACTTCCTCAACATCTACTTCACCCTTACCTCAGGGCCTCCTTCCTTCTGCCTGATAGGGTTTGTCCTGCCCAGTTTCTCCAGCAGCGCGGCTTCCTCCTACAGCTCCTGACACATGCCTCTAACTGATTAACTGGGAGGCTTTTAACTAGTTCCAGCCAGCTCTTGATTGGCTTCAGCTGTCCCAATCAACCTAGCTGTCTCCATTGTTTTCTAGAAGGATCTTAATTGGCCCCAGGTGTCTTGATTAACCTGGAGCAACTGCCATTTGGTTATGGTAACAGAGATTTGTTTAGCCTGGGGCTAACATACCTCTTCTCACTACTTTCCTATAGTCATCTGGCCTTGCCCCATCACAGTACCCCGAGGCTCTTTCGACCCAATCCTCTAATTTGTTTAGGTCACTCTGGACCCTCTCTCTACTCTTCAGCATATCTACCTCTCCCCCCAGCTTAGTGTCATCTGCAAACTTGCTGAGGGTGCAATCTATCCCATCATCCAGATCATTAATATAAATGTTGAACAAAACTGGCCCCAGGACTGACCCCCGGGGGCACTCTGGTTGATACCAGCTGCCAACTAGATATTGAGCTGTTGATCACTACTTGTTGAACCCGACAATCTAGCCAGCTTTCTAGCCACCTTCTATCCATTCATCCAATCCATACTTTTTTAACTTGCTGGCAAGAATACTGTGGGAGACTGTATCAAAAGTTTTTTAAGTCAAGATATATCATGTCTACTGCTTTCCCCATATCCACAGACAGTTGTCTCATAATAGAAGGCAATCAGGTTGGTCAGGCATAACTTGCCCGTGGTGAATGTTGACTGTTCCTGATCACCTTCCTCTACTCTAAGTGCTTCAAAATGGTTTCTTTGAGGACCTGCTCCATGATTTTTCCATAGAGCTACAAGGAGGCCGGGAGGAGGCCTTAAGCATGATCCAATACATCTTACAATTAAGGGACTGACTCAGAGACATGGGGTGCTTGCCAGAGAGAAATGAAGAAAGGCCCAACTTGCACAGGAACAAAATTATAATAGAGGGGGCATGACTATGGGATTTCTACCCAGGCGATCATGTCCTTTTGTTACTGCCCTCAGCTGAGTCAAAAATTAATAGCACAATGGCTGGGGCAATTTGAAGTTGTGAGGCAGGTTGGGCTGGTGGACTATGAGATAAGGGAGGAGAAGGAAGGTAACTAAGATCTATCCTGTGAATCTTCTTAAACCTTGGAAGACACAGGAAGCCCGGCTGACAGCTCCCTCTTCTATGGAGCCTGACTTTGGGCCCCAAGAACCCAGCGGCCAAGAACTGGCAACAGTATCATGGGGTGAGGGACTCTCCACTGCACAAAGGAAGCAGCTCCTCCAGTTGATCGAGGACTTTGCAACTGTATTCTCCCCCTGTTAGTTCAATATCACTCAGAGACCACCCTGAGCCAGCTAGTCAGGGAGAGCCCTAGATCATGGCCATGGAGGGTGAGGGACACAGTCTGAGCAGAAGTATGAGAGATGCTGAAGGTGGGGGTAATTGTGGAATCCAAAAGTGAGAGGAGGAGCCCCTTAGTGCAGGTTCCCAAACTGGGTGGTTCGGTGCCATTTTGCATGAACTTCAGGAAGGTTAATTCCATCTCAAAATTCAACACTTACCCAGCTCCAAGGGAAGGTACGGTACTGGAGTTGCTGGGACTGGTGCAGCACTGGAGCACCATTGGTCTGACAAAAGGTTATTGGCAGGTCCCTTTAGTGTCCCCCGCCCCCACCAAAAAAAACCAACAGTTTTCTCCACCCCCTTCAGGTATTTTCAATTCAAGTCTGTGTCTTTCGGCCTCCATGGTGCTGCCACAACTTTCCAGTGCCTTACGAATAAGATCCTCAGCCCACACCATTAATATGCTGCAGCCTACATAGATGATACTGTCGTCTATAGCCTTACTTGCAGCACTTTAAGGTGGTGTTGAAGGCCCTCCAGGATTCAGGTCTTATGGCCAGTTCCACAAAATGTAGACTAGTCTTGGTGGAAGTAACCTATTTAGGGTACTGCACAGGTGGCAGCCCTAGGAAACCAGTGGTCGACAATATACATGCCCTAATGGTGTGCCCAATTCCCCAGCCAAAGAGACAAGTGAGGTGTTCTCTCGGCCTGTCAGGATATTACTGGAGGTTTATCCACAGTTTCACCTCAGTCACAGCCCCCCTTACAGACCTCATAAAAGGCAACAACTCCAAGAAGATTCAGTGGGTTGAGAAATGTGAGGAAGTATTCAGTGAACTGAAAGCACAGTTGGGCACCCAGGTTCTTCAGCCCTGATTTTTCACACAAATCCATACTGCTCACAGATGCCTTGAGTGTTGGAATCAGCACCAGGCTCTCACAAGAATTCAGCAGAGAAGAACATCCCATCCTATATCTGAGCAGGGAGTTATTCCCTAGAGAAAAGGCCTATCAATTATTGATAAGGAGGCACTAGCGATCAAATGGGCTGTGGATTCCCTCGGGTATTACCTGTTGGGTAGCTCCTTCTCCTTAATTACAGATCAAACTCCCCAATGCAGGATCCACACCATGAAAGATTCAAACCCACATATAATGTGATGGTACCTTGTGCTGCAGCCTTATAGTTTCAGAGTGCAACACCAGGCAGGAAAGGACCATACTAATGCTCATTTCTTTTCATGGGAATCAGGAATGGAGGCAATCCACCCCAGAACTCCATTTCCAATTTGAGGGATGGAGTATGTGAAGGGGGACACCCTCACTCTGGTGGAGAGGACATCGATGAGCTTGTCTGGACTTATTCAGCACTAATGAGTCTCACTTGTAAGGCTTGCTCTGGTGGAGCTTAAAAAGGGATAGCCTGCCACAGGAAAGGGTGGTGAACAGGAAGAAAATTGCTACATCTCAGAGACTGCTGACCACAGAGACTGATCAGCCCAGAGGGAGACAATTGCAGTCCTCACTGCCCCTGAAAACTCATGGACCAGGTGAAAAGCAGGGTGCCCCAAGAGAAGGGGCCGAGGTAGACCCTAAGGACAGGAGGCCAGCTGATAAGCCAAGCCCCAAAGGGATGGGCCCAGAAAGACTGCTTAAGAGACAGGCCACCTCTTCTTTTACCCTGATCCTCTCTCACAAGGGAGAGAGAGGGAAGAGGACCCTTCCTTTGTTTTGTTTGGAGAACCCCTCGTGTGCTATTAACGGGGGGGGGGGGCAGGGGGCATTATAGACAACTTGAATTGGAGCCTGGACAGGACTTGGGGGAGTCCCAATCCCCTTCCACCCCAGCAGAAGTCAGCTTTTTTTTAACATTGCATTTAGATAGGGATGGGGAATAAAGTGCTCAGTCATGCGTTCCTGAAACAGGATGCAGCTTGGTTAGCGCTGCTGTTGGGGTCAGAGGGAAGTGGGGGCTGGGAGGCTCACTGGTGCCTGTGCGGAAGAGGATTTGATCACTATCCTTAGCCCAGGTGCTGGCCCATGGGGATGGGATGCAGATTCCAAGTGGAAACTGTTCAGCTACTTATCACCGGCTGCAAGGGCTGAGGGGCCCCTGCACATGCTGAGAGGAGATCAGTGGGGAAAGAAATGGGCTCAGCAGAAAGTGCAGCTCAGCACTTGCAACTGCCAAGTCCATCTGCCCTCAGACGGGCAAACACCCATCTCACCAGGACAACCAGCAGGCAGCCAAAAGCAGCAGCAACACAGGGCCAGGCACTAACTCAGCAGGAGGTGATGAAGGAAACAGGTCAGGGAAACCAAGATGTTCCAGAAGTGAATGCAAAGCACATTACGAGAGTGTGTGTAAGAGCGGAGCAAACCCGCACTTTGCTGGGAATCCCAGCCCTGTCACCAAAACCACCCATGTACCCCAGTGCAGGGCACCGCACAAGGCAACTGGCTCTTCTACTCCAATAGCGTGACATTGGAAACAACGGGGCAGGATACAGCCAGATGTACCTATCACCGTGACTGACCTGTGACGCATGCAGGGGATGGGACAGAGATGTTACGCCCAGCTTTACAGGTCTCCTTGCACCCAGCGCTGCAGTTTCTTTCCTGCAGTCCTCTGGCAGGAGTGTTCTTGGCTAGCTGCACAGAGACCATGTGCACAGCAGTAGTACAGTGAGGGGAATTAGGGTAGAATTTGTCAGCTGATCAAGATATCAGCCCATTCATGTTCATCCCTCAGTCCCGTCCCAGATGGAGAAGGAAGAGAAGAGTAGCGTTGGGCAGTAGAGATGAAAAGGGGCTGTTGGCTTCTATAGGCTTCATCTCCACAGATGAAGCCCTGGCTGGGATGATTTAGTTGGGGTTGGTGCTGCTCTGAGCAGGGGATTGGACTAGATGACCTCCTGAAGTCTCTTCCAACCCTAATCTTCTATGATTCTATTCTGGTGAGAGAAAAAAGGAGGAGAGAGGAATAAAGGACGGACTGTAATTTATGGCAGTCTCCCTCCAGGCATTGCTGATAGGATTTTCCTCAACATGCCCAGAAATATCCTGCTCTGGGCCTAGACCAAATTTGGGAAATTTCAGCCCCGGAGGAGAATTTTTCAGAAAACAGGGATCTGTTATGAAAGCCCAGACACGACATGAACTATCTTGGCCCCAACACATGCCCGTGGGCTGTGCTGGTACGGCCGTGCCCCAGTTGGAGGCCTCTGGTACCAAGGCCTCACACACAGGGAAGCATTCTTCACCTGGAGGAATCTGTTTCTTGATCAGCTTCAGGGCTCTCACACCTCCCATTTGCTGCTCTCCCTGCCAGGGAAGGGGACTCTGGGGTTCCCCCTCCTCCTGCTGCCACTTGGGCTAGCTCCCCCTCTCTCGCTACCTCCCACCAAGAGTGATCCCCAGTGCTACTTCCTGTCCTTGCTGGAGGAGAGGGCTCTGGGGCTTCCCCTTCTGCTGCTACTGTGGCCACCGTCTCCCACTCATGCAGTAGGGAGAGGATGTGGCTGTTCAGAGGAAGAAGGGGAGGGTATAAGAAAGGGAACGCATGAAAGGTGCAGTGAATGAGAGAGGGGTGAAGGAGAGGGAGGGAGGAAGTAAAGAGTGGATGATATCAGTGTGCCAACCCCAAGTGCTCAAAAATCATGATTCAGGCCCCCAAAATCATAAGACTGTCTTAAAAATTGTGAGACATAAAATATAATAAATTTGGGGATTTTTTTCTTTTGGTTTCTGATTCTTTAGGCTGCATTAGGGTCACATTTTCTAGATTCTCTCCACAGCCAGTAGGGCTAGAAACATATTGTTTATTTACTGAATGTTGAGAGTCTCCTGTAATCCCAGGACTCCAGCAGCTGGGGATTTGAGGAAAACTCCAAATGCTGTGAGATTCATGATAAAATCTCAGGAGCATGCAACTATCATGGCTCAGGGCTAGTTGCCCCTCTGTCCCCTTTCTGATATCTCCCGACTCATAGGGGAATGCTGTAACCACCTGGTTATTGGGTAGTCTGGGCTGGGGCTCTCTCAGTCTCTCGTGTTGAAGATGCTCCACCTTGTGTAAACAGTTAAATAATAATTGGGCCAGAAGGAGAGAGAGAAGAAGTGAGAGGGTGACTCAATAACTTAGTGATTTGGGTGCTCCCTGCAATGTAGAAAATTCAGGTTCAAGTCCCTGCTCCAAGAAATAAATTACTTCCACAAAGTGGAACAGCTTCAACAGACTGAGTTACACACACACCAGAATACGCAAGAACTTGGTGGGTAGGGCACTTACGCAGGAGGTGGAAGACATGGGTGCAAGCCCCTGCACTGAATCCGCCCGAGTCGGGATTTGAAATCAGATCTGCTACATCCCCTGTGAGTGTCCAAACTACTAGCCTACGGCATATTCTTGGGAACATGCATGCGCAGCCAGGCAGCCATGAAAATTTCCAGTCTGCTCACCCCCCGCAGTCTTCTGTGTGGGTTAGGTGTGCTCTGAGCACACCTACCAGATCGGGTCCTGCTAAGGAGATAGGCAGGGGAACACCAGGGCTGAGGCATGAGCTGGGGGGCCGTGTCAGGACTTAGGTGGTTTTGCACATGCCCAGCGGTGGAAACTTGGGCACCTGTGGGTGGCAGTTGAGTGGTGGGGGTTCTGAATGTCGGTGGAGCCTAACTGAAGTGCAAGGCCTGCTAGCCGGGGCCCCCGTGCTCTTCCACTGGATCAGCACTGGATCCACTAGCCAGGGCTCATGTGCTCTGCCACCAGATCAGCAAAGCATCCGCTAGCCAGGACCCCTGTGCTATACTGCTGGATCCATACAAGGCCTGCTAGTTGAGGCTCCCTTGCTGCTCCACTGGCTCATTGCAGGGCTTACTAGCCAGGGCCTCCATCATCTACCACAGGATCAGCAATGGGTCTGCTAGTCAGGGCCTTATGGTGCATCACTAGATCATTTTGGAGACTGCTAGCCAGGATCCATGACTGTGAGTGCACACCTCAGGGAAGACTGTCAGAAAACAGGGCAGACACCCCAAATTAGTGATGTGTTCTATAATTAGATTTCACCAAACCAGTGACAAATGTGAACTCCTGGATCACTATCCCAGTTTTACCACAGAGTCACAGACAGTCCCTTAGACCCTCTAATCTATCTTGACACCCAGACAAACTGGACTTTGTGATAAAATGGTCACTTACACCAAAAATAATACCACATTCGGGTTGCTTTCAGTCCCAAGAGACCAGTCACTTACCCCAGATCAATTGGTGCCTAGATTTTATGCCAAAGTCAATGCTTGTAGCCAATTTTATAGTAAGCTAACTAACGTTTTATTAGCGAAAAAAAGGAAATGAGAGTTATTGAGGGTTAAAGCAGATAAAATATATGCACGGGTGAGTCACAGTTTGTAATTCCTAATGGTGGCGGAGATGTAATAAACTGCCAGTTTCCCAAAAGTCTATTCCGGGTACCCAGATTGTCTCTGGGAATCTCTGCTTTGCATCTGGTACACTTCCCTGTAAGAGCCCAAACAGTTCAGAGATGAAGGACTTTTTGTCAAGTCCATAGGTATAGCTTCTTCTCAAAGAAAACAAGCTGAAAATTCCCAGTCTTACTAATTTCTCATCATATGGAATCTGTTCCATACCCCGATAATTTTTGTTGCCCTTTTCTGAACCTTTTCCAATTCCAGTATATCTTTTTTGAGATGGGATGACCACATCTTCACACAGTATTCAAGATGTGGGCATACCATGGATTTAAATAGAGGCAATATGATATTTTCTGTCTTACTATCTATTCCTTTCTTAATGATTCCCAACATTCAATTTGCTTTTTTGATTGCCACTGCACATTGAGTGGATGTTTTCAGAGACTCCAAGATCTCTTTCTAATTTAGACCCCATAATTTTATATGTATAGTTGGGATTATGTTTTCCAATGTGCATTACTTTGCATTTATCATCATTGAATTTCATCTGCCATTTTGTTGCCCAATCACCCACTTTTGAGAGATCCTTTCATAGCTCTTCTCGGTCTGCCTGGGATTTTGAGTGGTTTTGTATCATCTGTAAATTTTGCCACTTTACTGTTTACCCATTTTTCCAGATCATTTATGAATATGTTGAAAAGGACTGGTCCCAGTACAGACCCCTATTTACCTCTGTCCATTCTGAAAACTGATAATTTATTCCTACACTTTCTTTCCTATCTTTTAATTAGTTACCAGTCCATGAGACAACCTTCCCTCTTATCCCATGACAGCTTAGTTTGCTTCAGAGCCTTTGATGAGGGACTTTGTCAAAGGCTTTCTGAAAATCTAAATATACTATATCCAATGGATTCCCCCTTGCCCATATGCATTAGTAGGACCGTTGCCAGCAGATTGAGGAAAATGATTATCCCCCTCTATTCAGCATTGGTGAGGCCACATATAGAGTACTGCATCCAGTTTTGGGCCCCACACTACAGAAAGGATGTGCACAAATCGGAGAGAGTCCAGCGGAGGGCAATGAAAATGATGAGGTGGCTGGGGCACATCACTTATAAAAAGAGGCTAAGGGAACTGGGCTTATATAGTCAGCAGAAGAGAAGAGTGAGGGGGGATTTGATAGCAGCCTTCAACTACCTGAAGCAGGGCTCCAAAGAGGATGGAGCTAGGCTGTTCTCAGTGGTAGAAGAGGACAGAACAAGGAGCAATGGTCTCAAGTTGCAGTGGGGGAGTTCTAGATTGGATATTATGAAAAACTATTTCACTAGGAGGGTGGTGAAGCACTGGAATGGGTTACCTAGGGAAGTGGTGGAATCACCACCCTTAGAGGTTTTTAAGGCCTGGCTTGACAAAGTCCTGGCTGGGATGATTTAGTTGGAGTTGGTTCTGCTTTGAGCAGGGGGTTGGACTAGATTACCTCATGAGGTCTCTTCCAACCCTAATCTTCTATGATTCTATGATTCTGAAGGGTCAAAATCCATTTGCTGTGGATGTAAAAACTTAACTACAGTTTCTGCTAAGAATTTTTCATACAGGCCTGGATGAGGACTAGCTAACAAAGAACAATACATGGCTAAGAGAAAGCTGGGGTAAACAGATAACCTTGTGTGTTTCTAGTCAGTGAGCAGAGTCGGCATAACTCTGAATGTAATTGGGCATCCTTATTGCGAGTTATAGACACATGAAGTGCTAAGAAAGGCCTCACAGTTACTCCCTATTTCAGGGAGGAGATAGTAGTACAATACCCCTCAGATTCCAGACAGAGTTCAGGGAGAGGCCTAATATGATTGACATGAGTTATGACACCCTCCCCTCACAGATGTATGCCAATCCTAGCCCACAGAAATGCAAGTGTAAACTTATAAACAATTGTTATTGTTAAATACTAATTACTGCTTTTTTTCTTTAAATCTCCAGGAATGTACCTGTTGGTCAACTGAGAGAGCTGCTATCTCATTCCTCTGGACTCCAAAATTAGGATTTAACCTATATACTTTAATAAACATAGTTTGGGGGTAATTACCTGTGTGTCAGCAATATGTTAATTTGGGCCATGGGCGGAGCCATTATGTAATCTTTTAGACCATTGGCCTATTGTGCTTATCTTGTCTTGCTGCTAGAACCTATCCAGGGGTTTGGGAAACCCACCCCCGTCACTTCTCTCCGCCCAATGAGCACCCTATACAATCTATTGTAATTAATTGTTCTGCAGTGTCTCTGAGCCTAATAACCAAAGTGACACTCCGCCAGCACTGTGTGTAATACATTCCTGTGCTTGACTCTACACGGTATGGATTACTGTCCTTCAATTCTATGCTTGTTAACCCCCCGCAAAGAATTCAAGTGGATTGGTGAGGCATAATTTCTCTTTACAAAAATGATGTTGACTCTTCCCCAACAAATTATGTTCATCTATGTGTCTGACAATTTTGTTCTTTACTATAGTTTCAACCAGTTTGCCCAGTACTGAAGTCAGACCTACCAGCCTGTAATTTCTGGGATCAGTTTTGGAGCCCTTTTTAAAAATTGACATCACTTTAGCTATCCTCTAGTCATTTGGTACAAAAGCTGATTTAAACGATAGGTTACAAACTACGGTTAGTAGTTCTGCAATTTCATGAGTTCCTTCAGAACTCTTGGGTGAATACCATCTGGTCCTGGTGACTTATTACTGTTTAGTTTATCAGTTTGCTCCAAAACCTCCTCTAATGACACCTCAGTCGGCAACAGTTCCTCAGATCTGTCACCTAAAAAGAATGGTTCAGGTTTGGGAATCTCCCTCACATCCTCAGCTATTAAGATCAATGCAAAGAATCCATTTAGTTTCTCCGCAATGGCCTTATCGTTCTTGAGTGCTTCTTTAGCATCTCAATCGTCCAGGGGCCAATAAGGCCTGGTAGTTTGAGATCAGAAATTGGAGAATAGTTGACGAGAAGACCTTGTGACCAGAAGGTCCAGCCATTTGTCCTCCTTATCCTCCAGAGTGGAGCGTGGGTGCTGTTGCCTGGCCTGCTCAGTTGCCACTTGGATAATGAGGGAATTGGGTGGGGTGTGGAAGAACAGAAACTCTGACTCTTTAACTGATACATAGTACCTCTTTTCTGCCCCTTTGGGGGTAGGTACACAAGTGGTCACGGTATGCCAAACAGTTCAAGCCAGTTGAAGAATGGCATAGTTCGGTAGAGCAACCTTGGTCAGCACGGAGACATGAAGGATGTCCAGAAGTTGATGCTGTTTGTCTTGTACTTCCTCCAGTGGAATATGAAGGTCCTCAGATACCCTGCGTAAGAGGTCCTGGAGCTGATAAAAGTCACTGGGAGGTGTCAGGGTTCCTTCCCCATTCTGAACTCTGGGGTACAGATGTGGGGACCCGCATGGAAGACCCCCTAAGCTTATTCTTAGGTTAAAACTTAGCTTAGGTTAAAACTTCCCCAAGGCACAGATTCCTTTCTTGCCTTGGGATCACTGCCACCAAGTGATTTAACGATCAGGGAAAGAACCACTTGGAGTCCTATTCCCCCAAAATATTCCCCCAAGCCTACACCCCCTTTTCTGGGGAAGGCTTGAGCATATATCCTCACCAATTGGTTACAAAGGGACTACAGACCCAAACCCCTGGGTCTTAGAACAATTGAAAAATCAGTCAGGTTCTTAAAAAGAAGGATTTTATTTAAAGAGAAAAAGGTAAAAGAATCACCTCTGTAAACTTAGGCTGTTAGTTAACCTTACAGAGTATCAGAAAATTCAAAGAGCACAGAGGAAACCCCTCTAGTCTCAGTTTGAAAGTTACAACAAAACAGGGATAAAACTCCCTCTAGCAAAGGGAAAATTCACAAGTTGAGAAAATAAAGGTAAACTAATACACCTTGCCTGGCTGTTACTTACGAGTTTGAAATATGAGTTTGTTCAGAAAGTTTGTTCAGAAAGATTTGGAGAACATGGATTGATGTTCGGTCCCTCTTAGTCCCAAGAGTGAACAGCCCACAGGAAAAAAACAACAACAACCCAAAACAAAGCCTCTTCCCCGCCACCCCCAGATTTGAAAGTATCTTTGGTCCCTATTGGTTCCTTTGGTCAGGTGCCAACCAGGTTACTTGAGCTTCTTAACCCCTTACAGGTAAGGAGGAATTTAGGCCACCCCTATGGTTATGACAGGAGCGAGGGAGAAGCTGAGGTCACAGCAGCATCTGGAGAGGATGATGGGAATCGTTCCTGTTCAGTTGGTGCTGTTGGAATGGACTGAGCAGTTCATTCTCCAGAACTGCTTTCAGGGTGCCTGAAGCAGGGATAAGGGTGAACCCTCTCTTGCTGAATAGGAAGACTCTGAAAGTGGATATTGAGGCCAGGACCCTCCCTACTGTCAAAAGGATGGATCTGGGGATACTGTGGCTGGCCCCATGTAGTGGCTCCTCTGCTGTGGGAGGGGAGGGTACTGCCATGAAACTGGTGGCCCCTTAGGGTACTTGTAGCAGCAGTAGGGGATGGGCAGCCCTTGAGCTTCATCCAACTCCTCCAATGATGAGAACTTGGACCCCAGTTCCAGTGGCGGTACCGCTGGAGCTGGTGTAACTGTATAAACCATAGGAGAATGGGTGGAAGCCTGAGTTGACTGAGGTAAGCCCTGGGTTGGAGATCGTAACTCTCTAGTCACAGGCAGCAGAGGAAGGCTAGAGATCTCAATTCCCCAAGGGTGAAGAATTCATGTGGTTTTGGCACTGTCTCCAACCTCCCCGGTGTTAGCAGGAACTGGGGCTGGAGCAGAGGACTGTCTCAAAACCGATGTTTCCCTTAACTTAAGGGGGCCAAAAAGAAAGGCATGTGCTCGGTACCAGTGGATCTGCTGGTCTGCGTGATTTTTTGTCTCCATCTTTTTTATGGCAGCCTTTCAAGTATTTGAAGAATGCTATCATGTTCCCTCCTTAATCTCATCTTCTCCAAAATAAACATACCTTCTTCCTTCAACCTTTGCTCATATCGTTTGCATTTCATCCCTTTGATCATCTTTGTCACTCGCCTCTGGCTCCTTTCCAGTTTCTCTACATCCTTTCTATACATTTGGTGATCAAAATTGCACACAGTGCTCCATCTGAGGCCTAACCAGCGCCGAATACAGCAGTACTATCTCCTCCTGTGTCTTGAATGCTATGCCTTTGTTAATGAAATCTAAAATTGCATTTACTTCTTTTCTCATCAGCATCATACTGTTGACTCATGTTGAGGTTGTGATCCACCACATTGCAGATGGAAATGGTAGAATTATCAATAATAATGCAGAAAAGGCAGATGTGTTCTTAGTGAAACTGATGCAATGGTGTCTGCCTCAGTGTGCGGACAGCCCAAAAGAACGACTGAGAGGGGTGAACACCACTCTCTGGAGTAGCAGCTTTAAAATACAGTGATGATGCCTCAGTGCCAGTGTTGACTGTCAGGGTAGAGAATCCCATAGGTTTGGGATTTAGGTGTTGCTGCAAGGAAGGAAATGCAGAGAGAAGGACACAGGAAACTCATACAGACAGGGAAGAGGGAGAGAAAAAGAAAGGAGGATGGGGAAGGCAGAGAAAATCAGGGCAGAGATAGTGCTGGTCAAAAGACTATCAGTTTTTTTCACTGAGAGACAAATGCAGTGAGAAGGCACTGAACAAACAATACATAACTAAACCTTCACCACCATTACTGGCTCTGATCTGTCTTTGATCTTAGTGCAAAGCTCCTGCTGACATTGGTGAGTATCTGCTGTACACTGTGGGGAGTGTATCGTCCTGAATACACACTTGGCCCATGGACCATACTGAAAGATAGACCTCCTTCTGCTCCTTTAAATGAGTTTGGCATTCCTGGCCTAGAGCATGCTGCCTCCTACTGGAATAAGTAGTTTGTGTTCCCTCCCTAAACTCAAGGAGCAGCCAAAGGGTTGGATGTGGAGACACTGATATAGAGCTGTGGTGTGAAGAGCAGGTTTCTCTATTGAAGTCATCGTCATCAGTCATGGAGCATCACAATCATGGAAGAAGCCCAGATCTTGGCTTCACAGAAGGAATGAGAGATTTGCTCTTTACACTCACAGCAGCAATAATGCAAAACCCAATAAAGAGCCTGAATGGGCTGCTTCAAAGGCACTCGGAGAAGTTTGCTGCAGTGGGGCTGGGTTTCTTAGAATCAATATATTAGAAAACAGAATCTCAGTTACCCCAGTGCATTATGGTGCAGCATACCCCAGAGCATGGGAAAACTGAAACGAATATGGGACCTACAGAAAAGGCTGTATATATGCCACGTAACTAGTATGACATTTTTCTCTACACTCCATCTACACAAGTCCAAGGAGCCTTCCGTCAGCAGAGACAGCAACAGTTTGGCAATGCAGCATGATATAAAGGATGCTACACAAGTGAAGTTTCTCTATGGGAGTGCATTATGTCTCTTTTTTGTTTTACTGTTCTCTTAGTCTAAAATAAAAGTCAGTGAAGATTGAGTTAACAGATTGCTCTTTGTGTGTGGAAGACATAACATCCCCCAGCCCTTTGCCCAGCATGGGAGGTGGGCACAAAAGTACAGATCCCCAAAGATCAGCAGACAGAGTCAACAGCTGGGCACTGCATCTGTCTGAAAATGAGTATTTGAAACCATAATGAAAATCACCATGGTCCAGACAAGCATTTCAAATGTTAATATCATAATAAAAATGATAAAATATTTCAAACATAGCAAAGAATGGATCCCTCATTGGGGACAATGCAACAGTTTAAAAATTCACCCACTTTTGAGTTAGAGCTAAAAAAAAATTAGCCAGATTTATTTTACACTGATCTTCTTACTGCTTGGAAATGGCCAAAGTTATTTCAGAGTAACTATGTGGGGAACTAAGATTTAATAATGGGCTCCTCAAACTAGCAGGCAAAGGTTTAACATGATCCAATGGCTAGAAGTTGAAGCCAAACAAATGCAGACTGGAAATAAGGCATACATTTTTTTAACACTGAGCATAATTAACCCTGGGAACAACTGACCAAGGGTGGTGGTGGATTCTCCATCACTGTCAGTTCTTTAAATTAAGATTGGATGTTTTTTCATAGATTCATAGAATATCAGGGTTGGAAGGGACATCTAGTCCAACCCCCTGCTCAAAGCAGGACCTAATCCCCAAATAAATCATCCCAGCCAGGGCTTTGTCAAGACAGACCTTTTCTGAAAGCTCTGCTCTAGGAATTATTGTGGCCTGTGTTATACAAAGGGTCAGACTAGATGATCTCAATGGTCCATTCTGGCCTTGGAATCTACAAATCTATGAAAAACTTTCCCAGAAAAAAGGAAAGGTCCCCTCTGGGCAGAGGAATTGTTTATTAACAAAGGGGTTGTAATAGAAAGCCGTTATTTCTACCTACCTACCTAAATGTCCCCTACACCACCCAGCAGCATAATATGTAAGGTCCACGCAGCATTGTAACTTGCTCCCACAAACTCTGCAATGTAACAAAGTGGTAAGTGACATGATAATACCAAGCTCTGTTGCCATACACCAAAACATTCATATACCAAGATGTTTCATCTGATTTCTTTTGCATAAAGAGCCCTTGGGATCTTCTTATAAATCAGCAACCAACTGTTCCAGTGTCATAAACAGAATATTTGAATATAAATCACATCAGATGCAGATACATTTACCCCAGTGCAGGTATTTTCTCTCATGCTTATGTAACACTGACAAACCCCAGTCATCGGCAGGCAGGATCAAACCTGGAGCCTCTGGAGCTTAGTGCATGAACCTCTACCACATGAGCTAAAAGCCAACTGGCTGTTAGTTAAGGCTGTAGAGCATACTCATTTTATCTGTCTCTTAAGTGGTCTTGGTGCCACTAGAGAGGACAGAACACCACACCCAGGAGGTGTGGGGGTTACACTTAATTCTCTAGGCAATGGGAAATAGCAGGGATGGGGGAAGGGGAGGATGCAGTGGGGCTGGAGATTACTGTGGGGATTGGAGGGGCTAAGAAGGGACATGAAAGCCACAACAAAAATAAGAAATCAATATATAACAAATGGAAAAAAGGAGAGATTGATGGCACTAGATTATGAAGGACTCCATAGTTAAGGTTGAGCAGAGCTTTCTGTTCAACAGTCAACTTTTCAAAGTGCTCTAAAATCTGCATGGAGATTCAGATAGTCTTGAAAATTGCTGTGTCTCATCAGGGCCTAAAGTAGGGTTAGCCGTGCAGAGTTTGGGTCATGTGGTCAAGGGGTTCATGAGATACACTGACCAGAAAAAAAGAGCTGTCAGTAAACTCTTCCTGTTCTTACAACAGATTTTTGTACACCTTTGGCTCAAATCATGCACAGATCTGCCCCCAGACTGAGATTAGCTGGTCAGATTTTATCACCACATCACAACCGCTCCTCTGATGAAGGCCTGGGACATGTAAGGAATAGACTGAATTTTCTTGAGTCCTGGAGGCCTCAAGACACAATGGGGTTTTACTGTCTTGGCAGCAGCACTGCTGACAAAGATCAGGAGTTGTGGTGGATCACAACCTCATCCTGAGTCAGCAATGTGATCCGGTTGCAAAAAAAGCAAATGCAATTTTGGGTTGCATTAAGAGAGGCATGGCATGCAAGTCACAAGAAGTGATGGTACCATTCTACTCGGCACTGGCTAGGCCTCAGCTGAAGTACTGTGTCCAGTTTTGGTCACCAATATATAGAAAGAATGTTGAGAAACTGGAAAGGACCCAGAGCACAGTTGCCAACTTTCACGTGGTAAATAAGCACCCCGACTTTCACAATAAGCCGAAAATCAAGCTAATCCCATTTCAAAATAAGGCCAAAACAAGCCAATCCCTAAGAACCCCAACACTCTGTGTGACTAGATCCCCCAGGTGTGCAGTCTGGGACTGTGGTGGATCCGCTGTGCATCTCTGACTTTCTCTCCCCATTGCCCCTGCTTGCTCCTTTCCCTCCCTTGACCCTGCTTGCCGGGAGCTGATAAAAAAAAAAGCAACAAGCTACAAGCCAAACAAGCAACAAGCTACAAGCCAAAAACTAGCTAACAAGCAACTCACAAGCCAATTAAGCCAAAAACAAGCCCAATTTCTGTGTTTTTTTCACAGGTTTGGCATGTCTGATCCTGAGGCGAGTGACAAAGACGATCTAAGGGATGGAATGCAAACCATATGAGCAAGGTTCAAGGAACTGGGTATGTTTCGTTTGGAAAAGAGCAGATTAAGGGGGCATGATAGGAGTCTTCAAATACTTGAAAAGCTGCCGTAAAAAAAGATGGAGAAAAGTTGTTCTCTCTTGCCACAGAGGGCTGGACAAGAGGCAATGGGTTCAATCTACAGCATAGCTGATTTAGATTAAATCTCAGGAAAACCTTCCTAACGGTAAGAACAAACTTCCTAGGGAGGTTGTGGAATCTCCTTCACTGGATGTTTTCAAAAGGAGGCTGGAGCCATCTGTCTTGGATGGTTTAGACACAGTAAATCCTGCATCTCGGCAGGTGCTTAGACTAGGTGACCCCTGCGGTCCCTTCTAAGCCTTTGGTTCTATAATATACTTAGACATTTGTAAGGGATTTGAATTAGCACAACATTCTAATTAAAATGGCATTGTACAATATCAATACAGTACATATTAAATGGATTAAGAACTGGGTAACTGATCTCATATAGTAATTGTCAGTGGGGAATCATTATCATCACCAAATGGGGTTCTGAGGGGTTTTAGAGGGGTTCTGCAGAGCTTGGTACTAGACCCAATGCTACTAAGTATTTATATCAAGTATTTAAGTAAATATAAAATCACTGGTGATAAAATGTAAGGATGACACAAACACTGGCTGAGCGGTCAACAATGAGGAGGACAGCACAGTCATACAGAGTGATCTGTATAGGTTCGTAACCTAAGTTCATTCAAACAGAATTCATTTTAATATAGCCAAATATAAAGCTAGGAACAAGGAATGCAGGCCATGCCTGCAGAATGCAGAATCTAGACTCTAGAGGTAACAGAGGACTAACAATTGAACGTGAGTTCCCAGTTGTTAAGGGGCTTATTCCTTCACCCACTTACTTCCCTGGTCGTTCTCGCATGAAGAGAGAGCAACAATATCCGAAGTCCAAAGGTGCAAACAATTCAATGTTTATTGGGGTGAACTTCCAACAAGCATGATTCCAGTTTCCTTCCTTAGTGTCCCTCTTCCCTGCTCTGACACCAAGGAGCCTTACTTGTGTCCCTGTTCCCATTCCCCCCCTTAGCAAAACATGATTCCAATTTCCCCACCCCCATTCCCTGTTCCCATTCCCACCCCCCTTACTTCCTGATTGACTGCAGACTATATAGTAAAACTTGAGTTCTGCTTAGCTGTACCTTAACCTATCATTTTACTGAAATTTAACTAACCAATCCTAACATATTGTAACATGATTATTTAACCAATTGTATCCCATCACCTTAATTAGTTTACACCCAGCAAAATTAATTATACAGCAGACAGAAACAATCACAAAACCAGACAGAGACCATGCAAATAAACAATAGCAAAGTGGGAACTATAATGACAAAACAATACAGAAGTGAGGATTTCACAACTACATCTATAAAGACATAAGGGTTTCCCAGCTGTGTCTATTGATAAGTGAGTTCTTACTGAACAGAAAACTATCAAACTAAACTTACTTTTACATCCTCTAGGCTCTTCCCTTTCTTTGGAGGTGATAGATCAGATCACCTTTCTAACAGCCCCAGATTCCAAACTAGTCACATTGAAATAAGGCAATGTGAGGATGTGACCATACACTTCCCAGCTTATTAGCCAGAGATCTTAGCCTAAGAACAGGGCCTCAGACTTGTCACAGTAAGAGAAGGCCCTTACACCGGCAGACAGTGATTCTGATTCTTTCTTTTATACCTCTATAACTAGCTAAGTGATAAGAATACACCTAAATTCTTAGAGTATAGGCCTTTGCAGACAGGCCTGAATATCCTAACACCAGTGCAATGCTGGGAGAAAAAGGAACTAATATGATCCCTTGGATGAATAAACATAGGAGTAGCGAGTAGGAAAAGAGAGATGATTTACCTCTTATACAGCATTGGTGAGTCACACTGGATACAGTGTCCAGTTCTGATGTCCACTTTTTAAAAAAAATGCTAAAAAATTGGAGAGGGTGCAGACAGGAGCTACACAAATTATTCGAGAGCTGGAGAAAATGCCCTAGAGTGAGAGACTGAAAGAGCTCTATCTGTTCAGCTTATCAAAAAGAAGATTGAGCGGTGGCTTGATTACAGTGTATAAGTAAGTTCAAGGGGACAAAATGCAGGGTCCTAAAGTACTCTTTAATCTAGTGGAGAAAGGCAGGACATGAGTAAATAGCTGGAAACTGAAGTCAGACAAATTCAGATTAGAAATAAGGCACACATTTAACAACTAGGGTGATTAACCATAGGAACAAACTCCCCAGGGAAGTGATAGAGTCTGCAAGTCCAGACTGGAAGCTTTTCTGGAAGATGCCTTAGCCAAACACAAGTTATTGGGCTCAATACAGGGTGCCTGAGTGGAATTTTGTGGCGTGTGATACACAGTCAGATTAAATGATCTCATGGTCCCTCCTAGATTTAAAGTCTATTAATTGATGCTTTGAATCATAGTTTCTGGTGTGTGGGGTGAAGGAAACTTCTGCATTTGCAATCAGGGGACCGTCTGAGGTTTCTAAGTCCTCTCAAGCTGGCCCAGAAAGTTCCCACTCTCAGCAAAACTGGCAACACATTTTAGTGCTGTGGGACCATTACAGCGTTCCCTCCTGGCACTGCTGTTGCCGTAACTGCAGGCAGAAACAATAATTCGCTGAGAAAAAACACCATTTTGTCACAAAAATAAATTACAATTTTTTGCTAGTTGCAATTTCACAAAATTTGCCATGTTTCTCAGGTGCTAGAATTTCAGCTTCTTTGGCTGCCGAAAGCTGTGAAACAGTAGGAAAGCCCTTCCACAGATCTGTGACAATACAGTCTGGATTGCTTCTTGGACTGCTGCTGCGGTTTCGGGGGGAGGAGGGGGATCGTCACATGAGACATTGGGTTATGACTCAGGTCAGATTAGGATCCAGGGCCAAGGCATCTGGGTCTGTCCCTGGAGATCATGGAGTGGGAGGTCCAGGCAGTTCTGACTTCCATCCTAAAGCTGAAGCCTCCTGGATAAATTCCTCCTCTGGGCTTCTGTTAAATTATCATTATGCTCCAGACAGTCTGGTTTTTAGCCTCATTCTTTCTTATCAGCACAGACCAGTTTTTTGTCTGTTTTCTAGGGTAGTGTTCCCTGGCTCAGGAGGTGCCATATCCCAGCAAGTGATTCGACCAAGTGAAGGCTGAATTTTCAACTGAAATGAGGATTTGAAAGGCACATCCACCTCCAGGATCCAGCAGGCCCTTTTATATTGCGGAGGTACTCAAAGGCACCTGGTAGTTCCAGGGCCCACATCGGTCCCAGCTCTGAAGTGCTTACTCTAACTTGGGGGCTCACAAGAGGGACACATGCCAAAACTGTAGAAAAACGCCCTGTCCAGCACTTCTGCCTGCTGTGCGGCATTACTGATGCTTTTAGAGACATCACAGAGGATGCTGCTTTCATTGTGAACAGCACTACAGTGGAATTTTCTTTATTCACCCAGAGACATGAATGCATGAACCATGACTGCATCTCTGGAAGCTGCCTGTTAGCCACTCCCCCCTTCCTCTTGGACAGAGGAGGGCAGCAAAATGCTCCTTTTGGAGAGAAGAGAGAGGGAGAGTGCGTTCTCCTTTTGCAGATGCTGTGCTGTTTGCTGTTATAAATCTAAGCCAGAATCAATTTCTACTGCTCTGACAGGAAGGGAGATATAGGGCTCACACACGGCAACCAGAATGAAAGGTATTTGGAATAGCGCATTGGAGTCTGGTCTGCTTACAGGAAAAATTCTTAGATTCTTACAAGCTGCTGGATCTTTGAACAAGTGATCTGTAATAGATATTCGGCCTTTCGGAATCAAAGGAAGAGAGGCTGCAGTTGTACCAGGGGAAGGAGCCTGAATGGATATTGCATGCTTTTCACTAGATACCTCCCTGCTTGTCCAATCCTGTCTTGTCCTCTCTCCCCCCTTTCTCCTTTCCAGTTCACTGGCCTCCCATTGTCTGAGCTGCCTACTTCTACCCTGCTGAGAACAGGAAGGAAGCTCCGCTCCAGGACCTGGTTGGTGCTAATTTGTGAAGCAACCAGCAGGGGGTCACTTGTTTCCCTCTGGGTTCCAATCTCCTTACAGATCTGTTCATTGTTATTCTTATTCAGAGCCATCAATGTGCACAGTGCTACTCAAGACAGAGATAGACAGTCCTTGCCCCAAAAAACAGTTGAAAAGAGCTTGTGTATCTCCAAGCCTGATGATGGAAAAAAAAACCCGTCAATTTGAAGTCTAGTCAAAACACAACAAAAAAGATGAAAAACCATTTGAGATCAAGGCCCTGCTCCAAAATTCTCCACGCAAACGTGTATTTTACATACAAGTTTCCTGGCATTAAAAAGGGGGTTCTCTCCCTTTCATGTTGCTGTATGAAAGACCCACAAAACCTAGGGAAACTGACAGAGCAAACAGTGGTAAGTGTGAAACTGGCGACATCCAGAGTGTGGCCACAAGCTCAGAGCAACAAACTGTGGGTCATGTTGTGCAATCCTCCCTCATGCTGGTGAGCATTTACACAACTAGGTCTGCTGATCTCAAGGCAACTATGCAGGTAAGCTCTCAGTCATGCATAAGGGACCCCAATAGGACACACTCGTTCAGTTCTAGGCATCTGAAATATTCCGTGTGGCAATGTAGGCACAACTTCTTTAAGCTGTAGGCTCTCCTTTCATACTTAACACCACGTTAAAGCAGTTATCACTCACTGTACATCTCATGTGACATCATCACTTACGACACTGTCACAAACAGTTACATCAAGTCACCAAACAGCAGTATCTATGAGGATGCATTAACAAACAGGAGAAAAATCTTCTGGTTCACCTGTGACAAAGTGGACAGGTGCCAGCATTCAAGGGCCCACTGGAGTGCCATGTTAATGCCAAACCCATGGAGTCCCAGACCTGACAAGTGACAGTCCCATGGAGCCCTGGACCTGGTGACTGGCAGTCCCACAGAGCCCCAGACCCTATTGTCATACCATTCCTGCATGGCTCAGGCCATCCCCTCACAGTAGAATCTCCTGCATACATTTGTCTCAGTGATTTGGGGGCCAAATTGCGCAAAGCACATTGGTAGGCTTGGAATACCATCTTGGGTGCTATCTGGGGCACCATCTGAGTAATATCTTTGTTAGTCATAGAATCATAGAATATCAGGGTTGGAAGGGACCTCAGGAGGTCATCTAGTCCAACCCCCTGCTCAAAGCAGGACCAATCCCCAACTAAATCATCCCAGCCAGGGTTTTGTCAAGCCAGACCTTAAAAACTTCTAAGGAAGGAGATTCCATCACCTCCCTAGGTAACGCATTCCAGTGTTTCACCACCATCCTAGTGAAAAAGTTTTTCCTAATATCCAACCTAAACCTCCCCTACTGCAACTTGAGACCATTACTCCTTGTTCTGTCATCTGCTACCACTGAGAACAGTCTAGATCCATCCTCTTTGGAACCCCCCTTCAGGTAGTTGAAAGCAGCTATCAAATCCCCCATCATTCTTCTCTTCCGCAGGCTAAACAATCCCAGTTCGCTCAGCCTCTCCTCATAACTCATGTGTTCCAATCCCCTAATAATTTTTGTTGCCCTTCGCTGGACTCTTTCCAATTTTTCCACATCCTTCTTGTAGTGTGGGGCCCCAAACTGGACACAGTACTCCAGATGAGGCCTCACCAATGTCGAATAGAGGGGAATGATCACATCCCTCGATCTGCTGGCAATGCCCCTACATATACATCCCAAAATACAATTGGCCTTCTTGGAAACAAGGGCACACTGTTGACTCATATCCAGCTTTTCATCCACTGTAACCCCTAGGTCCTTTTCTGCCGAACTGCTGCCTACCCATTCGGTCCCTAGTCTGCATGGGATTCTTCCGCCCTAAGTGCAGGACTCTGCACTTGTCCTTGTTGAACCTCATCAGATTTCTTTTGGCCCAATCCTCTAATTTGTCTAGGTCCCTCTGTATCCTATCCCTACCCTCCAGCATCTCTACCTCTCCTCCCAGTTTAGTGTCATCTGCAAACTTGCTGAGGGTGCAATCCACACCATCCTCCAGATCACTAATGAAGATATTGAACAAAACCAGCCCAAGGACCGACCCCTGGGGCTCTCCACTTGACACCGGCTGCCAACTAGACATGGAGCCATTGATCACTACCCATCGAGCCCGACAATCTAGCCAGCTTTCTATCCACCTTATAGTCCATTCATCCAGCCCATACTACTTTAACTTGCTGGCAAGAATACTCTGGGAGACAGTGTCAAAAGCTTTGCTAAAGTCAAGGAACAACACGTCCACTGCTTTCCCCTCATCCACAGAGCCAGTTATCTCGTCATAGAAGGCAATTAGATTAGTCAGGCATGACTTGCCCTTGGTGAATCCATGCTGACTGTTCCTGATCACTTTCCTCTCCTCTAAGTGCTTCAGAATTGATTTCTTGAGGACCTGTTCTATGATTTTCCCAGGGACTGAGGTGAGGCTGACTGGCCTGTAGTTCCGAGGATCCTCCTTTTTCCCTTTTTTAAAGATTGGCACTACATTAGCCTTTTTCCAGTCATCCGGGACCTCTCCCGATTGCCATGAGTTTTCAAAGATAATGGCCAATGGCTCTGCAATCACATCCGCCAACTCCTTTAGCACTCTCGGATGCAACTCATCCGGCCCCATGGACTTGTGCACGTCCAGCTTTTCTAAAAAGTCCCCAACCACCTCTTTCTCCACAGAGGGCTGGCCATCTACTCCCCATGCTGTGATGATTCATATCCATAACCGAATGACTACAAAATAATATTAGAAGTGTTCCATAAATATATACCAGGTGTTCCGTAACCAAAAAAGTTTGGGAAACGCTGATCTAAGGAATGGAAAACCCATCTTCTGAGAGGAGACTTAAGGAGCTTGGCTTGTTTAGCCTTAACAAATGAAGGCTGAGGGGAGATATGATTGCTCTCTATAAATACATCAGAGGGACAAATACGTGGGAGGGCGAGGAGTTGTTTAAGTTAAGCACTGATGTGGACACAAGAACTAACTGATATAACCTGGCCATCAACAAGTTTAGGCTCAAAATTTGGGAAGCGTTCTAACCATCAGAGGAATGAAGTTCTGAGGCAGCCTTCCAAGGGGAGCAGTGGAGGCAAAAAACCTAACTAGCTTCAAGACTGAGCTTGATAAGTTTATGGAGGGGATGGTATGATGGGACTGCCTACAATGGCATGTGACCCATCAATGACTGCTAGTAGCAAAAATCCCTGATAACTGGAGATGAGGCACTAGATGGGAAGGGTTCTGAGTTACTACAGAGAATTGTTTCCCAGGTGTCTGGCTGGAGGGTCTTGCCCACATGCTCAGGGTATAACTGATCACCATATTTGGGGTCAGAAAGAAATTTTCCCCCAGGTCGAATTGGCATAGACCCTGCGGGGGGTTCGCTTTCCTCTGCAGCATGTGGCATGGGTCATCTGCAGGTTTAAACTAGTGTAAATGGTGGATTCTCTGTAACTTGAAACCTTTAAATCATGATTTGAGGATTTCAGTAACTCAGCCAAAGGTTAGGGGTCTATCACAGGAGTGGGTAGGTGAGGTTCTGTGGCCTGCAATGTGCAGGTGGTCATACTAGATTATCACGATGGTCCCTTCTGACTTGACAATCCCTTCTGAACTGACTGGTTCACAATCATGCTGGAAGGATATAACGAGGGATCAGTTCCGGGTCTGGTTCTGTTCAATATCTTCATCAGTGATTTAGATAATGGCATTAGAGAGTACACTTATAAAGTTTGCAGATGATACCAAGATGGGAGGGGTTGCACGTACTTTGGAGGATAGGATTAAAATTCAAAATGATCTGGACAAACTGGAGAAATGTTCTGAAGTAAATAGGATGAAATTCAATAAGGACAAATGCAAAGTACTCCACTTAGGAAGGAACAATCAGTTGCACACATACAAAATGGAAAATGACTGCCTAGGAAGGAGTACTGCGGAAAGTAGTATTGTTCTCAATGGTAGCAGATGACAGAACGAGGAGTAATGGTCTCAAGTTGCAGTGGGGGAGGTTTAGACTGGATATTAGGAAAAACTTTTTCACTATGAGGGTGGTGAAACACTGGAATGCGTTACCTAGGGAGGTGGTAGAATCTCCTTCCTTAGAGGTTTTTAAGGTCAGGCTTGACAAAGCCCTGGCTGGGATGATTTAACTGGGAATTGGTCCTGCTTCGAGCAGGGGGTTGGACTAGATGACCTTCTGGGGTCCCTTCCAACCCTGATATTCTATGATTCTATGATCTGGGGGTCATAGTGGCCCACAAGCTAAATATGAGTCAACACTGTTGCAAAAAAAGCGAACATCATTCTGGGATGTATTAGCAGGGGTGTTATAAGCAAGACATGACAAGTAAATCTGCTTTACTCTGCGCTGATTAGACCTCAGCTGGAGTATTGTGTCCAGTTCTGGGCACCACATTTCAGGAAGGATGTGGACAAATTGGAGAAAGTCCAGAGAAGAGCAACAAAAATGATTAAAGATCTAGGAGGAAAGATTGAAAAAACTGGGTTTGTTTAGTCTGGAAAAGAGAAGACTGAGAGGGGACATGATAACCGTTTTCAAGTATATAAAAGGTTGTTACAAAGAGGAGGGAGAAAAAATGTTTTTCTTAATCTCTGTTAAGAGGTTAGGACAAGATAGGAAATGGGCTTAAACTGCAGAAAGGGAAATTTAGGTTGGATATTAGGAAAAACTTCCCAACTGTCAGGGTACTTAAGCACTGGAATAAATTGCCTAGGGAGGTTGTGGAATCTCCATCATTGGAGGTTTTTAAAAGCATGTTAGACAAACACCTGTCAGGAATGGTCTAGATAATACTTAGTCCTGCCATGAGTGCACGAGACCTGGCTAGATGACCTCTTAAGGTCCCTTCCAGTCCTATGATTCTAAAACCTATGAGTCTGGGGCAAGATGGCAAGGCTAAGATCTGGGACACACACCCTCTGTGAATAGGACCAAATGCTGAGACCATCCTCCTGTGTAAGACAAAGATTGGCATAAGGGGCAAGGATTATATCTCCCAGATGGAGCCATACCCTGATACCCATGGAAACCCAATCATGGTGGCCCACAGCTTGGTCACTGTCAGGAAAACGGTTCTATCTGTGAGAGCCGTGTACCACACCCCTCAGCCCATAAGGTTGGACTGCAATCAAATCACTGCATCGGTCCTCTGCCTTGCCTGGAAAGATGTGGTGATCCCTGGAGAGAGACCAGATGCTGGGAGTGCCCACATTGCCCTGCAGAGCAGCATTAGCGAAGACTTGGGAGAGGCCTGGCTGCAGGAAATAAACATGAGCAGTTCTCTGGCCATAGTTTGACAGCAAAGAGGGTATTCCCTGAGCTGGAGAAGGTGTGGGTTGAGACTTGGCTGAAGCCCACAATGGTACAGGATGGCCGGAGGTACCTGAGGTTTGTTGGATACTATGGACATTTCATAAAAGACTTTTCTAAGTTAATGGGATGCCTACATGCCCTGTGATGAGGGCTCTCCAAGGGCAGGGCTGTACACAGGGTCCTCTGAACTGAGATGAAGGCTGCCAGAGGGCCTCTGAATGCTTGAAGTCTGCCATGGTGATGACACAGATACTGGCTACGTGCATTACACCATCCCATTCAAACTGTATACAGATGCCAGGAACCTGGGGCGGGGGCCTGTATTCTCCCAGGAACAGGACAGGCATGAGAGAGTGATCGCATGTGCCAGCTGGGGAATGAGACAGTCTGAACAGAATGATGAACATTACAGCTCCTTCAAACTACAGTTCCTGGTCCTGGCCTGGCCAATCACAGAGAACTTGTTAGAGATGTTACCATTTGTGCCAGTTCCCACTGAAGTGGTTTATGTATGCTGCCATGCAGCTGCCATCACCCCTGATGATCACGAGAAAACCCTGGAAGAGTTTGAAAAGGGTGAGGATGCCAGGGTCCAGATCCCAGGCTGTAGCCCTGTTATTTGGAGAATATTAGAGATTATCCAGCAGGGAATTTGGCTTTTTGCCACCAACTGCTGTGCTCTGCCCCCAGAAGAAACCCAGCCACTGCAGCAGCAGGGCTATCTATGTGAGGAAGAGGGCAGACTGTATTCAAGATCCTGTCAGTTGCGAACCAGCTGAGCAGCGAACAGCAGAGCGGCTAACAGAGGGCGTTTGCCTGGGAGTACACCCGGGGAGAGCCCGCTGAGGCTTACATCTTGCCAGTTTCTCTGAGTAGTTACTACAACTCCTGAGGAAGCTCGTAGAAGGAAAGTAATATGGATGGGGAGTGTTCAGCTGTTATGACCTACATTGGATGTGCCATGTGTGTCTTTCTTCCACAGGACAGAAGGGACTTTGTACAAAGTGCAAGCTGGTCTATATATTGGAAGAGAAGGTTCAAGGTCTGGAGCAACAGGTATCTACCCTGCGTTGCACAAGAGAAACTGAAGATTTCCTGGACAGACGTCAGGATATGCTTCTACAGGCACAACGTTCAGAGCAGGCTGCACTGTGGGGACAGGAGGACGGTGAAGAAATTTGGCAGCATGTGACCTCCAGAAGAAGAAAGGGGAGTGTACATGTACCAGCAATGCAGATACAGGTAAGTAACCGTTTTCATGTTCTCTCCACAGGTACCATTGCAGAAAGTGGACTAGACGATACATCTGAAGGAAGGGAACAGAAGGAGACTCCGATGATTGGAAGGCATGAGATGCACTGTCCTAGGATTGGTGGTTCCACGACCACCACTCCCAAGAGAAGGAGGCGGGTGGTGGTGGTCAGGGACTCTCTCCTCAGGGGGACCGAGTCCTCTATCTGCCACCCCGACTGGGAAAACTGACAAGTCTGCCGCTTGCCAGAAGCTAGGATTCACGATGTGACGGAGAGACTGCAGAGACTCATCAAGCCCTTGGATTGCTACCCCTTCCTGCTTCTCCACGTGGGCACTAATGATACTGCCAAGAATGACCTTGAGCGGATCACTGCAGACTACGTGGCTCTGGGAAGAAGGATAAAGGAGTTTGAGGTGCAAGTGGTCTTCTCGTCCATTCTCCCCACGGAAGGAAAATGCCTGGGTAGAGACCGTCGAATCGTGGAAGTCAACGACTGGCTACGCAGGTAGTGTTGGAGAGAAGGCTTTGGATTCTTTGACCATGGGATGGTGTCCAAAAAGGAGGAGTGCTAGGCAGAGATGGGCTCTACCTAATGAAGAGAGGGAAGAGCATCTTCACAAGCAGGCTGGCTAACCTAGTGAGGAGGGCTTTAAACTAGGTTCACCAGGGGAAGGAAACCAAAGCCCTGAGGTAAGTGAGGAAGTGGGCTACTGGGAGGAAGCACGAGCAGGAGCGCACGAGAGGGCAGGGCTCCTGCCTCATATTGAGAAAGAGGGACGATCAGCGAGTTATCTCAAGTGCCTATACAAAAAAGCAAGAAACCTGGGAAACAAGCAGGGAGAACTGGAAGTCCTGGCACAGTCAAGGGATTATGATATGATTGGAATAACAGAGACTTGGTGGGATAATTCACGTGACTGGAGTACTGTCATGGATGGATATAAGCTGTTCAGGAAGGACAGGAAGGGCAGAAAAGGTGGGGGAGTTGCATTGTATGTAAGGGAGCAGTATGACTGCTCAGAGCTCAAGTATGAAACTGCAGAAAAACCTGAGAGTCTCTGGATTAAGTTTAGAAGTGTAAGCAACAAGGGCGATGTTGTGGTGGGAGTGTGCTATAGACCACCGGACCAGGGGGATGAGGTGGACGAGGCTTTCTTCCGGCAACGAACGGAAGTTACTAGATCTCAGGCCCTGGTTCTCATGGGAGACTTCCATCACCCTTATATCTGCTGGGAGAGCAATACAGCAGTGCACAGACAATCCAGGAAGATTTTGGAAAGTGTAGGGGACAATTTCCTGGTGCAAGTGCTGGAGGAACCAACTGGGGCAGAGCTCTTCTTGACCTGCTGCTCACAAACTGGGAAGAATTAGTAGGGGAAGCTAAAGTGGATGGGAACCTGGGAGGCAGTGACCATGAGATGGTCAAGGTCAGGATCCTGACACAGGGAAGAAAGGAGAGTAGCAGAATACAGACCCTGGACTTCAGAAAAGCAGACTTTGACTCCCTCAGGGAACTGACGGGCAGGATCCCCTGGGAGAATAACGTGAGGGGGAAAGGAGTCCAGGAGTGCTGGCTGTATTTTAAAGAATCCTTATTGAGGTTACAGGGACAAACCATCCTGATGTGTAGAAAGAATAGTAAATATGGCAGGCGACCAGCTTGGCTTAACAGTGAAATCCTTGCTGATCTTAAACACAAAAAAGAAGCTTACAAGAAGTGCTCGGGCTTGCAGGAGTGAAATCAGGAAGGCCAAATCACACTTGGAGTTGCAGCTAGCAAGAGATGTTAAGAGTAACAAGAAGGGTTTCTTCAGGTATGTTAGAAACAAGAAGAAAGTGAAGGAAAGAGTAGGCCCCTTACTGAATGAGGGAGGCAACCTAGTGACAGAGGATGTGGAAAAAGCTAATGTACTCAATGCTTTTTTTTTGCCTCTGTCTTCAGTCTGGCAACTGACCTTGTTAGTGAAGACAGAGGCAAAAAAAGCATTGAGTACATTAGCTTTTTCCACATCCTCTGTCACTAGGTTGCCTCCCTCATTCAGTAAGGGGCCCACACTTTCCTTGGCTTTCTTCTTGTTGCCAACATACCTGAAGAAACCCTTCTTGTTACTCTTGACATCTCTTGCTAGCTGCAGCTCCAGGTGCGATTTGGCCCTCCTGATTTCATTCCTACATGCCCGAGCAATATTTTTATACTCTTCCCTGGTCATATGTCCAACCTTCCACTTCTTGTAAGCTTCTTTATGTTTAAGATCTGCTAGGATTTCACCGTTAAGCCAAGCTGGTCGCCTGCCATATTTACTATTCTTTCGACTCATCGGGATGGTTTGTCCCTGTAACCTCAACAGGGATTCCTTGAAATACAGCCAGCTCTCCTGGACTCCTTTCCCCCCCATGTTATTGCCCCAGGGGATCCTACCCATCCGTTCCCTGAGGGAGTCGAAGTCTGCTTTCCTGAAGTCCAGGGTCCGTATCCTGCTGCTTACCTTTCTTCCCTGTGTCAGGATCCTGAACTCAACCAACTCATGGTCACTGCCTCCCAGATTCCCATCCACTTTTGCTTCCCCCACTAATTCTTCCCGGTTTGTGAGCAGCAGGTCAAGAAAAGCTCCCCCCCAGTTGGCTCCTCTAGCACTTGCACCAGGAAATTGTCCCCTACACTTTCCAAAAACTTCCTGGATTGTCTATGCACCGCTGTATTGCTCTCCCAGCAGATATCAGGAAAATTAGAGTCACCCGTGAGAACCAGGGCGTGCGATCTAGTAGCTTCTGCGAGTTGCCGGAAGAAAGCCTCATCCACCTGGTCCAGTGGTCTATAGCAGACTCCCACCACTACATCACTCTTGTTGCACACACTTCTAAACTTAATCCAGAGACGCTCAGGTTTTTCTGCAGTTTCATACTTGAGCTCTGAGCAGTCATACTGCTCCCTTACATACAGTGCTACTCCCCCACCTTTTCTGCCCTGCCTGTCCTTCCTGAACAGTTTATAACCATCCATGACAGTACTCCAGTCATGTGAGTTATCCCACCAAGTCTCTGTTATTCCAATCATGTCATAATTCCTTGACCTCACCAGGACCTCCAGTTCTCCCTGCTTGTTTCCAAGGCTTTGTGCATTCGTATATAAGCACTTGAGATAACCTGCTGATCGCCCCTCATTCTCAGTATGAGGCAGGAGCCCTCCCCTCACAGACATTCCTGCCTGTGCTTCCTCCCGGTATCCCGCTTTCCCGCTTACCTCAGGGCTTTGGTCTCCTTCCCCCGGTGAACCTAGTTTAAAGCCCTCCTCACTAGGTTAGCCAGCCTGCTCGCAAAGATGCTCTTCCCTCTCTTCGTAAGGTGGAGCCCATCTCTGCCCAGCACTCCTCCTTCATGGAACACCATCCCATGGTCAAAGAATCCAAAGCCTTCTCTCCGACACCACCTGTGTAGCCATTCGTTGACTTCCACGATTCGACGGTCCCTACCCAGGCCTTTTCCTTCCATGGGGAGGATGGACGAGAACACCACTTGCACCTCAAACTCCTTTATCCTTCTTCCCAGAGCCATGTAGTCTGCAGTGATCCGCTCAAGGTCATTCTTGGCAGTATCATTGGTGCCCACGTGGAGAAGCAGGAAGGGGTAGCGATCCGAGGGCTTGATGAGTGTCGGCAGTCTCTCCGTCACATCGCGAATCTTAGCCCCTGGCAAGCAGCAGACTTCTCAGTTTTCCTGGTCAGGGCGGCAGATAGATGACTCAGTCCCCCAGAGGAGAGAGTCTCCGACCACCACCACCCGCCTCCTTCTCTTGGGAGTGGAGGTCGTGGAACCCCCAATCTCAGGACAGTGCATCTCATGCCTTCCAACTAGTGGAGTCTCCTTCTGCTTTCTCCCCCCAGACGTATCATCTGGTCCACTCTCCGCAGAGGTACCTGTGTCTGCGTTGCTGGAACCCGGACATTCCCCCTTTTTCTTCTGGAGGTCACATGTTCCCAAGCTTCTTCACTGGCGTCTTGGCTCCGCTGTGCAACCTGCTCTAAATCTTTAGAGCTTTGTGCCCGTAAAAGCATATCCTGACTTTTGTCCAGAAAATCCTCAGATTCTCGTATGCAACGCAGGGTCGTTATCTGTTGCTCCAGACCTTCAATCTTCTCTTCCAGTATGGAGACCAGCTTGCACTTTGTACAGACAAAGTTGCTTCTGTCCTGTGGAAGAAAGACAAACATGGCACATTCAGTGTAGGTCACAACAGCTGAACCCCCCCCTTCCATATCACCTTCCTACTATGAGCTTCCTCAGAGAAGTTGGCAAGATGTAAGCCTCACTGGGCTCACTCCAGGTGAACTCCCAGGCAAACTCCTGCTGTGTGCTGCTCTGCTGTTCCCCGCTGCTCTGCTGGTTCGCCACTGCTCTGGCTATTTTTAAACAGGCAGGCTTCCCTGAAACAAACAAACAAACAGACAGCCCCAATGCCCGCCCCCTGCAGGCTACCAGCCAATCAGGCACTCGCTCAGGCTTTCACACTGCCCTCCCAGCAAACACACACTCGTATACTTACTCAGCAAACACGCACTCGGATACTCACCAATCCCAGGCAAACTCCTGCTGTGTGCTGCTCTGCTGTTCCCCGCTGCTCAGCTGGTTCCCCGCCGCTCCATGATCATCTAGGTCAGACTAGATGATCATAATGGTCCCTTCTGGCCTTAATATCTGTGAATCTATGAATCACTTGAGGCTACTGGCAATGTCTCTGAGTGTCTCAGTAGGTTTTTAAACCTGAGCAAAGAACACTGTTCATTGGCAGGAGGGGGGGGGGCACATAAATCTGCTAAATCACTAAAAAAATTTTTCAGTGGCACTCTTCTGGTCACTGGGCCAGGTCTGCACCTTCACTAGAGCAGTTCCCCACAGCTGGCCAAATGGGATCCCCACCTTCTGGTACTCAGGAAGTCTGCACATGTTAAATGTGGATTGCAGCCTCCCTAGAAAACTGGGAAGCTCGTCTGGCCATCCCCTGTAAACTGGAGTACCATGGGACCCCCTGGTATGAACATAAAAATGGCCATACTAGGTGAAACCAATGGTCCATCCAGCCCAGTATCCTGTCTTCCAAAAATGGCCAGTGTCATATCCTTCAGAGGGTATAAGCAGAATAGGGCGATCATTGAGTGATCCAACCCGTCACCCAGTCCCAGAATCTGGCAACTCAAAGCATAGGGACACCTAGAGCATAGGGTTGCATCCCTGACCATCTTGACTAATAACCATTCTTGGACCTATCCTCCATGAACTTATCTAGTTTTTTTTTAAACCCAGTTATGCTTTTAGCCTTCACTGCATCCCCTGGCAATAAGTTCCACAGGTTACATTGCGTGAAAAAGTACTTCATTTTTTTTTGTTTTAAATCAGCTGCATATTAATTTCATTGGGTGACCTCTGATTTTCGTGTTATGTGAAGGCGTAAAGAACACTTTCTTAATCATTTTCGCCACACCATTCATGATTTTAGAGACGTCAATCAAGTCCCTTTTTAGTCATCTCTTTACTAAATTGAGAAGTTTCAGTCTTTTTAATCTCTCTTCACATGGAAGCTGTTCTGTCCTCCTAATCAATTTTGTTGCCCCCTCTTTAACTCTTCCAGTTCTAATATATCTTTTTAGATATGGGGTAACCAGAACTACAGACAGTATTCAAGGTGTGGGCATACCATGGGATTTATATAGTGGCATTAGGATTATTATCTATCCCTTTCCTTATGGTTCCTAACATTGCTAGCTTTTTTGATTCCCACTGCACACTGGACAGATGTTTTCAGAGAACTATCCATGGTAAATCCAAGATCTCGTTCTTCAGTGGTAACCGCTAATTTAGATCCCATACTTTTGTACGTACAGTTGGGATTATGTTTTCCAACCGGCATTACTTTGCATTTTCGAACACTGAATTTCATCTGCCATTTTTGTTGCTCAGTCACTCAGTTTTGGGAGACAGCTCTATAACGATATTGAGTAATTTTGTATTGTCTGGAAACTTTGCCACCTCACTGTTTACCCCTTTCTTACAGATCATTTACGATTATGTTGAACAGCACTGGTCCCACTACAGACCCATGGGGGACACCACTATTCACCTCTCTCCATTCTGAAAACTGACCATTTATTCCTACCCTTTGTTTCCTGTCTTGTAACCAATTACTGATCCATGAGAGGACCTTCCCTCTTATCTCATGACTGATTACTTTGCTTACAAGCCTATGGTGAGAGACTTTGCCAAGGCTTTCTCAAAGTCCAAGTACACTACATCCATTGGATCACAATTTTCAATGTTTGTTGACACCCTAAAAAAATTCTAATAGATTGGTGAGTCTTAATTTCCCTTTATGAAAGCCATATTAATTCTTTCATAACATATCATGTTCATCTAAGTGTCTGATAATTCTGTTCTTCACTATAGTTTCAACCAATTTGCCTGCTCCTTAAGTTAGGCTTATTGGCCTGTAATTGACAGGATCACCTCTGGAGCCTTTAAAAAAAATGGGTGTTACATTAGCTATGCTCCAGTCATTTGGCACAGAGGCTGATATAAGCAATAGGTTACATGCCACAGTTAATAGTTCTGCAATTTCATATTTGTGTTCCTTCAGAACTCTGGAGTGGATACCATGTGGTCCTAGTAATTTATTACTGTTTAATTTATTAATTTGTTCCAAAACCTCCTCTATTGACACCTCATTCTGCAACAGTGCGTAAAATATTTTAGCTAAAAAAATGGCTCAGGTATGGGAATCTTCCTCTGCATTGAAGACTGAGGCAGAGAATTCATGTGGCTTCTCCATAATATTGTTCTCTTCCTTGAGTGCTCCTTTAGGATGTCGATCGTCCAGTGGCTCCTCTCATTGTTTGGCCGGCTTCCTACTTCTGATGTACTTAAAAAAATGGCTGTTACTTTTTGTGTCTTTTGCTAGTTGCTCTTCAGATTCTTTTTTGGCCTGACTAATTATACTTTTCCACTTGAGTTGCCAGAGTTAGGCTCCTTTCTGTTTTCCTCAATAGGATCTGACTTTCAATTTTTAAAGGATGCTTTTTTGCCTCTAATCACCACTTTTATCTGTTCTTTAGCTATGGCAGAATTTTTTGGGTCCTTTAACTATTATTTTAATTTGGGGTATATATGTAATCTGAGCCTCAATTATGGGATTTTTAAATTTCCATGCAGCTTTCTGGCATTTCACTCTTGTGAGTGTTCCTTTTAATTTCCCTTTAACTAGCTTCCTCTTTTTTGTGTAGTTCCCTTTCTTGAAATTATATGCTAATGTGATCGGCTTCCTTGTTCCCCCCCCCCCAATTTAATTACATAATGGTCGCTATTATCAAGCGGTTCAGCTATATTCACATCTTGGACCAGATCCTGTGCTCCACTTAGAACTAAATCAAGACTTGCCTCTCCCCTGTGGGTTCCAGAACTAGCTACTCCAAAAAGCAGTCATTAATGGAGTCAAGAAATTTTATCTCTGCATCCCATCCTGAGGTGACATGGACCCAGTCAATAGGGGGAGAGTTGAAATTCCCCATTATTATTATTATTATTATTATTGAGTTTTCTATTTGTATAACCTCCCTAATCTCCCTGGCCAGGTGGTCAATAATATATTCCTACTCCTATACTATTATTATTCAAGCATGGAATTTCTTCCCATAGAGATTTTGTGGTACACTTTGATTCATTTAAGATTTTTATTATATTTGACTCTATGCTTTCTTTCACATATTGCCACTCCCCCACAGCACGACCTACTCTGTCAATCCTATATATTTTGTACCCTGGTATTACTGTGTCCCATTGATTATCATCATTCCACCTAGTTTCTGTGATGCCTGTTATATCAATATTCTCATTTAACACCAGGCACTCAAGTTCACCCTTATTATTTAGGCTTCTAGCATTCATACACAAGCATTTATAAAATTTGTCAATATTTAGTTGTCTGCCTTCATGTGATGTAATTGAATGGGACTCTTTTTCATTTGACTGTTTCTCTTCAGTTCCTTCCTGTGCTTTATCAACTTCTAGCCTCTCCTCTTTACTAGGATATAGAGAACTTCAGTTAATAGATCCTCCCTATAGCAAGGCAGGTGACTCACAGGGGCGGTGCTTCCTGTCGATCATCCTGGGAATTAGCTTTGCCGCCCCAGAGCGCCCTCTGAAGGCTGGTGTCTTGCCTGCCACTGGCCCCCGTGTCCCTCCCAGACCCTGGTGCCCATCTACAGCAGGGTTCTGCCCCCTGCCTAACCACACAGCTCTAGGTCTCCCCTCCCTCCAACCCTCTATCCCCACCTCGCCTCAGTCTATGGCTACTGCCAGTCATCATCTAGCCCCTGCTCCCTGGGGCAGACTGTAGTGTATAAGCCATTCATCATTGGCAAAGAGGGGTTTGGACCTGCTGCCTTTGCCTAGCCCCTGGGCTGCAGCCTCTGCAACCCCACTAGTTGGTTTGGCCTTCAACAAGGCCTGCAGAGTTGCCAGGTGGGAGCTCCCCTGCTTCTCTCACCTTTCCCCAGCCTTGCGCAGTTGCCTGCACCCTCAGCTCCGAGGCAGCTAGGTCCTTCTCCCTTTGAAGCTAGAGGGAGAGTCCTGACCCAGCTCCTCCATGAACCCTTATAACAGGGCCAGGTGTGGCTGCTTCCCCCAATCAGCCTAGCCTTTGCTCGCAGCCCCAGCCCTCTCCCAAGGCTGGCTTTAACCTTTCAGGGCCAGAGCGGGTGACCACCCTGCTACACTCCCCTACAGGTTGTCTCTGTCCAAACCACATGATCCTCTGCAACTGTCAGCTTTCTCCCAGCCCTTAGTTTAAAAACTCCCCTGTGACTCTTTAAATGTTACGTGCCAGCAATCTGATTCCATTTTGGTTTAGGTAGAGCCCATCCTTCCTGTATAGGCTCCTCCTTTCCCAAAAGGTTTCCCAGTTCCTAATAAATCTAAAATCCTCCTCACTACTCCCTCTGATCCATGCATTGAGACCCTGCAGTTCTGCCTGTCTACCTGGCCCTGTGTGTGGAACTGGAAGCATTTCAGAGAATGCTACCATGGAGGTCCTGGACCTTAATCTCTTTCAAAGCAGCTTAAATTTGGTCTCCAGGACTGCCCTCCTACCTTTCCCTATGTCATTGGTACCTACATGTACCATGACCACTGACTCCTCCTCAGCACTGCACATAAGTCTGCCTGGATGGCTTGAGAGATCCACAACCTTTGCACCTGGTGGGCAATTCACCGTGCAGTTCTCTCAGGCCTCACCAACTAAGCTCTCTGTATTTCTAATGATTGAATCCCCTATTACTATTCCCTGTCTCTTCCTAATAACTCAGGTTCCCTCCCCCAGAGTGTTAGCCTCAGGGTGAGAAGATACCATGACATCTGGAAGGAGGATCCCACCCACGAGATTGTTTCTTTTTGCTCTGGTTTGATATTCTTTCCTGAGACTTTCATTCTCTTCAACAGCATGATGCTGTCAGCCTAGTTGTGGGACTGTTCTGCTGTGTTCTGGAAATTCTCATCTATGTACCTCTTTGTCTCACTGAGCTTCTCCAGTTCAGCCACTCAGGCATCAAGAGCCTGTATCCAGTCTCTGCAGTGAGTGTCTGACGCTGAGTGCACACATACGCCACCTGGGCACAGGGCAGGTAATCATACATGCTGCATTTATTGCAATCAAATGGACAGCCCCCACTTGGATTCTGGACTTCTGCCAGCATTCCTTTTACACTTGAATCTTTTTTGTTTTGTTTTGGGTAGGGGTGTTTATTGGCCTGAGTTTAGAGAATTTTGCGTGTTTCTGACTCTCACACTCCCTCGTAAAACTCCTGTTTGCTGCACCCGTTCACTAGCTGCTCCAGTCGCTTAGGAACTAGCTTTTTAAGTCCCTGTTCTCCCTGAGTAGCCCCCCATCCCCACCCGGTTAACATATCCTAAAGGGATGAGGGATCAAAGGATGGCAGGCTAGAGACTTGTTAAGAAGCTCTCAGCCCAGCCTGGCAGGTTGCTTGGCTCAGCACATGGCCCCCCAAACAGACTAAACTATAAACTTTAGGCAAGCAGGCACATGGCAGGCAGCAAGTACAAACAAACTAAAAGACAAACCCATCCCCATGCCCAAAGGTCACGTAGTTGCTCCTCTGTCACCTGGAGAACTCCCTCATAAAACTCCCATTTTTGGGGACTGTTGCTCCCTTACTAACATTCAGTGGGGGTGTTTTAGTTGCTAGCTCCCAGTACTAAAAGGGGAAGGGTCGATGGGGAATCAGGACCCTGAGACTGACAGCCCCCAGGAACAATGGGGAGATGCCAATGCTCCAGGTCAGCCTGAATGATAGGGCTGGCAGGCTAATCAGGGAGTCAAGAGGCCAGGGAGGTCCTGTCCTCTGTGTGAGCTGGAATTGCCTGGGTCAGACAGAGTGGGGTCGAGCTAAGCAGAAAGCAGGGGCCCAAGCAAAGCTGGGGAGCAGAGCTGTGCCAGATCCAAAGGGACCAGAAAAGCAGCCCAGAGAGAGCAGACCCTGTCCTGGGAGCAGAGCTGCAGCCCCAAAGGCAGAGGCATAGCCCAGAGAGAGCAGACTTGCCTGGGGAGGAGAGCTGCAGCAACCAGAGCCAGAGGGGCCAGAAAAGCAGCCTGGGAAGCAGGTCAGTGCTGGGAGCAGAGTCACAGAAGCAGCCTGCAGAACAGACCTGTCCTGGGAGCAGAGCTGTAGCAACCAGAGCCAGAGGGGCCAGAGAATCAGCCCAGGGAGCTGGAGGCAGAGCAGCAGCCGTGCTGAGGTAGAGTGGAGCTGGGGCTGGAGCAGTCCGGAGCCGGGTGTCGTGAGCAGCTGGGGAGAGGGAGGGGGACCCTGGGCAGTGGCCCCAGCACAGGGAGACACCTCAGCCAGGAGGCTCTGCAGGCCAGACTCGAAGGGGGATTGGTAACCCCAACAGGGCGGGGGCAACACTGGGAAGAAGGGCCCTGCCACCTAGAGCCTGTGGCAACCACCAGAGCGAGTGTACAACCCACAGCATCCCTGCAGCACAGCCAGAGCCTGAGAAGGAGGCCTGGGACTTACAAGGAACAGACTGTGAACTGCCCTGACACTCCAGAGACACTGTTTGTGATGTTCCCTTTCACAGAGAGGGTTGATGTGTTTCCTTTAACCTTTCCCATTTCCCCTTATTCTTTTTAAAATTAATTGTTGATTAAATAACTAGCATTTGCTTCAAATTGTATGTAATAATCAGTGGGTCAGAGAAATGCCCAGTGCAGAGAGAGTACCCTGGAGTGGGGACACCCTAGCTCCTGTCCTGGGTGACCACAGCAGGATTGGGGGTCGAGCCCCCCAGGAATCCTGGGCCCAGCCTTGCTGGGGTTACGAGGACTCTGCCAGACAGGAGAGTGGAAGGGGAGTCCTCAAGGGCAGGGAGGCCACTGGGTAAAGGAAGTGGGAGCGAGGACTCAGATCCTTTCCCTAGCCCACTTCACCGGGGTAGTGCAGAAGCCAGGAAAGTTCCCCACAATAGCGGGACTATTCCCCCGCTTACATAAATCTGTCTGGTTCTCTAATTGTTTCAGTCTGCTGTATAATTAATTTGGCTAGGTGTAAGTTCATTAGGGTAGTGGGATATAATTGGTTAGAGAATTATGTTACAATATGTTAGGATTGGTTAGATAGATTTCAGTAAAATGATTGGTGAAGGTATAGCTGAGAATATTACTATATAAACTGGGGTCAAACAGGAAGTAGGAAGGGAAATCGGAATCATGCTTGTTAAGAGGGGAATGGGAACAGGGAATAGGGAACAGGGACAAAGGCAAGGCTCTGCAGCATCAGAGCTGGGAAGGGAGACACAGGGTAAACGTTCCGTGGTGTCAGAGCTGGGAAGGGGAACACAGGGTAAATGCTCTGCGGTGTCAGAGCTGGGAAGGGGGACACTGGGGAAGAGACTCTGTCGGCATATAGAGATAAGCCCAACTGGTGTGAAGGGCTTCGGAGTATGTTTGCTCGGAAACTAAGTGCAATAAACATCGCATTGTCTGTGCTTCGGACTTCTGGTCTTTTGCTGCTTGCTGTCTGCGTGACAAGAACTAGGGAAGTAGGAGGGTGAAGGGAAAGCCCTCTAACAACCATATCCATTCCCTATGGAGTAACTGCATTGGGTGTCCACCACAAGGAGATGTCAGCAGTTAGTTTGGCTATCTACCCCCGACACCTAGCCAGGTTTCCAGACATCTACTGATGTCTTCTTTAATATCAGCCCAAAAGGGATCAGCTCCCAAATCTGAAAGCTGGACCCCATGCTCCCCGCATAATTCTTGCTCTGTCTGGGTGTCCCGATGAGAAATTACCAACCCCCCTATGCCACCTGTGAATTTGGATGTCTTCCTGTTCATGTACCTCCTAACCTTGTCAACGCGAGGAGGCTTCACAGCTCACTGCCACACCCTGCATTGTAACATGTCCAACCAACGTGTCCAGAAGGGGCATCAGCTGGTCCCATAACACATCCCTCCTCCCATGTCAGCTCAGGGCTGCTTCATCACCAAGGCCCAGCTGTGAACCACCAGACAACCTGGAAGCCCACCTATGTACCTACTGAACAATACTGTGCCCACGGATCCACACCATCATCTGCCTGGGCCGTCTACAAGTGCTTGAAATACAAACATAAAGGAAAGTTAACATGGACTTCCCATCTGTGGTCTCACATATATTTTATATGCTTCAGAATATGTGCCAATGCCCAATTGCCAGAAGTGTCCCAGCCCCCAGCCTCAACAGGGCTGCTGCTGCAGTTGCAGCCTGATGCTGAATGAGTGGGAACCAAATTCATGTGCTGGAAACTGCAATCTTATCAGTCCCCATCTTAAAACTGTAACAAATTGGTATGTTAAGATGGGATTCCCATCACTGCGAATAAAGAGGGGTCCATCCCTACCTGGTCTTATTGCCATGTACGCCCTCCTAACCCGCACAGGGCAGATCCTGGGCTCTCCACTCTCCTATAGAATAATGGATTCAGCCAGGCTTCTTGATCCATCTTTGACCTCCTCAAGATTTAGATAATCAGTCGCCCCTCCCCATGTATACCCCTCAATTCCAAAGCTCTTCTGGAAGTATCCGTACAGGACACTGGTACAGCTCACTGAACCTAAAATCTCCAAAACATACTACCAGGAATGCAGCCCTGAACAAGGCCTCCTCTTGTTCACAATGACATATAGCATCTAGTATCTGCACCTGATCCCTAAGCGCAGGGGTTCCCAAGCTGTGGCTCCTAACCCCAAATGGGGTCATGCCATCAGCAGAAAGGGTCACGGGGATCACTAGTATGTGGAAGACACCTTTTTTGCACCATACAATGCATGGAGGCTGCCATTTTGCTTTACAAAATACATGCAAGGTCATGCAGTGCAGAGGATGCCATTTTGAAGAGCACAATGACATCCTCCGTGTACCATGACCTCACGTGCATGGTGCCTGCGAGGCTACGTTGTGGGGAGGATGCTCTTCAAAATGGTGTCCTCCATGCTGTCAGGGCTACCGAGAGGCACTAGTTCATTAAAATAAGGTCATGCTAGCACAAAGTTTGGGAACCTCTGCCTAAGCATGTATTCTCCCTGGGGCCAGTGCTTCAAGACCACACTGCTAGAAACCTCCGAACTAAAACCCCACTACAAGGATCTGGGCAACCATTCAGCTTATTAACAAATGTAAGGCCCAACAGGTGAGTGGAAATGGTTGATCATAGAATCATAGAATATCAGGCTTGGAAGGGACCTCAGGAGGTCATCTAGTCCAACCCCCTGCTCAAAGCAGGACCAGTCCCCAACTAAATCATTCCAGCCAGGGCTTTGTCAAGCCTGACCTTAAAAACTTCTAAGGAAGGAGATTCCACCTCCTCCCTAGGTAATGCATTCCAGTGCTTCACCACCCTCCTAGTGAAAAAGTTTTTCCTAATATCCAACCTAAACCTCCCCCACTGCAACTTGAGACCATTACTCCTTGTTCTGTCATCTGCTATCACTGAGAACAGTCTAGATCCATCCTCTTTGGAACCCACTTTCAGGTAGTTGAAAGCAGCTATCAAATTCCCCCTCATTCTTCTCTTCTGCAGACTAAACAATCCCAGTTCCCTCAGCCTCTCCTCATAAGTCATGTGTTCCAGTCCCCTAATCATTGTTGTTGCCCTCCGCTGGAATCTTTCCAATTTTTCCACATCCTTCTTGTAGTGTGGGGCCCCAAACTGGACACAGTACTCCAGATGAGGCCTCACCAATGTCGAATAGAGGGGAATGATCACATCCCTCGATCTGCTGGCAATGCCCCTACTTATACATCCCATAATGCCATTGGCCTTCTTGGCAACAAGGGCACACTGTTGACTCATATTCAGCTTCTTGTCCACTGTAACCCCTAGGTCCTTTCCTGCTGAACTGCTGCTGAGCCATTCGGTCCCTAGTCTGTAGCAGTGCATGGGATTCTTCTGTCCTAAGTGCAGGACTCTGCACTTGTCCTTGTTGAACCTCATCAGATTTCTTTTGGCCCAATTCTCTAATTTGTCTACGTCCCTCTGTATGCTATCCCTATCCTCCAGCGTATCTACCTCTCCTCTGTGTCATCTGCAAACTTGCTGAGAGTGCAATCCACACCATCCTCCAGATCATTAATGAAGATATTGAACAAAACCGGCCCCAAGACCGATCATTGGGGCACTCCACTTGATACCGGCTGCCAACTAGACATGGAGTCATTGATCACCACCCGTTCAGCCCGACAATCTAGCCAGCTTTCTATCCACCTTATAGTCCATTCATCCAGCCCATACTTCTTTAACTTGCTGGCAAGAATACTGTGGGAGACCGTGTCAAAAGCTTTGCTAAAGTCAAAGAACAACACGTCCACTGCTTTCTCCTCATCCACAGAGCCAGTTATCTCATCACAGAAGGCAATTAGATTAGTCAGGCATGACTTGCCCTTGGTGAATCCATGCTGACTGTTCCCGATCACTTTCCTCTCCTCTAAGTGCTTCAGAATTGATCCCTGGAGGACCTGCTCCATGATTTTTCCAGGGACTGAGGTGAGGCTGACTAGCCTGTAGTTCCCAGGATCCTCCTTCTTCCCTTTTTTTTTTGATGATGCCAGTTGCCAGAGGTACTAGAAGTAGGGGTGTTGAGGGTGCTGCCACCCCCCTGGCTTGATTTGGTTTCCATTATATATAGCGTTTACAGTTTGGTTCAACGGCTCTCAGCACCCTACTGTCATGGGCAGTGGGTATAATAGACCATGGAAGGCTCTGCCTTCACTGGCTGGAGCCGCTGCTGTGGGTCTCTGGGCTGGGGCTGCTCGGGCTGGCCCAGTCGGCCGGCCAGATCAGGGCTTGGGTTGGCTGGGGCTTGGGTTGGCCGTCTGTACCAGGGTTTGAGGCTCAGGTTGGCCAGCCATCCTGGGGCTTGGTGCTTGGGTTGGCTGGCCATGCTGGGGCTCGGGTCAGGACTGGGGCCAGCCCTAGTCTCCTCTGAGGGCGGCAGGGACTCAGGGTTCTTGCCGAGGAGGGCAGGGACTTGTGTGGAAGGGGCGGGGTCATGAGGCTAGTCCGCCCATGCCCACTATAAAAATTGTTCCAGTGCCCCTGCCAGTCACCAGGTTGCTAATGAGACCATGTGCTGCAGCACTCGGTCCTCTGTAATTGGCCATATCAGCGACAGGCCCTCCAGCTACTGAAGCTGCACAAAAATCATTAAAACTATTCTGATAGCTCCAAAATGTTCACAGGGCCACTGGCCTCTGTGCTACACTGACTGCCATCATACACCACGATTTCACAGAGCTTGTGGTATCCGTTGGGATTCCTTGTTGGCTCCTGGTACCAGCTACAGAAATCTGTCCCTCTGAAAATGAGACAATGCGTTTGCTATCCCATTATCAACCCCAGGAACATGTTGGAAAAGAAACAGCTGTTAACGCTTAACCATGGTAATACAAATGTTCTCACCAACCTCATAAGCACATATGATCTGGAGGACTGGCAACTGATAACATGGTGGTGGTACATGTTGTCACACCAGAAACGCACCATTTTATTAGTCCCCCAAATAATCACTGCCACCAAAATGGGGAAGAAATCCAGAAATGGTATATCCTTCACTTTTGTATGCCAGTAGAGGGTCATTTCCGGGCACACCACCTGCCTCGATGACATACCCCAAAACCTGAAGCATCCAAGTGTATCTTTATATCAGCCTCACCACATAGCCAGTAACACTCAGACTTTCTAGCCCTTAAAGAAGCAACACACATTCTCCAACCAGCCAAGGGGCCCCACTTGGTAATATGTGGTGCGGTTGTAGTCACATAAAAACTTAAATCACTAGACAGTTCCTGAGCTCATATGGGCCTGACAGCAAGAACCAGCTCCAAACCTCAATAATTCAGAAATTATCAGCCTTTAATTTTGGTGCTACAGAGTGGTAGGCTGGGACGCTGTGGGCCACATGCTGAATGATAGCTTAGAGGAGGTGGCAGCAGCCCCTCAGGTTTGGAGTCCAGGTCCAGTAAGTGTCTGGCAGAGGATTGTTTTCAGGATACAGCTTAGGTGCCACCAAGGGGACAGAGAAATGCCAGATCTTCAGAGCTGTGACCCAAAGTTATGATCAGGAAATAGCTGTTATTGCTCCTTCAGTTCATCACTCTGGTGGTTTTACACATGCGCTGGTTCTTTTGCTGTTATCACTGTTGTCATTTGATACGCCTGCTGCAGTCTGTCCTCTTTTATTTTTGTCTCCTTATAAATAGCCCAGCGGCATCACTATCCTCTGTATTGCTTCAGCGGTCTCCTGCCAGTGATGGTGCAGGGTTATTGGGACATGGGCACAGATGCCATAACATGACAGGTTGTTGCGGGAGAGGCACCGGAGCTGTGACAGTGATCGGTTATTGGGGGAGAGGCTCAGGGCAGGTACAGTGCAGACCTGTCCAATAAACCAACACTGTCATGGTACCTGTGCTCCTCCCACAATGACCCTGAACTGTCACAGCTCTGGTGCCCCTCCTCCATGACCCCTGCAACTTCACTGAATGTTTCCTCATTGCCACAATTATCTCTGGGACTCAGAGCCCATTGCCCTTCTCCCATAGGAAGCTCACTGGTATGACGCTTCTCTCCTGCTGTGGGACACACACGTGGTCCCCGTATTCTTCCCCAGAGGGCTCTGATAGGTGCATCGCACACTCTGAATCAAGTTCCAGGGAATGGTGATATGGGGTGAAATGGGCAGGAGGTTCTGGAGGCTCATTCATGGCCTCTTAGTCCTGCCTGAGGCATCCACAGCCCTTCCCTCCTCCTGCCTCTCCCCCACCCCCCGACTCAGACCTGCCTGGCCCCGGGGCACCTGTTGCCTTTCCCTCCTCCTTCCTTACCCCAACCCCTGACTCAGACCTGCCTGGGTCACCCACAGCCCTTCCCTCCTCCTCCCTCACCCCCATCCCCAGCTCAGACCTGCCTGGGGCAACCACAGCCTTTCCCTCCTCCTGCTCCCATCCCAGCTCAGCCTTACCAGAGGCCCCACAGCCCTTCCCTCTTCCTGCCTCAGACCTGCCAGAGGCACTCACAGCCCTTCCCTCCTCCTACCTCACCCCCCACCCACCTGGCTCAGATCTGCCCGCGTCAGGGTTCCTTCCCCACTCTGAACTATGGGGTACAGATGTGGGGAACCGCATGGAAGACCCCCTAAGCTTATTCTTACCAGCTTAGGTTAAAACTTCCCCAAGGCACAGATTTGTTTCTTGCCCTGGGATTGCTGCCACCACCAAGTGATTTAACAATCAGGGAAAAGACCACTTGGAGTCCTATTCCCTCAAGCCTATACCCCCTTTCCTGGGGAAGGCTTGAGCATATATCCTCACCAACTGGTTGCAAAGTCCCAAGAGCGAATGGCCACAGAAAAAAAGAACCCAAAACAAAACCTCTCCCCCCACACCCTGAGATTTGAAAATATCTTTTGTCCCCATTGGTTCCTTTGGTCAGGTGCCAACCAGGTTACTTGAGCTTCTTAATCCCTTACAGGTAAGGAGGAATTTAGGCTACCCCTATGGTTATGACAGCTTGGGATACCCAAAGCCCTTCCCTCCTCCGGACTTAGCACCACCCCCCTTGGCCCAGACTTGCCTGAGGCACCTGCAGCCCTTCTCTCCTCCTGCTTCACCTCCCCAGCTCAAAACTGCTTGGGACACTGTGATGTTCTGTTTCAGAGTAGTAGCCGTGTTAGTCTGTATCCACAAAAAGAAAAGGAGGACTTGTGGCACCTTAGAGACTAACAAATTTATTTGAGCATAAGCTTTCGTGAGCTACAGCTCACTTCATCGGATGCATTCAGTGGAAAATACAGTGGAGAGATTTATATACACAGAGAACATGAAACAATGGGTGTTACTATACACACTGTAACAAGGGTGATCAGGTAAGGTGAGCTATTACCAGAAGGAGAGCGGGGTGGTGGGGGAACCTTTTGTAGTGATAATCATTTCCAGCCATTTCCAGCAGTTGACAAGAACTTCTGAGGAACAGCGGGGGGTGGGGGGCAGTAAACATGGGGAAATAGTTTTACTTTGTGTAATGACCCATCCACTCCCAGTCTTTATTCAAGCCTAAGTTAATTGTATCCAGTTTGCAAATTAATTCCAATTCAGCAGTCTCTCGTTGGAGTCTGTTTTTGAAGTTTTTTTGTTGAAGAATTGCCACTTTTAGGTCTGTAATCGAGTGACCAAAGAGATTGAAGTGTTCTCTGACTGGTTTTTGAATGTTATAATTCTTGACGTCTGATTTGTGTCCATTTATTCTTTTACGTAGAGACTGTCCAGTTTGGCCAATGTACATGGCAGACGGGCATTGCTGGCACATTGTAGGAACACTCTACATCCTCATGTTTATCCTTATAACATGATTGTGTGGTATATAATGCAAAGTTTGTCATGTCGGGTGTCTTCAGAAGGCTCGTGAGGTACTGAGCATTGTTGTTTTGGTAATGTTATAGTAATCATTGTTATAGTAATATTATAGGTTGTAATGTCATGTATGTATTTATGAGGCTAAAAATGTGTCCTCATGGCTTAAAGCAAGCCCAGGCAAAAACTCCCCAAGAGCAGAGGGGCAGTTCACACCTCATCAGGGCATGTATGGGACAAACCCAGCCCAGCCTCACAGGAACAAAGGACACTGGCCTAGGCAGCAACAAAAGGATCTGTTGGACTCTCAAGTGAGTCACCCACCTTCCTTTGGTCAGTTTGGGACTGTGATGAGGTAATGCTCACCTGACTCTGGAGGGAGGGGGAAAAGCCAAGAGGGAAGAAAGAACATGATAAAATGGAGAGACGTTTGCCATGCTCTTCCTCCTCTTCCACCTCCATCTACAGACATGAGCACCAAGCGACTGAAACACTGATCAAAGGGGAGAGCCTGGCTGAAGGGCAACAAGCCAGCCTGTGGTGAGAAGCATCTAAGTTTGTAACGGCACTGAAAGTGTTAAGATCAGCTCAAGTGTTGAGTTTTGCTTCTATTTCATTTGACCAAATCTGACTTGTTATGCTTTGACTTATAACCACTTAAAATCTATCTTTTGTAGTTAATAAATCATTTGTTTATTCTACCTGAGGCAGTGTGTTTGGTTTGAAGCATCTCAGAGGCTCCCCTTTGGATAAAAAGCCTGGTACATATCAATTGCTTTGTTAAATTGATGAACTCATATAAGCTTGCAGCATCCAGCGGGCATAACTGGACTCTGCAAGATGGAGCTTCCAAGGGTTGTGTCTGGGACTGGAGATATTGGCTAGTGTCATTTGGTTGCACAATCCAAGGAGCAGCTTACATGCCAGAGGTTGTGTGTGAACAGCCCAGGAGTGGGGGTTCTCACAGCAGAGCAGGGTAAGGCTGGCTCCCAGAGTTCAGGATTGGAGTGACTTAGCAGATCACTGGTCCGGATAACACCAGGGGAATGTCACAGACACCAGCAGCCCTTCCCACCCTGCCCCAGCCTCCATGCCAGCTCAGCCCTATCTGAGGTCCCACAACCCTTTCCTTCTCTGCCAGCCCCAGGCTCTAGGACCCCATTGCCTTTCTTACCCTGTTCAATTCAAACTTTGCAGTAATGGTCCTGCCTTTGTGATTTCTACTCCAGCATTTTAGGCATAAAATCAGGCCCTGAGCACCCCTGACATCCCATGGGTTTGAACCACATGAGGAATGGGAAGGAAACACTGATTTTCACTGTGGCAATCAGTGACTGTCAGTGAGGTGAGTTTGTTGTTGTTGCATATAGATTCATAAATGCCAGGCCAGAAGGAACCATCACAACTATTAGACTGTCCTCCTGCATAGCACCAGGCAGAGAATCACATCCAGTGACTCCTGGATCAAGCCCACCACTTCTGTTTGACTCACAGTTCATCTTCTGCAAAGACGTCCAATCTTGATTTGAAGCAGGGGTGCTGGAACCATTTGTATAGTGGGGTGCTGAAAGCCACTGAACCAAACTGTAAACCCTGTATATAATGGAAACTTCAAGCCAGGGGGTACAGCAGCATCTCCAGCACCCCTATCTCCAGGACCTATGATTTGAAGGACCTGATGAAGAATTTGCCACATTCCAAGGTTAGTTGTTCCTCTGGTTAATTACCCTACTGTTAAAAACGTGCAGCTTATTTCTAGTCTGATTTTATCTAGCTTCAGCTTCCAGCCAGTGGATTCTGTTCTACCTTTGTCGGATAGATTTAAGAGCCCCCACCTATCAGAAATCATCTCTCCACATCAGACTCACAGACTGTGATCAAGTCACCTCTTAAGCTTCTCTTTGATAAACTAATAGATTGAATTTATTTAGTCTTTGACTGCCAGGCAGGTTTTCCAGACCATGCATCATCCCTGTAGCTCTTTTCTGAGCCCTTTCCAAATGTAAACATCCTTTCTGAAGTGTGGACATGAGAACTGGGCACCACATCCAAGAATGGTATCACCAGTGCTGCATATAGAGGTGCTTCCACCTCCCTACTGCTATGCCCTGCGTATGGAGCAGCAGCTTTTCTGGGAGTCCAGTGTTCCCACAGAGCACAACTCCCACATGGGGCTGCACACAAGGGACTTTGTGTGCCACTAAGATGCTCATTCCATTTACAAAATGAAATTGGCATGAGAAGGACTGAATTTCTCTGTCCGGCTCTAAAGTGCTCTCCGAATGATCTAATTTATCACTGCGGCTACTGCAGCAGCAGTTCAAATACTCACATCTCCCTGGCTTTGGAATCAGATGACAGGATGACTTCATGTTTTCAAACCTGTCCAAGTTCTTTGTTTCTCTCCAGTTCTTGGTTTCCCACCAAGTCCTACTGCTGCACTTTTCCCTTTCACACCGAGCTGCAGGCCCTTATATGCTTCAGTGGCTGGGTGGGGCTCTTGGCAGCTGCATATCCTGAGGTCCGTGCTGCACAGTGAGATGCTAAAGCAGGTGCAAGCACCCTGGGCAGCACAGGCCAAGCTACAATGCGGACAGTGCTCAGATGGAATTGTCATCTTCCCAGTGACTGCCACTGTGTGCTTGGGTCTATCAGGGTATGTCATGCTTCCCCCTCTGTGCCCAATCCACAGAGTATATGAGTTTGTTACAGCTCCCAGCTAGAAAGCCTGGCTCATTAACTGAAGCTGAAAAGCCTCTAGGTCTCTGGGGCCATCCCTGGTGTTGGCCCAGAAGTTGGCCATCACTAAGGCTATGTTTATGTCATGGAGGTCACGGAATCCATGACTTCCAGAGACCTTCGTGACATTCTCTGTTTCAGCCCCAGGGGCTGTGGGACAGGCAGGGTTCCAGCAACAGGCAACAGCAGCAACAAGCGAGAGAGGGAGCCCTGCAAGGTTCCAGACACAGGTGACAGACTCAGGGTTTCAGCGACTGGCGGCAGCCTTGCGCGCGGGGGCAGGGGGACACCTCAGGTGAGTGGCTAGGGGTGTCTGGTTTTCTTTTTGGGAAATATGGTCACCCTGCAGCTCCCAGCCACTGTGGGCGGAGGGGTCCCTCTTGCAGCTTCCGGCTGCTGTGGGCAGAAGAGAATCCCCACAGCTTCCAGCCACTACGGTGGTGGGGGAAACCATGGAGCTGCAGCAGCAAAAGTCACAGACAGGTCACAGCTTCCATGAATTTTTGTTTATTGCCTGTGAGCTGTCTGTGACTTTTACTAAAAATAACCATGTCAAAATCTTAGCCATCACACAGATGGAGTCTGGAAGGGAGTAGGCAAGAAGGGGTGCATGGGCTAGCTCGGATATGGGAGTGCAAAGGCTTTAAGGGGTGGGTAGATGTGATTAGGACAACTGAAAAATGCAGAAGAAATAGAGCTGGGGGGAACAAAAATAAGGCTAGAGAGTAGGATTTGGAAGGATAAGGCCTTTACCTGTAGCCATATTGTAAGGCCTAAGGTCTCATGAACAAGGTCAGCTCCCAGACTACTGCACTGGGCAGCACGGCATGGGGAAGAGGTGACCAGCCCTCTGTGGAGAAAGAAGTGGTTCGGGACTATTTAGAAAAGCTGGACGAGCACAAGTTCATGGGGCTGGATGAGCTGCATCCGAGAGTGCTAAAGGAGTTGGCGGATGTGATTGCAGAGCCATTGGCCATTATCTTTGAAAACTCATGGCGATCGGGGGAAGTCCTGGACGGCTGGAAAAAGGCTAATGTAGTGCCCATCTTTCAGAAAGGGAAGAAGGAGGATCCTGGGAACTACAGGCTAGTCAGCCTTACCTCAGTCCCTGGGAAAATCATGGAGCAGGTCCTCAAGGAATCAATTCTGAAGCACTTAGAGGAGAGGAAAGTGATCAGGAACAGTCAGCATGGATTCACCAAGGGCAAGTCATGCTTGACTAATCTAATTGCCTTCTATGACGAGATAACTGGCTCTGTGGATGAGGGGAAAGCAGTGGACATGTTGTTCCTTGACTTTAGCAAAGCTTTTGACACGGTTTCCCACAGTATTCTTGCCAGCAAGTTAAAGAAGTATGGGCTGGATGAATGGATGATAAGGTGGATAAAAAGTTGGCTAGATTGTCAGGCTCAACAAGCAGTGATCAATGGCTCCATGTCTAGTTGGCAGCCGGTATCAAGTGGAGTGCCCCAAGGGTCGGTCCTGGGGCCGGTTTTGTTCAATATCTTCATAAATGATCTGGAGGATGGTGTGGATTGCACCCTCAGCAAGTTTGCAGATGACACAGAGGAGAGGTAGATACGCTGGAGGTAGGGATAGGATCCCTGGTAAAAGACCTCGTAAACCTGCAAAAGATTAAGCCCCGAGTCCACAGGGAATCGGTGTTTATCCAGAGCCTGGAGGAGAAGAGTCCTGAGCCCGGAGGAGTAGAGCCCAGAGCCCACAGAGGGGTAAAGTTAGGTGCCTTTCACCTGGAGCCCTAGGAACTGGGAAAGGGTGGAGGGTGCCTAAATTAACTGGGTTATGCCTGGTGCCCTAGGAACTAGGGAGAGGTGGGATTCTCTAGAGTGTGCAAGTGATAGAGAATTTTGTGCGGGTAACAGATTGATGGGAGAAGGAGAGAAGCGTTTGGGAGGGAGTGAATGAGGACAAATGGGGGAGTGTGGCACAGAGTGGATAAGACTCAGAGATGACTGAATGGAAACAAACTATGGGAAAGAGTCCTGCAGTGGTCACCAGGTGACTGATTGGATGATCTAATAAGTGTTTTCTTTTGCTGGTTTCTATGATTTTGAGAGGGTGATAGGAGAGGGGGATGCAGGGGAGAGCTGAAGGAGGGTCCTGGGTTCCTGACTGAAGAACGAAAGCTTAGGGTTGGCCCTGCTGGGTGACTTGGCTAAAAATAATACAGAAAGAGTAATGATAAGTGACAATTGGCCAAATAGGAGCAGAGGTTTAGTGGGTATTGCGGGGAGTTGCATTAGGTTTGTTCTTCGTTTGCATCTTCATTAATGCTCTAAAAGTACAGAGTAAACAGCATGTTACTGAAATCACAGAGACTAGTAAATTCAGAGGAAAGGGTCTTTAATGGGAAATGGCAAAACAAAATGAAAAATTTTCAGTTAATTTCTCTTTGTTTACCCTATTTCCCCTCTTTTATTCCTTTTTCCATTCTATCACTTTTCAAAATGTTTCCAACTCTGGGTAAGTTACAGAGCAGCAAAAGGAAAAATCTGTCATTGCCACCTGATGACATCCAAAGTGGGAAATGTTTTGAAATGTTATGGGGGTGGGGGGGAGTGGGGGAGAAAAAGCTACCATGGCCATTCTCCCATCGATTGACTTCAATGGCAAAGAGCAAAGGGGGATGGAGAAGGAAAATCAAAAATTTGAAATATCAACACACTATTTTGTGAAAATTTTTGAAAATAAACAAAACCAAACTGGTTCCTTGCCAAACCTGCAAAATGGAACCAACTTCCCCATTTCAACATGCTTTGCAAAACTGTTTTTCTATTTTTGACAATCTATAGAGAATCCATTGTTACCCTGGGTCACTAATTGCTCCCATCCAGGTTGTTCTCTGCAGAGGGTGCTCTGGGCAAGACACTAGCTGGGATGATTCTTCACAAAGCTTTGAACATTTAAATCTGCTCCTGGTGGTGGGGACTGTGTTCCTCCCCCACTTTTCAGATGATCCAGCTTCGCCAGAAGGAGCATCACTGGGGAGGCAAAACTGCTCATTCTCAGCTGCTTTTCAATATTTGATATAGAAGAGGAGATGAGAGAACTTAGAGACCTTATCCAGAGCACAGAATCAGGGAGTTTGTTATTGGTTCTTAGTATCTCCTCTCTCCTCCTCTTCTGGGCTGCAAAGGGTGGCTATGTGGGGGGGGGGGGCGCACAGGGAGAGAGCTATCCTGTGGCAGGCTTAGGCACAGTCCTGTTCTATGGGGGTTCCTGCACTCTGGCAGGGAAGTCAATAATGGAACAGCCAGAGCTACCCCTGAAATACAGCAGGTGACCAGAGGAGTGGGGGCGCAGGGAACACAGCTAGAGCTAGAGCTGCTGCATGGGAGATGGTGCCCCCACTGGCCTCAGCAGTCACTGTGCTGGTTGAACACTTGTGTATAGAACTGCAGGGCACAGCTCTGGGGTCACCATTTCTATCAGAAATGGGGGGAGGGATAGCTCAGCAGTTTGAGCACTGGCCTGCTAAACCCAGGATTGTGAGTTCAATCCTTGAGGGGGCCATTTAGGGATCTGGGGCAAAAATTGGTGATTGGTCCTGCTTTGAGCTAGATGACCTCCTGAGGTCCCTTCCAACCCTGATATTCTATGATCAGATCTTTCTTGGCACAGTCACCCATGGGAGCCACAACTGAGAGCCTCAAAGGACAATAAGGAGTTTTTAAATATGTTAAGAATGAAAAGAATCCCGGCAATGGTATTACTCCATTACTAGATGGAAATGGTAGAATTATGAATAATAAAGCAGAAAAGGCAGAGGTGGTAAATAAATATTTCTCTTCTCTATATGTGGAAAAAACAGGTTATATCGTCTCATCATACGGTGATGATACCACTGTTTCCATTTGACTATTATCTCTAGAAGATTTTAATAGAAGCTACTAAAGTTAGAGATTTTTAAATCAGCAAGTCCAGATCACTTGCATTCAAGAGTTTTAAAAGAACTGGCTGAGGAGCTCATTGGACCATTAATGCTGATTTTCAAGACGTCTTGGAGCACTGGGGAAGTTCCAGAAGACTGGAAGAAAGCTAATGTTGTGCCAATTTTTTAAAAGGCTAAACAGGATGACCAGGAAATTAAAAGCCCTTCAGCCTGACATTGATCCCAGACAAAATACTGGAGCATCTGATACAGGATTCAATTAATAAATAAGTAAGGAGGGCAATTTAATTAATGTAAATCAACATGGGCTTATGGAAAACAGATCCTGTTAAACTAACTTGATGTCTTTTTTTGACGAGATTACAAGTTTGGCTGATAAATGTAATAGTGTTGATGTAATATGCTTAGACTTCTGTAAGATGCTTGACCTGACATTTTACGTTTTCTTCCAGGTCATCGTTAAAAATGTTAGATAGCATTGGGCCAAGAACCAATCCCTGCTGGACATCACTGGATACACACCCATTTACAATTACATTTTGAGACTTAGCTAGCCAGTTTTTAAACCATTTAATGTGTGCTATGTTAATTTTATATTGTTCTTTTTTGGTTTTGGTGGGTTTTTTTAAATCAAAATCATCACTGATAATGTTTGCAGTTTTTTAAAAATTTGTTGGAGTGATATTAAGGAAGAGGACAGCTCACTAATTCAGAAGGTTCTGGATCACTTGGTAAACTGGGCACAAGCAAACAATCTGTGTTTTAATATGGCTAAATGTAAATGTATACACGTAGAAACAAAGAATGTAGGTCATACTGTGTTCCTACATGTATATCTGGGGGACTCAATCCTAGGAACTAGTGACTCTGAAAAAGATTTGTGGGTTGTGGTGGACAATCAGCTGCACATGAGCTTCCAGTATGATACTGTGGCCCAAAGAATTAATGTTCTGAGATGCATAAAGAGGGGAATCTTGAGTAGCAGAGAGGTTATTTTACCTCTGTATTTGGCACTGCTGTGTCCACTGCTGGAATACTGTGTCTTGTCTAGTACCCACAATTCAAGAAGGATGTTCATCTGTTTGAGAGAGTTCAGAGAAGAACCACAAGAATGATTAAAGAATTAGAAAACATTCCTTATAGTGATAGACTCAAGGACCTCAATCTAGTTAGCTTAACAAAGAGAAGGTTAAGAGGTGACTTGATTATAACATAAAAATGGCCATATTGGGTCAGACCAAAGTCCATCTAGCCTAGTATCCTGCCTTCTGACAGTGTCCAATGCTCAACACTCCAGAGGGAATGAACAGGACAGGTAATCATCAAGTGATCCATCCCCAGTTGCCCATTTCCAGCTTCTGGCAAAAAGATTGTAATCCGTAAGTGTCTAAACTGAGAACAAATATTTAATAATGGGCTCTTCAGTCTAGCAGACAAAGTTATAACATGATCCAATGGCTGGAAGTTGGAGCTAGACAAATCCAGACTGCAAATAAGGGATAAAGTTTTAACAGGTTTCAGAGTAACAGCCGTGTTAGTCTGTATTCGCAAAAAGAAAAGGAGTACTTGTGGCACCTTAGAGACTAACCAATTTATTTGAGCATGAGCTTTCGTGAGCTACAGCTCACTTCATCAGTTTTAACAGTGAGCATAATTAATCACTGGAACAACTTACAAAGGGTATGGTGGATTCTCCACCTCTAACAATTCTTTAAATCAAGATTGGGTATTTTTGTAAAAGATCTGCTCTAGGAATTTGTGACATTATTGACATGAACTGTGACCATATAGATCATTGTTGCAACCAGGGTCCTATGGTTGCACCAGGTCTTTACAGAGGAAGTTAAGTGGGGTGTCTGTAGAAAGGTTGTAGTTTGCTGGTTATGATTATGCTGTCTGTATGTGTGTATCATTTTTGTATTTGAAGTTATGAATATTGGCTATGTACTTGTATCTCAATGTGTTTGATTCAAAGTAGCCTCAGTGAAGCATTTGGTCAGCTTCTTGAGAAAGGACTATTTTCAGTAAGTGCCCAATCAAGAAACACTTAACTAACAATGGACTTTGGGGGACGCCAATCCACACCTGAGATTTCCTGGGAACGTTCAAACTGACGTGCAAAAAAATGGCATCAGCCTGCAAAAAGCTGAATCATTCATGGAAATTTGACTTGCCCAGGTGGTTACAAACTCCATCTTGTTGCTGTGACTTTGCACAGAAGAACAAAGGGGTTTCTGTCCACGAGAGAGAATAGAAAAGGCCCTGGAAGCCCCTCCATTTTGTCTTCATCTGGCTAAGGAGATGGCCTCTCCACCCCAAGAAATGCCTGAAAGAGACTAGAACAAAGGACAGTAACTACGGGGGTGTGATTGCTGGACCCAGACTAGGAAGGAGTCCAGTCTGTGAAAGAAGCTTATTGGAACATCTCTAAGGGTGAGATTTCATCTGTATTCAGTTTCCTACTGTATTAGGCTTAGACTTGCGAGTTTTGTTTTATTTTGCTTGGTAACTTACTTTGTTCTGTCTGTTATTACATGGAACCACTTAAATTCTACTTCTTATATTTAATAAAATCACTTTTGCTTATACATTAACCCAGAGTAAGTAATAAATTCCTGGGGGAGCAAACAGCTGTGCATCTCTCTCTACAGTGTTATAGAGAGCAGACAATTTATGAATTTACCCTGTATAAGTTTTATACAGAGTAAAACGGATTTATTTGGGGTTTGGACCCCACTGGGAGCTGGATGTCTGGGTGCTAGAGACAGGAGCACGTCTTAAGCTGTTTTCAGTTAAGTCTGCAGCTTTTGGGGGACATGGTTCAGACCTGGGTCTTGGTTTGAAGCAGGCTGGTGTGTCTGACTCAACCAGACAGGGTGCTGAAGTCCCAAGCTGGCAGGGAAAACGGGCTCAGAGGTAGTCTCAGCACATCAGGTGGCAGTCCCAAGGGGTGTCTGTGACCCAACCCATCACAGAATTATTTTGGGGAAATTCTCTGGCTGGTGTCATACAGGAGATCAGACTATCAATCACAATGGTCCCTTCTGGTTTTGGAATTTACAAGTCTATGAGAGTGTGGCAAGGGACCCCGGCCACCTCTGAGACCCCACTCTTCTAGCCCACCACGAGTGCCACTTTAATAAAACGACAATGATCATCAGTGTGGATTCCATCCAGACCAAGACCTCAGCACTAGTCACTGAATAGCCACAAGCAACCTGGCTCCTGTATTAGAAGAACAAGGTGCCACAAAACCAGGAGTGAACCCTGAACTCCAGCAGGCCCAGAGAATTTGGCAGTGGGGGTGACAGGGATGAAGTCATATTGCCAGTCAGTGGGCAGATTAAGAATGGCAGCTCAGTCTCCACATGTTTAGGGCACTGACCCAAAGGACAGAAGTTTCCGAGGTTCACCCATGTGTAACATAGTTACAGGGATAGCAATAAGGAATGAAGCAGCTGACAGTTTGTCCCTCTAGAGCACCCTTCTGTGTGATACACATTTTAATAATTTTAATACCTCCCTCTGCCCCTGGGAGCATATTAGAGAGTGGGGAGTGACTTGCCCAAGGTCCCCTATAGCAGCTGTGTCTCTGTGCTGTATAGCACAGGGCTCATCCCATGTCACCAAACTGTGACGCTTTCACTGAGCCTCTGCATTCACTGATGGGTGGGGTCTAAGCTGCCTGATAGCCCGGGCTGGGACTCACACCCATGCAGCACCATGCACAGTGCTGTTTCCCAGCTCTGTTGGACTCTCTTGCAGCAGAGAGGGCTGGCGGCCTGGTTCTCTCTGCCCCGGTCTTGCTGCTGCCCACAACTCCCACGTGCTACAAGTACGGCAAGAACACACAGTCCTTCCCATGGGTGGAAGCAGCAGTTCTCTCAGCCTTGAGCGGGAGAAGCAGGGTGAATAGCCCCCAAACACCCAGTGTAACAGGGATGGCTTAGGACTCTGCTCTCTCCTTCCGTGTCCATGCCCAGGACACTGTGACGTAATAGCCAGCACGCTGCTCAGGGTGTTGTCTCCAGGCCAGTGATGGCAAAATTCTACGGCCCCTCCCTGTTAACCTCAGAGCTCTTTTACACTATGAATTAATAATGAGGAGAAGCCACTTGTGCTGAGAGGAGATGATGTGTAATTTCCAGCTTTTATCCCAGGCTCTACTAGCTTAATCCACTTTGCTGCCTGGGTTTCCTTCAGGAGACAGATGCATTTCAATAAGTGGAGAGACAGATGCACAAGTGGGTAGCAGGAAAAACTGACAGGGTGGTGCCTGGCTTAAGAATGATAGAATCATAGAATATCAGGGTTGGAAGCGACCTCAGGAGGTCATCTAGTCCAACCCCTGCTCAAAGCAGGACCAATCCCCAACTAAATTAAGGGAGAGGAGAGACAGACTGACAGTGAGCTGCATGCAGACTGAGTGACAGATGGAACTGATCTGATTAGTTACGAAATGAGAAAATGAAACCCAACAGATTCTGACAGTTTCCGGACTAAAGTCTTTGGCTCCCTGACTTCTAAATAAAATCTCTTCTTCCAGATTCCTACCAGAGCACAGACATCACACTCAATCACCCCCCAGTCACAAGAAATTAAGCACAGACTTCAACGCATTAGAGAGCTCTGGAGGCCAGCAGGCTCTGGTGGGAATTCAACGTGTGTCAAGTTCCCAGCTCACCTCTCCAGCTCCCAGAAGGGGAAAGCTCCTCCTGGCAGCAGGAAGAGGTTTCCTGGACAGATGCACAGACTGGGCTGCTGGCACAGCCGGAACCTCCCCTTGAAGCTGCATATTACACTTGTTAATGGGCTTCTTATGGCTGAATGGATTCCTTTATTTATTGATCTGATTTGAATGCCCCATCACAGCTCGAGGCACATTAATACAATTATACAATCACCTCACAACCCTTCCCAGCCCAGCCCACACAGAAGTGGGCCTCCCTTTCCTCAGCTCTGAACGGCACCCTGGGCTCTGACTCAGTCAGCAAACTTGAGTTCTTTGAAACCAAGCTGATTCCAGAGCCTTCACTCAGCATGCTCTGAGTACCAGCCTGGAAGCTGCTAGTCTGAATGTCCCAAATCCCCAAATTTGTACCCAGGGTGTGAAGTGGGATCAGACTAGGGCAGCTGGACCTTGAGGCTACCCATACCACAGTGCTATTTTTGGCATGCTAGCTCAAGCAAAGCTAGTGCATGTGTCTGCCTGAGTTGGGAATTGCACCTTCCAGCTGCTGTGCACAGGTACCCTTAGATACCCAAGCCCAAAGCATTACCCATAAGAAGCCATTGCAGGCTCTAGAGCCCAGATGTGCTGTGGGTCACATTTTCAAAGCGTTTCAATGTCCACAATTATATAGGTGCTTTAATGGGAGCTGAGCTCTTTTTAAGCCAGCAGAAGTGGGAAAGGTGAGAACAAGCTGAACAGCAGTGACAGTGCAGGCTTCTGGCCTGTCTCCCCAGCCCAGAAAGAGTTAAATGCCATGCAAAGGGCCTGCCTTCAGGGCACAGTTTATTATTCAAACACAAACACAAAACCAGCCAACTCCCCCAACCAAAGCCAACTGCAGGGCCCAGAGGCCTTTCCCATTGCATCCTCTCCCTGCAGCTCCAGGGCTGGCCACAGGAGCAAACTTACTTACAATCACCCTCCCTCTCAACAGAGCTCTTTAAGCTTTTATAGGAATCACCTTCCCAGCTGGGGCTGATAATCCCCTCTACCAGAGCTGGTTAAAGGGGCTCTGCCTCTGAACACAGCCAGCTGGCCCTGGGCCCCCCAGCCCTGAATGGGCAACTTATGTTGCTCAGGGGTCATGAATAAGCCACCCCCCAAGTGATATAAATTACACCAACCTAAGCGCTGGTGTGGGCAGTGCCACGTCAGCGGGAGAGCTGCGTGTTGCGGGTGGATTAAATAAATCGACGGGAGAGCTGGGGGCAACAAACTAGTATGCTGATAAATTGGAGAGGGTTCAGAGAAGAGCCATGAGAATGAGTAAAGAATTAGCAAACCTGCCTTCTAGTGATAAACTGAAAGAGCTCAATCTATTTAGCTTAACAAACAGAAGGTTAATCAGTGACTTGATTACAGTCTGTAAGTGCCTACAATGGGGGAAAATATTTAATAATGGGCTCTTCAGTGTAGCAGAGAAAGGTATAACATGATCCAGTGTCTGGAAGTTGAAGCTGGATAAATTCAGGCTGGAAATAAGGTGTACATGTTTAAGGGTGAGAGTAATTAACCATTGGAATAATTTACTGAGTGTGGATTCTTGCCAGCAAGTTAAAGAAATATGGATTAGATGAATGGATTATAAGGTGGATAGAAAGCTGGCTAGACTGTCAAGCTCAACGGGTAGTGATCAACAGTGGAAATAATCATCCAAGGCTACCTAAGGTGCAGGGCAATGGAGAATCAGACCCATCATCTATGTACAACTCCAAGCTTAAAACCGTATTCACACAAAGTGTTGTTTGCAGGGTTGTTGGTCCCAGGGTATGAGACAGACAAGGTGGGTGAGGTAATATCTTTTACTGGGCCAACTTCTGAACTTACACAGAGCTCTTCTTCAGGACCAGGACTGAAAAGCCAGATATAGCCTGACCATTTTGTGAAAAGCGTTCACCCAGCTGTGATAGGGTGTTTTTATCATTTTTCTGTGTGAGTTCATTCAACAGCATAACGACGGTCTAATTTCACCCACATAGTTGATATTGGGGTATTTAGTGCATTGGATGAGGTACACAACAACTGGTGATAGGCATATGTAGGACCCATGGATCTTGAAAAGTGTGTTATGGGAGGTATTGACCATTGTAGCAGTGGAGCTATGTCTTCAGGTTTTCCATCTGTTTTCTCGCAGGGTCTGGTGCCACTTTGAGTTGGTGGGTCCTCCTCCTTGGGGAGCTTGCTTCTGATGATGAGTTGGGGGTTGCTTGAAGGCCAGAAGAGGGGTTTGGAGACAAAAATCTTTCAGGATGTGATCCCCATTGAGAATGGGTCATAATTGTTTAAAGATATCCCTCATGGGTTCCAGTGTGAGGTAGTAGGTGACAACTACTGGTGTACTATCTGCATATTTTTTCCCTGTATTGAAAAAAATTCTCTTGGGATATTTGGGAGGCCTATTCCATGATGCAATCTACTTCTCTAGTGGAGTGTCCCCATCAGATCTGGCCATAACACTTTTACTTTTTCTTCTGTATGGCTTGGGTAGGTAGCAACAACTCCAAATTTATATCTAAGTTTGATAGCCAGCACATTGCCACAGCAGTGAGCTGGTGAATGTCCTTCAGGCCCCTAGTGAAGGAACAAAGGGGACATTTGTGCCTGGTGACCACAATCACATACAGGTATTTGCCTCATTTTCCATTTAAAAAGGGTTTGTCCACATCTCCCATGAGATGCCCTCATACAATTCAATCTGCACCAGTCTGAAAGAGTATCATAGAATCATAGATTCGTAGGACTGGAAGTGACCTCAAGAGCTCTTCCAGTCCAGTCCCCTACTCTCAAGGCAGGACTAAGTATTACCTAGACCATCCCTGACAGGTGTTTGTCTAACCTTCTTTTAGAAATCTCCAATGATGAAGATTCCACTACCTCCCTAGGCAATTTATTCCAGCGCTTAACCACCCTGAAGTTTTTCTTAATGTCCAACCTAAATCTCGCTTGCTGCAATTTAAGCCCATTGCTTCTTGTCTTAACCTCAGAGGTTAAGGAGAACAATTTTTCCCCCTCCTCCTTGTAACAACCTTTTATGTACTTGAAAGCTGTTATGTCCCATCCCCCCAGTCTTCTCTTCTCCAGATTAAAAACCCTACATTTCTTTAGAGTGTACTTATCCTCTCTGGACATGCATCCCAATCCATATTGCATACTCATAAATCTAATGTCTCCCTGAAAAAATGCAGGGAGCCCTCTTCTGTGCATCTTAAGAGCTTCACAGAACCCCTTGCACTAACTTCTGCACCCTCATAGAGCTGGCAACAACCCTTCCTCACTCCTTCCCACCAGAGAAGTCTTCAGGAGTGCTTCACTCAGCTCCAGCTCTTCCCACTGATCTGCAGTGCTATATTTAGTTAGACCTGAGTTAGTCTCAAACACAGGCAGGTGCAGCCTCCCATAGCTGCATACTCAGGGCCTGATCCAAAGCACATTGAAATCCATGGAAAGACTCCCATTGGTTTGAGAGAGCTTTTGCTCAGGCTCTAAATGAGATGAATGAAAAAAAAATCTACTGTGTGTGATTTTCAGTTCTCAGAACTTGACAGATTGAACCCGATTCCCTCCGGGACAGGGCATTCCTGGCTGCTCCATGAGGGCTGCTTCCTTGGCACATTTCAACTTTCAAATTGCAACCATTTTGATTCAAAGAAAGGTTACAGGATTTATTTTCTAAGGGGACATATCTATTGTTAACATTCCTTGTCCTCAGAAATGGCTGAACCATTTCTGCTCAATGTTTCTAAAAAGAATTTACCTTTCAGTAGTCTGAGCCTGGAAAATAACCAAATGGTAAAAGTTTCAGGAAGCTCTGCGCTACTGAAAATGGGCTTGAATGGAAATCATTAACTAAAGCAGGCACTGCTGTCCCTGCAAGTTACACAGAGCACCCACTCCTACCAGCCAAGATTTCAAAGTTGGAGTGGGGCTGCCAGTCTCCAATATGTAACACAGGCTTACTTTGTGCTAGAAAAGCATTATGGCTGGAGCTGGGCAAGCAACAGATTTCCAGTTTGGTGGCAGTTCAAATTTTTATTTTTAAAAAAATGGTTTGGGGTTGATGCTCCCAAAGAGTAACCCGGGTGTGAGGAACCTCACCACCCCTGCCCTTAGCATGAAGCCATCTAATCTGTGCCTGCTGTATCTCAGCTCCCTGAAATCACCAGCCTCTGGCAGGCCTCGCTTTCTCAGTGCAGGCTAGTGATAGTTACACACAGTCTTCAGAGAGTTCCCTGCGGTGCCCAGCTCTTAACCACTAGATACTCATAGAATTACCAGGTTTGCTGTGCCCAAGGGAATGGTATACACACAGCTTGAGTGTTACAACCCAGGATCAGGTCCTCTGTAACATCACAGCACTGAGACATATTTATAGTGAAACAATCATGTTTATTATCAAAGGCTAAGATTTGAGAGCTAGTGAGTAGGGATAAAAATGGAGACAAATGGTTACATGTAAAACAAAAAATATAATCCACTTCCTAACATCTAAACTTATCTTTTACCAGTTAAACACTTGTCTAAAGTAGTTAACTCACCTACAGCAACCCACCACCCTCTCCAGCCGATGGGGCCGAAATCCTTCTTTCATGAAGGCAGACAGTACTATCCTTTGCTGCACTGGTCCAGGACAAAGACAGTCCTTTGACCTTCTCCTTATAGTCCTTCAAAACCATTCTTTATCCCCAGAGTCAATATGAGACCCAAGACCTTTCCCTGGTGTGCTGACCTCCTGTTAAATCACAGCCTCATGTTGACATTGTATGGAAATGGGGCCTTCACTGGCTCACAATATACTTCTGGGGGAATACCGTATCACTGTGCAAGTGCAGAATTCACGTCCCCTGCAGAATTTTTTTCTCTGCAGAAAATACATTCTGCCAGAGATGCGCTGCAATTATACTTTTTGCCCACCAGGGGTTGCTGTGGTGCCAGATCAGAGGGCAGCCACTCCCGATTGGGAGCAGCCAGCCGCAGAGAGGGAGAAGAAGAGGCTGCATCCTCACAGTGCTGAGTCCATGGGGTCAGGTGAGGAGGCACAGGATATGCAGGGGATGAACAGCATGAGGCACATGGGGCTGCTGGGGTCACAGATTCAGATTCAGAAGGGCTAGTGGAGGACAGACAGGGCAGGAGCTCAATGGGAGTGATGGTGCACTGCCACATGGGGACAGGGGGAGGGGGTGCATGGACACATAGGAATGAGGGAGGAGGGTGGCTCAGTGTGGGTGCAGAGACACATAGGGACAGAGAGAGGGGTGCAGGGACACTCCAACTATATCTTGACTTTAGCAAAGCTTTTGATACAGTCTCCCCAGTATTCTTGCCAGCAAGTTAAGAAAGTATGGATTGGATGAATGGACTGTAAGGTGGATAGAAAGCTGGCTAGATTGTCCAGCTCAATGGGTAGTGATGAATGGCTCAATGTCTAGCTGGCAGCCGGTATCAAGTGGAGTGCCCCAGGGATGGTCCTGGGGCCAGTTTTGTTCAACATCGTTATTAATGATCTGGAGGATGGGGTTAATTGCACCCTCAGCAAGTTCGCAGATGACACTAAAGTGGGGGTAAAGGTAGATGCGATGGAGGGTAGAGATAGGGTCCAGAGTGACCTAGAAAAATTGGTGGATTAGGCCAAAAGAAATCTGAGGAGGTTTAATAAAGACACGCGCAGAGTTCTGCATTTAGGACAGAAGAATCCCATGCACCACTACAGGCTGGGGACCAACTGGCTAAGCAGCAGTTCGGTAGAAAAGGACCTGGAGATTACAGTGGACTGGATATGAGTCAGCAGTGTGCCCTTGTTGCCAAGAAGGCCAATGGCATTTTGGGCTGTATTAGGAGGAACATTGCCAGCAGATCGAGGGATGTGATCGTTCCCCTCTATTCGACATTGGTGAGGCCTCATCTGGAGTACTGTGTCCAGTTTTGGGCCCCACACTACAAGAAGGATGTGGAAAAATTGGAAAGAGTCCAGCGGAGGGCAACGAAAATGATTAGGGGACTGGAACACATGAGTTATGAGGAGAGGCTGAGGGAACTGGGGATGTTTAGTCTTCAGAAGAGAAGAATGAGAGGCTATTTGATAGCTGCTTTCAACTACCTGAAAGGGGGTTCCAAAGAGGATGGCTCTAGACTGTTCTCAGTGGTAGCAGATAACAGAACAAGGAGTAATGGTCTCAAGTTGCAGTGGGGGAGATTTAGGTTGGATATTAGGAAAAACTTTTTCAGGACGAGGGTGGTGAAACACTGGAATGCGTTACCTAGGGAGGTGGTGGAATCTCCTTCCCTAGAAGTTTTTAAGGTCAGGCTTGACAAAACCCTGGCTGGGATGATTTAGTCGGGTATCGGTCCTGCTTTGAGCAGGGGGTTGGACTAGATGACCTCCTGAGGTCCCTTCCAACCCTGATATTCTATGATTCTATGATTCTACACAAGCCTTTTCTCCCCAGATCCGACCGATCCTGGCACTTGCAGGGTGCTCTGGGAGGAACTCCCCATGGTCAGCGTGGGTGACCGAGACCGACTAGAGCTGCCTCTCAGCCTGGCTGAGTTCTTGGAAGCCCTCCGTCGCATGCCCACCAATAAATCTCCGGGCATGGACAGGCTGACCGTGGAGTTCTACCGTGTGTTCTGGGACATCCTTGGCCCAGACCTAGCCACTGTCTGGGCCGAGTCTTTGCAGGGCGGGGTCCTCCCTCTTTCGTGAAGGTGAGCAGTGCTCGTCTTGTTGCCAAAGAAGGGGGACCTCCGCGATTTACAAAACTGGTGTCCCGTCTCGCTCCTTAGCATGGACTGCAAAATCGTAGCAAAAGCAATCTCGCTGCGGCTAGGGTCCGTGATGGCGGACGTGATCCACTCAGACCAGACCTACACTTTCCTGGGCTGCAGCATTTTCGACAACCTATTTCTAGTCCGAGACCTTTTGGAACTCGGGCATAGAGACGGTCTGTCGTTCACCTTCTTGTCTCTTGATCAGGAGAAGGCATTTGATGAAGTGGACCATGGGTACCTCTTAGGCATTCTGCAGGCGTTTGGATTCGGACCTCAGTTTGTGAGTTTTCTCCAGGTGCTGTACACTTCCGCGGAGTGTCTGGTTAGGTTCAACTGGACCCTGACTGAACCGGTCAGCTTCGGGCAAGGAGTACGGCAGGGGTGCCCCCTCTCGGGCCAGCTGTACGTTCTGGCGGTCGAGCCCTTCCTCTGTCTCCTCCGAAGGTGGTTGACAGGGTTTGGTGTTGCGGAAGCCGGAGCTGCGATTGGTCCTGTCGGCGTACACCGATGACGTACTCCTCGTGGTCCAGGACCTGGGTGACTTGGCGCGGGTGGAGGCTTGCCAGGCCATCTATTCGGCAGCCTCCTCTGCCCGAGTCAACTGGGTCAAGAGCTCTGGCTTGGCGGTGGGGGACTGGTGGCAGGTGAGCTCCCTCCCACCCGCGCTTCAGACCATTCGGTGGAGCGCAGGTCCACTGCTCTACCTAGGCGTTTACCTTTCTGCCACGCACCCTTCTCCGCTGGAGAACTGGCAAAATTTAGAAGGCGGGGTGATAGAGCGGCTCCGGAAATGGACGAGGCTACTCCGATGTCTCTCCCTCCGAGGGAGAGCACTGGTGCTTAACCAACTAGTCCTGTCCACGCTCTGGTACCGGCTCAACACCCTGGTCCCGGCCCCGGGTTTCCTGGCCAACCTCCGGACATCGATTCTAGAGTTCTTTTGGTCAGGAATGCACTGGGCCCCTATTGGGGTTCTTCATCTACCCCTGAAGGAAGGAGGGCAGGGCCTGAAGTGTCTGCACACTCAGGTCCGTGTCTTCCGCCTCCAGGCCCTGCAGAGGCTCCTTTATAGTGCAGGTAGTTCGACGTGGAGCATACTGGTGCACGCCTTCCTGCGCCGCTTCCAAGGGCTCCGATACAACCGGCAGCTCTTTTATCTCTGTCCGAGAGGTTTTCCGCGAGACCTCTCCGGGCTGCCGGTCTTCTACCAGGACCTCCTCCGGACCTGGAAACTGTTTTCAATGACCAGGTCTGTGGCGGCCACCGTGGGAGCGGATCTCCTCACGGAGCCCCTGCTACACAACCCCCAGCTTCGTCTGAAGGAGGCGGAGTCCCTCTTGGTGTACCAGAGTTTGGTCCTGGCGGAAGTCACAAGAGTTGGAGACGTCCTGGACTATGACCGGGGAGACTGGCTGGATCCCCTGACGCTTGCTCGGTGCATGGGGCTCTCCAGACCTCGTAACCCCCTGCGCGTACTTCAGGAGGTGAAGGCCGCCTTGACGCTCGCTGCTCGGGCTTATCTCAACCGAGCCCTGCGCGAGGGCATACCCCGCCCACCCTCCACCCCAGGCCCGCCGGACCTTTCAATTGGGCCCCTACCCCGTAGATCCCAACAGACCCCTCACCCTTTCACTGTGAGCCGGCTGCATGAACTGCAGCCGGTCAGCTTCCAAATCGCGCCAAGGAAACATCTATACACACTCACACTTCACACCCTTCACGCCCACACCTTGGTGTCCCGCCCCGATAGAAAGTGGCGGGACCTCCTGCCACCTTTGGAGGGGGAGCAGCCTCGGTGGGCCAGCCTGTATTCCACCTTAGTCCCGAGGCCCGTAGGGGACATTAGTTGGCAGCTCCTTCACAGAGCTGTGAGCACGGGCGTGTTTTTGACGTGGTTCACCCCCATCCCGGATAGTTGCCCTTTTTGTAACGTGAGGGAAACCCTGGCACACGTATATTTAGAGTGTGCCAGGCTGCAGCCCCTTTTCCGGCTCCTCACGAATATTTTATTACGCTTTTGGCTCCACTTTTCCCCTCACCTTTTTATTTACACACTCCCCATCCGTGGCCCCACAAAGTCGCGGGATCTCCTGGTTAACCTCTTCCTAGCCCTAGCTAAAACAGCCATCTTTCAAACCAGAGAGGGGAGGTTGGCCAATGAAGCGTCCTGCGACTGTCGGGCTGTTTTCCGATCCTCAGTACATTCACGTATCCGGGCGGAGTTCCTCTGGGCGGCGTCCACCGACTCCCTTGACACTTTCGAGGAGCGGTGGGCGCTGTCCGGGGTTCTCTGCTCTATGACCCTGTCCGGTTCCCTCCGTCTAACCCTTTGATTGAGGGGAAGAGTGAGAGACCCCAGCCCCAGCCGTTGCCGCTGTGGATACCATCATCACTGTCACCTAGGAGGGGTCCTATCATACGTGGGTGTATGTCCCCCCACACCCAAACCGTCCACCCCGCAGCCGTGCCCATCTTGTCGGGCACTCTCAGGAGAGGAATAATCGGTGACACTGGATGTGGCACTAGGTAACTCGAGGGGGTGGAAGACCATGAGTGTCGAGGAAGCCCCCCCGCTCTGGGCCCAGGCAAGCCTGAACACTTCTTTCCCCTGAAGGCTGCTGTGCTATACATTATGTTTGCTTTTGTTTTGTTGAATAGTTTTGTTTTATCTATTTTTGGTGATTTTTTGTGAGTGTGTTATGCAAATAAAATTTTCTCCTGCTTCAAAAAAAAACAAACCAAAACAAACAACACTCTCCTGTAGCCCTCTGGCCTGGAGGGAGAGGGCTGCTGCTCCTAGGCTCTCCCTCCTACTGTTGCTGCTCCAGTTGTTCCCCTGGCTGGGCCAGATACCACCACGCCCCTTCTCTGCTGCTACCTGGTTGCTGGCAGGCTGCTGGACCCCCCAGCTTTGGGTGCTGCTACTGCTCCAACTGCAGCCTCTTGTGGGGGGAGGGGCAGAGTCTGCTGGCCCACTCCCCAGAAGGGAGGAGTGAGGGACCCCAGCCCCAGCCGTTGCTGCTGTGGACACCACCAGCATCACCACCTGAGAGGGATCCTTTCTGCCTGCCTGGACCACCACCTGGAGTTCCTGGAACTGCTGCTGCAGAGGTTACTGCCTGGAGCTGCTGAAGCCCTGAGGAGGAGAAGAAGAGGACCATCTACCAGTGGGGGAGCACCTAGAGACTCTGCAGACCACCGTGGAGGGGGTCTTAAGACTGAGTAACTTTCAAACTGTGCTCTTGTGGTGGGGGTCTTGACTGTGTTTGCCGGGACACAGGGGGTGTGGCATGGAGCTGCCCCCTGATCCATCTGTGGCCCCCCCCCCACTGGCTGTTTACGATCTGCCTCAGCTCCTGCCTCTGGACTCAGCTGCTTCCTTGGCTTGCCACGCCCTATTTCCACCCTTTGGGCCAGAAGCGGCAGCCAGCCCAAATTGACTTTGTGCAAGCGCACGTGCCCTCCACCCCCCGGACTGCCCACCTCACAGCTTTGTCCCTTGTTACCTGCCCCATTTGCCCTTTGCAGCCTTTGCCCCTGTCCTTTTTGCCCCAGCTCTCCCTTACTAGCTTCAGTTTGTTTGCCTGCCCCACTCATTTCCCTCTGCAGCCTTTGTTTGCTTGCCCCACCCCAGCCTCTGAAGCTAGCCCCTTGGTTTCCCTGCCCTAACTCCAGCCCGCTCAGCCCCTTGCTCCGTGCGCCCATGCCCCCTCCCATGCGCTTGTGCAACTCCCCATTTTAGTTTCAACCCTTTTCACTGCACTCCCAATGCTGTTGTATCCCCCCCACCCCTAGTGCAGCTAGAGGAGCCCCGTGTCGGTGACTGATCCCTTGTCCCCCCGTCCAGCCCACCCCTTTTGGTGCCCTCCTCCCCTGCCTGCAGCCTAGCGGGGAGGAGTGGTCGCCCTGCTTCCCCTTTCCCCTCCTCCTTCTGGTGTCTCCCCTTCCCTCCCTGCTCACGATGGCGGGGGACGAGACGGGTGGGGCCCCTCCATCAGCCCCCTAAGCCTCTACCTCTGCTGCCACTTCCAAACCACCTGCCACTGCCCCCGCTGGGGCACCAGCAACGGCGGGCACCGGGGTGACCTCCGCTGCTGCCACCTCCCTCCCCCCCTCAGATTCTGGGGGAGCCCCCCAAGCCAGCAGGAAAGGCCAGGGTAAGAATAAGGGGAAGGGCCCCACTAAAAAGACCAGGGGCTCCATGGCAGGGGCTGCCCTCACTACCGCTGCCCCACCACCGGCCATGGTGTCCCTACCCGCTGCTCCTTCCACCAGCTCTGCGGGTGTCCCCCCTGCCTGCCGCTACGTCATGTCTCCCGCCCACCGCCTCCACTACCATCTAGAGCGGCCGGGGCCCCTTCCCCACCATGACCAGGAAGCATGGCATCCGTTGCCTCCTGGTGCCTGCCTCGCTCCAAGTGGAGACCTACGTGCGGGCATTGGCGAGGGTGGTGGGGCCCACAGCCATTGTGGCAGCCTCCAAAATGTATGGCAAGGTTGTCTTCTTCTTAGCATCAGAGACTGCCGCCCAGGAGCCGGTGGAGAAGGGCCTGGCAGTGGGGGGCGTGTTCGTCCCCCTAGAGCCACTAGAGGACCTGGGTGTCTGCCTGGTCCTGACCTCCATCCCTCCCTTCCTTCCCAGTGCCGCCCTGTTACCCGCTCTCTCCACCCTGGGGAAACCCGTCTCTGTCATCAGCCCTCTCCCAGTGGGCTGCAAAGACCCTGCCCTCCGTCACGTCCTCTCGTTCCGCCGGCAAGTGCAGCTTCAACTGCCGCCGGCGGCGCGTGACGGAGAGACGCTCGAGGGGTCTTTCCTGGTCCCCTACCAGGGGGCCCATTACTGGGTGCATTACTCTACGGGGGAGGCCCGGTGCTACCTCTGCCGGGTGATGGGGCACATCTGGAGGGACTGCCCCTTGGCCCGGCAAGGAGGGGCATCCGGGACCCCCAAGCTCCAGCAGGGCATTGGCCCCGTCATCGCCAGCACCCCTAGCTTCCCGGTCCCCGAAGCCACCCCTCATCCTTCCCAGTCCACCAGTGCTCCTGCTTGGGCTCAAGGGGCACCTCCCCCACTATGCCCAGATGAGCGGGAGAGCCCCGCCCCCACTGCTTGCAATCTGGCGGGGCCTGTAGAGGAGGGTGCAGCAGGGACACTGCCAGGCATGGGAGAGGGCCTGCCCCAGGGGGAATCTTCCCTCCCTCATGCTGCCCCACCGTTACCCCCCTGAGTCCCTGAGCCATCACCTCTGCCCCCTGACACGACCCCTGCTAGCCAGCCCCCGGATGATGCCATGGAGGGCTGGGCCCTAGTCCAGGGGAAGCGGGGCAAGCAGAAGGCTCGAGCTCCACTCCTCTCATCTGATGCGGAGGCCCTCCGGAAGACCAGGAAGGGGGGCACTGATGCTGAGCCTTCCGCTTTGCCCACGGGTGTATTCCATCCACCAGTGCCGGCTGGGGAAGACGTGGCAGCACTTGAAGGCAGTATCTCCCTTCCATGGGAGTCTTTCCCCTCCGAGACCCCTGAGTGAACCCCTTCTGCCCTGGTACCATCTGAAGCCTCTGTAAGCCCCAAGGCGACTGTCGCATTGGGTGCCAGCGGGGAGAACCCTGGGGTGGCAGAAAGCGATCTCCCCTCCATATGCGAGGAGATCGAGGCCCTGGGTCTGACCCTGGTCACCCAGGGGGAGGACAACCCTATGCCAGTGGACCTTGATCTGGGCAACCTCACTCCAGCCCCCCTTTTCCCATGCTCTCTCCCCCTAACCACTATTTCCGCTCCCACCTCCGAGGAGCTCCTGGACTCCTCCATCAACCCGGCCACAGATGGCACCATGCTGATGGCCACTGAGCCTGTTCAGGCAACAGCCAGTGCCACATGGCCGGGACCCGAGCCACCAGGGGCACCCCTCGTTGGTGTGGAGCTATTGACTTCCTTCCTGGGCGGGGGCCCTACAGAAGATAGTCCACCTCGTGATGCCGTGGCTGCCAAATCCACCATAGAGCCTGCGCCCGGTATCACTGAGAGCCCCCTCCCCACCCCCTCAACCCTTGAGCCTGATCAGGAGGTGCCACCATCCAGCTCCTTGACTTTTGAAGCCCAGAATCTTGCCTCTGCCCCTGCCCCGACTCTGTCCCTGTCCAGACCACCTCCCGTGATGTTATTGCCACCCCTGGGGCTGTCTCCTTCCCTTTTCCAATAGATGACCCCCAGGGAGCAGCCTTTGTGTTTCCCTGTCCTGACCCACTAGAGGCTGCTATCCTCCCTCCGCCACCCCCTATTGCCCCAGGGTTCGAGGTGGGCCTAGTGGCGCCAGCCCATCAGGTGCCCCGTTGGGGGTCCGCACCCTGTCTGCCCGTCTCGGTGGGCCACGGGGCTGTACCAAGGGCCCCGTCAAGGGATAAGCAGGAGACCGTAATCCCACCCCCCCATGCGCTGCGAGAGGAGATGCGGGAGTTTTTAGAAGACGTCCGTGGCCCCCGCAACAAGGTACAGCTTGCTCTCCAGCGATGGGGGGACTTTCATCAAATCCTCCGGGCCACGAGGGCCCTCATGGGGGAGGGTAAAAGGACCGGGAAGCAGGGCGCCGTGGCCTACCAGTGGGTCCACCTCTTCCATGACTCCTTACTCACCTACGGGGTAGGTCATGGACTGTTGCGCAGCCTGTCGGGAGCCGTGAGCATCCCTGCTGGCGAGGATCCTCCCCAGCCCTCCACATGGCACCTCTTACCATCGCAACGTTGAACACCCGGGGCTGTAGGATGGGTCTCCGCAGGTCCCAGGTGCTCTCCTTCCTTCGGGAGGGAGGGTATTCTGTGGTTTTCCTGCAGGAGACCCATACGGATCCAACCACCGAAGACAGCTGGTGGCTGGATTGGGGGGACAGGGTCCACTTCAGCCACCTCACAGTTCGTACGGCTGGAGTGGCGACCCTGTTCTCCCCCCGATCTATGGCCCGAGGTGCTGGGGGTTGCCGAGGCAGTGCCAGGTCGCCTGCTGCACCTCCGGTTCTGCATGGAGGGGCTCGTGGTCTACCTTGTTAACATCTATGCCCCGGCATTGAGCCCGGAGCGGCTGCAATTCTATCAGCAGGCGTCCGCCTTCCTCGGCACCTTGGATGCTCATGAGTGCCTGGTCCTGGGAGGGGACTTTAATACCACCCTCGAGAAGCGGGACCGCTCAGGGACCGAACAGATCCCGGCCGCTGCGGACGTCCTCTGGGAGATAGTCGAACACCACTCCCTGGTCTTGACTGTGTTTGTAGGGACACAGGGGGTCCCTCCCACCTGCGCTTCAGGCCATCCAGTGGAGCATGGGTCCATGGCTCTGTCTGACCACTGACTCCTTTGACACCTTTGAAGAGCAGTGGGCGCTGTCCAGGGTTCTCTGCTCGGTGTCCCCGTCCGGTTCCCTTCGTTTGACCCTTTGGCCATGCTCACGAAAGCTTATGCTCAAATAAATTGGTTAGTCTCTAAGGTGCCACAAGTACTCCTTTTCTTTTTGCGAATACAGACTAACATGGCTGCTACTCTGACTCCTGTCCCTGTTATTTCATTAATTGTCCCCCGGATTTATTTGGTATCCAGGTCCTGTGGATCCCCCTCTTAGGCTGGGTGGGGTTCCTTTAGTAGTGGACGGGCTTTAGTAGTGGACTCTGCTGCTTGCTTGGCCTGCCGCCCCCTTTCACCACCTTTTGAGCCTGAAGCAGCAGCCAGCCCGCACTGACGCTTTGCAAGCGCAAGTGGGCGCATGTGCCCCCTCCGCCCCATCCTGGACTGACCCCCTTCAGCAAGCCCCCAACTTTGTCCCTGGCTCCCTGCCCCATTTTGCCCCTTGCAACCTTTGTGCCCTCCCTTTTACCCCAGCACCTCACTAGCTTCAGTTTGTTTGCCTGCCCCGCCCTTTTCCCTCTGCAGCTTTTGTTTGTTTGCCCCGCCCCGGCCTCTGAAGCTAGCTCCTTGGTTCCTTGTCTTACCTCCAGCCTGGTTCTCCACCCTCCCCACGTGGTGCCCCTGCCCTGATTGGCCCCTTACTTTGTGCACCCATGCCTCCTCCCATGTGCTTGTGCCCTTCCCCTGTTTGAGTTTGCCCCTATCTCACTGCACTCCCCTAACGTTGTTATGACCCCCCCTCCCCTAGTGCAGCTAGAGGAGCTGGATTCCTATCATGAGCCGGGGACTGTCCCCCACGAGCCCTTGATGGCCCTCCTGTCCAGCCCATCCCTTTTGGCGCCCTCCTCCCCTGCCTGCAGCCTGGTGGGGAGGAGTGGTTGACCTGCCTCCCTTTTCCCCTCCTCTCTCTTGTATTTTCCCCTCCCTCCCTGCTCATTGTGGCAGGGGACAGGGCGGGTGCGGCCCCTCTGGCAGACCCAGATGCCCCTCCCCCACCTGCCCCTCCATCACCCCCCCAAGCCTCTACCTTAACCGCCGCTGCCAAACCACCTGCCACCACCCCCGCTGGGGCGCCAGCAGCAGCAGTGGGCACCAGGGTGACCTCTGCTGCTGCCACATCCCTCGGCCCCTCAGATTCTGGGGGAGTCCCCCCAGCTGGCGGGAAGGGCCAGGGTAAGAAGAAGGGGAAGGGCCCCGCTAAAAAGACCAGGCCCTCCATGGCAGGGGCTGCCCCCTCTGCTGCAGCCCTGCCACCGGCCGTGGCGGCACTACCCGCTGCTCCCTCCACCAGCTCTGCGGGTGCCCCTCCCCCGGCCCCCAGGGCATTCACCCAGGTGGCGGCAGCCCCCCCCCGCCTGCTGCTACGTCATCTCTCCCGCCCAGCACCTCTGCTACCGTCTATAGCGGCTGGGGCCCCTTTCCCACCATGACCAGGAAGCACAGCGTCCGTTGCCTCCTGGTGCCCCCCTCCCCCCATGTGGAGACATACGTGCGGGCGTGGGTGAGGATGGTGGGGCCCACGGCCATTGTGGCGGCCTCCAAAATGTACAGGAAGGTTGTTTTCTTCCTGGAATTGGAGGCCGCCGCCCAGGAAGCGGTGGAGAAGGGCCTGGCAGTGGGGGGCATGTTCGTCCCCCTGGAGCCACTGGACAACCTGAGCGTCTGCCTGGTCCTGACCTCCGTCCCTCCCTTCCTTCCCAATGCCCCCCTGTTACCCACTCTCTCCACCCTGGGGAAACCCGTCTCTGTCATCAGCCCTCTCCCGTTGGGCTGCAAAGACCCCGCCCGCCGTCACACCCTCTTGTTCCACCGGCAAATGCAGCTTCAACTGCTGCCGGCGGCGCATGACGGGGAGGCGCTTGAGGTCATTCTTGGTCCCCTACCAGGGGACCCATTACCGGATGCATTATTCCATGGGGGAGGCCTGGTGCTACCTCTGCTGGCAATGGGGCACGTCCGGAGGGACTGCCCCTTGGCCCGGCAAGGAGGGTCATCCGGGACCCCTGAGCCCTGGCGGGGTGCCAGCCCCATCATCACCGGCACCCCTGGTTGCCCGGTGCCCAGAGCCACCCCTCCTCCAACTCAGTCCAACTCAGGAGGGTGCGGCAGGGATACTGCCAGGCATGGGAGAGGGCCCGCCCCAGGGGGAATCTTCCCTCCCTCATGCTGCCCCACCGCTGCTTCCCACAGTCCCTGAGCCATCGCCCCTGACCCCTGCCCTGACCTCTGTTAGCCGGCCCCCCGATGGTGCCATGGAGGGCTGGACCCTAGTCCAAGGGAAGCGGGGCAAGCGGAAGGCTCGAGCTCTGCTCCTTTCCACCGATGTGTAAGCCCCCCAGAAGACCAGAAAGGGGGGCACTGATGCTGAGCCTTCTGCCTTCCCCGCAGGTGCGTTCCATCCCCCAGTACCAGCTGGGGAAGACGTGGCAACACGGGAGGGCAGTACCACCCCTCCATTGGAGTCCCTTTCCTCCAAGGCCCCCGATGGAGCCCCTGCTGCCCCATTACCATCTGGAGCCCCTGTGAGCCCCGAGGTGAGCGTCGCTTTGGGCGCTGGCGGAGAGCACTCCGGGGCGGTGGAAGGAGAGCTCCCTTCCATCTATGAGGAGATCGAGGTTCTGGGTCTGACCCCGGTCACCCACGGGGAGGACGACCCTCTGCCAGCGGGCCTCAATCTGAGCGACCTCGCCCCGGCCCCCCATTCTCCATGCTGCCTCCCCCTAACCGCTGCTTCCGTTCCTGCCTCCGAGGGTTCCCTGGGCTCCTCCATCTGCCCGGCTGCGGGTGGCACCCTGCTGTCGGCCACCGAGCCCACTGAGGCGATGGCCCGTGCCATGCGGCTGGGACCTGAGCCCCATGCGCCGTCCCTTGTGGGCGTGGGGCAACCAACCTCCTTCCCAGGTGGGGACCCCACTGAAGATGCCGTGGTTACTATGCCGGCCATGGAGCCAGAGCCTGGCATCACGGAGGGCCCCCTTCCTACCCCCCAGATCCCTGAGCTTGACCGAGAGGGGCCATTTCCCAGCGGCCTGGCTACTGGGGCCCAGGATCCTGCCTTTGCCCCTCTCCCTGACTCTGCTCCCAACCCCTGCCCTGCTCCTACTCTGGATCCCTGCCCTGCCCCTGATGTCAACCCTGTCCCTGTCCCCTCCACTTCCCGTGATATCATAGCTGCCCCTGTGGCCATCATCTCCTCACTCCGAGAGGATAGCCCCCAGGGAGAAGCCTCTGTATTTCCCTGTCTTGGGATAGCACCAGGGGCTGCTATCTCCCCTCCGCCACCCCCAACTGAGCCAGGGTTTGAGGGGGGCCGTGGGGCACCAGCCCATCGGGCGCCACATTGGGGGTCCACCCCTTGCCTGCCTGTTTCGGTGGGCCACGGGGCTGTGTCAGTGGTCCCTCCAGAGGAAAGCCGGGGGCTAGTGATCCCGGCCCTGAATACGCTGCGAGAGGAGCTGCGGAAGTTCCTTGAGGACGTCCGTGGCTCCCATAACAAGGTGCAGCTCGCTCTCCAGCGATGGGGGGACTTCCATCAAATCCTCCGGGCCATGAGGGCCCTCATGGGGAGGGTAAAAGGACTGTGAAGCAGGCTGCGTGGCCTACCAGTGGGTCCGCCTCTTCCGTGATTCCTTACTCACCTACAGGGTAGGTCACGGATTGTTGCGTGGCCCGTTGGGAGATGCAAGCGTCCCTGCTAGCGAGGATCCCCCCCCAGCCCTCTGCATGGCACCTCTCACCATCGCAACGTTGAACAGCCGGGGCTGTAGGATGGGTCTCCACAGGTGCCGGGTGCTCTCCTTCCTTTGGGAGGAGGGTACTCTGTGGTTTTCCTGCAGGAGACCCATACGGATCCGGCTGCCAAAGACAGCTGGTGGCTAGAATGGGGGGACGGGGTCTACTTTAGCCATCTCACAGTTTGTACGGCTGGAGTGGAGACCCTGTTCTCCTACGACCTACGGCCCGAGGTGCTGGGGGTTGCCGAGGCTGTGCCAGGCCGCCTGCTGCACCTCCGGTTCTGCATGGAGGGGCTCGTGGTCAACCTTGTCAACGTCTATGCCCTGACATCGGGTCCGGAACAGCTGCATTTCTATCAGCAGGCGTCCCCCTTCCTCAGCATCTTGGATCCTTGCGAGTGCCTGGTCCTGGGCGGGGACTTTAATACAACCCTTGAGGAGTGGGACCACTCGGGGACCGAGCAGTGCCCGGCCAACAGCGGACGTCCTCCGGGAGATAGTCGAACACCACTCTCTGGTGGACGTGTGGCGCGACCACCACCCGGATGACGTCTCGACGTTCATCTTTGTCCGGGTGGAGGCCCATCGGTCACGCATGTTTCCACCTTTCATGGGCCCACTCTTCCAGCATCCAGCCAGCCCCGTTCTCCGATCATCATTTAGCCACCGTGACAGCCTCTCTCTGCGCAGAGAGGCCGGGGCCGGCCTATTGACATTTTAATAACAGCTTGTTGGAGAATGTCGGCTTCTTGGCGTCCTTCTGGGAGTTCTGGCTGGCTTGGCGAGGGCAGCGGCATGCCTTTCCCTCGGCATGGCGATGGTAGGACCTGGGGAAGGTGCGTGCCCGGCTCTTCTGCTGTGACTACATCCGGGGCACCAGCCAACGGAGGGATGCAGCGATAGAGCACTTGGAACGGGAGGTCTTAGAGCTGGAGAGGTGTCTGGCCGCCAGCCCTGAGGATCCATCCCTCTCTGGGGCATGTCGGGAGAAGCGGGAGGAGCTCCGGGCCCTCGAGGACTATCGGGCCTGGGGTGCCTTTGTTCGATCCCGCATCCGCCTCCTTCGGGAGATGAATCACAGCTCCCGCTTATTCTACTCCCTGGAAAAATAAGGGGGCCAAGAAGCACGTCACCTGCCTTCTAGCAGAGGACGGCACCCCCATCACGGATATGGTGGAGATGTGCGGGAGGGCCAGGGTCTTCTATGCAGGCCTTTTCTCCCCGGATCTGACCAATCCTAATGGTTGCAGAGTGCTCTGGGACGAACTCCCTACGGTCAGCGTGGGTGACCGAGACCGGCTAGAGCTGCCTCTCACTCTGGCCAAGTTCTCAGAAGCCCTCCGCCGCATGCCCACCAGTAAATCTACGGGCATGGACTGGCTGACCGTGGAGTTCTACCGCGTGTTCTGGGACGTCCTCAGCCCAGACCTAGTCACCATCTGGGCTGAGTCTTTGCAGAGCGAGGTCCTCCCTCTTTCGTGCAGGCGAGCCGTGCTCGCCTTATTGCCGAAAAAGGGGGACCTCCGCGATTTATGAAATTGGCGTCCCGTCTTGCTCCTCAGCACGGACTACAAGGTCATAGCAAAAGCCATCTCGCTGTGGCTAGGGTCCGTGCTGGCGGACGTGATCCACCCAGACCAGACCTACACTGTCCCAGGCCGCACCATCTTTGACAACCTATATCTGGTCCGGGACCTCTTGGAACTTGGGTGCAGGGATGGTCTGTTGTTCGCCCTCCTGTCCCTGGATCAGGAGAAGGAGTTTGACAGGGTGGATCACGGGTATTTCCTGAGCACTCTGTGAGCGTTTGGCTTCCCGGTTTGTGGGTTTTCTCCAGGCACTGTACGCCTCCGCAGAGTGTCTGGTCAGTCTCAACTGGACCCTGACCGAACCGGTCAGCTTTGGGCAAGGAGTACGGCAGCGGTGCTCCCTCTCGGGCCAGCTGTATGCTCTGGCGATAGAGCCCTTCCTCTGTCTCCTCCGTAGGAGGTTGATGGGGTTGGCGCTGCTGGAGCCAGAGCTGCGGCTGGTCCTGTTGGTTTATGCCAACGATGTGCTCCTCGTGGTCCAGGACCCAGGTGACTTGGCACGGGTGGAGGCTTGCCAGGCCATCTACTCGGCAGCCTCCTCCTCCCGGGTCAACTGAGTCAAGAGCTCTGACTTCGTGGTTGGGGACGGCTGGCAGGCGAGCTCCCTCCCCCCGCACTTCAGGCCATCCGTGGTGTGCGGGTCCGCTGCTCTATCTCGGCGTTTACCTTTCTGCCACGCATCCGTCTCCGCTGGAGAACTGGCACGGTTTAGAGGGCAGGGTGGTAGAAAGGCTCCGGAGATGGACAGGACTACTCCGGTGTTTCTCCCTTTGAGGGAGGGCACTGGTGCTTAATCAACTAGTCCTGTCCATCCTCTGGTACTGGCTCAACACCCTGGTCCTGACCCCGGGTTTTCTGGCCAACCTCCGGACATCAATTCTGGAGTTCTTCTGGTCAGGACTGCACTGGGACTCTGCAGGGGTTCTTCATCTGCCCTGGAGGAGGGAGGGCAGGGCCTGAAGTGTCTCCACACTCAAGTCCATGTCTTCCGCCTCCAGGCCCTGCAGAGGCTCCTTTATGGTGCAGGTAGTCCGGCATGGAGCATACTGGCGCACACCTTCCTGCGCCATTTCTGAGGTCTCCGATACAACCGGCAGCTCCTTTATCTCCATCCGAGAGGTCTTCCGTGAGACCTCTCTGGGCTGCTGGTCTTCTACCAGGACCTCCTCCGGACCTGGAAACTGCTTTCAAAGACCAGGTCTGTGGCACCACCGAAGGGGCAGATCTCCTCGCAGAGCCCCTGATACACAATCCCCAGCTCCGCATGCAGGTGGCGGAGTCATAGAATCATAGAATCATAGAACCATAGAATATCAGGGTTGGAAGGGACCCCTGAAGGTCATCTAGTCCAACCCCCTGCTCGAAGCAGGACCAATTCCCAGTTAAATCATCCCAGCCAGGGCTTTGTCAAGCCTGACCTTAAAAACCTCTAAGGAAGGAGATTCTACCACCTCCCTAGGTAACGCATTCCAGTGTTTCACCACCCTCTTAGTGAAAAAGTTTTTCCTAATATCCAATCTAAACCTCCCCCACTGTAACTTGAGACCATTACTCCTCGTTCTGTCATCTGCTACCATTGAGAACAGTCTAGAGCCATCCTCTTTGGAACCCCCTTTCAGGTAGTTGAAAGCAGCTATCAAATCCCCCCTCATTCTTCTCTTCTGCAGGCTAAACAATCCCAGCTCCCTCAGCCTCTCCTCATAAGTCATGTCTTCTAGACCCCTAATCATTTTTGTTGCCCTTCGCTGGACTCTCTCCAATTTATCCACATTCTTCTTGTAGTGTGGGGCCCAAAACTGGACACAGTACTCCAGATGAGGCCTCACCAATGTCGAATAGAGGGGAACGATCACGTCCCTCGATCTGCTCGCTATGCCCCTACTTATACATCCCAAAATGCCATTGGCCTTCTTGGCAACAAGGGCACACTGCTGACTCATATCCAGCTTCTCGTCCACTGTCACCCCTAGGTCCTTTTCCGCAGAACTGCTGCCTAGCCATTCGGTCCCTAGTCTGTAGCGGTGCATTGGATTCTTCCATCCTAAGTGCAGGACCCTGCACTTATCCTTATTGAACCTCATCAGATTTCTTTTGGCCCAATCCTCCAATTTGTCTAGGTCCTTCTGTATCCTATCCCTCCCCTCCAGCGTATCTACCACTCCTCCCAGTTTAGTATCATCCGCAAATTTGCTGAGAGTGCAATCCACACCATCCTCCAGATCATTTATGAAGATATTGAACAAAACCGGCCCCAGGACCGACCCTTGGGGCACTCCACTTGATACCGGCTGCCAACTAGACATGGAGCCATTGATCACTACCCGTTGAGCCCGACAATCTAGCCAGCTTTCTACCCACCCTATAGTGCATTCATCCAGCCCATACTTCCTTAACTTGCTGACAAGAATACTGTGGGAGACCGTGTCAAAAGCTTTGCTAAAGTCAAGAAACAATACATCCACTGCTTTCCCTTCATCCACAGAACCAGTAATCTCATCATAAAAGGCGATTAGATTAGTCAGGCATGACCTTCCCTTGGTGAATCCATGCTGGCTGTTCCTGATCACTTTCCTCTCATGCAAGTGCATCAGGATTGATTCTTTGAGGACCTGCTCCATGATTTTTCCAGGGACTGAGGTGAGGTTGACTGGCCTGTAGTTCCCAGGATCCTCCTTCTTCCCTTTTTTAAAGATTGGCACTACATTAGCCTTTTTCCAGTCATCCGGGACTTCCCCGGTTCGCCACGAGTTTTCAAAGATAATGGCCAATGGCTCTGCAATCACAGCCGCCAATTCCTTCAGCACTCTCGGATGCAACTCATCCGGCCCCATGGACTTGTGCACGTCCAGCTTTTCTAAATAGTCCCTAACCACCTCTATCTCCACAGAGGGCTGGCCATCTCTTCCCCATTTTGTGATGCCCAGCGCAGCAGTCTGGGAGCTGACCTTGTCAGTGAAAACAGAGGCAAAAAAAGCATTGAGTACATTAGCTTTTTCCACATCCTCTGTCACTAGGTTGCCTCCCTCATTCAGTAAGGGGCCCACACTTTCCTTGGCTTTCTTCTTGTTGCCAACATACCTGAAAAAACCCTTCTTGTTACTCTTGACATCTCTCGCTAGCTGCAGCTCCAGGTGCGATTTGGCCCTCCTGATTTCATTCCTACATGCCCGAGTAATATTTTTATACTCTTCCCTGGTCATATGTCCAACCTTCCACTTCTTGTAAGCTTCTTTTTTATGTTTAAGATCCGCTAGGATTTTGCCATTAAGCCAAGCTGGTCGCCTGCCATATTTACTATTCTTTTGACTCATTGGGATGGTTTGTCCCTGTAACCTCAACAGGGATTCCTTGAAATACAGCCAGCTCTCCTGGACTCCTTTCCCCTTCAAGTTAGTCCCCCAGGGGATCCTGGCCATCCGTTCCCTGAGGGAGTCGAAGTCTGCTTTCCTGAAGTCCAGGGTCCGTATCCTGCTGCTTACCTTTCTTCCCTGCGTCAGGATCCTGAACTCAACCAACTCATGGTCACTGCCTCCCAGATTCCCATCCACTTTTGCTTCCCCCACTAATTCTACCCGGTTTGTGAGCAGCAGGTCAAGAAAAGCGCCCCCCCTAGTTGGCTCCTCTAGCACTTGCGCCAGGAAATTGTCCCCTATGCTTTCCAAAAACTTCCTGGATTGTCTATGCACCGCAGTATTGCTCTCCCAGCAGATATCAGGAAAATTAAAGTCACCCATGAGAATCAGGGCATGCGATCTAGTAGCTTCCGTGAGCTGCTGGAAGAAAGCCTCATCTACCTCATCCCCCTGGTCCGGTGGTCTATAGCAGACTCCCACCACTGCATCACTCTTGTTGCACACACTTCTAAACTTAATCCAGAGACACTCAGGTTTTTCTACAGTTTCGTACCGGAGCTCTGAGCAGTCATACTGCTCCCTTACATACAGTGCTACTCCCCCACCTTTTCTGCCCTGCCTGTCCACCGAGTCCCCCTCGGTGTGCCAGAGGTTGGTCCTGGCAGAAGTCACAAGAGTCAGAGCTTCCTGGACTACGACCAGGGAGACTGGCTGGATCCCCTGACGCTCACTCAGCACAGGGGGCTCTCCAGACCTCGTACTCCCCGGAGTGTACTTCAGGAGGTGAGGGCCGCTTTACCGCTCGCTGCTCGGGTTTACCTCAACCAGGTCCTGCACGAGGGCATGCCCCGCCCACCCTCCACCCCAGGCCCACCAGACCTTTTCATTGGGCCCCTGCCCCATGGACCCAACCGCCCCCCCCGCCCCTTCACCATGAGCCGGCTGCACGAGCTGCAGCTGGTCTGCTTCCAGACCGCACCAAGGAAACATCTATACATGCTCGTGCTCCACACCCTTCACGCCCACACCCTGGTGTCCTGCCCCGATACAAAATGGTGGGACCTCCTGCCACGTCTGGAGGGTGAGGAGCCCCTGTGGGCCAGCCTGTACTCCATCTTGGTCCTGAGGCCCACCGGGGATATCAGTTGGCGGCTCCTTCATGGAGCCGTGAGCATGGGTGTGTACTTGGCATGGTTCACCCCTATCCCAGATACCTGCCCCTTTTGTGGCATGAGGGAAACCCTGGCACATATATACTTGGAGTGTGCCAGGCTGCAGCTCCTATTCCGGCTCCTCACGAATATTTTGTTGTGCTTTTGGTAACACTTTTTCCCTCACCTTTTTATTTATACACTCCCTATCTGCGGCCCCACAAAGTCACGGGACCTCCTGGTCAGCCTCCTCCTGTCCCTAGCTAAAATGGCCATCTATAAAACCAGAGTGAGGAGGTTGGCCGATGGAGTCTCCTGTGACTGTGGGGCCTATTTCCGATCCTCCGTCCGTTTATGTATCCGGGCAGAGTTCCTCTGGGCAGTGTCCACTGACTCCCTTTGAGGAGCAGTGGGCGCTGTCCGGGGTTCTCTGCTGGGTGTCCCTGTCCAGTTCCCTTCGTTTGACCCTTTGACCACACCCCTGTCCCTGTTCTTTCATTAGTTGTCCCCCTTATTTATTTGGTTTTCCAGGTCCTGTGGATCCCCCTCTTAGGCTGCAGGGGGATCCTTTAGCAGTGGGCGGGCTTTGCTTTGCCCGGCCACTTCCCGGATCCTAATAGTAACATTGTCCTGTAGCCATGTGGCCTGACCCTGTTACATAACGTAGTAAGGAATCTGATGGTAAAAAAACATTTCTTGAATCTTTTTTGTTGTCTGTGTTGTTACAGATATACTTGCTGACAGGTATTTTTAAATAAATTACCAAAATAATTGAAACTGGCATGATTATACTGTAGTGTTGGGTTTTTTTTTTTTTTTGACAAATAAAATATTCAGAATTTTGCAGAATTTTAAAACATTGTGCACAGAATTTTTTAATTTTTGGTGCAGAATTCCCCCAGGAGTTACAATGCTTCATTTACAGGTGAACTGAGGCAGACAGGTGAATGTACATCTTTTGTCTGACAGAAACCTGCTTGTCAACTCTGCCTTGATTCAGATTTTAAAACATATTTTCCACTATATATACACGAATCTTTATGCAGTGTCAGTACATGCATTTCACAATGGTATTAATGACTGGTGTGATCCTGACTTTCATTTAAGATCTCACATCACCTTTTTATAGATACATACTATGAAAGCAGTGTGCTAGGGTAGTGAGTTTGTCAGGCCTGGTAGGAGTTGCTATTATAGAACATTGAGAATTTTGCCAGTTGGCATTGAGGGGTTCTGAGAGTCACATTGGGTCAAACCAAATATGAACTTTTTCAGAATTTTCAATGAATTGAAAAAGTCCATTTCAGGTCTGTTCCAATACACATTCTAGGTGAGTGTTCCAACCACTGAGCCAAAGGTTACAACAGGGACAACACCACTACGACCACCTCTTTTTCCGCTGTCTCCTTTACAAATGGTCAAAGCTACCTTTGTCAAATTTATGTACAGTTTCAGATCAACTGAAACCATAACATGACCCACAGGTCCACAAATTCATGGGAGCAGCCACACCCCAACCTGCCACCTGGCAGCTTGCGGGTCACTGCTTACCTGGGACCCACAAAGCCCAGCCTCAATGTGAAGCTCTGCCCCTAAAGTCTGATTGGCGTGGTTCCAGAGGGCTGATTGACCTGCTGGCCCTACTTAAGCAAGCAGCAGGTGAGGAAGCTGTCTGAACCACTGGGCTCCACCTGGTTCTAGAGTATGTGCCTCCTGCTCCTCACTCTCCCAACTTGATTTCCTGGCATCTGACTTGCAATTCCCGAACACCAGTTTGCGTCCTGACTCTTGACTTCTGTCTCGTGACTGAGGACTGAGGGGGGAGGGATAGCTCAGTGGTTTGAGCATTGGCATGCTAAAGCCAGGGTTATGAGTTCAATCCTTGAGGGGGCCATTTAGGGATCTGGGGCAAAAATTGGGGATTGGTCCTGCTTTGAGCAGGGGGTTGGACTAGATGACCTCCTGAGGTCCCTTCCAACCCTGATATTCTATGACTCTGGCTCTGACTACAAGGTATTGCAACCCATGATCTGGTTGTGACATTGCATTTTTCACTGAATAAAACATTCATATGAAAAATTGTGCACAGCTCTAATTATGGCCCCAATCCTCAACTGTATTAGGATCTTTAATAGAAGGCTCTAAGTAGCTGCCCAACCCAGGAATGCCTATAACTTTGTCCCTTTAAAAAATATGTAATAACAGAGATCAGAAGTGAGAAAAATAGAAGGATGTTGTGGTGGCCTTCAGAGAAGCACGTTATGAAGGAGACTAGTTCATTTAACCCAGTGAAGGCTGGTCTACCCCTAGTTTTTGCCCTAATTTAACTAAATTGGTAGAAAAAACAGTGTAATGAAATTGGTGCCCGCTCCTGCTGTGGGTTGTGTTGTGCTGATCTCGAGGGGTTTGCAGTGCTATGGCTTTTCTCAGTAATCCAACAGCACCAGACTATCCCTCTGAAGGGAAGGGCAGCACTGGGCAGGAAGAAAGGAGTGAGGAAAGGAGATATGCAAGCAGAAGAAGGGCCTGACGGAGATGAAGTCCAGCACGCTACTCCTCCATTTGGGTGCCATGGATCCTATTGTATCCTGAGGAGGGAATTGCCTCCATCTCCAGACACTCTTCCAGGTAAACTGCCTTGCCTGAGCTCTGGGTCACACAAGCTCCATGCTCCCTTTGAATCTGAAATGTGGATAAAGCAATGTTGGCAAGGTAATTATCCCTGCCTGTCAAACTTTGCACTTGGTTGCTATCTGCAGAGAGCTGGAGAGTGATGAATCCCTTTGTGCTCACTTTGGATTTGCAGCTTTGGATTTGCTCCAGGAAAAGGTGAAAAGAGAAGGGGAATTTCTGTATTAACATCCCCTCCAGCACTGATCTTACTGACTTATATCATCTGTGTATGAGAAAAAGGCTCCACCAGAGCTTGAGAGAGGCTCACCTTAAGGTTCAGGAGTTTGAAAAGAGCTCAAAGCTGGATCTTCAAGGCCCCAGCACCAAACACTGCCAATCTGACCCAGGGGAACATTCCTTCCTGACCCTGAGCATGTGCACATGACCCAGCAGCCAGACGCCTGGGAAATAGTTATCTGTAGTAACTCAGAGCCCTCCCCATCTAGTGCCCATCTCTGGCATTGAGGATATTTACTACTGGCAGTCGCAGATGAGCCATATGTCATTGTAGGCAATCTCAACATACCATCCTCTCCGTAACCTTATCAAGCTCAATCTTGAAGCAAGTTAGGATTTTTGCCCCCACTGTTCCCTTTGGGAGGCTGTTCCAGAACTTCACTCCTCAGATGGTTAGAAACCTTTGCCGAATTTCGAGCCTAAACTACTTGTTAGCCAATTTATATCCCTTTTTTCTTGTGTTAATACTGGTGCTTAACTTAAATAACTCCTCTCCCTTCCTGGTATTTATCCTTCTGATGTATTTATGGAGAGTAATCCTAGCTCCCCTTAGCCTTCATTTGGTTAGGCTAAACAAGCCAGGCTCCCTTGACACTCCTCTCATAAAGTAGGTTTTCCTTTCCTCTGATCATCCTCAGAGCCCTTCTCTGTACCTATTCCAGTTTGAATTAATCTTTTTTAAACATGGGATCCCAGAATTGCACACAATATTCCAGGTGAAGTCTTACCATGCTTTGTATAAAGTCAATAATATTTCCCTATCTCTACTGGAAATGCATGCCTGGTGCATCCAAGGACTTTGTTAGCCTTTTTCATGGTCACATCACACTGGCGGCTCATAGTCATCCTGTGATCAACCAATACACCCAGGTCGTTCTCCTCTTTGGTCACTTCCAACTAATACATCCCCAGTTTATAGAAAAAAATATTGTTGTTAGTCCCTAAATTCATGACCTTGCACTTTGCACTATTAAGTTTAATCCCATTTCTATTACTCCAGTTTTCAAGGTCATCCAGACCTTCTTATATGATATTCTCGTCCTCCTCCATATTGGTAATACCTCCCAATTTTGTGTCATCTGCAAATTTTATTAGCACGCTTTTTGTGCCAAGGTCATTAGTGAAAATGTTAAATAAGATTGGTCCCCAAACTGATCTCTGAGGAACTCCATTAGCAACCTCCCTCCAACCTGACAGTTCACCTTTCAGTATGACCTGTTGTAGACTCCCCTATAACCAGTTCCTTATCCACTTTTCAATTCTCATATTAATCCCCATCTTCTCCAATTTAACTAATAATTACCCATGTCGAACTATCAAATGACTTGCTGAAATCCAGGCGAGATAAGATCTACTGTATTTCCTTTGTCTAAAATTTTTAGTTAACGTCCCAAAGAAAGAGATCAGATCTGGCATGATCTATGTTTTGTAAAACCATGTTGTATTTTATCCCAGTCTGTCCAAAGGCCCCAACCCTTATGGAAGGATTGGAAAGACTTTGGCCTACTAAGGCCCCATAAGACTAATGGGTGACTTCTGGTAAGCTTTCAGCATATGTATAAAAGCTTTTATTTCTTTAAATATGTATTCCATGTAATGCTTTTACCATAAGAATAAATGTGCTTGCTTAAAAAGAGCTGTGTGGTAACTTACAATTCCTGGCAATGCACAGATCCTGGCCTTTAGGCAGACTAGTTTGCTGAGGTTATCACACTGTAATCAAGGGAGCTGTGTAGCTTTAAAACCCCCAGTCAGAAGTGAGAAAGACTTGGGTCTCTGCCCAAGACAGGTGGAAGCTGGGAGGCTGGGACCTGGAAACCTTAAGTGGGTGCCCTTGAAGGCCCACCGAGTGGGAATACAGGTCCAGTTAGCGTGAGATGGTGACAGAAACATCCCTCTGCTTTGACAGAGGAGGCAGGGAACAAGGAAAGTTTTTTCCTGCCAATGCCCTTTTCTCTCCTGAAGTCACAACAGCTTTGCCAATATCACACAGTCACAGAATTGAAAGTAGCTGGTTGTAATGTCCAGTCACAGAGCACCAGCCGTTCCCTGCCTAATGCTGCTTGAAGCCCCTAGAGCAGTCCCTGATCATATCTTATCTTCTTTCTGCTGCAGCTGGCCATGACTGACTGGGGCAGAGCTCTCTGATGTGGACTTAGATCTGGTGAGCCATGCTTCTGGCACCTCTAGTCTGGACTATTGGAACTCACTCTAACCACTATAAACTGCTCGAAGGTGGCATATCATGAAGCAGCACATCAAGGCCTGGTCTGCACTTAACATTTTTGTTGGCATAACTATGTTGGTTGGAGTGTGAACTGACACCCAACTGATCTAGTTGTGCTGGCTACAGCCCTGGTATAGACACAACTATTCCAACAAAAATGTTTTTTACTGACATATCTTACTCCATTTAGGGAACTGGTATATGCTGTACCAGGAACAGCACTCTTCTGCCAGTATAAATTGTGTCTCCATGACGATGGTTTGCCAATATAGCTCTACTGGTATAGATACCAGCAACCTCTTTCTTGTGTAGACAAGACCCAAATTAGCAACAGATGCCAATGTGAAACCCTCACACATGTGCTTCGGAGGGTGTGTCTACACTTTGATCTGGGGGCAATATTCCAAACTTGAGGAGACATACCTACAATTGCTCTGATTGGGCTAACAAGCTAAAAATAGAGAGCAGCCATAGCTAGGTAGCCACCCCATGTACATACCTGTCCAAGATGCTAGGCACATGTTTGGGGTGGCCAGCCCCTCCTGCTGCTTGCTCCATCATGTTTACACTCTATTTTTAGCCCAGTAGTTCAATCAGCACTGTGTGGGGATGTCTCTTTGAACTGGGAATCACATGTCAGCCCAAAGTGTAAATATACCCCCAAACTTTGTCAGTTCTCCTTTCACATCAGAGCTGAGTTTAGAGTCCTGATTCTACTAGGTACTCATGGATTACGGCTAGGCTCCCTCCATGCCCCCAGGACAAGTATGCTCTTCAGGGATCCACTACCAGGCATTGGCAACAGTGCCTTCTCAGTGCAGGACCCCAGCTCTGCAACTCCAGCCGGAAGAAACCATATGAAACCAAACCTTGGAGAGTTCAGATCATGGTGTAAATTGCTCCTGATCAGTGAAAACCTCCACCCAACCCTGAATTGAACCTCTTACAAATACCTGAAATATACAAATCCCACAAACCATGAGTCCCCTTCTCAGCCTTTGAGATGCAAAAAGAAAAGAACACTTGTCTGTAACTTTGTGCATCACAAACATACACCATGATGGAACCAAGCAAAATCATAAATAGACAGACAGGATTAATATCAGTCACCTCTCCCCACAGCCTTACCTTGAGAGCTGCTGTCCACAGAGGTGTTGCTTAGGGGCTTAGCCCCTTGCACCCAGCTCAGAGCTTCTTCTCTGACTTCTCAGTTCAGTCTCAGGAAGGATTCACGCTCTTATACTTTTCTATTTAAAAAATCTATTTCACTTCTCTCAATCATTTCCAAATGAGTCATTCGCAGGAGCTGCTGTCTTTCCCCTGAAGGACTGGATATGAGAGTCCTTGAGTCTCAGTAATATTGTTTATTTCTACAGCACAGTAAATGTACATGGCACTTTTCAACACACATAAGAACACAAAGTCCAGTTTCTGATGAGTTTACAATCTGATTCAGAAAAATACTTTGCACAAGAAACACCAAAATCCCAGCCTGGGAAGACAGAGACAACTGCAGAGGAGAGCAAAGCCAGCTGAGCTCTGAGAAGAGTTTGTCATGAAGGGAAAAGATATTTTAGGAGGGACTTGCCTTTAATCCATTAAGGATCTGAGAAAAGCTCTCCCAATGTTCTCAACCTCCTAAAACTGCTACAAACATTGCTGTGCTGAAACTTGTTCCTCTAGATCTTCTTAGATTTACACTGATATATAGCTCTCTGTTGACTGCACCTACCATATTTTTAAGGTTATGCTGGGTAAATGGTACTCAAGGCTACTGGCCCAAGTGAGACAGTTTCTGATTCAAAGACTTTTCACCAAACCAAATCATACCAGTTGTTGAAGAATTCATGTATCCTGAGCTGGACAAAGGAGAAGGATGAGCACTACACTAAGCAGTCATGACGGAGCTTGGGGGTACAATTCAGACCAGTCAGAGGTTGTGTCACCACTTCTAATCCTGGGTGCCTTACAGTGGTTTGGGTGGTTAGCTATTTGGCCACGTATTTGAGTTTTCTTTGCTTTAGCAAGTGTATCCAAACCTTAGTGTTTCCTGATATTACCCAAAACATTGACAAGACAAAACATATTTCTATTGTGACAGTAGATTTATGGTATTTTGGGTTGCTTTTTAGCAGGTACTGTTTTTTTTTTATTTTCTGAAAGACAGAAAGAACATGTTTCTACCTCTTTGGGGGTGGCAGATTATTGCTTAAAATATTTCTTTTTTTTACAAATGCCTTTGCTGATTGCAGGCAAAACAGAGGAATCTATTAAATCATACCCCCATACTTTTTGGAGTTTTCTTCTATATGCAAGCCAGGTTTCAATGGCTTTTACCTTTTAAGGGTTATGGGGAAATTATTACACTGTTTAGTCATTAAATCCATAAGGTAGGGTACCTCAGTTTCCCTTCTTAAACAGCAGACCAAGTTTAAAATGTTTTTTTCTGCTGTGTTAAGCTTTAAGTTTATTAACAGGTAATAGTTGAGAAGCATCATTACCATATGACCTTAAAGGATTTTTTCAAAAATCATACACACTACACATTGTTACAGGGGTACTTATTAACATTAAATCTATTTGAATGTTTAATATTAACAATAAGGTATCTGTTATACCATGCCTTTTATTTAGACAATTTGTTTGCTGACCAGGTATGTTCTTTATCTGCAGCTCCTTTGTACTGCTTTCTTTATCAGTTAGGTAATTTGCATTAACACCGATGCTTTCTGGCTTGCTTTTGGATTTAAAGCCATCAGCAGCTCAGAGACTCTGTCTTAAAAGGGACACAATTAACTTTTAACAGAGTTTTGTTTACTTTTCACTTTTAACTCCTGCTTTCAAAACACACAGCAATCTGAAAAAGAAAACCGAACCTATTTTGGCTCCCTTTGGAGCCCTAATAGCATTTTAATTAAGTAGTATGGTATGTTTGCATCTTTTTTACCCCTTCTACAATATACACTGCAGACGAAAATACACATTCCTTCCATAGTTTAACTTCTATAACATTATTCATATCAATTTTTACATAGGGTGTAACTATTTCTTTTTGTGCTTACAGAGTTTTCATGTACCTTTATCAAAGTGACAGCCTGATTACTTAGAGCCATTTTAAGGCTCAGTGTTTCTCACATTGCTTCTTTTTGTTTTGTGCACCTTACCCCTGCTGTTGCTTCAGAGGAGCACTGTCTTTTTTAATTTTTTATTCTTTTACTACAGCTTTTATCTGTTATTTTGTTACAAAAAACAAACAAACAAAAAGAATCCAGAATCTTATTCTATTCTTCTGATTTTGACTGCCCTGCTCCAGCCACAACTTACAAACATATTAAATTTTGTAAAGCATTGAGTTACCTCTTAAGGGTTAAATGCCAAATCCCAAAGCCAAACAACACTAATCACCTGTGTCTAGCAAAAAAGGTCTGTCAGTTTTGCAACTTTAATTAAAGAGTCAAATGGATTTTTAGTGGCATTATTTAAAACAAAACAAAACCAATTGGTCCTTAGAACTTTACATATTTACACACACAGATAGATACATACACATTTTTCCCCTTAACATTCCTTCTACACTGCTCCATTTCTACATAGCTGTACATAGATTACATTTTCTTTATACATTTGAGAGCAGCTAAGTTCCAATAAGAAAAGGAGTACTTGTGGCACCTTAAAGACTAACCAATTTATTTGAGCATAAGCTTTCATGAGCTACAGCTCACTTCATCGGATGCATTCAGTGGCTGTAGCTCGCAAAAGCTTATGCTCAAATAAATTGGTTAGTCTCTAAGGTGCCAGAAGTACTCCTTTTCTTTTTGCAAATACAGACTAACATGGCTGCTACTCTGAAACCTGTCATTATGTAAGTTCCAATAGAAACCCCTTTTAGGAAATTTGACTAAATTGTCCGTAGTCAAATTATTTTAATCAGATTGTCTCTTTGCCTGGATTATTTACAGACATTCCTTTGGAAAAGGGCCCATTTTTCCTTCAGAATGGCTGCAAACACTTTTCCTTTTTAACATTTTTACAAAGTTTAACTGCTTAATTTCCTTCAGCATTTACAGAGTTAACTTTTTACTCTTTTTTTTCTTAAATTACTTGCTTATTTCCTAAAAGACACCGTAATCAACTTAGATTTCACCATTTCAAGTATTGTTTCAATTTCCCATGTCTGCACTTACTCCTTTCCTTACTTCTGCCACTATGCCTATTTTCCATTTTCTTTATCTGTTGCCTACCTGCTTGTCTGGATCCAATTTTTTTTTCTTTGTTGAATCATCCCTTTCCATGGGCACAGGCTTTTTTTCCACGACCAATTTAGCAAGCTAGCTTCTCAACTAGCTCCCACTGCTCCTGGTCCCTTTTCTTAAACATTTTTTTCAAAATTGTGAAATCACCACAATTTCACTCACAAAAAATACTACACTGCCCAAACTCCTATATCCTATAGAGTTTGATTTAACAGATCAAGATCTGTTTAAAATTAAGATCTTATGTTTGCCCATGCCAGTGCCGGGGCTTACAAGTTCCTTTTTTTCACTCTGTTGCCAATGCCAGTGCCGGGACTTATGATTTTAACCCACTTTGGGCCAGAGGGAGAAACACTAAGTTGGTATGCATCAAACCAGGAGATAGCATTGACCTTTCGGAAATCTATACAGAATCAAGTGGTCCCATCTGGTTTTGGGACCAGAACGATTGGGCTGCGCCATTCACTCTTTGACTCTTTTCCTCCTTGACCACCCCCATCTCAAGTATTGTATCCAGTTCCTGTCGTACTGTGGCCCACATCTTCCGGGGCAGTGGTCTGTGGTCATCCCTCACCCTCTGACCAGGTGTTGTCACGATATGATGGCTCATAAGGTTGGTTCATCTCGGGTGGGTTGATAGAACGTCGCCAAAGTCCTCGCTGTATTTGCTCCTGCTGTGCCATGGTGAGGCCAGTCCCAAGCATAGCCGGCCTTGAATCTGAGGGTTCCCCACTAGGGGTTCAACTTCTGGGTCCGGGGGTGATGGGGTGATGAACTCCCTGGCCTTCCAGGTCTTCAAAAGATTCACATGATACGTACAGGTATCTCTCCATCATCCGGGCAGCCGGAATCGTAATCTATCGGCCCGACCCGCTGGGTCACCTCATAAGGCCCCTGCCATTTGGCCAGGAGCTGTGACTCTGCAGAGGACAACAAGAGCAATATGCGGTCCCCAGGGTTGAAACTCCGCACCTTAGGCCTCTGTTATAGAGCCGTTCTTGGGCCTGCATCAGGTTCTCTCGGGCGAAAACACCCAGAGCTCAGAGCCACTCTCGGAGGTGTAACACATACTGGGTGGTCCCGAGTACTTGTGTCTTCTGTGCCTCCCAGTCTTCCCTCAGGAGGTCCAGGATCCCTCTGGGCTGTCTGCCATACAAGAGTTCAAAGGGTCAGAACCCAGTTGATGCTTGGGGCACCTCCCTTATGGCGAACAGATTTAATCACTGGCGCCACGGCGGTGGAACAGCCTTGGGATAACATGTCGTGTAGTCCACAATCTCTAAAATAAATTGATTTCCTGTCTTACTTCTTTCTAGGGGGCCAATCAGGTCCATCCCGATGCGTTCAAAGGCTACGCCAACCACTGGGAGGAGTATTGGGGTGCCCGGGGTACTGGGTGGATGCTGGAGAATCAGCAAGAGCGGGTGGCCCAACAGTGAAAGCAACAGGCTTAGATGATGCTGCAGATGGCCAGCCAGCAGCAGTGGCAGATGACCCAGCACCCAGCATCAGGAACAACAGCAGCAGCTCCTTTGTGAGTTGGTTGCCCAGCAACAATTATAACAGGAACGCTTATTCCAGCAAGTGGCAACTCTACTATGTCTGCTTGGAGCCCCAGCCCCCGCACCCACAGGGGCGGGATCAGGAGAGACTTTGGTGGGGCTGCCAATATGCCTCACTAAGACGGGACCAGGAGATGACCCCAAGGTATTCCTGGTCACTTTTGAGCAGGTCATTACAGCTGCCCAATGGCCCCTTGGGTACGTTGTAGGGGGAGGGAAATTGCCCCCCAATCAATACACCACACCCAAGATGAAGAAACAGGTACGCCAGTTTTTGGGACTGGCTGGGTACTATCGCTGTTTTGTACCAGACTTCGCATCCATAACCACTCCACTCTCAGACCTGATGAAGAACTCTCAGCCACAACAGGCGCAGTGGTCTGATCAGTGCAATGAGGCCTTCAGGACCCTGAAAGAGTGACTCACACAGGAACCGGTCCTGCGACACCCCGACTTTACAAAGGAGTTCATACTCCAAACAGATGCCTCAGAGGTGGGCTTAGGGGCTGTACTCTCCCAAGAACTGGAGGGGGAAGAACACCCAGTACTATACCTGAGCTGCAAATTATTTCCTTGAGAACAACATTACTCAACAATAGAGAAAGAGGCCCTGGCCATGAAATGGGCTATTGATGCACTGTGCTATTACCTGCTGGGGAACACCTTCAAATTGAACATAGACCATGCCTCCTCACGTGGATACACAGCCTGAAGGACATGAACCCCTGGATTATGCGCTAGTACCTCTCACTCCAACCCATGACTTCCATGTATTTCATTGTTCAGGTAAGACCCACTCTAACGCGGATTTCTTTTCTAGACAGGGAGGGGAGGAAGAGGAGATGGACTACCCTCGGGGGTCCTTCTTAAGGGGGAGGGTGTATGACGGGGTCTGCCTACCCCACACTAGTCCAGACAGGGTTAAGCCACTAGTCCAGACAGGGTTAAGCCCATATTATTGACAGCGGAAGTCCCGCCTCTCCAGCAGGACTGGGCATGCGCCAAATGCTCTAGCAGTATAAAGGGAGGAAGCCCAGCTCATTCTGGGCTGGCAGCCATAGGGGAAGGACCTGTCTGGGAAACTCCTGTGGTGGCCCAGCCACAGCCCCTAACTGCACCGGGAGTCAGAGCCTCCCCGGGCCTGCTTGAACCCCGGCGAGTGGAGGAGCCAGAGGAGGCGACCAGCCCAACTGTCCATGGAGAATCCGAAGGCTCATGGGAGACCCCAAAGCAGAGACTCTTTGACCCAGGGAGGATGATGGAGTGGTACCTCCAACCTGGGAAACCTCAGAGATTTTCGGTAGGACTCCCTCGCTGAGTCAGTGGCAAGGTGTTACACCACTGTTAGGGCTGTGGGTCGGGGCCCAGTGGAGTCAGATGGGCCCAGGCCCACCTACCAGGGCCACTACACCCCTTGGTGGGTGCCCCACCCCCATTGAACTCTGGCCACTAGGCTGTGCTGCCTTGCACCTAAGGGCTGCCCTATAGTCTCTGGCCTCTAGGCCATGCTGCCCCGACCCTAGGGGCATAAACTGTCACAGCGTACCATGAATTTATATAGTGTTATTATGATATTTACTGTCTTATTATCTAGCCTTTTCCTTATGGTTCATAACATTGTTAGATTTTTTTGGCTGCTACTGCATACTGAGTGGATGTTTTCAGAGAAATATCCACAATGAAACCAAAATCTCTTTCCTGAGTGGTAACAGCTAATTTAGACACCATCTGTTTGTATGTATAGCTGGGTTTATGTTTTCCAATGTGCATTACTTTGCACTTATCAACACTGAATTTCATCTGCCCTTTTGTTGCCCTGTCACTCAGTGTAGTGAGATCTCTTTGTAACTTGTTAGGGGGCTTATTCCTTCACCCACTTACTTCCCTGGTCCTTCTCGCATGAACAGAGAGCAACAATACCCGAAGTCCAAAGGTGCAAACAATTCGATGTTTATTGGGGTGAACTTCCAGCAAGCATGATTCCAGTTTCCTTCCTTAGTGTCCTCCTTCCCAGCTCTGACACCACAGAGCCTTAGACCTGTGTCCCTGTTCCCATTCCTACCCTTAGCCAAACATGATTCCAACTTCCTTACTCCCATTCCCTGTTCCCATTTCCCCCTTTAGCAAAACATGATTCCAATGTTCTTACCCCTATTCCCTGCTCCCATTTCCCTCACCCACATGCCCATGCCCACCCCCACCCACACCCACTCACTTCCTCATTGACTACAGATTATGTAGTAAAACTTGAGTTCTGCTTAGCTATACCTTAACCAATCATTTTCCTGAAATTTAACTAACCAATCCTAACATATTGTCCAATTATATCCCACCACCTTAATTAGTCTACACCCAGCAAAATTAATTATACAGCAGACAGGAACAATCACAGAACCAGACAGAGATTATACAGACAAACAATAGGAAAGTGGGAACTACAATGACAAGACAACACAGAAGCGAGGATTTCACATCCCAGCTATTGATAAGTGAGTTCTTGGCAGACAGGATGCTATCAAACTAAGTTTCCCTTTACATTTTCTAGGCACTTCCCTTTCTCTGGAGGTGATAGGAATACAATCCTGTCCTGATAGTGCCTAACAGCCCAATAGCACCTTATTTCAATGTGACTAGTTTGGAATGTGAGGATGTGACTGTTCGCTTCCCAGCGTATGGCTGCCTCTGCTGCTTAGCCAAAGGCCTTAGCCTAAGAACAGGGCCTCAATCTGTCACAGTAAGAGAAGGCCCTTACACCGGCAGACAGTGATTTCTTTCTTTTATACCTCTAGAACTAGCCAAGCGATAAGAATACACCTAAATTCTTAGGGTATAGGCCTTTACAGACAGGCCTGAATATCTATATCCTAACATAACTCTTCACAGTCAGCTTTGGACTTAACTGTCTTGAGTGAATTTGTATCATATGCAAACTTTGCCTCCTCACTGTTTACTTCTTTTTCAAGATCATTTATGAATATGTTGAACAGCACTGGTCCCAGTACTGATCCTTTTGAGGGTCCCTGCTATTTATCTTTCTCCATTCTGAAAACTGACCATTTATTCCCACCTGTTTCCTAGCTTTTAAGCAGTTATTGATCCAGGAGAAGACCTTCCAACTTATCCCTTGACTGCTTACTTTGCTTAAGAGCCTTTTGTGAGGGACCTTGTCAAAGGCTTGCTGAAAGTCAAAGTACACCGTATCCACTGGATCTCCCTTGTCCACATTTGTTGAGCCCCTCAAAGAATTCTAAGAGATCGGTGAGGCATTGAGAAAAGCCATGTTGGTCTTCCACAATAAATCATGTTGATCGATATGTCTGATAATTCTGTTCTTTACTATAGTTTCAACCAATTTGCCTGCTACTGAAGTTAAGCTTACTGGCCTGTAATTGCCAGGAGCACCTCTGGAGCCTTTAAAAAAATGGGTGTTAAATTAGCTATGCTCCAGTCATTTGGTACAGAGGCTGATATAAGCAATAGGTTACATGCCACAGTTAGTAGTTCTGCAATTTCATATTTGTGTTCCTTCAGAACTCTGGAGTGGATACCATGTGGTCCTAGTAACTTATTACTGTTTAATTTATCAATTTGTTCCAAAACCTCCTCTATTGACACCTCAATCTGCAACAGGTGTGGGAATCTCCCTCACATCCTCTGCAGTAAAGACTAGTACAAAGAATTCGTTTAGATTCTCCACAATAGCCGTGTCTTCATTGCGTCTTCCTTTAGCACCTTGATCATCCAGTGGCCCCGCTGATTGTTTGGCAGGCTTCTGATATACTTAAAATATTTGCTGTTAGTTTTTGCATCTTTTGCTGGTTGCTCTTCAAATCTTTTTTGGCCTGCCCAATTATACTTTTTCACTTGACAAGTTTATGCTTCTTTCTATTTTCCTCAGTAGGATTTGACTTCCAATTTTTAAAGGCTGCCTTTTTGTCTCTAACCACCTCTTTTACTCTGTTTAGCCAAGGTATAATTTTTTGGTCCTCTTACTGATTTTTTTTATTTGGAGTATACGTTTAATTTGATCCTCTATTATGGATTTTTAAAACCTTTCCATGCAGCATGCAGGCATTTCACTCTTGTGACTGCTCCTTTTAATTTTCATTTAACTAGACTCCTAATTTTTATGTAGTTCCCCTTTTTGAGGTTTAATGCTACTGTGATGACCTTCTTTGGTATTTTCCTCCCACAAGGATGTTAAATTTAATTACTTTATGGTCACTATTACTGAGCAGTTCAGCTGTATTCACCTCTTGGACCATATCTTCTGCGCAACCTTAGGACTAAATCAAGAATTGCCTCTTGCCTTTTGAGTTCCAGGACAAGCTAGTGTCAAGAAATTTTATCTCTGCATCCGTCCTGAGGTGATATGTACTTAGTGAATATGGGGATAGTTGAAAGCCCCCATTATTATTGGGTTTTCTGGTATTGCAGCTGCTCTAATCTCCCTGAGAATTTCACAAACACCATTACCATCCTGATCAGGTGCTTGACCGTATATTCCTACTGCTATACTTTCAGCACTCAAGTATGGAATTTCTATCTATAGGGATTCTGTGGAACAGTTTGAGTAATTTAAGATTTTTACTTCATTTGACTCTACACTTGCTTTCACATATAGCGTCTCTCCCTCACCAGCATGTCTTGCTCTGATATTCCTATATATTTTCCCCTGGTATTACCATGTCCCATTGATTATCTGCATTCTACCAAGTTTCTGAGAGACCTGTTATATCAATATCCTCATTTACTACTTAGCAGTCATCTATAATGTTTCAAATTTCAAATGATGTTTTATTACTGGCGGCATGAGACCACCAGCATACATCACTCAAATTGAAGTCCCTGATGATCACACAGTCCCCCCACACCCACACATTATAGGTAGATGAATAAGCAGGCAGTCATTCTGTTCTCTGTTGTGGTTTGGTGGACTGTAGCAGAACCAACCAATACCCCATCTTATGCTTCATCTCTTCGGACATTGATCCATAAGCATTCAAAATCATTTTTTCTGAGTTATCCATGACTTAGAATCAGGTAATACCATTTTTTATATAGATTATGACTTCCTTTCCCTTTTGTCCACTCACTCCTTCCTAAATAGGTTATAACCATTGATTTTAATATTCCAGGCATGTTAGTCATTCCGCCAGGTTTCAGTAATACCTACTAGATTGAATTTATGTTCATAAATGAGCAATTCGAGTTCTTGTTTGTTACTCAGGTTCCTTGCATTGGTGTATAAGAAATTCAAAAATTTCTTCTCTTCATGTCCTTTGGTTCCTTGATGTAATTTTAAGAAGACTTTGCTTCATTAGGTTGGCCAAGGATGTATTCGGCAAATGGGGGCACATTTCACTCTCTGCAGATGTTCTCATCGAGCTCAGTAAGGTCTATACAGATCTGAACCTTGTCATTTGGTTTTGGGACCATTACTAAGCCTGCACACTATCCAGCTGGTGTCTATTCTGGAAATGACACCATCTGCTCCATGTGACTAAGCTCTGCTTTCACCCTGGGCACTAAAGGGAGAAAGACAGAACAAATGGCTTTACATTTGGTATCAGTTTAATTTGCCCAGTCCTTGGAACAATTTTGGGAACCTCTGCCTGGTCTCAGATTCCAGATCCATGGTTATTCTTCTAGCCTTATAACCAGGCCTAGGACTGTGCTTGCTGGGTGGCCAAGTAGAACAGGGCTTAGGCCATCTACAATGTAGACTTCTTGGAATGTAGTCTTCTCTCCACATTTTAGAGTGGCCAAAATTTTTCCTTTCACATTTAATGGGGACTGTCCTGGGCCTTTCAAGTTTTGATGCATTTATCCTTCCTTCTGTAAAGTGATTCTGAACTCACAATTCCATCAGTACCTGTGTATGTTTTGAAGTCTCTTTTATACTTTCCTAAGGTGATCGTGATGATCCAGGTTGGCCCCTTTTTGGTCAACTTCTATGGCACCAAGGTGTGCGATCTCAGTGCCTTTTGATCTTATTTTTGAGGGGCAGCTGCTACCGTGCATTTAGTCCAGCATTCACCTCATAATGCTCCCTTTTTAGACATTTTCTGCATGTGGTGTCCCTTGCTGGATCAAGCTATTTGCTGTGAGATGGCTTGCCACACAATGGACATTCTTCCATGCTCTTGTTTTACTCCTTTTCTTTATTCCAAGTAAGCACAGCCCTTTCTGGATCCCTTTGTACTTGTACTACTCTGGATGGGTATTGTTTCTGGATATCCTGAGATTTTCTTCTCCATATCTATGGCTTCTATAGTGGTTCCTCCTCAAGTTATTCCAGAAAAGAGTCTGTTCTTCTGTATGTACTGATTTTGGAGGACTGTGTTCTTAGCTCTCTCTAGTGTGAGATAAGAATCATTTTGGAGTCTTTCTGATAGTTGGCAGCCCCTCAGCCCTACAACAAGGCCGATCAAGACTGCAGTCCCTTTACTCAGTGGCATTCAGTTCCCTCCATGTGACCCTGGGTGTGCACCCATGGCAAGGGGGAGGAGAGGAAGCAGGACCATGTCCTCACTCTTTGCCCCATGCACTCAGACTTCTCCATTACTGGAGGTTTGCAACCATGGGAACACATTCTGTATGATCCTCTGCTAATCTTTTTGTGAACGAAAAATCCTTTTGATCCACCCAGGATATTACACTGTCCATCCAGGATCTCTTTTTCTAGTGCTCTTCTGCTATCAAGTTTCCCTTCCAGTCCCTGTAAACATGCATCACCCCCTGAATCTCTTCAAATGTGCCCTGCAAATTGAATATTTCTTTTCATAAAATCTCCTCTGACTAGCAGTTGCTGAACTTCAGTCATCTCTAGTACTTTTAATTGGTTACTCAGTCTATCCATAATATTTTCAGAATTTTTCTATAACACCATAATTTGAAGCACTGTAATTTCTTTATCGATACTTTGAATGTCCATATTTCACAGCAATAATTTAGCACACACCAAATGTAAGTTTTTAAGAGTCAGAATTTAGTCTTCATGTCACCATAGTTTGTTTCATTCACATTCAACTCTAGACCGTGGTATTTGCCATATTCATATGTAATCTACATTAACTTCATCAGACCTTCTGTTGTATCAGCCAGCAGCACTGTGTCATCTCCATAACTAATGTTGTTCATCCATTTTTCCATTCATCTTAATACCATCTTCTGATTCTTCAATTAATTTAATTAAACACTTGCTATAAATGAATAGTCACATTATACAAACATGTCTCACTCTTATCTTGGTCTCAATTACATTTTTCATTTTCATCTCCCATTATAATCACGAGTCTAACTGTTTTATTACTGGGAGTTTGTTACCATGCATCCCTACAGATCTTTATACATTGAGCAATTTGTAATGATAGATTCTGTCAAATGTTTCTTTGAATTTAATGGAACACAAATATATTGTTCCCCCATTTCAACTGATCTTTCTAATATGAGCTTCAAGTTCATAAGGGTGTTTATCTTGGCCTTTCCAGGTTTGAAGCCATATTGTTCTATAGAATCATAGACTATCAGGGTTGGAAGGGACCTCAGGAGGTCATCTAGTCCAACCCCCTGCTCAAAGCAGGACCAATCCCCAACTAAATCATCCCAGCCAGGGCTTTGTCAAGCCTGACCTTAAACTTCTAAGGAAGGAGATTGCACCACCTCCCTAGGTAACCCATTCCAGTGCTTCACCACCCTCCTAGTGGAAAAGTTTTTCCTAACATCCAGCCTAAACCTCCCCCACTGCAACTTATTACTCCTTGGTCTGTCATGTGGTACCACTGAACAGTCTAGATCATCCTCTTTGGAACCCCCTTTCAGTAGTTGAAAGCAGCTATCAAATCCCCCGTCATTCTTCTCTTCTGCAGACTAAACAATCCCAGTTCCCTCAGCCTCTCCTCATAAGTCATGTGTTCCTGTCCCCTAATCATTTTTGTTGCCTTCCGCTGGACTCATTCCAATTTTTCTACATCCTCCTTGTAGTGTGGGGCCCAAAACTGGACACAGTACTCCAGATGAGGCCTCACCAATGTCAAATAGAGGGGAATGATCACGTCCCTCGATCTGCTGGCAATGCCCCTACATATACATCCCAAAATGCCATTAACCTTCTTGGCAACAAGGGCACACTGACTTATTCTTATTTCCTTAACAGTCTTTCCTTATTTGGCCCTGAACAACTTGCAAAAGTAACTGAGAGGCATGCAATACCAGGCTGAATGTTCTGTAGTCTCTACAATCCATAGTGTTGTTCTTTTATGGCATTTGGTTACACAGTGTGATTGTAAAGTCTTCTGGTAATTATACTGTCTCAGACATATTCTTCATTAGATCTGACAGGGCTTTCATGCCTTCATCCCCGATGTGTTTTAACATTCAGCCAGTATTCCATCACAATCTAGTGCTTTTCCGTTCAGAAGTATTTTTATTGCTTCCATGATTTCTTCATCTATTATTGGCAGGCTAACTTGATTACCCTCTAGCTGAAGTTTTCAGGTCTATCATGACCATATCATTCCATAAAATATTCTCACTATCTCTTGTTCTTGTCTTCAGGGTCTGTTCAAGATTGTTCATTTTGGTCCATAAGAATCACATTGATCACCTTTCTGCAGTAATTGAAGGTTCTTATTGTCAGTTGTCTTTTTTGAGTGGGTGTTCTTTCAGTGTGCTGTTCAGCTCTGCACAGATAGCAGACCTCGATAGTACTACCCAGTGTTAAGTGCTGAAGGCTGGAATGTCATTGACTTAGTGATGCTGTTCAGGATGCCCACTGCTTCTATCCATGGAGCAGATAAGGCAGCCTGCCCATTCAGCAGGCCTCAATCTTATTTATCAAGAAAGACCACAGACATGGTTCAGTGACAAAGGCACTAGGCTAGGTTTATTGTCCCCTAAGCACAGTATTAGTGCCCTGGCTCCATGGTTACAGGTTCACTAACACATGAGTGCCTAGTAGCAAGGATTCAGAGTAACAGCCGTGTTAGTCTGTATTCACAAAAAGAAAAGGAGTACTTGTGGCACCTTAGAGACTAACCAATTTATTTGAGCATGAGCTTTCATGAGCTACAGCTCACTTCATCGGATGCATACCGTGGAAACTGCAGAAGACATTATATACACACAGAGACCATGAAACAATACCTCCTCCCACCCCACTGTCCTGCTGGTAATAGCTTATCTAAAGTGATCATCAAGTTGGGCCATTTCCAGCACAAATCCAGGTTTTCTCACCCTCCCCCCCCCCCCCCCAAACTCACTCTCCTGCTGGCAGTAGCCCATCCAAAGTGATCCAAAGTAGCAAGGAGTGGCTCAGTCGTTAGTGGGAATTTCTGCTGTTTCCTACGCCGCACTAAGCTTTAAGGCAAGGTACCCTAACATGTATACACTGAGACAAACAATTAGAATACACAAGTTACACACAACCTACGTATGTCATGACCTCTGTTACCTCCCCTTGTTCCTGATATCATGGACAAAACATCCCAATTCATCATTTTGTCAAACCTTCTTATCTTGTACCAGATTGGGATGTATCCGTACTAGCTGGAATATATTTACATAAATATCTGTGCCTACTACACTAGCAGCAACTTTGCTAAGTCCATGTACGGGACAGTGAACTTGTAAGCATCTGCTTTAATACATGGCCTGACTTTGGTTCACAGCCTCTGATTCAGGCCTCAGATCTTGCACCAGGCCCAGTGCTCCAGGCGTGCACGCTCTCTCTCTCTCTCTCTCTCCTACACTTATCTTTTGATAAATCTGCCTTTGTTCTCATTATCCAATTGTTCAATTTCTTTGAATTTCTCATTGATCCATTACTAATCTGCATTTATTGTCAACCATTTTATTTAATCTTCAGTATTGAAGCCCATGGAGCTGGTGAAATACAGAGTGGGAGACAAGCTGCACTATCCCAAGGAATAGTCCATCCTGTGCTCTTCCCATCTAGGCAAAGGAGTTTGACGAGGGATTCAGAGTAGCAGCCATGTTAGTCTGTATTCACAAAAAGAAAAGGAGTACTTGTGGCACCTTAGACTAACAAATTTATTTGAGCATAAGCTTATGCTCAAATTTTTTAGTCTCTTAGGTGCCACAAGTACTCCTTTTCTTTTCAAGGAGGGATTGTATCCCCTCCCACTCCCTGGGCTTGGTAAGCGCAGTTCCCTGCTGACCACAGCACAGGTCAGTAGCCATGTGTCACAATGTGGCCCTCATGCTTTCCCCGAAGGGGTGGACTATGCGGGAGAGTGTAGGGAGCGTGTGTCTGTGGGACTACACAGTGTGCAAGTACTCCTGGAAAAGAAGAGTGCGGCACTGTCTCAGTGGAAGAATCAAATCCTAAATAACCAGAAATGTGTGTCCAGACTCTCCCCTCCACATTTCCCTATTAATAGTCTTCAAGCCAGCTGTGTGTGATGCTCGCTGAGATGCAAAGAAAAGAGAGAAAGGCAAGCATGTAGAGTCTGTCCCTCTGGCTCCAGACAGAGAGAGGAAGAATACATAGCACTTGGCCTTGGAGACAGCAAGGTTGGGAGGAAGAGAGGATCATTTTGTACAAGGAGGTCACTGCTCAGCACACAGAAGAGAGTCAAATGTTTTATAGGGGCAGCAGAATCGGCATCCTCCTTACAAATGACCTGGATTGCTAACAAAATGAAATTGGGGACTCCAACTAGTGCAGTGGAGGACACTGTAATGAGACCTCTCACGGGCTAATGTATTCCCAAGCCAGTGTAATGTTTGCTTCAGTGTGTGACCTGAATGGGGTCAAGCATTATGGCTGTGCATTCTCTGTGCTCAGCCAAGTCCTTAGAAATGCGGCCTCAGAAAAGAGAAAAGAAACAGGATCCAAAAAGTGACTCATGCGAAGAGAATTAGCCCCTCATTCGCTCTAAGGTTCAGTCGGGACTTCACTGTACTAGCCTTGCAGAGCATGGTAACCCACTGCCCTGCCCATCCAGCATCTTTCAAAGGGCCAGAGAAACCACAGAATGTTTCCCAAAAGAAATGCATCTGTGCAAAGCTCACTGAAAGGGCGTGATGAAGGAAGCAGACAGCAACAAAGAGTATTGCTCTGACCCAGTAGCATTCAGACTTCCTTTTGCTATTATCACTGACCAAGACTCCCACAGAGGGAGAGAGGGACAGGGACAGCAGTGAGAAATGCAGTCCTCTCCCTAATCTCTCATCTGTTCATTCTTTCCCTCCCTGCTCCTTCACACTCATCCATCCACTGCTTATCTCCCACTGTGTCTTCCCTTGCATGGCTTTGCATGCAGCACTGTCAGCCCCACAGGTGGTTTCAAGCACAGAGAAGACAGGGCAAGTGGTATTTTTGATTTTGAAATAGAAACATTTTGGTTTGGAAAAATTCTGATTAATTGTAGCTACAGTATTGTCACATTGAAACATTCAAAAATCCTATGACTAGCTCCCAAATCATGAGATTTAAAAAGATTTTTTTGTCCGTTTTTTGATTTTTGAACTCTACTTGCCCTTTCCCATCCGCATGATGTGTGTGAGACAACTGCAGTGTTGCCAACTCTCCCAAATGTAGTGAGGCCGAGTTGGCGCCTGCTTCAGGAGCTCTTGCTGGGACACCGCTGAGATCAAATCACACAGCTTTGTATAAATTGCTGGCTGACAGGGTGCAGCTTACAGCTTCTCTGCAAACCCACAAAGTCTAGTTAATCTGTGCCCCCCCTGGCCCACATCTGCCCATCACCTAGTGCAGCAGGGAAATAGGCACCTTCTCTAGACCCTTCAGCATTCTATATTCTAGATAACAGCTAAGTATTAGTAATAGTAATACTGGGACCCTTCTCATTTATCTCCACTCTAAGGGAACAATCTCAGTGTGTTCACTCTCTCTTCGCAGGGGCAGTTTTCCAGACTGCTGCTCATTGTCTGTAATTCTGCAGTGTCCTCTCTGGAATGGGGTAGTCAGCCCTGTACAGAGCACTGTAGGTGAGGTCACACTGTTAATTTACACAGTGGCAGGTAAAAGAGGTAGAATATAAGCAGTGATGATGGTGGTTCAAGGTTCTGTTACTCCCTCTTTATTTGTTTATTTTCCATTTGAAATCACCTACCGTGGGGAAAGGTGTGAGGAGGGGAAAGTGCAGGTGAGTTCACAGGAGAGGGGGAGTGGGAAATGAAAGGGCAGTACCGAGAGAGGGAGGGGGAGGACAGAGTACATTTTAACAAAGAAAGTGTGTGGAGGGAAGGAAGGAGTTGGAGAAATGAATCAATCAGGGAGGAGTTAACAACACATCTACTATAAAAACTCAATTAACCAAAAAGTGTCTGCCAGAAAGTTCCCAAATTCTGACAGTGCCAAATCAGCTGAGTCAGCACACACAGGGCAGTGACAGCCGGTGCCATATGCGGGCCCTGAGTCAGCACATCGGCAGTGACAGCGATCATAACAGCAGACCCCCTTTACCAGTTTAGAAGGTCAACTTGTCTGCTCTTTGTCCAGACAGGTACCCCAAGTGGTTCAGCCCCTCATGTGATGCATTTCCTTATGAAGGGCCTTTCCTGTGTGAGAGGCAGAGCTCTTGCTAGCTAGCAGGTGGCAGTGAAGTAGGTGGTGTTGGGGCTAAATGTTCTTCTGCGTACGTTGACTATTCTGCTCTGTGTTCTAGGGCTCAGAAAGAGCCAGGGGAGTCTCTTTCTCTCTGAGGAATTCACAAACTCAAACCATTTGTTGGATTTGGAGATTTTTGCATGTGAGACTTTCTCTGCATTCACAGCCTGAACTCATCTTATCCCTTTGTGTCCTGGAAGTTCTGCTAACTGTTTTTCAATTGTTAACATTCCAGGTCAAGATGCCACTTTGATTGGGGATAGTTCATTAGTGAAGGAGATGTGGCCGGGGGGGGGAACCACACAAAAGTATTAACATTAATGTCCTCCCCTCTGAACTCAATGAGCATACAGCCCAAAAGGGGATGTAGGGGGAGCCAACAGGCCTGTGTCAGGGGACCAGGAGAAAATGCAAGACACTGGATATCTCTGAATACATATTCTTTATTTTTTGGCCAGTGGGCCGCAGAGGCAGAAGAATAAAATGTGAGAGAGACAGTGAAATATCCCTCCCTGAGGAAACAAGAAATGCACAAAGGACCACAAAGACAAACAGGAACTCCCAGACATGCAATTCAATGAGACTTCTTGGCATGACAAGTTGTGTAAGTACTGTTAAGATGTAAGTGACAGACCATGCAGGGCTTTGTCAGAAATAGGTTTGTTCCACCCCAGCAGAGGCCTATGCAGGGTGTTTGGGGTTTGGTCCCCTGGGCCTGTTTGTCGGCAGTGTCCATCACTGTTCTTGTGTTAGACTGCTCTGCACATGATGCCATCTCTGACCTCTCTCTCTGTCCCCCAGGGGCAGGCATGGTTTTTCCTCATTGCTTTGTGATGAAACATCTTTTTATGGTTCCTGATCATTTGAGGAAATCCTCTCTGGAACGTCTCACTGGCAGTCTCGCCTCTGTCCCACTGGCTGGACTATTGCTCCTGTCTGGGATTATACTGCTTGTGTCTCCTAGTTTCACCTCTAGTCTTGGTCACTGAGGGTTTATCTACACAGAAACTGCACATATTGTGTTGGATATATCAGTATAAACCTGGTTATAGCATCTTAGCATCAGTATAAACCAGGGGGCAGGGGGGAGGGATAGCTCAGTGGTTTGAACATTGGCCTGCTAAACCGAGGGTTGAGAGTTCAATCCCCGAGGGGGCCATTTAGGGATCTGGGGCAACTATGGGGGATTGGTCCTGGTTTGAGCAGGGGGTTGGACTAGATGACCTCCTGAGGTTCCTTCCAACCCTGATATTCTATGATCTGTATAAACCAGATTTAAACTGATATAAGTGTCCACACACAAAACTGAGCTGGATTAACTAAATCAGTATAAAATCCCCTTTTTAGTTAAACTGTTTACATAGATCAGACCTAATTCTGCATTGGATGAGCATCTGCCTTAGGCTATGTCTCCACTTAAACCACTGCAGTAGTGCAGCTGCAGTCCTCCAGCATAGATACTACCTATGCCAATGGAAGGTATAGGAAACTCCCATTGGCATAGGAAATTCACCTCCTGGAGAGGTGGCAGCTAGGTCGACGGAATTCTTCCCTCAACCGAGCGCTGTCTATACCGGGGCTTAGGTCAGTGTAGCTACCTCACTCAGGGGTGTGACTATGCTGAGGTAAGTTCCCAGTGTAGAAAAGCCCTTAGTTTTGCACATATCTCTGCCATGAGGTCTCTGCCTGTGCAATCATTCCACGCAGGGATCTGGAGCAGTCCAGCGTGCTGCTGGTTTGAGCTTGTTCTTCCCAATGCCCGGGTACACTGTAGTTTTATGTCATGGATTGGCATGTTGAGAATTTTTCAGGTTGTGCAGGGCTGTTTGCTTTGTTGGATGGGGCAGGGTTGGAGTTGTTCAGCCTGGGAAATGATGAGAGTGGAATGATGTTAGGAGTGGAATATATTTTGATTCGTATTTCACTGACTTTCTAATACTCTGCAGTGAAGGGAGCATTTGCTGCTTTGGCTGAGATTCCAGAAGACATTCAATAGTCTTACCTGTAAGTTGTTAGCAGGAGCTTAATCCTTGCCCACCATTGGTGCTGGCAATCCTGGGCACACAGAAGATTTGCTTGAAGAAGTGCGGGGTTTCTAGTGGGGTTTTAGTCCGATCAGTGTGATTATTGTGACAGCCTGGTCTCAGATTTCACTCCCAGCCAGTAGAATGGGTTGGATTATATCACTGAATAGTTTTAGCAGCTTTATTGGATGTTTTTATTTACCTAGTGGCTTCTTTATGACATAGAGGCTTGCAGAGCTTTTCCTTGTAATGCTTTTATAGCCAGCCTGAAGCTCCCTGATGCATTTATAATGAGTCCCATGTATGTATAATTTAGGGTTTGTTCAATCTCCTTGTCGCTGTAATAAAAATGTCATTCTGGTTTGGTTGTTTGGGACTTTTTCCCAGAAATACCATGATTTTGTTTTTTCCATGTATTATAGTTGGTTCTAGAAGATGTAAGTTTCCCTAGACACCCTCCTGACCTCCTTTTGGATAGGAGATAGTCTGACCAGGTCATCAGCACACAGCCAGCATTATATCTTTGGGGAAATCATCGATGTATCATGTGTGGTGGTCTGGGTCAGGCTGAGATACCATTTGTGTGTTTCCCTTTCTTGTTGGAAATCCTGTTTGCATGTTTACTTTTACCCAGACTAGGATGGATAGTGCATGGTTTTAATGGGGTCATGTTTTCCCCCCAGTTCAATTGTGTGGTGATTTAATAGTCAGTTCAGGGTGCTAGATTTAAAAGCCTGTGAAGCCGATGAGCCATTTGCCCTGAGTTTTGTTTTTTACATGTTTGTTAATGAACATCTGTGGGGCAAAGCGAGCTCGCAAAAGAGTGAGGGAGCACAGCAACTGAATAAGCTGCAAAGGGAAGGAGAATTTGACCGCAGGGGGAGGAGGCTGAGGGATTATAACAATTAGAAAGGCACCAAGTCCCCAAGAAAAGTAACTGTCAGAAAAAAAGAACAAAACAACCCACCAATTCACCAAACACACCCTAAACTTGGGGTACATAAAAAAGCCCAAGAGATTGAAGACCAGCAGTAGGGTGGGAGCTACCCAGTTTCCTGCACTGAGTGAAACATACAGGATTACATGCCTTATGGGCTGGTGGCGTTGCTGCGCACGTGAGGCAAGCAACTCGTGGTGTATGGATTCTTGTGGCCAGAGTAGCTGAACTGAATGAGCAAAGAAACAGAGGTACAACGAGAAGACTTTTAGACACTTAGTAGAGTGGTCCCACCTGCTGTCCGACAGCCCCTGTGCTGTTAAAGAGGATGAAAGTCTTGGGCCAGGACAGCATCAAGCAGGAGCAGAGAGAAATGATCCCATAGTTGGGACCCACCTTCCAGATGATGTCATGGTATCCTCTCACACTGAGACTACCCCTTCAGGAGAGGGAATCCTAGTTGTTAGGAATAGACAAGCAATAGTAATGGGAGACTCTATTATTAGAAATACAGATAGCTGGGTTTGTGATGATTGGGTGAACTGCATGGTGAATTGCCTGCCAGGTGCAAAGGTTGCAGATCTTACAAGACATCTAGATGGATTTACAGGTAGTGCTGGGGAGGAGCCAGAGACTGTGGTATATGTAGGTACCAGTGACAGAGGAAAAGCTAGGAGAGAGGTCCTGGAGGCCAAACTTAGGCTACTAGGTAAGAAATAAAAGTCTGAAATGCTTCCAGTTCCACACACAGGGCCAGGTAGACAGGCAGAACTGCAGGGTCTCAATGCATGGATAAGATGATGGTGTAGGGAGGAAAAATTTAGGATCTGGGGAATCTTTTGGGGAAGGAGTAGGCTATGCAGGAGGGGTGGGTCCCACCTTAAACAAAATAGAACCAGATCGCTGGCATGTAAAACTAAAAACCTTGTAGAGGCTCTTTTTAAACTAAGGACTGGGGAAAGCCGACAAGTGAAGGGGAGTTCTTGGTTCGGGTGGAGACATCTCTTAGGGTGAATTTATTACAATGAGAACACTATAGCCTAGTACAGAGGATAGGAAGGAAGTTGGCAAAGTACAGATTGGAGCTACCAAGGAACAGTCAAATGCTAGAGAGTCCCATTAAAAATAACACATGAAGGCAAACAGTGAAATATTGACAAAATGTACATGTGCTTATATACAAATGCTAGAAGGCTAAATACTAAGACTGGTCAACTAGAGTGCCTGGCATTAAATAAGGATATTAATCACAGAAACTTGGTGGAATGAGGGTTATCAGTGGGCCACGGTAATACCAAGGTACAAAATATATAGGAATGGCAGAGTAGGTTGTGCTGTTGGGGGAATGGCACTGTATGTTAAAAAAAATCTTAAATGAACCAAACTGTACCATAAAATCTCTGTGGATAGAAATTCCATCATGGAATAATAGTATAGGAGTAGGAATGAATCAGTGACCACCTGACCAGGATGGTGACAGTGACTGTGAAATGCTCAGGGTAGTTAGAGAGGCAACAAAATCAGAAAATGCAGTAATTATGGGTGATTTCAACTATCCTCACATTGATGGGGTAAGTGCCGTCTCAGGGCATGATCATAGAAGATACCTCAGGAGGTCATCTAGTCCAACCCCCTGCTCAAAGCAGGACCAAAACCAACTAAATCATCCCAGCCAGGGTTTTGTCAAGCCAGGCCTTAAAAACCTCTAAGGATAGAGATTCCACCATCTCCCTAGGTAACACATTCCAGTGCTTCACCACCCTTCTAGTGAAATAGTGTTTCCTAATATCCAACCCAGACCTCCCGCACTGCAACTTGAAACCATTGCTCCTCATTCTGTCATCTGCCACCACTGAGAACAGCCACCTCCATGTTCTTTGGAACCCCCCTTCAGGCAGTTGAAGGTGGCTATCAAATCTCCCCTCACTCTTCTCTTCTGCAGACTAAATAAGTCCACTTCCCTCAGCCTCTCCTTGTAAGTCATGTGCCCCAGCCCCCTAATCATTTTCATTGCCCTCCGCCAGACTCTCTCCAATTTGTCCACATCCTTGCTGTAGTGGGGAGGTCCCAAACTGGATGCAATACTCCAGATGTGGCCTCACCAGTGCCAAATAGAGGGGAATAATCACTTCCTTCAAACTGCTGGCAATGCTCCTACTAATACAGCCCAATATGCCATTTGCCTTCTTGGCAACAAGGGTACACTGCTGACTCATATCCAGCTTCTTGTCCACTGTAATCCCCAGGTCCTTTTCTGCACAACTGCTGATTAGCCAGTCGGTCTCCAGCCTGTAGCGGTGCATGGGATTCTTCTGTCCTACGTGCAGGACTCCAATTGTGCTTTGGCGTTCCTGACTGAACCCCTGCAGGCTCAAGCAGTATGTTAAACTCCTCCCTAGTCATCTGTCCAAGTTTCCACTTCTTGTAAGCTTCCTTTCTGTGTTTATGCTCACCAAAGAGTTCTCTGTTAAGCAAGCTGGTCGCCTGCCATATTTGCTATTCTTTCTGCACATCGGGATGATTTGTTCCTGTGCCCTTAATAAGGCTTCCTTAAAATAAAGCCAGCTCTCCTAGACTCCTTTCCCCCTCATATTAGCCTCCCAGGGGATCTTGCCCATCAGTTCCCTGAAGGAGTCAAAGTCTGTTTTTCTGAAGTCCAGGGTCCATATTCTGCTGCTCTCCTTTCTTCCTGTTGTCAGGATCCTGAACTCGACCATTTAGGGATCAATTTAGGGGGCCATTAAGGGGTCTGGGGCAAAAATTGGGGATTGGCCCTGCTTTGAGCAGGGGGTTGGACTAGATGACCTCCTGAGGTCCCTTCCAACCCTGATATTCTATGACCATCTCATGGTTGCTGCTACCCAGGTTGCCAGCCACTTCTACTTTCCCTACCAATTCTTCCCTGTTTGTGAGCAGCAGGTGATGCAGAGAAAAAATGTCTGTATACCATAAAAGACTCTTTCTTGGAGCAACTAGTCCTGGAACCCACAAGAGGAGAGACAATTCTTGATTTAGTTCTAAGTGGAGCACACCATCTGGTCCAAGAGGTAACTGTAGCTGAATCTCTCAGTAGTAGTGACTATAATGTAATTGAATTTAGCATCCTAGTAGGGGGGAAAATAGCCAAGAACCCACCACAGTAGAATTTAACTTTAAAAGAGCACTATACAAGAATGAGGATGCTAGTTAGATGGAAATTAAAAAGAGCAGTCACAAGCATAAACTGGGTCAGGCACTCGGCTGGCTCTGCTGTGGATGCCTTACAACCCAATGAGCTTGGCTAGGCCCAATAAACCTGCTCCTTGATTGGTGAGCAGTGCCAAGAGATCACCATTTAACTCTGAGTAGCCATTGTGCTTCTTTTGCTACCAATGTGTTCCACACGCACAGCTGCACCAGCCCTGCTTCCTGCACCAGCCCTTCTCCAACTTGTGCCTGCTCCTCCTCCATCTCTAGTTCCTACCTTCCTCAGAACTCCTGGCTCCAACCATTGTCTTGTCCTCTCACCACACCTCCGGCTCTGCCCTTTGGTTCTGCTCTGGCTCCTGACTCTTGGCTGCAACAACTGGCTTGTCCCTTACCACTCTCCCAGTTCTGCCATCTGATTCTGCTCCAACCACTAGGCTAGACTCCTGTTCCAATCCCTTGGCCTACACCATGGTGTGCTACAAACTGCCTGTGAGCAGCATGGCGACTACTCAAAAACACCATAATAGAGGCTCAGACTAAATGTATACCCCACATCAAAAAAGACAGTAGGAGGACCAGAAGAATTCTACTATGGCTAAACAGCAGAGTAATGGAGACCATTAAAGGCAAAAAGGCATCCTCGTAAAATTTGGGAGTCAAATCCTAATGAGGAAAATAGGAAGGAGCAAAAATTCTGGCAGGTAAAATGTAAAAGTCTAAGAAGGCAGGCCAAGAAAAGAATTGAGAAACAACTTGCTAATGACATAAAAACTAACAGTCAATTTTTTTAAGTATACCAGAAGCCTGTCAAACAGGCTGTGGGGCCACTAGACAACACAGGTGTTAAAAGGATCACTCAAGAAAGACAAGGCCATTGCAAAGAAGATAAATTAAACATTTGCATTGGTCTTCACTGCAGAGGATGTGGGGAGATTCCCACATCAGAGCTAGCCTTTTAGGTGACAGATCTGAAGTACTGTCCCAAACTGATCTGTCAACTGAAGAGGTTTTAGAACAAATTGATAAACTAAACAGTAATCAGTCACCAGGACCAGATGGTATTCATCCAAGAGTTCTGAAGGAACTGAAAAATGAAATTGCAGTAACTTATCACTGAAATCAGCCTCTGTATTAGATGATGAGAAGGTGGCTAATGTGATGCCAATTTTTAAAAAGGGCTCTAGAAGAGATGCTGGCACTTACAGGCCAGAAAGCGTAACTTCAGTATCGGTCAAATTGGGAGAAACTATAGTTATGACAAAAACAATTTGCTGGGGAACAATCAACACAGCTTTTGTAAAGGGAAGTCATCCCTCACCAATCTATCAGAATTCTTTGTGAGTCAACAAGCATGTGGACAAGGGTAATCCAGTTGATACAGTGTACTTGGATTTTCAGAAAGCCTTTGACAAAATCCCTTACCAAAGACGCTTAAGGAAACTCTGTATCTATGGGATAAGAGGGAAGGTCCTCTCACGGATCAGTATCTGGTTGACAGATAGGAAACAGAGTAATAATTAATGGCAGTTTTCACAATGGAGAGAGGTGAACAGAGGAGTCCCACAAGGATCTGTACTGAGATCTATGCTGTTCAATATATTGATTAATAATCAGGAAAAGGGGGTGAAAAGTAAGGTGGCAAAGTTTGCTGATGTCCTAGAATTATTCAAGATAAGTCCTAAGCAGACTGAAGAGTTACAAAGGGATCTCACAAAACTGGGTGATGGGGCAACAAAATGGCAGATGAAATTCAATGTTGTAAAGTGCAAAATAATTCACATTGGAAAAAATAATCCCAACTATACATATATGGTGATAGAGTGTAAATTAGCTAGTACCACCCAAAAGAGAGGTCTTGGCATCACTGTGGAAAGTTCTTTGAAAACTTTCACTCAGTCCACAGCAGTCGTCACAAAGGCTAACAGAATGTCAGGAACTATTAGGAAAGGGACAGTTAACAAGACAGTGAATATCATAAAGCCACTCTATAAACCCAGACCTTGAATACTGGTTGCCACATCTCAAAACTGGAAATGGAAAGGTTCAGCAACAGTGATAAAGGGTATGAAACACATTCCATATAAGGAGAGACTAAAGATTTAATTAACCTGTGGAACTCATTGCCATGGGATGTTGTGATGGTGAAAAGTATAACGGGGTTCATAAAAGAACTGGATAAGTTCATGAAGGGTAGGTCCATCAGTGGCTGTTAGCCAAAATGGTCAGGGATGCAACCACATACTCCTAAACCTCTGACTGCCAGAAGCCAGGAGTGGAAGGCTGGGGTGGATCACTCCATACGTTCTCTGTTCTGTACACTCCCCCTGAAGTTCTGGCACCAGTCACTGTTGTAGAAAGGATACTGGGCAAGATGGACCATGATCTGACCCAGTCTGGCAGCTTTTATGCTTTGCTCTAAAGGTATGGTCAGTACTTAATTTCTTCGAGAGAAAATGAATTTGGCTTTCATGGATTGTGCCATGATCAGTCAGGTACCATGCTATCCTTTCACTGAGGATGGTGTGGAAATGCTGCTGCTCGGCCAGACGCTTCTGAGTTTGAGTTGATACGGTAGCGTCATTTGTGTATAATGGCGTGATTAGCCCACTGGGCCATGTCTCAGGGAGTGCCTGGATTGGAGGGAAGGTTTGAGTAGGACTTTCTGGGGACGCTCAGTGCTGCAGTTTGTTTCATACAATGTCTGGGCCACAGGATTTCAACGCAGGCTTAGATACAAATGTACACACACTCACCTAGACACAAGTGGCATGCACACAGGTGACAGCTGCAGGAAGGAGACCTTACACACATTCCTTAGATCTGCCTTTGGCTCTCCTGCCTTGGGCCTCCACCTGCATTGGCTAGCCTCATTCTCCACCAGCTCCTTGCACTCACTCCTGCTCTCTCAGGGTCTCTCCACCGGCCAGCCCTTTCTTGTCCCATCTCCCTGCGCAGGCAGAGTCCCTCTTGCGCTCTGGTGGCTCTGGTGTCCTGTCTGTACACACAACTCGGGGCACAGGCAGGGCTCTCTCCATGCTCCCAGGGCTGCGGGTGCCCTTCCTCCCTGGCTCCGTGCTCAGCAGAATCTCCCCGACCTCTCCCTCTTCGAGAATTTTCTCGGTGATGAATGAGCTTTGGAAACCTTCCCAGAGCTGTCACTGGATCCTCCGAGCTGCAGCTAATTGAGTCAGATCTGCTCCAGCAGAACAGTGGGATTAATCTGCTTCTCTGCTGAATCAGCCGCTATAGGGGGGGAGGGAGAGAAAGAGAGAGCTCAGTGCAGCATAGGAAGGGGCAGGCAGGAGGGAGGAAGGAGGGTGGATGGGCAGGGCACAGCTGGAGGGGGACGAGGGGAGGTGGGTAGTGAGTGGGGCAGGAGGATTGGGGAGGGAGAGCAGAAGCAGCAGGTGATGCTTTGGCTCATCCCTGTGGCTGCCCTGTCACTACCCTGGTGGGAGGAACACACATTCTGGCCCTGGGTGGAAAGCAGATGACCCAGCTCCAGTGTTGCTCTGGCTGCGGGTTGAGTTAGCGCACTTGTTGCTGCTGCAATTCTGGCCAGCAGTGCTCTGCCCTTTGGCTCTGGGGAACCAATAACTGATACAACCCTTGGACGCAAGCTCAGATTCAACCCTCCGTTAAAAGTCCTTCCTTCTCCCTCTTCTCTCCTGAGGCCTTGTCTACTCCTGAGGACAACCAGCAACCTTCTCTGCCTACATGTGGCTTGTTCCCTCTCGCCCACTGCTTAAATTGGGGGGAAAGGTGGTACTCTCTGAGGCTCTGACCACAAACCAAGCTCCACCCACTTGGATTGCTAGACTACTAGCAGTGTGAAAATGCTCAAAATAAGATTGCTGGAGCTTCAAGAGCTGCGCTGGATAAAGGCACATTCAGCACATGCCCTGGCTCCCAGAACCATGTGGGGACATCAGAAGCTAAGTTTCCATTAAACATCATTCCTAGTCCTCATGGTTGTGAAGAAAATCTTGAAAGTGTTACCTGCGTGTGTAAGTGGTGCAGTGAACCTGCCTGAGTCTGGAGAAAGCCTGTAGCCAAGGGCAGAGCAGGAGCAGCTAGAGCCAGGAAGGAGGTCGACTGACTTCACACCGTTCAACTTAGCAAACCTGGCCCCTGCTGCTGTTCGGAGTGGGGTGAAGGGGACTGAGACAGCTGGATGGGGGGAATTTGGATGCTCCACTGGGCTCTTGGTTGGGAGCTCACACATCATTCCTTCTCTCTGGCTTTTTGGCTCTGCTCAGGGGATTAGTGGGGGGAAAAGTAGGGCTTTCTTTTTTAAGCACCACTCCCTCCTGACCCCAGAATAGAATGTCACTCTCAGCAGAATATGCAGATCTGTGATCTGCCCTCTTCCTGACCTGCCCTGACCAGCTGCAGTGTCTCCAGGGGGTTGGTCCCTTTAGATACCACCATATGGAAGTGATTGTGAACCTGCTTCCTCCCCTGGTTGCACTTGAAAGCTGGAGTTGTGATTGTGTATCACAGTGTGATTCACAGTAGTGGGGTGTGTGTGTACTGGCGGGGCGGAGGGTGGGGGGGTCGTGATGAGCTGTGTGTGTTGGAGACTGCATTGGGGAGTCATGATGGTGCTGGGCTAATGCCTGGAGACTGGCCCCGCCTTCTGTGCGAACGTGGCCTTATGAGCTGCTTGCGTTGTGCTGAGGAACTGTGAGCAGCAGTCACTGTACGTTAACAGAGTGCTCTGCGTGGGTATTACAGTGCCTGAGGGCGTATTTAAAGAATCCAAATATATCATGGCTCTTGTGCTAGGGAAGGCAGGAGACCAGAAGGCTCACTGAAAACCACCAGGAACCTCACCTTGCAGATCTAACTCTCCTGTGTAGTGCACAGGTAACACAGTGATGGGCCCCATTGGAAACCTGCAGCCAGCCAGATAGCAGATATGGTTGAGATTTTTGTTCCCAACAAAATATGGTTGTTTTCATGAAAACATTTTGATTTCCCCAACATTTTCTACTTTTCAAAACCTTTTTTGGGGGTGGGGTGAATTCATCAGTGTTTTGAGGTGTGGGGGAGGTGTGTGTGTGTGTGTGTGTGTGTGTGTTTTGGATTCCCAGTTTTGACTCTTCTAATTAGTGATAAAATGGGATTTGTCAAGAAATATTTTCTGAACATGTTTAATTTCAAAATTGAAAACAATGGGGTTTGAAAAATATGATTTTTAAAATGAAAATCTCTTCAAAAATTCACTGAAAATTTTGAAAAGCAAAAAATCTGGTCGTTTCACAAATCAAGGGGATAAAACTGTCTCCAAATATTTTACATTTAAAAATTTTTTTGGCTCAACCTTTTTTAACAAGTTGCTATCCATAGATTTAAATGGCAGGGTTGTGTCTGTGTAAGCAGTGCTTAAAGTGCACCCATCACCAGGGGCTGCAAACCCAAAGTTTTGAAGAGAGCCAGGTGGCTGAGTGGTGCATGTGTTTAGTATCGTCTGGGGGAAAGCCAGCCTCCTCTGATTGGCTGCTTTATGCACTTGCCAGCTTCCTAGGGTAGAACAACCAATGAGAGCTGCTGCAGGAAACACTCTCCCTCACTCCCCCTCCACTCAGCAACCTGACCCTATTCTTACAGGAGGGGAAGGGCAAGAGGGAGCAGAAAGAGCTGGGGAGCTCTGCCTCCTTTCCCCGCCTTCTTCTCCTGTGAGCAACTGGGTGGTTCCTCTCTTCCTCCTCCCTCCCTGCAACTCCAGCCTGGGAAGGGTTGGAGGGGCCCCACTGCAGTTCCCCAGTTTGGGAGAGGAGTTGAAGACAAGTGCCCAGGAGCTGTAGGAGGAGCAGAGGTGATGCTGGGGGTGGTGCAGAATTGATGGGGGGCTGGAGGAGGCAGAACAGATATGGAGGCAGAATTGATGTGGAGACTGGGGGGACAAGATTAATTTGAGAGTTGGGGGCAGAATTAATTGCTGGACAGACGTGAGGGTGATCAGCCCCCCTGCCACGCACCATTTTAGATCATGTTACAGCACTGACTGCAGTTACACTACCCCAGAGCTCCGTAGGGAGTCAGACGGTTTGCAGGGCACGATACCCTGTGATTTACTCACAGATCTTTACAGAATTCGAGGACCTCCAGCAGCAGATTTATTCTGAAACAATAGATCTCTAAGGTTTGAACCATAGATAGAAAACAGGGCTCTTCCCACAGTGGAGGCGTCGCTTCAGAGGGACTCAGAGCAAATATTGATTTGCCAGAATTTCCCCCCAATCTCAGGAAGTAATTAAGGCAATTCCCAGATCTTCACTTTTATTAACCTGCAAGCTCCTGGCCCAGATCGTCTGCTGAGCCCAGGTATGGGGATCAGGGCTCCTGGAGTCTCTGCCAAGCCTCAGTCCAAGGGCTACTCCAAGATGTGCCATTTGAAACAGACCACAAGGGACGATGTATCAGCTGAAGATAGCTGCCTTGCATTCTAATCACACCTCCTCTCCTCTCCCTGCCCTGACACTTCCTCCTCTGCACGTTGTAAAGAGGAAGATGCTAGCACCCAACAGTAGAGGAATCCTCTCAGCTACGGTTATACAGCCAGTTTTTGCTTTCTTTGCATGCCTCAGTAATGCAAAGGCGGCAGAGCAGGGCAAAGAATCGGCCCCCACCTGTAGCCACTGTTGCCCTGTGCAGCATGAACTTCAGTGGTTTGGAGGTCTGGCTCAGTTTGGACAAAACCTAGGTTCTTCTTCCAGCAGGTAATACTGGGAGTGCCCTGAGAATCAGCTGCAATGAGATTTCAGAGGCTTCCAGCCACCTGCTGGCAGATGCTAAGGGGAGGGGTGGAAGCCCCATTGCATGGGATATTTAAAACTAAGCTGAACAAACCTGTAGCAAATGTTTTATAGGGAGCAGGGCTGCACTGACCCCAGGAGAGGGGCTGAATGGGACTTACCAGGTCATTCCCCACACTGAGTCTAGGATTGTCTAGGAAATCTATTTCCAGGGCCCTTCTGCTCCCAACCAGACTTGAACCACAGGCAGCAGAGGAGCACAAACGCAAAAGAAAAATCCACCTACGGAGCCACCAGGAGCTTTGGCAAGACACAGACCAGGCCCCAGGTCATTCTAGGCTGAGCTTTGGTCTAGGCTCAGGCTGGGCTATTTTTAGAGCACTAAGTTTCACTCTGGGTTCCCTTTTAGCCTCAGCTGGACCATTCCCCTCCCCTCCTCTGTCACAGCCTGTTTTATTTATTGGGAATCTCAACAAGGTTTCTTTACTTATTAATATTGCTGGTTAAATTTCATAGTCACAGATGTAAATACTCTAATAATATTTCTTCCTTCTCGATGTTTAAAGAGAGGAGCTTCCTGTATATGAATTAATTGAAACAGAATAAATCAGATCTGGCTGCATAGGGCATGGGCTTGAGGGAGGACACCGTGTTCCAAGGATATTCCCAGAATGCACCTTGTTTTGTGGCTAGAGGTACAGACATTCTGGTTTGGTGAGGCTGCCCAAACTTCCCAGCCAATCACACTGAAACCAGTGACCTGCCTGGTTAGCCACCTCCTTCCTGTCATGCCCTGCAGCCCCATCTGTGCAAGAAAGGAATGAGGATGTGCAGATGCTTATGGGCTGGCTGCATTATGTGCCTTGTCTGAACTCCAGTCCCCCCTGCCCAGGACTCAAGTGGAGGGCAGGTGTAAAGCCAGCTCTGCACCAGCTAGCAAGGAACACTCTGCCAGGGGCAATCCAGAGGGGACCTCCCAGCTGCTTTGGCCCAACACACCCATTGTAAAGTGGCTGCAGGGCAGTAGAGGGTACCTAGCACCCAGTCACTCCCTGCTGAAACCATTAGCCTGCACTCCCTCCCCTGTCTGTGTGGCTACCTTGCCGTGGATGTGGTGATGTTTGAGGCCTGGAGAAGGTCTGTCACTGCTGGAGTGAGAGATTTTCCTCTTGAGACATTTTGTTAGCTGAGTTGCTGCTGAGCTGCTCCTTCTGATTTGTTCAAGGTAAGATCACCCTTCTCCTCGCCCTGGGGTTGGCTTATTCCTGGCCATTGAGAGTCACACATTCAGTCATATTTGAGTGTGCAAAATTATCCCCAGGGATTTGCAGTTACTTCTGTGCACTGTGCAGTTACTGCTGGGGCTGGAGGGAGAGCAGCTGGAGTGAGCCTTGAGATCTCTTGGGGGCGGGATGGGGCAGGACAGGGAGGACTAATAGTGAAGCAAGAGGGGAGGAGAGAGTTGCCCTGTGCTCTGCTGGCCTCCCTCTTTACAGACTGCTCCCAGGTCACCAGCACAATAGACTGACCCAGTACAGCAGAGAGAGGTGGAGCTGAGCACCAGCTCCTGACGGTTCTGCCTCCCATGCGAATAACGCTGCTTAAGGAAGGCGTTTCTAAGAGGGTCATAAATTTTTGATGAGGATTCATTAATCCTCTGAGTAAAACTGGACTGGGTGTGAATTGAATGGGCAGCGCTGGCTGCAGGGAGATTATTGTGTCAGCCAACCACTGCTCATTAAGTCAGAGTCCCAGGAAAATAGGGCCAGGTGGGCAGGACACAGGGAAACAGGGCTCAGGAAACAGCAACTACACAGGAAAGAAAAGCAAAGGGCCTGGCTGTTTCCCCCCAGTTTCTCCTGATTTAGGTTGACACAGGAGGGGCTGAGTGAGGGAGTAAACACCCAAAGCCCCAGCATAAGTACCCTTAGTGTTAGAAAGTTTTTCCTAATATCTAACCTAAATCTCCCTCCCTGCAGATTAAGCCCATAACATCTTATTTTATCTTCAGTGGACATGGAGAACAATTGATCACCTCCACTTCATAACAGCCCTTAACATATTTGAAAACTGCTATCATGTGTGTCCCCCCCACCCCAAGTCTTCTTTTCTCAAGACTAAACATGTCCAGTTCTTTAAACCTTTCCTCATAGATCAGGTTTTCTGAAACTTTTATCATTTTTGTAGCTCTCCTCTAGACTTAGCAATTTGTCCATATTTTGCCTAAAGTGTGTGTCATGGAGTCCCTGGGCGATGCTCGGGAACTGCTCCCTACGAAGCCAGTCAGGACTCTGGGGAAATCTCCTCTCTGTGAGCAGACTGTCGCCAGGGCAAGAAGCTCACACAGCTTCCACCTTCCTGGGTCTGACCTTGGAGCATTCAGCATCCTCTGCCCCTCTGTGCGCTTCCCACAGCGAGTCTGCCCAGGCGGAGTCCTGGGGAAGCCAGAGGGTCCTGCACCCCAACTTCACAGTCAGACGTTACTCTTAGTTAGCCAGTAAAACAGAGGTTTATTAGACCTCAGGAACACAGTCTAAAACAGAGCTTGTAGGTACAGAGAACAGGACCCCTCAGCCGGGTCCATTTTGGGGGACAGTGAGCCAAACAACCACATCTGCACTTCACTCCATGTCCCCAGCCAACCCCAAACTGACTCACCCTCCAGCCCCTCCTCCTCTGGGCTTTGTCCCTTTCCCGGGCCAGGAGGTCACCTGATTCCTTTGTTCTCCAACCCTTTAGCTATCACCTTGCAGGGGGGAAGGGCCAGGCCATCAGTTGCCAGGAGATAGAGTGTCGGTCATTTATGTACACTGGCCCTTTGCTCTGCAACAATTACACTCCCTTATCCCACCACCTGGAGACTTAAGAAATGCATAGGGGAAACTGAGGCACCCCTACAGTATTCAGAGGAAACGTTAAGAACAGCCCCACTTTGTCACAGTGTGGCACCCAGAATTGGACACAATACTCCTGCTGAGGCCTCTCCAGTGCCAAGTAGAGCAGGACAATTACCTCTCGCGTCTGACATACAACACTCCTGTTAATATGCCCCAGAATGATATTAGCCTTTTTTGCAACTGCATCATATTATTGACTCATATTCAGTTTGTGATCCAGTATAAACCCCAGATCTTTTTCCACAGTACTACCACTAGCCAGTTATTCCCCATTTTGTAGTTGTACATTTGATTTTTCCTTCCTACGTGAAGTGCTTTGCACTGATCTTTGTTGAATTTCATCTTGTTGATTTCAGACCAATTCTCAAATTTGCCAAGTTCCTTTTGAATTCTGCTCCTGCTTTCCAAAGTGCTTGCAACCCCTCCCAGCATCATGTCATCTGCAAATTTAATAACACACCCTCTTCTCCATTGTTCAAGTCATCAATGAAAATATTGAATAGTACCAGACTCAGAACCGACCCCTGCAGGAGCCCACTAGAGACACCTTCCCAGTTTGACAGTGGACTATTGATAACTACTCTTTGAATATGGTCTTTCAACTAGTTGTGCATCCACCTTATAGTAATTTCATCTAGACCGCATTTCCCTAGTTTGCTTATGAGAATGTCACATAGGACTGTGTCAAAAGCCTTACTGAAATCAAAAGATAGCACATCTACTGCTTTCACCACTATCCACTAGGCCAGTAACCCTGTCAAATAATGGAGCTTACTGTGTGCAGGAAGCAAGGGCGGAAATGAAGTCATCTGTATTTATGCACAAGCTATACTTGGTCCCATCTGGGATTGCATCTGGGGCTGGGGCTTTGTCCAAATGTGTGTGTGACAGATTTGCAACAGTACGGGCCTGTTCTGTGTGCGTGTGTGTGTGAGAGAGGTGCAGCAGTACGGGCCTGTTCTGTGTGTGTGTGTGTGTGTGTGTGTGTGTGAGTGTGAGTGTGTGTGTGTGTGTGACAGGGGTGCAGCAGTACGGGCCTGTTCTGTGTGTGTGTGCTGCAGTACGAGCCTGTTCTGTGTGTGTGACAGGGGTGCAGCAGTTCAAACCAGTGCCATGTGCTCATGGAGGAGGTGAGTTTCTTGGGTGTGTACTACAGTATCTAGGCACAACAGGGCCAAGTCTAGGCCCGAAGTGCAGCCTGTTTCCCAGCCTTGGATGCGTCTCAGCCTGAACCATCTCCGTTCAGAGAGAGGCCTTTGCTGCAGGACCGGGCCCTGTATGTGCAGGCCCAGATCACATGTGACTTTCAAGGGTCCATGTCCCAGCAGCACATGCAGTAGCAGATTGCCTTGGGTCTTGGGGCTCAGACAAAAGCAGGTATCATGGGAGTAACGTGGGGAGAGGTCGATTTTACCCATGTCCCAGCTGTGACATTCCTTGTCCACCCCACACGGCTCTGCTCAATCCTCACAATCAGGATCTGCAGCCCTTTGGTATTGCTGTCCCATCCCCAACAGCTCTGTTCACCCCCCGCCACTAATCCAGCCTGTCGTTCCACCTCACCAAACTGTAGCCGCCCTCATCCCTGATTGCGAGCACCCCTTGCTATTGCAGTTCTCCACCCGCCCACAACAGCTCTGCTGATGCCCTTCCATCCTGATACACAGTCATAGAACCATAGAATATTAGGGTTGGAAGGGACCTCAGGAGGTCATCTAGTCCAACCCCCTGCTCAAAGCAGGGCCAATCCCCAATTTTTGCTCCTGATCTCTAAATGGCCCCCTCAAGGATTGAACTCACAACCCTGGGTTTAGCAGGGCAATGCTCAAACCACTGAGCTATCCCTCCCCCTGCTTTTGTATTCCTGGGCTTCTCCTGAGGAGAGGCTGCGGATCATGCTGAGCTGTGGGAGGAGATTTTGGTGGGGGAAATGTACCTGGGCCACCAGAAGCCAAGAGGAGTCCTCCACTCCAAGCAAGAGGAGGGGAGCCCCATTTCTAGGCTGCTCAGCCAGCTGGTCCCTAAGCCCCTGTCTGGGACAGAAGCAGAATCGTTGTTTTCCTTGGCACATGTAAGGCCATAAAACCTGACAAGTATTGATCTGATCTCTAAAGCCATCCGCTAACTACTGACAGTGCTTAAACTAAGATATGAGCAGGCTCCAAGCATCCCTCCCTCCCCATCCGGGACGACCACAGAGGCCTGGAGAGACAGAGAAGAGCCGGTATCGATTCTGATGTTACTTCATCTCCAGATTGCAAAACTGCCTCTCCCCTCCCCCTGCATTAGGGCCTAATTTTAGAATCGGAGGAATTGATAATGTGGTTATGTTCATCATGCAAACCAGGCCATTTCCCGTCTGAGGCAGCTGCTCTGTGCTGGGAGCCTGGCCGAGAGCTGAGCTCACCAACCTGCCCTTGGAGTCATACACAGCCTTGGTTGCCCCTGAAAAGCTTAATGTCCCCCACCCCCACCACACACACATACACAAACAGTACAAAAGAGAAACCTGCCCTCCTAAATTTGCTTTAAACTCCTCTTTCCTGCTTCAGCTGGCTGGGTAGCCAGGGATGGGAAGGGGAGGGGTTGGAATCAGTTAGGGCAACTGTGGATGGAGTTGTCCTGTTAAGCAAAACTGGGGGTATGCCCCAGAAAACCATGCACAAGGTCTGTACCACCCCACACTGAAACATGGGTACAGGTGCCAGGAGGTCTGGAGAGTTTACGAGCTCCAGAGTACTGGAGTCTGTGAAAACGGCCCAGTTTTATTATGTGTGTGTACCCGTGTGTGTGTGTGTGTGTAGGGGCTGGAGTGCGTGCTCATGGGGTGAACACATTGGTGTGATTGTGCATGTGTATCTTCGTCTGCTGGTTTGCATATGTATGTGTACAAATTCGTGTCTGCAAGCATAGGTTTTTGTGTGTGTGCACGCTCATGTGTGTGTGCACGAGGGTGTGCACATGGGGGTCCTGTTCTGAGGGATATGTGTGTGTGCACATGCACACTTGCACATGTGGGGGTCCTGTTCTGAGGGATATAGGTTTGTGTGTGTGTGTGTGCTCACATGGAGGGCCTGTTGCGAGGGATATAGGTTTGTATGCATATGTGGGCACATGCACATGTGGGAGGCCTGTTCTGTGGGATATAGGATTGGGTGTGTGTGGACACACGCATATGGAGGATCTGTTCTGAGGGATATAGGATTGTGTGTGTGTTTGTACGTGCACATGGGGGGCATGTCCTGAGGGATATAGACTTGGGGGGGGTGCACATATGCACATGGGGGGCCTGTTCTGAGGTATAGAAACTGTGGGGGGGGGTTGCACACGCATGTGGGGGGCCTGTCCTGAGGGATATAGGTTTGTGTGATGCACTGGCATAGATTCATAGATATTTAGGTCAGAAGGGACCAGTATGATCATCTAGTCTGACCTCCTGCACAACGCAGGCCACAGAATTTCACCCACCACTCCTGCGAAAAACCTCTCACCTATGTCTGAGCTATTGAAGTCCTCAAATAGTGGTTTAAAGACTTCAAGGAGCAGAGGATCCTCCTGCAAGTGACCCGTGCCCCATGCTACAGAGGAAGGCGAAAAATCTCAAGGGCCTCTTCCAATCTGCCCTGGAGGAAAATTCCTTCCCGACCCCAAATATGGCGATCAGCTAAACCCTGAGCATATGGGCAAGATTCACCAGCCAGATACTACAGAAAATTCTTTCCTGAGTAACTCAGATCCCATACCATCTAATATCCCATCACAGACCATTGGGCCTATTTACCATGAATATTTAATTACCAAAACCATGTTATCCCATCATACCATCTCCTCCATAAACTTATCGAGTTTAATTTTAAAGCCAGATAGATATTTTGCCCCCCACTGGTTCCCTTGGAAGGCTATTCCGAAACTTCACTCCTCCATCCGTGGGGAACGTACATTTGATCCATTTTAAGGAAGAAATATACAAATGTAGTGGTTCCGGCCAGGCAAAGTGGGTGCAGCTCAGCTGAAATTAGGGGCCTTCCTGTGGTGTAGGACAAACAGCCTGACGTGCCACGTACCTTGCAGTGGCCAAAGAACACAGTGTGATTCCGGTGGTGTGGGGGTGGGAGGGGAGGAAGGGGGCATCACCCTGGGGAGGCAGGAACGAGGGGAGCTGATTCCAGTGTACGAATGATTCCCACCAACCAAAACATGCAGAAGGCTGGAGACATGGTAGATGAACCCCAGCTGCCCTACACCCACCAGTCTAACTGGCTGATAGAAGGCAACATAGTCCATGGGGATAAGGCTGTCATGGGGTCAGAGCTGGGTGGGAGAGGGGCCACATGGACTTTCTTGCCCTTTGGTGGCTAGTAAGGAAGCAGCAGCTGTCCGTATTTTAACTGGAGTGCACAGAGGCTGGATGGCACAGGCAGGGGCTAGCCACGCTCTTTCCCAGCCTGCTGGATCTTAGGGGTAATTGCTCCCTCCAGAGCCTGATCTATAATCACCCCCCGCCCCAGGGCAATCAGAGCTGTGTGGAACAGGGACTGACACAAACATCCAGGTGAGGATGGAAATCCTCCCCCAGTGGGGGAGGTTTAGGTTGGATATTAGGAAAAACTTTTTCACTAGGAGGGTGGTGAAACACTGGAATGCGTTACCTAGGGAGGTGGTAGAATCTCCTTCCTTAGAAGTTTTTAAGGTCAGGCTTGGCAAAGCCCTGGCTGGGATGATTTAATTGGGGATTGGTCCTGCTTTGAGCAGGGGGTTGGACTAGATGACCTCCTGAGGTCCCTTCCAACCCTGATATTCTATGATTCTATGAAATCATTCTTAGCCTGTCTTTGGCTCAGAAGGAGCCTGGATTATCAGTGCTATGTGCCTCCTCTGCAGGCTGGTGAGGATAGGCAAAGGAGGAGGTGCAGCCCATTGCAGGCTGCGCATGGGATTGGGAGAGCCTTGGACCTTCCCCAGAGCTGGCAGATTCTCATTCCTTCCCCTAAGTTATGAGCCATTGTGGGGCTTTATGGCTCTGCTGGTGCCTGTGGATCCAACACTGTCCAGGTGATTCACATTTTCGTTAGGCCTTGCTTTGAATGGCAATGCAGAACCTTGGAGGCACCTGCCCTGGGCAGGGTGGAGCCACTGGCAGGAGCCCAGCCACCGTCCCTGCACGCCCTGCCAGCAGAAATACTGCAGTTTGCCTGCAGCCAGGCAAGCGAATTAGAGAGGACAGTGAAACAGAGAGTGGGCAGGAGCCAGGGGATGGGAAGGCTGAGAGCTCAGAGCTGCCTCCACTGAGACCAGCTTCTTAAAGAGAAACGCCAGGGAATGTGCCCACGGCATTCTCCACATCCTTCTGCCCCTGCTTTCTGCGCAGCTCCAATCACCCCCTCGTTCAGTTCCCCCTGTGAATACACCCCCTCCAAGGGCTTGGCCACACGGCAGCAGGCAGGACGCCTCCTAGCCCAGCTAGAGAGACTTAGGCTAGCAGGGCTCGAGCTAGTGCACTAAACATAGCAGCGTGGACATTCTGGTTAAACTGGTGCCACAATGTGTGTGAACGCTCTGCATGGCTGTTTAGCCTGCAGTGGTGGAAATGAGTCCCAAAGGAGTTCCTGGCAGAGCTCACGGGCCTTTTCTTCGTTAGACCCAAAGCGAACGCAAAGCAAACATAAGGAAGGAGACTAGTAGCATGAATCCTGCTCATCCCCGCCCTCGCCGAAGGCAGGGATCAGCTGGGTGCACAGGAAAGGATTCTCAGGCACTCTCTGTTGTCTCAGGTGCATTGTTTCCCTTTAGCCAGGAGCTCTCGGTCTCTCTGTGTCTTGCCATTACACCCCCTTTTATGGTGTTAATGAAGAGATTAAACGGATATTTTTCTAACAGTTCTCTGGCCTGTGTTATACTAGACAATCACAGTGGTCCCTTCTGGCCATGGAATCTATGAAACCAGATGATGCTATCACAGACCCCTGCAGCAGCACTGGGCCTAGCACCCCAGCATGTTACATGGCTCACAAGTTTTCAGGCCTGCAGCCAGTTCTCAGCCCATGCGCTAGTGTCATTTCCAAGCCAATCTGAACGGTGAGTGAGATTGCAATGAAACAGAGAATGAAATGCTTGAATAACATCCACATACAGCACATCCCCTGCATTCTCTTCAGCCACTAAGGACCTGGATCTGCAACCTTTACTCAAGTGAGTAATTCTTACTCCTGCAAATAGCCCCTAATTTTGTAATTTAATCTAAAAGGCTTCATTTTGTTTGCCAATCCCTGGCAGAGCATCATCTGCTCCTATGTCCAAGGTGAATAACTACAAAAACAAGTGTCCACGGAAATTGCCCCATGCACAAGAATGAAGCAAATTAGCACTTAGACACTACAGAGACCAGCACTGTAGAACTCCCTAAAATACCCGACTCGAGGTACCTTTCAGATAAAGGGCTCCACGTTCAAAAGTGGCCAGTCATTTTGGATGCCTAACTGGACACCTCTTGGGCCAGATTTTCAGAAGGGTTGAGCACCCACAGATGCCACCCACAAGGCAAAGTCAACGAGAGCTGGGCTGATCAGATTCTCTGAGAGACAGGCCCGAGGTACCTGAGGTTGGCCTCCCAAAATCAGAGGCCACTGTTGAAAGGCCCAGATGTGCCTGGACCAGTTAGGGAAAGTCGACTATTTCCCCCACCACACACCTTTCTTTCATTCAGTTCAAAAATTTCAAACAAATTTTCCTCTGACTATTGAGGACATAAGCAACATTGGAAGTGCTAAGGGCTTTTGGGAAAACTAAGTGAAATGGGAGCAAATCAGGCTTGTACTGGAAATCTTGTTAAAACCTTCATTTAGGGAGAGACTGGGGATTCCCTAGGATGGAGCCTTTGAGCATCATGGCCTTCCCCACACTGCTCAGACAGACCACTGGAACGCTCAGTTAAGGCGAGAACAGCACAAATTACTGGCCCCAGTTCTAAGATTTTTAGTCTTTACTCAGTGAGAACTTCCATTCTGGGCCTGGGGGGCTGTGGGAGTTTTCACTGAGTACGGACTTCAGCCCTGGACCTCATTGCAGTGACTTTCTCAGATCATTTGTGCCCTGGACGGTGCAACTCGGCATCTCCAGTCTGGGCAGAGTGGCTAAGTTACTGGCACTGAGGACCTAGAACGTCTGAAAAAGAACAGAGCTCCTCCCTGGCCGAGATGATGTGGCGTGTGACTGCCCCACAGGCTGGGCTGCAGAATTCAGCTCAGCTTTTCTCCGTAAGCATCTCTGGTGGCATAGGATCTGGGAAGATCAGTGACAAGACTTTCTGCAAGGGAAGGCCAGCAGCCTTCACAGTAAATGCACATCTCCTGTTCTCTCCAGGGGCTGCCACTTACCTCACCAGTACAAGGCAGGGCGTTGCACTGAATATGCATCTAAACCCTGCCCTTTGCAACTGCGCCCCCAGCTCTTTGCCCCAAGTGAGGCTTTCCTGGGACTGGTCACATGATAATGCTGATGGCTCACACTGCACTGTAATCAAATTATATGAGCAGACAATAAGACTCGACTGTTTTCTTTTTAATGGAGAAAGTCTGCTTTCCTTGCATGGCATAAACCAATGGATTTTGCATGAACTTTAAAAAACTAATTCACATTTTGCAGGGACCTAAGACAGTGCCATTTATTTAGCTCTGTCTCTGTAGTGAAGCCCAGCAGAGACACTGGCCAGTTTTCAGTTAAGAACAGCACTAAACTCAGCTTCATTATATAAGCCCTGGTCTCACTATGAGTTTAGGTCAAATTTAGCAGCATTAGATCGATTTAACCCTGCACCCGTCCACATGACAAAGGCATTTTTTTCAATTTAAAGGGCTCTTAAAATTGATTTCTGTACTCCTCCCCTGACGAGGGGCTTAGTGCTGAAATCGACCTTGCCGGGATGCATTTGGGGTAGCGTGGTCACAATTCAATGGTATTGGCCTCCAGGAGCTATCCCAGAGTGCTCCATTGTGACCGCTCTGGACAGCGCTCTCAACTCAGATGCACTGGCCAGGTAGATGGAAAAGGCCCGCAAACTTTTGAATCTCTTTTCCTGTTTGGCCAGCATGACAAGCTGCAGGTGAGTGCAGATCTCATCAGCAGAGGTGACCATGATGGAGTCCCAGAATTGCAAAAGAGCTCCAGCATGGACTGAACGGGAGGTATGGGATCTGATTGCTGTATGGGAGATGAATCCGTGATATCAGAACTCCGTTCCGAAAGACAAAATGCCCAAACATTTGAAAAAATCTCCAAGGGCATGAAGAACAGAGGCTATAACAGGGACCTGCAGCAGTACCGCGTGAAACTTAAGGAGCTGAGGCAAGCCTACCAAAAAACCAGAGAGGCAAACAGCCGCTCGGGGTCAGAGCCCCAGACCTGCTGCTTCTATGATGAGCTGCATGCCATTCTAGTGGGTGCAGCCACCACTACCCCACCCCTGTGCTTTGACTCCATCAATGGATTATCACGCAACAGGGATGCGCATTTTGGGGATGAGGAGGAGGAGGTTGAAGATAGCGCACAGCAAGCAAGCGGAGAAACTGTTTTCCCTGAGAGCCAGAAACTGTTTCTCACCCTGGACCTGGAGCCAATACCCCCCAAACCCACCCAAGGCGGGCTCCCGGACCCACCAGGCGGAGACGTGACCTCTGGTGAGTGTACCTTTATAAATATAATACATGGTTTAAAAGCAAGCGTGTTTAATGATCAATTTGTCCTGAAGACTTGGCATGCATTCGCAGCCAGTACAGCTACTGGAAATGTCTGTTAACCTGTCTGGGGATGGAGTGGAAATCCTCCAGGGACATCTCCTCATGGTCACCTGGTTGAAATAGAGTAATTTTAGTAAGGGGACATTCAGAGGTGTCTGTTCCTGCTGGGCTGTGTGCCTGTGGCTGAAAAGAAATATTCCCCACTGTTAGCCACGTGGTGGGGGGACGGGTGAAGCGATCATCCCAGAGAATTGTGTGTGTGTGTTGGGGGGGGGTGTAAGTTGGGTTTGTGCTGCATGTTAACCTGAAAACTGTAGCCCCTCCTTTTAAATTGCCAACCCATTTTAAATGGCCAACTCAACGGCTGCTTGGTATGGGAAATGGGGTCGCAGCTGTTTGAAACCATTCCCACATGTTATGAAGGTTAAAGAAGCCAAAAGACTGTGGCTTACCGTGGCTGCCTGCAAGCCGAATTCTGTTGCCCGGCCCTGCGTGTGTGATCTCTCACACCAAACTGGCAGACCCTCAATATAAGAGGCAAAATGTGACCTTGTACCAAAAGCACATGTGCTATGTAATGTTAACAGCAAGGTTCACCATGAGTCTACCCATTGTTCTCTAAAATGTGTCTTTTAACTACTAATCTCCCTTTTTTTCCCTCCCACAGCTGCAAATGTTTCAACACCCACACTATCATCTCTGTCCCAGAGGCTAACGAAGATTAGAAGGCAAAAAAATGCACTCACGATGAAATGTTCTCTGAGCTCATGCAGTCCTCCCACACTGAAAGATCACAGCAGAATGCATGGAGGCAAGCAATGTCAGAGTCCAGGAAAGCACAATATGAAGGCGAGTACAGGTGGCGGTTGAAGATGATAGGTGGCAGGTTGCAGATGATAGGTGGCGTCAGCTTGCTGATAGAAGGCAGGAGGCAATGATGAGGCTACTGGGGGATCAAACTGATATGCTCTGGTGTATGGTTGAGCTGCAGGAAAGGCAGGAGCACAGACCGCCGCTACAGCCCCTGTGTAACCAACCGCCCTCCTCTCCAAGTTCCATAGCCTCCACTCCCAGACGCCCAAGAACGCGGTGGGGGGGGCCTCCGGGCACCCAACCACTCCACCCCAGAGGACTGCCCAAGCAACAGAAAGCTGGCACTCAATAAATTTTAAAGTGCAGTGTGGCCTTGTCCTTCTCTCCTCCCCCACCCCACCCGGTGTTTCCCTCCTCCCCCACCCCTCCTGGGCTACCTTGACAGTTATCCCCCTATTTAAAGAATGCATGAATTTGAAACAACAATGACTTTATTGCCTCTGCAAGTGGTGATCGAAGGGGGGAGGGGAGGGCGGTTGGCTTACAGGGAAGTAGAGTGAACCAAGGGGGTGGGTTTTCATCAAGGAGAAACAAACAGAACTTTCACACCTTAGCCTGGCCAGTCATGAAACTGGTTTTCAAAGCTTCTCTGATGCATACCAGACTGACCTCTGGTGTAGTCTGACTTTTACTTCAAAGGGACTTGTCATTCCAAAACATGTTTGGGTCACTGTTTTAGGTGATCTTTATAGGGAATACACTGTAGTTATTAAATCCTCAGACACTCGATATTTCCTCAGCATGGGTGTGAGCATTCTTCTGTCCTCTTGTAGGCCTTGTCTAGGTCTATAAAATCCCAGAATACGTTCTAGTATCTCCATCCCATGTAGCAGTAGCTTTGTTCCTTGATAGTTTTCTCATTCATGGATGTTTCCTTTCTTATGTACTGGGACCAGGATAGACTGGCACCAGTCTTTGGGAATTCTCTTGTCTCGTCATACAGCTTTAACTACTCTGCTCATCCATTTTAGGACTCTCTCACCTAAGACTTTCACCAGATCCAACGTTGCTTCATCAGGTCCTGCTGCTTTATGGTCTTCCTTTTCTGAAGTGCATTTCTCACCTCTTCCTCCATGATATGAGGCTCAGGCAGCACATTTCCTCTGTCCTAAGGGGTTTGTTTCATTTAAGGGACTCTCAAAGTATTCTTTCCATCTCTCTTTCACTTGTTAGGTGTTACCAGCAGTCTCACTTACCCATCATATACAAATGGTGTTACAATACCATCCTGCTTCCCTTTGCACCTCATTTTTGCAATGCTATAAATCTTTTTGCCCGCCAGCTGTGGGTGGTTTACAAGTTCAGCATACATACTGTCTTGGGCCTTCCTTGCTGCCTGCTTGGCAGCTCACTTTGCTTCTCTGTATTTTCTTTTGCAAAGGATTGATTTATTTTTCTTTATGCTCCATGTTCTTGTTTTGGATTGCTACTTGCACTTCATCAGTCCATCACCATTCCCCTCTTTCCCTTGGTTTTCTCCATCTGCATCATCCACAAACCTCTTCCAAAGCTGCAATCAACATTTTTTTGAAGTGGTTCCACTCCTCTTCAGCCAATGGCAAATCTGTTTCCAGATAATTATCCTGCACAAACTTCTCTGCCACATTTCCCCTTAACTTCCCCTACTTTAACCTTCTCTTTGATAAGATAAATAGATGGAGTTTGTTATGGTCTTTCACTGTAAGGCAGGTTTTTCAGACCTCTATGGGTATCTCTACACAGCCCGTGGCAGTGAGCGTCTAGCCCAGGTTGACAGACTCAGACTTGTGCTACCCACTCAAAATAGCTGTGTAGACAGTGCTTTGAAGTTGCAGCTTGGCTGGAGCTTGGGCCTCTGAAGCCCACCCCACTCCCTACCCTTCAGAAACTGAACTCCAGCCTGTCAAGGTTCCTTCCCCACTCTGAACTCTAGGCTACAGATGTGCAGACCTGCATGAAAGACCCCCTAAGCTTATTCTTACCAATTTAGGTTAAAAGCTGCGGCCACCAAAGTGTTACACAAAGAACACGGAAAGAGCCCACTTGGAAACGTCTTTCCCCCCCAAATCCCCCCAAGCCCTACACATCATATCCTGGGGAAGGCTTGATAAAAATCCTCACCAATTTGCATAGGTGAACACAGACCCAAACCCTTGGATCTTAAGAACAATGAAAAAGCAATCAGGTTCTTAAAAGAAGAATTTTAATTGAAGAAAAAGTAAAAGAATCACCTCTGTAAAATCACGATGGTAAATACCTTACAGGGTAATCAGATTCAAAACATAGAGAATCCCTCTAGGCAAAACCTTAAGTTACAAAAAGACACAAAAACAGGAATATATATTCCATTCAGCACAACTTATTTTATCAGCCATTTAAACAAAACAGAATCTAACGAATATCTAACTAGATTGCTTACTGACTCTTTACAGGAGTTCTGACCTGCATTCCTGCTCTGTTCCCGGCAAAAGCATCACACGGACAGAGAGAACCCTTTGTTCCCCCCCGCCCCCTCCAGCTTTGAAAGTATCTTGTCTCCTCATTGGTCATTTTGGTCAGGTGCCAGCGAGGTTATCTTCGCTTCTTAACCCTTTACAGGTGAAAGGGTTTTGCCTCTGGCCAGGAGGGATTTAAAGGTGTTTACCCTTCCCTTTATATTTATGACACAGCACAAGCTGCAACATCTACACAGCTATTTTTAGTTCGGCACCACAAGCCCTGTGAGCCTGAGTTTCTCGACCTGGGCTGAGAGGCTTGCTGATGCGGGCTGGGTAGATGCACCCTAATTGTTCTTGTAGTTCTTCTCTGAACTCTTTCTAATTTGAAAACATCCTTTTTCAAGTGTGGGCACTAGAACTGGACTCAGGATCCAATAGGACTGGCCAGAAAAAAAGACTTCCATTTCTCAAAAAATAAAAAAGATGTTTCAGAATTTGTTCTCATTCTGCATTAGATAGCCCGGTGATTAGAGCACTCACCTGCGATGTAGGAGAGCCAAGTTCAAGTCCTTGCTCCAAGTCGTGTGGAACAGGGGCTTGAATGCTCAGACCAACAGGTTATTGGCTAATCTGGGGTGAGTTGGTCTCTCTCTCTCTCTCTTTTTGACCCTGGACCTTCCTGAAACCTTCCTGAAAAAAGTTCCATCAAAATCAATATGTTCCTGTGAAAATTTTCGATTTTGATAAACTGGCATTTTCCAATGGAAAAACATTTTGATTTAAAAATTCTAACCAGCTCCAGTGTCCAGTAATGGTCTCACCAGTGTTATATACAGAGGTAGTAACACCTCCCCACTCCTGCTTAATATTCCTCCACATATATGTCCAAGAATTGCGTTACCATGCATCACACCAGGTCCATTTGCTATGGCATCACACCAGGTCCACCAGGACCCCAAAGTCCTTGTGAGAGTCACAGCTTTCCAGGATACAGTTCCCCATCCTGGAAATGTGACCTAAATCCTTTGTTCCTAGATGTTCCTACATTCCAATTAGCTATATTAAAATCCATATTGTTTGAATGAGCCCACCTCCCAAAAGTGATGCAGATGACTTTGTGTTACTGACCTGACTGATCATTATTTACCAGTCCAGCATTTTTTGTCACATCTGCAAACTTCACAAGTAATTACTTTATATCTTCTTCCAGGTATCTTTAACAGCCAAATTGAAGAGCACTGGGCCAAGGATAGATGTATTGGGCCAAGGAGAAATGCACTGGGCCAAGGAGAGATCCATTGGGCAAGTAAGTTGGTTTGTCATGTCCCTTTTTCCACCAAACCATGCTGACTGACACTAACTGTGCTGTCATCCTTTCATCCTTTACTAATTGCTTCCCATATCAGGTTTTCCATGATTGTGCTGGGATCAGTGTCAGGCTAACTGGTCAATACAGCTGTTGTTCAGTGCTCTGGAACTTCCCTAATATTCCAAGGTTTGTTAAAGATCCACGTTGGTAGCTGATCAATGTATATTTGATTATTTGCACCAATAGAATTACAAAATGGTCCAGGCCCATTTCCTACCTTGTTGCCTGGCATCTCGCTCCCAATTCCCACTTAGCTCTAAAACCGCAGTAACAAAGTTATTTGATATAAAGCAAAACAACTCCTCTGGGGTTTGCTCTCTGGCTCTCTCCCTCCCAGCCCTGCACAGAGCTATTTCCGCAGGAGTACTTGGCAGTGGATTTTCTGCTAGAAATTGTTCCTACTTTGGTTTTGCCTACAACCTTCAAAGAGAATCATTATCAGGCAGGGAAAGCTGTTAGCTTGATAGAACTGTTTATCCCATTAAAGTGAAATGGTCTCCCCAGGACAAGCAGAGGAGCTCAGAAGGCTCCCCATGGTTCCTTAGAACCATGCCTGCTGGGTCCTCCAGGGAACACTGCTCCCCCAGAAATCCAGAGGAGGTTGCAAGAGAAGGATGGGGCTCCTTCAGAGCCCTGGGAGCCTGGAGTATGGAGATAGGAGTCCTGTAGGTGAGGAGTGGCTGTGGGGATGAAGAGAGGGGAAGGACAGGGCAGATCCTCTGACAGCATTGATCTTCTGCTGCCACTGTCACAGTCTGTCTAGATGCTGCAGAGTGTGAGTGGAAGGCAGTTTCTGGCCCTCTCCCCAGGCCATGGCCAGCATCCCCACAGCTCACACTAACTTTCTTGCCCTTCCTGGAAGTTTCATCCTCTGCATCTCTGTCATACAGGGCATGGTCCTTAGTAACTATAGATCCCTGAGAGTTAAATCAGACCAGGCAGCCAGCGGTGTGTGGTGTGAACAAACCACGGAAAGAGGGTGAGGAAGAACAGAGTATTTTTTGCTGCGAATGGAAATGCCGAGCGGAGATGATAGCACAGAATGATGTGGGGAGGTAGGAGCTGCACAGAAGACAACTCACACCAAAGGAGCCAGGTTGTGTGAAGGGACATGATCACATTCCACAGGCCCCTTGTTGGATGGAGCTCAGGGACTGAGCAGCTGTTTGATGTCCTTTTTCATCCCTATTGTTCAGTGTGTGGCCCCACGCCTCATTTACTGCACAGGCCACATGCTGCAGGGAAGTCATTAGCTCCTCATGGGTTTTCCATGTCATCCATCACTGGATTATTTGAACCCCTGACAAACATTTGTGCATTTCTGTTTGCAACACAATACCCCATTGCATCAGGGAGGCTTTATTCTCACCATTTTACAGTTGGGGAGCTGAGGCTTGGAGACATTTGGGCCACAATTTGCAAATGTGATGTGCTGAACTGAAGACATCTTGGGCCTGCCATTAGAGGATGGAGACCTGAACTGCCATTGACTGCAGCTAGATCTGTGAGCCCTCAGAACTTCCAAACATCAGGCCCTGGGTGTCTCACTTTGCATACCTGGAAATGGAGAAATACACACGTAACAGTCATGCCTGACAACTCAGGTCTCATTAAACTCTGGATATCGCACAGAAAGGTGTCGGGCAGAGCCCAGGACAGGATCCAGCTCTGCTAGCTCATTGGCCTAGGACTTAGCTTCAAGACCAGGCTTTCTCTTCCTGCACAGCCTTCTTCATTCATTACACAGCATTCTGTTGCAAAAGAGGTAGGAGGGTCAACAGAAAACAGCTGCATTTGTAACCCACACACCTTCTGGGTGTGGTGTTCTGTCCCATCTAGTGGCACCAAGACCACCCAGAGAGAAAATGAGTTTGCTCTAGAGCCTTAGCTAACAGCCAGCTGGCTTTTAGCTCATGTAGTAGAGGCTCATGCACTGAGCTCCAGAGGTCCCAGGTTTGATCCCGCCCTCCGATGACTGGGTCTGTCGGTATTACACATTCACTACTGAAGCCAGCCTTATTCTTTGCCCATTCTGAGCCCTATACTCAAACAATGGGGTCATATAATTAAAGTTTGTATCACGATGCATGCGCAAGTGGGCAATATTAAAATCTCACAGGCAACCTCAATGACGGCGTTTCCTGTCATTTCAGTGCTTGACTTTGGAACCTTAATGTTCTTTTAACATAGTTTTTTGTATCGGTTTTTACAATAGAAAAGTGAAAAAAGCAGAAAGCCTGTCATTGTAACAGTAGTGAGCCCCCACATAGACTGTCATCAGGGTTTGAACCTAGGCTCTTTAGCAGGGCCATGCCTAGCTATTCTAGGGCCCTACACAGTCCCCCCGCGGCAGGGGTGGGGGAGGCAGTCCTCTGCAGGGGTAGGCCAGGCCTCCGCAGGGTGGGCAGGGCTGGCTTGGGGGGCAGAGGGGAACCACATCCCCAGCACTCACCAGCGGTGCAGCTGGGGCCGGGCCACTGCACTTCCCACTGCCGGTAAGTGCAGGCCCAGCCCTGCTGCAGAGCTCAGAGGAGAGGGGGCGAGGCTGGTGCGGAGCAGGGACGGGAAGAGCTGGGGCTGGGGTGGGCGCGGAGCAGGGCAGGGGCTTTAGGGAATGGGTGGAGTGGGGGCGGAGCTGGGGAGGGAAGAGGCGGAGCTGGGGCGGAGTGGGGGGGCATGGGGAAGAGGTGGGGCAGGGGCTGGAGCAGCACGCAGCTGTGCAGGGCATACTTTGCATATGGGTAAGGACAGCCCTGCCCTTCAGGGCTACAACCAATCTCTCGCCTGGGAGTTAAAGGAGCAAATCCTAGCTCTTGCCCACTATGTGGAACAACCCAAAGAGTTTGCAACAGGACAGACTTTGATAATGGATTATACAATTGCTAGACAGCCACAGAATGCCACAGGATCAGGACAGCTGGGTTCTACTCCTGGATTGAGAAGGGGGTGTTGTAGTGGTTCCAGATGAGATAGCTGAGCACCTAGATTTGGCACATCCATTCTGAAAGACAGTCTGACTAAGAAGTAAAGGCTTGGCTCTAGTGTCCTAAAAAGATGCTTCCATTCCCATCTCTTGCTGAAGTGACCTTGTGCAACCATCATAGAATCATAGAATCATAGAATATCAGGGTTGGAAGGGACCCCAGAAGGTCATCTAGTCCAACCCCCTGCTCGAAGCAGGACCAATTCCCAGTTAAATCATCCCAGCCAGGGCTTTGTCAAGCCTGACCTTAAAAACCTCTAAGGAAGGAGATTCTAGCACCTCCCTAGGTAACGCATTCCAGTGTTTCACCACCCTCATAGTGAAAAAGTTTTTCCTAATATCCAGTCTAAACCTCCCCCACTGCAACTTGAGACCATTACTCCTCGTTCTGTCATCTGCTACCATTGAGAACAGTCTAGAGCCATCCTCTTTGGAACCCCCTTTCAGGTAGTTGAAAGCAGCTATCAAATCCCCCCTCATTCTTCTCTTCTGCAGACTAAACAATCCCAGCTCCCTCAGCCTCTCCTCATAAGTCATGTGTTCTAGACCCCTAATCATTTTTGTTGCCCTTCGCTGGACTCTCTCCAATTTATCCACATCCTTCTTGTAGTGTGGGGCCCAAAACTGGACACAGTACTCCAGATGAGGCCTCACCAATGTCGAATAGAGGGGAACGATCACATCCCTCGATCTGCTGGCAATGCCCCTACTTATACATCCCAAAATGCCATTGGCCTTCTTGGCAACAAGGGCACACTGCTGACTCATATCCAGCTTCTCATCCACTGTCACCCCTAGGTTCTTTTCCGCAGAACTGCTGCCTAGCCATTCGGCCTCTAGTCTGTAGCGGTGCATTGGATTCTTCCCTCCTAAGTGCAGGACCCTGCACTTATCCTTATTGAACCTCATCAGATTTCTTTTGGCCCAATCCTCCAATTTGTCTAGGTCCTTCTGTATCCTATCCCTCCCCTCCAGCGTATCTACCACTCCTCCCAGTTTAGTATCATCCGCAAATTTGCTGAGAGTGCAATCTACACCATCCTCCAGATCATTTATGAAGATATTGAACAAAACCGGCCCCAGGACCGACCCCTGGGGCACTCCACTTGACACCGGCTGCCAACTAGACATGGAGCCATTGATCACTACCCGTTGAGCCCGACAATCTAGCCAGCTTTCTACCCACCTTATAGTGCATTCATCCAGCCCATACTTCCTTAACTTGCTGACAAGAATACTGTGGGAGACTGTGTCAAAAGCTTTGCTAAAGTCAAGAAACAATACATCCACTGCTTTCCCTTCATCCACAGAACCAGTAATCTCATCATAAAAGGCGATTAGATTAGTCAGGCATGACCTTCCCTTGGTGAATCCATGCTGGCTGTTCCTGATCACTTTCCTCTCATGCAAGTGCTTCAGGATTGATTCTTTGAGGACCTGCTCCATGATTTTTCCAGGGACTTAGGTGAGGCTGACTGGCCTGTAGTTCCCAGGATCCTCCTTCTTCCCTTTTTTAAAGATTGGCACTACATTAGCCTTTTTCCAGTCATCCGGGACTTCCCCCGTTCGCCACGAGTTTTCAAAGATAATGGCCAATGGCTCTGCAATCACAGCCGCCAATTCCTTCAGCACTCTCGGATGCAACTCGTCCGGCCCCATGGACTTGTGCATATCCAGTTTTTCTAAATAGTCCCTAACCACCTCTATCTCCACAGAGGGCTGGCCATCTCTTCCCCATTTTGTGATGCCCAGTGCAGCAGTCTGGGAGCTGACCTTGTTACCTGACGTGTAAAGTGGTGTGAATGACACTTGCCTGACTTCTAGAGGAGGGCTATTGCTGGTCTATTTTATTCACATGCTGAGAAGCAATCCGTAAGAGAGATGTTATCATTAAAACCATTATACGCTGTCATACACAGGGCAATGTGCCCCAAAGCACCGGCCTTCCCTTTTCAGGTCATTTACCACTCATTTGGTCACTCCTCTCTCACTCTGGCAGGTGCGAAGGGTGAGATGTGACTCGTTTGCATGTGTAAAACTGATGTGCATTGAGTTTACATGTGTAAATCTGAGGTGTACATGTGTAAATCTGAGTTTACATGTGAAGCTGAGGTGATGGAGTGGCTGTGAGCAAGACAGAGATCCTATGGAGACAACATGTGTATTTAAAAATGAAACCTTTGTCTTTAGCACCAGTTAGACTCCAAACAATTGGTGTTGTGACTGCAAAGCTCTGGGGGTAAATTCTGTCCTCAGTTCCTTGTACAGTCCCATTGCCTTCAGTGCAGGGAGCTTCACAGGTGTCACTGAGGGCAGAATTTGGACCATGCTGTCTTTCTGAAAATGACTACCCCAGTAGACACCCATAACAAGGCATTGTTCACCTGGGAACAATATTGATGAATACAGGAAAGCAGAGGCCTAATCCTTCTCCACATATAGCAGCATCCCACCCTGACACACAGAGGCCAATTTTGAGGAGGCTGATGTTCACAGTTTTACCAGAGAAAAGTTAGCCCAAGACAGACCCATGTTGGTCAGTTCAGGCAGGAGTTAGTGAGGATGACAGCTTCTTGTTAATGGGAGGGTGGTGCTGATACTTCCGACAGTACATCCCAGCCATAGAGGTGCTGACAAGTGTAAGCAAAGGGCTAGGGAGATGGGGACAAGCACTCAGATAGTAGTCATGACAGCTCACTACGATACAGATAATTACTTCCAAACAGCACAAACCAAAGAGCTGATGCAGACTTATGAAATCCAAGCAAAGGCTTTGGGGGGAGGAAGGGAACTTGTCTGAATTTGACAAAGAAACCTAATTTTGTGTTAATGGACTACTGCTCTACATTCATGAAGATTTCAGGGTATAATTTTGCTATGTTCCCATTCTATACCCCTAAGTAGCCTGCTTTGACCAGAGAAACCAGAGCTGCAACTAACAGGACAAATCTTTCACATCCTGGCCGGCACAGACTTCTGAGTGATCTCAACCATGTTCAAGAAATCTTGGACGTTGGTCTATTCCTGAAAATCCTTCAGTTAAATGTGAAAGGCCCCTCAGCTGCTAAACACTCCGTTCTTCAATCCCTATCCTTCAAATGTAACAAATATAATGTGCCTTCAGCGTGGGCGGTGGGTGAACCACCAGCTTGGGAAGGCAAGCCCCCAGCCTGACCCACCCCTTCTGACTCCCTTCCCCCCTCCACCCCTCAGCTGCCAGCTCCCCATCCCTGGAGCACTGGGTGGGTGGTGCACGGCCCATCCCAGCCCCCTGTAGCACCAGGCAGTGCATGCCCCCGCACGGCGCCCTGGAGCACGGGGCAGCATGCGCCCCCCAGCCCCGAAGCATGGGGTGGGTGGCACACAGACCCCCCCCAGCCCCTGGAGTGCCGGGCGATGTGTGGCTCCCTTTCCTCCCTGCCCTGGAGCTCTGGCTGGCATGGCCGAGTTCCAGGGCCCTCTCCCCCAGCACTACCACAAGTCCCAGCCGCCCTATCTCCAGCCCCAGCAGGCTTCCCTTTCCGGAAGAGGCGCAGCCTGCCTGGGCTGGGCCAACTAGCAGCAGGAGCGGGCCTCTGGATGGAGCATGGGCGGGGCCACGCAGGGCTGTTTGTGGAGGCCTATTAGACCCGCTGCCCATGGCCTTCAGGAGACACATCAACTCCCTTTCTGCCTGCCACCTTAACATCAAAGGTTAGGCCCTTATGAGTTACTCTTTGCATAGTAACTATGACCATGTAAACTATAATAGAGCAGATCTTGCTGACCCAGAACTTCAGACCTCTGTGATATTGTGAGAGTTGTCCATTTCAGAGTAATGAGTGTGTATGAGCACCCAAGCCACCCTTGGGCTATCCTAAATATTCTTCCTAAGCTCCCACACCCTGCCATCTGTGTTGGAGATTTTAATAGCTCTCACACCACCCGGGGATACAGAGTCAGATCAAAGTGGAGTTGACCTTTTGGGCTAGGCCTTGCTCCATGTCCTTCACCTCATTCATGATTCAAAACAATGGAGTACTTTTCTTTCTGCCAGATGGAAGCAAGACTTACTCCCCTGGTCACACCTGGGCCACCAGCACAGGCAATCCTCCAGTGCAAGCTATAAGCAGTGTATTAAAAGTCCGAGAAAGACCACAACAAGTTACCACCCCATCTCTGTGCTAAGCTACAGGCACAAATTAGCTGAAAGGCTTATCCTACTAAAAATATGCCCCTGGCATTGAGGATATCCTGAGTGCAGATCAAGCAGGTTTCAGACCAAACTGCAATACTTGTGAGCAAGTGCTGGCAACCACCACCTGCATCGAGAATGGCTTCCAGACCATGCAGAAGACAGATGCTGTATTCCTAGATCTTACTGTGGCACATGGCATGATCTAGCATACAGGCTTACTGTACAAACTGTCATTGGTCCTATGGACATGGCTTGTCAGGGCTGTGGAACTGTTGCTGAGAGACTGCTGATTTCAAATTTTAGTTAGACAAAAGAAACCCCAGCTCCTGGAGGTCCCAAAACAACAGTCTATTCTCAGGTCTAACACTAACACTTTTCAACCTCTTCACAAATGACCTTCGCCGCATCACTGCGAGGTGTTTTATCAATGCAGATGACATCTGTCTGGCAGTGCAGGACCAGGATTTCAGACACCTAGACCAGAGGTTCTCAATCAGGGGTACATGTAACCCTGGGGGTATGCAGAGGTTTTCCAGGGGTACATCAACTCATTTAGATACTTGCCTAATTTTACAAAAGGTTACATAAAAAGCACTAAGAAAAGGAGTACTTGTGGCACCTTAGAGACTAACCAGTTTATTTGAGCATGAGCTTTCGTGAGCTACAGCTCACTTCATCAGATACCTGTATCTGATGAAGTGAGCTGTAGCTCACGAAAGCTCATGCTCAAATAAACTGGTTAGTCTCTAAGGTGCCACAAGTACTCCTTTTCTTTTTGCGAATACAAACTAACACGGCTGTTACTCTGAAATAAAAAGCACTAGTGAAGTCAGTACAAAATAAAATTTCATACAGACAGTGATTTGTTTATACTGTTCTATATAGTATACACTGAAATGTAAATACAATATTTATATTCCAATTCATGTATTTTATAATTATATAGTAAAACGGAGAAAGTAAGCATATTTTCAATAACAGTGTGCTGTGACACTTTTGTATTTTTATGTCTGATTGTGTAAACAAGTAGTTTTTAAGTGAGGTGTAATTTGGGGGTACACAAATCAGATTCCTGAAAGGGGTACAGCAGTATGGAAAGTTTGAGAGCCACTGACCTAGAAGTCCTGAATGTTGACATGAACGGATGGCCCACTATTGCAAAAGATGGAGACTTAAACCTCTTACCAAAAAGACAGTTTCCAGCTGCTTCCATCTATACCACACAAAGGCCAACAAACAGCTCAACATCTTCTTGCATAAACACAGGCTGGACCAGAACCCGAAGCACGTGTATCTAGGTGTTACACTGGACTGGACTGTGACTTCAAGTAACACCTTACCAAGACATTGATAAAAATAAAGATAAGAAACAACCTGATCAGCATATTGTCACAGTTCAGGGCAAATGCACCTGTATTCCCTGTCCCTGGTCCCTTGAGGGGACACACTATAGGCTCCTGGCTCCTCAGTCATCACCTCTCTTGAGTAGAGACCTGAGTTCTCTCCCTCCTGAGTGGCTGCACAGTTCTCTGCCTAAACTGTGATATCCCCAGCAAGCCAGGCTGTCTTTACAGGCCACTGTTTGTCCTTTGTTTCCTCTTTGAAAGCTATGAACAGCATGATTGCCAGCAGTGGAAAGTTACCACACAGCACTTGTAAACAAGCACATATATTCTTAAGGTGAAAACATTTCAGAGAAATCATAAAAAATATACAAGTTCTTATTCACATGCTCAAAGCTTACCAGAACTCACAAATCAGTCCTATGGGCCTCCGAAGGCTGAAGTACTTCCAGTCCTTCCCAGGAAAGACTGGGGTCCCCTTTGGACAGAAGGTCCTGTCCGTTTGCTGGATCAAAGAAGGCCCCAAGTCAGTTAGAACTCAGGCTATTTCTCCAAAAGGCCTTTCTGTGTTTGTTGGTCACTGGATAATCCAGTATGAACCAGTTCAAGTAATCCTGTCCTGGTGGGGACCTCTTGGGAGGTGTTTCAACCTCAGTGAATTTGACTAATTCCCCACTACCTTCACTGTTATTAGTTCCTGAAGACCCATAGCGCTAGGTGCTGCACAACCAAACAACAAAGACAGTCCCAGCCCCAAGGATCTCACAATCTCAGCAGGGAGTTGAGGGCTCTGCACACTCATGTCACAGTGTTGTTCTGCCTTTGTCTCTCTCTACACACATTTTATACTGTTTACCCATCCTTAACACACATGTGTTGGTCACATTTCTGTGACTACAAAGAAATTCCCAATGTCTTGCTCTCTTCTGCATAGGAATAGGTTCTAGAACCCAGGTCCAAACTGCACTGTTATTGTTCCAGATCTCACTTGCACAGCCCTTTGGGGATTCCCTGTCTGCCATGGATCAGAAGATTCATCTCAATGTATTTATACTCAATTGATAAATCTCCTACTCACAAATTAATTGTCAGGCACAGACACTTATGGTGACCTGGGAAAACAACATGGAGAAATACTTTTCAACCCAAGTATTTTCTCACTAACTTCACAACTCTCTCTGCCCTTGTCTGCACTGGGGAAAAATGTACACTTTAGAAAACGTGCTGTAGGGAGAGACACAAAACAAATCAACCGCATGGCTCATTGTACCAAATGTATTCTTAATTTCTACAGCACTCCTCACCTGTGTGCCTGAGTGCCTGGCCAGATTTATGGTTCAGCATGGATCTCTGGAAGGCAGTTTCTCACTGGTACAGAATGCTGGAGTCTGATTCCTTCACTGCTAGGTACATTCCCACATGGCTGTTTGGGGAGATGATTGCTGAAGCAGGTGTATGTTACATGAGAGTTGAGAAGTCCAGCCTGCAGAAGTATGTTCCATAACAATGGACTCTTTGATGAGACAGGCTCTGCCTGTGACCACCAGGGTTTGACATCTACATGCCATCAGCCAAAGTGTCTGCACGGAGCATGGCAGACATGCTGGGGAGTGGTGAGGGAGGCAGTATCTCAGGTACCTGGTCCCAAGCCCATTCCAGGTTTGAATGTGAGGATGATAATTTAGAAATGGACTCCAAATTTGACTGACAGCTCAGCACTAGTGGATTGGCAGCAGAGCCCTCAGGAGCTGTCTTCATGGTGGTTGTCTTAGAAGGCAGGTTACCGTGTGCTGCATCAATTACAACTTCTGGGTTGTAGTGAGTTGTAGTTGTCCTCTCTGGGTGTTACGTATGTCACTCAGGATGGGCAAAGGGATAGCTCAGTGGTTTGAGCATTGGCCTGCTAAACCCAGGGTTGTGAGTTCAATCCCTGAGGGGGCCATTTGGGGCAAAAATTGGGGACTGGTCCTGCTTTGAGCAGGGGGTTGGACTAGATGACCTCCTGAGGTCCCTTCCAACCCTGATATTCTATGATTCTATGAAAGCTGTGATGAAGGGGACAGAAGGCATTTGTGGCCACAGCTTCAGCTGGGCTTCCACAAGCAAGGAGGAGTTGGGCCACCTTTGCCACTGGGGGCAGATGTCTGCAGGAAGGGTAGGTCAGCCATTCCCTCAAAATATCTTCCCCAGCTAGCATCATCGCCTCATCCTGCCTGGATTAAGCTGTAGGCACTGCTGCTCTATCAAAGCCTCCTTTCCCTTAGGCACAGCCAGGGCGTGCACAGGCCTGGCTCATCTCACTAATACTGGGGTCCCTTCACTGTGAAGGTGCAGGGGAATCACTCCTGAGTCAGTGTGCATCAGTGTGAGGTGAGTATCAGGCCCCCGGTGTCTCGATTTGTGAAGAATGTAATATGCAGCAAGAAGCCATCTGTATAATGATGGCAACAGAGCTTGGTCTGTCACCCTCTCCACTGTGCCCCTGCATAGATGCTAAACACAATGACTGACCTTGGCAAGGCTTTTTCGGGAGAGAAGTTAACAACACTACTGTGGGGAGTGAGCAGAGCCAGTGAAGCTGCTCCGTTTGCACCCACGGAGCACCATAGATGGGTACACAGCGACGTGTGGGCCACAGGCCTGAATGCCACTGAAAGATGGAGCACCATGGGCATTTGTTCTCTGACCAGCCAGCAGATCACCCATCAGCACAGTGAGGGCTCTCTCTAGGCCACGTCAAGGCCTGAACACGGACAGGAATGGACTCAGATACCCACATGCTTCTGGAGCCTCCCCACCGCAACTTTGAAGTCCCTGCCTAAGAGAGAGAGGGTGATACTGGAAAGGACTGTAACTAGCAAGATTAGCCATGATTACAGGATTAATAGATAATAAGGCCAGAAGGGACCATGGTGATCATCTAGTCTGGCCTCCTGTATAACATGGGCCATAGAACTTCCCTGAATTAATTCTTGTTTAAACTAGAGTGGATCTTTTGAAAACATGCTGTCTTGGTGTAAAAATTGCCAGTGATGGAGACTCTACACACACTGTGGTAAATTGTTCCAAAGGTTAATTACCCTCACTGTTAAAAATTTTCACCTTATTTCAAGTATGAATTTGTCTAGCTTCAAATGCAAGCGTTTGCCTTATGGTTTCTTTTGAATGGTGTTACTTTTCTTTGCTAGGCTGAAGAGCCCTTTGTTATCAAAGTTTTGTTCCATTTGTAGATAAAAAGTGACTTGGCCAAAATCTATAAATTAACACTCCTCTTTGTTAAGATAAACAGATTGAGCTCCTGGAGTTTAATGCTATAAGGCACGTTTTCTAGTCTCTTAACGATACTTGTGGCTTTTCTCTGAACTGTTTCGAATTTATCAACATCCATCTTCAGTTGTGGATGCTAGAACTGGCAACAGGATTCCAGTAGTAGTGACGCCAGCACAAACCCAGGAGTAATATAGCCTCCTTACTCCGACTCAGTATTGCCTAGTTTATACACCCCAGGATCACATTAGTCCTTTTGGCCACATTGTTGCACTGGGAGCTCACATTCACCTGTTTATCCACCACAATCCTTCAAGTCCTTTTCAGAATCGCTGCTTCCCATGCTAGAGTCTCCCCTGTTGTAAGTATGGCCGACATTTCTTTATTCCTAGATTTATATCTTGACATTTATCCATATTAAAATGCATATTGTTTGCTTGTGAACAGCTCTACCAAACAATCCAGATCACTCTGTGTCAATGGCATGTCATCTTCATTATTTATCACTCCTTCAATTTTTGTGTCATCTGCAAACTCTATCAGTAGCGATTTTATGTTTCCTTCCACATCATTGATCAAAATGTTAAATAGCCTATGACCTAAACCAATCACTGCAGGAGGTCACTAAAAATGCACACGCTAAGTGATGAATCCCCATTTACAGTGACATGGTGAGACCTATGTGTTAGCCAGTTTTTAATCCATTTAATGTGTACCAAGTTAATTTTGTGTATTTCTAGTTTTTTATTCAAAATGTTTTTGTGGTATGAAGTCAAACACCCTACAGAAGTGTAAGTATATTACACCAACACTATTGCCTTTATCAACCAAACTCATAATCTTGTTAAAAAAAAAAGATATCAGATTAGTTTGACAGGATCTATTTTTCATAAACCCATGTCAATTGGCATTAATTATATTACCCTCCATTAACTCTGTACTAATCAAATCCCATATCAGCTACTTCATTATTTTGCCCAGGCTTGATAAAAGGCCAACAAGTCTATAATTACCTGGGTTGCCCCATTTACCCTTTTTGAACATTGGCACAGCATTCATTAGCTTTTTCCCTGACCTCTGGAACTTCCTGCTGGATGCTGGCTCCCTGAGCAGGGCTGGCTTATTGCACTAACGGTTTGCATTCGCAGCCTCTGTCAGTGGCAGACTCGGCTACTCTGCATATCCAGCCAGGGCATGGAGCTCCCCAATGTCTAATCACTTCTCCCTGTGGTGGGATAGGTTCAAACACAATGAGGGGTTCTGGAGCTCATTCTTTTCCCCCTTCTGTCTCCACATCAGCAGGAATGGGGAGGATTCTGGATTTGCTCCTCTTTTTCTGTGACCCTAGATGTGAGTTCCTGGCGGTGCTGTGCATTTACACATAGGGCGGGACACAGGCAGGAGGGTGCACTATTCAGAACTGCTCTGCTGGCAGGATCTTCACAGCATCCATGGTGGAAGAGCTCACAGGGCCTTTGGTCCCTGTGACGGCCTTGTAACTGTAGGAAAGTTGTTTTCCCTGCCCCTGTACAGGTAGTGGAACTAGGTATATTTTCTCTCTTTATGGGATTATGAGGTAATTGCTCATCAAATGTGAACATAAGAACGGCCATACTGGGTCAGACCAATGGTCCATTGGAGAGAATGGTCCCTGGGAGAATAACATGAGGGGGAAAGGAGTCCAGGAGAGCTGGCTGTATTTTAAAGAATCCTTATTGAGGTTACAGGGACAAACCATCCCGATGTGTAGAAAGAATAGTAAATATGGCAGGCGACCAGCTTGGCTTAACAGTGAAATCCTTGCTGATCTTAAACACAAAAAAGAAGCTTACAAGAAGTGGAAGATTGGACAAGTGACCAGGGAAGAGTATAAAAATATTGCTTGGGCATGCAGGAGTGAAATCAGGAAGGCCAAATCACATCTAGAGTTGTAGCTAGCAAGAGATGTTAAGAGTAACAAGAAGGGTTTCTTCAGGTATGTTAGCAACTAGAAGAAAGTCAAGGAAAGAGTGGGCCCCTTACTGAATGAGGGAGGCAACCTAGTGACAGAGGATGTGGAAAAAGCTAATGTACTCAATGCTTTTTTTGCCTCTGTCTTCACAAACAAGGTCAGCTACCAGACTGCTGCACTGGGCAGCACAGCATGGGGAGGAGGTGACCAGCTCTCTGTGGAGAAAGAAGTTGTTCGGGACTATTTAGAAAAGCTGGATGAGCACAAGTCCATGGGGCCGGATGCACTGCATCCGAGAGTGCTAAAGGAGTTGGCGGATGTGATTGCAGAGCCATTGGCCATTATCTTTGAAAACTCATGGCAATTTGGGGGAGGTCCCAGATGACTGGAAAAAGGCTAATGTAGTGCCCATCTTTAAAAAAGGGAAGAAGGAGGATCCTGGGAACTATAGGCCAGTCAGCCTCACCTCAGTCCCTGGAAAAATCATGGAGCAGGTCCTCCAAGGATCAATTCTGAAGCACTTAGAGGAGAAGAAAGTGATCAGGAACAGTCAGCATGGATTCACCAAGGGCAAGTCATGCCTGACTAATCTAATTGCCTTCTATGATGAGATAACTGGCTTTGTGGATGAGGGGAAAGCACTGGACGTGTTGTTCCTTGACTTTAGCAAAGCTTTTGACACAGTCTCCTACAGTGTTCTTGGCAGTAAGTTAAAGAAGTATGGGCTGGATGAATGGACGATAAGGTGGATAGAAAGCTGGCTAGATTGTCAGGCTCAACGGGCAGTGATCAATGGCTCCGTGTCTAGTTGGCAGCCGGTATCAAGTGGAGTGCCCCAAGGGTCAGTCCTGGGACCGGTTTTGTTTAATATCTTCATAAATAATCTGGAGGATGGTGTGGAATGCACCCTCAGCAAGTTTGCAGATGACACTAAACTGGGAGGAGAGGTGGATAAGCTAGAGGGTAGGGATAGGATTCAGAGGGCCCTAGAAAAATTAGAGGATTGGGCCAGAAGAAATCTGATGGGGTTCAACAAGGACAAGTGCAGAGTCCTGCACTTAGGACGGAAGAATCCCATACACTGCTACAGACTAGGGACCAAATGACTCGGCAGCAGTTCTGCAGAAAAGGACCTAGGGGTTACAGTGGACGAGAAGCTGGATATGAGTCAATGGTATGCCCTTGTTGCCAAGAAGGCCAATGGCATTTTGGGATGTATAAGTAGGGGCATTGCCAGATCGAGGGACGTCGTCATTCCCCTCTATTTGACATTGGTGAGGCCTCATCTGGAGTACTGTGTCCAGTTTTGGGCCCCACACTACAAGAAGGATGTGGAAAAATTGGAAAGAGTCCAGCGGAGGGCAACAAAAAAGATTAGGGGACTGGAACACATGAGTTATGAGGAGAGGCTGAGGGAACTGGGATTGTTTAGTCTGCAGAAGAGAAGAATGAGGGGGGATTTGATAGCTGCTTTCAACTACCTGAAAGGGGATTCCAAAGAGGATGGTAGACTGTTCTCAGTGGTAGCGGATGACAGAACGAGGAGTAATAGTCTCAAGTTGCAGTGTGGGAGGTTTACGTTGGATATTGGGAAAAAACTTTTTCACTCGGAGGGTGGTGAAACACTGGAATGCATTAACTAGGAAGGTGGTGGAATCTCCTTCCTTAGAGGTTTTTAAGGTCAGGCTTGACAAAGCCCTGGCTGGGATGATTTAGTTGGGGATTGGTCCTGCTTTGAGCAGGGGGTTGGACTAGATGACCTCCTGAGGTCCCTTCCAACCCTGATATTCTATGATTCTATGACACAGTGAAAGAGTGGCTCAAAAAGATTTTCTTTTGGAAGTTGATAATCCCGTTTGAGTCAGAATTTGTGTTTTTTAAACAGGGCCAACAGAGTGAGGCCAAGGGTTTCACTTCAGTGAGCTTTACACAAAATCCAGGGCTTGAGAGAGATGGGGGCAGAGAGAAGGATTTAGTCTTTCACCCCACAGTGTTAGTGCAAACTCTGCCATCAAGGAGTGTGGCCCAAAACAAATGTGCTCTGCATTGGTTCCTGAAAGCATGGTAGGGTTTGGACCCTATCACTTACTTCCATATACAGGTTTCATAGCTTCCGAGGCCAGAAGGGACAATTGTAACTGTCATAAATATAAAGGGAAGGGTAAACCCCTTTGAAATCCCTCCTGGCCAGGGGAAAGCTCCTCTCACCTGTAAAGGGTTAAGAAGCTAAAGGTAACCTCGCTGGCACCTGACCAAAATGACCAATGAGGAGACAAGATATTTTCAAAAGCTGGGAGGAGGGAGAGAACAAAGGGTCTGTGTGTCTGTCTATATGCTGGTCTTGGCCGGGGATAGACCAGGAATGGAGTCTTAGAACTTTTAGTAAGTAATCTAGCTAGGTATGTGTTAGATTATGATTTCTTTAAATGGCTGAGACAAGAATTGTGCTGAATAGAATAACTATTTCTGTCTGTGTATCTTTTTTGTAACTTAAGGTTTTGCCTAGAGGGGTTCTCTATGTTTTTGAATCTAATTACCCTGTAAGATATCTACCGTCCTGATTTTACAGGGGGGATTTCTTCATTTCTATTTACTTCTATTTTTATTAAAAGTCTTCTTGTAAGAAACTGAATGCTTTTTCATTGTTCTCAGATCCAAGGGTTTGGGTCTGTGGTCACCTATGCAAATTGGTGAGGCTTTTTATCCAACATTTCCCAGGAAAGGGGGGGGGTGCAAGTGTTGGGAGGATTGTTCATTGTTCTCAAGATCCAAGGGTCTGGGTCTGTAGTCACCTAGGCAAATTGGTGAGGCTTTTTACCAAACCTTGTCCAGGAAGTGGGGTGCAAGGTTTTGGGAAGTATTTTGGGGGGAAGGACGCGTCCAAACAGCTCTTCCCCAGTAACCAGTATTAGTTTGGTGATGGTAGCGGCCAGTCCAAGGACAACAGGTGGAATATTTTGTACCTTGGGGAAGTTTTGACCTAAGCTGGTAAAGATAAGCTTAGGAGGTTTTTCATGCAGGTCCCCACATCTGTACCCTAGAGTTCAGAGTGGGGGAGGAACCTTGACAGTAACCATCTAGTCTGACCTCCTGGATAACACAGGCCAGAGGCCTGTCCCGAGATAATTCCTAGAGCAGAATAAGCTGGGAATAAGTAGGAAGAACTTGAAATGCTATTTAAGAAACACAACTATGACTTAGTTGACATCAGAGAGACTTGGTGGGATTATACACATGACTGCAATATTGATATAGAAGGGTACAGTTTGCTCAGGATAACAGGTGGGTAAAAAGGGAGGAGGTGTTGCCTTACATATTAAAAATTTATACACGTGGACTGAGGTTGAGATGGAAATAGGAGACAGACTTGTTGGTAGGAGTCTACTGCAGACCACCTAACCAGGAAGAAGAGGTGGATGAGGCTTTTTTAAAACAACGAACAAAATCATCCAAAGCACAGGACTTGGTGGTGATGGGGGACTACCCAGACTTCTGTTGGGAAAATAACACAGCAGGGCATAGATTATCCAGCAAGTTCTTGAAATGTATTGGAAACAATTTTTTATTTAAGAAGGTGGAGAAAGCTACTAAGGGAGAAGCTGTTCCAGATTTGATTTTGAGAAATAAGGAGGAACTGGTTAAGAATTTGAAAGTGGAGGGGAGCTTAGGTGAAAGTAATCATGAAAAGGGTAGATTTCATGATTCTAAGGAACGTAGGAGGGAAAACAGCACAATAACCAAATAAGGGCCGTGCTCCTCTTGATCTGCTGCTCACAAACAGGGAAGAATTGGTAGGGGAAGTAGAAGTGGGTGGGAACCTGGGCAGCAGTAACCATGAGATGGTTGAATTCAGGATCCTGAGAAAACGAAGAAAGAAGTGCAGCAGAATACGGACCCTGGACTTCAGAAAAGCAGACTTTGACTCCCTCAGGGAGCTGATGGGCAGGATCCCCTGGGAGGCTAATATGAGGGGGAAAGGAGTCCAGGAGAGCTGGCTGTATTTTAAAGAAGCCTTAATGAGGGCACAGGAACAAACCATCCTGAAGTGCAGAAAGAATAACAAATATGGCAGGCGACCAGCTTGGCTTAACAGAGAAATCTTCAGTGAGCTTAACTACAAAAAGGAAGGTTACAAGAAGTGGAAACTTGGACAGATGACTAGGGAGGAATATAAAAATATTGCTAGAGCATGCAAGGGTGTAATCAGGAAGAACAAAGCACAATTGGAATTGCAACTAGGAAGGTATGTGAAGGGTAACAAGAAGGGTTTCTACAGGTATGCAGACGTGAAAGTAAGCTGGTCCAGTCCGGCATACCAGCAAGAGCCAGCATGCCGTACCAGACCAGCTTCCCCACGCCGGTGATTTAAAGGGCCTGGGGCTCCCAGCAACATCCGGAGCCCCAGGCCCCTTAAATTGCTGTCAGAGCCTTCCGGGGAGCAGAGGTGGCTGGGAGCCCTGGGGCTCGGGTGGCGATTTAAAGGGCCTGGGGCTCCGCTGCGGTACCAGTGGCTGGGAGCCCTGTGCCATTTAAATCGCTGCCCGAGCCCTGCTGCCAGAGCCCTGGGGTAGTGGCGGCGGGGCTCCGGCAGCAATTTAAAGGGCCTAGGGTGGTAGCAGCGGTGGATCCTCGTGCCCTTTAAATCGCCATCGAGCCCTGCTGCCGGAGCCCTGGGGTAGTGGCGGTGGGGCTCCGGCAGTGATTTAAAGGGCCAGGGGCTCCCAGAAGCCACTACTGCAGTGGAGTCCCAGGCCCTTTAATTCTCTACCAGAGCCCTGAGCCCTGGGGTAGTGGTGGCAGCCGGGGTCCCTGTCGGCAATTTAAAGGGCCCGGGGCTCCGCTGCGGTAGCAGCAGCTGGAGCCCTGGGCCCTTTAAATCGCCCCTGAGCCCCGGGGCTCCCAGCCTCCTCTGCAGCTGGTAGCTCAGCTGGTGATTTAAAGGGCCCAGGGCTCCCAGATGCCGCTACTGCATCAAGATTTAAAGGGCCCGGCGATTTAAAGGCTCCCCCTTTTCCAGTTGAGGCCACGCCCCTTCCTGTTGAGGCCCCCCTGCTCAGGACTATGGTGTACCGGTAAGTCCTTTAAGTTCCTTTCACCCTGCAGGTATGTTAGCAACAAAAAGAAGGTCAGGGAAAGTGTAGGACCCTTACTGAATGGGGGAGGCAACCTAGTGACAGATGATGTGGAAAAAGCTTTTTTTTACTCGATCTTCACAGAAAGGTCAGCTCCCAGAATGCTGCACTGGGAAGCACAGTATGGGAAGGAGGTGAGCAGCCCTCAGTAGTGAAAGAACAGGTTAAGGACTATTTAGAAAAGCTGGACATGCACAAGTCCCTGGAGCCGGATGCAATGTACAGGGGTGCTGAGGGAGTTGGCTGATGTGCTTGCAGAGCCATTGGCCATTATCTTTGAAAACTCGTAGTGATTGGGGGAGGTCACAGAAAATTGGAAAATGGCAAATATAGTGCCCATCTTTAAAAAAGGAAAGAAGGAGAATCTGGGAAACTACAGCTCAGTCAGCCTAACCTCAGTCCCTGAAAAATGGTGGAGAAGGTTCTCAAGAAATCCATTTTGAAGCACTTGGCGGAGAGGAAGGTATTCAGGAATAGTCAACATGATTCACCAAAGGCAAGTTACACCTGACCAACCTGATTGCCTTCTATGATGGCTCTGTGGATATGGGGAAAGCTGTGGATGTGATATATCTTGACTTTAGCAAAGCTTTTGTTACCGTCTCCCACAGTATTCTTGTCAGCAAGTTAAAGAAGTATGGATTAGATGAATGCACCATAAGGTGGCTAGAAAGCTGGCTAGATCGTCAGGCTTAATGGGTAGTGATCAATGGCTCAATGTCTAGATGGAAGCCGGTATCAAGTAGAGTGCCCAAGTGGTCGGTCCTGGGGCCGGTTTTGTTCAACATCTTCATTAATGATCTCAATGATGGGATGGATTGCACCCTCAGCAAGTTCATGGATGATGCTAAGCTAGGGGGAGAGGTAGATATACTGGAGGGTAGGGATAGGGTCCAGAGTAACCTAGACAAATTGGAGGAGTGGGCCAAAAGAAATCTGATGAAGTTCATAGAATATTAGGGTTGGAAGGGACCTCAGGAGGTCATCTAGTGCAACCCCCTGCTCAAAGCAGGACCAATCCCCAATTATTGCCCCTGATCCCTAAATGGCCCCTTCAAGGATTGAACTCACAACCCTGGGTTTAGCAGGTCAATGCTCAAACCACTGAGCTATCCCTCCCCCCAAGATCAACAAGGACAAGTGCAGAGTCCTGCACTTAGGACGGAAGAATCCCATGCACTGCTACAGGCTGGGGACCGAATGGCTAAGCAGCAGTTCTGCAGAAAAGGACCTAGCGATTTCAGAGGACAAGAAGCTGGATACGAGTGAACAGTGTGCCCTTGTTGCCAAGAAGGCTAGCAGCATATTGGGCTGCATTAGTAGTAGCATTGTGAGAAGATCAAGGGAAGTGATTATTCTCCTCTATTTGGCACTGGTGAGGCCACATCTGAAGTACTGCATCCAGTTTTGGGCCCCCCACTACAGAAAGGATGTTGACAAATTGAAGAGAGTTCAGCGGAGGGCAACAAAAATGATTAGGGGTTCGGGGCACATGACTTATGAGGAGAGGCTGAGGGAACTGGGATTGTTTAGTCTGCAGACAAGGAGAGTGAGGGGGGATTTGATAGGAGCCTTCAAATACCTGAAGTGGGGGTCCAAAGAGGATGGAGCTCGGCTGTTCTCAGTGGTGGCAGATGACTGAACAAGGAGCAATGGTCTCAAGTTGCAGTGCGGGAGGTCTAGGTTGGATATTAGGAAACACTATTTCACTAGCAGGGTGGTGAAACACTGGAATGGGTTACCAAGGGAGGGGTGGAATCTCCATCCTTAATGGTTTTTAAGGCCTGGCTTGACAAAGCCCTGGCTGGGATGTTTTGGTTGGTGTTGGTCCTGCTTTGAGCAGGGAGTTGGACTAGATGACCGCCTGAGGTCTCTTCCAACCTTAATCTTCTATGATTCTATGAATAAAGAGAATGGGTTTCAAGAAAACAGGCTTTAGCAAACTCAGGGAGTTGGTAGGTAATATCCCCTGGGAAGCAAGTCTAAGGGGAAAAACAATTGAAGACAGTTGACAGTTTTTCAAAGAGACATTATTAAGGACAAAAGAGCAAGCTATCCCACTGCATAGGAAAGATAGGAAGTGTGACAAGATCACCCTGGCTTAGCCAGGAGATCTTCAATGATCTTAAACTCAAGAGTCCTACAAAAAGTGGAAATTAGGTCAAATTACAAAGAATGAATACAAGCAAATAAAATAAGTATAGAGGGAGAAAACTAGAAAGGTCAAGGCACAAAACAAGATTAAACAGTGTCCTAACTAGAGACATAGGATAACAAGAAAACATTCTATAAATACATTAGTAGTAAGAGGAAGACCAAGGGCAGGGTAGTCCCATTACTCAATGAGGAGGGAAAAACAATATAGAAAATATGGAAATAGCAGAAATGTGAAATGACTTTTTTGTTTCAGTTTTCACCAGAAAGATTAGTAGCGATTGGACGTCTAACATAGTGAATGCCAGTGAAAATGAGGTAGGATCAGTGGCTAAAATAGGGAATGAACAAGTTAAAAATTACTTAGACAGGTTATGCAAAAAGAAAAGGAGTACTTGTGGCACCTTAGAGACTAACCAATTTATTTGAGCATGAGCTTTCGTGAGTCTGATGAAATACATCCTAGAATACTAAAGTTGCTGAGTAAAGAGATATCTGAGCCATTAGCAATTATCTTTGAAAAGTGATGGAGAGATTCCAGAGGACTGGAAAAGGGCAAATATAGTGCCCATCTATAAAAAGTGGAATAAGGACAACCTGGGTACTTACAGACCAGTCAGCTTAACTTTAGTACCTGCAAAGATAATGGAACAAACAATTAAACAATAAATTTGCAAACACTGAGAAGATAATAAGATAAGTAACAGTAAGCATGGATTTGTCAAGAACAAATTGTGTCAAACCAACCTAATAGCTTTCTTTGCAGGGTTCCAAGCTTTGTGGATAAGGTGGAAGTGGTAGATGTGGCATATCTTGATGTTAGTAAGGCTTTTGATACTGTCTCACATGACCTCATAAACAAACTAGGGAAAAACAATCTAGATGGCCCTACTATGAGGTGGGTGCATAACTGGTTGGAAAACTGTTCCCAGAGAGTAGTTTTCAGTGATTCACAGTCAAACTGGAATTGCATATCAAGTGGGGTCCTGCAGGGATCAAGTCTGGGTCCAGTTCTGTTCAATATCTTCATCAATGATTTAGATAATGGTATAGAGAATGCACTTATAAAGTATGTGGATGCTACCAAGTTGGGAGGGACTACAAGTACTTTGGAGGATAGGATTAAAATTCAAAATGATCTGGAAAAACTGGAGAAATGGTCTGAAGTAAATAGGATGAAATTCAATAAAGACAAATGCAAAGTACTCCACTTAGGAAAGAACAATCAGTTGCACACATACAAAATGGGAAATGACTGCCTAGGAAGAAGTACTGCAGAAAGGGATCTGGGGGTCATAGTGAATCACAAACTATGAGCGAACAGTGTAACACTGCTGTAAAAAAAAGGAAGTGAAGATCATTCTGTGATGTATTAGCAGGAGTTTTGTAAGCAAGACACAAGAAGTAATTTTCCCACTCTATTTTACACTGATTAGGCCTCAGTTGGAGTATTGTGTCCAGTTCTGGGGGCCACATTTCAGGAAAGATGTGGACAAATTGGAGAAAATCCAGAGAAGAGAAACAAAATGATGAAAGGTCTAGAAAATATGATCTATGAGGGAAGATTGAAAAAACTGGGTTTGTTTAGTTTGGAGAAGAGAAGACTGAGAGGGAACACAGTAACAGTTTTCAATGACATATAAGATTGTTACAAGGAGGAGGGAGAAAAAATGTTCTCCTTAACCTCTGAGGATAGGACAATAAGCAATGGACTTAAGTTGCAGCAAGGGAGGTTTAGGTTGGACGTTAGAAAAATCTTCCTAACTGTCAGGGTAGTTAAGCACTGGGATAAATTGCCTAGAGAGGTTGTGGAATCACCATCATTGGAGATTTTTAAGACCAGGTTAGATGAACACCTGTCAGAGACATTCTAGATAATACTTAGTTCTGCCATGAGTGCAGGGGACTGGACTAGATGATCTCTCAAGGTTCCTTCCAGTCCTACGATTCTATGATTCTTTTATCTTTTAGAAAAACATCCAATCTTAAGAACATAAGAACGGCCATACTGGGTTATACCAAAGGTCCATCTAGCCCAATATCCTGTCTTCTGACAGTGGCCAATGCCAGGTACCCCAGAGGGAATGAACAGAGAAGGTAATCATCAAATGATCCATCCCCTGTTGCCCATTCCCAGCTTCTGGCAAACAGAGGCTAGGGACACTATCCCTGCCCATCGTGGCTAATAGCCATTGATGGACCTATCCTCCATGAACTTCTCTAGTTCTTTTTTGAACCCTGTTATAGTCTTGGCCTTCACAACATCCTCTGGCAAAGAGTTACACAGGTTTACTGTGTGTTGTGTGAAAAAAATGCTTTATTTTGTTTGTTTTCAACCTGTTGCCTATTAATTTCCTTTGGTGACCCCTAGTTCTTGTGTTATGAGAAGGAGTAAATAACACTTCCTTCTTTTCTTTCTCCACACCAGTCATGATTTTATAGATCTCTATCATATTCCCCCTTAGTCATCTCTTTTCCAAGCTGAAAAGTCCCAGTCAAATTAATCGCTCCTCATACGGAAGCTGTTCCATAATCCTAATATTTTTTGTTGCCTTTTCTGAACCTTTTCCAATTCCAATATATCTTTTTTTAGATGGGGTGACCACATCTCCACACAGTATTCAAGATGTAATCTTGATTTAAAAACTGTCAGTGATGAAGAATCCACCATGACCCTTGGTAAATTGTTTCAATGATTAATTACCCTCACTGTTAAAAATGCACACCTTATTTCTAATCTGAATGTGTCTCGCTTCAACTTGCAGCCATTGAGACAATGTGGTACCTTCCCCTGCTAGACTGAAGAGCCCATTAGTAAATATTTGTTCCCCATGTAGGTATTTATAGATTGTGACCAAGTCACCCCTTAACTTTCTCTTTGTTAAAATAAATAGATTGAGCTCCTTAAGTCTACCACTGTAAGGCATGTTTTATGCTGGACTACTGTGTCCAGTTCTGGTGCCCACAATTCAAGAAAGATGTCAATAAATAGGAGGGGGTTCAGGGAAGAGCCATGAGAACTATTAAAGAATTAGAAAACCTGCCTTACAGTGATAGGAGGAGATGAATCTATTTATCTTAACAAAGAGAAGGCTAAGGGGTTACTTAATTACAGCCTATAAATACCTACAAGAAGAACAAAAATTTAATAATGGGCTCTTCAACCTAACAGAGAAATGTCTAACAGGATCCAATGGCTGGATGTTGAAGCTAGACAAATTCAGACTGGATATAAGATATACATTTTTTAATGGTGAGGGTAATTAGCCATTGGATCAATTTCCAGAGGATCATGGTTTCCTTTGCTGGTTTTACAGTGACAATTTTAAAATTAAATTTGGATGTTTTTCTAAATGATCTGCTTTAGGAATCCTTTTGGGGAAGTTGTGTGGCCTGTGTTGTACAGGAGTTCACACTGGATGATCACAATAGTCTCTTCTGGCCTTGGAATCTATCTGCAGACAGCACAGATTCTGCTAGGGCCTTAGCACATGTCATAAACATACAGCTAAGGGTAGCCTAGAATTCCTCCTTATCTGTAAGGGGTTAAGAAGCTCAAATAACCTGGTTGGCACCTGACCAAAAGGACCAATGGGGGAAGAAGATACTTTCAAATCGGGGTAGGGGTGGGGAAGGCTTTGTTTGTGCTCTGTGTTGTGCGTTCTCTTGGGAAGCAGGGAAGCATTGGGTCAGAAAACTCCTTCTCCTATAAACCATCCTAAAAGTCTCTCATATTACAAAAATTGTAAGTAAAAGCCAGGCAAGGTGTGTTAGATTATCTTTTGTTCTGCTTCTGAATTTTTCCTTTGCTGGAGGGAGGTTTTTTCCTGTTTTTTGTAACTTTGAAACTTAGCCTACAGGAAGTTCTGCTGTGCTTTTGAATCTTTTGTTACCCTGTAAAGTTATTTGCCAACCTGATTTTACAGAGGTGATTTTTATCTTTTTAAAAAATAAAATCCTTCTTTTAAGAACCTGACTGATTTCTCTATTGTCCTAAGACCCAGGGGTTTGGGTCTGTGATCACTTTGTAACCAATTGGTTAGGATATTATTCTCAAGCCTCCCCAGGAAAGTGGGTGTAAGGGCTTGGGGGGATATTTTGGGGGAATAGGAACTTCAAGTGGTGCTTTCCATGATTCTTCGTTAAATCACTTGTGGTAGCAGCGTACCCTCCAAGGGCAAAGAATTTGTGCCTTGGGGAAATTTTAACCTAAGCTGGTAGAAATGAGCTTAGGGGGTCTTTCATGTGGGTCCCCACATCTGTACCCTAGAATTCAGAGTGGGAAGGGAACCCTGACATGGTGGCAGAGCGGTGGGATCATTTTGAACCAGAAGCACAAATCTCAGGATATAAAAAGGACACTTTTTTCCCCTTTTGGCTGCTTGGAAAGCAGGCAGGGGTTTTTTTTAAGGATTTTTTTTTTAAGTTGTGAGCAGCTGGAGGTTTTTTTTCTCTGCCTGAGGGCAGAGTAGTTAACCTTCTGCAGGGGAATTCACATTTTTTTTTCTTTCTAGCTCTCAGGTTATGCTAGATTAAACACAGAAAAGCTAGGATGGCTGACAGTGACGTCCAGAAAAAACTGGAATTAGCCAGATTTGAAGCTGAGGAAAAACAGAAGGAACATGAAAGACAGCTGGAACTCAGACAGATGGAGATTGATGCACAAGTGGCCAGATAAAAAGCTGCCCAAGAGAGAGCTATGGAGGCCCAGTGGGAGGCCCAGAAGTATGCTCAGGAGGAGAGGGAAAGAGAGAGGAAGCATGAACTGGAGTTAGAGACAAAACACTTAGAGATGCAAAGGGCTAAGAAGAATATACTAGGCAACCCTAGCAATCCTACTCCAGGTAGGGTTCCCTCCCCACTCTGAACTCTAGGGTACAGATGTGGGGACCCGCATGAAAGACCACCTAAGCTTATTTCTACCAGCTTATGTTAAAACTTCCCCAAGGCACAAATTCTTTGCCCTTGGAGGGTACGCTGCCACCACCAAGTGATTTAACAGAGAATCAGGGAAAGGACCACTTGAAGTTCCTGTTCCCCCAAAATATTCCCCCAAGCCCTTACACCCCCTTTCCTGGGGAGGCTTGAGAATAATATCCTAACCAATTGGTTACAAAGTGATCACAGACCCAAACCCCTGGGTCTTAGGACAATAGAGAAATCAGTCAGGTTCTTAAAAGAAGGATTTTATTTTTTAAAAAGGTAAAAATCACCTCTGTAAAATCAGAATGGAAAATAACTTTACAGGGTAACAAAAGATTCAAAAGCACAGCAGAACTTCCTGTAGGCTAAGTTTCAAAGTTACAAAAAACAGGAAAAAACCTCCCTCCAGCAAAGGAAAAATTCAGAAGCAGAACAAAAGATATTCTAACACGCCTTGCCTGGCTTTTACTTACAATTTTTGTAATATGAGAGACTTTTAGGATGGTTTATAGGAGAAGGAGTTTTCTGACCCAATGCTTCCCTGCTTCCCAAGAGAACGCACAACACAGAGCACAAACAAAGCCTTCCCCACCCCTACCCCGATTTGAAAGTATCTTCTTCCCCCATTGGTCCTTTTGGTCAGGTGCCAACCAGGTTATCTGAGCTTCTTAACCCCTTACAGGTAAGGAGGAATTCTAGGCTACCCTTAGCTGTATGTTTATGACAGCACATGTTGAAGCTTACTGTTTGTCGAAAAAGATGAAAGCCATGAAAGATTCTTCTTCCACATGAGAGTACAAAAGGCACTAGAAAGTCTTGAGAAATTTGTTACCCCTTTAAAACTGAAGAGCTACTCTTGCAATTTTAGTCCTGTAAGAAATCTCCTGATTAGAAACAAGTTGGTGGTGGCTATAGTAATGGAAGGGACATGAGTGCTTGTCCAGAGACAGTGAGCTAGCTCTAGAAAAAGCTATGCAAAGCCGCAGAACAGACAAAACTGGAGGCACAGGCCTTATATAAGATGGAGAGTCAAGAACCAGTACGTGTTGTTATTGTGCAGCAGAATATGAACTGCCAAAATCTTAGAATCATAGAACCATGAGGTTAGAAGAGTCCACAAGAGTCATCTAATCTAGCCGCCTGTCGAGATGCAGGATTTGTTGTGTTTAAACCATAGAAGACAGATGGCTCTAGTCTCTTTTTGAAAACCTCCAGTGAAGGAGATTCCATGAGTTCCCTGGGCAGTTTGTTCCATTGTCCTTCTGTTCTTACAGTTAGGAAGTTTTTACTGAGATTTAATCCAAATCGGCTCTGCTGTAGTTTGAACCCGTTGCCTTTTGTCCTGCCCTCTGTGGCAAGACAGAACATTTTTTCTCTATCTTTCCTATGGCGACCTTTCAATTATTTGAAAACTGCTATCATGTCCCCCCTTAATCTCCTCTTTTCCAAACTAAACATAGCTAGTTCCTTCAGCCTTTGCTCATATAGTTTGCATTCCATCCTTTTGATCATCTTTGTCTCTACATCCTTTCTATACATTGGTGACTAAAATTGGACACAGTACTCCAGCTGTGGCCTAACCAGTGCTGAGTAGAGCAGTATTATCACCTCCCATGACTTGCATGCTTTGCTTCTTTTAATGCAACCTAAAATAGCATTTGCTTTTTTTGCAACAGCATCGCATTGCTGACTCATATTGAGTTTGTGATCCAACACAACTGCCAGATCCTTCTCAGCAGTGTTGCTGCCAAGCCAGGTATCCCCCATTCTGTATGTGTGCATTTGGTTTTTCTTCCAGAAGAGTAGTACCTTACATTTGTCTTTGATGAATTTCATTTTGTTGTCTGTAGTCCAGTTTTCCAATTTATCAAGATCTGTCTGAATTTTAGCTCTATCCTCCAAAATGTTTGCAACCCCCCCGCCCCCGCGCTTTGTGTTATCTGCAGACACAGTATGCTGTCTATACCTACATGCAAGTCATTAGTAAAGATGTTAAATAACACCAGACTCAGAACAGATCCCTGTGGACTTAAGACCTCCCTTCCCATCCAAAATCATTCCATTAATAGTTACTCTTTGTTTGTGGTCATTTAACCAATTATGTATCCACTCATTGGTAGTTCTGCTGAGGCTGCATTGCTCCAGCTTTGTTATGAGAATGTCACGTGGGACTGTGTCAAAAGCCTTGCTAAAGTCCAGGTATATTATGTCCGCTGCATTGACCCTATCCACCAAACCAGTTACTCTGTCAAAGAAGGAAATCAAGCTGGTTTGGCATGATTTGTTCTTGGTAAATCCATGTGGGCTGCTAGTGATCACCGCATTGTCCTCCAGGTATTTGCAAATTAATGTTTTAGACATTGCTCTAGTAGCTTCCCAGGTACTGAGGCCAGGCTGATTGGTCTTCAGTTCCCCGGCTCCTCCTTTCCCCCTTTTTAAAGATGAGCACTATGCTAGCCCTTCTCCAGTCTTCTGGGACCTCTCCTGGCATTCATGAATTTGCAAATATTATTACCAGTGCTCTGAGATTTCTTCCGCTAATTCCTTCAGCACCCTTGAGTGAATAGCACCAAGCCCTGCTGATTTGAATTCACTGAAATTAGACAGAAGATCTCTGACATGTTCTTTACTTATCCTGATCTGCACCTCTTTTCCTTTATTGTCTATGGTAACTTCGCTAGTCGTCTGGTCACATTATTTTATGTGTGAAGAGTGAGGCAAAGTATTCACTGAGCAGCTCTGCCTTCTTATCATTGCCGATTGCCAGCTCATCTTCTCCATTAAGCAGCAGGCCCACAGCATCGCTAATCTTTCTTTTTGTCTGACATTTGTAGAACCCCTTCTTGTTTCCTTCCAGTTGTAACTCATTCCTTGCCTTGGCTTTCCTGACTTTGTTCCAAGATGCTTGTGCTATTCCCAGTATACATCTCAGTGACATGCCCCTCCTTCCATTTCCTGAACGTATCCCTTTTGGTTTTTAGATAGCTAAAAAGCTCATGGTGCAGTCACATTGGTCTCCTGTGGCTCTTCTTATCTTTCCTCTGCACTGTAATAGTTTGGTGTTGACCCTCTAGTATTACATCTTTTAGGAACTGCCAGCCCCCTTTGACTCCTTTTCTTCCTAATTGGTTTCTCTATGGGACCTTTTTACTATTTCTTTGAATTGCTTGAAATCTGCCATTTTGAGGCCCAGTCTCCTTGTTTTGCTGTTCTCATGTCCTCCCATCCATAAGATCTTGAATTTTATCAGATTATGATCACTTAAGTTCCTCCCAAGTTCCTGACCACCTTCACAGTCACAACTAATTCATCACTGTTGGTCAAAACCAGATCCAAAATGGATGACCCTTTTGTTGTTTCCTCAACTTTCTGAATCAGAAAGTTGTCCCCTACACACACTAAGAACTTGCAGGACATATCAAGAGATATCAGGAAAGTTAAAATCCCCCATTAATACTAACTCATGTGTGTTAGCTAAACTTGTCACCTGCTTGTAGAATGATTCATCCACTTCCTCTTCTTGATTTGGCGGGTCTATAATAGACCCCTATCACAACATCACTACTATTTTTTTCCTTTTAATCCTCACCCAGATACGCTCAGTAGGTCTGCCACTCATTTTCTCTTGGACCTTGGAGCAAGTGTACACATGCTTGATGTACAACACAACACTTCTTCCTTTTCCCCCACCTTCCTATCCTTCTGGAACAAGCTATCTCTCTCAATGCTGGTACTCCAATCATGGGTGTTGTCCCACCAAGTCTCTGTAATGACAATTAAGTCATAATTTTCTTCATATACCATGACTTAAAGTTCATCCTGCTTGTTCCCCATATTCCTTGCATTGGTGTACAGGCATCAAATATATTTTTCAGACTGCCCTGTTGTTTTTCTTCTTGCATCTTGCAGCAAATGACAGCCAGTGACAATGTGTGAAATGTGGAAGTGCACATGTCTAGAATTTGGGTAAAAGTGTAGAGTCTGCCATAAATACAGCCAAGTTACTAGACAATGCAAGCAAAGGTAACTGTAAAAGCAATGAAGGAAACCACTAATGAAGCTTTGGGATTTGATTAAATACAGCAACTGTCAGCAGTCAACAAAAACTGGTCCATTACACTTAAAACCGACAACACACACAGTACAGACAAGAAGAAAAGGAGTACTTGTGGCAACAAATTTATTTGAGCATAAGCTTTCATGAGCTACAGCTCACTTCATCGGATGCATGATAGATTTCCACTCCATACGGCTAAATTCAGTGCCTTGCATAATGACAGGTTTCAGAGTAGCTGCCGTGTTAGTCTGTATTCGCAAAAAGAAAAGGAGTACTTGTGGCACCTTAGAGACTAACAAATGTATTTGAGCATAAGCTTTCGTGAAGTGAGCTGTAGCTCATGAAAGCTTATGCTCAAATACATTTGTTAGTCTCTAAGGTGCCACAAGTACTCCTTTTCTTTTTGCGAATACAGACTAACACGGCAGCTACTCTGAAACCAGTACAGACAAGGTGGACATAAGTGCTGAACTCAATGTGCTGCCTATACAACTGTGAAAGCATACAATGGATTTTCCATCTCTGTGGTGGGGAGATGCTGCCTCATTCTGACATATAACAACAGAGAAGCAAGCACATTTTTGTCAGGGGACACAACACCAATTCTAGGCCTGGAGTCATGCCAGCAATTGGATCAATACATGGGTTATTACCATACAACAAGACTTGACTCCGAATATCACAGCGTCAGTGATGAAATATACAGATATGCTCAACAGATCAGGAGAGTTACCAGTAAGTTATAAAATCACCTCAAAGGAAAATGCAGCCAGGAATGTCCCTGTGGCCCCGAGGGGCAGGCTAGAGAAGGAACATCAGTGCCTCATCTTGACGCATGTGACAAGGAACTGGAGGAACCTTCCAGATGGGTGCACTCTATGGAGCACTGGGCTTCTGTTTAGACAGCCCCAAGCAACTGAAGGAGAAAGCATTATCACATGCTGTCAAGGTTCCCTCCCTACTCTGAACTCTGGGGTACAGATGTGGGGGCCCGCATGAAAGACCCCCTAAGCTTATATTCTATCAGCTTAGGTTAAAAACTTCCCCAAGGCACAAATTCCTTTCCTTGTCCTTGGATGGTATTGCTGCCACCACCAAGTGATTGATACAAAAATTCAGGAAAGGGTCACTTGGAGTCCCTATTCCCCCAAAATATCCCCCCAAGCCCCTTCACCCCCTTTCCTGGGGAGGCTTGAGAATAATATCCTAACCAATTGGTTGCAATGTGAGCACAGACCAAACCCTTTGGTTTTTAGGATACTGAAAATTAATCAGGTTCTTAAAAGAAGAATTTTATTATAAAGAAAAAGTAAAAGAATCACATCTGCAAAATCAGGGTGGAAGGTAACTTTACAGGGTAATAAAAAGATTTAAAACACAGAGGACTCCCCTCTGGACTCAGTTCACAGTTACAAAACAGGAATAAAACTACCTCTTAGCACAGGGAAAATTCACAAGCTAAAACAAAAGATAACCTAACACATTCCCTTGCCTCACTTACAATTTATGTAATTCTTAGATGGATTATTCCAGGTATGTTTTCAGGAGATGTTGTCCCTGCTTGGCTTCTCTCTCCGTCCAGAGAGGGAACAAGCAAAGAGAGCACAAACAAAACCTCCCCCCTAGATTGGAAAGTATCTTCTTTCCTTGTTGGTCCTTTTGGTCAGGTGCCAACCAGGTTATCTGAACTTCTTAACCCTTTTCAGGTAGAACAATTCAGTACAGCTGCAAGGAGGGATTTTATGCTACCCTTATCTTTATGTTTATGACACATGCTAACCATAGAATCTGGGGGGGGTGGGGTGGGGAGGATGGCAGGTGACATGGTTGCATCAAATGGATTTTGACAAAATTTTCCCCATTCAAGAGAATTCACACCTTTGCCCATTTTAACACACCTTTTGTCAGGCACTGCTCCAAATGGTTCCCCTCTGGAATTTCCTCTGCATCTGAATTATTCCATAGAATGATGCATCAGCTTCTGGATGCCATTCACAACCTCAGGATGTGTACAGATGGTATTCTTATTTGGGGTCCCACAGAACAAGAACAGAAGGACAGGCTGGAACAAGTCCTGCAGATTGCTAGGGAACATGGTCAAAAATTGAGTAAAACAAAATGCCAATTCCAGAAAAAAGAACTCTTGTATTTGCAGGAAATTCTGTCCAAAAATGGCATCAGGCCTGATCTGGAAAAGAGACCAACTATTCTGCCAAGTCAAAAACAAAACACGAACTACAGAGGGCTTTGGGTGTGGTGACTATGTAGGGACATTTCTTCAATAATCGGATAAAAGACAGTGTAGGAGAAGATTGCTGCTTCAGGGTGTGCAGTGGAAATGGGCCGAAGCACAGGAAGCAGAATAAAGAATTGAAAAGACTACTCACATCTCTGCCCACATTGCAATATTTTGATGTTTCATGCTCTAAAAGTGGCTACAGATGCCTCAAAACATGGAGTAGGTGCAGTACTACTGCAAAGGAAAGACAGTGACCAGAGACCTGTAGCATTTGCATCCAGAGCCAGAGTCATACAAAAGGAAGGATGCACGGAGCAATTGTCATGATTGTGTATGGATATGGGAGTCACTGCAGAGACTGACAGTCATGCTCCATTTCTGGGAGGAGGACTACTGGGCTGCAGGGGAAAAGAGCAACGTAGTGATCATCCTGCAGAACATTATGGCAGTAAGCCTGGCAGACGCTGACTCGGGTTGGTGAGCTCTAAGGGATAAAGGTCTGTCCTTCCATCAGTGACCAGAAGTGGCAGCACTCTGGCTATATCTGGGGAGCCTGGGCCCCAGTAAGGGAAGGGAACTGGAAGGATGCCAATTTAAAACTGCCCCTTCCCTGCAAAGTGCTCAGCTACACTTTGGGGGCCTCCAGCCACTCTCACCACTTTGTTATTGCAAAGATGACCCTGGGTATCAGACCTTTCCTGAATGCTGGGCGGGGAGCAGGGGGAGGGAGCTGAGTGCATCTCGTGGATTACCCTGGGTTCCAGGGACAGACAAACAAGCACTAAGGAACCTGTGCTCCCAGATTGCTTGGGGCCAGAATCACAAAGGTATTTAGGCGGCTAATGAAGTAGATAGGAACTTAGTCTCAAAAGTGTCCATGTCCGTTAGGTGGCTAACTCTGATTGACTTTCAGTATTTATCTGGATTACATTACCCCTCCCTGGGGATACACTGCACAACCTTTCCATGAGCTAACACTGCCCATTCCCTCCCCTGAGAGACACTGCACAGCCCCTACCCTATGAGCTACTGCACAGCCCCTCCCCTACACTTTTTTGAAAAACAACATGTAAACTGAAGCATCTGGCCTGCTTTAGGACAACCCATGCAGTGGAGGAAGGGACCCAGGGCTTATAGTGGCTCCTGCTCTGATAGGAGACATTTGGCTTACGCTCCCCACTTGGCAGGCTTTGCTCCCCTCGGAGGACTCAGGGCTGTGACATTGAGTCAATGGATCGGGGTAACATTCTCCAACAAGCCTGGGGGCATGTGTATGACAGGGGGCAGTGAGAGCCCAGCACGGTAGCTCCATGGGTAAGTACAGAAGGAGGGAGGAAGGCCCTTGCTTATTTTGGGGGAGGTCAATTCTGGGATCTTTGTGGCAGGAGCGTTACTTCTGGGGTCTGTAGTCTTTATTGTCCCTGCCCCAGAGACCCAGTACTTGGGGCTCATTGAGAGCCATTTGAGTCCCCCTCCAAGGGTGGGGGAGATCCTGGGCATCTGGCACTTGTGGGGAGGGAGTGGTCTGGCTGGTGTTCCAGGCAGAACTAGCCCTGCCACGCAGAGAGCTGGGAGGGGCTGACTGTATCACTGCAGCAATGCTGCAGCCAGCTGCGTCCTCTCCCTGCCTACCAGTCCCACTCACATCAGCTGTTGTGAGGGCCTGGGCCAGGATCTTCGGGTTGGTTAGGGCCCTGCCAATACCTCATTTATGCTGCTGGTCTCTGCATGTGTGATTGTTAATGCTCAGGAGAAGTCTTGCTCAATCCCACTCTGGGTGTGTCATAAATATAAAGGGAAGGGTAACCACCTTTCTGTATACAGTGCTGTAAAATCCCTCCTGGCCAGAGGCAAAACCCTTTAATCTGTAAAGGGTTAAGAAGCTAAGATAACCTCACTGGCACCTGACCAAAATGACCAATGAGGAGACAAGATACTTTCAAATCTGGAAGGAGGGGGGGGGACAAAGGGTCTTTCTGTCTGTGTGATGTTTTTGCTGGGAACAGCTCAGGAATGCAGCCTTACAACTCCTCTTAAGTTAGTAAGTAATCTAGCTAGAAATGCGTTAGATTTTCTTCTGTTTAATGGCTGGTAAAATAAACTGTGCTGGATGGAATGTATATTCCTGTTTTTGTGTCTTTTTGTAACTTAAGGTTTTAGAATCATAGAATCATAGAATATCAGGGTTGGAAGGGACCCCTGAAGGTCATCTAGTCCAACCCCCTGCTCGAAGCAGGACCAATTCCCAGTTAAATCATCCCAGCCAGGGCTTTGTCAAGCCTGACCTTAAAAACTTCCAAGGAAGGAGATTCCACCACCTCCCTAGGCAACGCATTCCAGTGTTTCACCACCCTCATAGTGAAAAAGTTTTTCCTAATATCCAATCTAAACCTCCCCCACTGCAACTTGAGGCCATTACTCCTCGTTCTGTCATCTGCTACCATTGAGAACAGTCTAGAGCCATCCTCTTTGGAACCCCCTTTCAGGTAGTTGAAAGCAGCTATCAAATCCCCCCTCATTCTTCTCTTCTGCAGGCTAAACAATCCCAGCTCCCTCAGCCTCTCCTCATAAGTCATGTGTTCTAGACCCCTAATCATTTTTGTTGCCCTTCGCTGGACTCTCTCCAATTTATCCACATCCTTCTTGTAGTGTGGGGCCCAAAACTGGACACAGTACTCCAGATGAGGCCTCACCAATGTCGAATAGAGGGGGACGATCACGTCCCTCGATCTGCTCGCTATGCCCCTACTTATACATCCCAAAATGCCATTGGCCTTCTTGGCAACAAGGGCACACTGCTGACTCATATCCAGCTTCTCGTCCACTGTCACCCCTAGGTCCTTTTCCGCAGAACTGCTGCCTAGCCATTCGGTCCCTAGTCTGTAGCGGTGCATTGGATTCTTCCGTCCTAAGTGCAGGACCCTGCACTTATCCTTATTGAACCTCATCAGATTTCTTTTGGCCCAATCCTCCAATTTGTCTAGGTCCTTCTGTATCCTATCCCTCCCCTCCAGCGTATCTACCACTCCTCCCAGTTTAGTATCGTCCGCAAATTTGCTGAGAGTGCAATCCACACCATCCTCCAGATCATTTATGAAGATATTGAACAAAACCGGCCCCAGGACCGACCCCTGGGGCACTCCACTTGACACCGGCTGCCAACTAGACATGGAGCCATTGATCACTACCCGTTGAGCCCGACAATCTAGCCAGCTTTCTACCCACCCTATAGTGCATTCATCCAGCCCATACTTCCTTAACTTGCTGACAAGAATACTGTGGGAGACCGTGTCAAAAGCTTTGCTAAAGTCAAGAAACAATACATCCACTGCTTTCCCTTCATCCACAGAACCAGTAATCTCATGATAAAAGGCGATTAGATTAGTCAGGCATGACCTTCCCTTGGTGAATCCATGCTGGCTGTTCCTGATCACTTTCCTCTCATGCAAGTACTTCAAGATTGATTCTTTGAGGACCTGCTCCATGATTTTTCCAGGGACTGAGGTGAGGCTGACTGGCCTGTAGTTCCCAGGATCCTCCTTCTTCCCTTTTTTAAAGATTGGCACTACATTAGCCTTTTTCCAGTCATCCGGGACTTCCCCCGTTCGCCACGAGTTTTCAAAGATAATGGCCAATGGCTCTGCAATCACAGCCGCCAATTCCTTCAGCACTCTCGGATGCAACTCGTCCGGCCCCATGGACTTGTGCACGTCCAGCTTTTCTAAATAGTCCCTAACCACCTCTATCTCCACAGAGGGCTGGCCATCTCTTCCCCATTTTGTGATGCCCAGCGTAGCAGTCTGGGAGCTGACCTTGTTAGTGAAGACAGAGGCAAAAAAAGCATTGAGTACATTAGCTTTTTCCACATCCTCTGTCACTAGGTTGCCTCCCTCATTCAGTAAGGGGCCCACACTTTCCTTGGCTTTCTTCTTGTTGCCAACATACCTGAAGAAACCCTTCTTGTTACTCTTGACATCTCTCGCTAGCTGCAGCTCCAGGTGCGATTTGGCCCTCCTGATTTCATTCCTACATGCCCGAGCAATATTTTTATACTTTTCCCTGGTCATATGTCCAACCTTCCACTTCTTGTAAGCTTCTTTTTTATGTTTAAGATCCGCTAGGATTTCACCGTTAAGCCAAGCTGGTCGCCTGCCATATTTACTATTCTTTCGACTCATTGGGATGGTTTGTCCCTGTAACCTCAACAGGGATTCCTTGAAATACAGCCAGCTCTCCTGGACTCCTTTCCCCTTCAAGTTAGTCCCCCAGGGGATCCTGGCCATCCGTTCCCTGAGGGAGTCAAAGTCTGCTTTCCTGAAGTCCAGGGTCCGTATCCTGCTGCTTACCTTTCTTCCCTGCGTCAGGATCCTGAACTCAACCAACTCATGGTCACTGCCTCCCAGATTCCCATCCACTTTTGCTTCCCCCACTAATTCTACCCGGTTTGCGAGCAGCAGGTCAAGAAAAGCGCCCCCCCTAATTGGCTCCTCTAGCACTTGCACCAGCAAATTGTCCCCTATGCTTTCCAAAAACTTCCTGGATTGTCTATGCACCGCAGTATTGCTTTCCCAGCAGATATCAGGAAAATTAAAGTCACCCATGAGAATCAGGGCATGCGATCTAGTAGCTTCCGTGAGCTGCCGGAAGAAAGCCTCATCTACCTCATCCCCCTGGTCCGGTGGTCTATAGCAGACTCCCACCACTACATCACTCTTGTTGCACACACTTCTAAACTTAATCCAGAGACACTCAGGTTTTTCTACAGTTTCGTACCGGAGCTCTGAGCAGTCATACTGCTCCCTTACATACAGTGCTACTCCCCCACCTTTTCTGCCCTGCCTGTCCGTCCTGAACAGTTTATAACCATCCATGACAGTACTCCAGTCATGTGAGTTATCCCACCAAGTCTCTGTGATTCCAATCACATCATAGTTCCTTGACATCACCAGGACCTCCAGTTCTCCCTGCTTGTTTCCAAGGCTTTGTGCATTCGTATATAAGCACTTGAGATAACCTGTTGATCGCCCCTCATTCCCAGTATGAGGCAGGAGCCCTCCCCTCACAGACATTTCTGCCTGTGCTTCCTCCCGGTATCCCTCTTTCCCACTTACCTCAGGGCTTTGGTCTCCTAGAGGGAGTTTGTACCTTGGGGAAGTTTTGCCTAGAGGGATTCTCTATGTTTTGAATCTGATTACCTTGTAAGGTATTTACCATCCTGATTTTACAGAGGTGATTCTTTTACCTTTTCTTTAATTAAAATTCTTCTTTTAAGAACCTGGTTGATTTTTCATTGTTCTTAAGATCCAAGGGTTTGGGTCTGTGTTCACCTGTACAAATTGGTGAGGATTCTTATCAAGCCTTCCCCAGGAAAGGGGGTGTAGGGCTTGGGGGGATATTTTGGGGGAAGATGTCTCCAAGTGGGCTCTTTCCCTGTTCTTTGTTTAAAACGATTAGGTGGTGGCAGCATAGGGTTCAAGGACAAGGCAAAGTTTGTACCTTGGGGAAGTTTTTAACCTAAGCTGGTAAGAATAATTTTAGGGGGTCTTTCATGCAGGTCCCCACATCTGTACCCGAGAGTTCAGAATGGGGAAGGAAACTTGACAGGGTGGGAGACCAAGGCTCAGTAGCAAACTGGCCCAGGATTAGTAGCAGCAACTGGGTGACACCTCGGGCCAGGGAACAGGGCTCAGAGCAGGGATGGGGGTCTGGGAATCTGTGTGAGTGGCTCTGGCTGTTGTGTGCTATTGGATGTGGGGGGTGGGCACAGGCAGTGTGGCTATGGCTGTGCACAGCTGGGGAGGTGTGGGGGTGAGTGTGTGTCTTTAGGTGTACCTTGTGTGCGTGTAGCTTCTCAGGCAGCTGTGGCTAGATTTGTGGTGAGGCTTTGTGTGTGGCTCTCTACTTTGTGGTGGGGAGACTGGGTGTGTGCACGTGCAGGGTCGAGCACCCTTTGGGTTGTGTTGAGGCTGTGGAGGTGTGGTGTGTGGGTGGATAGTCTGAGCATCTGTTTGCTTTGAGGACCAGCTTTACTTGCCTGCTTCCTGTCCCAGTGAAACTCCTGTGTTGTTGTATTTGCACAGTGCCTGGCAATAAGGTGTTACCCAGGGCTCAGCTCCATCCAGAGGTGGCCTCAGTTCTCAGCCAATGACTCCTAAAGCTGGGGTGCCATGTGGTGCCCTCTTGGAACTGGCTGGGTACTATTTTCCAGATCAGTTACCTGGTTATTGTCTAGCCATGTTGTTTGGTGGCTTTTCCTTTCCACAAAGCTGCTCCCTCTCCAGCCACACTGCTGCTTGTTGGAAGAAGAAAGAACGAGGAGATGAGATGGAGGAAAGGGAAACGGGTCTGCCCCCTATAGTGAGGGGAAAGACCAGCAGAGCTGTAAGATGTGGCTGCTGTGCTGGTCTCCCAGCTCCTGGCATGAACCCTATTGTGAAGGAAATCCAGGGAAGTGCTCTGTTAAGCTTGGCTTTGCTGGCTCCTGAGCTACGTTTTTGGGGCTTGGCTGTTTCTCTGCAATGGGCTGGGGCCATGAGCTCGCTTCCCTTATTCCGGGAAGAGGAAGGTGGCTTTGCAGCTGTTTGTTCTCAGGAACTGACAGTCCCAGGAAAGCTGCCAAATCTCCAGATGATGGATGAGCCCCTCTCAGAGCCTAGAAACCTTTCACACAAAGGGAGAGGAGTTCTTCAGGGCGCTGCAAGTGGGGATAGTTCAGAGTGAGGGGATGAAACTGAGAAAGGAAGCATTTAAACTGACAGTGTGGGAAAAATATCTCGACGGGGATGTGTGTATAAAGGTGCGCACTGTCTCTCCAGAGTCCCATCACTCGGGGCATTTAAAGCTAGCCTGGACAAAACAGAGGAGACTGGGCACAACCCTGGGAACAATCCTGCCCTGCCCCAGAAGATGCTGTTTGAAGTCTCCTCCATCCCTATAGCCCATGAAACTTCCAGATCTGCTGTGGGCCCTTGGGTCAGGGCCAAATGGCTCCCAGGCCCACAGCACCCCCAGGGTGCTCACCTTCCCCACCAATCAATGGTTCACCCTCACCTGGGGTACTGTGGGCAGTGCTTGTCACCCATCTTCAAGTGGATAGGGCAGAATTAGAGGAGCTCAGAGAAAAGGTCTGGAAAAACTGTTATATGACTTACAAGGAGAAGCTGAGGGACCTGGGCTTATTTAGTCTGCAGAAGAGAAGAGTGAGGGGGGATTTGATAGCTGCTTTCAACTACCTGAAGGGGGGTTCCAAAAAAGATGGATCTAGACTGTTCTCAGTGGTGGCAGATGACAAAACAAGGAGCAATGGTCTCAAGTTGCAGTGGGGGAGGTCTAGGTTAGATATTAGGAAACACTATTTCACTCAGAGGGTGGTGAAGCACTGGAATGCGTTACCTAGAGAGGTGGTGGGATCTCCATGCTTAGAGATTTTTAAGGCCCAGCTTGACAAAGCCCTGGCTGGGATGATTTAGTTGGTGTTGGTCCTGCTTTGAGCAGGGGATTGGACTAGATGACCTCCTGAGGTCTCTTCCAACCCTAATCTTCTATGATTCTAGCATTCTATGCAGAGAGTTTGAACAGACTGGGATTGTTAATGCATAGAGAATGTAAATAAGAAAGGACATGATCTCATAAAGGGATACTGGTCTAGAGAATGGAGACAAGGAGCTTCTTTCCTACTGTGACGTACCGGGGGTACAAGTCCAGACTAATGAGCAGCTGTGTCACCCCTGCCCTGCAACCTTGAGGGCCTTACAATGTCTTGGTGAAGTAGCTCCCACCTGGGCCTCTCACAAACAGCTTTCCAGCATGCAAGCCATGCCCTGAGTGTCTGTGTGTAATTGCAGCCTGCCAGCCACACTTGGGTTACACTCTGGCTCTCGCCACCCTTGATTATACTGCAGAGTGATCCCAACACACCCTCAGTCTCAGATTTCTCCCAGAAATGTATGTCCTGTATTGCCCAGCCCTCTCCTGGACTGTACAAGTTGTATTAAGTCTGTTATTTCTTTAATAGAAATAATATGCACACATCTTGTCAGCCCAAATGGAGTTTACCATACACTTCAATTTAAACACACTAGATTAGATAAAACAGTAAAACAAGTTTATTAACTACAAGAGAGAGATTATGAGTACACATAATGAGGCATAAAAGCAAGAAATGGTTACAAAAAAAATAGAGATAAAATGCTACTGGTGCCTAATTTCACAAACTAGATTAAGCTCAAAGCAAAGTTTTCTCACCACATGCTTTCAGCTGACCTGCTGACCAAACTACTTAGGTCAGGACTCCTCCTCTAGAGTCCAACTAATGCCTCCTTTGTTGTTCCAGATGCAGTGATTGTGATGGGCAGAGATGGGTGGGAGAATCCTTTGGGGGTGTTTGTCCCTCCTTTTCATAGTTTCAGTCCCCCTCTTGAAAAACATTTCCACTTTATCACCAGGAGACAAAAAATCTATGTGGAAGGATGTTCCCTGCTGCTTTTCCTCACCTGTTTGAGCTTCCTTTGTTTCCTTTCCTGCTTGATGATTCATTTGTTACTTAAAGGCAATTTAAGCAGAGCACACATTTCTTTGTTTAGGACAGACCTGTTTGCCAGCCTCAGTTTAGGCATGGCTGTGGGTTTTGGAACATGTGTTAATGGCATCTTACAGGGAAATCTTATAACTTCACATTATGTTGCCACACCCATTTTATCAGGACAAGAACGACCGGCAAATTATGAGTTTTCAAATGATAACTTACAAGGCATACTTTGTAGGAGATTATTACAATAGTGTGTAGGGTGTGAATACAGGGGTATAGCCTGTCACACTGGTCTACAGAATGGAGACTGGGAGCTTCTATCCTCTATGTTTCACAAGAGAAGAACAAAGGACATTAAGTGAAATGAAAGGCAGAAAATTCAGAACTGATAAGAGGAAATCTCCCACTCCTGCAATTAGCCTGCGGAACTCACATCCACAAGATATCATTGAGATCAAGAGCATAGCAAGATTCAGAAAATAACTGGACATTCATCTAGATAACAGGAATGTCCAGAGTTAGAATAATGATTATTAAAATAATAAACGCAAATTTGGAAGGAATCTAAACCCTCTTCTTTCAAGACATCAGCCCGAGCCTCTAACAAACGGGGTCAGGAGGAATTTTCCTGGGGGCAGATTATTCCAGAGCTAGGGGAAAACATGCTCCTTCCCTTGGAGCAGCTGGTACCTGCCTGTCTTGGACTGTTGGGGGTTAAACTGGGAAACTCAATTACAGTTATTCAGTTACTCAATTACAGCTCAAGGAGCTGACTGAGGAGCTATCAGAGTCATTAGTGATTATCTTCAAAAAGTCATGGAAGACAGGAGAGATTCCAGAGGACTGGAAAAGGGCAAATATAATGCCCATTTATAAAAAGTGACATAAGGAAAACCAGAGGAATTACAGACCAGTCATCTTAACTTCTGTACTCAGAAAGATAATGGAGCAAATAATTTAGCAACCAATTTGCAAACACCTAGAAGATAATAAGGTGATAAGTTACAATCAGCATGGATTTGTCAAGAATAAGTCATATCAAACCAACATAGTAACTTTCTTTGTGGATGGGGGGAAGCAGTAGATGTGGTATATCTTGACTTTAGTAAGGCTTTTGATACTGACTCGCATGACCTCCTTATAAATAAACTACGGAAATACAACCTAGATGGCACTATTATAAGGTGGGTGCATAACTGTTGGAAAACCATTCCCAGAGAGTAGTTATCAGTGGTTCACAGTCAAGCTGGAAGGGCATATCAAGTGGGATATCCCACAAGGATCAGTTTTGGATCTGGTTCTGTTCAATATCTTCATCAATGATTTAGACAATAACATGGAGAGTACACTTATAAAGTTTACAGACAATACCAGGCTGGGAATGGTTGCAAGTGCTTTGGAGGATAGGATTAAAATTCAAAATGATCTGGATAAACTGGAGAAATGGTCTGAAGTAAATAGGATGAAATTCAATAAGGACAAAGGCAAAGTACTCCACTTGGGAAGGCACAATCAGTTGCACACATACAAAATGGGAAATGACTGCCTAGAAAGGAGTACTGTGAAAAGGGATCTGGAGGTCATAGTGGACCACAAGCTAAATATGAGTCAACACTGTATCACTATTACCAAAAAAAAAGTGAACATTATTCTGGGATGTATTAGCAGGTCTGTTGTAAGCAAGACATGAGAAGAGGTGGATAGAAAGCTGGCTAGATCGTCGGGCTCAACGGATAATGATCAATGGCTCCATGTCTAGTTGGCAGTCAGTATCAAACGGAGTGCCCCAAGGATCAGTCCTGGGGCCGGTTTTGTTCAATATCTTCATTAATGACCCGGAGGATGGTGTGGTTTGCACCCTCAGCAAGTTTGCAGATGACACTAAACTGGGAGGAGTGGTTGATACGCTGGAAGATAGGGATAGGATACAGAGGGCCCTAGACAAATTAGAGGATTGGGCCAAAAGAAGTCTGATGAAGTTCAACAAGGACAAGTGCAGAGTCCTTCACTTAGGAAGGAAGAATCCCATGCACTGCTGTACACTAGGGACCGAATGGCTAGGCAGCAGTTCTGCAGAAAAGGACCTAGTGGTTACGGTGGACAAGAAGCTGAATATGAGTCAACAGTGTGTCTTTGTTTCCAAGAAGGCTGACGGCATTTTGGGATGTATAAGTAGGGGCATAGCCAGCACATCGAGGGATGTGATCGGTCCCCTTTATTTGACATTGGTGAGGCCTCATCTGGAGTACTGTGTCCAGTTTTGGGCCCCACACTACAAGAAGGATGTGGAAAAATTTGGAAAGAGTCCAGCGCAGGGCAACAAAAATGATTAGCGGGCTGGAGCACATGACTTATGAGGAGAGGCTGAGGGAACTGGGGTTATTTAGCCTGCAGAAGAGAAGAATGAGGAGGGATTTGATAGCTGCTTTCAACTACCTGAAAAGGGGTTCCAAAGAGGATGGATCTAAACTGTTCTCAGTGGTAGCAGATGACAGAACAAGGAGTAATGGTCTCAAGTTGCAGTGGGGGAGGTTTAGGTTGGCTATTAGGAAAAACTTTTCCACTAGGAGTGTGGTGAAGCACTGGAATGAATTACTTAGGGAGGTGGTGGAATCTCCTTCCTTTAAAGTTTTTAAGGTCAGGCTTGACAAAGCCCTGGCTGGGATGATTTAGTTGGTGTTGGTCCTGCTTTGAGCAGGGGGGTGGACTAGATGACCTCCTGAGGTCCCTTCCAACGCTGATAGTCTGTGATTCTTTAATGTCAACATTTCTTATCTTGTTTCAGTATGGATTTGTCCTTCAAATTCCAGTTTTGTTTGTGAATCATTCCAAAAATGACTTCATTAGCAATTTTCTTGTGTTCATTTTGACAAACGTCTCAATTTTGTGACGTTAATATTTAGTTGCTCTTAATGGTACCCCAACAAAACTTTGGTGTGATCCAGTCTGGTGATCCTCATGTTCCTAATCCCAGTTGAGAGAACTCAGAGGAAGATGAGTTTGTGTCCATCTTGGTGGAAGTGGAGAGTGTGTGAAATGGTTACACTGAGATCTTGCTGCATTCCCCACATCAAAAGGAGGGTAAATGCAGCTGCTCCAATCCAGCGATGCCAACTGTTCACCGGGACTTGAGGCAATGTTATTAGCAATTCAGAGGGAATCAGAGAAACAACTGAGGGGGTTGTTTGATTACCAGGTTCGTTACATTTTACGTGAGGTAACTTTACAAAGCTAATTTTTTTAAAAAAGAAGCCTCTGAAAAGAGGTAGTAAGATGATGATGACAGTGCCTGGGAACCCCAGCCATGGACCTGGAGCCCATTGTTCTAAGCGTTGTACAAACTGAACAAAAAGTCAGTCCCTGGCCCAAAGAACTTACAATATAAGTATAAGACAAGCGGCAACAGATTGATACAGACAGACAGGGGAGCACAAGGAAACAATGAGATAGTACTGGTTATAGTAGGAAGAGAGCCTGAAACATAAGGCCTTGTCTCAGAGGTCTGGTATGAGGCCTGAGGCCTGAACTAAAGTAGTGGTCAAAACTTTGCTGCCATAAAGCAAAGTTAAGTTGTAAGCAAGAGGCAGGTCCTGCTCACAGAATCTGGCAAGAACAGGGCAGATATTGCAGAAACACATATTCCTAAGTAGTGCTAAGTACAAGAATATACGTGTAAACACATTCCAGAAGGGTGGTACCAGAACATCCCTATACCAGCACATTCCTCAAAGATAACAGGAACACACTGACCCATCCGGTGTCAAGTGGAGTGCCCCAGGGGTCGGTCCTGGGGCCGGTTTTGTTCAATATCTTCATAAATGATCTGGAGGATGGTGTGGATTGCACTCTCAGCAAATTTGCGGACGATACTAAACTGGGAGGAGTGGTAGATACGCTGGAGGGGAGGGATAGGATACAGAAGGACCTAGACAAATTGGAGGATTGGGCCAAAAGAAATCTGATGAGGTTCAATAAGGATAAGTGCAGGGTCCTGCACTTAGGACGGAAGAATCTAATGCACCGCTACAGACTAGGGACCGAATGGCTAGGCAGCAGTTCTGCGGAAAAGGACCTAGGGGTGACAGTGGACGAGAAGCTGGATATGAGTCAGCAGTGTGCCCTTGTTGCCAAGAAGGCCAATGGCATTTTGGGATGTATAAGTAGGGGCATAGCGAGCAGATCGAGGGACGTGATCGTCCCCCTCTATTCGACATTGGTGAGACCTCATCTGGAATACTGTGTCCAGTTTTGGGCCCCACACTACAAGAAGGATGTGGATAAATTGGAGAGAGTCCAGCGAAGGGCAACAAAAATGATTAGGGGTCTAGAACACATGACTTATGAGGAGAGGCTGAGGGAGCTGGGATTGTTTAGCCTGCAGAAGAGAAGAATGAGGGGGGATTTGATAGCTGCTTTCAACTACCTGAAAGGGGGTTCCAAAGAGGATGGCTCTAGACTGTTCTCAATGGTAGCAGATGACAGAACGAGGAGTAATGGCCTCAAGTTGCAGTGGGGGAGGTTTAGATTGGATATTAGGAAAAACTTTTTCACTAAGAGGGTGGTGAAACACTGGAATGCGTTGCCTAGGGAGGTGGTGGAATCTCCTTCCTTGGAAGTTTTTAAGGTCAGGCTTGACAAAGCCCTGGCTGGGATGATTTAACTGGGAATTGGTCCTGCTTCGAGCAGGGGGTTGGACTAGATGACCTTCAGGGGTCCCTTCCAACCCTGATATTCTATGATTCTATGATCCTAAAGATAAGGTCAGGATGACAGGGTGATGGATAGAGATGTTTTGATCTAACCAACAGGTACAAGGTAATGGCTGGCGGTTAGCTATGTCAGAGGAGGGGACCCAGACATATCACAGGGGCAATACATAACTTGTTTGTATTGGTGTATAAAGAGGTATCTAAGAGGGGGTGTCGCCAGCTGGCTGAGGGGAGAATAGAAAGTCCCACCATTCAGTGAGCTGGTCCATTGTCATGGGCATACATGCATTGAGTGTACTTGTACCAAGTATAAGGCACCAACACCGAGCTTCGTCAGCAATAAACCTGACCAAGTTCCTGCACTGAAAACCAAGTCTGTGGATTTATTGTGCAGTTTGATCGGATCCCGCTGTACGGGCTATCTGGCCAGAGCCAGTGCAGCACTCAGAGAGAGCACACACAGGCGAACACCTAACCACATTGTTCTCAGCAAGGGCAGTGGTCTCAGCATATCAGCAGCCTGACCACTGTTAAGATTCCTGTACCTGAGATGAGGATGTGCTGAGAGGGCACACCGTTGCCCAGGAATGAAATAGAGCCAATATCAGGACTCACATGTAGTGTGGTAGCCAGCTATGGAGATCTACACACTGAAGAATGATTTAATCTCATTGTGTATCTCTCCGGTCTATAGAGTTTGTATGAAGGTGTGTCACATTCTTCTGAGGCATTTGGCTTGCTATCGTACAACATTTTGATTAAAAAACTAGAACAATATAAAATTAACATAGGACAAGTTAAATGGATTAACAACTGACTGACTGAATGATAGATCTCAAAACATAATTGTAAATGGGGAATTGTCACGGAGGAGGTGTGTTGCCAGCGGGATCCCGCAGGGATCAGTTCTTGGCCCTGTACTATTTAATGTCTCTATCAATAACCTGGAAGAAAACAGAAAATCGTCACTGACAAAGTTTGCAGATGACACAACAATTGGGGGAGCAGTAAATAATGAAGAGGAGAGGTCACTGATTCAGAAAGATGTGGATCGCTTGGTGTCATGGATCCACAGGGTCTGATCTATGCTCCAGCCTGTAACCAGTCTCTTGGGAGTGACCCCTGTAATGTGCCAGGACCCCAGGACCCACACAGTTCCACCAGTGCAGGCACAGCCTCCAAGACTCTTAGACTGGCCTTAGGTAGCAGCAATCCCTATCTCTTTCCATTGCTCCCTGCAATGAATCCAGCTGAGCCAGACTCCTGAAGGAGGCTTGCCCTATTTTCCTCAGAGTGTGATGCACCCAGGGAGTGTTTGCAGTGACACAAACAGCCTTTCCAAAACAAGGTAGCACTTTAGTAGTCACTTGGCGTACAGAGTCTGAAAGTCCTTAGGTTAGCAAAGAGAGACAGGGGTTAAGCCATAGTCTATCCTGGCCAAGCCAATGCCATGGGCCAGCCAAACTGTAATGGACTTCTTTGTATGCCCTCTGTCCCCTGGTCTCTTTGTCGTTAATCCCAGGAGAGAGATGCTGAGTCCCTGGAAAGGGCAGCTCTTATTTCAGTCACCTGACACAATTTGCCCTTTGTTCTCCAGTTTAGTTCATGTATCCCACCTGCTGGAATTTCCTGCTGTGTGATGTTGATTGTTCAGTCGTTGGCAGGGTATGTTTCTGTCTCCTTTTCTTGCTGGATTTTTTGCTGGTCTGGGTCAGTTTCAACCAGTTTTTTTAAATGACCCATTCAGACCACTCAGACAGCTAGGTGAACCCCTCCCCCGAACATGTCTTTTAGTCTGCCTTGAGAGCAAACTTAATCCTTTTTGCCCCACTGAGAAGCCATGCAAGGTATGGGGGAAATGGAGGTACACATTCGATTCATAAAGATATTGTTTAAATGTCCACTTCATCACACTTGGTAAACTGGGCACAAGCGAACAACATGCATTTTAATACAGCAGTGACTTTGAAAAACATTTGGGGGTTGTGATGGATAGTCACTGAATATGAGCTCCCAGTGTGACACTGTCTAAAAGAGCTAATGCAATCCTGGGGTGCATAAACGGGGAAATCTTGGGTAGGAATCAGTAGCGAGGTTATTTTATCTCTGTATTTAGCACTGATACAACTGCTACTGGAATCCTGTGCCCACTTCTGATGCCCACAATTCAAGAAGATTGTTGAGAAATTGGAGAAGTTTTAAAGAAGAGCCACAAGAATGATTAAAGGGTGAGAATACATGCCTTATAGTGATAGACATAAAGATCTCAAACTATGTAGCTTAACAAAGAGAAGATTAAGGGATGACTTACGTACAGTTTGTAAGTACCTACATGGGGAACAAATATTTAATAATGGACTCTGCAATCTGCAATGGACTCTGGTTGGAAGTTGAAGAGAGATAAATTCAGACTGGACACCAGAATACATTTTTGATAGTGAGAGTAATTAACCACTGGAACAATTTACCAAGGGTCGGGATGGATTCTCCATCACTGACAATTTTTAAATCAAGATTGGATGTTTTTCTAAGCAATCTGCTCTAGGAATTATTATTGTGCTGTACAGGAGGCCAGAGTAGATGATCAAAATGGTCCCTTCTGGTATATGAATCTCTGAAAAATCAAAGGATTATCTGAAAAAGGTAAAAGTGATCCTAGGATGTATCGGGAGAGGTATTTCTAACAGAAGTCAGGAAGTATTAATACCATTGTACAAAGTATTACTGGTGAGACCAAGACCTCATCTGGAATATTGTGTGCAGTTCTGGTCACCCATGTCCAAGAATGGTAAATTCAGACTGGAACAGGTGTGGAGAAGGGCCACTAGAGCAATAAGGGAAATGGATGGCCTGTCTTATAACAAGAGACAAAAGCGTCTGGCTTGTTCAGACCCGCAAAATGCAACCTGTGGGGGGATTTGATTGCGCTTCTTGAGGGTAAACACTAGGGAGGGAGAAGAGCTATTGAAGCCGAAGGACAGTGCTGGCACAAGAACAAAGGGATAAACTGGCTATGAACACATTTGGGCTGGAAATGAGAAGGTTTCTAACCATCAGAGGAATGAGGTTCTTGAACAGCCTCTCCATAAGAGGCGTGGGGGCAAACAACTTCACTAGTTTTCAGATGGACCTTGATAATTTTATGAATAACATTGTGTGACAGTGGAACCTGCAATGGGAGGGGACTGGACTGATGACCCAGGATGTCTCTTCTAGCCCTATGTCTTATGTTCCTTTCTGGATGGCAAAAAGTAATAGGAGAGCTAATAGTCATGAACGAGTTTGACTTAGGTCTGCAGCTATGGAATTTTGCAAAAATAATCCACTCTACTTGCTCAGGATCTGCTGAAATGTTCATAAACCAGCCAAATCCAATCCAGTGTTCTCTAGAATAGGGTTGTACCCCACTCTGCAAGAAGGAGTAATTCCCAGAAATGTTCAGCTGCTAAAAATACAGGATGCACAAATGCTATTAAAATGGGCTTAGCATGGAAACTCTTCTGTAATGTGAACTGAGGCAAGGTGTGACTGTCCCTCCCTGGCACCACCCTTTGGAGAGGTAATGCATCAATGGAATCAGCCAGTATTTGGCAAAGAGTTTGTCCTGCTGGTCACCACTTCTGGCCTACTAGTCATGGTGTGCATCGTGTGTAAGGCTGCGTGTCTGTCATGGAGGTCACGGAAATCACGGATTCCGTGACTTTCCGTGACCTCCATGACTTCTGCAGCAGCCAGTGTGGCTGGCTCCAGGGTTGCTCACACAGCTCGGGCCAGCCGCACCGGCTGCTGCTGGGGCAGTCTCGGGCTACTGTGCCCCCCACCTGCAGCAGCAGCAGTAGTTTGGATATGGGAGGGGTCTCAGGTCTGGGGCAGGGGGTTGGGGATCGGGGCGGCGCTTACCTTGGTGGGGCTCCCTGGAAGTGGCTGGCATGTCCCTACAGTTCCTAGGTGGAGGGGCCAGGAGGCTCTGTGTGCTGCCTCTGCCTGCAGGCACCACCCCCGCAGCTCCCATTGGCTGCAGGTTCCAGCCAATGGGAGCTGAGGAGCCAACGCTCATGACGAGGGCAGCATGTGGAGCTCCCCAGCCTTCCCTTCCCCTAGGAGCAGCAGGGACATACTATCTGCTTCCAGGGAGCCGCGCAGAGCTGGGTAGGGAGCCTGCCAGCCCCAACAACCCTCCTCCCCAGCACCAGTAGGGGCCCTGGGCTGCCTCCCCAGCACCACAACGCCCCGCCCAGGCCACTCCCCCAGACCACCCCAAGCCCAAGTTTTACTTAGGGGTATATAATACAAGTCATGGACAGATCACAGGCCATGAATTTTTGTTTACTGCCTGCGACCCGTCCATGACTTTTACTAAAAATACCCCTGACTAAAACATAGCCTTAATTATGTGACACATGTTCTGTTCCTGATTGGCTGATCTAGCCCCCTATTTCGGTCCAAGAACCAGTTGTGATTTGGTGGCTCTTTGTTTGTTGGGAGGTGGGGGGAGGCTCTTCTGGGGATCCACAAATTGTTCCCTGGCTCAGGACTCATGGAACATTTTTGTGAATGAAACTTTACCCTGCAGAATGTTCACCACCAGGAAAACAACAGGATCCCAAGCAGTGAATGTGTCTTACTCCCAGATCCTTTTCTGCAGCATTTGACCCACTCTCATCTACTCTCTCCTGAGTCTTTCAATCTCTCCCAAACCATGAAGGAGTCTCAGCAGCTTATGCCCCAGGACTAGCATTTCAGATCTGGGCTCAGGACCTGCCTTCTCAAGCAACAATTGATTCACCAGTTCTGGGCTAGCAAGAAGCATTGTAGAGGCATAGTCAAGGCCAATTTAACTCATTGCACATGTGACCTATCATTGCCCCTTCCCATCACCCCTTCCTCTCTTTCTCATTCTCTGTTGATGAGGGGACGAGGTAGTTTGGTTCAGTGTCCTGCAGACGTGCAGCCCAAATTAGCATAGCTCTAACTCAGCCAGCCAGCCAGAACAAATTGCTTTGCTGAGGCTTATGTTCCTTCCACTACTCTGCTGATTAGCATCTGCAGCGGCCCTGGGAAATAAAACAGCCGTTTGAACAAGGGGCTCTGGAGGGAGCTCCTGGCCCCAGTACAAACATGCCACTGCCATTTCCTTTCCCCCCAGGTAGACTCTTGACTCAGATAAATTCCATTTATGGTGGGGGAGGGAGATGATTCTAGCTCCTTGTGCCCTGGTGCTAGGAGTCCATGATTCCTGTGCAGAGATACCCTCTTCCCCGTCCCTTCCACTCACCAGAGCATCCAGATCTGCCACATACATCAGTGTTGAACACCCACACCCAGCAGCTCTCCCCTGATTGGGTCACTGCTTTGCATCTGGCTTGCTCTAGTCCTAAGCTGCGAAAAGCATCTCGAGCAACAAGGCAGGCACATGTGAGTTGGTGGGTGTAACGATGCTGGTTCTGACGGGACCCAACTGAGGGTGCCAATTCAGGACAAAGTGCTTAAAGCAGGGCAGCTACAGCCCAAAGCTAGGGGTTTTCCACCTCTGAGGCAAACCAAACCAGCCAGACGGAGAGGACTTTGGTCTCACTCCAGTGGCTGACCACAAGTCACACAAGCAATTCCCTTAGACACTCAAGTTTCCCAGTATCTCCACTCATTATGGGGATGAATGGTTATGAAAACCCATACCCCAGTAAAAGAAAAAAGGTTCTCTCGATCCCAAAGGACCAAGCCCCAGACCCAGGTCAATATACAAATCAGATCTTACCCACAAATCATGCTGTTGCCAATCCTTTAGAATCTAAAATCTAAAGGTTTATTCGTAAAAAGAAAAAGATACAGATGAGTGCTAGAATCGGTTAAATGGAATCAATTACAGTAATGGCAAAGTTCTTGGTTCAGGCTTGCAGCAGTGATAGAATAAACAAAGTCTCTGGAGGACATCCACAGCTGGGATGGGTTTTCAGTCCTTTGTTCAATGCTTCAGTGCAGCAAAGTTCCTCCAGAGGTAAGAAGCAGGATTGAAGACAAGATGGAGGAGCTGCAGCAGCTTTTTGTATTCTCTTGCCATGTGGTCTTTCTTTCTTTGTTCCAAAGACAAGCTGTCCATCACATGGCATGGAAAAACCACAGAGTTCTGTCCATAGGCATGTCCCTACATACCTTGCGGAGTCGCAAGGCGTGTCTGCCTTCTCTCAATGGGCCATCAAGCAGGCTAGGCAGAGCTGACACCAACTTGTCTGGAGTGTTCCCCAGAAGCATAGCACAAGTTTGAAATACAGACAGTATAGAGCCAATATTCATAACTTTAACTACAAAAATGATACACACATATAGACAGCATAATCATAACCTGCAAACCATAACCTTGTCTTAGACACCTCATTTGACCCCCTGTATACAAGATTTGGTGCCACTACAGGACTTTGGTTGCAACAATGATCTATATGGTCCCAGCTTATGTCAATAACGTCACAGTGGGGCAGGAGCCAGGACAGCCCATTGCACCAGGGTGAGCTGGAGAGAGGAGGCCTAGGGCCTAGGAAGCATGGGCTGGCTGAAAATGGATGAATGGAGCCAGAGTCAGCACCGACCAGTGGGCGAGTCTGGATTAGACCCAGGGCTAAGGGAATGTCCACACTGTGGCTTCATGCGGCTCCCAGCATCTCCAGGGAGTAAATCACACCTGCCTGGCTGCTCCTGATTGTGTATATACAGAGTTTTATTAAGAAGCATAATAGCACTAATAAAATGGCCATAAAGAGTGAGTCTCAAACACCTGCACCATAGAATCATAGAATCATAGAATATCAGAGTTGGAAGGGACCTCAGGAGGTCATCTAGTCCAACCCCCTGCTCAAAGCAAGACCAATCCCCAACTAAATCATCCCAGCCAGGGCTTTGTCAAGCCTGACCTTAAAAATATCTAAGGAAGGAGATTCTACCACCTCCCTAGGTAATGCATTCCAGTGTTTCACCACCTTCCTAGTGAAAAAGTTTTTCCTAATATCCAACCGAAACCTCCTCCACTGTAACTTGAGACCATTACTCCTTGTTCTGTCATCAGCTACCACTGAGAACAGTCTAGATCCATCCTCTTTGGAACCCCCTTTCAGGTAGTTGAAAGCAGCTATCAGATCCCCCCTCATTCTTCTCTTCTGCAGACTAAACAATCCCAGTTCCCTCAGCCTCTCCTCCCTCACCCTTCTGATTTATGCCCAAGTGGGCTCCCTGAACAGCATGGCCCTGGGCCTCTTCTGCATAAAGTGGGCAGTGCGCCAACCTGACGGAGGATAGGGCAGGGCTTTCTGGGTGAGGCGTGGGACTGTGATACAGGGGAGGACTGGGATCTGACTGGCCTATGGCTCATGTGAGCATAGGGCATAGCCTTCGGGGAGGAGGCAAATTCACACAAGCACCAAGCCGTGCTCCCAGCCAGGTGGGCACAGAGCCACAAACATACACACAACCACAGACACACACACAAACAGGGACACACACAGACTTGTTCACATTCACACATACACACACATATACACCATACACACAGACTGGCGGACATACATGGTCATGCACATGGACACACTGGCACACGTAGGCTGCATATATGCCATGCATTAGGAAAGGGAACCAACTCACATATTCCCATGTCACCAGTGTCTGGGTTTGCTCCATCTCCTGAGTGGCTGGAAAGGAGCGTGGGAAGGAGGGAAGCACTGCAGGGGACAGCAGGTCTAGGGACATGGAGAATCTCCAGCCACTTCATGGCCAGACTCTGCACCCTGTAACAAACTGAATGGGATTCTGCCAGCCTCAGCCTTGAGGGCTGTGCTGCACTGCTGACTCAGACACAAACCCCCAGAGCATACAAATCCCCCCTCTGATCTTCTCCTCCTCCCAACCTGGATGTGAGCAGGAGCAGGAAGAGGAGGGGGAGGCTGGATAAGAGCAGGGTTGGGGATTATGGTAGAAAGAAATGTACATAAGCTCCCAGTGTCATGCTGTGGCAAAAAGTGCTAACATAGCACTTGGATACAGTGGTGGGGCATGTGGGGAGGAGACTGCACTGCTGTTACCCTTTGACCTGAATGGTTCGTGAAAGTTAGGCTCTTGAAGGTTGTTTCCTTAGGAAGAGAAATTAGTGATGCAATCAGGGGTTTGACACATTCCTGTTTATTTTCAAAGAATGTGTGAAGTCCTTGTGATGTTGCACTCCATATGTTTATAGAAATATGCTTATGAGTGTAAATATAATGTAACTGGAATACGCTTTACCAAAAGGTCTCTTGTAAGGTATCATTACAAATCTTATAATCTACTGAGTGTGGTCATCCTATTTGTATGAATGTATCATTCTTGTATCTGAAGCTAGAAATATGGAGTATTACTCTGAAGTCCTATTGTAACTATGCAAAGTGTGGGCCATTAATGGTGGTTTGGAATCTTGATGGCTCCCATTAACCAGGACAATTGGTTGTAAATAGCTCTGTTTATTTGTAAGCCTTCCTGTATTCCTGTGTGCCAGCTAGTGAGTAATGAAGTCTCACATGACATGTGAACACGTCACATGATACTGGAATCCATCTTTAACCTGGTGCTTTTCCATTTAGAAGGAGGGGTGGGAACCCAGAGAGAGACAAAGGATTCCCGCCTTGTGCCAAAGCTATAAAAGGGGGTGGAACAGAACAAAGGGGGCTGGAGTCATGAGAAATCCCCTAGTTACCACCTGAGCTGGAAAGAACAAGAACTGTACCAGAGGACAGGATTGGGCCCAGACTAGGAAGGAGTCTAGTCTGTGAAAGAAGTTTATTGGAACATCTCTGAGGGTGAGGTTTTACCTATAATCAGTTTCTTAATGTATTAGGCTTAGACTTGCTTTATTTTGCTTGGTCACTTACTTTGTTCTGTCTGTTATTACTTGGAACCACATAAACCCTACTTTTTATGCTTAATAAAATCACTTTTGTTTATTATTGAACCCAGGGTAAGTGATTAATACCTGGGGGAGCAAACAGCTGTGCATATCTCTCTATCAGTGATATAGAGGGTGGACAATTTATGAATTTACCCTGTATAAGCTTTATACAGAGTAAAACAGATTTATTTGGGGTTTGGATCCCATTGGGAGCTGGGTGTCTGGGTGCTGGAGATAGGTGACTTGCTGAGCAGTTTTTGGTTAAAGTCTGCAGCTCTCGGGACATGGACCAGACCTGGGTCTGTGTTGCAGCAGACTAGCATGTCTTGCTCAACAAGACAACGTTCTGAAGTCGCAAACTGGCAGAGAAAACAGGCTCAGAGGTAACTTCAGCACATCAGGTGACAGTCCTGAGGGGGTCTTTCTGACCAAACCCATCAGAGTCCTCTTTAGCTGAATGCTGGAGGAATCAAACAGCAAGAGACAGTTCTTTGCTCACAGCTCCAAGCCTCTTTCCAGCCAACACTTTGCCCCAAAGCTGGCTTTCTTAGCTATTTCTCAAGGCCATGCTACAAGTCCTTCTCTGGCTTTCTGCTGATGTGGGCATCTGTCTCACACACAGACACTCAGCAGCAATCCAATCAATCCCCCACCTCTGTATTTTGTTATCAGATTTCTTCATCAAATCCTTTGGCCAACATGGCTCAACTCATACCACAGCCTTGCAGGGGGCCTTTTTCTGGGGTAGCAACCCCTATTATTTCAGCTGTCTGTTCCATAAAGGTGGTCTGCTTTTTACATTTGCCCTAAATACTCCCACCAACTTCAATGAGGTTTTTCCCAACACTCACCATAACTATGGCATTACTGAGGCCATGGCTGGGCTAGTGGTGCCAGAAGCATGCAGGGGCCTGCACACCAGGCGCACACTCACCTTCAACTCTGAACCATATACAGAGTCATTCTCAGTCTTGCTTGATGGCTCTCTCTAGCTATCTTTGTCCAATGACAACTGAAGCCTCACAGCGGAACAGTCACGGAGCCAGAGACAGAGTAAGAATGAGAATGACCCCTTCCTCCAGGATGTGGGAGACCTACGGTCCAGTCCCCCTGCTCCAATGACTCTTTCATTATTTAGCCAAGGGGATCAACTTCATCAGAAGAGCCTGAGGGAGCCCCACACCAAAGAGCTCAGTGGTTCGGGTACCCACTGGGAAGTAGGAGAGCCCCGTTCAAATCCTTTCTTCCCTGCTGGCAGAGAAGGGGGAACTCCCAGGTCCCAAGGGAGTGCCCTGACCAGCAGACTGAGCATTACAATGTGGCCACCACCTCCTTCTCTGACCTTTTTTGCGGGCAGTAAGGCAGGTTCCTACTTCTTTCCTACCAGAGATAGCTTAGGCATCTGAGCTGCCTGATCCAGGTGTGGGGCTCCCGGCTGTGACTCACCAGCAGAAATAGGTGCCTCCCTGCAGTGGGGTCTTAGGTGTCTGTCTCTGTATGAGGACACACTCTCACTGGCTGGCTTAGGCAGCTCCACATCTGGTGTGCTGTCTGTGTGGATCACAGTCTAAGGGGCCTCTCTCCCTGTTCATTGTATAGGAGCCAGGAGTGGCAGAAGCTCTCTAAAAGTGGAGGTCCCATGGGTGCCTGAACTGTGGCCCCAACCCCTGCATTGCCCCTTCCCCCAGGACTCTCCCACACCACCCTTTCCCCCCAAGGTCCTGCCCCCACACCACCCCTTCTCCCCAAGGCCCTGACCCTGCACCGCCCCTTCTCTCCAAGGCCCTGGCTTCACGCCGCCCCTTCTCCCTGAGATAGGGTTGCCAACTTTCTAATTGCAGAAAACCGAACACCCTAACCCTGCCCCTACCCTGAGGCCTGACTCTTCCCTGCCCCACTCACTCCATCCCCCCTCCCTCTGTTGCTCGCTCTCCCCCAAACTTGCTCACTTGCTTATTTTCACTGGGACAGGGGATTAGGGTGTGGGAGTGGGTGAGGGCTCCGGCTGGGGGTGCAGTCTTTGGGTGGGGCTGGGGATAAGGGGATTGGGGTGGAGGAGCGGGCTCCAGGCTGGGGATGAGGGGTTCAGAGTGTGGGAGGGGGCTCCAGGCTGGGGCAGGGGGTCGCGGTGTGGGAGGAGATTTGGGGTGTGGACTCCAGGTGGCACTTGTGATGGGTTGGATCACAGAAACCCCCTTGGGACTGCCACGTGTTGTGCCAAGACTACTTCTGCCCCTGATTTCCTGCCCTGTCAGCTTAGGACTCCAGCACTCTGCCTGGTTTGAGCCAGACCCGCTAGCCTGCTGCAAACCCAGACCCAGGTCTGAACCATGTCCCCTAACAGCTGTAGGCTTAATTGAAAGCAGTTTACAGAAGTGTTCCTGTCTTTAACACTCAGATACCCAATTCCCAATGGGGTCCAAACCCTAAATAAATCCGTTTTACCCTGTATAAAGCTTATACAGGGTAAACTCATAAATTGTTCACCCTCTATAAAACTGATAGAGTGATATGCACAGCTGTTCCCCCCCACCCCCAGTATTAATACATACTCTGGGTTAATTAATAAGTAAAAAGTGATTTTATTAAATACAGAAGGTAGGATTTAAGTGGTTCCAAGTAATAACTGGCAGAACAAAGTGAACCAAGCAAAATAAAATAAAACACGCAAGTCTATGTGTAGTACGGTAATAAAACTGAATACAGATAAAAACCTCACCAGTTCCAGTAAGCTTTCTTTTACAGACTAGTCTCCTTTTAGTCCGGGTCCAGCAATCGCTCACACCCCCTGTAGTTACTGTCCTTTGTTCCAGTTTCTTTCAGGTATCTTTGGGGGTGGAGGCAGCTGAAGACAAAATGGAGGGGTCTCCCAGGGGTTTAAATAGACTTTCTCTTGTGGGTGGAGACCCCCTCCTCTCTCCTATGCAAAGCCCAGCTACAAAATGGAGTTTTGGAGTCACCTGGGCAAGTCACATGTCCAAGCATGACTGAGTTCCTTACCAGCCAAGCCACATTCCTGGGAAAGCTCAGATGTGGACTGGCATCTCCAAGTTCATTGTTGGCTTAAAGGCTTCTTTATTGGGCACTTACTGGGAATAGTCTTTTCTCAGGAAACTGACCAACTGCTTCACTAAAACCTACTCAGAATCAAACAAGTATGAGGACAATATTCATAACTTTGAATACAAAAATGATACATGCATACAAATAGGATTAATAGGTTCAGTAGATCATAACTTTTACAGAGATATGTTACATGGCATATGTAGCCTAAAACACATTCTAGTTATGTCATATATACATTCATAAGTATATTTCCATAAAGCCTTATGGGGGGCACCATCACAGCACTGACCTCAGGTGGCTCCTGGGAAGTGGCAACATGTCTTTCCAGCTCCTAGGCGGAAGGGTGGCCAGGCGAGGAGATGCAGACCTGGTGCTTGGGGTGGTGCCTGCGGGTGGGAGCAGTGCGCGGAGCTTCCTTGGCTGCCCCTTCACCTAGCCATCGGAAGGACATGTTGCCACTTCTGGGAGCCGGGCAGAGCTGGGAAGAGAGTCTGCCAGCCCTGCTGCACCGCCAATCGCACTTTTAATGGCCTCATCAGCGGTGCTGGCTGGAGCCACCAGGGTCCCTTTTTGACCAGGTGTTCCAGTTGAAAACCGGACACCGGGCAACCCTACCCCAAGGCTTTGCCCCCACACCACCTCTTCTCCCTGTGGCCCTGCCCCCGCATCACCTCATCTCCCTGAGGCCACGCCCCCACATCGCCTCTTCTCCCTGCATCGCCTCGTCTCCCTGAGGCCGTGCCCCCACATCATCTCTTCTCCCCGAACTCCTGCCCTTGCACCACCTCTTCCCCCCCAGACCCTGCCTCTCAATCATTCCTCTCCACTCCCCACCACCATTGCTTGCTCTTGTGGCCAGTAAAAAGTGCGAGGGCCATGGCCCCCCCATGTTCTGGATCCCCTGATAGGAGCCTAGAGCCTAACCCTGGATTGCAGGGTGTTCCTGTGATGTTAGAGGTGCCTGTAAGTTAGGTGCCATGACAGTGAGCCTTGCAACACCTTTGTCCCTTTGTGAATCTGGGCCTCAGTGTCGATGAGAGTGTTGCCCTGCTGGACAGGACTCCACAAGGTGCAGGACAGTGGTGAATCAGGGCCTAGGGATTTAAACCCTCCTGCTCCAGGCCATGAGCCAGCTTCTTTCCAAGGTGGTGGTGGGAAGGGGCAGTAAGAAACCCCCCCCGGGCAGATGCTTGAATAAATGCCAGAATAGTGTTGGCCACACTTAGAGATGAATTACCCTGGTTTGATCCATTCCCATAGACGCCAGTCAATTAGACCCATTCCAGCAGGGTGCAGTGACACTGCTATTAAACTGGTGTTGGCTGTCTGTGTCAATAGCACCTGGGTAGCTGAAATGGGATGGGGGGAGGGAGGTTTTGTGAAATGTCCATGGTGTAGGCAAGGCTGTAGATGTGCGAGACTCCAGCTCCTGGTGCCCGCTGACCTGAGCCTCGCTACTACCCTGGGCTGTGACGTGGCAGCTTCCAGGCAGCCAGCTCCTGCAGGGATCACTCACAGTGAGAGAAAGGGAGGGAGGCAGGTTTTGTCCTTCACCACTGGCCCTAATTATCATGACAAGCCTCCTGTATAGCAGGCCCAGAGGCGCAGGATCACGGCAGGTGACTTACCCTTCTCTGCAACTGGAAAAGATTAGTCTGGGTAAAAATAGACAAGGAAAGTGGTCCCCCTGTTGAGGGGCTTTGCCATCGCTTGGTAGCTGGTCCCTTGGAGCTGGCTGTGTGGAGGAGGCGGAGGAAGGTGTGGGCTTGGGCTTTTTGTGTTACTCAGGAGTTGAAGCGCTGTTGTCTTGCTTGGCTATCTCTGTGTATTGCAAAGGAGACACTGCTTCTCTTTGGGGCCTTATTGCAGCATGGCCATTGCATGCAGTCAGCTGTGTAGGGCTGCCAAGGCTTACATAGCTGCTGCAGAACTGCTAATAGCTGTGGGTCTCAGTGACTCGCACATGTGAGACATCCGAAAAACCTTTCATGCCCATACACGGCCCTCTGCCTCAGGCAATGCAGGTTCAGTCCTTACCTGCCATGCAGAAATGCCACAAGCCAGGCCTTCAGGGAGAGCCTAGGATTTCTGATGCTCCCTACCCCAGAACTGCCTGGAAGTGTCAGCCATCAGGACTGGTTTTGGGGTTGCAGTCTGGGTTTTGCTTCCAGGTACAAACAAAGGCTGAATGGGACAGATCCAGAGAGCCAGAACATGGCACTTAACTCCTCACTGTACTGAGGTAAGAAGACGGCCCCATCCCACTCCCTTCCACAGAGGCTCAGAGTTCCCTTCAGTGCAGGTGTTCCAGACCAGTGGTCTCCTGTCCATGGGCCAATATGGGAGAGGAGTAAGCATGGCCCTGCCTCTTCCTTGCTCCTTCCGAGGTGCTCCCAAGGATGCAGAGAGAGCAGTCCCTTCTCCCTGTCCAGCAGAGTGAGTGCAAAGGAGGCAAAAGGCTCTTGCACTAACCCCATTTGCACAGCTAGGGGACTAGCTGGCCTCTTCTTCCTTTCAGCCCCTGGTCTGTATACTGGTTAACTCCCCACAGGCCCTGGGGCAGCTTGGTCATGGTTTGCATTAACTAAGCATTGACATTTCCAGTCCTTGTTTATGTACTTTCCTATTTTAACAAATAGTTCTGGAGATAATTACAGACAGGGCTATTTATAGCAACCTGGCCCTCCCTGAATAGGGATGTTTGCTGCTATGTGGCTTTGATATAAATAGTGATACTGGGTAATTATTACAAGGCTGGAAGTTACAGTATATGAGTAGATAAATACAGGAGAAGGAAAGTAAGAAATGCTCCCCATTATCCTGGGGGTTCCTCTGCCTTCACAGGAGCAGCAGCAGCCCCCGTGCCAGTGTTTCCTGCTAAACGGGGCACTGGAAATGTCTTTCAATCCTCAATAGCCCTGTGTGCTTAGAGGGCTCCCGAATGCTGTACTGTGCAGGGGTCAGAGCCCACGTGCGATTGAGCACAGAGAGAAAAGGAGGACTTGTGACACCTTAGAGACTAACAAATTTATTTGAGCATAAGCTTTTGTGAGCTACAGCTCACTTCATTGGATGCATTCAGTGGAAAATACAGTGAGGAGATTTATATACACACAGAACATGAAAAAATGCGTGTTACCATACACACTGTAAACAGAGTGATCACTTAAGGTGAGCTATTACCAGCAGGAGAGCAGGTGGTGGGGGGACCTTTTGTAGTGATAATCAAGGTAAAGGAATTGGCGGCTGTAATTGCAGAGCCATTGGCCATTATCTTTGAAAACTCGTGGCGGACGAGGGAAGTCCCAGATGACTGGAAAAAGGCTAATGTAGTGCCAATCTTTTAAAAGGGAAGAAGGAGGATCCTGGGAACTACAGGCCAGTCAGCCTCACCTCAGTCCCCGGAAAAATCATGGAGCAGGTCCTCAAAGAATCAATCCTGAAGCACTTACAGGAGAGGAAAGTGATCAGGAACAGCCAGCATGGATTCACCAAGGGAAGGTCATGCCTGACTAATCTAATCGCCTTCTATGATGAGATTACTGGTTCTGTGGATGAAGGGAAAGCAGTGGATGTATTGTTTCTTGACTTTAGCAAAGCTTTTGACACAGTCTCCCACAGTATTCTTGTCAGCAAGTTAAAGAAGTATGGGCTGGATGAATGCACTATAAGGTGGGTAGAAAGTTGGCTAGCTTGTCGGGCTCAACGGGTAGTGATCAATGACTCCATGTTTAGTTGGCAGCCGGTGTCAAGTGGAGTGCCCCAGGGGTCCTGGGGCTGGTTTTGTTCAATATCTTCATAAATGATCTGGAGGATGGTGTGGATTGCACTCTCAGCAAATTTGCGGATGATACTAAACTAGGAGGAGTGGTAGATACGCTGGAGAGCAGGGATAGGATACAGAGGGACCTAGACAAATTGGAGGATTGGGCCAAAAGAAATCTGATGAGGTTCAGTAAGGATAAGTGCAGGGTCCTGCACTTAGGACGGAAGAACCCAATGCACCGCTACAGACTAGGGACCGAATGGCTAGGCAGCAGTTCTGCGGAAAAGGACCTAGGGGTGACAGTGGACGAGAAGCTGGATATGAGTCAGCAGTGTGCCCTTGTTGCCAAGAAGGCCAATGGCATTTTGGGATGTATAAGTAGGGGCATAGCGAGTAGATCGAGGGACGTGATCGTTCCCCTCTATTCGACATTGGTGAGACCTCATCTGGAGTACTGTGTCCAGTTTTGGGCCCCACACTACAAGAAGGATGTGGAAAAATTGGAGAGAGTCCAGCGAAGGGCAACAAAAATGATTAGGGGTCTGGAACACATGACTTATGAGGAGAGGCTGAGGGAACTGGGATTGTTTAATCTGCAGAAGAGAAGAATGAGGGGGGATTTGATAGCTGCTTTCAACTACCTGAGAGATGGTTCCAAAGAGGATAGTTCTAGACTATTCTCAGTGGTAGAAGATGACAGAACAAGGAGGAATGGTCTCAAGTTGCAGTGGGGGAAGTTTAGGTTGGATATTAGGAAAAACTTTTTCACTAGGAGGGTGGTGAAACACTGGAATGCGTTACCGAGGGAGGTGGTAGAATCTCCTTCCTTAGAAGTTTTTAAGGTCAGGCTTGACAAATCTCTGGCTGGGATGATTTAATTGGGGATTGGTCCTGCTTTGAGCAGGGGGTTGGACTAGATGACCTCCTGAGGTCCCTTCCAACCCTGATATTCTATGATTCTATGATTCTAAGGTGGGCCATTTCCAGCAGTTGACTAGAACGTCTGAGGAACAGTGGGGGGTGGAGGGGGAATAAACATGGGGAAATAGTTTTACTTTGTGTAATGCTTATGCTCAAATAAATTAGTTAGTCGCTAAGGTGCCACAAGTACTCCTTTTCTTTTTGCGAATACAGACTAACACAGCTGCTATTCTGAAACCTGAGCACAGAGAGGCAGTCCTGATGCTAGGAGGTCTATGCCAGTGGGACCTTTCTGCCTGCACTGGGCATTGTAACTAGCACCCACATCGCTCTGAGGGGACTCCACCTATAGAAACAGCAGATATACTTGGGTCACAAACCAGTGGCTGCACATGGTACAGAGACGGTGCTCACAGATGTGGTGATGATATATCCTGCCATTACCTACTAAAGCAGCCACCATGCCAAACCCTAAGCACAGAGCCCATGCTCAGGAATCCCCATTATCCCCAACCCAATGGGTTGGTGGAAAATGGTATCAAAAGGAATAAAGCACCTACTGAAAGAGGCTGCAGAGTCAGACTCTGCTCTGTATTTAACACTGTTTTAAATACTGTATTTAATTAGAGAATGGCACCAATGAAACATGGCTGCATTTTGTTTGAGAGAAAACCAGAATGCCTGCACATTAGGAACTGAGGTCAGAGTCACTGGGGACTTGCAGACATATAAAGAGACAGAGAAAGCCGGACAAAAACTCAGTATGATTTGGGGTCCGAGGAGCTGCCAGGCTGCTCTCTCTGGTGGGGAACAATGGCCACAAACAGCAGTGGGGTCACAAGAGGTCATTCTGAAGTCCTGTGAGGCTGTCACCCCAGATGGATACATACCGCAGAGGACCAGGTGACACCTTATTCAAATCCCAGGTGGGAGGGAGACAAGGAGTGTGGAACTGGCTGCTTTGCCTTACAGGGTCTGAGACGGAAACAACCACAGCAGGGTGGAACAACAGAGAGCCAAGATGCGGCACAGCCAGAGAAAGGGGCCCTGCCATCTCCTGACAGCAGCGGCGCAGATGTTCCAGCGAGGCCCCAGGTCCAGGCAGCAGCGCAGGGCACCTCACAGACTTCACTGACTTCGTTAGTCAGTTTAGTTGTCAAGTGGGTTTTTGGTATTAGCGAGTGCTTGTTGTTTAAGTTGGTTTTGTTTTTAAGAGTTATTATTATAAAGTTTTGGCTGGATAGGGAAGATGTGAACTGGGGCCTGTGCCTTTAAGGGCTGAGCTTCCCAGACAGGGCAGAGCACTGGAAAGCCAGTTGGAAGTAGACCCAGAATAAAGCAGAGCTCTCCCAAGCCGCAGGAGCACTGAGTGATCCCTGAACCTCAGTGAGCCCTTGTCCCCCAGCTTGTCCACAAAGGCTCATTTTTTGTAAGTATGATGTCCATGTCAGAGTCCACAATGGTGGGGCTACTGGGTGCTAGGACAGAGTCTGCTCTCACCCCACTGCTGGGATGTGGGGGGGCTGTGGCAGGACCCGCTGTGACACAGACATGCCCAGGCAGGCATATTATCCCTGTGTCCAGCCATCTTCTCAATATTTCACCAAAGGAGGTTGTCTTTAACTATAAAGATAGATTTTAAGTGATTATAAGTCAAAGCATAACAAATCAGATTTGGTCAAAGGAAATAAAAGCAAAACGCATTCTAAGCTGATCTTAACACTTTCACTGTCCTTACAAACTTAGATGCATCTCACCACAGGCTGGCTGGTTGCTCTTCAGCTAAGCTCTCCCCTTTGATCAGCACTTCAGTCGCTTACTGTGGTATCTGTAGATGTAGGTGGAAGAGAGGGAGAGAGCATGGCAAATGTCTCTCCCTTTTATCATGTCCTTTCTTCCCTCTTGGCTTCCCCCCTCCCCTTCAGACTAAGGTGAACATTACCTCATCGCAGTTCCAAACTGGCCAAAGGAAGCGTGGTGACTCACTGGAGAGTCCAACAGATTCTTTTGTTGTTGCCTAGGCCAGTGTCCTTTGTTCCTGTGAGGCTGGGCTGGGTTTGTCCCATACATGCCCTGATGAGGTGTGAACTGCCTCTCAGCTCTTAGAAAGTTTTGCCTGGGTTTATTTTAAGCCATGAGGATACATTTTCAGCCTCATAACTATATACATGAAATTATAACCTATAACCATACTATAACATTACTGTAACAATTACTATAACATCATTATAACAACCATGCTCAGTGCATCATAAGCCTTCCAAAGACACCCAACATGACAAACTTTACATTGGATACCACACAATCATTTTATAAAGGGGTTTAGGGTGTTCCACCGAGGTACAGAGCATCACAGGATCCCATGATTGCATTAGTTCTTTTGGCCACAGCTTCACATTGGCAGCTCATGTTCAGCTGATTATCCACCAGGACCCCCAAAACTTTTTCAGAGTCACTGCTTTCCAGGACAGAGTCCCCCATTCTTTGTAAGTATGGTCTGCATTCTTTGTTTCTAGATATATGTGTTTACATTTGGCTGTATTGAAGTGCATATTGTTTGCTTGCTCCCAGTTTACCACGTAATCCACATCACTCTTAAACAGTGACCTGTCCTCTTCATTATTTACCACTCCTCCAATTTTTGTGACATCTGCAAACTTTATCAATGATGATTTTATGTTTTATTTCAGGTCAAAAGAACATAATAGCCATACTGGGTCAGACCAGTGGTCCATCTAGCCCAGTATCCTGCCTTCCTACAGTGGCCAGTGCTAGATTCTTCAGAGGGAATTAACAGAACAGGGCAATCATCAAGTGATCCATTCCCTGTCATTCAGTCTCAGCATCTGGCAGTCAGAGGCTTAGGACAGAGCATGTGGTTGCATCCCTGATCATCTTGGCTAATAGCAATTGACGGACCTATCTTCCATGAATGTATCTCATTCTTTTTTTAACCCAGTTACAGTTTTGGCCTCCACAACATCCCCTGGCAATGAGTACCACAGATTGGCTCTCCCTTATGTGAAAAAGTATTTCCTTTCCTTTTATTTGTTTTCAACCTGATGCCTATTAGTTTCATAGGGTGACCCCCTAGTGCTTGTGTTATGAGAAGAGGTAAATAACACTTCCTTATTTATTTTCTTCACACCGTTCAGGATTTTATAGACCCGTATCATATTCCCCCTTAGTCGTCTCTTTTGCAAGCTGAAAAATCCCAGTCTTTTTAATCTCTCCTCCTATGGAAGCTGTTCAATACCCCGAATGATTTTTGTTGCCCTTCTCTGCATCTTTTCCAATTCTGATGTATCTTTTTGAGATGGGGCGACCAGAACTGCACGCAGTATTCAAGGTGTGGGCATATCATGGATTTATATAGTTGCACTATGATATTTTCTGTCTTATTATCTCTCCCTTTCCTAATGGCTCTTAACATTCTATTAGCCTTTTTGAATGCCGCTGCACACTGAGTGGATGTTTTCAGAGAACTATCCACAATGATTTCAAGATCTCTTTCTTGAGTGGTAACAGCTACTTTAGATCCCATCATTTTGTGTGTATAGTTGGGATTATGTTTCCAATGAACATTACTTTGCATTTATCAGCATTGAATTTCATCTGCCATCCCAGTCATCCAGTTTTGAGAGATTGTGATATTCCAGGATAAATCCAGACTAATGGGCAGCTGTGTCACCCAAGTCCTGCAACCTTGGGTGCCTTACAATGCCTTGCTGAAATAGGTCCTACCTGGGCCTCTCACAAACAACCTGCCAGCTACACCCTTGCTGTCACCAGCCTTGTTTTTACTGCAGGGTGACCCCAGCACATGGTCACTCTTAGATTTCCCCCCAGAAATGTATGTCCTATGTTGCCCAGCTCTCTCCTGGACAGTACAAATTATATTAAGTCTATTATTCCTTTAAGAGACCGTATGCACGCAACTTGTCATAGAATCGTAGAATCATAGAATATCAGGGTTGGAAGGGACCGCAGGAGGTCATCTAGTCCAACCCCCTGCTCAAAGCAGGACCAATCCCCAAATAAATCATCCCAGCCAGGGCTTTGTCAAGCCTGACCTTAAAAACTTCTAAGGAAGAAGATTCTACCACCTCCCTTGGTAACGCATTCCAGTGTTTCACCACCCTCCTAGTGAAAAAGTTTTTCCTAATATCCAACCTAAACTTCCCCCACTGCAACTTGAGACCATTACTCCTTGTCCTGTCATCTTCTACCACTGAGAATAGTCTAGAACCATCCTCTTTGGAACCACCTCTCAGGTAGTTGAAAGCAGCTATCAAATCCCCCCTCATTCTTCTCTTCTGCAGACTAAACAATCCCAGTTCCCTCAGCCTCTCCTCATAAGTCATGTGTTCCAGACCCCTAATAAATTTTGTTGCCCTCCGCTGGACTCTCTCCAATTTTTCCACATCCTTCTTGTAGTGTGGGGCCCAAAACTGGACACAGTACTCCAGATGAGGCCTCACCAATGTCGAATAGAGGGGAACGATCACGTCCCTCGATCTGCTGGCTATGCCCCTACTTATACATCCCAAAATGCCATTGGCCTTCTTGGCAACAAGGACACACTGCTGACTCATATCCAGCTTCTCGTCCTCTGTCACCCCTAGGTCCTTTTCCGCAGAACTGTTGCCTAGCCATTCGGTCCCTAGTCTGTAGCAGTGCATTGGATTCTTCCGTCCTAAGTGCAGGACTCTGCACTTATCCTTGTTGAACCTCATCAGATTTCTTTTGGCCCAATCCTCCAATTTGTCTAGGTCCCTCTGTATCCTATCCCTACCTGCCACCATATCTACCACTCCTCCTAGTTTAGTATCATCTGCAAATTTGCTGAGAGTGCAATCCACACCATCCTCCAGATCATTTATGAAGATATTGAACAAAACCGGCCCCAGGACCGACCCTTGGGGCACTCCACTTGATACCGGCTGCCATCTAGACATGGAGCCATTGATCACTGCCCGTTGAGCCCAACAATCTAGCCAACTTTCTACCCACCTTATAGTGCATTCATCCAGCCCATACTTCTTTAACTTGCTGACAAGAATACTGTGGGAGACTGTGTCAAAAGCTTTGCTAAAGTCAAGAAACAATACATCCACTGCTTTCCCTTCATCCACAGAACCAGTAATCTCATCATAGAAGGCGATTAGATTAGTCAGGCATGACCTTCCCTTGGTGAATCCATGCTGGCTGTTCCTGATCACTTTCCTCTCGTGTAAGTGCTTCAGGATTGATTCCTTGAGGACCTGCTCCATGATTTTTCCGGGGACTGAGGTGAGGCTGACTGGCCTGTAGTTCCCAAGATCCTCCTTCTTCCCTTTTTCAAAGATGGGCACTACATTAGCCTTTCTCCAGTCGTCCGGGACTTCCCCCGATCGCCATGAGTTTTCAAAGATAATGGCCAATGGCTCTGCAATCACAGCCGCCAACTCCTTTAGCACTCTCGGATGCAACGCATCTGGCCCCATGGACTTGTGCACGTCCAGCTTTTCTAAATAGTCCCTAACCACTTCTTTCTCCACAGAGGGCTGGCCACCTACTCCCCATGCTGTGTTGCCCATCTCAGCAGTCTGGGAGCTGACCTTGTTCGTGAAGACAGAGGCAAAAAAGCATTGAGTACATTAGCTTTTTCCACATCCTCTGTCACTAGGTTGCCTCCCTCATTCAGTAAGAGGCCCACACTTTCCTTAGCTTTCTTCTTGTTGCCAACATACCTGAAGAAACCCTTCTTGTTACTCTTAACATCTCTTGCTAGCTGCAGCTCCAGGTGCCATTTGGCCCTCCTGATTTCATTCCTACATGCCCGAGCAACATTTTTATACTCTTTCCTGGTCATTTGTCCAATCTTCCACTTCTTGTAAGCTTCTTTTTTATGTTTAAGATCCGCAAGGATTTCACTGTTAAGCCAAACTGGTCGCCTGCCATATTTACTATTCTTTCGACACATAGGGTGGTTTGTCCCTGTAACCCCAACAGGGATTCTTTGAAATACAGCCAGCTCTCCTGGACTCCTTTCCCCCTCATGTTTTTCCCCCAGGGAATCCTACCCATCAGTTCCCTGAGGGAGTCGAAGTCTGCTTTCCTGAAGTCCAGGGTCCGTATTCTGCTGCTTACCTTTCTTCCCTGTGTCAACTTCCCAAATGGAGTTACCCAGACACTTCAATTTAAACACTCTGGATTAGATAAAACCATAAAAAGTTTATTAACTACAAAGAGTTTTAAGTGGGTACAAATAGAATCATAGAATATCAGGATTAGAAGGGACCTCAGGAGGTCATCTAGTCCAACCCCCTGCTCAAAGCAGGACCAATCCCCAATTTTTGCCCCAGATCCCTAAATGTCCCCCTCAAGGATTAAATTCACAATCCTGGTTTAGCAGGCCAATGCTCAAACCACTTGAGCTATCCCCTCCTCCCTCTCACTGACCCAAATAATGAGGTATAAAAGTCAGAAACAGTTACAAGAAAAATAAAGGTAATAGTAAACATCTTATCTAACTATGTCAGATTCAGCAAAGTTTCTCACCGCATGCTTTCAGAAGTCCTACTGACCAAACCCTGTAGGTCAGGACCCCTCCCCTAGAGTCCAATAAATGCTTCCTTTGTCATTTCACATGCAGTGAATGTGATGGGCAGGGAGAGAGAGAGGAATCCCTTGGGGTCTTTGTCCCCACTTTTGGTATTTTCAGTCCGTCTCTTGAAAACATTTCCAGCTGGGCACTAGGAGACAAAGAGTCTATATGGCAGGTTGTTCCCTCCTGGCTTTTCCTCACCTGTTTGAGCTTCCTTTTTTCCCTTTTTTGCCTAAAGGCAAATTAAATCTATGATTCTATTATGCTAAGCAGAGCACACACTCCTTTGTGTAGGACAGACCTGCTTGCCAACCTTAGTCTGGTAAGGGCTGTGGGATTTGGAACATGTGTTAATAACATCACAGAGGGAATCTTAAAACTTTACATTCAGTGTTGCCACACATATTTTACCAGGACAATACTGACTAGCAAATTATGAGTTTTCAGATGATACCTTATAAAGCATACTTTGTACAAAGATTATTACAACAGGGTGTAGGGTGTGAATATAGGGGTACATTCTGTCACTGTGATCCCTTTGTGATTGTTTGGCATCTGCTTTTGACTTAACTATCTTGAGTAATTTTGTATCATTTGCAAATTTTGCTACCTCACTGTTTACCCCTTTTTCCAGATCATTTATGCCTATGTTAAACAGCACTGGTCCCTTGGAGGACCCAGCTATTTACATCTCTCCATTCTAAAAACTGACCATTTATTCCAAGCCTTTGTTTCCTGTCTTTTAACCAGTTACTGATCAATAAGAGGACCTTCCCTCTTACCCCATGACTGCTTACCTTGTTTAAGAGTCTTTGGTGAGGGACTGTGTCAACAGCTTGCTGAAAGTCCAAATACACTATATTCACTGGATCCCCCTTGTCCATACGTTTGTTTATCCCCCTCAGAGAATTCGAATAGATCAGTGAGACATGATTTCACTTTACAAAAGCCATATTGACTCCCAACAAATCGTGTTCATTTATGTGTCTGTAGTTCTGTTCTTTACTGTAGTTTCAACCAATTTGTCCGGTACTCACGTTAGGCTTACTGTATATGCCAGGATTGCGTCTGGAACCTTTTTAAAAATTTGGTGTCACATTAGCTATCCTCCAGTCATCTGGTACAGAAGCTGATTTAAGTGACAGGTTACATACCACAGTTAGTAATTCTACAATTTCATATTTGGGTTCCTTCAGAACTCTCAGCTGAATACCATCTGGTTCTGGAGACTATTTGCTCCAAAGCCTCTGCAATTGTTACCTCAATCTGGGATAGTTCCCCAGATTTGTCACCTAAAAAGAATGCCTCTCTTATGGGAATCTTCCTCACATCCTCTGCAGTGAAGACTGATGCAAAGAATTCATTTAGGTTCTATATTTGACTCTATGCTTTCTTTCATATACAGTGCCACTCCCCCACCAGCACGACCTACTCCGTTGTTCGTATATATTTTGTACCCTGGTATTACTGTGCCACACTGATTATCAGCATTCCACAAAGTTGCTGTGATGCCTATGTAGCAATATTCTCAATTAATACCTGGTGCTCAAGTTCACCCATCTCAGTTACTTCTTGCATTTATATACAAGCACTTATAAAATTTGTTACTTTTTAATTGTCTGGCATTATGTGATGTGACTGAACAGGACTCTTTTTCATTTGACTGTTTCTCTTCAGTTTCTACCTGTACTTTATCAACTTCTATCCTCTCCTCTTCACTAGGATATAGAGAATCCGCATTAATAGAGCTTCACCTACAAGATGTATCTGTCCAAACCATGTGCTCCTCCACAGGGCCAGATTTAGGGGCAGAGAACACAGGCAACTGCTTGGGGTACTGTGTTTTGCGGGGTGCTGTGCTCAGGGTGCTGTTTTTGTTTTTAGAGCCAAAAGAAAATAGAAAGTTTAAAGTAAAATGTTTCATGTATTCCATATGTGGATTCATTTTTCACAAACCTCCTAGAATGTTCTGGACCTTTGTAGAATCTCATGGAACCTTCCAGACATTCTGAGAACTAAATTTTCCTTGAACCTCCTAGAATGTTGTCAGCCATGGCCTCGAGGGTATATAAGGGGAGGGGCATCACCAGTCAGTCCGTGAGATGTAAGAACGAAGTGAAGTGACCTGAAGTGAAGTGAGAATCCAGCTGCAATATTGCGAACCTTGTTTTACTGTGTAATTGTGAAAGTGTATTTGTGTTTTAAGACTTGAAGCGTGTAAGTACCAATAATGGACACATTTAATGAGGCACTAGAAATATCTGTTAAACCCCTATCTATGCAACAATATAAAAGAAATACTGTTATTTCTTTTGCCATGCTTAACATGTTTCGTGACTTTCTAAGACTGTGTAACCCAGACTTTTGCTCTCCCTAATACTGTCTGTTTTCCCCCATAGAAATTAAAAAATGCCTCCCGAATAAACCTTCAGGGGCTCAGTATAGGAAGTGAAAAGCTCAATTGCAATCTAGTTTGCAGCAAGGTGCAAATTTGATGGGAAAACGTCTGAAACAGAACAACATAGACCGAGCATTAGGCAGTAGCAATTGTCCCAGCGCAGAAGAAATTGAGGAGCGAAGCACAAAGGATGGAAATCCTATTACTAAGGAATTAGCAGATTTACCTGACGACAAGGAAAGGAAATGTGAGGAAAGCGATGACAAATCGTCCAGTTTTCCTGGTGTCGCAAAGGAGAGTGATGATAAAGAAGAATGGATCACATGAAAAGGAGAGTCATGACAAAGAAAAATCTGGTATACATGAAAAGAAGAGAAACAATAAAGAAAAATCAGCCTCGCATGATGACAGAAACAGCAGTGAGAAAAATTGCACCCCACAGATTGATACATCATATCCTGCTTTATGGCCAGTGATCCTAAACTCTGCTGATATTGATTGTACAATTTTGAATGGGCTGGGGAAAATTGAGTATATGACATTTCCATTAAATGAACAGAAGCGACACTTCTCAAAGTCACGCTACGACTGAATGCTTGAGAAGGGTGAGAAACTGAATTGACATTAGCTAGTTTACTCGAAATCAACTGACAAACTGTTCTGTTTTTGTTGCAAACAATTTGACAAGAATGCCAAATCGTTGCTTGCACTTTCCAGGTACAATTACTGGCATAACTTAGCTGATGCTTTGAAGCAACATGAAAAGTCACCCGACCATTTTATGGATGGAGGTCAAGTCAAGTAAATGCATAGACACAGAAAAACAGCGGATTATGAATGTAGAAACCCAGCACTGGAGGAACATGCTCGAGCGTCTAATCTCAATTACCCGCTTCTTTGTAAAGAATAATTTGGCTTTCCGGAGCTCGTCAGATAAGTTGTTCACTGAACGTAGTGGTAATTTCTTTGGTTTGGTAGAGCTCATTGGGAAATATGATGATGTCACGCATAAGCATCTGTGTCGAGTTGTTTGTAAAGAAGCTATGCAGCAAAACAATTCAAAACGAATTGATTGACCTTATGGTAAGGAAGGTGCTTGATAATTTGATGCAGCTTGGAAAAGCCAAGTACTACGCCATATTAATGGACTGCACTCCCAACATTAGTCACAGTGAAAAGATGTCATTTACAGTAAGATTTGTTGACGACAAGGATGGCTCTATCCAAGTAAAGGAACACTTCATCTGTTTCCGGTCTGTGGATGACTCTACTGGAAAAGGCCTAACAGGACTGTTTATGAATGTTTTGAATGAGAATAAAATAAAGCTTCAGGACTGCTGTGGCCAAGGCTATGACAACAGCACGAACATGAAGGGAAGAAATAGTGGGGTCCAGGCAAGGATCCGTGCACTGAATCCAAGAGCTTTCTTCATGCCTTGTGGCTGCTGTTCCCTCAGCCTGGCTGTGTCAGATGCAGCAGCAGTTTCTTTAGATTCAGTTTTTCTCTTCGGAGTACTGCAAAGGTTATACGTCCTGTTTTCAGCATCAACGATTAGGTGGAAGATCCTCACAGACAAAACAAATCTGACTGCGAAGCACCAAGTGACACTTGCTGGGAGATCTGCATTGACAGCATAAGGCCTGTGAGGTACCAAGTGACTGAGGATTACGATGCCCTGGTGGCACTGATGCAGTTGAGTAAAGCCAAGGCTGGAATCTGACACAAGGTGAAAAGCCTGGCAAACCAGATCACTGACTTCAAATTTCTGGTCTCAGTTGTGGTTTGGCATGATATCCTGTTCTAAGTAGCCATTGTAAGCAAGCCATTACAAACTCAGTCAATGGACATTGTACTGCTACTACAAAATTTTGTTGTGGCCCACAGAGACAACGGATTTGAAGATCCCCCAAAAAATGGCAAAAAACTTAGGAGTTGTGCCTGACTTCAAGGAAACTCATATTCATCAGAAGAGACAGTTTGGTTACAGGGGCAAAGATGAGGCAATGGGAAAATTTTTGCTCGCTTGTTGACACTGCTCAAGTGTCCATCGAATAAAGGTTTAGAAAAATGAAGCACTGTGAAATGACCTGGGGTTTTTTGTAGGATCTTCACACCTGGCAGGCAATTCAATGCAGATCATTAGTAAAGTAGTTCAATTGTGTAGGGCCAAGAACCAATCCCTGCAGGACTCCACTGGAAACAAACCCACTCAGTGATGACACCCTGTTTACAATTACATTTTGAGACCTATCTGTTAGCCAGTTTTTAATCTACTTAGTGTGTGACATGTTAATTTTATATAGTTCTAGTTTTTTTAATCAAAATGTTGTACCGTACCAAGTAAAATGCCTTACAGAAGTCTAAGTATATTACATCAACGCTATTGCCTTTATCAACCCAACTTGTAATCTCACCCCAAAAAGGTATTTAGTTAGTTTGACATGATTTTTTTTCCATAAATCCATTCTGACTTGCATTCATTACATTTAAAATCTTTATTAATTGACTCCCATATCAGCTGGTCCATTATCTTGCCCAGCATCAATGTCAGACTGACAGGCCTATCCCATTTACTTTTTTTAAGATTGGCTCATTAGCTTTCTTCCAGTCTTCCAGCCAGTGCTCTAAGACTTACTGAAAATTAACATTAATGGTCCAGCAAGCTCCTCAGCTGGCTCTTTTAAAACTCTTATATACAAGTTATCTGGACCGACTGATTTAATAATTTCTAACTTTAGTAGCTTCTGTTCAACATCCTTCAGAGTGACTAGTGGAATGGAAAGAATGTTATCATCACCATATGATGTGACTATATCATCTGATTTTTCCCCAAATATAGAACAGAAATACTTATTGAACACATCTGCCTTTTCTGAATTATTGATAATTGTACTATTTCCATCTATTAATGGACCAATACCATTGCCAGAATCCTTTCTGTTCCTAATATATATATTTAATTCCTTCTTGTTGTTAATTCTGCTGTCCATAGAGTTCTTCTTGTGACCCTTTCCTTCTTCTATCAGTTTTCTACAGTGACTAACTTCTGATTTATATTCATTACTATCAACTTCCCCATTCTTCCGTTTGTTATATATTTATATTTACTATTGTTATTTTGAATAAAAGGGACCTGCTGAAGATAGCATGGTAGGAGGGCAAGGCAGGAAAGATACCCCAAGGAAAGTAGAGGAAGCAATGGATGCTTTGCATCAAAGAAAATAGTAAGCAGGTGGACCTTATTGCTTCCTTGGACAGGCAAAGATGGTGGATGCTTGCACAACAACCCAGACCCTGTTGATGGGATAAGGAGTGTCATAAATATAAAGGGAAGGGTAAACCCTTTTGAAATCCCTCCTGGCCAGGGGAAAGCTCCTCTCACCTGTAAAGGGTTAAGAAGCTAAAGGTAACCTCGCTGGCACCTGACCAAAATGACCAATGAGGAGACAAGATACTTTCAAAAGCTGGGAGGAGGGAGAGAAACAAAGGGTCTGTGTCTGTCTGTATGCTGCTTTTGCCAGGGACAGAACAGGAATGGAGTCTTAGAACTTTTAGTAAGTAATCTAGCTAGGTATGTGTTAGATTATGATTTCTTTAAATGGCTGAGAAAAGAATTGTGCTGAATAGAATAACTATTTCTGTCTGTGTATCTTTTTTGTAACTTAAGGGTTTGCCTAGAGGGGTTCTCTATGTTTTTGAATCTAATTACCCTGTAAGATATCTACCATCCTGATTTTACAGGGGGGATTTCTCTATTTCTATTTACTTCTATTTTTTATTAAAAGTCTTCTTGTAAAAAACTGAATGCTTTTTCATTGTTCTCAGATCCAAGGGTTTGGGTCTGTGGTCACCTATGCAAATTGGTGAGGCTTTTTATCCAACATTTCCCAGGAAAGGGGGGGTGCAAGTGTTGGGAGGATTGTTCATTGTTCTTAAGATCCAAGGGTCTGGGTCTGTAGTCACCTAGGCAAATTGGTGAGGCTTTTTACCAAACCTTGTCCAGGAAGTGGGGTGCAGGGTTTTGGGAAGTATTTTGGGGGGAAAGACGCGTCCAAACAGCTCTTCCCCAGTAACCAGTATTAGTTTGGTGGTGGTAGCGGCCAGTCCAAGGACAACGGGGGGGGGGGGGATATTTTGTACCTTGGGGAAGTTTTGACCTAAGCTGGTAAAGATAAGCTTAGGAGGTTTTTTCATGCAGGTCCCCACATCTGTACCCTAGAGTTCAGAGTGGGGGAGGAACCTTGACATGATGGCAGCGGTGGGATTAACCTGAAATCATTTTGAGATCCAGTTGAGATTTTTTGAACTAGAAATACAGATTTTAAAAAGAAATTATTTTTTCCTTTGGAAAGGAAGTCCAGAAAGCAGTTGAAACTGAAAGCAGATTGTTTTTTCTCTGCTTTGTGTCCAAGCAGAGACAAAAGGGGATTATCTTTGTGAATTGCAGGTTTTCTTTGCCTGGAGGCAGGGTACTTAACTCCTGCAGGGAAATTCACAGTCTTCCAACCCAAAGTTTTTTTTTCTTTTCTTCCTAAAAATAAATAGGGGGTGTGTGTTCTACCCATTTGCTTTTTCTTTGGGCTGGGTAAGCAGGTTTCCAAGTAGTTGGAGGTTTTTTGCTTTAATTTGGGCCCAGAGCAGAGACAAGGGAATTGTCTTTTTCTGTTGGCTGACAATCACTATCAGAGAATAGATATTCTATTCCAGCACAGCAAAATTTTACAGCCAAGTTTTGTTTGTTTATTTCTAAACCTCGGGTGTAAAGTTAGTTAAAAACAGAGAGGTTAGAATGACCAAATCCTCAGCTCGACTACAGCTGGAATTAGCCAAATTTCAGGCTGAGGAAAAACAAAGGGAACATGAAAGACAGATAGAACTCATGCGGCTGGAGAAGGAGGTACAGGAGGCTGCCCACAAGAGGGAAATGGAGGCAAGGAAGCATGTGGAGGAGGAGAAGGAAAAAGAGAGGAAGCATGTGGAGGAGGAGAAGGAAAAAGAGAGGAAGCATGTGGAGGAGGTGGAGAGGATAAAGGCCCAGCAGAATATACCAACAAACCCTAGCAATCCTTCTCCAGGTACCACTTCCCATCCCAGAAAGTTCCCCACCTACAAGGCAGGTGATGATACTGAGGCCTTCTTAGAAAACTTCGAAAGGGCCTGCCTTGGGTACAACATCTCTACTGACCAATACATGGTAGAGCTGAGGCCGCAGCTCAGTGGACCCTTAGCTGAGGTGGCAGCTGAAATGCCTAAAGAACACATGAACAAGTATGAACTGTTTAAATCCAAGGCGAGAGTCAGAATGGGGATAACACCCGAGCAGTCTCGTTGGAGGTTCAGAGCCCTAAGGTGGAAACCAGACATGTCATTTACCTGACATGCCTACCACATTGTGAAACATTGGGATGCCTGGATATCAGGAGCAAGTGTTGAATCTCCAGTAAATTTGCCCTTCCTAATGCAAATGGAACAATTCTTAGAGGGTGTTCCTGAGGAAATAGAAAGATACATCCTAGATGGGAAACCCAAAACTGTAATCGAGGCAGGAGAGATTGGAGCCAGATGGGTGGAGGTGGCAGAGAAGAAGAAAACTGGTCGCAGTTGGAGCGGAGACCAGAAGGGACCACCCCAGACCACACCCTATTACCGGGGGCCGCCCAAGGCCCCACCTACCTCCCAAAGAACCCTCCAGACCCCTTATCGTCCTGCCACCCCGTTCTCCAGCAACCCTCCTCGCCCCAGTGACCCGTCAGCTGGACGATGTTTTAAATGTAACGAGCTGGGGCATGTAAAGGCCAACTGCCCCAAGAACCCCAACAGATTACAGTTCATTGCACCGGAATCACACCAGAGGTCCACAGGCCCAGATACTTCCCAGATACCCTTGGAGCGGAGGGAAACTGTGAGTGTGGGCGGGAAGAAGGTCACCGCGTGGAGGGACACCGGAGCACAAGTGTCAGCTATCCATGCTTCCTTAGTGGACCCCAATTTAATCAACCCAGAGATCCAAGTGATGATTCAACCCTTCAAGTCCAACTCTTTCAATTTGCCTACAGCCAAGTTGCCTGTCCAGTACAAGGGCTGGTCAGGAATGTGGACTTTTGCAGTCTATGATGATTATCCCATCCCCATGCTGTTGGGGGAAGACTTGGCCAATCATGTGAAGCAGGCCAAGAGGGTGGGAACGGTCACCCGCAGCCAGGCTAAACAAGCCGTGAGGCCTAGCTCTGTTCCGGAAACTTCTATCAGGACCCGGTCAGAGGTGATGGACCCAGACCCCAGGCCAATGTCTGCAACAGCAGTAGTGGATCCAGTCCCAGAGACCCAGACGGAACCAGTCCCAGAACCGGAACCCGCCGAACAACCAACACCAGACCCAGTGTCAGCACTGAATCCAGTACTTGCAACCTCAACACCAGAGGGCCCCACCAACCCTGAACTGGCAGCAGCCGATAACCCAACACAAGAGGCTCAGCCGGAGCCTGAATCCCAACATAGTGCACCAGTGGAGAGCGGTTCACAGTCAACAGAAACAGCTCCATCCCCTATATCGCTTCCAGAGGGACCAAGCCTAGGTCCACAATCCAATGAGGGACTGATGTCTCCAGCATCAAGGGAACAGTTCCAGACCGAACAGGAAGCAGATGAAAGCCTCCAGAGAGCTTGGACGGCGGCACGGAGCAACCCACCGCCTCTCAGCTCTCCTAATCGATCCAGGTTTGTTGTAGAAAGAGGACTTTTATACAAGGAAACTCTTTCTGGTGGACACCAGGAAGACTGGCATCCTCAGAGACAGTTGGTAGTTCCAACTAAATACCGGGCCAAGCTCTTGAGCTTAGCCCATGATCACCCTAGTGGCCATGCTGGGGTGAACAGGACCAAAGACCGTTTGGGGGGGTCATTCCACTGGGAGGGAATGGGCAAGGATGTTTCTACCTATGTCCAGTCTTGTGAGGTGTGCCAAAGAGTGGGAAAACCCCAAGACCAGGTCAAAGCCCCTCTCCAGCCACTCCCCATCATTGAAGTTCCATTTCAGCGAGTAGCTGTGGATATTCTGGGTCCTTTTCCGAAAAAGACACCCAGAGGAAAGCAGTACATACTGACTTTCATGGATTTTGCCACCCGATGGCCAGAAGCAGTAGCTCTAAGCAACACCAGGGCTAAAAGTGTGTGCCAGGCACTAGCAGACATTTTTGCCAGGGTAGGTTGGCCCTCCGACATCCTCACAGATGCAGGGACTAATTTCCTGGCAAGAACTACGAAAAACCTTTGGGAAGCTCATGGGGTAAATCACTTGGTTGCTACTCCTTACCACCATCAAACAAATGGCATGGTGGAGAAGTTTAATGGAACTTTGGGGGCCATGATACGTAAATTCGTAAATGAGCACTCCAATGATTGGGACCTAGTGTTGCAGCAGTTGCTCTTTGCCTACAGAGCTGTACCACATCCCAGTTTAGGGTTTTCCCCATTTGAACTTGTATATGGCCGTGAGGTTAAGGGGCCATTGCAGTTGGTGAAGCAGCAATGGGAGGGATTTACACCTTCTCCAGGAACTAACATTCTGGACTTTGTAACCAACCTACAAAACACCCTCCGAACCTCTTTAGCCCTTGCTAGAGAAAACTTACAGGATGCTCAAAAAGAGCAAAAAGCCTGGTATGATAAACATGCCAGAGAGCGTTCCTTCAAAGTAGGAGACCAGGTCATGGTCTTAAGGGCGCTCCAGGCCCATAAAATGGAAGCATCGTGGGAAGGGCCATTCATGGTCCAGGAGCGCCTGGGAGCTGTTAATTATCTCATAGCATTCCCCACCTCCAACCGAAAGCCTAAGGTGTACCATATTAATTCTCTAAAGCCCTTTTATTCCAGAGAATTAAAGGTTTGTCAGTTTACAGCCCAGGGAGAAGATGATGCTGAGTGGCCTGAAGGTGTCTACTACGAAGGGAAATGTGCTGGTGGTGTGGAAGAGGTGAACCTCTCCATGACCCTTGGGCGTATGCAGCGACAGCAGATCCAGGAGCTGTGCACTAGCTACGCGCCAACGTTCTCAGCCACCCCAGGACTGACTGAACGGGCATACCACTCCATTGACACAGGTAATGCTCACCCAATTAGGGTCCAACCTTACCGGGTGTCTCCTCAAGCTAAAACTGCTATAGACCGGGAGATCCAGGATATGTTACAGATGGGTGTAATCCGCCCCTCTGAAAGTGCATGGGCATCTCCAGTGGTTCTAGTTCCCAAACCAGATGGGGAAATACGTTTTTGCGTGGACTACCATAAGCTAAATGCTGTAACTCACCCAGACAACTATCCAATGCCCCGCACAGATGAACTATTAGAGAAACTGGGACGGGCCCAGTTCATCTCTACCTTGGACTTAACCAAGGGGTACTGGCAGGTACTGCTAGATGAATCTGCCAAGGAAAAGTCAGCCTTCATCACACATCTCGGGCTGTATGAATTTAATGTACTCCCTTTCGGGCTGCGAAATGCACCCGCCACTTTCCAAAGACTTGTAGATGGTCTCCTAGCGGGATTAGGAGAATATGCAGTCGCCTACCTTGACGACGTGGCCATATTTTCGGATTCCTGGGCAGACCACCTGGAACATCTACAAAAAGTCCTTGAGCGCATAAGGGAGGCAGGACTAACTGTTAAGGCTAAGAAGTGTCAAATAGGCCTAAACAGAGTGACTTACCTTGGACACCAGGTGGGTCAAGGAACTATGAGCCCCCTACAGGCCAAAGTGGATGCTATCCAAAAGTGGCCTGTCCCAAAGTCAAAGAAACAGGTTCAATCCTTCTTAGGCTTGGCCGGTTATTACAGACGATTTGTACCACACTACAGCCAAATCGCTGCCCCACTGACAGACCTAACCAAAAAGAAACAGCCAAATGCTGTTCAGTGGACCAGAAAGTGTCAGAAGGCCTTTAACAAGCTTAAAGCGACACTCATGTCTGACCCTGTACTAAGGGCCCCAGACTTTGACAAACCGTTCCTAGTAACCACAGATGCATCCGAGCGTGGTGTGGGATCAGTTTTAATGCAGAAAGGACCTGATCAAGAATTCCACCCTGTAGTGTTTCTCAGCAAAAAACTGTCTGAGAGGGAAAGCAACTGGTCAGTCACAGAAAAAGAATGTTATGCCATTGTCTACGCTCTGGAAAAGCTACGCCCATATGTTTGGGGACGGCGTTTCCACCTGCAAACCGACCATGCTGCACTGAAGTGGCTTCACACCGTCAAAGAAACTAACAAAAAACTTCTTCGGTGGAGTTTAGCTCTCCAAGAGTTTGATTTCGACATCCAACACATCTCAGGAGCTTCTAACAAAGTGGCTGATGCACTCTCCCGTGAAAGTTTCCCAGAATCAACTGGTTAAAATCGTCCTTGAGATGTGGAAAATATTGTTAGTCTTTATGTACTTGGTAGTATATTTAGAGATGCATGTGTCTTATTAACTCTGTTTTTCCTAGAGCTCCAGGAAGAAATCCCAGCCAGTGTTTCACCCTAGCTGAGATTTGGGGGGCGTGTCATAAATATAAAGGGAAGGGTAAACCCCTTTGAAATCCCTCCTGGCCAGGGGAAAGCTCCTCTCACCTGTAAAGGGTTAAGAAGCTAAAGGTAACCTCGCTGGCACCTGACCAAAATGACCAATGAGGAGACAAGATACTTTCAAAAGCTGGGAGGAGGGAGAGAAACAAAGGGTCTGTGTCTGTCTGTGTGATGCTTTTGCCAGGGACAGAACAGGAATGGAGTCTTAGAACTTTTAGTAAGTAATCTAGCTAGGTATGTGTTAGATTATGATTTCTTTAAATGGCTGAGAAAAGAATTGTGCTGAATAGAATAACTATTTCTGTCTGTGTATCTTTTTTGTAACTTAAGGGTTTGCCTAGAGGGGTTCTCTATGTTTTTGAATCTAATTACCCTGTAAGATATCTACCATCCTGATTTTACAGGGGGGATTTCTCTATTTCTATTTACTTCTATTTTTTATTAAAAGTCTTCTTGTAAAAAACTGAATGCTTTTTCATTGTTCTCAGATCCAAGGGTTTGGGTCTGTGGTCACCTATGCAAATTGGTGAGGCTTTTTATCCAACATTTCCCAGGAAAGGGGGGGTGCAAGTGTTGGGAGGATTGTTCATTGTTCTTAAGATCCAAGGGTCTGGGTCTGTAGTCACCTAGGCAAATTGGTGAGGCTTTTTACCAAACCTTGTCCAGGAAGTGGGGTGCAGGGTTTTGGGAAGTATTTTGGGGGGAAAGACGCGTCCAAACAGCTCTTCCCCAGTAACCAGTATTAGTTTGGTGGTGGTAGCGGCCAGTCCAAGGACAACGGGGGGGGGGGAATATTTTGTACCTTGGGGAAGTTTTGACCTAAGCTGGTAAAGATAAGCTTAGGAGGTTTTTTCATGCAGGTCCCCACATCTGTACCCTAGAGTTCAGAGTGGGGGAGGAACCTTGACAAGGAGAAAGGAAGAAGAAGAAAGAGAAGGTTAAGAAGCAAACAGCCCGACACTGGTAATAGAAATTGGAGGCCTATAAGTACCTACATAGGGAGGAGATTTCTGATAGCAGAGGGCTCTTCAGTTTAGCAGACAAAGGCAGGACAAGATCCACTGGCTGGAAGCTGAAGCTGATAAATTCAGACTAAAAAAATGTGCAGATTTTTAATAGTGAGGGGAATTACCACTTACCTAGGGAGATGATGAATTCTGCATTACTTGGAGTCTTTAAAGAAGCCTGGATTCATTTCTAAAAAAATATGCTCTAGCTCAACCACAAGATATGGGCTTGATTCAGGAGTTAGTGAGGGGAAATTCCCTTGTACATGTTATGCAGGTGGTCAGTCTAGAAACTAATAATGAACCTTTGACTTTAAAATCTATAAATATGACAAGATTAACTTTAAAAGATTTTTGCTGCTTATAGTTCATGGTTCTGTTGCCCTTTCGCTATCTGACATTAACTAATCTTTCTTTTAATATTTATTCTATCATTTTTAGGGATGGAAGTGAGATTTTGGGGATGATAATTACCAGGCCTTCTTCTTGCCTGTTCGAAGATTGGTACTACATAGCTCTCCAGTTTTCCATGACTCATCAGCTTTACAGCAAGATCCTTAGCTAATTCCTCAAGTAACCGAGGATGCATACTACTGAGCAGTTGATTTTGATATGTTCCAGTTTTCCAGCTACCCCCTCACCTGGTTTTTATCCATTGCTATTTCCCTAAGGTCTTTATTACATCAGAAATCCTCAGTCACTCACCTGGGTCCATAGCCTCTGCAGTGCTCTAGTGGGATTCACCTGCACAGCACCGATCGCAGGGTTGGGCCCATCCAATGCTTTTGTGGTAAAGAAAATTTTCCCATTGACTTCAATGGACATGGAATCAGGCCTGGAGTCCAAACTTTTGTTTAGTTATGCATATAACAGGAAGATTTTACAAGACCCTGTGGGCCTCAGCCATTTGAGAGTCTGTCTCCGTCTCTCCTCATTTATTAATGAACCCACTTTCTCAGATACTCACCAACACAGCCTCCCTAATGCACCCCTTAGCGTACCTCCTCTCAGACAGATCCCAGGCAAACTACACTAGGCCCCCGAATCCCAGGTTCTTCACCCTTTGCAGTTCCTGGGGAACTCCGTGGTCACTGCTCCCTGCACCCGCACAACACACCACATGGCATCACAGGCCACATCTTTACCCTTATTTCTCCACACTAGGGGACAGCAAGGAAAACCATAGCTTCATGTACACCAACTGCGGTGCTTCCAGGTCAGTGTATGTGTAGCCACAACACAGGACATTTGTGCACTGAAGTGGACAGAAATGTTTGCAGCCTTTCCAATTTTAAAGTTCCACTTTGTTAATTTATGTTAAGAATTTGTATTACAATGCCTGCATTGTTTTGCAAATTGTTTTTCTGCACTGTTTTTGGCACTCAGTAAACTTCTATTTTTGGAGAATAAAATTGTCTGTATTAGTTCACAGCACATATTGCAAAATGCATAGCAGTACTCAAAGAAAAGAGTACTTGTAAATGTATAGCAAGCATCACTAATTCATAGCTTCAGGAAAACACAGCCATATTTATATATGTACAGCAAGCACACCACCAGTGGTTTTCAACCTTTATTCATTTGCAGACCCCTAAAAAAAATTTCAAATGGAGATGCGGACCCCTTTGGAAATCTTAGACATAGTCTGCGGACCCTCAGGGTCAAACGCAGATACACTCTATTTCCCCTCTGATCATTTTGACAGACAATTGCTTACAGTTTGAAAACCACTGTTCTACGGTAATGACAACCTTTCACAGACCCCTCAGACATAGTTTGCAGACCTCCAGGAGTCTGCAGACCACAGGTTGAAAACCACTACTCTAGCTCCAGGCCCAGAGAACAGTCCAACTCAGAACTACTGTGTCTGGCTGTTAAAATGCTCTTTCCAAGTCTCCCTCAGCAGCATAACTCCACGTTGGTTCTAGTAAAGGCCTTTCAGTCTGGCTGTTCAAAGTCAGCCAGCAGCCACTCCACCTCAGCCATCCCCCCAGTGGCAGCTCTTCCCCCTTTGCCTCACAGAAGTTATGCAGGACACAACAGGCAGCAATAATCATTGGGATATTTTTCTCACTGAGATCCAATTGAGTGAGTAAACACCACCAGCAAATTTCAGTCTACCAAAAGCACCTTCACCTGTCATTCTGCAAGTGCAGACCAAGGAACTGAATCTTTCCTTGGTGCTGTCGAGGTGACCTGTGTATGGCTTCATGAGCCATAGGAGCAAGGGGTAGGCTAGATCCCCCCAAAATCACTATTGGCATTTCAGTATCACCAATGGTAATCAGCTGCTTGGGAAAGAATATCCCTACTCATAGTTTTCTGAAGGGTCCTGTGTTCTTAAAGATGCAAGCATCATGTACCTTCCCTGACCATCACACATTGATGTCAGTGAGGCATCCCTGGTGGTCCATCGGTGCTTCCATAACCATAGAAATATAGCCCTTTCTGTTGATGTACTCTGTGGCAAAATGGGCTAGAGCCAAAATAGGAAACACATGCTGTCTATTGCCCCACCAATTTGGAAACCCCATTGCTGCAAATCCATCCACCATGTCCTGCACATTGCTGAGAGTCACAGTCCTGCACAGCAGATGATTAATGGCCCTCCACATTTGTATGACAACTGCCCCTACTGTGGACGTTCCAACTCCAAAATAATTTCCCACTGACCAGTAGCAATCCCGTGTCAATGCAGCTCTCATTCTGGTGTCTTGCTGGAGGGCTGAGATGAGTTCAGCCCAAAGCTCTAGGAATGTGGCCTTTTGCATCCCAAAGTTATAGCAAACATTGCTCATCATCCTAAACTTGCATTAGAATGAGATGCCACAAGTCAGTACTCATTTCTCGGGCTGAGAACCATGTGGATTTGTGGGATGTTTTTAAAAGGCATAATAATTATGGGATATTCATAGGCGCCGACTACGTGGATGCTCCAGTACTGGAGCACACATGGAAAAAAATTAGCAGGTGCTCAGCACCCACCAGCAGCCCCATGGATATACTCTTCCCCAGCGCCTCCCACCTGCCTGTGGGCCCTACCAATCAGCTCCTCCCCATCCCTCCCAATGTCTCCCGCCCACTGCGATCAGTTGTTCAATGGTGGGCAGGAGGTGCTGGGAGGAGGAGGAGGAGCGGGGGCAGGAAGAAGCGGGGGAGGGATGGAACAGGGCGGAAAGGGGCGGAGCGGGAAGAGGCGCGGTGGGAGCAGAGTGGGGCAGGAAGAGATGGTGTGGGAGAGGATTGTGTGGGAAGAGGCGGGGCAGGCGTGGGAGCTTGGGGTAAGGGGTGGATTAGGGGTGGCCCTGGGGTGGAACAGGGGTCGAGCACCCCCCTGGGAACTTGGGGAGTCAGTTCCTCTGGATGGCATTATGGGATGGAGAAAGTTACATGTTGGGAAAGTGACCCATAGTTTCCAGAGACTCCTGCAAAGTCATTTCTATCCTACAACACACTGCAAAAAATTTACCAAAAGCCATTGAGCTGGATGACGGCATGTGGCACACCAGGATACACATCCTGTGGTGCACTGACACACGCACCCCGTGTGCACTGACGCCTGAGCGATACACAAACATTGGCGGATGTACACAGACGTAATTTGTGTCAACCAAAGTTTATTCTTCAGACATGGCCTCACAGTCGAACTCAGGGAGACTGTATTTAAACCCTGAATTTAGGCTTTGTTAACAGCCCCCACTCACCTTCTCAGAGAGATCCCCACACAACTGGGCTATGTACAGATTTCTAGTTAATACATCTGCCAACCAAGCATTTTAAGCAGCCCTTTAAATCTTACATACCCAAAAGCTCCCTGGGCTACAGACTACCAGACTACTCTACAGACTACCACAGAGATTCACTTCCTCATGCTGCCTACACAGAACATATGTAGCAGACTGGGCGGGTTCAGCCTCTCACTTATACCCCTTGGCTTTAGCACAAACACAAGTACACGCTCTTTCCCCTCTGATCTTTTTCAGAGACAATTGCTTAGTCTATAATCCAGCCTCAGATGTGGTGGGTGTCACTAGAATTCTTCAGAACGGAACTGAAATGTCCCAAATGATTATTACTAGAGTAGAACCTAGGAGGCCCAGCCTGGACCAGGACCCCATGGTGCTAGGTGCTGTACAAACACAGGACAAAAGGATAGTCCCTGTCCCAATGTGCACTGCAGTGTGGACTGCATGAGCATGAATTGCAGAGCATACCAAACTTGTGCTCTAGCTCCCCCATGTAAATGCTGCTGGCATGAACTTGAAATACACCTCGTTCTCGTTAATGTAGTCCCTCTTCCAAGAGAACAATGTGAATGCAAACTAGGTACCTTTGATTTGCACAGGGCAGTTACAGCCCAGCATGCTAATGTGTGCTGCAATTCACACCCCCTGCAGACCAAACTGTGTGGCCGTGTCCTTGGCAATAATCTCTCACCCCTCTCCAAACCCTGCTTCCCTTCACTGTCTGGTTCAGAAATCCTGCTAGCTGGCAGCATTCCAGTAATGGGGACTCACTTTGAGCAGTCGTCTGCTCTGACGGGGAATCTTGCTTGTAGCCACAATGGCCTGCTATGAGCAGGTGTCTAGTGAGAACTGCAGAGACTGGCATTATTTGCCAGGTTCAGGTAACTCCTTCCTTAACAATCTGAAGCAGGGATGTAAAGGGTGTGCTAATCATACCAGCAGATTGGGAGGAGGTGCAAATGTAACCAGTGGGTGGGCTAAAGTTTACTTCACCACCCCTCTCCTAGTGCTTAAACACTCCTATACAAATCCACAAGGAGATCCAGAATTCAGTCACTGAAGATTTTCACCAAGGATTGCACAGCATCTGCCTCCCCAGTCAAATCCATAAAAAACAAAAGGAATTAATTTAATTGTGAAGTACTGACTTCCTAAAAATCATATAATGATAATGAAACAATAATAATAGGTTAATTTCTACTACATACTGTGGTTAGATGTTTGGCTGTGTGTGTGTGTTCTCCCTGTGTGCTTCCCCAGCTCTGCGCAGACAGCCGGCACAGCAGATCTCAAGCGAACTGCCCAAAGACCACAAGATCCGTTAAGGTACGAAGGCACCAGGCCAGGTTTATAGTCAATAAAGCATGGCAATAGCGCCTGGCAGACTCTACGAGGATACTAAGACATGTATGCCTGTAACAATGGATGCAGCTGAGTGAATGGCGGGACTTTCCATTCCCCCCTCAGCTGGACAAAAATACTCCCTCTGAGATACATCTTTATACCCTGATACCAACAAGTCACGTATTGCTTCAGACATAGTTAGTCACTGCCCCCGACATGGCTAATTATCACCTTGTACATGTTGGTTCAATCAAAACATCTCTATTATGTACTGTCATCCTGACCTTATTTTTTAGGTGGGGTCAGTGTGTTCTTGTTATTCTTGGGGAATGTTTTTGTACCATCCTTGATATCAGGTTGTTCTGGTATCACTTAATATCAAAATGTCTTTGCATGAGTACTCTGTACTTAACACTTCTTAGGAATGTATATTCCTATTCTTGCCAGATTCTGTGAGCAGGTCCTGTGTCATACCAGGCCTCTGATACAAGCGGTTATGTCTCAGGCTCTCTTCCTACTACACATACTGGGCTACTTCATAATCCATATAAATAAATCAAAGAAACAAATTAAGTCTAAACTGGTCAGTCCCACAGAAACACAGATAAAAGTAAATCTGAGTTCCAAAAACTCAAGTTGAATTCACCTAAGTCTCAGCTAGCGTTTTTGTTCATCAACTCTGTGCAGCCTGCTGACTCAACGGCACTGCAAGCACATCTTCCCTCCTCTTGCTTGCAGAAATCTCCATCTGGAACCCAAGCGGACTCTTTCACCTCCTCTGATGGACTGTGGAATTGTTCAATTAGCTTTTCTAAACAATTAACCAACCAACAAATAGTCAGTATATTACCACACGACACAATTAAAGCAGGGCTTGCACATTCTGTCTGAGTGACTGTGGAGGCAGAGAGCTTTCAAAGGCAATGCCCATTGTCAGCTGTGATGCAGTTCTTTCTGGATACTGAGCATGTCCCCAGGGAAGTCTGTTTTCCCTGACTCTCGCTCTCTTTCACTGTTGCTTTCTCAAGAGTCAAGTTCTTGCCTTTAGCTCATCAGACCCATGAAAACAAACAAAACATCATGTGATACCAAGACATGAGAGGATCCTGCAGCGGCCCCTGCTTTTCCTGGAGCTCTGAGGTAGGGATCTTAGCATTCTGTGGAGCAGGAGACAACTACCTGGGGATAGTGGAGGGTTTTGCAGTGTTAACTGCTGCTCTCTCTTGTGTCATAAATACAGCCAGAACAGTGACATCCCGGATGGGGGAGGGGAGGGGTAATAGAGAGAGATCACTGGGTAAGCTGTGGGATTGTGTCCCAAAAGCAGCTACCGTTCCACAGCTCCAGTAGATGGAGGCCTGGCAGGGATGGTCCCTGCTGCTCCCCAGCTCTCCCACATGGCAATCTGTAGGAATGCTCCCCGCTGCCAGCATTGGCACATGGCATACTTTCAAAGACAACTCCCAGTGGCCCTGGCTACTGGCATAGGGACTCAGGGGAGTGTAGGAGGAAGGGTGTGTGTGTTTCTAATACACGATATATAGGGTAAGCACAAGAACCAGTCACTAATTACAGGACAAGCAAATTATTCCGGTAACACCACAAATGAGACATTATTCCGGTAACACCACATATGTCTGATAAACCCATCTCTAAGGGTATGTCTACACTATGAAATTAGGTCAAATTTATAGAAGTCGGTTTTGTAGAAAGCGGTTTTATACAGTTGATTGTGTGTGTCCCCATACAAGTGCTGTAAGTGCATGTAGTCGGCAGAGTGTGTCCACAGTACCGAGGCAACCGTCGACTTCCGGAGCGTTGCACTGTGGGTAGCTATCCCACAGTTCCCGCAGTCCCCGCTGCCCCTTTGAATTCTGGGTGAAATCCCAGTGCCTGGTGGGGCTAAAACATTGTCTCGGGTGGTTCTGGCTACATATCGTCAGGCCCCAGTTCCCTCCCTCCCTCCGTGAAAGTAAGGGCAGACAATTGTTAGGCACCTTTTTTCTTGAGTTACCTGTGCAGATGCCATACCATGGCAAGCATGGAGCCCGCTCAGCTATGTCTCCTGGGTGCTGGCAGACGTGGTACTTGCATTGCTACACAGCAGCAGTTTATTGCCTTTTGGCAGCAGACAGTGCAGTATGACTGGTAGTCATCATCGACGTAGTCCTGAGTGCTCTTTTAATCGGGCGCCTGGGCAAACATGGGAGTGACTCACCCAGGTCATTTCCCTTGTTTTGTCTCGTGGCGATTCAGTCCTACCGGCAGTGCGCTGTCTTTTAACCTCCAGCCAGCAGAAGATGATGGCTAGTCGTCATACTGCACCGTCTTCTGCCAAGCACCCAGGAGATGACGATGGCTAGCGGTCGTAATGCACAGTCTGCTGCCAGCAAAATGTATAACGATAGATGAAGTGGCTCAAAACAAGAAATAGACCAGATTTGTTTTGTATTCATTTTCTCCTCCCTCCCTCCTTCCCTCTGTGAAATCAACGGCCTCCTAAACCCAGTTTTGAGTTCTATCCTTGAGGTTTTGAGTTCTACCCTTGAGGGGGCCATTCAGTTTCTCGCAAAGCCACCCCCTTTGTTGATTTTAATTCCCTGTAAGCCAACCCTGTAAGCCATGTCGTCAGTCGCCCTCCCTCCGTCAGGGCAACGGCAGACAATCGTTCCGCGCCTTTTTTCTGTGCAGACGCCATACCATGGCAAACATGGAGCCTGCTGAGATCACTTTGGCAATTAGGAGCACATTAAACACCGCGCGCATTATCCAGCAGTATATGCAGCACCAGAACCTGGCAAAGCGATACAGGGTGAGTAGGCGACGTCAGCGCAGTGACGAGAGTGATGAGGACATGGAAACAGACTTCTCTCAAAGCATGGGCCCTGGCAATGTGGGCATCATGGTGCTAATGGGGCAGGTTCATGAGGTGGAATGCCGATTCTGGGCTTGGGAAACAAGCACAGACTGGTGGGACCGCATAGTGTTGCAGGTCTGGGATGATTCCCAGTGGTTTGCGAAACTTTCGCATGCGTAAGGGCACTTTCATGAAACTTTGTGACTTGCTTTCCCCTGCCCTGAGGCACAAGAATACCAAGATGAGAGCAGCCCTCACAGTTGAGAAGCGAGTGGCAATAGCCCTGTGGAAGCTTGCAACGCCAGACAGCTACCGGTCAGTCGGGAATCAATTTGGAGTGGGCAAATCTACTGTGGGGGCTGCTGTGATGCAAGTAGCCAATGCAATCAAAGGTCTGATGATATCAAGGGTAGTGACCCTGGGAAATGTGCAGGTCATAGTGGATGGCTTTGCTGCAATGGGATTCCCTAACTGTGGTGGGGCCATAGACGGAACCCATATCCCTATCTTGGCACCGGGGCACCAAGCCGGCAAGTACATAAACTGCAAGGGGTACTTTTCAATAGTGCTGCAAGCATTGGTGGATCACAAAGGACGTTTCACCAACATCAACATGGGATGGCCGGGAAAGGTACATGACGCTCACATCTTCAGGAGCTCTGGTCTGTTTCAAAAGCTGCAAGAAGGGACTTTATTCCCAGACCAGAAAATAACCATTGGGGATGTTGAAATGCCAATATTTATCCTTGGGGACCCAGCCTACCCCTTAACGCCATGGCTTATGAAGCCATACGTAGGCAGCCTGGACAGTAGTCAGGAGCTGTTCAACTACAGGCTGAGCAAGTGCAGAATGGTGGTAGAATGTGCATTTGGACGTTTAAAAGCGTGCTGGCGCAACTTACTGACTCGGTTAGACCTCAGCGAAACCAATATTCCCACTGTTATTACTGCTTGCTGTGCGCTCCACAATATCTGTGACAGTAAGGGGGAGACATTTATGGTGGGGCGGGAGGTTGAGGCAAATTGCCTCACTGCAGGTTATGCGCAGCCAGACACCAGGGAGGTTAGAAGAGCATAAGAGGGCGCGGTGCGCATCAGAGAAGCTTTGAAAACCAGTTTCATGACTGGACAGGCTACGGTGTGAAAGTTCTGTTTGTTTCTCCTTGATGAAACGCACCGCTCCTTGGTTCACTCTACTTCCCTGTAAGCTAACCACCCTCCCCTCCTCCCTTCGATCACCGCTTGCAGAGGCAATAAAGTCATTGTTGCTTCACATTCATGCATTCTTTATTAATTCATCACACAAATAGGGGGATAACTACCAAGGTAGCCCAGGAGGGGTGGTGGAGGAGAGAAGCACCAGGAGGGGTGGTGGAGGAGGGAAGGACAAGGCCACACAGCACTTTAAAAGTTTAAAACTTTAAAACTTATTGAATGCCAACCTTCTGTTGCTTGGGCAATCCTCTGGGGTGGAGTGGCTGGGTGGCCGGAGGCACCCCCACTGCGTTCTTGGGCGCGTGGGTGAGGAGGCTATGGAACTTGGGGAGGGGGGCGGTTCGTTACACAGGGGCTGTAGCGGCAGTCTGTGCTCCTGCTGCCTTTCCTGCAGCTCAGCCATACGCTGGAGCATATTGGTTTGATCCTCCAGCAGCCTCAGCATTGAATCCTTCCTCCTCTCATCATGCTGCCACCACCTTTGAGCTTCAGCCCTCTCTTCAGCCTGCCACTTACTCTCTTCAGCCCGCCACCTCTCCTCCCAGTCATTTTGTGCTTTCCTGCACTCTCACATTGTCTGCCTCCATGCATTCATCTGTGCTCTGTCAGTGTGGGAGGGCAGCATGAGGTCAGAGAACATTTCATCACGAGTGCGTTTTTTTCACCTTCTAATCTTCGCTAGCCTCTGGGAAGGAGAAGATCCTGTGATCATTGAAACACATGCAGCTGGTGGAGAAAAAAAAAGAGGCAGAGGTATTTAAAAAGACACATTTTCTAGAACAATGGCTACACTCTTTCATGGTAAACCTTGCTGTTAACATTACATACACAGCACATTTGCTTTCGTTACAAGGTCGCATTTTGCCTCCCCCCACCGCGTGGCTAGCCCCTCACCTCCCCCCGCTCCCCCCCATGGCTAACAGCGGGGAATATTTCTGTTCAGCCACAGGCAAACAGCCCAGCAGGAATGGGCACCTCAGAATGTCCCCTTAAGAAAAGCACCCTATTTCAACCAGGTGACCATGAATGATATCACTGTCCTGAGGATAACACAGAGAGATAAAGAACGGATGTTGTTTGAATGCCAGCAAACATACACTGCAATGCTTTGTTCTACAACGATTCCCGAGTACGTGCTACTGGCCTGGAGTGGTAAAGTGTCCTACCATGGTAGATGGAATAAGGCTGCCCTCCCCAGAAACCTTTTGCAAAGGCTTTGGGATTATATCCAGGAGAGCCATGAATGCCAGGGCAAATTAATCATTAAACATGCTTGCTTTTAAACCATGTATAGTATTTTAAAAGGTACACTAGGTACACTCACCAGAGGTCCCTTCTCCACCTGGCGGGTCCAGGAGGCAGCCTTGGGTGGGTTCGGGGGGGTACTGGCTCCAGGTCCAGGGTGAGAAACAGTTCCTGGCTGTCGGGAAAACTGGTTTCTCCGCTTGCTTGCTGTGAACTATTTACAACCTCATCATCATCATCTTCCTCATCCCCAAAACCTGCTTCCGTGTTGCCTCCATCTCCGTTGAAGGAATCAAACAACACGGCTGGGGTAGTGGTGGCTGAACCCCCTAAAATGGAAGCGGCATGTTTGGGGCTCTGACCCGGAGCGGCCGTTTGTCTCTCTGGTTTTCTGGTAGGCTTGCCTCAGCTCCTTAAGTTTCATGTGGCATTGCTTTGGGTCCCTGTTATTGCCTCTGTCCTTCATGCCCTGGGAGATTTTGACAAATGTTTTGGCATTTCGAAAACTGGAACGGAGTTCTGATAGCATGGATTTCTCTCCCCATACAGCGATCAGATCCCGTACCTCCCATTCGGTCCATGCTGGAGCTCTTTTGCAATTCTGGGACTCCATCATGGTCACCTCTGCTGATGAGCTCTGGCCAGAATGGCAGGTTGCAGGTGACTGTGCAAACAGGAAATTGAAATTCAAAAGTTCATGGGCCTTTTCCTGTCTACCTAGCCAGTGCATCTGAGTTGAGAGTGCTGTCCAGAGCGGTCACAATAGAGCACTCTGAGATAGCTCCCAGAGGCCAATACCGTCTAATTGCGTCCACAGTACCCCAAATTCGACCCGGCAAGGCCAATTTGAGCACTAATCCACTTGTCAGAGGTGGATTAAGGAAATCGATTTTAAGAGCCCTTTAAGTCGAAAAAAAGGGCTTCATCATGTGGACGGGTGCAGGTTTACATCAATTTAACGCTGCTAAATTTGACCTAAACTCCTAGTGTAGACCATGGCTAAGGGAAGCAGACCCAAACTCCTCAAGCCCTTTATCTCTCTGGTAGATCGGGGATTAGCAGCTTCCTAAACCATGCTACAGACTCCAGAGTAAAGGGTGTTTTCCATTATAGTTTTCCATTATAAACCTGATTTCACACCCTACATTCCTCAAAATAAGTCTTTGAACTTTAATTTCACACGTTAACTGTGGCCAGAGCAGAATTCTGGCAGAACTTGAGATGACGGGGTGAGCCGAGATATGGGACTGAGAAGAGAAGAGGGGAATGGTCGACTAAAGCCACATCTTAGAAACGTCTCTGCTGAGAAGCAGTTCAGCCTTTAGCTCTTGTTGGTTCATTGCCGATTCCAGAATGCTTGAATGTTCTGCCAGGCCCTGCTGGATGTCAGAGAGCTCCCCCTGGAGGCTGGGGCTGGGATCTCCTAAATCCCAGGGAGGGAGGTACATTCCCAAATCCTGCTGAAATTTAGTGGCTGTTCAGTGCCTATTTCCCTGTTAAAGGTGTACTACCGAAGTCAGCAGAGTTCATGCCTGTGATGAAGGTGTGATGCTCAGCACAGCTGGCAAGATTAGTCAATTCATCTTCATAGATTTGAAGACCAGAAGGGACCATTATGATCATCAGCTTCTGCATAACATAAACCAGAGAATCTTACCAAGTGATTCCTGCATCAAGTCTATCACTTATGGATGAGCTAGAGCTACAAATTTACATCAGGATGTAAAGATCCCAGGCAATGGAGAATATACCACATCCCTGGGTAAGTTGTTCCATTGGTTAATAAGCCCTTACTGTTTAAATTGCACTTATTTCTACTCAGAATTTGACTAACTTTAGTTCCAGCCTTGGATTTTGTTCTGTCTTTGTCTACTAGATTAAAGAGAAATCTTTTCCCCAGGTAGTTACTGCGATGGTGGGGAAATTTTCCCTAATAGTTTGTATCAATATTGTGTGTGTCTCAGTTCCACTGTATGGTGCATGGTTAACTAGATGGTGAAAAAAGTTTGTTTACTTGATGCAGAGACACAGAGATCCAGGTGATCATGGGGCCTGCCCATGGAGAGTCCAAGAAGACAATGGCCACTCCAATTGCCTGGACATTTGGCACCTAGCAACTGACAACCCTGGATGGCCCACTCTCCTTAGGAAGCCAGGCAGGTGTGATCAGCTGGAGAACAAAGGGCTAAGGAGGAGAACCAGGTGGCAGTGGTTGCCAGGAACTTGGACAAAGGATGGGCCAGGTGGGGTTGTGAAGTGTGGGCTGCTGGAAGTGGAGGGGAGATGCTCCTGGGCTGAGACTAAAGAGGGGTCAGAGGGCTCTGGGAGTGACCCAGATGGACCATGCTGTAACTTTCTGTTCTCTATATTAACTAAGGACTTTCTGCATTGTGTTGCAGATGTCTAATAAACCCTTTTGCTTTTAAAGTGCTGGCTGAGAGTCACTCCAGTTTAAGGAAGGCATGGGTGCATTGCTCCCTTTGGGTGTACAAGTCTCTCTCAGGTGTCCAACTCAGGTCGACTCGCTGGAGGGAGCTCAAGGTGTGAAGCAGGGGTTCTGAAGGCTCCAAGGTTCAGTCCCAGGAGGCGGTGAAGCCAAGTTGCTTCCCCTAGTGAGAGTGTGACCCTAATGGGGATGACACACTGAAGAGGTCCTCCCAGGGACTGTTCAAGAGCCCCAGACTTGTGATCAAGTCACCTCTTAACCTTCTCTTCTATAAGCTATGGAGATAGAGCTCTTGAGTTTTTCAAAGTAAGGCCTCAGACCTTGCATTCTTCTCATGGCTCTTTTCTGACCTCTTTCCAATGTGTCAGCGTGGATACCAGAACTGGACATAGTACCCAGTAAGGGTCTCTCTAGGGGTATACACAGAGATAATACCACCTCCTGTCTCTACTCACACTCAGTATTTCTTTGCTTATAAGTACATCTCTCTTATATTAGCCCTCTAATCATTGCATTTTACAGCAAGCTTGTATTCAGCTGGTTATCCATCATGATCTTTGTCAAGGTTCCTTCCCCTTGAATCTAGGGTACAGATGTGGGGACCTGCATGACAACCTCCTAAGCTTACTTTTACCAGCTTAGGTTAAAACTTCCCCAAGGTACAAACTATTTTACCCTTTGCCCTTGGACTTTCGCTGCCACCACCAAATGTTTAACCGGTTACTGGGAAAGAGTTGTTTGGAAACGTCTTTCCCCTCAAAATCCTCCCAACCCTTGCACCCCACTTCCTGGGGAAGGTTTGGTAAAAATCCTCACCAATTTGCATAGGTGACCACAGACCCAAAGCCTTGGATTTTAAGAACAATGAAAAAGCATTCAGTTTCTGAAAAGAAGAATTTTAATAGAAGTAAAAAGAATCACCTCTGTAAAATCAGGATGGTAAATACCTTACAGGGTAATTAGATTCAAAACATAGAGAATCCCTCTAGGCAAAACCTTAAGTTACAAAAAGACACAAAGACAGGAATATCCATTCCTTTCAGCACAGTTTATTTCCTCAGCCATTTAAAGAAATCATAATCTAACGCATATCTAGCTAGATTACTTACTAAATTCTAAGACTCCATTCCTGTTCTGTCCCCGGCAAAAGCATCACACAGACAGACACAGACCCTTTGTTTTTCTCCCTCCTCCCAGCTTTTGAAAGTATCTTGTCTCCTCATTGGTCATTTTGGTCAGGTGCCAGCGAGGTTATCCTAGCTTCTTAACCCTTTACAGGTGAAAGGGTTTTTCCTCTGGCCAGGAGGGATTTTAAGAGTGTTTACCCTTCCCTTTACATTTATGACAACCTTTAACTCATTCAAGTCCAGGCTTTCCTTGACACACTCCCCCAGTTTGTAAATATGACCTACATTTTTTGTTTCTATATGCATGATCTTGCATGTGGTTGTATTAAAATGCATCTTGCTCAAATAAGTTCTGTTTACCCATATAACTGATCTGTCCCCACCTTTATTTACCACTCCACCAATTCTTGTCTCACCTGCTGTCTTCACCAGCATGATTTTATATTTTTTTGTGGATCAGTGATAAAGATATTGAATAGCAATGGACAACTAGCAAATCCCTATGGATCCCCATAAACATCCCCATTGGATGATGATTCCCTGTTTACAATTATTTTCTGAGATTTATCAATTAGCCACTTTTTAATCCATTTAATGTGGGCTGCATTCATTCTGTATGGTGCTAATTTTCTAACCAGGATATCATGCAGCAAAAAGTCAAATTCCCTAGAGAAGTTTTAGGTACATTATATCAGCACCATTATATTTATAACTAAACTTGTAATCTGATTAAAAGATGCTATAGAATTTGTGTGACGAGACCTTTTTTTGCATAAAACATTGTTGGCTGACGTTAATTATGCTTCCTGCCTTTTATTTGCTATCATCCACTTTGTTTCCTGTGCCCAGTCACCTGATATGGGTCAGACAAAGATTAAAAGGTTAACCTCCCTGTCCAGCAACGAAGGTCTCAATCCACCCACTGCAACAGGTGCAGTTACAGCCAGGATTGACACAAGTGCCATTTCTTCTCAAGACCCTTTTGAACCCTCTCACCCTTCCATGCTCAGCTGGACTCACTCAACCAAGGCAGGGACTTTGCATGTCATTGTGTTGTTTGTGGGTTTATGTTACACAGATGGAGAAATCCAGGTTAATTTACTCCCACGTTACTCTCTGGTTGGCTTATTGACTGGGAATAGCATTAGTTAGGGATTTGGCCAGAGGCATAGCTATGTAAGTGTGTGAGGAGGTCACACCCCCACTCACATTTGTTGGCACGTCTGTGTCTGCGCTGACACACAGAGAAATCTTCCAATCACAGAGGCATACCAAACAAAAATTAATAGAATTGCCCATTTCAGGTGTTGTGTAGACCAACATTTGTTGTCATTTGTAGAATCACTGACCAGGTAAGAAGAGTGAGGTGTGTCTGCCCTGCTCCTCTGCACTGACGCACAAACATTGTAGGCAAGGGAGCATAGGCAAAGGGGTCCAGCACTATCCAGGTTTTTATAATGGTGGGTGGATCATTCAGAACTATGTACAGACTAATAGATTCCTCATCCTCCTGTCCTCATTTAACGGGCCACCCTGGATCAGCTTTCCCACCTGTTCTCTACTGCTGAATTCCCTGCCTGGCTATTACCTTGTCTCCCTCAGCTTTGCTCACCTGTCCCTTCTTCCTCACCTACTGCCCACTCCTACCATGGCTTCCACTCAATCCACATCCATGACTCCTCTTCTGCACTAAACTCTTCCTTCCTGACTTCCCTCCCTCTCCTCCAGACTCTCTCCATTCCACACCTTCCACACCCTTGACTCCTTTGACCCTCTATCCCATTGGAAGGTTGACCCAACCAACCCTGAGCCCTGGCTTATTCCTTCCTCCATTGTCTCTGCTTCTGCTCTCATGCAGCTGGGGGTCTCACCCAGATCCAGCACCGGATCCCACTGTCCTTTTACATTCAGTAAAATTTATATTAGAGGATAGTTTAAGTTTAGATAAAAATACAAAAACTTAATGACTGTTTTGCAGCCTGTATGGTGGTGTCCAATGGAGTTTTATACCGGGGGCAGGGAAATATTGGCATGTTTCCTTCTGATTTTCTTGCTGTGTGATGAGGGTCTTTGAAAAAACACTGGTGGTCTAGGTGATCAGCTAGGTGATCCTGTAAAATCATTGACAAGAAGGATTCTCCCAGCCCCTCAAATGTTGGCATTAGCTTCACCCCTGATTTCAGTTTTCTCTGTTTGTGAAACATCTGCAATTGCCCTGATTCCTTCCAACATGCTCCTTACTTGGACTTGCTGCAGAGTTTGGACAAATCATTTTCTGACAATGGACTCCTCACAAACAGTTCATGCTGACTATTCCATATCTAGTTTTTGTTTTGTGCGATTGGCCACCTAAGTCACATGGGTTTTGTTCAAGCTTTCTGGTTGGATGACTAAAACCTTTTAAACTGGGGGATACTGAATGGGAGTAATGCACTTTCCGGCACCAATTTTCACCCAAATCATCATTTGTTACAAGGTTGGGATTATGAAACATGATTGCATAGACCCAGTGGTGTCCAAACATCCATGAGTATGACAACCCCACAACACTACTGAATCGGATTGGGCTCCCCAGATGAGGACCTTTGTATTTCCACCACCACTCTCGGTACAGCTAGAATTTCTTCAGAGGCATAGAAAAATCTCATATCCAACAGTTTACTATCCAGAGCTGCAAATCTAAATTGTCATCTTTACATAGACGAAATCATTTAACCAACAGCTGATTCCACTCTCTAAAACTCCTGGGTGATGCTCCAGTTCCTAGAGGAAACAGCTGAGCTTTCCAAAGCTGATGTTTCCCTCCCCGTGACTACAGGATTTTGCAATCTGCTCCGATTTTTTAAGCATCCTCAGGAGTTTGCTCTTTTACATTTGTAATTTTTTGTTAATTTTCATGCCAACTCTTCAGGGAAGGTTTTCAGTTTGATTGGCATAATATATTGTCTTATTTGTAGCTACTTAAATGTATTGTTTTGATATCCCACTTCTTTTTCTATTTAATACATAATTCATTGTGGAAAATTACAGTTTTTTACAGAAATAAAACCATCCCCAGTAATTTCTTATACTTTGATTTTCTAAAGCTTTTTAGAAACAAAAACAAAGGAAATTCACCAATAAGCTGTCATTACAGTTGTTCTGAGTGGGTACACAGGGTTCTGGTGCCCTGGCGAGGACCCCAGTGTCATGCAGCACATCAGCACATCAGTCATACTATCAGAGGCTCATTCACTTGCACATCTACCACTGTGATATATGCCATCATGTGCCAGCAATGCCCCTCTGCATGTACATTGGTCAAACTGGACAGTCTCTACGTAAAAGAATAAATGGACACAAATCAGATGTCAAGAATTATAACATTCAAAAACCAGTTGGAGAACACTTCAATCTCTTCGGTCATTCGATTACAGACCAAAAAAACTTCAAAACCAGACTCCAACGAGAGACTGCTGAATTGGAATTAATTTGCAAACTGGATACAATTAATTTAGGCTTGAATAAAGACTGGGAGTGGATGTGTCATTACACAAAGTAAAACTATTTCCCCATGTTTATTTCCCTCCCTGCCCCCACACTGTTTCTCAGACGTTCTTGTCAACTGCTGGAAATGGCCCACCTTGATTATCACTACAAAATGTCCTCCCTCCCCGGCCCACCACCCCTGCTCTCCTGCTGGTAATAGCTCAGCTTACCTGATCACTCTCCTTACAGTGTGTATGGTAACACCCATTGTTTCATGTTCTGTGTGTATATAAATCTCCCCACTGTATTTTCCACTGCAGGCATCCGATGAAGTGAGCTGTAGCTCATGAAAGCTTATGCTCAAATAAATGTGTTAGTCTCTAAGGTGCCACAAGTCCTCCTTTTCTTTCTGTCCTAGTAGTGTCCCCAGAAGGAGGCCCCAGCTTCTTAAGCTCTGTTTACACTACCACTTATGTCAGTATAACTTATGTTGCCAGGCCCTCAGAGGTTCAGAGAGGCCTGGGCCACTTCCCGCTTTTCAGGCTCCTAGCCATAATAAAAATAAAAAATGACGACACATGTACTAATCTTGTGCCATCAGAACCAATATGTTTTTATTAATATTTATGAACATTTTTAACTCTTTAATATGACAAAATCTATATCAGTTAACAAAAAAATTATGTTTTTTACCAAATCACATCTCTCATTTGCTTAAATCTGCAGCTCTAAGCTGAGAGAGTGTGTCATATTTTGGTCTGATAGGGATGCGCATAAAAACAAGTTGCAAAACTTATCAAATGCCAAAAAATTAACAAGTGTCTAAATTTGAGGCCCCCTTTGAGCTTGAGGCCCAGGCCAAATGGCCCTCCTGGCCCCCCCTCTGATTGGCCCTGTATGTCACTCAGGGATGTGAATAAACCACCCCCCACTGAGCGAAATAAGTTACACAGACATAAGTGCTGGTAAGGACACCGCTATGTTGGCAGGAGAGCTTCTCCCGCTGGCAGAGCTGCCACTGCTCTTTGGGGTTGAATTAATGGTATTGATTAGGGTTACCATATCTGAACATTCAAAAAAGAGGACACTCCACCCAGGGGCAGGGGGATTTTCACCAGTATCTACCAACTCGCATTGTATTAATGTGTTATTATACTGTTATATATGCTGTGCGCTACATGTCGAGAATATTAAGTATATATAAGAAAAAGTGATATGGCCTCAAAAGTGAAGTTTAATTATTTAAAGTTTACTGTACTTCTTTATATGTAGTGAGTCCTTTCCTTTCACCAGTTCTTCAGTTTTCTTTCTCCTCATGTGCTCACACATACTTCTCTGTAGATCGCATTTTTCTCAGCAGTGGTTGATCGCTCTTCAAGAAGGCATGAAAGTCTTTACAAGAAGTTTGTCTGAAGTTGTACTGTATAAGTAGAATTCCTTTCAGCATCTCAACATTCAAGTTGTTCCTTTCCTTTGTCCACTAGCTTTGCATCAGTGAAAAAATTCACTCTACATTTGCATTATGAGAAGGAATAGCAAAGAAGAACTGTGCAATCTTTAACAGTTCTGAATGACATTCAATGTTTTTGGATTTCTCAAAATATTTGGCCCACTTCTGGTGTGCTAGCAAATAATTACTGAACTCATCATCACTGTTGCAACTTTCTGTAAACTTCTTCAGGTTGCTGACCTGATCAAAGCACTTCACGTCATCCATTTGCACCCCCTTATTGATCAGGTATTTGATACAAGGTTCCACATCACTGTAATTCAGTGTCTCACTCAGAGTAATCCACCTGAAACAAGAGAAGTCTTCCAGGGGTGTAAACCACTTCTTCAAATATTTTAAGCATCTGCTGTACATATTATCTACTTCAGCACAGAATTTGTCACACTCTTCATCAATTCCTTCCATGAGCTTTTGTGCCAGTAGTCCCTTAACTTTCAGGGACATAAAGTTGTGAGTCTTGCGTTCAAGAAGGATAGTGTGACCCGAGTTCAAACTTTTCAGCACTTCCACGACAGAATTTCTTTCCCTTTCGATTTCTTGGATGTAAGTTTGGAATACACTCATGAGTGAATGCATGTGCCAGACGTAAATCTCACTTAATTCATACTCAAAAAATGTCTTAAGCACTGTCGGTGGTTTGTCCTGTGACAGAGAGAATGACTTCAAGGCTGGAAACATCTGTATCAGCCTTGTAATGCCTGGAAATAATGACAGCCATCATGTCTTGCTATGAGAAAGCAGCTTTCTGTATTCAACATCAACAAACTCACAGTACTCCTTCAGCTGCTCAGTTCAGACAGTGTAGATATGAAAGTACTGGTAAATTTAAAAAATAATGTTTTCAATGTCAACGTTCATTCTTTCTGCTATGTGGCGAACACAGTTGTTCAAAATATGTGCTGGGCAACCTGCACCAATTAATGTTCTCTTCTGCAACAACTTCATTAAGTTTGCAAACACACATTCTTTCCATCTTCATCACGCCGGAGTCCTCCAAACGTTGTCTTGCAGTTGTCACCTGTAAATGCAATACACTTCTCGAACAAACCATTTTTTTCAAGCGTTTCTTTTATGTAATGAGCAATTGTGTCAGCAGTCTCATTAGGTGTGTTCTGGACCTTAATCAATTTTGACTGCAAACCCACATTGTTCCAGTCGAAATACTGAATAATTACTGGAAATATTTTCACTGAACTGTGATTGCTTCCATCTGTAGCAACTCCACAGTAAACTATGTCATTTTCTTCAAACGTTTTCAGAACAACACCAGCAGAATGCAGTGCAAGCACAGAGATAACAATTGCTTCTGTCTTGGTTCTAGCACTTGAAAATTTCCTTGCTACTTCAGAATCAGGGAATGTCTTCTTCAACAAGACAGATGTGCAATCCATTGACTTAAAGCTATTATGATGCTTAACAGTGTGAAATGCAAAAGCAGCCTCTGCTGCAGTAACAGCGTCCTCTGGTTCGCTGCCTGGTTTTACAAACTAATCTGTCCAGTTTGTTTACGAGCTCTCTCCCGGAACTGCCTTTTTATGCTTGTTGGAGTCCACCTGAGTTTGTAAATCATGAGCACCTTTATTTTTCACAGAGACGTAAGTACCGGGTCTACCTACCAAGCACTCAGCTTCCCATTCTTCTCCACCACTTCGAAAACACGGGAATTTCGTCTTTAGTTCTGCAATGAATTTACACTTTCACTTTGGCATTGTATCTGTGGGTAGTAAAATAAAATATCAAATAAAGGGCTCTTGAGGAAACACTACTGTGCACGGTATGAACGCAGAAAAGACATTGAAATTGTTGACATTGCATTATCGCCACTATGGAAAAATGATCAGACCTGTCTGGAACCCTAGGGCTAGGAGCCAACTTTCCCCAGCGCTGATGGGTGCTCGCGCCCCCACTCCGCCCCTGGCCCCGCCCCAACTCCACCCCTTTCCCACCCCTTCTCCGCCCCCATTCCAACCCCTTCCCCAAAGTCCCCGCCCCAATTCTGCCCCCTTCCTGCCCCATTGGACCCCTTCCCCAAATCCCAGCATTCCCCCTCCTCCCCACTCCCTCCCAGCTGCGTGAACCAGCTGGGAGCTAGGGGAGAAAAGTGGGCACTCTCTTGAGTGATCAACATTCACTTTCTTTCTCGAATGATCAACATTCACTTTCTTTCTTGAATGATCAACTCTTCTTTGGGGAAAAATAATAATGGCAAAATCCTGGATGTTTTTAGATATTTAAAAATTCCTCCCAGGTGGTGATTTAAGAACCAAAAAGCCGGACATGTCTGGGAAAATATGGACGTATGGTAACCCTAATGTTGATGGAAGAGCTCTCTCCTGTCAGCTTAGACCAGCCACACGAGAGAGTTCACAGCAGCGCAGCTGCACTGGTGTAAGCTCTTTAGTGGAGACATAGCCCAAGTCAGCTCAGAGAGACACGGTATGCAAGGAGATAATCAGAGGTAGTTGAGCCTCTTAGCCGGGGTTCTCACAAGAAATGTTTGGTGGCCTCAGAGTGCTCAATTAACTTTAGGAAAAACAAATAAATATGCACATATCCACGTCCAAATCATTGTCATTTATTTATGTAGGGTTTTTTCGCAGTCTCAATAATAAAAATAATGTAGTTTTCTCTGTTCTTTACTTACATAAACAGAATAGAAACAAATAATGTGCTTTGCATGTTCTTGTCCCTTTTTGTTATTGTTTCTTTTGCTTTTTTGGTTGCTTTTATTAAAAGACTTGCTAGTTAGTAAGTCTGTTTCTGTGAAAAGTGATATTTGTATTTTGTTAATATCACTTGTCACAGCAGCAGACTTGCTAGCTAGCAGGGAGGCAGTGAAAAGCAATATTAACAAACATACAAATATCACTTTTCACAACAGAATTACTCAGCCCTGGCAAGTTGGGGGACAAATTAAGCCTTGGATGGGGAGGTGGGTAGGGAGGCAGCTCGGGGCCAGGAGTGATGGGACAGGGAGTGAGTCCGGGGACCGGAGCCCTGCAACTACACAGCTGGAGACTGGGGCCAGAGGACACAGTGGGGGCTGGGGGCGATATGGGGGGTGTGATGAGCTTGGGCTTGACAGTCACTGACGCACAGCTGGGGGCTGGATCTCATGGCCCCATGGGTGGAGTCTGAAACCCTGTAGCTAGGGATCAGAGCCCACTGCCGCACAGCTGGAACCAGAGAAGGCAGCGGGTGGGGGCGGGGGGTAAGCCTGGGCCAGGGCTCAAAGACCATGGCCAGGGGATGGAGCCCACCGCCACATGGCTGGAGCTTGCTGCCCACCATCCCTGGTCTGAAGCCTGAGCCACACCTCCTGACTGCTTCTCCAGCATTTGTGGCTCCAGAGTGGGACAGGGCCCAACCCCTACTGGCAGCCCTGGAGGAGGTGCCACTGCTTCACCCCCCCCATCACCACCCAGGAGGCTGTGGCCACACAAAAAGTCTCTGGTGGCCGCATTTCAGAAACACCGTCTTAGGGTATATCTCCACTGCAATTAGACACCTACAGCTGACCTGTGCCCACTGATTTAGGCTCGCAGGGCTCAGGCTAAGGGGCTGTTTAATTGTTGTGTGGACGTTTGACACCCACGTTCTGGGGCCCTCTCACCTGGCAGGGTCCTACAGCCAGGGCTCCAGCCCAAGCTGGAACATCTACACTACAATTAAAAAGTCCCTTAGCTCGAGCCCTGTGAGCCCGAATCAGCGGGTTTTTACCTGCCATGTAGACATACCCTTAGATTAGGCCTGTGCTACAGACCCTACACCAGCAAAGCTCAAAGTTTTTCTGCCAGGCCATGTCTATGCAATGGTGCTACCATGGCTTAGCTGTAACGCTGTAGTGTAGACGCTTCCTATAGCAACAGAGGGGGTTTTCCATCAATGTAGGTAATTCACCTCCCTGAATGATGGTTGCTCGGTTGATGGAAGAATTCTTCCTTTGAGCTAGCCACATCTACAACAGGGTTAGGTCAGCATAGCTACAGTGCAGCAATATGGGGTGAATTTTTCACAGCCCTGAGCAATGTAACTAGGTGTATCTAAATTTTTAACTGTAGACAATTTTAGCGACGCTGACAGAAGCACTCTTTTGTCAGCACAGCTGCGGCTACACTGCGGGAGTTGTCAGTCATGCCTGTTTTTTTCATACCTCTCACTAGCTGTGCCTGTGTAAGCAGGGTCTGAATGAGCTCTCCCCTGACTGCTAGTGATGAGCTGGAGCAGGGAAAAGGCTTTGGGACCAGACTGTATTTACATGAACCCACCCACTCTGCCTAGGTATGAGCAGACAGAGCTGTGTTGTCAAAGTGATCAACTTCAGCTGGTGTTGGGTTACAAATCATTTTAATATTGAATACAGGGATAATGAAATGTTGTTATCCTTATTGTTTGAGTAAAGGAAAACAGAACTGTACTTAGCTTGTCATGATTGAGAGGGCCATGCACCCTCAACTGAACTGAACTCACCAAGCAGGGGACTTGGACGCCAGACCCCTGTGAAAGGTAAGAGGGGTTGGGGACAGGTATCCCTGCTGGGAGGTGTGGGCTATGCCTAAGGGTCCCCGGTCTGGTTTAACCTGCCCCACCCACTGTTTAAAGACAAAACTAATTAAGGCTCTTGTGACGGGTTGGATCACAGAAACCCCCTTGGGACTGCCAACTGGTGTGCCAAGACGAATTCTGCCTCTGCCTTCCCTGCCAGCTTGGGATTCCAGAACCCTGCCTGGTTGTGCCAGACACGCCTGCTGGTCACAAACACAGATCCAGGTCCAAACCATGTCCCACAAACTGCAAGCTTAACTGAAAGTAGCTTAAGAAGTGTTCCTGTCTTTAACACTCAGATGCCCAACTCCCAATGGGGTCCAAACCCCAAATAAATCTGTTTTACCCGGTAAAGCTTATACAGGGTAAACTCACAAATTGTTCACCCTCTATAACACTGATAGAGAGATATGCACAGCTGTTTGCCCCCCCTCCCCCATGTATTAATACATACTCTGGGTTAAATAATAAGTAAAAAAGTGATTTTATTAAATACAGAAAGTAGGATTTAAGTGGTTCCAAATAGTAACAGACAGATCAAAGTGAATTACCAAGCAAAATAAAATAGATCGCACAAGTCTATGCCTAATACAGTAAGAAAACTGAATACAGATAAAACCTCACCCTCAGAGGTGTTCCAGTAAGCTTCCTTTTACAGACTAGTCTCTTTCTAGTCTGGGTCCAGCAGTCACTCACACCCCCATGGTTACTGTTCTTTGTTCCAGTTTCTTTCAGGTATCCTTTGGGGTGGAGAGGCTATCTCTTGAGATAGCTGAAGACAAAATGGAGGGGTCTCCCAGGAGTTTAAATAGACTTTCTCTTGGGGGTTGGCACCCCTCCCTCCCCCTCTATAGAATCCCAGCTACAAGATGGAGTTTTGGAGTCACATGGGCAAGTCACATGTCCATGAATGACTCAGAACTTACAAGTGGCAGCCATGGTTCACATGCTACCTCGAACGTCCTCAGGTAGACTTCTTATGTGTATTGGAGCCTTCCAAGATCCATTGTCCGTTAAGTGTTTCTTGGTTGGGCACTTCCTTTCTAAAGAGGCTACCTGAATGCCTTACTAAGGCTACTTAAAATCAAACCAGTACACAGCCAATATTCATAACTTTGAATACAAAAATGATACATGAATTCAATAGGATGAATGGATTCAGTAGATCATAATCTTTACAGAGATATGTTACATGGCATATGTAGCATAAACATGTTCCAGTTATGTCATATATACATTCATAAGCATATTTCCATAAAGCCTTATGGGGTGCAATGTCACAGGCTCCATTAGGAGTTTTTTTGTTTTGTTAAGTAATCCCTAGAGCTGAAATCACCTGTTGTGGGACAGAGTTTCTGCCCAGCCTGCTGCAGCAGTGAACTTCCCCCACTAAAATTATTGAGAGCTGAAAATCATGAGAGCTGGGTGGAAACTCAAGAGACTGAACTGCAGAGGTTACAGTAGAGAAGCAAGTGGCAGCAGAAAGTAACGGTGTGCTACAGTGACAGCTGGTGGGGCAGCTGACAGAATGGAGCACCTGGGCAGCGGGGCAGGTGGCCAGTGGGGCAGCTGACAGAATGGAGCACTGAGCAGCTGGTGGAGCGGCCAGCAGAGCGGTGAGTGGCCATCAGGGTGGAGCAGTGAGTAGCCAGCAGGGTGGAGCAGTGAGTAGCCAGCAGGGTGGAGCAGTGGCTGGCTGGCAGCGAGGCAATGCCAGAGCAGGAGCTTGGATGGTGGAGCAAGCAAGGTGCCTTCTCCCCTCCCACACTTTCAGAGTGGAAGGTGAGCTCACACAGATGCACCTCTGAACTCTGGGTCTTTGCTGACCAAGCACAACCACTGTGAGTGGGGTGTGGAAGAGGGAGAAGGGAGGAGCATGTTAAAAGAACTTTCAGTTGTTGGACTCAAGAACCTGAGGCAAAAGACACTGCCCAACATACTTTGGGGTGGGTGTTTTGATCACGGTTTTATATTTATGAATCCTGCTTGTGGCGTTTTCCCTAATTAATGCTTTCCTCATTTCATTAAAAGTTTCTTTTCTGCACTCAGGTCATGTCTACACAACAAAGTTAAGTTGACTTAATTTAAGTCAACATCCAGCCGCCACAGAAATGAAGGTGGTTGGGTGCATGTACACAATGCTCATTGTGTCAGTGGAGTGTGTCCTCACTAGCAGCACTTGCATCGATGCACAGAGCAGTGCACCATGGGCAGATATCCCACAATGCAACTAGCCACAGGGATTTGGGGATGGGCTTGCAATGCCTCATGAGACCAAAACATTGTCACAAGGGGGAACATGGCTTTGACCTCCCATAATACGCTTTCTTCCCTCACTCCCTCCCCGATATCAAATGCAAACAACCCATATTTTTTCATGCCCTTTTTTGAAAGCCTGCTTCGCCATACGTTCGCCATAGCCTGAAAAGCACAGACCTCGCTTAGCAGTGCACTTTTGCTGTGAGCATTCCAAACACCTCTTGCTTATCCTGCAGTATTTCCAGAGCTGTGACAGGAACTGTCAGGGTTTCCTCCCCACTCTGAACTCTGGGGTACAGATGTGGGGACCCACATGAATGACCCCCTAAGCTTATTTCTACCAGCTTAGGTTAAAAATTCCCCACGGCACAAATCCCTTTTGTCCTTGGATGGTATGCTGCCACCACCAAGTGATTTAAACAAACATTCAGGGAGGGCCACTTGGAGCCATATCTCCCCCAAAATATCCCCCCAAGCCCTTACACCCCCTTTCCTGCGGAGGCTTGAGAATAATATCCTAACCAATTGGTTACAAAGTGAGCACAGATTAACCCCCCCTGGGTTTTAGGACACTGAAAATCAATCAGGTTCTTAAAAGAATTTTATTTAAAGAAAAGGTAAAAGAATCACCTCTGTAAAATCAGGATGGAAGATAATTTTACAGGGTAACAAAAGATTCACAAACACAGAGGAACTCGCTCTAGGCTTAGTTCAAAGTTACAAAAAACAGGAATAAACCTCCCTCTAGCAAAGGGAAAATTTACAAGATGGCTCTACTTACTATTTTTGTAATATTAGAGACTGGTTCAGGATTGGTTGGAGGAGATGGATTTCGGCCTGGCTTCTCTCAGTATAAGGAGAGAGGGAGATTTGAAAGTAACTTCTTTCCCCATTGGTCCTTTTCGCCAGGTGCCAACCAGGTTATTTGAGCTTCTGAACCCCTTACAGGTAAGGAGGAATTCTAGGCTACCCTTAGCTGTATGGTTATGACAGGAGCCACCTCACGGAACATTGTGATGTCCTTCAAGCAGCCCTGTTGCAAGCCATAGAACAAAGCATTTCCCAGTTGCTGCTGGCAGTCGTGCAGCAGCTGAAAATGGTGGAGCACTGTTTCTGGTCCCAGGAAACAAGCTCTGACTGGTGGGATCACATTCTTATGCAGCTGTGGGATGGTAAGCAGTGGCTTCAGAACTTTCAAATGCAGAAGAAACTTTGTGCAGAGCTTTCCCCAACCCTGAAGCACAGCAACACTAAAATGAGACCTGCTCAAGCCGTAGAGAAGTGAGTGGTGATAGCTCTGTGGAAGCTTGCAAAGCCAGACTGCTACTGGTCAGTGAGGAATCGATTCAGGGTTGGTAAATCTACCATGGGAGCTGTTGTGATCCAAGTGTCCAGGGCCATTAATCTACTTCTGCTAAGAAGGATAGTGACTCTGGGAAATGTGCAGAACATTGTGGATGGTTTTGCCACAATGGGGTTCCCTAAATCTGGTGGGGCAATAGATGGCATACTCATCCCTATCTTGTTACCAGACCACCTTGCCAAAGAGTACATAAATCGTAAGCGATACTTTTCAGTGGTGTTGCAAGCACTGGTGGATCACAGGAGGCATTTCACTGACATCAGTGTGGGATGGTCAGAAAAGGTACATGACATGTACATCTTTAGGAACACAGGTCTGTTCAGAAAGTTGCAATCAGGGACTTTCTTTCCAGATTCCAAAATAACCATTGATGGTGTTGAAATGCCAATAGTGATCTTGGGAGACCCAGCCTGCCCCTTGCTCCCATGGCTCATGAAGCCGTACATCAGCCACCTGGACAGCTGTAAGGAGCAGTTCAACCATAGGCTGAACAAGTGCAGAATAGTGGTAGAATGTGCCTTTGGACATTTAAAGGGTCGCTGGCACACTTTGCTTATTATGTTAGACCTCAGTGAAACCAATATCCCCATTGTTATTGCTCCCTGCTGTGTGTTCCACAATATCTGTGAGGCAAAGGGAGAGAAGTTTCTGCAGGGGTGCGGGCATGAAGGTGGATAGGCTGGCAGATAATTTTGAGCAGCCAGATATCAGGGCAATAAGAAGAGCCTAGCAAGGAGCTCTGCATCTCCAGGAGGCTTTGAAAACCTGTTTCAGTAATGAGCCACAGTAATATGTACCACTTATCTGCATTGTGCCTTCCCATACCATCTCCTCCATTGCATCAGTTTCCCTGTACCTCCCCTTCACCCTTCAGCCCCCCATGTATGGAATAAATAAAGAGCATTTCATTCTTGAAACATTGACTTTTATTGCACAAACATAAAGCAACTGAAAGACCTGGAAAATAATTTAACCTTGGGCAAACAGTGGGATAAAATTGGAAGGGGAGAAACAAAGTCAGCCCGCCTGTGAAAGCACAGAAGTCTTGCCCATCAAAGGTCTTCAAATGGCCATCTTTTATTCTTAGTACCCTTCCCCAATGTTGAGTTGAAGGGACACTGCACCTCCTCCCCCCCCCCCCAACCTCCTGGAATGTTTGGGGGAGGAGGATTGGGAATAGGGTGATGTTTGCAGGCTGCAGAGGGAGTCAAGCCTGAAGCTGTTTTTCTTGAAGCTCAACCAGATGCCTCAACATGTCTGATTGGTCCCTCATAATCTGCAGCATCTCATCCTGCATGGCCCGCTCATGCTCCTGGGATGGTCTCCTGCTCTCCATGTCCATGTCCAGTTTTTCAGACAATGAAATCTTCCAGGCTCTGAGGTCCATGTCAGCTGTCCAGGAGGCGTTCATTAGCTCACTGAACATGTCATTCTCCTTTTCTGTCTTCTAATCTGCTGTAGGCTCTCTGCCAGTGTGGAGGATGCACGGAAGGCCAAGCTTTCCACTGTGAGGAATGCAAAGAACATTGTCAGTGCATAGCGTGGGTCTGGTACAAGGTTGCTATTTAAAAATCACTCCCCTTATTACACTCAAGTGTAGGTCAGAACATAATGAGAATCCCTAGCTATTCAAAGAACTGGTCTTCTGTTCCAGCCTTGGTGAGTATGGCCCAGTGGCCTGGGTGATGGGCAGTGATGAAGCGGGACTGTTCTTAATGTTTCCTATGAATACTGCAGGGGTGCTTCAGTTTCCCCTTTGCATTTCTTAAGTCTCTAGGTGGTGGGATAAGAGGGTGTAATTGTTGCAGAGCAAAGGGCCAGTGTACATAAATGGCTGACACTCTGTCTCCTGGCAACTGATGGCCTGGGCCCTTGCCCCCTGCAAGGTGATAGCTAAAGGTGTCAGAGAACAAAGGAATCAGGTGACCTCCTGGCCTGGGACAAAGCCCAGAGGGACAACGGGACAAAGCCCAGAGGAGGAGGGGTTGGAGAGGGAGTCAATTTGGAGCTGGCTGGGGACATGGAGTGAAGTGCAGACGTGGTTGTCTGGCTCACTGCCCCCCAAAATGGACCTGGCTGAGGGGTCCTGTTTGCTGTACCTACAAGCTCTGATTTAGACCATGTTCCTGTCATCTAATAAACAACTGTTTTACTGGCTGGCTAAGAGTCATGTCTGACTGTGAAGTTAGGGTGCAGGACCCTCTGGCTTCCCCAGGACCCCGCCTGGGCGGACTCGCTGTGGGAAGCCTACAGAGGGGCAGAGGATGCTGAATGCTCCGAGGTCAGACCCAGGAAGGTGAAAGCCATGTGAGCTTTTTGCCCTGAAGACAGTCTGCTCACAGAGAGGAGACTTCTCCAGAGTCCTGACAGGCTTCATAGGGAGCAGTTCCAGAGCATCGCCCGGGGACCCCGTGACATGGGCATTGTGCTGCAACTTGTGGGAACCTGTGTTGGGAGGACAAGTGGGCAGGTAAAAATACCACCATCCCTTAGCAACAGGGATGGTGCTTTGAGACCAGGGACCAGTGTTAAGCCTTCCAAGTTGCAGTCTTTGTTTGAGGTAGCTCTGGGAGATGGGCATTTGTGGCCACAATGGAACACAGGAAGCCCCCCCACCCTTCCCTTAATGCTGCTAGTAGCAGTTACCCTGGGCTTGAATATTCTGAGGTCAACGCCAATCCCTGCCACCCAAACCACCAGCAGGTTAGGAAACTGTGGTTGAGGGACCCAGAAATCACCATGGGTGGGGGATCACATGCTCTCTTGTTTGAGGTATGAGCCCTTGTAATGAAAACTTCCACCATCTGCCCCAGGTTACCCTATGTGATATCAATCTCCTGATGGTAACAGACATGGCAATGGAGCAGATGCTGCAAGCGTCTGGGTACAGACCTGGTACTTATGCTACTACGTTGTGTACCAGCAGATGCCAGCAGAGTTAATACTGGAGTGGTGTGGGAAAGTGTGCTACTGTGGTGGAAGAAATAAGGCAGCCTTCCCCAGAAACCTGCTACAAAGGATTGCAGAGAAGCTCCAGGAAAGTTTCCTAGAGATCTCCATGGAAGATTTCCAGGCCATCCCGGTGGACATAAATAGTCTTTTCCAGGGGAATCCTCTGCATAGCTGGAGCATCCACTGGGAAGCAGATACCCACAGCACCACACTTTGTCTTCAGATTAAACATAAAGTAAAAGAGCACATAACCCCTACAGTTTGATTGGAATTGCATACTCACCCGAGGGGCCTTCCCCAGCATCACACTCGTCCTGCAACTGGCTGGGCTCCGGGGTTGAAAATAGCTCCTGGCTCTTGAGGAGAATGGATCCACCACTCGTCTGTCTCCCATTCTCCTCCTCCCTTTCCTCGTCCAGAATGTCCTCCTCGTTGTTGCTGAGGTGGCTCAGGACTCAGACTCTTGGGAGGTACCCATGCTGCATTTGGGGGTAGTGGTGGAGTTGCCGCGGAGAATCGCATGCAGTTCATTGTAGAAGCAGCATGTCTGTAATGCAGAACTAGAACAACTGTTCACTTCCCTTGTCTTCTGGTATGCCTGCCTGCCCAAGTTCTTTGATTTTCACACAGCACTGCTGCGTGTCCCTGATGTAGCCCTTCTTCCCCATGCCCCATGCAATCTTTTTGTAGATATCTACGTTTCTACAGTTTGATAGGAGCTGTGTCTGTACAGACTCTTTTCCCCACAGACCAATAAGAACCACAATCTCCTGTGTACTCCAGGCTGGAACGTGGTAGGGGTGTTGAGTCACCATGATCAGCTGGGCTGGCGAGCTCTCCTTGCTGATCAAACAGGATATGGGAATTCAAAAGTTCCCAGGGCTTTAACAGGGATGGGGCTGTTTCCAGTATACCTGGCTGCTGTGCAGTGGAATTGAAAATGATGTCCAGAGCAGTCACAACAGAGCATTGTGGGACACCTCCTGGAGGCCAATTTGGTCGACTTACACAATGCTGCATCTACAGTGCCTCTGTCAACCCATCAACATTGAATTAAGCACTGCGCCTCTCGCGGAGGTGGAGTAATTAAGTCGATGTTACAGGCAAGTTAGGTCAGTGGAAGGGTCCTGGTAGTGTAGACACACACATTACTAGGTTGACTTAAGGCGGCTTCTGTTGACCTAAGTTTGTAGTGTAGACCCAGCCTCAGACTCCGTGCTTGCAAGAGGGGAAGTATTGCCTCATAGCAGCACCCAGGGGGTGGTGTGTAATTGTCCCAGGATATGGGGTGGGGGTTTGAACCGGTTCTGTGTTGTATTGTTGAAAAGGAACCCCTAGCTATTGAACTGGGCCCTGGTCACTGCTGACCACCTGGCATAAGGTTACACCTGTATTAAGTCGTCAGTCTAGACCAGCCTTAGACTCAGAACCTTAAAAGAAAGGTGTTACTTTCAGAGGGGCTCGGAGCCCAGAGTCCAGACTGACCAGAAGCCAGAGTTCTGAGGAAACATAGAGCTACCTCCTAAGGTTTGAGCTTTCTGATCTTACTGCAGGAAGGAATATGCAGCTGGAGAGCTTTGCCAAGTTGTTGTCAGTTTGGGAAGAACCAAAAAGAGCCCCTGCAGTGCAGCCCATGCAGACAATGCCCTTTGGGCTCAAGCTTGAGTCTCCACTCATTTTGTCTCTGTCATTGTTCTGCTCTGTCCCTACAACAGCTGTACATTAATTTTACCTTAACGGAGCCTCTTCCAAACCTGCCAGTAACTATTATCTAGAGTAGCACCTGAAAACAGGGTGGAAGCCAGTGCAAATCACCAAGCAGAAGCATCAGGCTCCATGCAGGAAACACCACTGAGCAAGTGGGCTGCAGCATTCTGCACAAGCTCCTGCTTGTGCGTGCTTCCATGCAGAGTGTGTCGCAGGGCTCCAATCTGGAGGGGACAAAGGGCTGGATCTTTGTAGCAATGCCACATCCAGTACGTAAACAATCCAAAGTGCTCCTGGCCACTGCTGCTAACAGGACATGTCTCCATTCTTCTGCACGAAGTCGAGCTCCACTGAAGTGAATTAGTATGTGAAGACTGGATAGTCAGGGCCCCAGAAATAGCCAAGGATTAAGAAACAAATAAAAAACCTTCAAAAAGAGGCTGGAACTTTCTCTCTTGGATGGTTTAGACACAACAAACCCTGAATCTTGCCAGAGGGTTACACTAGATCAGTGGTTCTCAGCCCAGGGTCTGGGGCCCCCAGGGAGGCTGTGAACAGGTTTCGGGGGTCTGCCAAGCAGGGATGGCATTAGACTTTCTGGGGCCCATGACAGAAAGCTGAATGGCGATGTAGCCTGGGGCCCTGAGCACTGCCACCCGGGACTGAAGTTGAAGCCTGAGCAGCTTAGCTTCACAGGGCCCTCTGTGACATGGGGCCCTGCTTGCTACCCACTGATGCTGGTCTTGGCTTTTATATGCAGAACATCAGTTGTTGTGGCATAAGTGGGCTGAAGAGTTTTTATAGCATGTGAGGGGGGGGGTCAGAAAGAAAAAGATGAGAACTCCTGGACTAGATGACCCTTGCAGTCCCTTCTAACTCTATGATTTTGTAAAACAAACAGCAGGAAATTCCTTCAGTCAAGGAACCCGAAGTCATCTCTGCCAGTTCATCCAGTTGCCTCCTCCAGCCTACACCCTAAGCCTCAGCTGAATTTTGTTGCAGCCAGCATGCATGCACTCTGACCCCAGTCTCTCTGTTATAGCCCTGGGTTTGTTCAGGAGCTGGCAGACCCAAATGCTGTCGAGCTATTTCTGTTGCTTGAAGCTGGTGACGTTTGCTGTCCCGGGAAGGTGTCCCCCCTTCCCAGCTGGAGGGTGGTCTGCAGGTGTGTTCAGATGGAGGGGGCAGTCTGGCTTCTTCCAAGCCACAGAATACTGGCATTCCTGGCCAGGCCTCCCCCACCATGTGGGTGAAAGTGCCGGTGGGAGCACAGCCCTGGCACCACAGCTTGTGCTACACTGGCCTAATCAATAGGAGCTTGGTTTGCGACATCAGCTTCACCCAGTGGAAACATGATAATGGGAACTGGATTTCCAGGAGCCAATATGGGTGCCCTAGAGTCACTCTAGATATTGCTGCAGGCATCTCCAAGATAAGCCTGAACATCCAGGGGCTAGAGTAGCTGCTGAGTTAGATGCTGAAACACATCTGTAGGTGAGCAGCATGAGCCCTTTAGCGGCTGAGTTTCTGGAAGAGCCATTAGATGTCTCCAGACCTACATGGTTTTCAGAGCATAGATGCTGATTTCCTACAGATTGCCAATTTTCTTCACTAGCATATTAGACACTAAGGAGGATATAGGTGGAGTGTGTGGCATGCAGAGCCCTTAGGAGCAGCCCTTGGCTACAGTCACCACATTCAACATTTTCTCTGTAACAGTCTCCAACCTAAATCTCCAACTGCAACACTGATCTGCTCATGGAAACCTGGCAGCCTGGCTCTGCATAGCAAACCAGGGCGATAGCCCAGAGCCTCAAACGTACTCAGCTTCCTAACTTCCATTGAAATCAACAACTTTGAGCCAATAAATCTTATCTGCCCTCCCTGGGAACTTGATCTGGCAAAGGATGACACCTTGTCATAGAAGAACTCCTCAGCTGGAAGCACTGAAATGGCCTGACTCTGCATGTCTTAGTCTGTGATAGTTGGAGCAGCTCAACAAAACAGGTGGTAAAGGAGGAGAGTAGGGATGAGTTCGTTAAAGGAATGAAGCCTGATCATGGGAGACTTTAACTTCCCAGATATAGACTGGAGCACAAGTGCTAGTAATAATAATAGGGCTCAGATTTTCCTAGATGCATTAGCTGATGGATTCCTTCATTAAGTAGTTGCTGAACCAACAAGCGGGGATGCCATTTTAGATTTGGTTTTGGTGAGTAGTGAGGACCTCATAGAAGAAATGGTTGTAGGGAAAAACCTTGGTTCAAGTGATCATGAGCTAATTCAGTTCAAACTGAACAGAAGGATAACCAAAAATAAATCTGTGACTAGGGTTTTTGATTTTAAAAGGGCTGATTTTCAAAAATTAAGGAACTTAGTTAGGGAAGTAGATTGGACTGAAGAACTTATGGATCTAAAGGCAGAGGAGGCCTGGGATTACTTCAAGGCAAAGTTGCAGAAGCTATCAGAAGCCTGCATCCCAAAAAAGGGGAAAAAATTCATAGGCAGGAGTTGTAGATCAAGCTAGATGAGCAAGCATCTCAGAGAGGTGATTAAGAAAAAGCAGAAAGCATACAGGGACTGGAAGATGGGAGGGATCAGCAAGGAAAGCTACCTTATTGAGGTCAGAACATGTAGAGATAAAGTGAGAAAGGCTAAAAGCCATGCAGAGTTGGACCTTGCAAAGGGAATTAAAACCAATAGTAAAAGGTTCTATAGCCATATAAATAAGAAGAAAACAAAGAAAGAAGAAGGGAACGCTAAACACTGAGGATGGAGTGGAAGTTAAGGATAATCTAGGCATCGCCCAAAATCTAAACAAATACTTTGCCTCAGTCTTTAATGAGGCTAATGAGGATCTTAGGGATAATGGTAGCATGACAAATGGGAATGAGGATATGGAGGTAGATATTACCATATATGAGGTAGAAACAAAACTTGAACATCTTAATGGGGGGTCCAGATAATCTTCATCCAATAATATTAAAGGAATTGGCACATGAAATTGCAAGCCCATTAGCAAGAATTTTTAATGAATCTGTAAACTCAGGGGTTGTACCGTATGACTGGAGAATTGCTAACATAGTTCCTATTTTTAAGAAAGGAAAAAAAAGTGATCCGGGTAACTACAGGCCTGTTAGGTTGACATCTGTAGCATGCAAGGTCTTGGGAAAAAATGTTAAGGAGAAAGTAGTTAAGGACATTGAGGTCAATGGTAAATGGGACAAAATACAACATGGTTTTACAAAAGGTAGATGGTGCCAGACCAACCTGATCTCCTTCTTTGAGAAAGTAACAGATTTTTTAGACAAAGGAAACGCAGTGGATCTAATTTACCTAGATTTCAGTAAGGCGTTTGATATGGTGCCACATGGGGAATTATTAGTTAAATTGGAAAAGATGGGAATCAATATGAAAATTGAAAGGTGGATAAGGAATTGGTTAACAGGGAGACTGCAGCGGGTCATACTGACAGGTGAACTGTCAGGCTGGAGGGAGGTTACCAGTGGAGTTCCTCAGAGATCGGTTTTGGGACCAATCTTATTTAATCTTTTTATTACTGACCTTGGCACAAAAAGTGGGAGTGTCCTAATAAAGTTTGCAGATGATACAAAGCTGGGAGGTATTGCCAATTTAGAGAAGGACTGGGATATCATACAGGAGGATCTGGATGACCTTGTAAACTGGAGTAATAGTAATGAGATGAAATTTAATAGTGAGAAGTGTTAGGTCATGCATTTAGGGATTAATAACAAGAATTTTAGTTATAAGCTCAGGACGCATCAATTAGAAGTAACAAAGGAGGAGAAGGACGTTGGCGTATTGGTTGACCACAGGATGACTATGAGCCGCCAATGTGATATGGCCTTGAAAAAAGCTAATGCGGTCTTGGGATGCATCAGGCGAGATATTTCCAGCAGAGATAAGGAGGTGTTAGTACCGTTATACATGGCACTGGTGAGACCTCATCTGGAATACTGTGTGCAGTTCTGGTCTCCCATGTTTAGGAAGGATGAATTCAAACTAGAACAGGTACAGAGAAGGGCTACTAGGATGATCCGAGGAATGGAAAACCTGTCTTATGAAAGGAGACTCAAGGAGCTTGGCCTGTTTAGCCTAACCAAAAGAAGGTTGAGGGGAGATATGATTGCTCTCTATAAATATATCAGAGGGATAAATACCAGAGAGGGAGAAGAATTATTTAAGCTCAGTACCAATGTGGACACAAGAACAAATGGATATAAACTGGCCATCAGGAAGTTTAGACTTGAAATTAGACGAAGGTTTCTAACCATCAGAGGAGTGAAATTCTGGAACAGTCTTCCAAGGGATGCAGTGGGGGCAAAAGACCTATCTGGCTTCAAGATTAAACTCAATAATCATAGAATCATAGAATCATAGAATATCAGGGTTGGAAGGGACCCCAGAAGGTCATCTAGTCCAACCCCCTGCTCGAAGCAGGACCAATTCCCAGTTAAATCATCCCAGCCAGGGCTTTGTCAAGCCTGACCTTAAAAACCTCTAAGGAAGGAGATTCTACCACCTCCCTAGGTAACGCATTCCAGTGTTTCACCACCCTCTTAGTGAAAAAGTTTTTCCTAATATCCAATCTAAACCTCCCCCACTGCAACTTGAGACCATTACTCCTCGTTCTGTCATCTGCTACCATTGAGAGCCATCCTCTTTGGAACCCCCTTTCAGGTAGTTGAAAGCAGCTATCAAATCCCGCCTCATTCTTCTCTTCTGCAGGCTAAACAATCCCAGCTCCCTCAGCCTCTCCTCATAAGTCATGTGTTCTAGACCCCTAATCATTTTTGTTGCCCTTCGCTGGACTCTCTCCAATTTATCCACAACCTTCTTGTAGTGTGGGGCCCAAAACTGGACACAGTACTCCAGATGAGGCCTCACCAATGTCGAATAGAGGGGAATGATCACGTCCCTCGATCTGCTCGCTATGCCCCTACTTATACATCCCAAAATGCCATTGGCCTTCTTGGCAACAAGGGCACACTGCTGACTCATACCCAGCTTCTCGTCCACTGTCACCCCTAGGTCCTTTTCTGCAGAACTGCTGCCCAGCCATTCGGTCCCTAGTCTGTAGCGGTGCATTGGATTCTTCCATCCTAAGTGCAGGACCCTGCACTTATCCTTATTGAACCTCATCAGATTTCTTTTGGCCCAATCCTCCAATTTGTCTAGGTCCTTCTGTATCCTATCCCTCCCCTCCAGCGTATTTACCACTCCTCCCAGTTTAGTATCATCCGCAAATTTGCTGAGAGTGCAATCCACACCATCCTCCAGATCATTTATGAAGATATTGAACAAAACCGGCCCCAGGACCGACCCTTGGGGCACTCCACTTGATACCGGCTGCCAACTAGACATGGAGCCATTGATCACTAACCGTTGAGCACGACAATCTAGCCAGCTTTCTACCCACCTTATAGTTCATTCATCCAGCCCATACTTCTTTAACTTGCTGACAAGAATACTGTGGGAGACCGTGTCAAAAGCTTTGCTAAAGTCAAGAAACAATACATCCACTGCTTTCCCTTCATCCACAGAACCAGTAATCTCATCATAAAAGGCGATTAGATTAGTCAGGCATGACCTTCCCTTGGTGAATCCATGCTGGCTGTTCCTGATCACTTTCCTCTCATGCAAGTGCTTCAGGATTGATTCTTTGAGGACCTGCTCCATGATTTTTCCAGGGACTGAGGTGAGGCTGACTGGCCTGTAGTTCCCAGGATCCTCCTTCTTCCCTTTTTTAAAGATTGGCACTACATTAGCCTTTTTCCAGTCATCTGGGACTTCCCCCGTTCGCCACAAGTTTTCAAAGAAAATGGCCAATGGCTCTGCAATCACAGCCGCCAATTCCTTCAGCACTCTCGGATGCAACTCGTCCAGCCCCATGGACTTGTGCACGTCCAGCTTTTCTAAATAGTCCCTAACCACCTCTATCTCCACAGAGGGCTGGCCATCTCTTCCCCATTTTGTGATGCCCAGCGCAGCAGTCTGGGAGCCGACCTTGTTAGTGAAAACAGAGGCAAAAAAAGCATTGAGTACATTAGCTTTTTCCACATCCTCTGTCACTAGGTTGCCTCCCTCATTCAGTAAGGGGCCCACACTTTCCTTGGCTTTCTTCTTGTTGCCAACATACCTGAAGAAACCCTTCTTGTTACTCTTGACATCTCTTGCTAGCTGCAGCTCCAGGTGCGATTTGGCCCTCCTGATATCATTCCTACATGCCCGAGCAATATTTTTATACTCTTCCCTGGTCATATGTCCAACCTTCCACTTCTTGTAAGCTTCTTTTTTATGTTTAATATCCGCTAGGATTTCACCATTAAGCCAAGCTGGTCGCCTGCCATATTTACTATTCTTTCGACTCATCGGGATGGTTTGTCCCTGTAACCTCAACAGGGATTCCTTGAAATACAGCCAGCTCTCCTGGACTCCTTTCCCTTTCAAGTTAGTCCCCCAGGGGATCCTGGCCATCCGTTCCCTGAGGGAGTCAAAGTCTGCTTTCCTGAAGTCCAGGGTCCGTATCCTGCTGCTTACCTTTCTTCCCTGCGTCAGGATCCTGAACTCAACCAACTCATGGTCACTGCCTCCCAGATTCCCATCCACTTTTGCTTCCCCCACTAATTCTACCCGGTTTGTGAGCAGCAGGTCAAGAAAAGCGCCCCCCCAGCTGGCTCCTCTAGCACTTGCGCCAGGAAATTGTCCCCTACGCTTTCCAAAAACTTCCTGGATTGTCTATGCACTGCTGTATTGCTCTCCCAGCAGATATCAGGAAAATTAAAGTCACCCATGAGAATCAGGGCATGCGATCTAGTAGCTTCCGTGAGCTGCCGGAAGAAAGCCTCATCTACCTCATCCCCCTGGTCCGGTGGTCTATAGCAGACTCCCACCACTACATCACTCTTGTTGCACACACTTCTAAACTTAATCCAGAGACACTCAGGTTTTTCTACAGTTTCGTACCGGAGCTCTGAGCAGTCATACTGCTCCCTTACATACAGTGCTACTCCCCCACCTTTTCTGCCCTGCCTGTCCTTCCTGAACAGTTTATAACCATCCATGACAGTACTCCAGTCATGTGAGTTATCCCACCAAGTCTCTGTTATTCCAATCACGTCATAGTTCCTTGACATCACCAGGACCTCCAGTTCTCCCTGCTTGTTTCCAAGGCTTTGTGCATTCGTATATAAGCACTTGAGATAACCTGTTGATCGCCCCTCATTCCCAGTATGAGGCAGGAGCCCTCCCCTCACAGACATTCCTGCCTGTGCTTCCTCCCGGTATCCCGCTTTCCCACTTACCTCAGGGCTTTGGTCTCCTTCCCCCGGTGAACCTAGTTTAAAGCCCTCCTCACTAGGTTAGCCAGCCTGCTGGCAAAGATGCTCTTCCCTCTCTTGGTAAGATGGAGCCCGTCTCTGCCCAGCACTCCTCCTTCATGGAACACCATCCCACGGTCAAAGAATCCAAAGCCTTCTCTCCGACACCACCTGCGTAGCCATTTGTTGACTTCCACGATTCGACGGTCCCTACCCCGGCCTTTTCCTTCCACGGGGAGGATGGACGAGAACACCACTTGCGCCTCCAACTCCTTTATCCTTCTTCCCAGAGCCACGTAGTCCGCAGTGATCTGCTCAAGGTCATTCTTGGCAGTATCATTGGCGCCCACGTGGAGAAGCAGGAAGGGGTAGTGATCCGAGGGCTTGATGAGTCTCGGCAGTCTCTCTGTCACATCGCGAATCTTAGCCCCTGGCAAGCAGCAGACTTCTCGGTTTTCCCGGTCAGGGCGGCAGATAGATGACTCAGTCCCCCGGAGGAGAGAGTCCCCGACCACCACCACCCGCCTTCTCCTCTTGGGAGTGGTGGTCGTGGAACCCCCAACCTCAGGACATCGCATCTCATGCCTTCCAGCCATCGGAGTCTCCTTCTACTTTCTCGCCCCAGACATATCATCTGGTCCACTCTCCGCAATGGTACCTGTGGAGAGAACATGAAAGCGGTTAGTTACCTGTGTCTGTGTTACTGGAACCCGGACATTCCGCAAAATAAGTTTATGGAGGAGATGGTATGATGGGATAACATGATTTTAGCAATTAATTGATCTTTAAATATTCATAGTAAATAGGTCCAATGGCCTGTGATGGGATGTTAGATGGGATGGGAACTGAGTTACTACAGAGAATTCTTTCCTGGGTATCTGGCTGGTGAATCTTGCCCACATGCTCAGGGTTCAGCTGATGGCCATATTTGGGGTTGGTAAGGTATTTTCCACCAGGGCAGATTGGAAGAGGCCCTGGAGGTTTTTCGCCTGCCCCTGCAGCAAGGGGCACAGGGCACTTGCTGGAGGATTCTCTGCACCTTGAAGTCTTTAAACCATGATTTGAGGACTTCAATAGCTCAGACATAGGTGAGAGGTTTATTGCATAGAATCATAGAATCATAGAATATCAGGGTTTGAAGGGACCTCAGGAGGTCATCTAGTCCAACCCCCTGCTCAAAGCAGGACCAATCCCCAACTAAATCATCCCAGCCAGGGCTTTGTCAAGCCTGACCTTAAAAACTTCAAAGGAAGAAGATTCCACCACCTCCCTAGGTAACGCATTCCAGTGTTTCACCACCCTCCTAGTGAAAAAGTTTTTCCTAATATCCAACCTAAACCTCCCCCACTGCAACTTGAGACCGTTACTCCTTGTTCTGTCATCTGCTACCACTGAGAACAGTCTAGATCTATCCTCTTTGGAACAACCTTTCAGGTAGTTGAAAGCAGCTGTCAAATCCCCCCTCACTCTTCTCTTCCGCAGACTAAAGAATCCCAGTTCCCTCAGCCTCTCCTCATAAGTCATGTGTTCCAGACCCCTAATCATTTTTGTTGCCCTCCGTTGGACGTATTACAATTTTTCCACATCCTTCTTGTAGTGTGGGGCCCAAAACTGAACACAGTACTCCAGATAAGGCCTCACCAGCGTCGAATAGAGGGGACCGATCACGTCCCTCGATCTGCTGGCAATGCCCCTACTTATACATCCCAAAATGCCATTGGCCTTCTTGGCAACAAGGGCACACCGTTGTCTCATATCCAGCTTCTCATCCACTGTCACCCCTAGGTCCTTTTCTACAGAACTGCTGCCTAGCTATTCGGTCCCTAGTCTGTAGAGGTGCATGGGATTCTTCTGTCCTAAGTGCAGGACTCTGTACTTGTCCTTGTTGAACCTCATCAGATTCCTTTTGGCCCAATCCTCTAATTTGTCTAGGGGCCTCTGTAGCCTATCCCTACCCTCCAGCGTATCTACCTCTCCTCCCAGTTTAGAGTCAGCTGCAAACTTGCTGAGGGTGCAATCCACACCAACCTCCAGATCATTTATGAAGATATTGAACAAAACCGGCCCCAGGACTGACCCCTGGGGCACTCCACTTGATACCGGCTGCCAACTAGACATGGAGCCATAAATCACTACTCATTGAGCCCGACAATCTAGCCAGCTTTCTATCCACCTTATAGTCCATTCATCCAGACCATACTTCTTTAACTTGCTGACAAGAATACTGTGGGAGACCATGTCAAAAGCTTTGCTAAAGTCAAGGAACAACACGTCCACTGCTTTCCCCTCATCCACAGAGCCAGTTATCTTGTCATAGAAGGCAATTAGATTAGTCAGGCATGACTTGCCCTTGGTGAATCCATGCTGACTGTTCCTGATCACTTTCCTCTCCTCTAAGTGCTTCAGAATTGACTCCTTGAGGACCTGCTCGATGATTTTTCCAGGGACTGAGGTGACTGGCCTGTAGTTCCCAGGATCCTCCTTCTTCCCTTTTTTAAAGATTGGCACTACATTAGCCTTTTTCCAGTCGTCCAGGACTTCCCCTGATCTCCATGAGTCACCTCCTCCCCATGCTGTTCTGCCCAGTGCAGTAGTCTGGGAGCTGACCTTGTTCTTGAAGACAGAGGCAAAAAAAAGCATTGAGTACATTAGCTTTTTCCACATCCTCTGTCACTAGGTTGCCTCCCTCATTCAGTAAGGGGCCCACACTTTCCTGGACTTTCTTCTTGTTGCTAACATACCTGAAGAAACCCTTCTTGTTACTCTTCACATCTCTTGCTAGCTGCACCTCCAGGTGTGATTTGGCTTTCCTGATTTCACTCCTGCATGCCCGAGCAATATTTTTATACTTTTCCCTGGTCATTTGTCCAATCTTCCACTTCTTGTAAGCTTCTTTTTTGTGTTTAAGATCAGCAAGGATTTCACTCTTAAGCCAAGCTGGTCACCTGCCATATTTACTATTCTTTCCACACATCGGGATGGTTTGTCCCTGTAACCTCAATAAGGATTCTTTAAAATACAGCCAGCTCTCCTGGACTCCTTTCCCCCTCATGTTATTCACCCAGGGGATCCCAATAGGATCAGTGCTCTGAGGGAGTAAAAGTCTGCTTTTCTGCATTGGGCTTGTCATAAATATAAAGGGAAGGGTAAACCCCTTTAAAATCCCTCGTGGCCGGAAGAAAAAATCCTCTCACCTGTAAAGGGTTAAGAAGCTAAAGGTAACCTCGCTGGCACCTGACCAAAATGACCAATGAGGAGGAGAGAAAAACAAAGGGTCTAGTGTCTGTCTGTATGATGCTTTTGCCGGGGACAGAACCGGAATGGAGTCTTAGAACTTAGTAAGTAATCTAGCTAGGTATGTGTTAGATTATGATTCCTTTAAATGGCTGAGAAAAGAACTGTGCTGAATAGAATGACTATTTCTGTCTGTGTGTCTTTTTTGTAACTTAAGGTTTTGCCTAGAGGGATTCTCTATGTTTTGAATCTAATTACCCTGTAAGGTATCTACCATCCTGATTTTACAGAGGTGATTCCTTCACTTCTATTTCTATTAAAAGTCTTCTTGTAAGGAAACTGAATGCTTTTTCATTGTTCTGAGATCCAAGGGTTTGCGTCTGTGGTCACCTATGCAAATTGGTGAGGATTTTTACCAAACCTTCCCCAGGAAGTGGGGTGCAAGGGTTGGGAGGACTTTGGGGGGAAAGATGTGTCCAAACTACGTTTTCTCAGGAACCCAGATAAAGTTTGGTGGTGGCAGTGGAAGTCCAAGGGTAAGATAGTTTGTACCTTGGGGAAGTTTTAACCTAAGCTGGTAAAAGTAAGCTTAGAGGGTTTTCATGCAGGTCCCCACATCTGTACCCTAGAGTTCAGAGTGGGGAAGGAACCTTGACAGGGCTAATGCAGGCACCTGATGCCAATTAACTGGCAAAGGGTCAGTTAAGGTTTTTAGGCTAGTGGATACAGCTGGAACTAATCAAGATCCTACTCATACTGCTTAAAAGCTCTCCTTCTAGTTCCCCCAAGGAAGTCCAGGTAAAAGGAACTGGAGGAGAAGAAGCGTTGCTGAAGCCTAAGGTAAGGGTGAAGCTGGGAAAAGGGGATCATGGGGAAGTGGCCCAGGGAATCAAAGCAGTGTCAGTGGTGAAGAGGAAGCTGCCAACTAGGGTGACCAGACGTCCCGATATTTAGTTGTTTGTCCCGCGTCCTGACTGATGTACAGTCGGGAAGCCATTTGTCCTGATATTTTGGCTCGGGGCTGGAGGAGTACACTGGTAAGCGCTCACCTGGGGTCCCAGCTGCGCTTATTTGGGGCGGCTCCCAGGAAATGCCCAGGAATCCTAGGCACAGCTGCGGCGGAGGGGGGGCAGGGGAGTTCTCTGTGTGCTGCACCTACCACAAGAGCTGGCTCCATTGTTGGCCAGCCAATGGGAACTGTGGGCACGGACAGGGCGCAGACCCCCGGCTGCCCCTGACCCTGGGTGCTCTGTGCTACTCACGCCCCCATGTAAGTCCCACTCCCACAGCTTCCAACCAATGGGAGCTGGAGCCAGTGCTTGTGGCAGACGCAGCACCTGGAGTGGAGACCCCACTGGCCACCGCTGACCCTAGGAGCCAGAGGAACCTGCCAGGTGCTTCCCGGTAGGTGGGAACCGTCCCCCAGGTAAGCGGCGGGTCTGCGGCTAGGGCCCTGCGCCCGCGGTTTGCGGCAAGGCTGTGGGCAGGATCCAGGGCCGTGTGCCCCCAACCCGTGGCTTGCAGGAGGGCTGGAGTGGGGGCCGTGAGCCCCCAACCTGCGGGGGGGTTGCTGCTGGAGCCAGGGCCGTGCACCCCTGACCTGCGGCTTGCTCAGGCTGTGTATCCCCCTTCCCCCAAGGCTCCAGTGAGGTGGGGGCTGTGAGCCTGTGGCTGGCCCCCCCGCTCCCCCCATGTGTCCCGATATTTTATTCTTGTCATCTGGTCACCTTACCACCAACAGCTGCTACCATTAGGGTTCCTGGTCTGGAACCTGGAATAGAGGGTGGGCCCAGGTTCCCCCCTTCCCTCCCATGCTCTACAGAGATCCCCTTGAGAGGGGAAGCAGACTTGGGTCCAGGAAGGAGGCCGAACTGCACCTACTGAGCTCTAAGGAGCCACAGAGACTGTGGGTATTCCACTTTCCCACCTCCCATACTGGCCTCTGATGAAAGTAGCTCAATAAGCTGTGACCTTTGCTGCTATACTAAGAAAGGGAGGTCACATTGAGGGCCTTAGCGAGCTTCTGAGGCCACTGAATCTGCCTGGACGCGCGGGACCCACTGATACAGGCTCGGAGCTTTGTCACACTACACTGCATCTGGAGTGAGCCTCCCAGCCCAGGTTGACAGATTTGTGTTAGTGGGGCTCGTGCTCACATGCTAAAAATAGGCATGTAGATGTTGTGGCTCGGGTTGGAGCCTCAGCTCTCAAAGCTGGGGGGGGACAGGGCACTGGAGGGGTCTTGAAAGCCTGAACTTTAGCACAAGTCACAATGTCTACATAGCTATTTTTAGCCTGCTAGCATGAGCCATGCTGCCACAAGTCTGCAAGTAAGCATGAAAGGGGGTCAAATTATGAATTTGCCCGGGTGCCAGTTAGATTTTAAAGCTTAAGTCTAACAAGCTAGATTTGCCATATATAAGAAAATCCAATAGGATAACCCCTTTTATTGAGTCAAGGGAGAGCTAACTTGCTAGTTAATGCTGTTGGTTTTTTTTCAGGACAACCTTTAACTTGAACAGTATTTCTCAAATCAGGACACTTGCTTATTCTTAACCAACAATTTATTAATTCATCCAGAACCACATTAATATATAATAAGCAATTCACCACTCCAATACCAAATGTGTGTACTACACACACTAGACAGTCCTGCAAGCAATTATCATAAACTTGAGGAGGGGGTCAGCAGTTATAGCAAGGAACAATGCAAATTACCAAGATTTATTATTACATTTATTTATGATCAACAATTCTCAATTCTTTGGTACCTAATACATTTATCACACTTCCAAGTGTGCACTTTGAAGGGTGTGGTTACTTCTCTTTGACTAGATTGGTCCAAAAGGGACACATTTAGAATCTTAAAAGTAATTGCTTAAAACAATTCTTTTCAGTCTCTCTGAAGCCAATTTGCTTGGACTTATAAAGGAGTTAAAATCTAAAATATAGTTACTTGAGGTCTCATTAGGGAGTGTAGACTCAGCAAGATAACCTACGGTTATTGATATTAAAGAATAGAAGGGGAATTTAATCTTTGAAATTAAATCTCACTTCTTATCCACTTAGCCCTGGGATGGGGGAGAGTCCTTTCCACATGGCTGGCCAAGGCTTCGGTAGCACTTAGCATTCTGCAGCTTCTTGTGTTGAGTTCACTCAACGCTCATGAGCACCTGGTGACCTCAGTTGTATATATGCTAGTTTCAGTGCTCCTTGGAGGAAGCCATCCTCTGAGTCCTATTGGACAAATGTCAAGTGAGTGCTTAGATTTCCACTCTGAGCCCTGGTCTACACTAGGAGTTGAGGTCACATTTAGCAGCGTTAAATTGATTTAGCCCTGCACCCATCCACACGATGAAGCCCTTTTTCTTGACTTAAAGGGCTCTTAAAATCAATTTCCTTGCTCCACGCCCAACAAGGGGATTAGCGCTGAAATTGGCCTTGCTGGGTCGAATTTAGGGTACTGTGGACACAATTCGACAGTATTGGCCTCCGGGAGCTATCCCAGAGTGCTCCATTGTGACCGCTCTGGACAGCACTCTCAACTCAGATGCACTGGCTAGGTACACAGGAAAAGGCCCGTGAACTTTTGAATTTCAATTACCTGTTTGGCCAGCGTGGCTAGCTGCAGGTGACCATGCAGAGCTCATCAGCAGAGGTGACCATAATGGAGTCCCAGAATCGCAAAAGAGCTCCAGCATGAACCGAACAGGAGGTACGGGATCTGATTGCTGTATGGGGAGAGGAATCCGTGCTATCAGAACTCCGTTCCAGTTTTCAAAATGCCAAAACATTTGTCAAAATCTCCCAGGGCATGAAGGACAGAGGCCATAACAGGGACCCGAAGCAGTGCCGCATGAAACTTAAGGAGCTGAGGCAAGCCTACCAGAAAACCAGAGAGGCGAATGGCTGCTCCGGGTCAGAGCCCAAAACATTCCGCTTCTATGATGAGCTGCATGCCATTTTAGGGGGTTCAGCCACCACTACCCCAGCTGTGTTGTTTGACTCCTTCAGTGGAGATGGAGGCAACACAGAAGCAGGTTTGGGGGACGAGGAAGATAGCTCACAGCAAGCAAGCGGAGAAACCAGTTTTCCCGACAGTCAGGAACTGTTTCTCACCCTGGACCTGGAGCCAGTACCCCCCCGAACCTACACAAGGCTGCCTCCCGGACCCGCCAGGTAGAGAAGGGACCTCTGGTGAGTGTACCTTTTAAAATACTATACATGGTTTAAAAGCAAGCATGTTTAATGACTAATTTGCCCTGGCATTCGTGGCTCTCCTGGATATAATCCCAAAGCCTTTGCAAAAGGTTTCTGGGGAGGGCAGCCTTACTCCATCCACCATGGTAGGACACTTTACCACTCCAGGCCAGTAGCATGTACTCGGGAATTGTTGTAGAACAAAGCATTGCAGTGTATGTTTGCTGGCGTTCAAACAATATCCATTCTTTATCTCTCTGTGTTATCCTCAGGAGAGTGATATTATTCATGGTCACCTGGTTGAAATAGGGTGCTTTTCTTAAGGGGACATTCCGAGGTGCCCATTCCTGCTGGGCTGTTTGCCTGTGGCTGAACAGAAATGTTCCCCGCTGTTAGCCACGGGGAGGTGGAGGGGCTAGCCACGTACTGGGGGGAGGCAAAATGCGACCTTGGAACGAAAGCACATGTGCTATGTATGGAATGTTAACAGCAAGGTTTACTGTGAAAGAGTGTACCCATTGTTCTTGTCATAAATATAAAGGGAAGGGTAAACCCCTTTAAAATGCCTCCTGGCCAGAGGAAAAATCCTCTCACCTGTAAAGAGTTAAGAAGCTAAAGGTAACCTCGCTGGCACCTGACCAAAATGACCAATGAGGAGACAAGATACTTTCAAAAGCTGGGAGGAGGGAGAGAAACAAAGGGTCTGTGTCTGTCGGTACGCTGCTTTTGCTGGGAATAGAACAGGAATGGAGTCTTAGAACTTTTAGTAAGTAAATCTAGCTAGGTATGCGTTAGATTATGATTTCTTTAAATGGCTGAGAAAAGAACTGTGCTGAATAGAATGACTATTTCTGTCTGTGTGTCTTTTTTGTAACTTAAGGTTTTGCCTAGAGGGATTCTCTATGTTTTGAATCTAATTACCCTGTAAGGTATCTACCATCCTGATTTTACAGAGGTGATTCCTTCACTTCTATTTACTTCTATTTCTATTAAAAGTCTTCTTGTAAGGAAAATGAATGTTTTTTCATTGTTCTCAGATCCAAGGGTTTGGGTCTGTGGTCACCTATGCAAATTGGTGAGGATTTTTACCAAACCTTTCTCAGAAAGTGGGGTGCAAGGGTTGGGAGGATTTTGGGGGGAAAGACATGTCCAAACTACATTTCCCAGTAAACCCAGTTAGATTTTGGTGGTGGAAGTGGATATTCCAAGGACAAAGGATAAAATTAATTTGTACCTTGGGGAAGTTTTAACCTAAGCTGGTAAAAGTAAGCTTAGGAAGTTTTCATGCAGGTCCCCACATCTGTACCCTAGAGTTCAGAGTGGGGGAGGAACCTTGACTGTTCTATAAAATGTGTCTTTTTAAATACCACTGTCCCTTTTTTTTTTTTCTCCACCAGCTGCATGTGTTTCAAGGATCACAGGATCTTCTGCTTCCCAGAGGCTAGTGAAGATTAGAAGGCGAAAAAAAGCACTCGCGATGAAATGTTCTCTGAGCTCATGCTGTCCTCCCACACTGACAGAGCACAGATTGTCTGCCTCCACGCATTCATGTGAGAGTGCAGGAAAGCACAAAATGACCGGGAGGAGAGGTGGCAGGCTGAAGAGAGGGCTGAAGCTGAAAGGTGGCAGCAGCGTGATGAGAGGAGACAGGATTCAATGCTGAGGCTGCTGGAGGATCAAACTAATATGTCTCAGCGTATGGTTGAGCTGCAGAAAATGCAGCAGGAGCACAGACCACTGCTACAGCCCCTGTGTAACCAACCGGCCTCCTCCCCAAGTTCCACAGCCTCCTCACCCAGATGCCCAAGAAAGCAGTGGGGGGCCTCCGGCCACCTAGCCACTCCACCCCAGAGGATTGCCCAAGCAACAGAAGGCTGGCATTCAATAAGTTTTAAAGTTGTAAACTTTTAAAATGCTGTGTGGCCTTGTCCTTCCCTCCTCCACCACCCCTCCTGGGCTACCTTGGTAGTTATCCCCCTATTTGTGTGATGAATTAATAAAGAATGCATGAATGTGAAGTAACAATGACTTTATTGCCTCTGCAAGCGATGATGGAAGGGAGGAGGGGAGAGTGGTTAGCTTACGGGGAAGTAGAGTGAACCAAGGGGCGGGGGGTTTCATCAAGGAGAAACAAACAGAACTTTCACACCGTAGCGTGGCCAGTCATGAAACTGGTTTTCAAAGCTTCTCCTCTGCTCTTCTAACCACCCTGGTGTATAGCTGTGCATAACCAGCAGCCAGGCAATTTGCCTCAACCTCCCACCCCACCATAAACGTCTCCCCCTTACTCTCACAGATATTGTGGAGCGCACAGCAAGCAGTAATTACAGTGGGAATATTGGTTTTGCTGAGGTCTAACTGAGTCAGTAAACTGCGCCAGCACGCTTTTAAATGTCCAAATGCACATTCTATCATCATTCTGCACTTGCTCAGCCTGTAGTTGAACAGCTCCTGACTACTGTCCAGGCTGTCTGTGTATGGCTTCATGAGCCATGGTGTTAAGGGGTAGGCTGGGTCCCCAAGGATAACTATAGGCATTTCAACATCCCCAATGGTTATTTTCTGGTCTGGGAATAAAGTACCTTCCTGCAGCTTTTGAAACAGACCAGAGTTCCTGAAGATGCGAGTGTCATGTACCTTTCCCGGCCATCCCACATTGATGTTGGTGAAACGTCCCTTGTGATCCACCAGTGCTTGCGGCACTATTGAAAAGTATCCCTTGCGGTTTCTGTACTCGCCAGCTTGGTGCCCCAGTGCTAAGATAGGGAGATGGGTTCCGTCTATGGCCCCACAACAGTTAAGGAATCCCATTGCAGCAAAGCCATCCACTATGACCTGCACATTTCCCAGGGTCGCTACCCTTGATATCATCAGATCTTTGATTGTGTTGGCTACTTGCATCACAGCAGCCCCCACAGTAGATTTGCCTACTCCAAATTGATTTCCGACTGACCGGTAGCTGTCTGGCGTTGCAAGCTTCCACAGGGCTATTGCCACTCGCTTCTCAACTGTGAGGGCTGCTCTCATCTTGGTATTATTGCACCTCAGGGCAGGGGAAAGCAAGCCACAAAGTTCCATGAAAGTGCCCTTATGCATGCAAAAGTTTCGCAGCCACTGGGAATCGTCCCAGACCTGCAACACTATGTGGTCCCACCAGTCTGTGCTTGTTTCCCGAGCCCAGAATCGGCATTCCACCGCATGAACCTGCCCCATTAGCACCATGATGCCCACATTGCCGGGGCCTGTGCTTTGAGAGAAGTCTGTGTCTATGTCCTCATCACTCATGCTGTTTAAAAATAGCCAGAGCTCCACGAACCAGCTGAGCAGCACACAGCAGGAGTTTGCCTGGGATTGGTGCGTATCCGAGTGTGTGTTTGCTGGGAGGGCAGTTTGATAGCCTGAGCGAGTGCCTGATTGGGTGGTAGCCTGCAGGGGGTGGGGATTGGGCGTGTCTGTTTCTTTGTTTCAGGGAAGCCTGGCTGTTTAAAAATAGCCAGAGCTCCGCGAACCAGCTGAGCGGCGGCGAACCAGCAGAGCAGCACACAGCAGGAGTTTGCCTGGGAGCTCACCTGGGGTGAGCCCAGTGAGGCTTACACCTTGCCAGCTTCTCTGAGGAAGCTCATAGTAGGAAGGTGATATGGAGGTGGGGGGTTCAGCTATTGTGACCTGCACTGGATGTGCCATGTTTGTCTTTCTTTCACAGGACAGAAGCGATGTTGTCTGTACAAAGTGCAGGCTAGTATCCATATTGGAAGAGAAGATCCCCTGGGGGAATAACATGAGGGGGAAAGGAGTCCAGGAGAGCTGGCTGTATTTCATGGAATCCCTATTGAGGTTACAGGGACAAACCATCCTGATGTGTAGAAAGCATAGTAAATATGGCAGGAGTCCAGCTTGACTTAACGGTGAAATCCTTGCGGATCTTAAACATAAAAAAGAAGCTTACAAGAAGTGGAAGGTTGGACAGATGACCAGGGAAGAGTATAAAAATATTGCTCGGGCATGTAGGAATGAAATCAGGAGAGCCAAATCACACCTGGAGCTGCAGCTAGCAAGAGATGTCAGGAGTAACAAGAAGGGTTTCTTCAGGTATGTTGGCAACAAGAAGAAAGCCAAGGAAAGTGTGGGCCCCTTACTGAATGAGGGAGGCAACCTAGTGACGGAGGATGTGGAAAAAGCTAATGTACTCAATGCTTTCTTTGCCTCTGTCTTCACTAACAAGGTCAGCTCCCAGACTGCTGCACTGGGCAACACAGCATGGGGAGTAAGTGGCCAGCCCTCTGTGGAGAAAGAGGTGGTTAGGGACTATTTAGAAAAGCTGGACATGCACAAGTCCATGGGGCCGGATGCGTTGCATCCGAGAGTGCTAAAGGAATTGGCGGCTGTGATTGCAGAGCCATTGGCCGTTATCTTTGAAAACTCGTGGCGAATGGGGGAAGTCCCAGACGAGTGGAAAAAGGCTAATGTAGTGCCAATCTTTAAAAAAGGGAAGAAGGAGGATCCTGGGAACTACAGGCCAGTCAGCCTCACCTCAGTCCCCGGAAAAATCATGGAGCAGGTCCTCAAGGAATCAATCCTGAAGCACTTAGAGGAGAGGAAAGTGATCGGGAACAGTCAGCATGGATTCACCAAGGGAAGGTCATGCCTGACTAGTCTAGTCGCCTTCTATGATGAGATTACTGGTTCTGTGGATGAAGGGAAAGCAGTGGATGTGTTGTTTCTTGACTTTAGCAAAGCTTTCGACAGGGTCTCCCACAGTATTCTTGTCAGCAAGTTAAAAAGAAGTATGGGCTGGATGAAGGCACTATAAGGTGGGTAGAAAGTTGGCTAGATTGTCGGGCTCAACGGGTAGTGATCAATGGCTCCATGTCTAGTTGGCAGCCGGTATCAAGTGGAGTGCCCCAGGGGTCGGTCCCTGGGCCGGTTTTGTTCAATATCTTCATAAATGATCTGGAGGATGGTGTGGATTGCACTCTCAGCAAATTTGCGGATGATACTAAACTAGGAGGAGTGGTAGATACGCTGGAGGGGAGGGATAGGATACAGAGGGACCTAGACAAATTGGAGGATTGGGCCAAAAGAAATCTGATGAGGTTCAACAAGGACAAGTACAGAGTCCTGCACTTAGGACGGAAGAATCCAATGCACTGCTACAGACTAGGGACCGAATGGCTAGGCAGCAGTTCTGCAGAGAAGGACCTAGGGGTGACAGTGAACGAGAAGCTGGATATGAGTCGACAGTGTGCCCTTGTTGCCAAGAAGGCCAATGGCATTTTGGGATGTATAAGTAGGGGCATAGCCAGCAGATCAAGGGACGTGATCGTTCCCCTCTATTCGACATTGGTGAGGCCTCATCTGGAGTACTGTGTCCAGTTTTGGGTCCCACACTACAAGAAGGATGTGGATAAATTGGAGAGAGTCCAGCGAAGGGCAACAAAAATGATTAGGGGTCTGGAACACATGACTTATGAGGAGAGGCTGAGAGAACTGGGATTGTTTAGTCTGCAGAAGAGAAGAATGAGGGGGGATTTGATAGCTGCGTTCAACTACCTGAGAGTTGGTTCCAAAGAGGATGGTTCTAGACTATTCTCAGTGGTAGAAGAGGACAGGACAAGGAGTAATGGTCTCAAGTTGCAGTGAGGGAGGTTTAGGTTGGCTATTAGGAAAAACTTTTTCACTAGGAGGGTGGTGAAACACTGGAATGCGTTACCTAGGGAGGTGGTAGAATCTCCCTCCTTAGAAGTTTTTAAGGTCAGGCTTGACAAATCTCTGGCTGGGATGATTTAATTGGGGATTGGTCCTGCTTTGAGCAGGGGGTTGGACTAGATGACCTCCTGAGGTCCCTTCCAACCCTGATATTCTATGATTCTATGTCACCGTGCTGACGTCACCTACTCGCCCGGTATCGCTTTGCCAGGTTCTGGTGCTGCATATACTGCTGGACAATGCATGTGGTGTTTAATGTGCTCCTAATTGCCTGAGTGATCTGAGCGTCTCCATACTTGCCGTGGTATGGCGTCTGCACAGAAAAAAGGCGCGGAACGATTGTCTGCCGTTGCCCTGATGGAGGGAAGGGCGACTGACGACATGGCTTACAGGGTTGGCTTACAGGGAGTTAAAATCAACAAAGGGGGTGGCTTTGCGAGAAACTGAATGGCCCCCTCAAGGATAGAACTCAAAACCTCAAGGATAGAACTCAAAACTGGGTTTAGCAGGCCATTGATTTCACAGAGGGAGGGAGGAGAAAATGAATACAAAGCAAATCTAGACTATTTCTTGTTTTAAGCCACTTCATCTATCTTTATACATCTTGGTGGCAGCAGACTGTGCATTACGACTGCTAGCCATCGTCATCTCCTGGGTGCTCGGCAGAAGACGGTGCAGTATGACTACTGGCCATCGTCTTCTGCTAGCTGCAGATTAAAAGACAGTGCACTGCAGTAGGACTCAATCACCATGAGACGAAACAAGGGAAATGACCTGGGTGAGTCACTCCCATGTTTGCCCAGGCACCCAGTTAAAAGAGCACCCAGGACTACGTCGACGACGGCTACCAGTCATACTGCACTGTCTGCTGCCAAATGGCAATAAACTGCTGCTGTGTAGCAATGCAGTACTGCGTCTGCCAGCACCCAGGAGACATATGGTGTCAGTTAGCTGAGCGGGCTCCGTGCTTGCCGTGGTATGGCGTCTGCATAGGTAACTCCAGAAAAAAGGCGCAAAACGATTGTCTGCCCTTGCTTTCACAGAGGGAGGGAGGGAACGGGGGCCTGATGATATGTACCCAGAACCACCCGCGACAATGTTTTAGCCCCATCAAGCACTGGGATTTCTACCCAGAATTCAAAGGGGCAGCGGAGACTGCGGGAACTGTGGGATAGCCACCCACAGTGCAACGCTCCAGTCGACGGCTGCCTCGGTACTTTGGACACACTCCACCGACTACATGCACTTAGAGCATTTGTGTGGGGACACACACAATCGACTGTATTAAAATGCTTTCTACAAAACCGACTTCTATAAATTTGACCTACTTTCATAGTGTAGACATACCCTTAGTTTCTCTGCTGCTGCTTGGTATCCAGTGGATGGCTCAGGCGTATAATGAATTTTTTAATCTTTTTCTTATTGGAGGTTTTTTAAGCCTGATTCATTTCAAGGATTGTATTTCATGATTAGGCCTACTATGTGTTGGGATCTCTCCGCCTTTTAAAGCAATTTCTCTTAAAATCCCAACATTATACCCTGGTTTATATCCTTTAACATTTCTCCTTCCTTGTACAAGCCAATTCCTATTACACGTAGAGTGCAACAATTATTTGCAATGAAAACTAACAATCCTTATCTTCTAAATTTGGAAGACATACTCCATATTCTTTGATTATACATAAGCATTTTATATTATTTGGGACGTAGAACAGAATGGGAGACATTTTCCACATATAACAGGATGTAGATCAGACTTACAAGGCAAACAAACGTGCAGATTCTAATATGGGGTGACAGACAGATAATTCACAGTATATATGTTTTACAAGGAAACAATGTATAGTTTATAATTTGGGGTGAACACATGTGGCTTGGATTTCTTGGAGTTCTTTTTAGCTAGGTTGGGTGGGAGAAAGAGTGTTATACATATGCAAATTATGAGTGATTCTTGCCCAGGTGATTAACAATACCCTCATTTAGCCATTTTAGTTTCTATAGTTGGGGAGAGGAATCCCCTCCATAAACGTATCAAGCTCAGTCTTGAAACCAGTTAGGTTTTTTGCCCTCACTGAGCCCCTTGGGAGGATCTTTTAGAACTTCACCCTTGAGGCCCCTGCTTGAGGCTGGAGCTTGGGCTCTGAGGCTAGGGTTGCCAGGTGTCCGTTTTGACTGGAAAGTCTGGTTGAAAAGGGGACCTGGCATTGTGCGGTCAGATGTACTGACCGAACACCAAAAGTCCAGTTACCAAGGGCTGGAGTGGGAGGGCGGGTCATGCTCAGCCAGGGCTGCCTCCTACCTGCACCTCGTGGGCAGGCAGGCTTCACGGCAGAGGCTGCAGTTCCCAGAGCAGAAGGAGCCCAGCTGGGGGTGAGGTGGAGAGGGAGCAGGAAAGGATCTAGAGAGGAGGAAGGGGGAGAGGGCAAGCAGCGAGCGACAGGGGGATGGGGAAGAGGATGTGGGGCCTTGAGGGAAGAGGCAAAGCAGGGCTGGGGCCATGGGGGAAAGAGATGGGGCAGGGCCTGGGGGAAGAGGTAGAGCAGGGGCAGGGCCTTGGGGGGATGAGGCAGGGCAGGGGGTCCAGTTTTCAGAAAGTGGACAACCCTATCTGAGACCCACCCCCCTCACCAAGTTTCAGTGCCTGAACGGGAACATCTACACTGCTATTTTTAAAGCCCTCACTCAAGTCCCATGAGCCTGAGGTGATAGAGCCGGACTCTGAGACTCATTCATAGAATCATAGAATATCAGGGTTGGAAGGGACCTCAGGAGGTCATCTAGTCCAACCCCCTGCTCAGAGCAGGACCAATCTCCAATTAAATCATCCCAGCCAGGGCTTTGTCAAGCCTGACCTTAAAAACTTCTAAGGAAGGAGATTCTACCACCTCCCTAGGTAACGCATTCCAGTGTTTCACCACCCTCCTAGTGAAAAAGTTTTTCCTAATAGCCAACCTAAACCTCCCTCACTGCAACTTGAGACCATTACTCCTTGTCCTGTCCTCTTCTACCACTGAGAATAGTCTAGAACCATCCTCTCTGGAACCACCTCTCAGGAAGTTGAACGCAGCTATCAAATCCCCCCTCATTCTTCTCTTCTGCAGGCTAAACAATCCCAGCTCCCTCAGCCTCTCCTCATAAGTCATGTGTTCTAGACCCCTAATCATTTTTGTTGCCCTTCGCTGGACTCTCTCCAATTTATCCACATCCTTCTTGTAGTGTGGGGCCCAAAACTGGACACAGTACTCCAGATGAGGCCTCACCAAAGTCGAATAGAGGGGAACGATCACGTCCCTCGATTTGCTCGCTATGCCCCTACTTATACATCCCAAAATGCCATTGGCCTTCTTGGCAACAAGGGCACACTGCTGACTCATATCCAGCTTCTCGTCCACTGTCACCCCTAGGTCCTTTTCCGCAGAACTGCTGCCTAGCCATTCGGTCCCTAGTCTGTAGCGGTGCATTGGATTCTTCCGTCCTAAGTGCAGGACCCTGCACTTATCCTTATTGAACCTCATCAGATTTCTTTTGGCCCAATCCTCCAATTTGTCTAGGTCCCTCTGTATCCTATCCCTCCCCTCCAGCGTATCTACCACTCCTCCCAGTTTACTATCATCCGCAAATTTGCTGAGAGTGCAATCCACACCATCCTCCAGATCATTTATGAAGATATTGAACAAAACCGGCCCCAGGACCGACCCCTGGGGCACTCCACTTGATACCGGCTGCCAACTAGACATGGAGCCATTGATCACTACCCGTTGAGCCCGACAATCTAGCCAACTTTCTACCCACCTTATAGTGCCTTCATCCAGCCCATACTTCTTTAACTTGCTGACAAGAATACTGTGGGAGACCGTGTCAAAAGCTTTGCTAAAGTCAAGAAACAACACATCCACTGCTTTCCCTTCATCCACAGAACCAGTAATCTCATCATAGAAGGCGATTAGACTAGTCAGGCATGACCTTCCCTTGGTGAATCCATGCTGACTGTTCCTGATCACTTTCCTCTCCTCTAAGTGCTTCAGGATTGATTCCTTGAGGACCTGCTCCATGATTTTTCCGGGGACTGAGGTGAGGCTGACTGGCCTGTAGTTCCCAGGATCCTCCTTCTTCCCTTTTTTAAAGATTTGCACTACATTAGCCTTTTTCCAGTCATCTGGGACTTCCCCCATTCGCCACGAGTTTTCAAAGATAATGGCCAATGGCTCTGCAATCACAGCCGCCAATTCCTTTAGCACTGTCGGATGCAATGCGTCCGGCCCCATGGACTTGTGCACGTCCAGCTTTTCTAAATAGTCCCTAACCACCTCTTTCTCCACAGAGGGCTGGCCATCTACTCCCCATGCTGTGATGCCCAGTGCAGCAGTCTGGGAGCTGACCTTGTTAGTGAAGACAGAGGCAAAGAAAGCATTGAGTACATTAGCTTTTTCCACATCCTCCGTCACTAGGTTGCCTCCCTCATTCAGTAAGGGGCCCACACTTTCCTTGGCTTTCTTCTTGTTGCCAACATACCTGAAGAAACCCTTCTTGTTACTCCTGACATCTCTTGCTAGCTGCAGCTCCAGGTGCGATTTGGCCCTCCTGATTTCATTCCTACATGCCTGAGCAATATTTTTATACTTTTCCCTGGTCATATGTCCAACCTTCCACTTCTTGTAAGCTTCTTTTTTATGTTTAAGATCCGCTAGGATTTCACTGTTAAGCCGAGCTGGTCACCTGTCATATTTACTATTCTTTCGACACATCGGGATGGTTTGTCCCTGTAACCTCAACAGGGATTCCTTGAAATACAGCCAGCTCTCCTGGACTCCTTTCCCCTTCATGTTAGTCCCCCAGGGGATCCTACCCATCAGTTCCCTGAGGGAGTTGAAGTCTGCTTTCCTGAAGTCCAGGATCTGTATCCTGTTGCTTACCTTTCTTCCCTGTCCCATTGTCGCAGTTCTTCTTTTGCAGTGTATATATACCCTTACAGCCCAGGATGAGACCTAATGTGGGGGCAGATTACCCCACAGCTGCCTACTGTAGGGGTCTTACACTTTTCCCTGTAGCATCTGGTACCGACCACTGTCAGAGATGGGACATTGGCAAGATGGCCCTCAAGTCTGACCCGGTCCGGCAAAACCTATGTTCATAAAGTGATGGAGATACACACATGCAAAGCTAGTGTAAGCAGAAGAATCAGACTCACAGTCTTTGTTTTGGGGCTCCCGCAGCCAAAATCATGTAGCTGAGATGAGAGGCCCTGATTCTCCACTGCACAGCACCCTGTGTACTCATTCACACGAGTGGAAAAAGGGGTATAAAACACAGTCCAGTAAGAATCCCTTTTGTAAATGATGACACAAGGTGCAGATCCATGGAGAGTGCTGGCCCTAGAGTGCAGGGCAGAGGCCACTGACCCTCATGGCACAAAAATCTGACCCTTTGTAGCTTGTGGGAAGCAAGGCTTGGAGAGAGCAGAATGAAGCAGCTTCCTATGGTGACTTTGCTCCCCCTTCTCTGGCTTTGCTGAGCTCAGGGAAGCCCAAAAGTTCCATCTTTTCTCAGGCACTGGTGTAAGAGTGTGTTGCTGCATCACTGCCAGTTGTTCGCCTGGGTAGGGACAGCATGATTTCTATGCTGGGGAGGCTGTGTGCTGGAGGCGCCTGAGCTATTCATTGTTGTTTGTTATGTTCTGCCCCCAGCAATGGCAGATGCGTTCAGTCTGAATCACAGGGCTTTGTTGTGGTGAGCTCTGCCTCAGCACTGCTGGGTTCCAAAGATCTCTCCCTATCTGCTGCCTCCAGAGGCAAGCTCTTCCCTTGCAGGCTGAGTCAGTGCCTGAAAGCCACTGCTCCCAAGTGACTGACAGGGGGTGCTGCTCCCACAGATATGCACACGGCATTGCCACAGGAAGTGGCATGTGGGAGAGCCTTTTGGTGGCTCAAAAGCGTCCCTGCAAGGCGGAGGGGAAGCACTCACAGTGGGCAAGGAAGTGGAGCTAAGTAGCCTCCTCAGGAGTCTGCAGGGATGGCAGAGAATCTGGCCTGGCTGAGGGTGAGCTGAGAGACGCTGTTGGGCTGAGCTGGGGCTAAATGTTCCAAAATATAGCAAATAACCTAAAGAGAGAATCTTTCGTGTGGAGTCCCCCACATAAAGCCATGTCTTCTGTCTCCATCTATCAGAGACACAGCCCACCATAGAGAGACCCCACTATGAGAGAAATACCTCTTCACAGAGACCCCACCTCCCATATACCCCTAGGACAGAGCAGGGGAAGTGTTGGGCAGGGGGGCTTCTGCAGGCTACACCCACCCCAAAATTTGCCTTAGCCTTTCCCCTCACCTCTGTAGCCACCCCTCTGTAAGGATAAGGCCTTTGTCTGCAGTCATATTAAGAGAGCAGCGGCCATGAGCTAAGATGCAGGAAGTCACATCCTCACATTCCATCTAAATTACATTAAAACAAAATATCGGGCTGTTAAGAAGGAGATCTTGTCCTAATAGCACCCACTATGACCAGATAAAGAAACAGATCTTAAGATGGTTAAAGAAAACTTAGCCTGACAGCATCCTGTCTGGCAAGAAACCACTTATCAAGAGTTGTGGTTGTGAAATCTTCATTTCTTTATTGTTTTATCTTTATGGTCTCCACTTCCCTATTGTCTGTCTGTATGATCTCTGTCTGGTTCTTTGATTGTTTCTGTCTGTTGCATAATTAATTTTGCTATGTGTAAATTAATTAAGGTGGGGGGTATGATTGGTTAGAGAATTTTGTTACAATATTTTAGGATTGGTTTGTAAAATTTTAGTAAAACGATTGGTTAAGGTATAGCTAAGCAGGACTCAAGTTTCACTACATAAACTGGGGTCCAAAAGGAAGTTCTTTGGGAACCAACTCCAGGACACAGCCCCAAGAACAGAGCTGCCAGACCTCAACACTCTGCCAATGACACTGTGCAGAAACTGGAGTCCCCCATATGGACCTGATCCTGACTGGCCAGCAGGGAAAAGTTCATGTGTCTTATTGGGAGTGGTGAGCATTGTATGTGTAGCATGTGCATTCTGTTTTAGTGATTATTAATAAATAGAGGTTATGTAGTATATTACTGCGCAAGGCTTTTTCTGTGGTAAAAGACCCCATAAACCCACAAAAGATTAAGCCCGGAGGTAATGAGTGTTTGCCTGGAGCCTGGAGGAGTAGAGCCCAGAGCCCACGGAGGGGTAAATAAATTTAAAGGGTTACGCCTGAGCCCTAGGAACAGGGTAAGTAAGGGTGGGTGCCCCTAGAGTGTGCGAGTAACAGAGAATTTTGTGCAGGTAACACTGTTTTCTGATTTTCCTCCTAATTTTCTCCCAGTGCAAAGGTCAGCCGTTACACAGAATTAAGGGTGGTAGGGTATGGCACTGACACCCTTACTTCAGCACTGCTGCTGGTGGGGCACCTCCTTCAGAGCTGGGTGCCCAGCCCGCAGCTGCCTCTCTTGGGCCACCCAGCTCTCAAGGCAGCACTGCCACCAGCAGCAGCGGAGAAGTAAGGGGAACATACCGAGCATGGGGAAGGGGTGGGAGCACGGAAATAACAGAGCGGAGGGAACATGTAGGGAGAGAGATGGAAAGGAGTGTGCATAAGGGAGGGGGAATCACAGACTGGGAAGGGGAGCATCATTAGGGGAGGGAGAGCACCAATGGGAGAGGGGGAGCATGCATTGGCGCAGAGGGTCACAAATAGGGGGAGCATGCATAGGGAGGGGGAACATGCATAGGAAAGGGGGGATCACTGACAAGGAAAAGGGGCATGGTTAGGGGAATGGGGGGCATGGACGAGGGGCAGAGAACCCCAAACAGAGGGAGTGTGGGTGTGGTAGAAGTCCCAGATGGGCAGGCACCATGCCAGGAGGGACTGGCACATGGCAGAGCAGTAATGTGCAGCCCAGTGTGGGGCATTACACGCTGCGGGGGTGGCACAGGGATGGGGGGCCACAGCCAAGTTGGTAGCACAGGGGATGCTGCTGTGAGTGGGGTGGGCAGAGGCCAGCGCACACCATGAGAGATCTGGTCCTGCCGCTATGGCTGTCCAAGGACTGCTAGCAGCAGGCTTGCCAGGCACTGAGCTGAACTGTGCCACGGGGTGGTGGGCAGCATGAGGGGTTGACCTTGAGCCACAAGTCCAGAGCCCAGGGTGGCTCCCTTCCCATGAAGAAGCAGTGAGGGGCCAGAGCCCTCATGATGCACCTGGTGTGTGGGCAGCAGAGCCTCAGTGCTCCCATATGTGTGCCCACAAGAGGTATAGCACAGTCTCCTAATTTTCTGTCTAGCCCACCTCAGGCCCCCCACTGGGAAGAGGCTGGCATTGCCCCTGGGAAAGAGAAACCCCCTCACGCTGACATGCTGTATTAATTTAGATGGAATATAGGGGCCAAAGGTGTTAACACGATCCAGTCACTGTCCAACATTAAACAGTGTTAAACAAAGTTTGCAGTTTCATATCCAGAGACCTCATCCTGCTTAGCCCCAGGGCAACTGCACCATTAACCATCCTTTTAATCCTTTATTAAAGATTCAGAAAAGACGGGAAAACAGTTAAAGTCTTTACAATAAAATCCTGACTTAATACTTGAACATTGCAACATCCCTTGTTCCCTTTCTCTTCAGCTGGAGAGAGGTTTTATAAGGAAAACACCCTTTGACAGTTGCTTAGATGGTATTAAAGATGTGGCAAAGAGAAATTAGTTGAGATGCCCTAGAGAGATGTGTCGTAGTTATTAAAGTCCGATCCCGTTTCCTGGAAGACAAAACAACCCAAACACACAAAAAGGCGAGAGAAAAGAACAACAAATAGAAAATGCAGCTTCTGTCTCTGGTGCTGACTCTCACTTGCAACCTCATGGCTGGAGAAACACTGGCCCAGCACATGGTCTTCTCAGCCATTCGAAGACCCGGAAAACTTGTACCATCATCAGCCCATTTAGGGCATTGCTTTTAGCTGCTTCTTTCAGGTTGCAGGCTTACTGCAGTGCTGTGACATATACAGCCCTGACCAGCTAAGCCAGACTCTCATTAGACAGAAGGAAAAAGGAGAGAGATAGGAAAAAAAATAAAGTGGGGAAGGAAAATGACATACTGCAGGAGAGCAGGGGGAGGGGAGACAAAGTCTCACATTCCAGGTGGTATTTGGGATTCAGCCAGAGCCGGTAGAGGTGGCAATATTATCTGGCCTGTCTGGTCAAGACACCTCTCGGGAGCGGGATAATGAAGGACCGTGGACAGAGAAGATGGAGGGGGTGGCAGCCATGATAATAAAACTCACTGCAGTGGCTGTTTCCTGAAAGTCTTTTCTTTTTAAAAATCCCTAAAGGGAGTGTTTGGAGGAACAGTCCCTCCTATGGTTATTTTGTCCACCAACAGGCCTCATTTCCAATACACCAGTTATTGGTCCATTGATTTCCAGTCTTCTACTCCTCTTGTTTATCAAGTTGAATCTTAATACAGTCCTGGAGTGGTGTCTGTAGAACTTTTTGTTTGAACTAATTCAGTCCTTCTGTCTCATGTTTGCACCTTTTCCATCAGCTTCTACTTTTCCAGGTTATTGGGACACTTTAGGAACGTTTATCCACTTTTTACAGCTGAGCTCATAATTAAGGCAAATTTGTAGGCCCAACTATTACAGCAGACCTCACCTTCCATCCCCCTCTATGAGAAACACCTCCCTCAATCACCCCAGGCCCTATACCCTTGGTATGAGACCCCCCCCCTCCAAGAGACCCCCCCTCCCATTCTGAGATTCCCATCTCAACACACAGATGTCCATCTCACGGGTGCCTCATCCCACCAACAGAGAAGTCTCTCCCACTGGAGACAACCTCCAAATCACAGAGACATTTCAAGCCACAGGGACACCTGCCTCACAGACACCCATCTCATGGACAACCTGACCAATAGAGACATCCTATCTACTGGAAACACCCCACTCACCAGAGATGCACACAGAATCCTGCTTCATGGACACCGCAACTCAATGACACCCAGACATGTCTCCATCCCACTGCGACCCTGATCAACAAGACATCCCACCTCCTGGAGACTCCACAACTAATTGAGACCCTGATCCACAGAGATAGCTGCCTCTCAGACACCCGCCTCATAGACCCAGATCTTCAGAGATATCCCACCTCCTGGAGATGCCCCGAATCACAGACCCCCACCTCACAGAGACACCCCATCAAATAGAAACCCTGACCCACAGAATGATCCTGACTCCTGGAAGTGCCCTATCTCACAAAGGCCCCAACCCCTACAGACCTCAGCTCACAGAAGCAGCCAGATCCCCAGAGAACCAGCCTTACAGAAAGAAAAGGAGGACTTGTGGCACCTTAGAGACTAACATGCATCCAATGAAGTGAGCTGTAGCTCACGAAAGCTTATGCTCAAATAAATTTGTTAGTCTCTAAGGTGCCACAAGTCCTCTTTTTCTTTTTGCGGATACAGACTAACACTGCTGCTACTCTGAAACCAGCCTTACAGAGATACCCCAACCCCAGAAACACCTTGCCTCACAGAGACCCCCTGGCCCAGACAGATCTTGCCTCACAGAGATGTCCCAATTCACAACAATCCCCACTCTAGAATGATACCTTGATCTACTGAGAGTCTGAGACCCCTTGTCCCAAGCCTTCAGGGCTATGCTACATCAGTTGATCATGCTCAGTTACATTTGTTCCCCTACAGCTGATAGAAATGCACTTGGCAGCTACACACACCAGTATTTCATTCGGTTCTCCATGGTGCTGACATCCCAAACAGACTGGTTGTTTTGGGCCCAAGAAGGACTGAGTCTTATTCCAGCCTCACTCACTCCTGTGCCAAAGTGGTTGGAGCTGCCTGAAAAAATGGAAAGAACTGGGCTGCCAACAATGGGGCTTCAGGAGCAGAGCTACCAGCACTCTCCATCTCCTTTCTACACATTGCCCATGTCTCCCACAGTATCCATGTGGGAAATGCCCCAGCCTCCCCTAATGCTATTACTCTGCACATCTTCAGCTGCTTCTCAACCAGGACCAGCCAGCAATCATTAGCCAGTCCCAATTAGTGTAGTACAGAAAGGACAGGGATACTTGTGCAAGCCAGGGGCATTTCCAGGGATAAAAAAAGTGGAAGGGAGGACGAAAGATGGTTCCACTGGCCCCCCTCAGGGCTATGGGACATCCACTTCTCCCACAATAACTACTCCACTGGAGCTGTATTTACACAGCAGCACCCCCTTTTTACAAAGAACTAGCTTCTTAAGAAAGGATCCTGATTACAGGACATTTGCTGTGGACCCTGTCTGCAGAGATGCTGTCAGTGATACAGACTGCCCCAACGAGATACCTTCTCTCCAATACACCACAGATAAAACCTGACCCACAAAGAGTGTCCTCACCAATACCAGTGCTGATACAGCCTGCCCCACAGAGACTCCTCCTCACTAACCCACTGCTGGTACAGCCTGCCCCACACAGACCCCTCCTCACCAATACACGTATGATACAGCCTGCTCCACAGAGTCCCCTCCTCATCAGTAAACCACTGACACAGCGTGTCCCACCGAGACCCTTCCTCACCAGTACACCAATGATACAGCCTGCCCCACAGAAACTCCCGCTCATCAATAGGCCTCTGATACTGCCTGCCCCACACAGACCCCTCCTCACCAATACACGGATGATACAGTCTGCTCTACCGAGACCCCTCCTCACCAATAAACCACTGATACAGTCTGCCTCACACAGACCCCAGCTCCCCAGACATCAGTGACAGCCCGAGTGGGGAAATGGGTTTAATCACGTCCCTTTCCCACCATGATTTAAACCATCCGGCCACCCCGGGCTAGCCCGAGCCTGGGGCAGGGACAATCACGCCGCGGTGGCTCGGATCTCGGAGGCGCGGCTGGGTGTGTTCTGGAAGCGGGTGTAGCTTGTTTTGGCTTGGCGCTGGCGGCTGCCGTCTGCCGTGTTTTCCCAGCCGTGATACAAAGCGTCGGGGAGACGCAGCCTCCCACGGTCTGTAGAGACGTGGGCTGTGCGTGTGCGCCCGCCGCGGGAGCGCTGGTCCCGCTGCCTCCGAGCAGCCGCCAGAGGCAGTGGCGGCAGGTGCCAGTGACCCGCCCGCGCCCAAAGGCTGCATTGCACCGTCCGAGCCCGGCGCGGCTGGTTCGCAGCTCCGGCCCAGCTCACTGGCCCCCTGCAGCCGCTCCAGCCCCCGCCCTGCGAGCAGCAGCAGCGCGCTCCGCGGGGACCGGAGCATGCGGACCGCACCAAGTCTCCTGCAAGGGGGGGCAATGCGTGAGGGGGGGAGCCGAGCGAGCGTGTTTCAAGAGGGTGGAGGGGGAAAACGTTCGGAAAGATTCTCCCGTCCCCCTACGCTCGCAGCCCTAATGGTCCGTTCCGCGTGCTCTATTTAATCCCCTGCTGCAGCAGCCGCCCTGGCTTCAGTCAATAGCAGGTATTGTCGCTGTCGCGCGTGGCCGTGGGCCGGACGCTCGCTTCCCGCGGGGCTGAGCCGTGGAGGATCCCCGCAGCCCTAGAGCCACCATGCTGCCGCCGGCGCTGACCCTGCTGCTGCTCCTCGGCTGCCTGGCGGCGGGCAGCGGGACCCTCTCGCAGGACGGTGAGTGGGGCGCCGCGGGGTGCCCGCCTGGGGTCGGGGCGGGGGGTCCAGCCGCTCTTTGTCCGCAAACGCTGTTTCGCGGAGGCCGGCCGCAGCATCTGCAGCCCAGGGAGCGGACCGCGGACAGCGCCGCAGCCCGAGCCGCTGGGAGAGGGGCCGGGGGCCGCCTTCTCCTGCCGGGCGCCTGGCAGCTGGGGTGGCGCGTCTCGCCCGCCCGCCCCCCAGCGCTACCTCGGTTCGGCCGAGCTCAGCCTCCAGCCCGCTGGGGCTGGGGGCGCCGCGCCCCTAGGGTGCAGCCAGGTGCAGGCGAGGGTCCCCCGCTCTGCGGCGCTCAGCGCGGGGGCTGGGAGCCAGGGCACGGCGGGAGGGGGTCGCTGGGCGCTGCTTGCCGCTGGCGGGCGGTGCCGCTATGTCGGTCACCCAGGCTCCCAGGGCGGCAGGTGTCCTAGCCGCAGCCCGCCGCCTGCCCACCCCTCTTCGGGCTCGGTGCCGGGTTCGGCTCCGGAGTCCCGTCCTCGTCCTGGAGACTGGCTCGGCTCCTAGCCCTGCTCGGCGCTGGCTGCAGTCGCTGTCACGAAAAGGGGGGGCTGGACTGGCCGGGCCATCGCCCCTGGGGAGGGTCTCCCGGGCACAGCCGTGTAGCGGCGTCTCGGTGCGTCCAGCCAGCGGCTCTGCGGCCTGCGGCGCAGCTGGGCGCGGTGAGAAAAGGCGGGGCAGGGCCCCTGCCTGGGGGGTGGGGGATGGAGCTAGCGGAGCTGGCCGCGCGGCTCTGGGCTGGGGAGCTGGAGGGGCCACCCCGGGTCTCCCCTGGGGCCCTCCAGCCTGGGGCAGCTGGTATCAAGGTCACCCCCTCCCCTCCAGGCTGTCCATTTGCCACCTTTTCAGCGAACAGGGATGGCTGGCTCCACACCCCCTCATCCCTGGAATGTTCGAGAGAGGCTGGCACCCCTGCCCCTCCTGCCACAAGGATCAGAGTCTCCCCATGATGTGTGTCTCTATGGCTCCCACTGGGTGACCATGCTGGGGTAGGGGGGTTGGGTGCAGAATAGGGAGCTGGGGGCCTCAGTCACTGCACCCCAAATTGGCCGTGTCACCATCTCAGCAGGCCTGTGCTCTTGCAGCTAAAGATAGCCAGGTGCCAAAGGTGACCACAGTCCTGCCAGGGCTGTGGCATGCTGCATTTTGAGGCAGGGCTTCAGTGCTAGAGTTGAGGCTGAGATTGGCTTTTGGTTCCAGGAGCACTTTGGAGAGGTTTATTTAACATTATCAGGCTTGCTGCCTGTCTTCTCTTCTCTGCCTATTTATCTTCCTAGCCAGCTTTCCGTTTGTGTCTCTGTTAGTCCATCTGCCTCTCCCATTAAGCTAGAACATACAGTGCTGCAATTAGATGGGTTTAAAGTGCTTGGAAGATAGCAGAAGGCTGCAGCAGGGTTTGGAGAAGACAGACCAATTCCACCAGTTCCTCCCAGAGAAACCTGTTCATATTTGTATGTGTCCTGTTGTTCAAGTATCTTTCAAATCCCGCTGGCACTCTGTATACAGATTGTTTATTATGCAGAAAGCATGGAGTGGCTCTGTAGCCCCATAACCCTTGAGACAAAGGGTGTTTACCCATTACGTATAACCACAATAGGCAGAGCGATGCATGCCAAAACAACCTTTAATGAAGTACCACAAAGCAAACATAATTTTGATAAGGATTTGTAAAGGCAAGCAATGCATTGCTTTTCATAACTATTTTGCTGCAAAATGAAATGCTGGCTGAACCTCAGTAGCCAGGCTTGGGATCTGAAATGACCATGCACTGATGTCATGTCAGTTGCACCCTCTCTTTATATTTAAAGTATTATATATGCACCTATGTGTTGCTGTACACGTACTGAGACTCATCAGAAGCAGGAAGTAATTCTGAGGTGGGCGGTGAGGGACCAGCAGTGCTAAGACAAGGGTTTCACAGATTTGAAAACCAGAAAGGACTCTTACTAGCTACTCTAACCTCCTACGTAACAGAGGCTGGAGATTTCTCCCAGTAATTCCTGCATCTAGCCCAGCAACTTGTGGTGGAATTAGAGCATGAGGAGAATTAGAGGTGTGAGGTAGAAGAGCATTGTGTGTACTCACATGCTAATTAGAGGACCATTCATCCATCCCCCTCACCCCACGCATCTAGAAATGCCATGTTCAGTACAGGCAGGCTTCTCAGACCATCTCTGCAACTGTGGCCATGTATTTTATCCAGTTAGGTCTTGAATGAGCTTTTCCTCAGTGTGCATTGCAGGTGCTAATGATGGAGGGGCGTGGGACTGCTCTCCTTACACTTCCTCATTGCCTGGTTTCATGGTGCATGCTTACTGGAGTAAAATAGCCTGGAACCAAAGGCTGGTACAATGGATGAAGTATTGCAGCATGTGGGGAGGATGAGAAACTGGAACCAGGAAATGTCCTGGTTAGGGCATGAACTGGAGGTGCTTGGATCCCAAAGTAGGAGCTGCTCTGCCCATTGAGCTACAGGAGAAGCTCTGCTAGCCCTTCACAGCAGGAGAGTTTCTATCCTCTTCCCCACCCCACACTAGAGGATAAGACTGTTACTGGATGCAGGGTGTCATGTGACCACACCCATTCAAAAGCCCCAAAGGCAGGCAGTCTCCATGCATTCTAGGTGGTGATGGTCTTAGTGATTATGAGCATGGGGCAGTCATGAAGTCTCAAAGAGGAGTCACCTGGGTATGGCTGGCACCGTGTCATTCTTGACTGTTAAAAAGGCCATGCTAAATGCCACTGAATACCATCGATTCCAAGGCCAGGAGAGACCATTGTGATCATCTAGTCTGACCTCCTGTATAGCACAGGCCACAGAACATTCCCAAAATAATTCCTAGAGCAGGTCTTTAAAAACAAAACAATAAAACCCTCAACCCTTGGTAAAGTGTCCCAATGGCTAATCACCCTCATTGTTTTTTAAGCCTGATTATGTTCAGTGAATTGACTGGGTGTCAGTGTGCATGGAGACACTTTTGAGTGAATCCCAAGTGCTCACAAAAATGCATGTGGTATTGGTTGAGAGTGGTGGGTTGAAGTTCTCTGTGTAGCCCCCAGGCAGAGTACAGCATGGAAAAAGATATGGCAATCTTCCCCCAGGAAGACGTGTCAGTGTTTCCTTTGTTCTCTGGCCCTTTGCTGAGATATCAGCAAGGGTGATGCTGGCTGAAAAACATAAAACCAAAAAATCTGTGAGCGCCAACCTGGAGCACTGTCTACTCCCACTATGAATGCAGGAAAGCATTGGCTGAGAAATACTGCCCCTCAGGAAGACATTCTGTAATGTTGTGCTGTTCACCAGTCAATGACATGTGGGCACAGGAAAATGTCCTTTGCCACCGATTGTCCTAAAACCCCCCTCCCATGCACCCCTCAACCTCTGAATATGTCCCTGGCACAGCTCTCGCCAATAGAGCCCTTCTGGCGGTGTGACTGAGGAACGTGGTACCTCCTCAGAGGGGAGAGTTAAGGTGCTGCAAGTATAAAATTCCCCACCTGTCTCCTCCCCTTGGGAAGTGGCTGCATTGTATCCCACAGCACCTCAAACATTGTAACGAGAGACAGGAGGTGGGGTTTCACAAAGGGTTCTGTTGCCCAGGGAGCAGATCTGTTGGACTCTGGGAAAAGTCTTGGTACTTCACCATAGTAGCTTTGTGTGTGTGCACTTGCACAGCTGATGTGCTGTGCAGATTTTGGTGTCTTTGGGCTGGGAGCGTGCGAGGTGGGGGAGAGGATGATTCTGTGCCTACAAGAACCCCACCAGTAAAAAAGAGAAAGTGAGTGAGTTCAGGAGCAAAACCTTTTATTTATCTGAAAATAGTGTACATTAGCTACATGGGGAACCCCCGAACACTAAAGCTTCAAAGCTTTGGACTCTGGTCTGCTGGGGACCTCATCTACCGAAGATACCTGTATATCACCTGTTATTGTAGCACCTTACAATCTTTAGTAGTTCTGGGTGCTGTTATCCCAGATGGCGGACTGACAGTAAAAGGGGCCAAGGTGTCACGGGCAGTCTGTGACCAAGCAGGGACTTGAAATGAGATCTCCCAAGTCCCAGGCTAGTTCTCCAACCACTGGGCCATCCTTCCTTTCTCAGCACAGTAGAAAATGTTCTCCCCCATGCTCTTCCTCCTACACTCTCCTAGCTGTGTGCCCTAAAGTCCATTGTTTTAGAGACAGGTAGATTCACCAAGTACCTGACCCTCATGTGAATTCCCAGGCTTCCCCTAGGAGCGCTTCATGCTGAGCAGAAGCACTGTGCTGGGAGGAGATTTCCCTGTCCTAGGTGAGTGCCATGTGTTTCCAGTGAACACCCAGGGAATGAGGCCATCCCCTCACAGGATGCTGAAATGGGTATTCGTGCTTCTGGGAGGGAGCAGTGTCTAATGATTAGAGTGCAGCCCTGGGAGTCAGGAGCTCTGGACTCTATTGGCTGTGCCACAGGTGTATTGAGTGACCTTGGTCTAGTCAGCAGCCTCTCTGCCTTTTAATTTCTCCACCTCTGAAACGAAGATGATAATAATGACCTGTCTCACTGGGAGGTTGCGTTCATTAATGTTAATATAAGCCCTTGAGCCCCACCTAAGCAAATCTGTAGCGGCATGCTCAGTAATACTCTGATCAGATGGGTTTGCCACCATCTGCTGCCTCAGTCCATGGTCTGTGTGCTTTTGGCAGGCAGGTACTGAGTGGACCTGATGCACTGTAACTGTCCTACGGAAATGACCGCGAGATCCTTGCAATAGTTATTTTTCTTCAGTAGGACACATTTGTACCATAGTGAGGCTGTGGGGCAGTTCTCACAGGGGTGGGGGTGCTTAGTGTAGTCCCTCAGCCCTATAGTCATTTCTTAGCCCATCCTTGCCAGACTGCGAGCTCCTTGTCCTTGAGCTGGAGAAACCATTGCAGTCGCGTTAGGATGTACATTGTGCCCTTTGCAAATACTGCTTAGGCTTGGATAGAGGCACATCACATACTTGTGCTAAAGCAACTCCTGACTTCAGGGCTATCATTAAGGTTTAGCATATGCTACAAACCTTGTTTCACTGCCAGCGTGTGCCCATGTCACACTGGAGAAGTTGGCTGGGGAAGTTGTGGCAACTCTGGTGAACTGATTCCACCATAGGCATGAGAAAGGAGGAGGAAAGGAAAGGAAAGGAAAGATGTGCAATCTTTGTGAATTTCTTGAAACAAAATTAAAACCACTCAGATAGCTTCAGATTGGCTCACTGAGGGGGAATGGGCCTTTCTGTTGCAGGAAGCCTAGCCAAGAGGCAATGCAGCTGTGGTTGCTTTTTTGCATTATTAGACTCGGAGAATAACAAGTGCAACAGAACAGGGAAGCTGTCTATTAAATGTCAGGCAGAGCAAGCAGCGAACCAGGATTGCTGAAACCGACAACTCAGCTATCTGGCAAAAGGCATTAGGATCAATGAGACACACTGGATTGAAAACAATAACAGAGATCAGGGTACACAGAGTCTCCCAGCCATGTACTCAGACAGTAAGGGGAAGTGCTGGCGCTGCAAAGGCAGGGCTGAAACTTTGCTTCCACTCCGACAATCCTCAGGTTTGGGAATAACCTGCGTTACTGACTCAGAGGCTGTGCTGGGGAACGTGGAGGGCACGTCTGCAACGAGCTGGAGGAAGAAACGAGACAAGCTGGGGAGCTGCAATTGCCAGCAATGACTAATGAGTCCCTGCCTGGCCCTTGTGCCTTTCCAGTCTCCTTCCAGTCAGAAGGTTTGAGGAGAGAGAATGCCTGGCTGCTGTCTAGATACAGAATGCATGGGAAAGGCAACTCCCTCCCTGTCCCTCAGCCCTGGTGCCCATGTCTGTGCAGCCTGAGTGGGAAAGTTACTCCTCTCACGCTGGCCCACGTGGAATGTGTGTCTGCCCTCATTTTATCACTCTCCACCGAGATGAAGGCAAACAGCCCTTAGCTCCACTGCTGGCCAGGGCTCTTTCTGCATCTCTGAGCAATTCCTGGTCACCAGCTACAGTCTCGTCTCCTCCTTCAGACGGCCTCCTTCTCCAAAGCAGTGCTGCTTCTCCCTTCCCCACAGAACCCACCTCTCTGTCCAGGGCAGTCTTAGCTTAGTGGATCTCACTCACACCTCCTGCTTAAAGAATTGCACCCATTGCAAGGATTACTGTGTCTGGCCCCCCTCCTTCTACATATACACAGGAGTGGAGAGAGCTCCTCTGGCACAAGGGCTTGAGAAAGGAACCAGTTCTCACTACCGTGGCAATGCTCTTGATGGAAGAACTGATCCATCTGAGCAAATCTCAGCAGGGTTCTCTTGAGATAATTGGTTCCTTCTCTGACTCATTTTGGTTAGCAAAACTAGAACCAGTTGGTCCATTGCTAATTTCTGTGCCCTGAGTTAGGAGTCCACAAACCAAGAGTCCTAGTGAGGTGGAGAGGGAGTCACACAATGACACTGGGATGTAGGGCTTGCTTTCTGGTGATCCTCTGCACATCTCAGTTGCTCCCCAGGAAGACCCAAACTGGCAAGAGGCTAAAGGTGGACATGACCCACCCTCACCTGGATGGGCTCTGTTCCAACATGACCATCCCTGGGTTTGGAATGCAGAACCATCTCTCTGCTCCCCTCTGTCCTGTCTCTCCTGCTGGGAGGGGGAGCAGGAGAGATGGCTGCTGCTTCTCCCCATCCCATGTTTCAAAGAGCTCTAGGCACTCGCTCCAGCTCCTGCTTCTATCAATGATTTATTAATATTTTAGGAGTTCCAAGAAGCCCTGGTTAGGATTGGGGCCCCATGGATGCTTGGTGCTGCACAAACATGTAAGGAGATACAGGCACTGCTTGTCCTGAAGGGCATGCAGTGGAGTTTGAGACCACAGGTAACGAGGGAGAGGAACCAGACATAGAGACCTTTCTGTTCTGTGTTCGTACAGTGCCTTGCACCTGGGTTCCTGTGTACTATGGTAACACAAATAGTAATAATAGAGTAACAAGGGATGGGGAGGCTGAGGCACAAAATGTAGCTCTGTCAGCAACATGGCCTCCCAGGGTGAGGGGCACTGGGACCCGTGTATAAAACCAGCCACGCCAGCTCACTCCTTGTCTGAGATCAGGTCGGCTCGTGTGCGCTGAGCAACTGCTTTTTATGACAGGAGGGTGACTGAATACACAAGGGAGACTATTCTGAGTTCAGTGGCCTGAACTCCGGAAGCTCAGTGGGATCCCAGGCATCTTGCTTCTGCAGCAGCGCGGCGCTGACCTCTGTGGCGGCAGCAGAATGGCATTCGCTGTGGCATGGTGACATTCTCGGTGGCTGCATTATTCTGTTACTGCCGTGTCTTGTGCTGTGATTGTAAAACATGAAGGCAAAGTTGCTTGTGGCAAGTCCATCACTCTGTGAACTGTTTGCTGCAGAGCATCACTTCTGGGCCCTCGGAGTCCTCTTTGCAGGGATTTGCAAAGTATTACAAATGGCCAAAGACTTGCTTGAGGAGAGAGGGCAATAGCTGTGTCCTGGAGCAGAAAGTCAGCATCTGTCCAGTTGAATGAGAGGCATCGCAGTTGTGACTGTTCAGCAATCCTCAGCCACCCTGTGAACTCCTGAGCTTGTTCCCTGAAATCCTCCTCGCTTCTCCAGTGTGACCAGCTGATGAGCACAACCCAACTGCACGGGGCCTTAGTGCGTAGCAGAAGCAGAGGCCAAAGTGAGAGGCTGGCCAGTAATACTCACCAGGGAGAGAAGTGAACTCTGGCTGCTGCCCACCCAGGTGTCAATGCCTCCCCATTCTCCCCTTGCTCCTCTCTTTGGGCAGTGTCCCCTTTCAGCATGATGGATCCTTCTCCAGCCAACACCCTTTCATTCTGCTTATGAGATTGCTTTCCAAACCAGTTAATTAAACTGATGCCAAGCCCTGTGTGGACATTATTAATTCAATTTAAACCTGGCTTATCTGTTTAGCTTAATTTGCTAAGGATCCACTAGAAGCCAGGTTTAAACTAAATTGAGAGTGCCTTTGCTGATGGGGCTGGACACCAGCTTAATAGAATTGGTTTGAAATGACAGTGGTGCCATTCTGCATACATCTACACAGCAGCTGGGAGGTGTGATTCCTTGCTCAGGTAGTTGTATACTTGCTAGCTCTCCTTGAACCTAGTGCCAAAAAATAGTGATGTGGTCATGACAGCATGGGTAGTGGCTTGGGCCAGCTGTCTGAGTATATACCCAGGGGTCAGGACTTGTCACACCATGAATGCTTTGGTCTCTTGTGCCAGCTGTTAGCTTGCTGAACATTCATGGGATGGACCTGTCCTCTTTGTTGTCAGTGACAAAACTCTTGTTGACTGGCTTGGACCTTAACTCTTGAAATGGAATTTGCTGTTGCTTCTGCTCTCCATGTGTTTTCATGTCTGCATGTCAAGTCCGTATTGTCCCTTACTCTGGTTTTTGAGGGTAAAAGCTGGGTGCAAACTAAAAACCTGATCATCTTCAGAAACAATAATGCTGTGGGATTCCCATGCACCATGTACCTAGGGAGGTGGTAGAATCTCCTTCCTTAGAAGTTTTTAAGGTCAGGCTTGACAAAGCCCTGGCTGGGATGATTTAACTGGGAATTGGTCCTGCTTCAAGCAGGGGGTTGGACTAAATGACCTTCTGGGGTCCCTTCCAACCCTGATATTCTATGATTCTATGATTCTATGGACTCAGTGCCGTCTCCCGTAGGCCCATCATACCGCTGGAGAGACCTCCTTTCACAGGAAAGAGCACTCTTTCTGACTTCAGTGTAGGGCCACTCCATGACATAGGCTCCTGACAGCTCTAAGTTCATCCCAACTCTCTTATTATAGCCATCACTTTGTAAGCTGAAGTTTCTTGTTAAAGAAATGGCATTGGTAGCCCTTCTGGTAGCAGAGTCTATAAATCCATATACTGCTGCCCTGCCAAGTCCTCAGACAGATGGGTGGAAACTGCCAGCAGCTGAGATATCAGGCCCTTATCTATTCATATAAAAGGGTATTTGCCCATTCAGCTGCTAATGGAGCTGTGCTCATGGCACCCAAACTGTGGTGATCTGTGTCATCCATCTTTGGCATTAGCCTGGCCTTAGGAGCTTCTCCATTCTCTGGTATTTCAGCAAAGTAGCTGAACAACAAGCACAGTAAAGACAACCGTCTGAAGAAGAGCTCTGTGTTGTTTGACAGCTTGTCTCTCTCCCCAACAGAAGTTAGTCCAGATATTCCCTCCTACATGTTGTCTCTCTAAGCGTAGTAATGACTATTTGCATAGAGCTGTCCCTGGTGGGTTCTGCTCTTCACCTCTCCTAGACTTGGCAGCTTTGCATACTGTTTGCAGTCCTCCCAGTCACACTGTAGTGCTCCATGCTGGGCTCTGACCCTCTCCTCTGACAGGGACTGCTCCATGCACAGGATTGAATGGTCCAAGGCACCACTCAGAGCTGCTGGAGAGAACTGTCCTTCAGGTTAACCTGATTTTGCCACACCTGCTAGATGGCGACTCTCATTGTTGGAACCCGCTGCTCTCCAGTGGCCGGGATTCACTGTGAATGACTCTCCATGGCCAGGGTTATTTTTTGTTCTGAAATTGTTTCTCCTTCTCCCATTAGCCTGGGAGCCAGTAGGAGATTTGGCTGTTTGGTGCCAGGTCTACAAACTTTCTAAGATTTGTGCCCTATTAGATGAGCCTGCAGGAGACAGTCTCCAGGTAATGGGGCTCCTGCCCCTTTTCATGGGACTTCTAAAGGATTTAGCTGTGACAAATCACTAGGAAACATGCCCTGAGCAGAGGAGAGGGTGTGGGCTCCGAGAGGTTTCCAGCCCTTATTTCTAGGGTTTCTTATTTATATGTTCTTGTAGCTCCCAGGGGAAAAATAATTCTTATTTTCCATTTTTCTTTGAACGACATTGGCTGCTAGGGTTCTACATGACAATTTCACTGAACACACACAGATCCCTGTAAAGCAAAGAGCAGCCCTAGGACCCCACTCTGAGGGGCAGGATGACCCGAGACACCAGATACTATCCAACCAAATCACCTGCTTCATTGGCAACAAGCACATCAGAGATTGGCCCTGAAGTAGAAACTCTGGCATCACCGTGCAGAGATCCCACAGTCTTCAAAGGGGCTCAGACCCTGTCCTGCTGCCCAGAGGCTGTTCTGGCCCTCACGCCCCGGAGACGTGTCAGACCACCAAGCCAAGAAACATCCATGGAAAAGGCAAGTGCGTAAAAGCCACAACCTCAGGAGAGGAGACCTGCAGGCTGTCGGAGCAGTGCCCCTTCACCAGTTGGCTTCATGTTAACAGAGACTTTTAACAGACCAAACAAGAAATCAGAAATGCTGCAGCAGCAGGGGCACCCTAGTGTCTTACTGTGTAAAAGCTCCTTTTGTTGTGCACAGTGTCTGTACGACTGTTACTATGCAAGTAACGCAGAGGGGTGGGCATGATTCTCTTCGTACATATGCTGGGGTAAATCAGAAGGAACTGTGGATTTCAATAGGGTTCTACTGGTGTAAATCGGTGTGGGACAAGGGCTTCTCAGTCCAATCTTCTGATCTGCTGATAAATGAGAATAACTGTTCCATGTTCGCAAAAAGAAAAGGAGTACTTGTGGCACCTTAGAGACTAACCAATTTATTTGAGCATGAGCTTTCATGAGCTACAGCTCACTTCATCAGATACAGATGTATCTGATGAAGTGAGCTGTAGCTCACGAAAGCTCATGCTCAAATAAATTGGTTAGTCTCTAAGGTGCCACAAGTACTCCTTTTCTTTTTGCGAATACAGACTAACACGGCTGTTACTCTGAAACCTGTTCCATGTTCCTGAGCTATGCTCCGGGGCGTGTGGGGCCAGTCTTTCAGAAGAGCTCTGCACCCCACACAAAAATGACACTGCTAGTTTAGATGTCTGTCTGTGCAGAGCATCTGAAAGTCTGGTCCATGGTGCCGTGTTTGGTAGGTGTCTCATTGCTCATGGTCTACTATACACTCATGCTGCTGGCCCGTGGGGGCCTGGCTGTAGTGATTCCTGCATGGACTTGTCCCCACAGAGACTGCAGCAGAGTCTCTCCATCAGGTCCCAAAGCTAGCTGGTAACATGTGGCCCATCAAATGCAGAGAGCAGGACATGGAAGGGGCAGGAGAGCCCTGTGTGCCCCACTGCCTGTCCTGGGATTCCCCCTTCTGCACAGATACTAGGGACAGCTGTACCCTGCTCTGCTGCTTGCGCTCCTTCCCCATAGATACTTGCAGCCCTGTCCTTCCTCCTGGATACAGGTGATGCTCAGTAATTGCAGTGGGAGAGCAGAGCCATGGGAGTGGCTGGACCGTGCATGTTTTCCTTACAGACCCAAGCTTGGCTGGATCCTCCCCAACGCTGCCCCTGTCTCTGCCTCAATGGCTCTGGATGCTTTGGTTTGTATCTATGTAGCTCAATCTGGAATGCTCCTGCCTGAGTCTAGCAGGGGGCACTCCTCACACTGTCCAGCTGGTCCAGGGCTCACTGTGAATGCCTCTGCTTTAGACTCTGCCCTGGTGACATGCGCTTGGAATAGCACTGGCTCCCAAGCTGCTACTGTCCGTCCCTCGGCTACATGTGCCACAGGGTGGTGATGAGCAGGACTCTGCATTGCACACTCTTGCTACCAGCATTCCCTGCAAATCTTTCTCATTTCAGGGATGTGCAGCCCCTTCCTGGCTGGACTCTGCTGCCTGTAAATACATGCCCTGGAGGGTCTTGGAAAGGTTCTGTGGCTGTTGAGATCTGGGGTGAGGATGAGATTCCTGAGACAGAGAGAGTTGGGACCAGCCTCCTTTCCCCTCCCTTGGGGGTCGTGCAGGGAGAGGGACAGAAACTTGCCCAGGGCTGTGCCAGGAGGAACATGCTTCCTCCACGCCCGCTAGGGGTTGTGCAGGGAGAGGACGCAGTGCTGGATGCACAGGCAGTGGCTATGCCCTGCACTGAGATTCCCTTACAATGTTGCCGCATTTTGCTGAGCTAATTGGCCGCCACCCCTGTGTGAAAGTGTAAACACCACTGGGAAGCACAGCCAGCAGCAGCCTGTGTCTGTGCGGCTGGCTGCCAGAGCCACAGGCAGGAGCTGCTGCTGCCATCAGAGTGGCTGCTTCTCCCTGCTTGCTGCCATTGAGCTCGCCCATATTGCACCTCAGGAATGTGTGGGCACAGCCAGCCCCCGTAGTGTTTGGGGCAGCACCGGGGTGGGGGACAGGGGAGGAAATGGAGGGGAGTACAGTCAATTGCCCAAGGCTCTACTCCTTTCCCCAAGTCCTGTTATGGGCTGGGGAGGGGGCTGCTTTCCAGCCCCTTGTACAGTGTGTGTCTGTGATGATCATAGGGCCCTGGGGCTGGGACCTGTTGTGATGAAGTAGAGAGCGGTGTTGACCTGGGAATGTGGCAGGGGAGTTTCATTGGCGATGGGATACCTGAGAGCCTGTAACCTGAGCCAGGAGGGGGATGGGGGAGGTAACACCTCTGCCTGGGAAACTGGACAAAGGCTGGAGGAGAGAGCCTGCTGGAGGGTTTTTGGTTTCAGTTTTGTGCTGGGTGGTGGAAAGCAGGGAACCCCAAGGTTGGGGTCTAAGCTCCCTGCCCCCCAGAAGGACTTGACTGAGGGGTCCTGGTGGTACCCACAAGCTCTGTTTTAGACTGTGTTCCTATTGTCCAATAAACCTTCCATTTTACTGGCTGACTGAGAGTCACGGTGAATCTCAGGAAGAGGGGTGCAGGGCCCGGACTCCCCCACACTCCGTGACACCTGTCCATGTGGGAGGGGGGCTCTAATTGCGCCCTTGTCTAGAAACAACCTGCCAAGGCAGGTTAAAGACTGCCCCATGGCCCGTCCTCCTCAGCAGATTCTCCTGGGCTTGCTCCTTTCCAGCACACCCTGCCTCAGGGCTCCTATTAACTGCCTATTGATTGCTAATGACCAGCCATGTTCCAGTCCTTCAGCTCTGCTTAAGTGCAGTAGGCAACTGATAACTTGATCAAACCCCTGGAATGCAGCATCCTGTGGCAAGGGCCCAGCACCTGAGTGTGCAAGTATGGGGGCGGGGGGAGGTGGGTTCCATTTGGGGAGAGGATGTCATCACATCCCAGCACCCTGCAATCACTCTTGTGCCAGCGTCAGTTATATCCAAGGTCCAAGTGATTGTGAAAGCTGGGCCCAAATCATGTGGCAAGGCCCTGGGTTCTAGAGCACTGTAGTGTGGCAGGCTGGAAAATCCATAGCTAGGCTCTGCGTTCTAGAGCTGTAGTGCGGCAAGGCCCTGGGTTCTAGGTGGCTCTAGTGTATTAGTTTTGCTTTCCTGCATTTGAAATGAGTGATCTGCTCAGCATGGGTCTCTGTATAATTGGCCTTGAGATTAATGTCATTACTTTGTGCTGTTCCCTTGTCTTCTGCTTTCGAGCTACCTAAGATGTTTGTACTGAAGGAGCCATAACTGTTTTGTCCACACAGGCATGGAAGAAGCTGTGGGGAGGAGGTGGCAACATAGAAAGGGTGATCGGGGCTTTTGGCAACTGGAGAGGCAGTTTGAGATTGTGAGATATACACAGTAGCTGGCTGCTTCTGCTAAAATGATTAGCTGTGAAAGAATGAGCAATGTACTCATAGGCTGATGGGTGCAACACTATAACAGTAGAACAGCCAAAGATGGCAATTTAAATATGAGAGTGAATACCCCTTTGAGATGAATGGGACAGTTCTTATGTATTGCAGAAATATTGTGTCCAGCTGCCTGCAGACTCAGGCAGACACCACTGGATTGGTTACTCAATTCATATTTTCCAGGTTATCTTCAAAATCACCAGAGCAGACTTTCAGAAATGCTCAGAATCCAGCAGCCCCTGTGGAATCCTTCCCTGCACAGTGAGATCAACAGGGATTCCACCCTTCATTGTCCTCAGTGGAGCTGTGGGAGGATGAGCTGTTTTGAAATCTGGCCCACAAGGGCTAGAAACTGCATTTAAAAGGCAGCCATGAGCATGGTGGGTGATTGCAGACTGAGGAGTGCAGGGCCATGCTCTAACTCGCTCCCTTGCTCTGTCAGTCAGAGGCACAGCACTTCGCATTGCTGGCTGGATCCCCTCCATCTGTGAATCCTGACTCAGCCCCTGCTGACTCCAGCCTGCCCCATGCTGCACTTCCATCACCATGCCTGGCCTTTCACCTGCTCCTTACAAGGGTAGGCACCTGCCCTTGCCTACACTGCCATTGCCTGGCACACGCCTTTCTGCGCTGTCTGTCTCCCAGCTGTGAGTGCTGATTAAGGAATCCAAGCAACAATCGCTGGTGGCCATGCACAATCTAAATATCACTGAACTAGAAAATTAGCCAACACTCCAGTGGTCCAGGGCTGCCTGCCTGCCTCAGGTCTCCCCACCACTAGCCTGTTTAGCCCGGAAAGGCTTCCAGATGCAGACTGCAGCCATTCTCAGGACAGCCAGAGCTGAGCCCCTTCACTGGGAGGTGGCTGGGGTGAGATGTGGCAGGTCTCTGTGCTCAGAAACTGTCCAGTCTGTGCTAGGAGCCAGGATCACAGCATTCCTGGGACTTGACCTGCCGTGTTCTACACAGCACAAATGGGAGAACTCGAAATACAGCTGCTGCTCTGCCCACAAAATCCACCCCACATGCTGGGGGGTGAATGAGAGGGATTGCCTAGAACCAGCTGGTACCTGCTCCCCACCTTCACGCTCGGGAGTCCAATGTTACTGCCCCAATGTCCTGGCGACTGATAACAAGAGACTGCTGAAACCATTAGAACCCATCCTACTACAGATCACCATGCCACAGCAGGCAGCTGGCCCCTTCCTAGGGCTGTGGAGAGCGAGAGTTGCTCCCTGGCCCCAGCCCCTGGTGCAAAGAGGAATGCTTCATTGCAGGCTAGCTGCAGGGTCCAGTGTTCATATCCTTGCCATACAGTGGCCTCTCTCTTCCACAGCAGCTTGCCTCCATTCCCCACCCTCAGAAGGTGGATTAAGGCAGAGGTGGGCAAACTTTTTGGCCTGAGGGCCACATTGGGGTTGCACGACTGTATGGAGGGCTGGGTAGGGAAGGCTGTGCCTCCCTAAACAGCCTGGCCTCTGCCCCCTATTCACCCCCTATTCACCCCCTCCCACTTCCCGCCTCCCTCAGAACCCCCGACCTATCCAACCCCCTCTGCTCCTTGACTGCCCCCTCCCAGAACCTCTACCCTATCCAATCGCTCCCCGTCGCCTGACTGCCGTCCAGGACCTCCGGCTCCCCACCCCCTTACCATACCCCAGGAAGAACAGCGGGGGAGGGGTCGAGAGCTAGGACTCCCCAGCTGGGAGCTCAGGGGCCAGGTAGGACGGTCCCATGGGCCAGATGTGGCCTGCGGGCCGTAGTTTGCCCACCTCTAGATTAAGGTCTCCTGGGGCCCTGGGCCAGAGCAACTGTGGGCGCCCCCTGCACTGGACCCATGGCCCTGCCCCACCCCTTCCACCTGTGGCCCCGCTCATGGCTCTGCCCCGTTCTGCCCTGTTGCACCTATGGCCCTACCTGGTTTTGCCCCTTTCCCCTGCGGCCCTGCCCCATTTCGCCCATGGTCCTACCCATTCCACCCCTGCCACTGCGGCCCCACTACTCGTTTGCTCCTTTCTGGCGTGCCCGCCCCGCCCTCATGGCCCCAAGACTGGAAAAGCTTCCGTCCTCCCACCACGGCAACAGGGTCACAGCAGGGAGTGAGAACTCCTCCAGTCCCAGGGTGCAGCCAGGGTTGGGGCGCTGTGGCTTCTGGGTGCTGGGGCTTCTCCCACCTGGCACTTCTGTCAGGGACCAGGGTTGGGGTGCTGGGGCTTCCCCTGGCTGCCCCACGGCTTGTGCCAGGGCTCCAGGCTTCCGCTGCCCCACAGATTTCTGCCGGGGCACCCATTTTTCTGGGGCCGTGGGCCATTGGATAATCCTCCACTGCCCAAGCTGACCTTCCATCTGCCTGTGCTTTCCCTTCTGCCCCACATGATGCCTGCTCCACCACCCCCAGCTGCCCTCCCTCTTGGGGCACTTCTCTGCCTATCCCTCAGCTGCTCTCCATGAGGTGGGGTGGGGGAGAAGGATCACTGGTCCCACAGCAGTTCCTCTTCCCTGGTCTGTGAGGCAGAGAAGAGGCGGTCTCTGGCTCTGCATGGGAGCTAGGGGAGAGGCCTGGGCCTGGCTCTGTAGGAGGCTCCTATAGCTGCCAACCATAGGTGCTGGAACTGGGGTGCTTGAAGTGGTTTCCATCATAGACAGGGTTTACAGTTTGGTTCAATGGTTCTCAGCACCCCCCGTATACAAATTGTTCCAGATCCCCTGCTGCCAACACCACTGGTCCCAGTCTGTCCTGGGAGGTAAGGAGCAAGGAGAGTAAAGGGAGAAGCAACAGGATGGAGGGAGGGAAAGATTTTTACCTGAGGTAAAAGATGAGGAGGGGCTGGGCTGAGAGGCCTAGCACAACCGGGGCCAGGGCCCCTGGAGCTGCAGAATGGTCTTCACCCAAACCTGCCGCCTCCAGAAAACTTTGCCTTTGTGGCCGAACTGCTTCAATTTGAGGCTATGCCGAAGTGGGAAGTTTCTGTGGGTGGGAGTGAGCAAGAACAGGGCATCTGAGCAGGAGAGCAGGAGAGCTACAGCCTTTCGAGTCTTCTGGGCTCCGGAACAAAGTGCCTGGGGTGGAACCAGAAAACAAGGCCTGATGAAGAGAGGGGGGCTTTGTACCCCTGTGCCCATGGCACTGAGTGTTGGGAAACCACAGGTCAACAAAGCTTGCACAGCATGTATATTTGTTTGCCTAGCTCCTCAAAAGGGCCTGATCCAAAGCTAATTGAATTCCAAGACTCCCAGCTCCAGCTAAGTTAACTGCCTCACTCCAGACTTGCAACTCATGAAAGCTGTGCTGTGGGTTGAACAGTAACTTTATAGTCCAGGTTGCTGCCTGAATTATTAACATACAATCTGTAGAGAGAAGAGAACTTGCCATAGAAAAAAAACCTGTGTCAATAAAGATAAACTGGATCCTTCTGCTGATGAAGGATGTGACAAGCAGCTCCATTTGTGTGTTTAAGGAGAATATAATGATCTGCTGTTCTGTTGTATGACCTGAGCGATACTGTGCAATGGTGTAGTCAGAGGCTGTATGATGATTTGTGGCGGGGGGGCAAAGTTAAGGGTGCAACCTTACCTTGGGCAGTTCCTGACACTTCCGTGCCAACTCTGCAGCCTTCATGGTCTCAGCGCAGTGGCCTTCTATGGAATTAAAGGAAACATGTTACAGTAAATAATCCAGTCCTAACCTGGTCTGGGAGTGTGTGCTCACACACCTAGAGTGACCAAATACCCAGAGCAGCTTGTTGGTAGAATAGGCCTCTAGAGGCCCCTATGCAAGAAGGCAGGAGATCTAGGTTCTGTCACTCCCCTGTGAATTTGGGTGAGTTACTGAACCATTGCTTCCTTTTGTCTCTTTAGACTGCAAGCTCTGCAGGACAAGAACTGCCTCTTACCATGTGTTTGTACAGCACCTAGCACAACAGAGACAACCACTACGGTGGCCCACGAGACCCTCCTGCCCGGTTCTGGGGACAGTCAGGGGATGGATGGGGCAGGGGTCCCGGGGGAGGGGGTATCAAGGAACACGGGGGGTTGGATGGGGCAGGAGTCCCAGGGGGTGGGGGTGGGCCACGACCCCCTCGTGGGGTGAGGAGGGAACTGGTTGTTAAGATTTTGGCAGCTCATCACTGGTTATAACCTTCCCTGCTAGATTGAAAAGTCCACTATTAAATATTTGTTCCTGCTGTAGGTATTCATAACCTGTGATCAAGTCACTCCTTAACCTTCTCTTTGTTTAGCTAAATAGGCTGAGCTGCTGGAGTCTCAGGCAGGCAGGTGTTCCCATCCTTTAATCCTTCTCCTGGCTCTTCTCTGAACCCTCTCCAATTTATCAACATCCTCCTTGAATTGTGGGCTCCACAACTGGACACACCAGTACCAAATGGAGAGGTAAAATGTCTACTTGAGATTCCCCTGTTTACGCATTCCAGAATCACATTAACCCTTTTGGCCACAGCATCACATGGGGAGCTCATGTTCAGCTTATTATCCACCACGACTCCAGATCTTTTCCAGAGTCACTGCTTCTCAGGGTAGAGTTGTCCCCTTCATGTAGGTACGGCCTTCCTAGATGTATACACTTACATTTAGCTGTATTAAAATGCACATTGTTTGCTTGCACCCTATTACCAAGCAATCCAGCATGCTCTGTCTGTGACTTTTCATTATTCACCACTCCCTCAATTTGTGTCACCTGCAAACTTTATCAGTGATTTTGAGTTTTTTTCAGACCACTGATATAGATGTTAATTAGTGTAGGGCCATGAACCTATCCCTGTGGGACCCCACTGGAAACATACCTGCTTGATACTCTCAATTCCATTTTGAGATCTGTCACTAAGCCAGTTTTTAATCCATTTAGTCTGTGCCATGTTAATTTTATATTGTTCTAATTTTGTAATCAAAGTATCTTGCTGTACCAAGTCAAATGTCTTATAGAAGTCTAAGTATACTTTGTCAACAATATTACCTTTATCAACCAAACTTGTAATCTCACCAAAAAACCACAAGTTAGACACAATCTATTTTCCATTTGCATTAATTAATTACCCTCCCTTTTAATTCTTTGTTAACCCGATTCATATCAGCTGCTCCATTATCTTGGGATCAACGTCAGACTAACAGGTCTATAATTACCTGAGTCATCTAGTTTATGCTGTTTTAAAAATTGGCAAAACATTAGCTTTCTTCTTCTGGAACTTCCTCAATACTCAAAAACTTAATGAAAATCAACATTAACTGTCTAGCGAGCTCCTTAGCCAGCTCTTCAAAACTCTTGGATGCAAGTTATCTGGACCTGCTGATTTAAAAATGTCTGATTTTAGTAGCTTCTGTTTTATATCCTCCAGAGATATTAGTGGGATGGGAAGAGGGTTGTCACCATATGATGAGACTATATTATCTGTTTTCCCCAAAAATACAGAACAGAAATATTTATTGAACACATCTGCCTTTTCTGCATAATTATTGATCTACTATTTCCATCTAGCAGTAGACCATTACCATTGTCAGGATTCTTTTTGTTTCCAGTATATTTTAAAAACACCTTCTTTTGGGGCATCTAGTAAGGTGTTCTTAAGGGATTCCCAATTTTTCTTGCTCAATTTTTCCTCCTAGCTGATTTTGCTCATAATTGTTTTCAGCTTTGATAAATTGGCCCTATTAAAACACCAAATATACAGATATTACTTCTCTGGATTTTATTTTACTTGCACATTATAAGTGTGATCAAGTCATGATCACAAGGACCTAAGCTACCATTAATTTTTAATTCTGTGATCACTTCCTCTTTATCATGGGTTGCGGGTATAAGAGGCTCAGGGAGGCTATGCCTCCCCAAATGGGACAAGAAATGCCAAATGTGGTGTACCCCCCCTTTGGAGGCGCACCGGCCTGCCGCTGGGAGCTCCCAAGAAGGGGGTGGGCATCAGTGACCAGGCCATGGCCTTCCCTCTCTCCCAAGGCACCCCCTGCCCTTGCTCGGCTTCTTCCCCCGTGGTCTTGCCCATGCTGCTTCTCTTCCTGCCCCCCCCCTCCACCTCTTCCCCCAAGGTGTTGCCCCCCCCACCTGCCACTCTCTCCTCTCTGCCTCGGGGGATGGGGCTGAGAGGAGCAGGCAGGGGGCACTTCAGAGGAGAATGCTGAGTGGGGGCAGGGCCTTGGGGTGGAATCAGGGGTGGGGCCACAGTCCGGGCACCAGCGGGCCCCTGCCTCCACTTCCAGGGAACTTTGGGAAGAGTCACATGCTGCCCATACTCTTTATCTGTTAGGACAATCTGTAATGAAGAATTCCCCCATGATGGCTGCAACACTTCCTGAGTTAGGAAATTGTCGTCTAAGAATGTTTTAGTACTGGCAGCATAAGACCTCTGGCATACATCGCTCAAATGGAAGTTCCCCATGATCACACAATCTTTTTCCCCCTGCACATTAGGGATAGGCACCTAAGGAGGGAGTCATCCCTATTGTGATGTGGTGGTCTATACAGACACCAACTTTTTGTGCTTTATCTGTCAGGACATTAATCCATAAGTGTTCAGGATCATTTTCTTCTGAATTGTCAGTGACTCAAAAAGGTAATGCCAATTTAAAATAGAGTGCCACTCCCTCTCCCCTTTTGCCCACTCAGTCCTTCCTAAACAGCTTATAACCATTGTTTTTAACATTTCAATTGTGCAAATTATCCTGCCAGGTTTCAGTAATACCAACTAGATCAAATTTATGCTCATAAAGGAGCGATTCCAATTCCTCTTGTTTGTTACCTAGGCTATAGACAATTCAAGAACTGGTATATAGGCCATTCAAGAGTTTCTTCTTTTCCTGTTCTTTGGTCCTTGATTAATTTTGTGCTCAACATCCTGATTTTGTGCCAAGTGCTCATATCTTCCCTCTTTGATACCCCCCTCCTTTTGACTATTAGTTTAACCATCTCTGGACCACTCTAGCCAGCCTGTCCCCATGGAGATTGGTTCCTCTTTTACTGAGGTAGAAGCTATGCAAACTGTATAGCCCCCTTTCCCCATAGAGGTGGACCAATGTTCCACAAAACCAAAATTCTCCATCCTACACCACTTACCTAGCCAGTACTTCACTTTCAGAATCTTCTGTCTTCTGCTTTCCTTTGCTTGTGGGACACGAAGGCCTCATGCTGTCCTGTTGTCCACTTCTCCTTTGCAGAAAGTTCTTGTGAATCTTCTGAGTATTCACTCTCCCACAAGGATTGTCCGTCTTCCTTGGACAGTTGGAAAACTCTTTGCAGGTAAACTTGATTTTCTTTCGGGTTGGGCCAAGCTGCCATCCACATGTGTGTCCTGTACATCTGCCATTCCTTTGAATTTAGTGGATCTTGAGTGGTGTCTTTCATAGTTTCCATGTTGAGGATCTGGTATCACTTTGAAAAAGGAATTCCTTGTGGTCTGCTTTTCTCTCTGGAGGCTGCAGCCTTCCTGTCTGCAGCTGTGTGGAATGCCACTGTGATCTCCTGCCCCTGGTAGTTGAACATAATAAACATTACGAACTGACCTATGGAGTGAGGGGTTTCTTCCTGACCCTGCTGAAGCCTGTCTTAGGCACTGGAGCCTGGGGTCTGATTAACCGGATTATGTTTGCTGGCATAGCTGCAGAATGGCCCCAGAATGATCCAGCAAGCTGCAGCTGCTGTGTGGGACTCAGTCCCTGTGTTTCAGTCCCTGAATCTCCATCACATGCAGGAACATTTCTTCTCATTGGGCTGATCTTACTACCCTGTAAACCTGGCCTGTGACCCTTGTTCTGGCTTGAAGGGGTTCCTAGCTGTGATCCCCTCAGCCAGGGCCCCTCTAGCTTGTCTCTGTGACTCCCCTTCAGGCTGCTAAACATTTCCCCTGGCCCTTCGCTAAGGCTGTGCTGCTCCCGTGCAGGTGCTGCCATTTTATGGTTCCATGGCCTTTGTCTCCTCTCCTGGAGTTGAACCATTTACCTGACACCCACTCGCCCAGTGGTCTAAGCCTACAATGCAGGGAAGTATGGTGGAGAGTGCAGCTGGGGGGCAACGCCCTGATGCTAAGTGTGGCCCCAGGGGCTGGAAAGAGGCTGAGTTTTCTTCCAGTTGGTCCCTGCTGGGCGTGCGTCTGCCCCATCATCCAAAAGGGGCTCTCTCTCTCCTTCCCTCAGGGACCTCCTGCCTGGTGCCTGAGGAAGCTCTTCTAAGAGCCTGTCACTGTGGTCTCTGGATGCTGTGCTCGCCACAGCAGACTGTCTGGCAAGGAGGCCACTGTCTTAGCTCTGCTTCTGTCAGGAGTGGGGACTGCTTGCTATCTTTTCCATCCTTGGGTTCCCTGGGAAAGATCTCCTCAGTCTCATGGCTTCTGGGAGGAGGGAGGTCTCCTCTGCGCCAGCCTGCCCTCAGCTCTACTGTTGGGTTGGAAATGCCCCTGCCCTGCTTCTAGCTTCCTTAGCAGCAGCAGACTGAAACTCCCAGGTCTGTTGTCAGTTTCTCTGTGGCTCAGAGGTTCTGAACCAGGGCAGAAACCGATCAGTCTTGTTAGTTTCACCTGGGAAAGCTCTGAGCAGGGGACCTAGAATCTCATCCCTGTTCTCTGGTGGGAGATGGGTTCACTCTGCCGCTGCTGTTGACTGTATCTCACAGGCAGCATGATACTTCTCCACTCATGGCTTGCTGGGATGGAGCCTGCTGCCTGCATGTGATTGTAGCACTGGCCAGCGCAAAGTGTTGGCACTCCAAGGAGACCTGGGGTGCTGGGTGAGGGGAACGTGAGCCCAAGGACTCCACAAGTTACTGTGAAGTAACTCTGTCCTTAGCTACAATCATCGAGGCTTCCTGCTGTAGCCAGCTGGGGACAGAGCCCCCACAAGACTTCCACAAGGGCAGTAGGCCACTGTTGGGGGAGCTCCATGGGGCACAAACAACCTCTGCTAGGAACTGCTTTCCTGCCGCTGTCTTCCCCTTTCACCAGCTACGGCAGCTCAATGCAGCAAATTCCCTGGCAGACCTAGGAGCTGTGTGTGAACGCTGCAACTCAACAGCTGTCCTCGGAGACACTGCTGCCTCCACCTCACCTGACCTTTGTGAATGTCTTTCCCCAGTTCCCTGCCTCTGTGTCCTAACCCCACCCCACCCAACTCTCTCTCATTCAGCACTTTGAACATAAAAGCTGGAATTTGTTTTCCATAATCCATGAAACTATGCTGGCTTTTAGAGTGAGCTCTGTGGGGCAGAAGCTGGCTCAGTCCCTGGGTATAGCACCAGCTGGGGTGTGTACAGGCTGCTGGAATAACAGTGATCGCCATCCCCTTTCAGAGCCTAGGGGCTCCTGATCCCTTTCCACCCCCTGATTATGTCTGCAGAGGAGAATCCCCTCACACCCCACTGGTTTCAGGAACAGCTGGGAGACTGAGGAGCCTCCCTTAAAGGTTACAGCCAGCAGCCTATGGAATGAGTGTGGCTGGCACCATGGGGATGGCACTGGGGGTGAAGCGGAGGTCTTAGCTAAAGGATCAGGTCCTTTCCCTGAAGCCATGGGGGGCAGGGGAAATAGTGAGAATGGTGTATGGGGATGAGGGGCAATGGGGGGAGGGAAACACCAGAATTCCCAGGTGTGTGTGTGTGTGTGAGTGAGTGAGAGGTGGGGGCTGGTGGTGGCAGAAGGGGCACCTGGTCTGTCTCCTCAGGCTTGGCTGCTGAAAATCCCTGCCCCCTATGAGTTAAATGATATGGTCAGAGAACTCTGCTGGCGCACGCAGCATGCAAAAAGAACTGCACCACAGCTGACCTTGGGCATTTCTGCAAGAGCACCCTGCCTCTGCTGCAGTTACACCAAGCTTAGAGTGCTGTCTGCAATAGCGATAGAGGATTTAGTGGTGTCATGTGGCTTTTGCAGTGTCCTGCTACAATGGCAATCAGGATGCTGCACATGCACTCTTCCCCGGCTGCAGAAGGCTCAGGCTCAGGGGCCTGCTCTGATGTCTGAACCTGTACAATCATTCTCCACACTGTATGTTCAGGCCCATAGGTTGCTTCTTGGCAGGGGTTCACACCACACTGATGGCCCTAGGAGAAGATCCCACCAAGTCAGCCAGTGGGGAGGAAGAATCCAATGCAGCTGAGCTGAGTGAGGTTCAGAGGAGAGGGTTCTGTCTGGATCCAGGGAAGGGAACTCATCAGCTGGCTCTGCTTTTTGGTGGGACTGTGGCCAGTGTGTCTGCTGGGGGCATTGCTAAGGCTGCGCACAAACCCTGAAACCCCAGCACAGTCCGGTGTTTAATCTGGGTCCTTATCCAGCTGCTGCATGCCCTGCTGGCCAGGGCCAATGCTCTGAACAGATGGGAGCTGCAGCTCCCTAGATGCTAGGACTGGGATGATGCCAGTGAGTCATGTTGGAAAATAGTAAACGCCAGGAGGCTGTTTGTAATCCTGTGGATAATGCACGTGTGACCGGGCTGTGCAGGTTCCTGGCTGCTGTTATGTAACCCAGCTGTGTCAGACTGCCCTGGGTTAAAGGATGCTCTGCTGTGCTAAAGTGGAGCTGACACAAGTTAGTTCTGCAAATGTGGCTTCGAAGATTCTTGGCTATCAAACTCTTTGCAGGAGGCAGTACAAGCATGTTCCCAGGCTCAGCTTCCCCAAAGGACTCCCTGCAGGAAAGTGCTCAATGAAGACAGAAGAGATGCCAAAGGTCTCAGTGTGGGAGGTTCCTGAGAGCACTGTGGCTGGAGAGAAGATGCAACTGTTTCTCCATGCAGAAATCCCCGGGCTGGCCCTAGCAGAGGGGATGCAGTTATGTGTCAGTCCAGGAGCCAGAGACCCAAGGTGCTAGGACATAGTGAGGGGTCACAGCCCCCTGATGGAGCTGGAGGGGCCCCTGGTGCAGCCGCCCTATAGTGGCAGGGACACAGGGATGCCTCAGAGCTGGTGGTGCTAGGAGCTGTGGCACAGCATAGAAGCTACAGTTGTGTTTAAGCACCTGCTTGTGGTATTTGCAGTCACGGGGCAGCCATGCCTCACCATGTCAACTGTTTCCTTTTCATAAATATTCATGCAGGCCCCTGAAAAAGAGCCAAGGTTTAATTCAGAAAATATTGAGTTCTGCTGAGCATTGTTCTGCTCTAGTTTGTCTGTGGCAATGGGGCTCTGACCCTGTCTGCAGCAATAACCCAACTGCAGGAGGACTGGCTAAAACCTTGCCATAGCAGCAGCATCTCAGGGGATGAGCTGATGACGGGCAGAGCAGATTCCCAGTGTTAGCGACATAGCAAAGAGGCAGACCAGGCCCCGGCAGTGCTGTAGGCAGCAAGGGGCTGGGTCAGGTCAGAGAAATACCAGCAGGCACAGCCAGAATGCAGTGAATGAGAAGAAACCCCTCTTGGAAGCTGGGGATTGCAGCTCTCAGGCAGTGGCTGCCTCGGGGGAGGGAGGGCCTTTCCCCTCTACTCACTGGCCTGAGTCCATTTGCTGTACCATGTGTGAAGGAGTTGGTGGGGCTGAGCCCAGCTCCTGCTGGGACAGGCTGTCCTGCACCAGTGGGGTTGCCTGGCTCTGCTAGTGTTGTTCCCCCATGGGTAGAACTCCTGCTGGCAGAGTGTCTCAGTGCTTATTTGTGGCTTAGGTTGCAAAACAATCCATTATATTTAGATCCACCCCCTCAGGGTGCAATTGAAACCCAGTGTCCCGCAGGCATGAATTAAATGAAATGGGAAAGAAACTGCCCAAATCAGGCAAAGCAAAACCAGGTCCTGCCTTTTCCCCTGGGCCTGGGAGCTGAGGCACTGGTAGCACCAGGTGGAGCGAACCTGCAGCTGGCAGCCCTGCCGCCAGTGCAAGGTGTTTCTCTTCAGGCAGGAGCTCCTGGGGGTGGTCACAGTCAGGGCTGGGTGAGGGGTGTCTCTCAAGTAGCTGAGTCTCACACCAGCTTGGCCAGACTGCTGGACTTCGCGTTGCGCTCAGTAGGAGGCAGCTGCTGTGTATGAGGCCAGCTGTGGGGGTGGCTGCTGCAGTCGGTCCCCATTGGAGCTTCTGGGGGGCAACAGGGGAAAGTGAGGCAGAGCCCCTGGCAGGAGCCGAGCCTTCAGGTGATCGTTGGGAGCACAGCGATAGAGAGGAATGGCTGCAGCTCTAGCAGAAGAAAAGCCCCCAGCTTGCTGACCCTATAAGAGCAGATGGAGGCAGTAGGGCCCCTCTTCTCTGTGTCTCCACAGAGAGGCCAAAAACTGGGTGTGTGCTGGAACGGGAGGCTCTAGAGCAGGCTTGAGCAAGTGGGAGAAGCTCTCTCAGTTGTTGACAGCTCTGGGAATGCAGCGGACTCTGGGCCTAACGCTTACTGGCTGTAAGCAGTTTACATGCAGCAGGATTCCAGCACTGAGAGCTGGGGCTGTGCGGCCAGCAGCCGGCTATTTGCTTTTGTGGCTATGTACCCCCAAAGCTTTGCAGGCTCACTGGCTGCCCATTTCTCATGCTTGGCTCATAGCTCCATCTCCCAGTGCCCAGGGCCGGTTGTGCTGCAGCCCCTCATGTGCAGGTTGGTGTCTTCACAGAGGGAACAGCGAGCACCAGACTGACATCATGATGTGAATGTCCCTGCTGCGTGCTCCTGCTGCCAGCAGCTGCCTCTCCAGCACCACCCAGCCCTGGCAAGGAGCTCTGCCTCGCTGCTCTCCTCAGCTCCCAGCAGTTGGCTCCAGGGTCGGTGGAGCAGAGACGTGCCCCCCCCCCCCTCCGCCCCCCAGGCCAGATGGGAGGGAGAGGCAGCTCAGCACTCACCTGCAAGTCAGGGGCCATGAAAATAGAATTAAACTAAGAATCTTCAAGTACCTTACATAACAGCCACTCTCTGTACCATGAAAGGTCATTGAACCCATGAAAATATCTCTAATATTTTCTTAAATTTAAAATAGATAATTTTAACTGTATTTATAGTAATCTCAAAGTGATAAATTTGGGCCATGAAGCAGGCAGCAGCATTTGCTGGAGCCAGCCCTGTGGAAAGAGCTGTCCCTGGTGCTGAGCAGCAGCTGGCCATCTGCCTGGAAAGGAAGGGCCCAGCTTCCTGCCTCTCTCCTTTCTTCCTTCCATCTCCATGTCACTGGGGAGTGCTTGTCACCTCCTGGAGCTGGCCCTAGGTGGCTGGCTGAGGAGCTAATCAGGCTGTTTTCCTCTCTGCTCTGTCTTTCCCTGCCCCACTTGGCCATGGGTTGCACAAGTTTCTTTCCTACCATGGAAGGGGGGGTTATATATAATTGTTTCTGCTGTGGTTGGCAAGAGCAGCCTCTGGCTACGGGTGGCAGCTGTGCACCCTGCTCTATCCAGGGCGAAGGAAGGGGGTCCCTCAGAGCTGACACAGAGTGGCACATGTGCTTGGAGCTCCCAGGGGGCTGTTCTGAGGGGAAAGCCAAGGAGCCCTGAAAGACTGCATTACAATCTGCTTTCCCAAGCAGTGTGCTCCCAGGGGGGCTGGGTTGTCAAGAACTCTGTGCCTCTGCTGTGGCCCTCAGCAAATGGATAAGAACCGTTCTCCTTCCACCTGAACAGTAGTTAGTAGTTCATTCCAAAGCATGTTACAGATGCATGGGGGAGCAGTCATGCCTAATGCTTTTCACTAAAAACATTGTCTGATTTTTTTTAATGTATTTTTATTTTCAAAGCAGCTCGCTGGTTTGCAGCAGGACTCTGTGGTTGGGGAAAGGGGTAGCCCTGGGCTCATGAGGGTGTTTCCCCTACGTAAATCTATTTGGTGTTTTTGGAGTTATAAGATATCAAAATCACCATTTGCAGCCTGCATGGGCTTGCAAGAATCACGCAACCTTCCTTATGCACTGAGCATGCTTCTTAGGATCTTGCTTGGCGATGTCATTCAGAACAGACCCTCGGGATGGGGCACAGACTAAAATGGATTCTTCCCTTCCATATGCTGCTGCTTTTCACTATCAAAATGAGTGTTGGGTTAGCAGACATGGACTAGCCTGGGAGCAGGGGATCATGAGTTTTAGACTCTCCTCTTCTACTGAAGGGGGTTAATAATTCTATGACATTCACATCCCTTATTAAGCAACTAGCCCTAATGTTGGACATATGACCAGGGAAGAGTATAAAAATATTGCTCGGGCATGTAGGAATGAAATTAGGAGGGCCAAATCGCACCTGGAGCTGCAGCTAGCGAGAGATGTTAAGAGTAACAAGAAGGGTTTCTTCAGGTATGTTGGCAACAAGAAGAAAGCCAAGGAAAGTGTGGGCCCCTTACTGAATGAGGGAGGCAACCTATTGACAGAGGATGTGGAAAAAGCTAATATACTCAATGCTTTTTTTGCCTCTGTCTTCACTAACAAGTTCATCTCCCAGGCTGCTGCGCTGGGCATCACAACATGGGGAATAGATGACCAGCCCTCTGTGGAGAAAGAGGTGGTTAGGGACTATTTAGAAAAGCTGGACGTGCACAAGTCCATGGGGCCGGATGAGTTGCATCCGAGAGTGCTAAAAGAACTGGCGGCTGTGATTGCAGAGCCATTGGCCATTATCTTTGAAAACTCATGGCGAACGGGGGAAGTCCCGGATGACTGGAAAAAGGCTAATGTAGTGCCAATCTTTAAAAAAGGGAAGAAGGAGGATCCTGGGAACTACAGGCCAGTCAGCCTCACCTCAGTCCCCAGAAAAATCATGGAGCAGGTTCTCAAAGAATCAATCCTGAAGCACTTACACGAGAGGAAAGTGATCAGGAACAGTCAGCATGGATTCACCAAGGGAAGGTCATGCCTAACTAATCTAATCGCCTTCTATGATGAGATTACTGGTTCTGTGGATGAAGGGAAAGCAGTGGATGTATTGTTTCTTGACTTTAGCAAAGCTTTTGACACTGTCTCCCACAGTATTCTTGTCAGCAAGTTAAAGAAGTATGGGCTGGATGAAGGCACTATAAGGTGGGTAGAAAGTTGGCTAGATTGTCGGGCTCAACGGGTAGTGATCAATGGCTCCATGTCTAGTTGGGAGCCGGTGTCAAGTGGAGTGCCCCAGGGGTCGGTCCTGGGGCCGGTTTTGTTCAATATCTTCATAAATGATCTGGAGGATGGTGTGGATTGCACTCTCAGCAAATTTGCGGATGATACTAAACTGCGAGGAGTGGTAGATACGCTGGAGGGCAGGGATAGGATACAGAGGGACCTAGACAAATTGGAGGATTGGGCCAAAAGAAATCTGATGAGGTTCAATAAGGATAAGTGCAGGGTCCTGCACTTAGGACGGAAGAACCCAATGCACAGCTACAGACTAGGGACCGAATGGCTAGGCAGCAGTTCTGCGGAAAAGGACCTAGGGTTGACAGTGGACGAGAAGCTGGATATGAGTCCGCAGTGTGCCCTTGTTGCCAAGAAGGCCAATGGCATTTTGGGATGTATAAGTAGGGGCATAGCGAGCAGATCGAGGGACGTGATCGTCCCCCTCTGTTCGACATTGGTGAGGCCTCATCTGGAGTACTGTGTCCAGTTTTGGGCCCCACACTACAAGAAGGATGTGGATAAATTGGAGAGAGTCCAGCGAAGGGCAACAAAAATGATTAGGGGTCTAGAACACATGACTTATGAGGAGAGGCTGAGGGAACTGGGATTGTTTAGTCTGCAGAAGAGAAGAATGAGGGGGGATTTGATAGCTGCTTTCAGCTACCTGAGAGGTGGTTCCAGAGAGGATGGTTCTAGACTGTTCTCAATGGTGGAAGAGGACAGGACAAGGAGTAATGGTCTCAAGTTGCAGTGGGGGAGGTTTAGGTTGGCTATTAGGAAAAACTTTTTCACTAGGAGGGTGGTGAAACACTGGAATGCGTTGCCTAGGGAGGTGGTGGAATCTCCTTCCTTAGAAGTTTTTAAGGTCAGGCTTGACAAAGCCCTGGCTGGATGATTTAATTGGGGATTGGTCCTGCTTTTGAGCAGGGGGTTGGACTAGATGACCTCCTGAGGTCCCTTCCAACCCTGATATTCTATGATTCTAATGCTCCTCTGAGAGGCTACAGAAGCCAGAAATAGAACCTGCATCTCTAATATGGCAGACCCAGCCTCAGCCATGTAGCCCAGTGCCTCTTGGAAGGAATCCAACTAGCTTTTGTGCTTGGCTGTGAGGCTTTAAAATGGAGCTGCTCATGCAGGTGCAACCACTATTTCAGCATGTTTCACATTTTCCTCTAGGGGCTGGTCCACAGGGAAAAACAGCTGCCTACTGCTGCTGCCAGCTACTGTAGTTAGCCGTTTAGTTAAAGGCTGGAGCTGAAGGTCCAGGATCCCAAACCGGCTGTGGATGCAGTGGAGCTACACTTTCATGTAACAGAATTTGTAGACTGATTGAGGCAGGGTCCGGCGTGCGGGAAATGGCGGGTGATCATGTAAATAGAGACTGTTCCCTAATGCACATGTACAAGGGGGCAGAGTTAAGGTTGCATGGACAACCTCAATTTTGGCTTTCCTAACTTTAAAGTACTTGACTTTGCAACCTTAATATTCTTCAGCTGTAGCTTGTATGTAATAAATATTTTATGGGGAAAGGAGCAATTACCCTTGAAATGCAGCCATCTCTGGGGTGGAATATGGCAGCCATTTAATGGTATGGTGTTAATTACCCAAGTCGGGCAGAGTGCCCTCTGGTACTGTGCTGGGCTATTGCAGCTAGTGTTCTGTATTTAGCACTCTCACTCTCTGTCTCAATATGTATGTAGCCCCATTAGCATCATGTCGGAGCATCTGTCTGTGGTCCTTTCCTGCATGCAGAGCATGCTGCATGGAGCCCAGTGCCCCTTAGGAGCTGGCTAACAGACAGAGCCTGGTCTGGGTGTTCTCTCTGGGAGGCCTGGTGCAGGAGAAAGGATTTGAAGATGAGTGAGGAGGCTGGGGAATGTTCACTGTGCGTCTGTTTCAAGCCTGGGGATGGTATGACACAGGGTACAAAGGAAGCAGTGGACACTGAAAGGAGGCAGGGGAAGGCGCAAGTTGGTCTGGGCTAAGGGAGAGAGAGGGTGGCTCTTTCATTCACACAGGAGTCCAAGATCAGTTGCAAGTTTGCAGGGGGTTGGTATTTGCTGCAGAGAAGTGGGAAGAACCAGGTGACAAGAGCAGGGCAGTGACTTATTGACAGTATGGGTAGACTCCAGCTGTAGAGTCTTCATCTTCCTGTTCCTTCCCCCCCACCTCCACCCCAACTCCTTCCCAGAGTCCAGCATCCTCCAGACCATGGACTGACCATGAGCCACTCCAGCAGCTGGCTGGGAACTCAGCCCCTCATAGTGCGGGTACCAGTTCCTGCCCTTCTGCTCGCTGTGCAGGAGCTTAGGCTCAGTCATTTCTACAACCAGCTCTCCACTGAGCCAGCACGTGGCTGCCCCAACCCTCCCTTGTGCTTCTTGGCCCCTGGCCTGCTTCCTAGCAAACAAGTGGATCAGCTTCATTTTGTGATAGAATAACCCCCCTCTTGTTTATAGAAAGGTTCCATCCAGCTCTGCAGGGCTCTCGGGCCCTATTCCAGTGTCTCTGCCTCCTCTCAACCCCAGCTGGTCTCTAAAGAAGGAAGTCCAGATCCTGAACCCAGACACCTTCCCGTGAAGTGCCCCAGAGTGCTGGGTGCTGTCAGCAGGTAGCATGGCAGGAGCCAAACCCAGCTGTGAAGGAGAAGGTCTCTTGGTGGGAAGGGGTGGAGGGGAGGCTGTTCTCACTCCCTAATTTCTGGAGACCCTGGGTATCCCCCACCCTGGGCTGCCCAGTGCCTGTCAGCGTTGGCTAGGATTGTCGGCTCCTGATTTCCCTGGCTGCTGGTGCTGCAGCACTCAGTACTCAGAGGAAGGATGGGTTCCTGCTTCGGGACCATGTCTCTTGGCAAATGTGACCTTTAGCTCAAAGGTCCCACCCCTGCTCAGCAAAGGTCCAGAGCTCTAAGCTGAGTGTGTCCCAGCAGTCAGTGCCTTGGTTTCCCACTTCACAAGTGCACGACTGACACTGGCAGGAGATGGGAGACAAGCAACCCCAATGGTCAGGCTGTGATGGAAGAGATGAGAGAGCTGAAGTGTCCGAGCTTGACCAAGTAACTGCTATCGAAAACAGAGCCAGGCCCAGAGGGGTGGAGCCTGGCTGGGAGGAGTGGGTGAAAGGAAGAATCGGGCTGAATATCAGGAAAAGCCTCTGGCCAGGGAAGTGGCTGTGGCTGGGAGCCTGCTCCAGGAAAGGCCATCCATCACATGGGCCTTCAGAGTGAGCAATGCAGCTCTAGGAACTGGCCATACGGAGCGCTGGGGCTGGCTGCTCCAGGAGGTCTTCTCAAGCTGTTAACAATCACTACCCCTTCCCCAGGGAGCTCAGCTGGCAGCAGCTGGCTCTCCAGGACAATGCTGCTCTATGTCCCTAGTGCCTGCTGGGCCGAGTCAGGCAAGGGCCAGCAGGGTCCAGCCCTGGCCGTTCTTAATTAAATCAGTCTGGCACAGGCACAGCATCCTAGCCCTGCCCGTCTGTCGTTTAAAGCTGTCGGCTGTGCAAGCCATGGCTTTTAGCAGCGTATGTAGGTCAGGCTGGAGGGCGGCAGCGCAATCACTGTGATTCGAGCTGAGTGCAGTCAGAGAGGACGGGAGCTGGGCCAGCTGCTGGGCCATGTCCTTCTCCGGCAGCACAGGCTGTGCACCCCACCCCCCGCCAGTGGCACAGCAGCTCCTCGGGAGGCTGGGCTGGGGCTGGGCTGGGACTCCCTGCCAGGGAGAGCGTTCCCAGCACCGCCAGTGTCCATGAGCAGCCCCTCAGCCACAGGGGTACGCCAGGCACCACCTGCAATGATCTGTCCGGCCAGGCCCCTTTGTGCAGTGCACTGCCCCTGGGGAGCCCCTCAGCTGTGGGGGTGTTGGCTGGGAGAGTTCTGGCTGGAAACAAGTCGCCCAGTGCATGCAGGCAATAGGGAAGGGATTCTGGGGGAGCCTTCAGCCATGGGGGGTAGTCACTGACTGGGGAGTGGGGAGCCTGTCCCACACCAATGGCTGTCAGCCTTGGCTGTGTGCTCCCAGATCCTTCCCCCAGACGCAGACCTGTTTCCTGCCTCTTTCCAAGCCCTGCCCACCTAGCCTGGTTCTGGTATTCTGGGCTCCTGCCGTGTCTGAGAGACCTGTTGTCATGGATCCATGGGATCGGTGCTACGCTTCCCTGCTTTGGAACAGGCTCTTGGAGGTGCCCCTTTGATGGGCCAGACCCCCACGGGCTCTCATTCGTCCTTCAGGGTCACCCGTGCGGCCCTGCTGTCTCCTGAGACTGAACCTCTGGGCTCCAGCACTCCTGCTTCACGCTGTGAGCTCTGCTCCACGAGTCCAACTGAGCCGTGCTCCTGGGAGAGACTTGTCCACTCTGCAGGGATTAATGCACCTCACCTAGCATTCCCAGTGATGCTCACACAGCATCTCCAAAAAAGCCGGGTTTATCAGTCAACTGGAACACAGCAGCAGGAGGCCATAAGTCAGCACAGAGACAGGAAGACATTCTGGTCAGCCCAGAGCCGCGCCATGCTGGAGTGAAGCCCGTGTTCAGGCTGGCTTCTTAGAACAGGTCTACTCTTAAAACGCTGTATTGGCACAGCTGCACCACTGTAGTGCTTCAGTGAAGACACTCCTACGCTGCCGGAAGAGCTTCTCCCATGGGCATAGTTAATCCACCTCTGGGAGGGGCGGTAGCTAGGGCAACGGGAGAAGCTCTCCTGCTGTCATAGCACTGTCTACACGGAGGGTTAGGTCGGTATAACTGTGTCGCTCAGGAGTGTGGATTTCACACATACCGATACAAGTCTGTAGTGTAGACCTGGCCTAAGTAGGGTGCCAGGTGAGAGAGCTCCCAGCTTCCTCCAGAAGTCAGCACTTCTCCCCCACCTTTCAGTATTTTGTTCTCCAGCTGGGGTCTCTGCTCTGCTTCCCTGCTGAGAGGGGAAATCCTCTGGCCTCCGCCTGGTGTCAGTATGCTGGTGCTTGGCTTTTCCATTGTCTTCTCACTGACATGGGGTCAGCCTCTTCCAGTCCTTCTGTAATGATTCATCCAGGGTCAGACAGCTAGCCACCCCTCCCACCGTGTGCCTTAGCCTGCCTCCAGAGCAAACTGTCCTTTTCCCCGCACTGGGGAGCAATGCACAATATAGGGGAAAATGAGGCACACATAGGATTCAAAAATACAAAAAACCTCACTTTATCACACCAATCTCCATAGGACGTGCCTGTATGGCCCAGGCCTCCCCAGTGGGTGGGGGGAAAGGCTGGGGAGAGCCCCCTCAGCCCCAAAACTGCACCCTGGGAGACTCACACTAGGGCATAGCCAGGCCAGAAATTCCCCTTGGGATTCAGTTGGGATCCAGCATTAAAGACTGCTGCTAATCAAAGCAGGACCAGTCCCTTCCCCTCCTCCCATCTGTGCATTAGCAGCCAGATCCTCACTGCTGGCTTGCAAGGACTGGAGACTCTCGTTGACTTCCCCTCCTGCTCCTGCTGCTCTTTCCTCTGCCTTTCCTCTGCTAGAGGAGCCAACTGGGGGGGAGCTTTTCTTGACCTGCTGCTCACAAACCGGGAAGAATTAGTGGGGGAAGCAAAAGTGGATGGGAATCTGGGAGGCAGTGACCATGAGTTGGTTGAGTTCAGGATCCTGACACAGGGAAGAAAGGTAAGCAGCAGGATACGGACCCTGGACTTCAGGAAAGTAGACTTCGACTCCCTCAGGGAACGGATGGGTAGGATCCCCTGGGGGACTAACATGAAGAGGAAAGGAGTCCAGGAGAGCTGGCTGTATTTTAAGGAATCCCTGTTGAGGTTACAGGGACAAACCATCCCGATGTGTCGAAAGAATAGTAAATATGGCAGGCGACCAGCTTGGCTTAACGGTGAAATCCTAGCGGATCTTAAACATAAAAAAGAAGCTTACAAGAAGTGGAAGATTGGACATATGACCAGGGAAGAGTATAAAAATATTGCTCGGGCATATAGGAATGAAATCAGGAGGGCCAAATCGCACCTGGAGCTGCAGCTAGCGAGAGATGTCAAGAGTAACAAGAAGGGTTTCTTCTTGTTGCCAACATACCTGAAGAAAGCCAAGGAAAGTGTGGGCCCCTTACTGAATGAGGGAGGCAACCTATTGACAGAGGATGTGGAAAAAGCTAATGTACTCAATGCTTTTTTTGCCTCTGTCTTCACTAACAAGGTCAGCTCCCAGGCTGCTGCACTGGACATCACAGCATGGGAGTTGATGGCCAGCCCTCTGTGGAGAAAGAGGTGGTTAGGGACTATTTAGAAAAGCTGGACGTGCACAAGTTCATGGGGCCGGAAGCGTTGCATCCGAGAGTGCTAAAGAAATTGGCGGCTGTGATTGCAGAGCCATTGGCCATTTTCTTTGAAAACTCGTGGCTAACGGGGGAAGTCCCGGATGACTGGAAAAAGGCTAATGTAGTGCCAATCTTTAAAAAAGGGAAGAAGGAGGATCCTGGGAACTACAGGCCAGTCAGCCTCACCTCAGTCCCCGGGAAAAATCATGGAGCAGGTCCTCAAGGAATCAATCCTGAAGCACTTAGAGGAGAGGAAAGTGATCAGGAACAGTCAGCATGGATTCACCAAGGGAAGGTCATGCCTGATTAATCTAATCGCCTTCTATGATGAGATTACTGGTTCTGTGGATGAAGGGAAAGCAGTGGATGTATTGTTTCTTGACTTTAGCAAAGCTTTTGACACTGTCTCCCACAGTATTCTTGTCAGCAAGTTAAAGAAGTATGGGCTGGATGAAGGCACTATAAGGTGGGTAGAAAGTTGGCTAGATTGTCGGGCTCAACGGGTAGTGATCAATGGCTCCATGTCTAGTTGGGAGCCGGTGTCAAGTGGAGTGCCCCAGTGGTCGGTCCTGGGGCCGGTTTTGTTCAATATCTTCATAAATGATCTGGAGGATGGTGTGGATTGCACTCTCAGCAAATTTGCGGATGATACTAAACTAGGAGGAGTGTTAGATACGCTGGAGGGCAGGGATAGGGTACAGGGGGACCTAGACAAATTGGAGGATTGGGCCAAAAGAAATCTGATGAGGTTCAATAAGGATAAGTGCAGGGTCCTGCACTTAGGACGGAAGAACCCAATGCACAGCTACAGACTAGGGACCGAATGGCTAGGCAGCAGTTCTGCGGAAAAGGACCTAGGGGTGACAGTGGACGAGAAGCTGGATATGAGTCAGCAGTGTGCCCTTGTTGCCAAGAAGGCCAATGGCATTTTGGGATGTATAAGTAGGGGCATAGCGAGCAGATCGAGGGACGTGATCGTCCCCCTCTATTCGACATTGGTGAGGCCTCATCTGGAGTACTGTGTCCAGTTTTGGGCCCCACACTACAAGAAGGATGTGGATAAATTGGAGAGAGTCCAGCGAAGGGCAACAAAAATGATTAGGGGTCTGGAACACATGACTTCTGAGGAGAGGCTGAGGGAACTGGGATTGTTTAGTCTGCAGAAGAGAAGAATGAGGGGGGATTTGATAGCTGCTTTCAGCTACCTGAGAGGTGGTTCCAGAGAGGATGGTTCTAGACTATTCTCAGTGGTGGAAGAGGACAGGACAAGGAGTAATGGTCTCAAGTTGCAGTGGGGGAGGTTTAGGTTGGCTATTAGGAAAAACTTTTTCACTGGGAGGGTGGTGAAACACTGGAATGCTTTGCCTAGGGAGGTGGTGGAATCTCCTTCCTTAGAAGTTTTTAAGGTCAGGCTTGACAAAGCCCTGGCTGGGATGATTTAATTGGGGATTGGTCCTGCTCTGAGCAGGGGCTTGGACTAGATGATCTCCTGAGGTCCCTTCCAACCCTGATATTCTATGATTCCCTCCCATCCCACTCTGCCTCTCCCTCTGCCCCAGCTGCTGACGCTTCCTCTTCCCCCTGCCCACTGTCCCTTCTCCCCACCCACTCACTGTTCACGGTTGGGCTGAGTGCTGCCCCCTGGAAGTTGGTGCCCACCACCCTGCTGTCCAGAGAACCGGCTCTAGGTCACATCTCTGTGATTGCAGACCAGTCCAGCATTAGCCTTTGTGGGTACTGTAGCCCACTGCACACTGCCAGCTACCCCACTGCACTCCTTGCTGCAGTCAGTGGGTTCTAAGGATGGGCCTGGCCACCTTGAGATGACACAGGCAGCCGTTGTCTTAGCATAGTCTGCCCAGGCCCCATACTCTCTGGGCAAGACAGGCTGCAGCCGAGCCCCTGCTACATGCAGCAATGAGAGCTGCAGAGTGAGCGCAGCAGCTGGGTGTCATGCTGTCCCTGGGAGCACCTGAGCCAGGGCTCTCCCTCAAGGGGCAGGAGGAAAGCAGGAGGGGGGAGCAGGCAGCAGCAGGTGGGAGAGGTGCTAGGGGTGCTAAGTACTTGGTATGGGGAGGTTCAAAGGCTGTGGGGAGCACTTTATTGTATGTTGCCTTGAGAAGAGGGATGGGAACTCAGCAGGATACTGATCAGTGCAGCCAGCATGGGAAGCTCCCTTGGGGATGAGGCCTAGCACCCAGCAGGAGGGCACATTGGAAAGCTGGTGCTCCCTGGTGGGGAGGGAGCAGCAGAAGAAGTGATGGGGGAGTCACATTTCCTAGAACAGGGTTTCTGTGGCCAAGGGGCCCTATCTCCTGCCTTGAGGGCCCCACCTGTCCAGCTGGCAGGTTGGGGAGCTGGGGGGATTGGTGCAGGGCTCCCTCTAAGCCCTGCTGTTAGCACATGTTGGGACTTGCATGGCCCTTTACACAAGGCTGGCAACCAGAAAGATGCTGGGGCTGGGACAGGTGCAGGGGGAGGTGGATTGTGATGGAAACGGGGTGCGTGTCTGGTAGGGGCAGTGTTGGGGTGAAGGCTCCTGCCTCAGAGCAGCCAGACCCGCCAGTTCATAGCAAGGAGGGTTCAATGCAAAGAGGCAGTCTGGAGGGGCCGGGTGGGAGGGAGCAGCAAGCAGTTGAGTGGGAGGACGTCCCCCAGCAGTGCTGGGCAGGCTCACGTGCTCAGCATCTTTCCTGGACGTGCGCTCAGGCTCTCCTCTCCTGGCAGAGTGCGAGGGACTCTGGCCCTCATCTCCTGTAGGGATGCTAGGATCACGCTCAAGACCTGATCTGCCGAGGCTGGCACAGCCACTGCCTTTGCCTAGTTCCCCCTTTTCACTGCCTCTGCCCTGGGTTGAATCCCCCCCGACCCCTGCCCAAGAGATCCTGGCTATCTCCCCACAGTGCAGGGCTGTGAAGGGCTTGCAGGGGCCTGCACATGGGCTGAGAGCTCAGCCTTGAAGGCAGACTGGAACTTGGCCCGTTTGGGTATGTCTGCACTGCATTTAAGCACCCACACTGGGGCTGGCCTGGGTCAGCTGATTCGGCTTGCGGGGCTCAGGCTGTGGGGCTGTAAAACTGCCATGTAGACGTATGGGCTCAGGCTGGAGCTCAGGCTCTGAGATCCTCTCCTCACATGAGGCATATTCCAGCACCAGCTGTCACTGGTCCCTGCCCATCTCAGAGCTGGGGTAGGATGGTGCCCATCGTTGCTTAGCAGGGCAGGAGCCTGGATCAGCATCTCGAGAAGGGGCCTCCCCTTGGCTGGGGCTGGTAGTATTGGCTGTGTTTGATAGGATAATTGTCTGTGATGTCATAGTTAGTCTCATTTCCTATTGCGTAGTAGGAAGGCCATGTGGGAGGAGTGTGGGGTATGGCTTGGGGGGAGGAATCTAGGCCAGGATCTGGCCCTGCCCTGGAATCCAGCTCACTGAACCGGGGGGGCTTGCAGGAAGACATGGGGACAGGCAGAGGCTGCAAGGTGCACTGGGGATGGAGCTGCCCAGGGTTCAATGTTCCGTAGCAGCTCCCTGACCCAACACACTCCACACGTGTCCCCGCGAACAACAGGGCTGGCCCCTACGGCCCATGTGTGAGGGGGCCAGCTGCCCTGGGTGGGGCTTCATGGGCCGGGGGCTGCTCTGTGGGGTGAGGCCATCTCTGCCTCTCCCCCCCTCCCCCCCCCCCGACTCTCTTTGGTGCGTTTTGCTGATTGTCACGGTGCTGAGAGGGCATTGCGCTGGCTCAGGTGTCTCACCCCGTCTCCTGCTCCCTGCGTCGCAGTGGCTCCTCTCGAGGTTTGGCCTGTGCTCTGTGGTTCCCTGTTCCCAGCTCTCACTGGTGTCCCTGGTGCTAGCTGGTGAGAGTTGGCCTCTAGCTGGGCACACATCCCTGCAGTGCAGGGCTGTGAGTGGCATCGCTGGGCAGGGCGCTGCAGGCCTGGTTGCTGGCTGAGATGGGGTGGGAGTGACTCATGCACTGGGGAGATGCTGGGCTGGCATCCTGAGCAGTTGGGGGTCATAGTCCTGCTGGCCTGGAGAGGCCAGCTGCTGAGTGGGGAGTTGTGGGAGTGGATGGGGGGCTTGCTGTGGAGTTGGTTTCTGATGCTCTTGTGCTTTGTGGTTTGGCTGAGATGGCCCCAGCACTGAGCATTCACTGACTGAATGGCTCATCAGGGTCCTGTTTGATTGATCCCTAAATGAGAGCTTCTGAGAGCAGCTTATTTTGGGGCCTGTGGGGGAGTCTGTGAGTCAGCGAATGGCAGGTTAAGACAGGAGGGGCGGGGGGACCCATACAGGCAGCCAAGATCTTAACGCAACTACCTTTGAGCTTCTAATTGTGAGTGACTCCTCCCAGAGCCACTGCAGCCACAGACAATGCCCAAAATCCATGCTGAGAGCAGAGCAGGGACAAAGCCTGCCCAATGCTGAGCCGGGCTGGGGAACTCAGGGGGCTTAAGGGCAGGGGAAAGCAAAGCCCCCAGGCAGCCCAAGGCTGGCAATCAAGGAGGCTGCGCTTTGCCAGAAGGGTGGTTACAAAGGCACTTGCATGGGGAGGCAACACAGAGCCTCTATCTCTGCCTGGTTCCAAGAGGAGGGGCTCTGACGCAGAGCCCTTCTCCCCTGCTACAGGAGGCTCACAGTGTACCTCACAGAGAGCCAGTGATGACCCCTCCTGACCTCCCCATGCTTTAAGGAAGCTTCAAGGAAGCTTCATTCAGGTGGCTGTACAGATGGGAAAACCGAGGACCAGAGGGGAAGAGATTTGCCCAGTGACAGTGTAAGGAATTGGGTGGAGGTTGTGAGCATGTGGGGCTGAGAGCTGTGAGCATGGATGGGTGTGAGAGGGTGTTCCAGGCTTTGGGGGCAGTCCCTCTGACTGCCCCTTGTGGCCTGTGGGAGTGTCAGGAGCTCCTCCCCAGCAGGATGGTGTCTGCCTGCCTTTCTCTCCTTAGAGCTTGAGTTAATCTCTGTAGCCCAAGTGACCACTGGAGCCCCTCACTATGGAAACATTGACCTGGCTGTTATTGGCCGCAGGCGCGTTCTCAGCCAGGCCAACCCACTGGGACCAGTGGAGGGGAAGTGCTGCCTCAGAAGAATGCACAGCACCCACCCCCCCACCCCCAATGGCCTGCTGGTGACCCAGTGCAGCAGGATCCCCAACACAAACGCACACAACCAGGGGCACGCACACAGCCAGGGGCACACGCACAACACACCTCCAACCAAGGACCATATGCTCAGAATTCATACAAACATGCTCACGCAGGCCTACAACCCAAATCAGGGAATTACACGCACGCTCTCTCTCTCTCACACACACACCCAACCCGGGGAATCACACACAACTAACTTGAGAATACAAGTTTGGTTGATAAAGGTAACAGTGTTGACATAACATACTGACACTTTTGTAGGCGTTTGACTTGGTACTGCACAACATTTTGATTACAAAAATAGAACAATATAAAATTAACCTGGCACACATTGCTGGTGTGGTCAGGACTATGTCGGAGGGAGAGCTTCTCCTGCTGACATAACTACTGCTGCTCGTTGGGGGTGGTTTAATTATGCCGATGAGAGATTTGCCTACCCCCCGCCATCGGCATAGAACGGCTACATGGGAGACCTTACAGAAGAAGAGTTCTGTGTAGTTCAAAAGCTTGTCTCTCTCACCAACAGAAGTTGGTCCAATAAAATATGTTACCTCACCTGCATTGTCTCTGCCAGGTCTACACTACAGACCTATATTGGTATAACTACATTGCTCAGGAGTATGAAAAATCCACACCCCATAGCAACGCAGTTATGTCGACCTAATGCCCTGTGCAGACAGCACTATGTCGATGGGAGGGCTTCTCCCGTCAACATTGCTACTGCCTCTTGGAGATGTGGAATAACTACACCGATGGGAGAAGATCTCCCATGGGAATAGGAACATCTTTACTTAAGCGCTACAGCAGTGCAATTGCATCAATGCAGAATTTTAAATGTAGACCTGCCTTTAGTATCATCTGTAAACTTTTCAACTTTATTGTTTACCCCATTTTCCAGATCATTTATGAATATGCTGACCAGCACTGGTCCCTGTACAGATCCTTGGGACCTCACAAATAGTGAGGTAAATAACCTCTCTCTGTGAATGCTGACTGATATTTCTGCCCTTTGTTTCCTGTCTTTTAATCAGTGACTGAACCATGAGAGGACCTTTCCTCTTAACACGACTGCTTATTTTGCTTAAGAGCCTTTGGTGAGGAAATTTGTCAAAGGCTTTCTGAGAGTCCAAGTACATTATATCCACTGGATTACCCATGCCCACGTGTTTGTTGACACCCTCAAATAATTCTAATAGATTGCTGAGGCATGATACTCCTTTACAAAAACTGTGTTGACTCTTCCCCAACAAATCGTGTTCATCTGTGTATCTGATAATTCTGTTCTCTACTGTAGTTTCAACCAATTTTCCTGGTACTGAAGTTAGGCTTCCCGGCTTATAATTGCCAGGTTCACCTCTGGCGCCTTGTTTAAACATCAGCATTGCAACAGCTATCCTCCAGTCATCTGATACAGAGGCTGATTTAAGGGATAGGTTTCATACTACAGTTAGTAGTTCTGCAATTTCATATTTCAGTTCCTTCAGAACTCTTGGGTGATACCATCTCATCCTGGTGACTTATTACTGTTTAACTTATCAATTTGTTCCAAAACCTCCTCTATCAACACCTCAATCTGGGACACTTCCTCAGATTTGTCACCTAAAAAGAATGCCTCCGGTGAGGGAATCTCCTTCACATCCTCTGCAGTGAAGACTGATGCAAAGAATTCATTTAGCTTCTCCGCACTGGGCTTGTGTTCCTTGAGTGCTCCTTTGGCACCTCGATTGTTCAGTGACCCCACTGATGGTTCAATGGGCTTCCTGTTTCTGATGTACTTCAAAAAAAATTGCTGTTAGTTTTTGTGTCTTTTGCTGTTTGCTCTTCAAATTCTTTCTTGGCCTTCCTAATGATAGTTTTCCACTTGACTTGCCAGAGTTTATGCTCCTTTCCATTTTTCTCAGTAGGATTTGACTTACAATTTTTAAAGAATGCTGTTTTGCCTCTAACAGAGTCTTTTATACATTGTTGTTTAGCCATTGTGGTATTTATTTTTTTATTTTTTATTTGGGGTATACATTTAATTTTGAGTCCCCATTATGTTTTTTTTTCTTTTTAGAAAGTTTCCATGCAGCTTGCAGGCATTTCACTCTTGTGGCTGTTCCTTTTAATTTCCATTTAACTAGCTTTCTCATATTTGTGTAGCTCCCCTTTTTGAAGTTAAATGCTACTGTAGTGGGCTTCTTTTGTATTCGCACTCCACGCACAAGGATGTTGAATTTACTTACATTCTTCTTAGAATGATAATCCCTATTGTATTCCACTGAGGTTTACGCATGTGCACTATGTGCCTGGACTCAAGGAATTTGAAAGTAGCGTCCATTGGTCTACTCATGTTTCCTGGCTCGCCTCTGCTTCCGTCCAAGGTGATAAAGAGCAGGGCTGGCTGACCATGTCTCCAGTTCCTTCTCACCGTCACATGGTCTGGGTTGGAACTTTCAGGGTCCTCATCTCTGACACACTTTTAAATAAGATAATTGTACATAGTTTTAAAATTTTTAGTAGTTTTATTGTAGTTTTAGTGGTAGGTGGAGGGTCTTGTTTTTTTCACCAGAACCTCTCTTCCTCCCCCCACCCCACCCCAGAAGTACGCCCAGGACTATGGGCTTCAAACTCTGCATCTCCTGCCCATACTCCTTTTCGGTCAGTGACAAACACCAGTGCTGCCTCTACTGCTTGGGAGAAGCTCACATCACGTGCAGGTGCAGTATTTGCCAATCTTTCCCCAGCCGCACCCGAGAAGGCTGGGCTCTCTGTCTCCAGAAGCACCTCACGGAGCTTGCCATGAGGTCTCATTCGGACCCAGACTGGGGAACCCTCCCACCCCCATACATCGGCCTGAATCAACAAGGAGTACCATGTCTGAATCCTGTGTTGATGGAACCACCCCCATGGACTCCATGGCGGGGCCTAGTTGGGAGGTAAGGAAGCATACCCATAAGCTTAGGACTAAGTCTTCCTCAAAATCTAAGACAGTGGAAGCTCCTTCCACAAGTCCAAGCCATGGGGACGAAGCTTCTGCTAAGTCCCATAGGCACAAGAAGAAATCCCACAAACAATGGAGCCAGCAATTTTGAGCACTGGTCCACAGATACCATCATCAGAGGCACCCCACAAGATGTGGGATCCTCCCATTCCGGGAAAGTCCATGGTGCTGGCACCAATAGCAGGCAAAGAGAGGGTGCCTCTGACACTGGGAAGATCCGGAACCATAGCAGATCCCCAACATGTATTTGCCTTGCCAGACCCGGAGTCACCACGTCAGTCAGGCCTCTCCCCGTCTAGAGAGATTATTCCTCCGCCATGGGATATGCCCCAATACGGGACCCCTTGCCATCCACTCTAATAATCTACACTCTTCCACCGGTTCTAATGGTTCTGTTATTTGAACTGGAGTCCGCCTTCTCCTCCTCCTATGAATCAGAAGTGAGAGAGGAACCTTCACCTGCCTCCTCCCATGGGATCCTTCCAGCAGGTGCTCGGACCCGCCCTTAGTCTGGTCCTGGTGGTGCCACTGGAACTGGCGAGATTTTCCTCTTCATCTCTGGATGAAGCAGTGACTGCAGCATCCCCTTCTCCTCTGGATGACTTTGGGCAATTTCAGGAACTGTTGTGGAGAATCGCTGGGAAACTCCAAATTCCCCTGGAAGAAATCCAGGACACTCAGCATAAATTGCTTGATATCCTCCACGCTTCGGGACTAGGCAGAGTTGCATTGCCAATTAATGACACTATTCTGGAGCCTGCCAAAACAGCGTGTCACACCCCTGCCACATGTATGGCTAGCTCCAAAGGGCCTGAAAAATGTTACTATGTTCCTGCCAAGGGGTATGAGAGTTCCTTTGTTCTCACCCTCCTCCAAACTCCCTAGTTGCCCAGGTGGCAACTGAATGAGCCAAACAGCACCCTCAATCTACACCCAGCTGATAAAGAGGGCAAGTGTGGATTTAAGGTATTTTCCTCATTTAGCCTTCAAGTCAGGATCATGACTTATCATGTTACTAGCCACGTAGGACTTCCTGAATTACAGTAAATTCAAGGAATTTACTGATAGCCTGCACCAACACAATCAGGCTTGTTTTCAGATGCTTATTGAGGAAGGGAAGGTGCTAGGCAGAACAGCCTTCCAGTCGGCGGTAGATGCAGCAGATACCTCCCCCAGGTCCATGGCTACAGCCATATGCTTGGGGAGTCTTGGCTCCATTCCTCTGGTTTCCTCAGAGAGGTACAGAGCACTATTGAAGATCTTCCTTTCAATGAATCCCATTCTTTAAACCAAAAGACGGCTGAATCGCTGCATATCCTCAAGGATTCCAGAGCCGCTCTTGGCATATACGCTCCTCCTCAAAGCTCAAATTCTGCCACCCACCCAACGCTCTAGGTCCCCCCTATTCTACCCTCAGAGACCTTATGAGCCTCTGAGGAAACGCCAAAAGATTCAGATCTTGCTGCCCAGGGCCCTCTTCACAGGTTTTGATGTTGCAGCTAAAACCTCCAGACACGAGGTATTTCTGAGGTGACCCTGAGAGCTGCCAAACACTATACTTACCACTTCATGACCCACCCTGTCCCCTTCGGGGGTCGTTTAGCACTCTTTTCCCATGCTTGGAGTGCGATAACAGACAAATGGGTGTTGAAAGTCAATGAAGTCAGGCTTTCATTGTATCAGCATCCCTTGTTCCCTTTCTCTTCAGCTGGGGGAATTCTCTGAAAGGAAAAGCCCCTTGCCTGACAGTCTCTTAGATGGTGCTAAAGACAGTAATAACTGGGTCCATACTTTACAGTGCAAAGGCTTTCACTGTTTTGCCTTCTTATCTGTATCTTATGCTCTTTGCTAGCTCTTCTGGTCGCTTAGGAGCTGGCATTTAAACCTCCTGTTCTCCCTGAGTAGGTCTGCATTAAACATTAAACAGTGTGAAACAGTCCTAGGGCAAGCAAACCATTAAACATCCTTTTTACCTTTTATTAAAAATACAGAAAAGAAGGCAAAACAGTGAAAGCAGCATTGTAAAGTATGAAGTCAGGCTTTCATTGTATCAGTATCCCTTGTTCTCTTTCTGTTCAGTGGGGGAAGTCTCTGTAAGGAAAAGCCTCTTGTCTGACAGTCTCTTAGATGGCACTAAAGATGGTAATAACTGTTCTTTTGGGGAAAAGAGTGGAAGTTGGCTGAGCTGGGCTGGAGCTCTTATTGTTGCTGTTGTTAAAGTCCAATCTGATTTCTTAGAACAAGACAAATAGACACAAGAGGGGAGAGAAAAGATCAACAAAGAGAAAATGCAGCTTCTGTCTCTGGTGCTGTCTCTCACTTGCAATCTCACTGCTGCAGAAACGCAGGCCCAGCACAGGTCTCACCAGCTGCTCCAAGACCTGGCAAACTTGTACCAGCATCAGGTTTCTCAGGTCATTGCTTTGAACTGCTTTTCTGGTCAAAGACTTACAGCATTGTTGCAAAATATACAGTCTTGGGAAGCTAAGCCACTCTCATTAGCCAGAAGGTAAAAGGAGAGAGCTAGGAAAGGGAAGAAATAAGGTAGAGTAGGAGAAGGACACATGGGGGTGGGGGAGGAGGGAAGAAAAGGGGAGACAAAATCTCATATCCCAGGTGGAGTTTGGGATTTAGCCAGAGCTGGTAGAGGTGCTGATATTATCTGGGTCCCTCTCTCCTGCCTGGTCTGGTCAGGACACCTCTCAGGATTAGGTTGATGATGGTTTGGGGTCCCAGGAGATAGTGGAGGTGGCAGCCATGATGGTGAAGCGTGCTCCAGCCTTGTATTTCAGTCGGTTGTGTCGGAGTAGCCAACTTTCCCCCGAAGAGTTTTCTTTTGAGGACCCCAAAAGGGAGTGATGAGTGGTGTTACCTGCACATTCTAGGGCACCCCACCTTTACCCTTCCATGGGCTCAAGGCATAACCTGGTTAATCTAGGCACCCCCACCGTTACCCAGCTCGGGGCCACCCAGATCCATTTCCTAGAGCTCAGGTTGTAAACAGTTCCTAGGACTCAGGGTGTAATCTTCTGCAGGTTTGTGGGGCCTCTTACCAGTGAAAGAACCTTGCACAGTAATATAGTAATATTCTTAGCCTCTATTTATTAACAGTTACCAAAACAGAATACACACGCTAAGCATACAATGCTCATCACTCCCAATAAGGCAGACAAACTTTTCCTGCTGGCCAGTCAGGATCAGGTTGTCCGCAGCTCCTCCAGCTTCTGCAGGGTGTTGAGCTCTGGCAGCTCCGATCTTGGCCTGTGTCTTGGAGTTAGGTTCCAAAGAACTCCCTTTTGGACCCCAGTTTATATAGTTAAACTTGAGTCCTACTTAGCTGTACCTTCACCAATCTTTTTAAACTAAAGTGCTACAAAATAATTTCTTTGACCAGTCCTAACATATTGCAAAATAATTCTTTACCCAATCATACCCCACCACGTTAATTGATTTAAATCTTGCAAAATTAGTTATGCAACAGACAGAAACGATCAACGAACAAGACAGAGATCATACAGATAAACAGTAGAGAAGTAGGGACCATAAAGGCAAAAACAATAAAGTACAGATTTCACAATTACAACTGTTGATAAGTGATTCCTTGCCAGGCAGGATGCTGTCAAACAAAGTTTTCTTTAACCATCTTAAGATCTCTTTCTTTATCTGGTGATGGTGGGTGCTATTAATACAGGAGCACCTCTTTAACAGCCTGATATTTCATTAGTTTAATGTAATTTAGATGGAATGTGAGGATGTGACTTTCTGCTTTTTAACTCATGGCTACTGCTGCCCTAATGTGGCTGCAGAAGAAGACTCAGACCTTACTTTTGAAGTAGCCCAGCTCCTCGTTATTTTGTTCACCATTTAGGCTTAATTTCTGACAAACTAATTCTGGTTCACTGATTTCTGGTTCCACACTTCTCGTTTGCACTAGCCATGTGATCAAGGATTTTATCCCTTAGGGTTTGAGCACGCAGTCATTCTCTCAGGAAAACTGAAAGAAGGATTGCACCTTTCTGAATTGCTGCTCCCTGCTGCAAAGGAGTTAAGTGCCTGCCTGCCCCTCCATCCTGCATGCCAACCCCTTGTCCCTAGAGTGCCTCGAGCTATGGGCATACCAACCAGCAATCAGACTCCATCCTCCAGCGACAGCTTCCTTCTCTCTCCTCTGCACGGAGAACAGAACATAAAGCTCCGGTATTCCCTGGGGGCATGATTCTGATGGATGAGGGATATTTCCTTCTGGGCTTGGACTCTCTACCCTCCCATCTGCAAGTTATAGAGCCCCAGTGAATCAGAGCCAGAGATTAGCTCAGGGACCAGGGCAGCAGCCTTCCATGCAGGACGTTTCCAGGCTTTGCTCACTCCCCTCTTCCCTGGGAGACCATTCCCCAGCCCTAATCCATCTGTCTGCCACAGAGCTTTCCTGGAGATGCAGCTCTTTGGTCCTTCTGTTCATTTCATCCCATTGCTCATACTTATCCCACCTAAATCATGCCCGCTATTGTGCACTATGGGCCTGTCAGCTGTAATCTCACACACATGCGCACTCATGCACACTGTAGCATACATGCCCAAACACACTAGCACACATACAGACTAGCACACACATATATACTAGTGTGCATGCACAAATACATCCTTAATTACCATTTCACCAAATAATCAGGTTTAGCTCCTTTAGTATTTTCTCATAAAGGAATCCTTCTAGCATCTTTGCTACTCTTCTCTGAACTCTATCTGGCTGGTCAATATCTTTGCAATGAGGCGTCCAGGATGGAAACAATATTCTGGAGCACTCTAGAGAAGGCCCATCCCCTTCCTGCTCTGGGGGCAAACTTACACTACCCTCTTTACAGCCCTGTGATGCTGGGAGCTGCTATTCACCCTCCCTACTCAGGCTCTTTTACTCTTTCCTGCTGCCCAGTTGTCTTCCTCCCACTGACTATCTGGGTCTGGGATATTTCCCAGACGTCAGATCTGCTGTTTCCCAAGCAGAATCCCAGTTTGTCCTTCCCACATGTCCAGCTTCTGCAGCTCTCTAGGATTATGTCTCTGTCCTCCAGGTGCTGGCGGTTCCTCCCAGTTTAGTATCATCTGCGTTGCATATTATCCACCCAGAGCATTGATGAAGATCCAGGAAGAGATAGGGTTGCCAACCCTCCAGGATTCATAGAATCATAGAATCATAGAATATCAGGGTTGGAAGGGACCCCTGAAGGTCATCTAGTCCAACCCCCTGCTCGAAGCAGGACCAATTCCCAGTTAAATCATCCCAGCCAGGGCTTTGTCAAGCCTGACCTTAAAAACTTCCAAGGAAGGAGATTCCACCACCTCCCTAGGCAACGCATTCCAGTGTTTCACCACCCTCTTAGTGAAAAAGTTTTTCCTAATATCCAATCTAAACCTCCCCCACTGCAACTTGAGGCCATTACTCCTCGTTCTGTCATCTGCTACCATTGAGAACAGTCTAGAGCCATCCTCTTTGGAACCCCCTTTCAGGTAGTTGAAAGCAGCTATCAAATCCCCCCTCATTCTTCTCTTCTGCAGGCTAAACAATCCCAGCTCCCTCAGCCTCTCCTCAGAAGTCATGTGTTCTAGACCCCTAATCATTTTTGTTGCCCTTCGCTGGACTCTCTCCAATTTATCCACATCCTTCTTGTAGTGTGGGGCCCAAAACTGGACACAGTACTCCAGATGAGGCCTCACCAATGTCGAATAGAGGGGGACGATCACGTCCCTCGATCTGCTCGCTATGCCCCTACGTATACATCCCAAAATGCCATTGGCCTTCTTGGCAACAAGGGCACACTGCTGACTCATATCCAGCTTCTCGTCCACTGTCACCCCTAGGTCCTTTTCCGCAGAACTGCTGCCTAGCCATTCGGTCCCTAGTCTGTAGCGGTGCATTGGATTCTTCCGTCCTAAGTGCAGGACCCTGCACTTATCCTTATTGAACCTCATCAGATTTCTTTTGGCCCAATCCTCCAATTTGTCTAGGTCCTTCTGTATCCTATCCCTCCCCTCCAGCGTATCTACCACTCCTCCCAGTTTAGTATCGTCCGCAAATTTGCTGAGAGTGCAATCCAGCACTTGACTTGGAGTCTCCAGGAATTAAAGATGAATCTTTAATTAAAGATCACGTCACATGATGAAACCTCCAGGAATACATCCAAACCAAATTGGCAACCCTAGGAAGAGACCAGGTCTAGCAATGGTCGTGGCAGTGCCCAACAATACTGGAGAGGTTAGCACTGCTCTTTGTTTATGGCTCTGCAGCCAGTTTTCTGTCTTGGCTGCAGTTTTCCTTCACCAGCTAATTTGAATTAATTATAAGCACAGGGTTTAGGAGACACCATGTCAAATTCTTTGCTAAAATCCAGAGCTGATGTCTTCTGCTTTGTCTTCATCCTTTCCCTTTGTAAAATGCATGTCAACAAAAACAATCAGTTGTGAGTGTCAGAATTTATTCCCCAAAGCAACTTACTGCTTATGGTTCCATTCCCCTCCAGATGTTTAGTGATGCTTGTCAGTGTTCCGTCCATTGTTTTATATGGGGTGATGGAAGAGTGAGACTTTCAGGTGTCAATTTCCAGGGTAGATTCTTGTTTCCTTCTGTGAAGACCAGTACTGCAATGCATTTGCTTCCCTCCAGTTGTCCACGATATTTGCTCTGTTCTCTGTGACTTTCCCAAAATAACTGCCATTGATGCAGTAAGCTGGTTACCCGATTCCTTTATTGCTCCCATCTGCCATTGTGCTGCCCATTCACTGTCCAGAGAAGAGTGTGAGGAACTTCACAAGGACCTAACCAAGCCAGGTGAATGGGCCACCTGGTGGCAGGGGAAGTTAAATATTGATAAATGCAGAGTAATGGACATTGGAGGGAAATGTATGAATTGCTCATACACCTCCCTGGGATCTAAATTAACTGTAACAATTCATGGAAAAGACCTGGGCATCATTACTGACAGGCCAAGTGAGACCCTCTTTCTAAAGTCCAAAAAGGCAAAGGACATGTAGACTGCATAAGGGATCAGATGGAGAATGATACAGGGAATACTTTATCGCCATTCTATAAATCAGTGGTGCAGCCTCACCTGGATACTGCGATGGTCACCCCATCCCAGCAAGGGATTTGACAGGGTCAGAGAAGTGTGACAAGAGTGAGTAGGAATCTGGGAAACCTCTGCTATGAGGAGACACTGAATAGATGGGGATTGTTACTTTAGAGAGGGGACATGGGAAAAATTTATAAAATAGTGACTGGTCTAGAGAAGGGAGATTGGGGGATTCTGGTTTCCCTGCCTCATAACAGAAGAGTGAGGGATGTTCACTGACATTGAAAGGTAGCAAACTCAGAACTGATAAGAGAAAATACGTTTTTCCTCACCAGATAATTAGACTCTGGAACTCGCTGCCACAGGAACTTACTGAGGCCAAGAACATAGGAAAACTGAAAGAAGGATTGCACCTTTCTTTTGAGAATGAGAATACACAGAGCTAGAATAGTTAATACTAAATAAAAGGATTTGGAGAGTTATGGGATTGGGTCTGAAGCTTAACATTTGTATATCATGGCGAGGGTAAATGGATAAGAAGGGATTTAAAATGAGGCCTGGATGGGCTGGACATCAACTGATCTGTAAAAGTCTATATGGTGGTTGGCAGTTAAACATTAGAAAGATGGCTATTAGTCACCTCCTCCCCCTCCCCCACAGGGTTGGGGACTGTGGCTGATGACCAGTTCCTGCTGAGTGGGGGTTATCTTCAGAAAACTGCTTTGAAAAATGGGTGTGCAGGGTGTTGGCTGGCATCAGGGGGCACAAGGTGGGGACCTCTGGACACAGCAGTGGGAGGCTGTTAGTCTTCAGTGCAAGGGGATGTCAGAGAAGGGGCTTGCTTTCCAGAGATGTGAGGGTTTCCTTTGGGTCAAAGTGAGCGAAGGGTGGCTGGCCTTCGTGGATAAGGCGAAGGGCATCATACAGCTCCTCCCAGTTAGCTCAGCCCCTTTCACTTTGTGTGTAACTCACTGTCCCTAGCAGCACCCTCTGGGGATTCATACCAGCAGCTGGACAGCAAAGTCCATCAGCTCAGAGAGGAAGCACAGGCAGGGTAGGCTGGACCCAATCCCTCCCAGTCAGAGGTATCTTCTAGGGTTGCCAACTTTCTAGTCGCAAAAAAACAAACACCCCTGCCCCGAGGCCCCGCCCCTGCTCACTACATTTCCCCTCCCTCACTGGCTCGCTCTCCCCCACCCTCACTCACTTTTGCTGGGCTGGGGCAGGGGATTGGGGTGTGGGAGGGGGTGAGGGCTCTAACGGGGCATGTGGGCTCCTGGGTGGGACCAGAAATGAGGGATTCAGGGTGTGGGAGGGGGCTCCAGGCTGGGGCAGGGAGTTGGGTTGAGGGCTCTGGGCTGGGTTGCTGGCTCTGGACTGGGGCCGGGGATGAGAGGTTTGGCTTGCAGGAAGGGGCTCCAGACTGGGGGGTGGGGCCAAGGGATTCGGAGTGCGGAAGGGGGCTATGGGTTGAGGCAGGGAGTTGGGGTGCAGGAGGGGGTGAGGGCGTTGGGCTGGGAATGAGGGGTTTGGGATGCAGAAGGGTGCTCCAGGTTTGTGGGGGCTCAGGGCTGGGGCAGAGGGTTGGGGTGCAGGCGGGGGTGAGGGTGTTTGGCTGGGGGTGCTAGCTCTGGGATGGGCCAGGGATGAGGGGTTTGGGATGCAGGAGGGTGCTCTGGGTTTGTGTGGGGGGTGGTCAGGGCTGGGACAGGGGATTGGGGCTCAGAGTTGGAGAATGGGCTTACCTCAGGTGGATCCTGGTTAGCGGCGCAGTGGGGGCGGTTCCCAGTCAGCAGCACACTGTGCGGGCTAAGGCAGGTCAAAAACCGGACACCTGGTCACCCTAGTATCTTCTGCCAGCAAGGGGTGTGTGCAAGGGCTCTGGCAGGCCTCACAAGGAGGGAGCCCAAACAATAAGGAGGAGCCATGAGAGGGGGCAGAGGGCAAGGCAGAGAGGATATGAAACCTTCCTCATCAGGGCAGAAGCCAGCCTCTGTTAGTGACCAGGAGGCTTCCCTGAGATGGTATATTGAGGACTGTTAAAATTGTAGGCAGTCACTTCAAATTTCAGGGGTTCCTGGTCCTGCATGGGGGCTCTGTAGGGAAGCATGCAATTGCGGCCTAGTAGCAGACAGTCTGCAGCTGGGCAGCCTATATTAGTGAGGGAGGGGGAGTTGTGTCTCACTTAGGGAGCAGCCTGCTTTCTCTCTTTCTGTTTTGGAGTTCTTGTGGGTTATTTTGAGTTGTAAGTACTAAAGTGGTGTTACATTGCAACTTTCCAGCAGGAGTATTTAATGTATGTAGTTAACTACTCTGTGGGTCTGCCATGACCATACCACCTGGGGCATGCAAGCCAAGCGCTGCCCACTGTGTGGAACTTGCACCATAGGTGCTGAGTTTCTAGTCTGCTGGGGGGGTGCTCCCCCTCATCTCTGCCCAGACCCCGCCCCCGCTCTACTCCTTCTCCCCTGCTCTACCCCGCCTCTTCCTGCCCTGCCTTTTCCCTGCTCAGTTCTGCCCCCTTCCCTGAGCGCGCTGCGCCTTCGCTCCACCCCCTTTCCGGCAGCTGATCCGTGGTAGGTGCAGGGAGGGAGGGGGAGGTGCTGATTGGCGGAGCCCGCTGGCAGGCAAGAAGTGCTGGGGGAGGGAGAGACATTGATGGGGGGCTGCCAGTGGGTGCTAAGCACCCACCATTTTTTTCCGTGGGTGCTCCCGCCTCAGAACACCCACAGAGTCAGCACCTATGACATGCACATTCCTCCAAAGCAGCCATCTCGCATTGGGAGCCAGGGTTGGATGGGTGGGGTCTCATCCAGTCTGGTGATTCCCATGTCTCTGGGCCATTGAGAGGGGGAAGAAACCATCAGCAGCTCCTTGGGGGGAGGGACAGCTCAGTGGTTTGAGCATTGGCCTGCTAAACCCAGGGTTGTAAGTTCAATCCTTGAGGGAGCCATTTAGGGATCTGAGGCAAAAATTGGGGCTTGGCCCTGCTTTGAGCAGGGGGTTGGACTACATGACCTCCTGAGGTCTCTTCTAACCCTGATATTCTATGATTCCTTGCCCCTTCACCTGGTACAGCTGCTGGATGTGTACTGTCCACTGCTCCCTGCCCCAGATACTGCTGCTGGATGTGTACTGTCTGTCTACTGCTCCCTGTCCCCAGTGCCTTGGCTATGCATGATAAAGCTGGAATTTTCTGTAATATTTTTATAACCCCTATGTGTGCATCAATTTTCCCTGTCTTTCACATAGTTACCGAGTGCAGGGAAAAAGGACATCTTTTATTGGACCAACTTCAGTTGGTGAGAGAGACAAGCTTTTGAGCTAACACAGAGCTCTTTTTCAGGTCTGGGGAAAGTTCTCAGAGTGGCACAGCTAAGTACAAATTGGAACTGATTATTTAGCATAAGGAGTTAACACATATTCTAAGCGACCATTCAAGGTAGAGTGGCTCATTAATATCACTGCAGTCATAGGACAAAAAGGGGTATTTGGGGGTTACAGATTGTTGTAATAAGCCATAAAGCCAGTGTCTTTATTAAGTCCATGATTTTTAGTGTGTAGCAAACTTACGAATTTAAGCTCCTAGGCTCATCTTTTGAAGGTGTTGTGCAGGTGTCCTCTGAGGATGAGAACTGAGAGACCAGGTTAGAGTGATCACTTTTTGAAGCATTTGCCCACAGGTGTTTTTGTCTTTTAGCAAAAAGAAAAGGAGTACTTGTGGCACCTTAGAGACTAACCAATTTATTTGAGCATGAGCTTTCGTGAGCTACAGCTCACTTCATCAGATGCATACCGTGGAAACTGCAGCAGACTTTATATATACACAGAGAATATGAAACAATACCTCCTCCCACCCCACTGTCCTGCTGGTAATAGCTTATCTAAAGTAATCGTCAGGTTAGGCCATTTCCAGCACAAATCCAGGTTTTCTCACCCTCCACCCCCCCACACAAATTCACTCTCCTGCTGGTGATAGCCCATCCAAAGTGACAACTCTTTACACACTGTGCATGATAATGAAGTTAGGCCATTTCCTGCACAAATCCAGGTTCTCTCACTCCCTCACCCCCCTCCAAAAACCCACCCCCATACACACACAGACTCACTCTCCTGCTGGTAATAGCTCGTCCAAACTGACCACTCTCCAAGTTTAAATCCAAGTTAAACCAGAACATCTGGGGGGGGGGTAGGAAAAAACAAGAGGAAATAGGCTACCTTGCATAATGACTTAGCCACTCCCAGTCTCTATTTAAGCCTAAATTAATAGTATCCAATTTGCAAATGAATTCTAATTCAGCAGTTTCTCGCTGGAATCTGGATTTGAAGTTTTTTTGTTTTAAGATAGCGACCTTCATGTCTGTGATTGCGTGACCAGAGAGATTGAAGTGTTCTCCGACTGGTTTATGAATGTTATAATTCTTGACATCTGATTTGTGTCCATTTATTCTTTTACGTAGAGACTGTCCAGTTTGACCAATGTACATGGCAGAGGGGCATTGCTGGCACATGATGGCATAAATCACATTGGTGGATGTGCAGGTGAACGAGCCTCTGATAGTGTGGCTGATGTTATTAGGCCCTGTGATGGTGTCCCCTGAATAGATATGTGGGCACAATTGGCAACGGGCTTTGTTGCAAGGATAAGTTCCTGGGTTAGTGGTTCTGTTGTGTGGTATGTGGTTGTTGATGAGTATTTGCTTCAGGTTGCGGGGCTGTCTGTAGGCAAGGACTGGCCTGTCTCCCAAGATTTGTGAGAGTGCTGGGTCATCCTTTAGGATAGGTTGTAGATCCTTAATAATGCGTTGGAGGGGTTTTAGTTGGGGGCTGAAGGTGACGGCTAGTGGCGTTCTGTTATTTCCTTTGTTAGGCCTGTCCTGTAGTAGGTAACTTCTGGGAACTCTTCTGGCTCTATCAATCTGTTTCTTTACTTCCGCAGGTGGGTATTGTAGTTGTAAGAAAGCTTGACAGAGATCTTGTAGGTGTTTGTCTCTGTCTGAGGGGTTGGAGCAAATGCGGTTGTATCGCAGAGCTTGGCTGTAGACGATGGATCGTGTGGTGTGGTCAGGGTGAAAGCTGGAGGCATGCAGGTAGGAATAGCGGTCAGTAGGTTTCCGGTATAGGGTGGTGTTTATGTGACCATTGTTTATTAGCACTGTAGTGTCCAGGAAGTGGATCTCTTGTGTGGACTGGACCAGGCTGAGGTTGATGGTGGGATGGAAATTGTTGAAATCATGGTGGAATTCCTCAAGGGCTTCTTTTCCATGGGTCCAGATGATGAAGATGTCATCAATATAGCGCAAGTAGAGTAGGGGCTTTAGGGGACGAGAGCTGAGGAAGCGTTGTTCTAAATCAGCCATAAAAATGTTGGCATACTGTGGGGCCATGCGGGTACCCATAGCAGTGCCGCTGATCTGAAGGTATACATTGTCCCCAAATGTGAAATAGTTATGGGTAAGGACAAAGTCACAAAGTTCAGCCACCAGGTTAGCCGTGACATTATCGGGGATAGTGTTCCTGACGGCTTGTAGTCCATCTTTGTGTGGAATGTTGGTGTAGAGGGCTTCTACATCCATAGTGGCCAGGATGGTGTTATCAGGAAGATCACCGATGGATTGAAGTTTCCTCAGCAAGTCAGTGGTGTCTCGAAGGTAGCTGGGAGTGCTGGTAGCGTAGGGCCTGAGGAGGGAGTCTACATAGCCAGACAATCCTGCTGTCAGGGTGCCAATGCCTGAAATGATGGGGCGCCCAGGAGTTCCAGGTTTATGGATCTTGGGTAGTAGATAGAATATCCCAGGTCGGGGTTCCAGGGGTGTGTCTGTGCGGATTTGATCTTGTGCTTTTTCAGGAAGTTTCTTGAGGGGGGTGAGGGAGTGAGAGAACCTGGATTTGTGCAGGAAATGGCCTAACTTCATTATCATGCACAGTGTGTAAAGAGTTGTCACTTTGGATGGGCTATCACCAGCAGGAGAGTGAATTTGTGTGGGGGGGTGGAGGGTGAGAAAACCTGGATTTGTGCTGGAAATGGCCTAACCTGACGATTACTTTAGATAAGCTATTACCAGCAGGACAGTGGGGTGGGAGGAGGTATTGTTTCATATTCTCTGTGTATATATAAAGTCTGCTGCAGTTTCCACGGTATGCATCTGATGAAGTGAGCTGTAGCTCACGAAAGCTCATGCTCAAATAAATTGGTTAGTCTCTAAGGTGCCACAAGTACTCCTTTTCTTTTTGCGAATACAGACTAACACGGCTGTTACTCTGAAACCTGTCTTTTAGCGTTTTTCAGTGTGAGTTCATTTGAGAACACAGTGATTGTCTGTCTCATTTCACCCTCAGAGTTGTTATTGGAGCATTTAGTACACTGGGATAGCTCTTGCAGGATCAGGGGGAGGGATAGCTCAGTGGTTGGACTAGATCAGGGGTCCCCAACATGGTGCCCACGGGCGCCATGGTGCTTGCCGGGGCGTTTTTGTGCACCCGCAGGACACCTTGCTGCCGAGAAGCGTCTCCGTTTCTCGGCGGCATTTCGGCGGCAGCACTTCTTCCCGGTGGTGCTTCTTTGTGGTGGCATTTTGACAGCGGGTTGTCTGGCACCCGCCACAATCTTCTGGGAATAGCAATATGCTATTCCCACAAGAAAGGTTGGGGACCACTGGACTAGATGACCTCCTGAGGTCCCTTCCAACCCTGATATTCTATATTTTTTAATTTTTTTAGACAGGGGGGAGGGGTAGCTCAGTGGTTTGAGCATTGGCCTGCTAAACCCAGGGTTGTGAGTTCAATCCTTGAGGGATTGGGGCAAAAATTGGGGATCCGTCCTGCTTTGAGCAGGGAGTTGGACTAGATGACCTCCTGAGGTCCCTTCCAACCCTGATAGTCTATGATTCCATGGATCTTGAAAGGTATTTTGTGGGAGCTATTGATCATTGTAGCAGTGGTGATACGTCTGCAGATTTTGTATCTGTTGTTCTGGCTGGGTCTGGTGCCACTCTTGGTTCCTGGTTTGTGGGAAGCTTGCTTCTGATGATGAGTTGGTGAGGCTGATGGGTTGTTTGAAGGCCAGAAGAGGGGATTTAGGAAAGATTTCTTCCAGGCTGCGGTCCCCTGTGACAGAGTGCAGGGTGCACACAGTTGAGCCTGCACTCTGATCACCCGATGTGATTTAGTTCCCCTTGAGAAAGCTGAGGGAGGTAGTTAGAGAATCAGAGTGGCTGGCTGGCTGGGATGGGAAGCCAAGAAGGAAGTCCCATGGGGGGGCGGGGAGGGAGACAGGATGGGACGGGACCAGACCAGACTAGAGCTAGTTGAGCCCAGTTACACTGAGACCACAGGGAAGGGAGACCTCTGTTCCTTTCAGGACCAGAGGTGCTGCTGGTGCTGTGAATAGACCGTTGCACAGGGATTGCTGTAGAAATGGTGGAGGGAACTTAAAATAAAAGGGTTTGGTGAAGGCACAACCACTGGAGTCCCTGCAGTTTCTGTGGGGAAGAAGGTGGGAGGGGAGCCATACCCTGTGACACGTGGGGGCTTGTCCAGGGTCTTGACTTTCCCAGTTGTGGCGATTGAGAGACACGGGGGAGGCTGCTGCAAATATTTGGCACCCGTACGATGGAGCAGACTCTGCAGTGGTTGGTGGACCAGCAGAAGAAGCTGCAACAGAGCATGCAATCTTTCCAACAGGCACACCAGCTGGAGAGACAATCCCTGCTGGGCTGGCAAGCAAAGCAACAGAGGAGATTGCAGAAATTTATCAGGGAGCAAGCACGAGTGCAGCAGCAGTTGCTTCAGACACTGGTGAGTTCCGGTACGGGGAACGGTAACCGGAGCCTGGGGGTTGGCCTGTGTAAATGACATTTGAGAGGGTAGCAATGGGAGCTGGCTGGGACAGAGGAATGTGCCCCCCCCCTCCCCGCCAACAACCTATTTGGCGGGGGAGCTCAAGTGGCCTGCATGGCCTTGGGTGACAAACAGACAAAGGACTTTGATGTCGTTAAGGCAGCCATGCTCCTCCGAGTGGGATTGTCTACAGAGAAATATTGGCAGGTGTTTCGGGCTGTTAGATAGGCTAGAGATGTACAGGCCAGGACATGTGCCCAAAGGTTAACTAACTGATTGGACTACCCTGTGGTTGAAGCCAGGCAAGCAGACTATGGGCAAAATCATGGACTCCGTAATCCTGGAGCAATTTCTACAAGGCCTCCCAGAGAACACCCGTGTCTCGGTGAGGAGGTACCAACCCACAATCCTGGAGGCAGCAGTCAAACTCATGGAAGAGTTTGAGGAAGCAGATTTTTATAGACATGGCCTATAAAAAGAGACTGCCCATCCATGGACTGTGGACTGGCACAACGTTGTAGTTGGACTGGGACCTGCTACAGAGGAAAATGCCAACCGTCTCGATGAAGGTTGGGAGTGGATGGGAGAAAGGCCTAGTGGACACTGCATCAGGATGTTTGCTGGCTAGGAAAGATGTGGTAAAGCTACACTGGATCCTTCCCAGAGAAAGGTTGAGTTTGGAGTGCATTCATGGGGAGAGAAAGCTCTGCCCAATGGCAGAGATTCCCCTGAAGGTCCGGAGAGAGTTGGAAATGGGTTGGGGTTGTGGATAGGTTGCCACAACCGGTGGTGGTAGGGATGGATTGGAGCCCCTTCCCCTTTAAGTGGAAAGCAGCTTAGTTGGGGTCCATGGCAGAAAGGAACTGGTCAGAGATAGAGAAAGGGGCTTGAAGTAGAGGAGCAGGAGAACCCTAGACAATGTGATGCAAGTCGAAGGTGACAAAAGGAAATAAACGTTCCCAAGCGGAAAAGAGGAGGAATTAGCAAAGCAGGCATTAGGAGCAAAGGGAAGGCAGGACATACCAGAGTGGGATGGGCTGTCCTCGGAAGGTTCGCTACCAGGGCCTCGAGAAGAGGAGCCCCGAGATAAGTGGGTAGCACTAGGAGAGCAAGAGTGCACAGAGGAACAACATGGAGAGGGGACAGGACAGACCCCACTGCAAAGCAAATATTGCGATAGGGAGGAGTGAAACCCTCGAGTTGCCCTTGGTGTGAAGATCAGTGGGCCAAAACAGAATCATGGGGGTGTCCCCCCACCCACAAAATGTGACTTCGGTGGGTGGAGGGGGGATAATCACCCTGGGGGTGAGCACAGGAAAGAGGTACCTGTCACCTCCTCTAGGGAAGGGCAGGCCAGAGGCAGAAGGAACGTCAGCAGTAGGCAAGGGTAGAGGTGCGTGACAGAGTGCAGGGTGCATGCAGACAGGTGAGCCTGTCCTTTGATCATGCTGATGTTCATTAGTTCCCCTTGAGAAAACTGAGGGAGGTAATTAGACCATCCGGCTGAGCTGACAAGGAGGCAGGAAGGAAGTCCCATGGGGGAGGGGAAGAAGAGAGGGGACCAAGGCTAGTCGAAACCAGTTACACCGAGGTCTCAGGAGGGAGACCTTCATTTCCCACAGGTCCTGGGGAGAGGGCTAAAAGGGCTGTTGGTGCTGTAAATAGACTGTTGCACAGGGGTTGCTGTAGAAATGTTGGAGGGAACATAAAATAAAAGGGTCCGGTGAAGGAACAAGAACTAGAGACTGTGCAGTTTCTGTGGGGAAGAAGGTAGGAGAGGAGCCATGACATGTAACATCCCCATTGAGCTAAGTTCCCTCTAAGCTGCACGGCACTCTCCCCCAGTCCCAGGCTGCTGCGGCGAGAGAGGGGTGCGGGGGAGTCCTCTCACCCCCCTGCACCCCAGCCCTGTGCGCCCTCCTGTACCCCACACCCCTCATCCCTGGCCCCACCCCAGAGCCCGCATCCCCAGCCAGAGCCCTCACCCCCCCACACCCCAACCCTCTGCTCTAGCCCTTAGCCTCATCCCCAACCCCTCATCCCCAGCCCCCTCCCATACTCCGAACCCTTCAGCCCCCACCACATATCACATCCGTATTGGTGCACATGACAAAATTCATTCCGCGCATGGATGTAAAAAGCGTAGAGGGAACTTTGCCATTGAGTATGGGTTGTAACTGTTTAATGATAACCCCGTCTGGGCTCCAGCGTGTGGTGATAGGTGACGACTAGGGATGAGTGCGCTCTGAAGATTTTGTTCCCTATATTGAAGCAGGTTCTCTTGCGGCTTTTTGGTGGCCCATTCCAGGCTGTGATCTACTTCTCTGGTGGAGTGTCCTTGTTTGGTGAAGGCAGTTTTACATGTGTTAAGGGGTGTGTCCTAGGCTTCCTCCTTCAAGCATATTCCTCAGTATCCAAGGGCCTGGCTGTAGATAGGGTGACCAGATGTCCCGATTTTATAGGGACAGATCTGATATTTGGGGTTTTGTCTTATATAAATGCCTACTACCCTCCACCCCCGTCCCAATTTTTCACACTTCTTGTGTGGTCACCCTAGCTGTAAATAACAGATTTCTTGGTGTGTTTGAGGTGGTTACTGGATCTGTGGGTTTCTTCTCTGGTTTTCTGTAGGGTTCCATTGCTGAAGCTAATTGTGGTATCCAGAAAGTTGATGCTGGTGCGGCAGTGTTCTCAGGCTAAGAAACATCAGTTTGAATGTTGCCTAGCTGTCTGAGCTGGGATGGGCCATTAAAAAGGACTGGCTGAGGCCAGCCTCAAATTAAAAGAGAATCTGAGAAGACAGTGGCAAAGCCAGTCATGAGGACATGGACACCTAGTAACTAAGGACATACAGGGAGAGGGATTTCCCCACCTCTCAGCAGGGAAGCTGAGCAGAGAGCCCAGCTTGACAACAAAGGACGGGAAAGGTGGGGGATAAGGGTTTCTTCAGGTACGTTAGCAACAAGAAGAAAGTCAAGGAAAGTGTGGGCCCCTTACTGAATGGGGGAGGCAACCTAGTGACAGAGGATGTGGAAAAAGCTTAGGTACTCAATGCTTTTTTTGCCTCTGTCTTCACGAACAAGGTCAGCTCCCAGAATGCTGCACTGGGCAGCACAGCATGGGGAGGAGGTGAGCAGCCCTCTGTGTAGAAAGAAGTGGTTCAGGACTATTTAGAAAAGCTGGAGGAGCACAAGTTCATGGGGCCAGATGTGCTGCATCCGAGAGTGCTAAAGGAGTTGGTGGATGTGATTGCAGAGCCATTGGCCATTATCTTTGAAAACTCATGGCGATCGGGGGAGGTCCCAGACGAGTGGAAAAAGGCTAATGTAGTGCCCATCTTTAAAAAAGGGAAGGAGGAGGATCCTGGGAACTACAGGCCAGTCTGCCTCACCTCAGTCCCTGGGAAAACCATGGAGCAGGTCCTCCAGGAATCAATTCTGAAGCACTTAGAGGAGAGGAAAGTGATCAGGAACAGTCAGCATGAATTCACCAAGGGCAAGTCATGCCTGACTAATCTAACTGCCTTCTATGACGAGATAACTGGCTCTGTGGATGAGGGGAAAGCAGTGGACGTGTTGTTCCTTAACTTTAGCAAAGATTTTGACAAGGTCTCCCACAGTATTCGTGGCAGTAAGTTAAAGAAGTATGGTCTGGATGAATGGACTATAAGGTGGATAGAAAGCTGGCTAGATTGTCGGGCTCAACGGGTAGTGATCAATGGCTCCATGTCTAGTTGGCAGCCGGTATCAAGAGGAGTGCCCCAAGGGTTGGTCCTGGGGCCGTTTTTGTTCAATATCTTCATTAATGATCTGGAGGATGGTGTGGATTGCACCCTCAGCAAGTTTGCAGATGACACTAAACTGGGAGGAGAGGTAGATACGCTGGAGGATAGGGATAGGATACAGAGGGCCGTAGACAAATTAGAGGATTGGGCGAAAAGAAATCTGATGAGGTTCAACAAGGACAAGTGCAGAGTCCTGCACTTAGGATGGAAGGATCCCATGCACCTCTACAGATTAGGGACCGAATGGCTAGGCAGCAGTTCTGCAGAAAAGGACCTAGGAGTTACAGTGAAGCTGTGACGAGAAGCTGGATTTGAGTCAACAGTGTGCCCTTGTTGCCAAGAAGGCCAATGGCATTTTGGGATGTATAAATAGGGGCATTGCCAGCAGATCAAGGGACGTGGTCATTCCCCTCTATTTGACATTGGTGAGGCCTCATCTGGAGTACTGTGTCCAGTTTTGGGCCCCACACTACAAGAAGGATGTGGAAAAATTGGAAAGAGTCCAGCAGAGGGCAACAAAAATGATTAGGGGACTGGAACACATGACTTCTGAGGAGAGGCTGAGGGAACTGGGATTGTTTAGTCTGCGGAAGAGAAGAATGAGGGGGGATTTGATAGCTGCTTTCAACTACCTGAAAGGGGGTTCCAAAGAGGATGGTTCTAGACTGTTCTCAGTGGTAGCAGATGACAGAACGAGGAGTAATGGTCTCAAGTTGCAGTGGGGGAGATTTAGGTTGGATATTAGGAAAAACTTTTTCACTAGGAGGGTGGTGCAACACTGGAATGCGTTACCTAGGGAGGTGGTGGAATCTCTTTCCTTAAAGTTTTTAAGGTCAGGCTTGACAAAGCCCTGGCTGGGATGATTTAGTTGGGGATTGGTCCTGTTTTGAGCAGGGGGTTGGACTAGATGACCTCCTGAGGTCCCTTCCAACCCTGATATTCTATGATTCTATGATTGACTGCTGGAAGGAATCGGGGACTCTCACCTGGGAACTGACTAAGGAAGTCAGACAGAGACTGAATATGGGATTCACTACAGCATGGCTGGGCTCTGGGCTGACCAGAACGGTCCATGCTTTAAGCTTTCTGTCTCAGTTCTAATCTATGGACTGCCAGTGCTCTCTTGCGGCTGACTAATAAAACCAACAGTGCTCTATGAGGATCACTCTAAATACTGGCAAGGGAACATTAATCCCTGCAGAGGGGATAAGTCTCTACAGGAGTCTGTCTCAGTTGGACTTGCGGAGCAGAGCTCACGGTGTGGAGCAGGAGTGCTGGAGCACAGAGGTTCAGGGGGTGGCGAGGCCACGTGGCTGACTCTGAAGGAAGAGGGAGGGGGCACAGCACGAGTCCTGATATTGCTGCTGGGTGTTTACCATCCACAGCTCCCCAAACCTGTGCCTTGGCCCTGGTACTGCTGCTGGGTGAGTACCGTCTACTGCTCGCCATCCCCAGCACCCTGGCCCTGGGACTGCTGCTGGCTGAGCACCGTCTACTGCTCGCCATCCCCAGCACCCTGGCCCTGGGACTGCTGCTGGCTGAGCACCGTCTACTGCTCGCCATCCCCAGCACCCTGGCCCTGGGACTGCTGCTGGCTGAGCACCGTCCACTGCTCGCCATCCCCAGCACCCTGGCCCTGGTACTGCTGCTGGCTGAGCACCGTCCACTGCTCGCCATCCCCAGCACCCTGGCCCTGGTACTGCTGCTGGGTGAGCACCGTCCACTGCTCGCCATCCGCAGCACCCTGGCCCTGCTACTGCTGCTGAGTGAGCACCGTCTACTGCTCCTCATCCCCAGCACCCTGGCCCTGCTACTGTTGCTGGGTGAGCACCGTCTACTGCTCCTCATCCCCAGCACCCTGGCCCTGCTACTGCTGCTGGGTGAGTACTGTCTATTGCTTTCTGTTCCCTGTGGTCTGGTACTGCTCCTCGGTGTGCACCATTCACTGCTCCCCTCCCCCTCGCGCTGGCACTGCTGCTGGAGGTGTACCGTTGTCACGGATCCGTGCTGCGCTCCCAGCTTTGGAACAGTCTCTTGCAGGAACCTCTTCCTTCAGGTTGGCCACGCGGCCTTGCTGTCTCCTGGGACTGAGCACTCCTGCCTCACACCGTGAGCTCTGCTCAGCGAGTCCAATTAAGCCAGACTCCTGGGAGAGGCTTGTCCACTCTGCAGGGTTTGATGCACCCAGCCAGTGTTTACAGGGACACTCACAGAGTGTTTCCGAAACAGTTTGATTTATCAGACAGCTGGAATACCGCATTGAGAGCCCATAGGTTAGCACAGAGACAGGAAAGTTAAAGCATAGACCGTTCCGGTCAGCCCAGAACTCAGCCATGCTATAGTGAGCCCAGGTCCAGGCTCCATCCCTCTCTCTGACCTCCTTAGTTCCCAGGTGAGAGAGCTCCCAGCTTCCTCCAGGAGCCAGCACTTCTCCCCCACCTCCCTGTACTTTGTTCTCCAGCTGGGCTCTTTGCTCAGCTTCCCTGATCAGAGGTGGAGAAATCCCTCTCCCTCTGGGGTGTGGTTGCTAAATGTCAACATCCTGGTGACTGAATTCTCCACTGTCTTCTGGGAGTCTCCTTTAATAGGGGGTTGGCCTCAGCCAGTCGTTTTTAATGAGCATTTAATAATACTCAGACAGCTATGTGATGCCACAACACCCTTCCCCCACCCTCCCCCATGTGTCTTAGTCTGCTTGGAGAGCAAACCCAGAGGCTGTGGCTAGGTTGACTGAAGAATTCTTCCATCAACCTAGTGCTGTCTACATGGCCGGTTAGGTTGGCTTAACTGTGCCACTCAGAGTTGTGGGTTTTTCACATAGGCAGCTTATGTCAACCTCACTCTGTAGGCGTCTGCACTAAAATGTTGCTCCCATCGATGTAATTGCACACTACACTGATTTAATAACTGCACCTCCGCAAGAGGCATAGTGTTTGTTGAAGTAGTTAGGGTGACGCAGTGTCAGTGTAGACACTGTGTTATTTACTTTGGCTGTTGCTGCCTTTCAGAAGCCATCCCACAATGTCCCATGCTGGCAGTTACATCAGTGCAAGCACTTCTGGTGAGGATGCGCACCACTGACACAAGGAGCATAGTGTGGACACGTAAAACCGATTGACGTAACTTAGGTAGATTTAATTTTGTAGTGTAGACTTGCCCATAGTTAAGTCGACCTAATTTTCTATTATAGACCAGGGCTTAGTCCTCTCACTGTCCCCCACTTAGGGCAGCCAGGAAGAATATAGGGGAAACTGAGGTGCTGGGCTCCAGCCTGCGGAGGGAGCTGAAGGCAGGTGCTAGTGATGGAGCCCTGGGAGTTTGGGGGTGCTGTGCAGTGAGCAGGGCTTACAGCATGTACTGTAGCCAGGGGCTTGGTCTGTGAGATGCAGGAGTGGAAGAGGAGGCCAATGTCAAATGGCATCAGTACTGGGGAGATATGCGCCCAGGCCTGCCCTTAGGGCCTCCCTGGCCAGATCTCTCCTGCTGTCACCACTCTTCCACCCTGGCCCCCTAGCCCTTGTCCAGAGTCTCTATCTGTGCCCCGGGTCTCTCTCTAGCTCTTCCCCCTCTTGTGCTGAGTAAAACAGCCAGGCGAAGGCAATGCCCTGGGCTGGGGCTCCCCTGTGCTGCGCTTCCCAGGGTCTTGGAGTTGTTGTGGGAAATAAAGAGTCCACTTCTGTGGTCCTGGCCCCCCACAATGCAGACAGGAGGCAGGAACCACCCCCAAGTGGGGCCCCAGGTAGAGGGGCCCTGTGGTGTCAGTGAGACTCTGTCCTGTCAGCACAGGACCTGTAACCCACGGAGCTGGTTCTGCCAGTGCTCAGATGGCACTGCACATGGGGCAGCATTGAGATTGTCAATGAGCCTGTCTCTTTGCTCAGCACGATTTAAACCTGCCACCACCTCTCCAGGTGGCACTGCCTGGGGGTGCTACAGAATGGAGCAGGCTACTTTTCCCCAGGTGCCCTGCAGCCGCCCTCATCATTCTCAGCTGTCTAGCTGGATGCCCCTCGGTCAACTCATGCTTGCATCTGCTCCCTCTCCAGTCGCCTGCAGGCACCAGGTTTCTGAGCAGCCTCAGGGGCTGTGTTTGGCATGGCTCCAGGCCCTCTCCCCACGCATGGCGTGTTGCATTCGCACTGAGATTCCTTTCAGAGGCAGCTGCTGTGCAGTGAACTCAGGTCCTAGCCATCCCCTGGGGCATGATTTTGCTCGGGGCCTGGGAGGCTCCTTCTGCCTGTTGCTCTTGTGGCACGGCTGCTGCGGGTATGTAGTGCCAGCTCCATGCCCCGAGCAAGGGCAGTGCTGGCTCGGGCGACCCACTGCTCAGCCTGCCTTGCCCCTGTGTGGAGGCAGGAGCCACTGGGAACCGGGTGGCTGTGGCTGTCCCAGGAGAGATGGACAGTTTATTGTGAGGGACCTCTGTGTCTGTGTGTGTGTCTGTGTTTGGAGGGGGAAGGGGAATGTGTGTGTGTGCGCAGAGCAGTATTGTGAGCAGGCACCTTTCTCAACCTGGTCTACAAACACTCTGCTTCTTATGGGCAAGATTTTCAAATGAGCTCAGCACCCAGCAGCTCCCACGGTCATGGAGAACCCCACTCCGCCCCCTCCCCCGCCACAGAACAATAGAGAATCCCCGTGCCGGGGCCGCTCGTGAGCACCTCCGGCGCGTGCCTGTGGACCTGCCGTCTCTCTGCTTGCAGTGCCCCATGTTGGGTCTTTAGGTGCTCAGCCTTCAGCTAAGCCACGCGTAGTCTATATGCCTGAGCCCACAAACAAACAAACCACTTGAGGGGTAAAAGGTCCAACAGGGCATGTCACAGTGCCTTGGGTAATTTCTTGAGCCCTGTCTCTGGGCTCAGTTCTCAGCCCTTTATGGGATAGTTTCAATCTGTCCCTGTCCTGGTATAGAGCAGTGCCCCAAGGGCCTTCTTGCTGGAGACTCTGCATCCTATGCATCCCTTGGGCCTTTGAACAGCTCTTATCCCCTTCTTGGGGCTCTGGCTACTCTGCCGGGGGAGCCCAGAACCCAGGCCCTCCCACTACTCCAGATCAAACCCAGGGACCCTATAAATATCAGCCACGTGCTGCTTCCTGTAACTGTTGCTGCTGCTGCTGCTGCTCTTCCCTGTGCCACTTCCCACACAGCCCTTTCTGCATCACCCTTTCCTCAGGGCTGAAGCTCTCACGGGAGCTCCAGCAGGGAGCTCCACTGGTACCAGCCAGCAACTGAACTGCTTATGCCCACCCTGCAGTGCCTTTTAACTGGGCTGCTGCATTCTGATTGGCTGTTTTGCTGAAGCCTCTATAGGCAGGCCTGGAGGACCCACCTTTATGGCTCCTTTTCTGGGTCAAGGTATGGTAGGAGTTTGAGGCTTCCAGCAGGGGGCCTCAAAGGGCCTGGTACATGCCATCATACTGCCTCCTCCCCACAGAGAACAATGGAGAGTCTCTGTCCCTTCCCCTCACACAGAGAACAATGGAGAACCTCCCTCCTCCCACAGAGAACAAGGGAGAGTCCCCCTTTCCTTCCCCCCCACACCCACACCAAGAACAATGGAGAGTCTCCCTCTCTTCCCCTCACCCACAAAACAATGGAGAATTTCCCTCCGCTCCCCTTATAGAGAGCAATAGAGATTCCCCCTCCCCACGCACACAAAGAATGAGGGAGAGTCCCTTTCCCCTCCCCCCACAGAGAACAAGGGAGAGTCCCCCTTTCTTCTCTCCCCACTAAAGAGAACAAAGGAGAGTTTCCCTCTCCCCTGCCTCCCCCCCACAGAGAACAATGGAGAATGCCTCCTCCCCTCTTCCACCGAGATCAATGGGGGCTGCTCAGGGCTGCTGAGCTCTTCTGAAACTCTGCTCATCTGTGAGTTTCAGGCTCAGCCCCTTCCTGGGTCAGTAACAAGAAAATCCCCAGGCACCTCACAGAGTTGTCTCATGTCCTTTCCAGGTGGGTTTCCCTGGCTGGAGGAGCTCAGAGAATGGGGAGGGGGGGAAGGGGGCGCATGAGGTGCACTGTTCTTTGGAAGGGGCCTGTGATCAAGTGGACTTTTCTGTAGTATTTTTATGTCCTGACCCCCTCAGTTTCAATTATGTTTTTCAAAGCTACCGAATGTGGAGGGAAAGCACTGTTTGCTCTCAGGGCAGGCTGGGAGACATAGGTATCAACATCATCTGCCTGTCTGAATGGCCCATTAAAAAGGGCTGGCTGAGGCTGACCCCATGTCAGTGGAGAATCTGAGAAGACAATGGCAATGGCAAACTCAGTCACCAGGATATTTACACCTAGCAACCAAGGATCCACAGGCAGGAGTATTTCCCCACCTCTCAGCAGGGAGGCAGAGCAAAGACCCCAGCTGGAGAAGGAAGGGTGGGGAAGGTGTGAGGGGTAAGAATTGGCTAGGGCTGGAAGGAGTCCTAGCTGTCACCTGGGAACTGACTGAGGAGGTCAGGAAGAGACAGACAGAGCCTGGATATGGACTTCACTACAGCGTGGCTGGGCTCTGGGCTGACCAGAATGTCTTCCTGTCTCTGTGCTAACCTACGGACTCCCACTGCTGTGTTCCAGCTGACTGATAAACCCAGCTGTTTTGGAAATCTGTGTGAGGATCACTGCAAATACTTGCTGGGGTGCACCAGTCCTTGCAGAGTGGACAAGTCTCTCCTAGGAACGCAGCTCAGTTGGACTTGCTGAGCAGAGCTCATGATGTGAAGCAGGAGTGCTGGAGCCAAGAGGTTCAGTCTCAGGAGGTGTTGCATCCGCATGGCCGACCCTGAAGGGAGAGTGAGACTCCATGGGGGCCTGGCACCCTGAAGGAATTCCTCCAAGAGACTGTTCCAAAGCTGGGGGTTTAGCATCTATCCTGGGGATCCGTGTGACACAGCCCAGCAGAGATTTCAGTGTTTTCAGACCCAGCCCTGTCTGCTCTGCCTGGACCAGCATCTCTCCTGCTGTGCACCTGGATTACTGCTGTGGGGGGCCGGGCTGCCCAACCTGAAGGCTGGGGCTTGTCCAAAGCTGGTGGCTGTTAAGCCAGCTTAGGGCAAGGGTGGGAAGCTTCTCCTAGTCATGGACTTGTGGGACAGTGGCCAGAGTATGGCCTATGTATGGCCTGTGTATGTCCATGGCTGCACGCTGAATCAGCAACAAGAGCCACACGCACACCTGCCCCCATGCTGTGCTGGGCACCAGCATCTGTGGGAGGACGTGTAACACCAACAGACCTGGGTCGTTGGCGCGCAGGATCGAACCGGGGACCTCTGGAGCTTAAAGCATGAGCCTCTACCGCATGAGCTCAAAGCCAACTGGCTAAGGCTGTAGAGCAAACTCATTAATCTCTTTCCCTCTCTCTAAGTCAGGGGTTCTCAAACTGGGGGTCAAGCCTCACAGGGGGTCATGAGGTTATTACATGGCAGGTCATGAGCTGTCAGCCTCCAACCCCAATCCCACTTTGCCTCCACATTTATAATGGTGTTAAATATATAAAAAAGTGTTTTTGATTTATAAGGGGGGTCGCTCTCAGAGGCTTGCTGTCTGAAAGGGGTCACCAGTACAAAAGTTTGAGAACCACTGCTCTAAGTGGTCTCGGTGCCACTAGATGGGACAGAACACCACACCCAGGAGGAGTGTGGGTTACAGAAACACAACAAGAGAAATCTTGAGTGATCTGACAAGCATGGGAGAGGCTGACACCATCCCTTTACCCTGGGTCTGGGGCTCTAACAATACTTTGGACATCAGTGAGGGGGACCCTAGAGCCTCCTGAGCTGAAATTGTGCCTCTCTTGTGGGCTCTAATGTGTCCAAGATTCCTCTGGCTGCTGCCCAGCTCTGTGTGCTACCCTCACAAACAAGCAGCAGGTGATCAAGATGACTGATCGACCTGGTAAAGTGTGTGGCATCCTGCCCTAGTGTTGCCACCCATCTGGGTTTTACCTGAACAGTCCAGTTTTTGGCTTCCTTGTCTGGGTGCCATTTAGGCTTGCAAGGTGCCTGGTTTTCAACTGGAAAGTCCAGTTGAAAAGGGGACCTGACAACTCTAAATGTCATCCGAACCAAAAGTCTGGTTACCGCAGGTTGAGGGGAGGCTCCAGGTCATTAACCCATGCCAGTCCCTGCTCAGCCGAGGCCGCCTCCTACCTGCAGGCAGGTTCCCTGAGAGATCCAGCAGGGGTCGGGGAGAGAGGAGTGAGCGACGGGGGCATGGCCTTGGGGGAAGAGGCAGGATGGGGCCTTGGGAGGAAGCAGTGGAGAAGGGGGCAGGGCCTAGGGGAGAGGCAGAGAAGGGGCAGGGCCTTAGAGAAGAGGTAGTGCAGGGGTGTGGCCTTGGGTGAAGAGGAGGAGCAGGGGTGAGGCCTTTGGGAAGAGGCAGGCAGGATCCAGGGCCTGTGGGATCCGGTTACCAGCAAATAGAAAGGCGGCAACCCTATTCTGCCCACAGCTGGGGAAACTCCTCCTCACCAAGGGCTGGATTTTTCTGAGACCCACAGCTGTTTAACTCACCATGCGTGGTCCAGCGTAGTGGCGTGAGCATGGTCAGAGCACTGAGTGTGAGCAACCGAGTGCCACCTAGGTTGGATTCAGAGCAGAAAGTGTGCAGAGTGGGGTGTCTCCAAAGGGGAGGAACCCAGTGGAACAACTGCATGCATGGCCCACACAACAGCCCCTGCTGCCAGCTGGACCTGGGCGGAGAATGATGAACAAAGCCATCTTCTGTTAAAAAAGGGACCCAACCCCCCAGACGAGCCCTGTGAGGAGCTGCCAGTGTCCCACTTGCTGGAGTTTTGGAGCAGAGGTGTGATGTGAAATCCCAGACTCTGGGCCGTTCCTTTACTCACTCTTCCCCGTCAGCCTTGCTGCACCTTTCGGTAATGGATTCCCCACCAAACTCCACTCCTCTGCTGCCTCGGTTGTTGCCCCCTTTTGCCCACCCTTCCCTCCAGCACCAGTCTCAGAATCTCTCCTCCCTGTCTGAGCTGAGCCACTGTTCCATGTGCTGTGTGCATCTCAATTCCCTCTCCGCATGGGGCCCGGTGCTGCCTCATTAGTGTGGGGGGCTGGCAATGGGCAATAGACCTCTGTGCAGGTAGTGATAGGCACATACCAGCCCCCAAGTCCTCAGAGCCTCCCTCTGGAGTGCCCAGCCACGGTTCCACTGGGCACTCACAGAGCTCTCAGCTCCTCCACTTCCAAAGACCCAGCACATACCAGCTCCCCAGGCTCAGGGCAGGATCACCGCTCCACGTAGCACACAGCTCTGACGTATGTTCGTAGTGAACACAAAGAGAACAAGGAACAGAGATCCAGATAAGAGGGAGATATTGGAAACAGACGGTTACAGACAAACCAAACTCATGACACATTTTCTAGAGCCTTAGTTTACCTCATAAGGCATTCCCCTCTCTGCTGCAGGCTAGCTTATCCCAAAGCCTGGCCCCAGCCAGATGGCTGAGATCCCTCTTTCGTAAGATCAAGCTGCTCACAGCCTGTCTCCACAGGCTGATGGGATGCCAGGGTGTCTCTCTGCACCCCCAGATAGACTAGACTTTTGATCTTCACAATGCTCCCCCGCCATCCCTCATGCTCTCATCCCGCGAGAGTGTCCACCCGCTCCTCAACCCCCGTGGCCGCCTCGGCATACTCTTAACCCCGGCATGGCCTCCACACTCCAACCTCTCCCTCCCCTCCCCTACCCCTGAAGAGCAGCTGGTGCAGGAGTAGCGTGCAGCCATTACATGCAGATGGTGGCTGGGGTGGGGAGCTGGGGAAATGTGCGTTTAGGAGTCAGAAGGCAGGATCCTTGGGGAAGGGCTGGGCAGTGGCTGGAGAAGGTCAGGAAAGGGCTGTGGTGGGGGCAGGTTTCCCAGGTGGTGGAAGGGAGACATCCCTGAGGGCCTGGTACTGGGGAGCCTGGGCAAGGCCTTGCCCAGTCCGGGCTGAGGTCCTGATGCAGAGATGCCTCCCTTAAAACCTGGGTATGGGATCACAAATGGCTCCCTCACCACACAACTGGGGGAAGGTGGGGGAGAGAGAGGGCTTGCACTTGCTCCTGGAGAAAGGGCACAGCGGGCCCCAGGGAGTGAGTCACCCCTGCCTATGTGAGGTCTGGGTGGGGGGCAGTGTGGGCCCAGAGTCAGGGCATTGGCCACTCATGGGAGGGCAGGAAACGGTCAGCCTGACCTCCCCTACCCTCCAGTCCAGGCCCAAGAGCTGTGGGAGCATGTGAGTTGGGATGGGCCCTGCCTGCTGCCTGGCCCTTGCAGGGGTCAGCCTCCATTCCCAGGCCGTGACTTCTCTCCAGGGGTGATGGCATGGCAGGGGGAAGGGCTCCATATGGGTGGTGAGTTCAAGGCCAGGGCAGAGTCTGACTCCATCTGCTTCTCCAGGGGGTGACATGCTGCAGGAGCCAGGCTCACATAGACCCCTATGACCTCCATGACACGCAGTGATGAGGAAGACACTAGATGCTCTGGCTACCTGAGTGGCGTCAGACAGAGTGGTACAGGCTGGCATTAGAAGCCAGCCCTGCACAGATGCAGGCCAGCATGGAACCCATGGTTTGGATGTGCCTGAAGGGGTGGGGAGGCAGCCCAGTGGGTGCTCTTAGTCTGGGGGTTCCTGAGGGGGTGCAGCCCAGTGGGTGCTCTCAGTGCGCCCGGGGGTGCAGGGAGTGCAGCCCAGTGGGTGCTCTCAGCATGGGTCTGCCCAGTGGGGGGTGCAGCCCAGTGGGTACTCTTAGCCTGGGTCTGCCCTGGGGTGTAGCCCAGTGGGTGCTCTCAGCATGGGCATGCTTGGGGGGTGCAGTTCAGTGAGTGCTCTCAGCATGCCTGGGGAGGGGTGCTCTCAGCCTGGGCATGCATGGGGATGTGCAGCTCAGTGGGTGCTCTCAGCCTGAGTGTGTGCAAAGCGGGATGCAGTTTGGGTGCTGTCAATCAATCCATAACTCCCAGCATCTCTGTGATTCCCCTTGCAGGGCACAGAGAACGCTTGGTGCTGGGCAAGGCTGTCAGCTCCACTTGGGGGCTTAGACACCCCAGTGGGAACCATCTCCTTTCTCTCTGTCCAATACCTGCCGAGCTAGAGCCCACGTGTGAGCTCAGGCACACTGGGTGCCCACGGGGGAGGGGGGTTGAGCGGTTCCAAGCAGGCAGGCAGGGTCTGCATCAGGGCAGGAGCCTGGTGATAGATTCAAAATGAGGAGTGGGTTGGACCAGGAGGAAGAGGGTGAGGAATCCTTTCAGGGGGTTTCTTAGGCATGAAAGAAAAGTGAAAGGGAAAGAAAAGGAAGTGCTGCTGGGAATCTGGTGTGGGCTGGAAGTGAGTGTGTATAGCAAGGGGGCATGGCTGGTCAGGGTTAAGGGGCAAGAGCAAAGCAGTGGAGGGAGGAGTCTGGGGCTGGGATAACAAGGGGAGATGCATTCTAAGAGTGAGGGGCACTGGCAGAGCTGTGGGGAGGGTTTAGGGCTGGGATAGCGGGGGGCTGTGTGTTGGGCCTGAGGGGTATCAGCGGAGGTGGGGGTGGGGGGAGCCCAGAGCTGGGATAGCAGGGGCTGGGGGTCGGGAGTGAGGGGCACCAGCAGAGCTGGGGGGGTGGGAGGAACTCAGGGCTGAGCTAGCAGGGGGCTGTGTGTTGGGCCTGAGGGGCATTGGGAAAGCTGAGGGGGTGGGGGAGCCCAGGGCTGGGATAGCAGGGAGCTGTGTGTTGGGCCTGAGAGGTATTGGGAAAGTTGGGGGCAGGGGAGCCCAGGGCTGGGATAGCAGGGGGCTGTGTGTTGGGCCCTGTTGACTATTGGTTGAGCTGGCGGGGGGCGGCATGCTATCTGCTCACAGTACCTGCCATGATCCACCACTTGCTTTCCTGAGCAGCATTTTTTCCATCCAATGCCCAAGTCTCCAGTGTGAGGCTGCCTGGGCCCAGCTGTTTCCTGTCTTTAATAGGAGAACTATTGAAAGCTGTCAGGAGCGGACGGCAAGGGAGACATCGCCCCAGACACGCTCAACACGGAGCACTTGCTGCCTGCTCAGTCAGATGCCCATGAGAGCTCTGGTTAAGTGCAGTCAACAGGGGCTCACACAGAGCCAGGTCACAGTGCTGTGTGCAGATGGTGCCCTGGGACCTGGGGCTGAGCTTGGGGGCTGAGTTTTCCAGCCCTCTGGCACTGCTCCCCTCCCTCACCCAGGACTGCAGGGTGTGAATGAGGGGACAGGCCAGGCTTTAGCTGCAGCAGGAGTGGCTGAGGGGCTGTCACTGCCAATGATACAGCTCAGCGAGGTCTCCCCTGCCTAGCTTGTGGGGGTGGGGGCTGTCCTTTGACAGGTCTCTGGGGGAGCCCTGGGGATGTGCCCCCAGGGCTCTGGCCCAGAAGGCAACATTGTGATTGCCCCCCAGTCTGAGGCGCGTCGACCCAGCCCACCGTTCTTGTTCTCTCATGCTAGACCAGTGGCTGATAAATTCCCCCATCTGTGGTTGGATCCTGGCCAAGGCCCAGCTCTGCCTCCCTGGCTGGGCCCTGGCTAGATCAGTATTCCAGACTCGGCTGAGAGTCTGCCTCTGCCTCTAGCTTCCGATGCATGAGCTGCCCCTCTGCCTCCGTGGTGCGCGCTCCCCTTGTGCATGAGGCCCAGCCACGGGGGTGCCTGGGAGGGCTGGAGGTAGTACTGTCCCAGTCGTATTGATGCTCTTGTCAGACCTCGGGCTGTCCACAGCCAGGCTTAATGCCCATCCTGGGAGACTTGGGAACAACCCAGGTCCTGTCCCGGGGTTGCAGACTCCATGGTATTCTAGGAGGACTCGTGTGGGATCCTGTGTTTGACATGTGGTCATTGCTTGGCTGTGGGCTGAGCAGCTCCGTCTCTGCCTTGCTTCAGCTGGGTGAGGGAGCTGGTCATGACCCCTGGATAGATGTAGGTGGCCTAACACTTTCTTGCGACCTCTTCTTTGATTAGCTTCTAACCTCCAGTGTCTGCAGTGGGCTTTTGAAATTCCTAGATTTCCAGGTCAGAAAGGACCATTGTGATCATCTAGTCTGACCCCTGCATAACATAGGCCAGAGATCTGCCCCCAAATAATTCCTGAAGCAAATCTGTTAGAGGAACATCTAACCTTCTTGATTTAAAACTTGCCCAGGAGAGAGAATCCACCACAATCCTTCTATGTTGTTCCAACTGAGCTGTTAATTACTCTCACTCTAGAAAATTTACACCTTATTTTGAGTTTGAATTTGTCTAGTTTCAACATCCAGCCATCGGATTGTGTTTTACCTTTCTCTGGTAGACAGAAGAGCTCATTATCAAATGTTTGTTCCTCATGTAGGTACTTACAGACTGTGATCAAGTCTCCCCTTAACCTTCTCTTTGTTAAGCTAAATAGACTGAGCTCCTGGAGTCTGTCACTATAAGGTATGTCTTCTTATCCTTGAATTGTTCTTGTGGCTCTTTTCTGAACCCTCTCCAATTTATCAACATCCTAATTGAATTGTGGGCACTAGAACTGGACACAGGATTCCAGCAGCAGTCACACAAGCGCCAAATACAGAGGTAAAATAACCTCTCTTCTCATTTGAGAGTCTACCTGTTTATGCATCCCAGAATCTCATTAATTTCATTTGGCCATAGCATCACAGTGGGAGCTCATGTTCAGCTGATTATCCACTGTGACCCCCAAATCTTTTTTAGAGTCACTGCTTCCTAGGCTAGAGCCCCTGCATGTAAGTATGGCCTTCATTCTTTGTTCCTAGATGTATACTTCTATATTTGGCTGCATTAAAGTGCACATCGTTTGCTTGTGCACATCTTAACAAGAGATCTGGATTGCTGGGTCGGTGACCTGTCCTCTTCATTATTTACCACTCCTCAATTTTTTTGTCATCTTCAGACTTTATCAGCGATGATTTTATGTTTGCTATCAATGACCTAGAAGAAATGTTAAAATAGCATCGGGCCAAGAACTGATCCACGTGGAACCTCGCTAGAAGCTCACCCACTCAGTGGTGGGTCACTGTTTGAAATTACATTTGGATACTTATCACTTAGCCAGCTTTTAATCTATTTCATGTGGGCAATGTTAACTTTCTGTTGTTCTCATTTTTTTAATCAAAGTGTTGTGTGGTACCAAGGCAAACACTTTAAAGAAGTCTAAGAGGTTGGGGGGAGGGATAGCTCAGTGGTTTGAGCATTGGCCTGCTAAGCCCAGGGTTGTGAGTTCAATCCTTGAGGGGGCCATTTAGGGATCTGGGGATTGGTCCTGCTTTGAGCAGGGGGTTGGACTAGATGACCTCCTGAGGTCCCTTCCAACCCTGATATTCTATGATTCTAAGTCTATTACATCAACACTATTACCTTTATCAACCAAACTTGTAATCTCATCAAAAATAGTTATCAAGTTATCTGTTTTCCATAAACCCATTATGGACCCATTGTTCCATAAAATTTGACAGAGTCCTCAGGCTAGGGAAGTGCCTTTTCCTTCCGAGATGCAATTCTATTCCGGTTTTACTGTTTAAAAATACCATTTACTTTCTGGTTCTTGCATCCCTCAAGGACATGCTGGCAATTGCCAAACTAAGCATGGAACACGAGTATTTTAAGGCCAGGCTGGCTGCGCTGTTAAAGCAGCAGCTGCAACACACACTATGCTGGGAATGCCTGTTTGCTGCTAGAGTGACTGTAGAATGGAGGAGAACCAGGCTGGGCCTGCTCCAATCTCTCTCTAGACCTGCACGTGGCCTAGGGAGGGGGGTGGGCTTCAGAGTCTGAGCTCCAGCCTGAGCTACAACTTCAAAGTGCTGTCTACACAGCATTTTTAGAGCACTAGCATGTGCCCCACTACTCTAAGTCTATTGACCCCACACAAGTCTCTTGAAGCTCACTCCCAAATGCTGTGTAGGCATACCCCACATGGCAGCGATTCGTCCCCTGCCGCTGATACACAGTGGTGGGGTTGTTGCAGAAAGGTTGTTGTGGGAGGGGTATAGCATGATGGGGGAGGTTGTTGCAGGACTTGGGGAGCTGTTGCAGTTTCACATGATAGAATTGTTTTCCCTTTTTTCCTTTTAAATAAACTTGGGAAATTCCATTTTGCAATAAAGGCCATTAACAGGGGTAACGTAGGTCACCAATCCAAGCACTCAGACATTAGAAAACTACCCGATGTAGGGTTGCGTGTGCCCATTATTGCTGCCGCTTGTATGTAGGCATCATGACCCAGCCTGTCATTACATGATTATGCACTGTTTCCCACAGGCCCCTGCCGCCTCGGTGTACAGGATCAGCACAGCGGCAGCTGTAGATTTGGCATTTCTTAACTCTTGCGTGTTTGACTTGCAGCTGAAACGACATTCTTGTAACAGATTTGTTGTGTGTAATTATAACATTACATTGCAGTAGCCCCTAGAGGCCTTAGACAGGCTGGGGCACCTTTGTGTTGAGCGCTACACAAACAGAGCACAAGACAGTGTCACCACATGGAGTTTACCATCTAAGCTGCAAGCGTGCCAGAGCGTGCAGTTATTAGCCTATCTGCCGCATTGATCACAGCTCAGCACCTGCCTGGGTGGACTGTGGCTCCAGCTTCAGTGTCCATTTGTGGAGACTGAAGGGTTCCAGCTCTGCATTCCTCGGGGTTCTTGGCATGAGCTGGCACCTGGTCTGCCAGTGTCACAGGTACAACACACAATTACAAATGCCAGTAACCCGCCTGACAACTAAACTAACTAACAATGTTCAGTGAGTTGGTGAGGTGCCCTGTGCTGCTGCCTAGACCTGGGGACTCCCCTGGAACATCCGCACCGCTGCTGTCAGGAGACGGCAGGGCCCCTTGCTCTGGCTGCGCCACATACTGGGTCTCCATTGTCTGACCCTGCTGTGATTGTTCCTGTCTGAGACCCTCTTAGGCACGTGGCCGACCTTGCACCCTTTGCCTCCCTCCCTCCTGGGATTTGGAGATGGTGTTACCTGCACCTGTGCAGTACATGTCCATCTGGGGTGACAGCCTCATAAGATCGCAGCATGCCCTTTTGTGATCCCACTGCTGTTTGCGGCCACTGTTCCTCATCATAGAGACACAGCCTCATTTCCATGAAGTGGGGGGCAGCTCCTGGGACCCCAAATCATACTGAGGTTTTCTTTGGCCTTCTCTGTCTCTATATATGTCTGCAAGTCCCCAGTGATTCTGACCTCAGTTTCTAACAGTGCAGGCATTCTGGTTTCAATTTGCTGTGGAACAGAATGTCAGCAGGTGATAACTCCAGGCTTCATTGGTGCCATTCTTTAATTTAACCATGCTAAATGTGGATCAAAGTCTGAGTCTGTCGCTTCTTTCAGTAGGTGCTTTATTATTTTGACACCATTTTCCACCAGCTCATTGGATTGGGGATCATGGGGACTCGCTGTTACATGTCCAAACCCAAACTTCACTGCACACTGCTTAAACTCATGCCTACTAAACTGCAGTCCACTGTCATACATTACTGTGTCAGGTATGCCATGATGAGTAAAACCAGATGTGATGTGCTCAGCCACCTGTTTAACGGTAGCATCTTCTAATATAGCTGTCTCAGGGAATTGGGAATAATATGTAGGAAAAGTAAATAATGTTTCCTGTCAACAAATCCCTGCCTACATTGTTCCAGGGGAGCCCACCAGCATGGGCTCTTTCTCCTGCCTTGTCCTTTATTTTTGATATATACAACAAACCTTAACACTGTTCTTGATCTCACTGTTCATTTGAGGCCAGTTTAAAATCTCTCAGGCCTTTCTCTTAGATTTTTCAATCTCTAAATCAGTGGTTCTGAGCCAGCGGTACGTGTACCCCTGGCGGTACTCAACTCATCTAGATAGTGGATCTCAACCTGGTGATTGTCACACACCCCCTGGGGGAGAGGGGTTGTGACGAAGCGGGACTGTTCTTAATGTTTCCTCTGAATATTGTGGGGGTGCCTCAGTTTCCCCTATGCAGTTCTTAAGTATCTAGGTGGTGGGATAAGGGTGTATGATTGTTGCAGAGCCCTAGAGGGCAGGTGTGTGCAGGGGTCTGGACACAGACAATGGCCAGCACCCTGTTTCCTGGCAACTGATGGCCTGGCCCTTGCCCCCCTGCAAGGTGAGAGCTAAAGGGTTGGAGAACAAAGAAATCAGGTGACCTCCTGGCCCGGGAAAGGGACAAAGCCCAGAGGAGGAGGGGCTGGAGGGGGAGTCGGTTTGGGACTGGCTGGGACATGGAGTGAAGGGCAGACGTGGTTGTCTGGCTCACTGCCCCCAAAAATGGACCCAGCTGAGGGGTCCTGTTCTCTGTACCTACAAGCTCTGTGTTAGACCATGTTCCTGTCATCTAATAAACCTTCTGTTTTACTGGCTGGCGGAGAGTCACGTCTGACTGCAGAGTTGGGGTTTAGGACCCTCTGGCTTCCCCAGGAGCCTGCCTGGGCGGACTCACTGTGGGAAGTGCAGGGAGGGGCAGAGGATGCTGAATGCTCTGAGGTCAGACCCAGGAAGGTGGAAGCTGTGTGAGCTGTGTGTCCTGCAGACAGTCTGCTCACAGAAAGGAGACTTCCCCAGAGTCCTGATTGGCTTCGTAGGGAGCAGTTCCAGAGCATGGTCCAGGGACTCCGTGACAACTGGCAGCAGCGGTGGGATCTACTGCACCCCGTGGATGGCGCTTCCTGCAGTAAGTGACTGGGGAGCACTAAAACGAAGGGGGATTGATGGGAACCAGGTGTGCTGAAGATTCAGAAAGAGACAGTTTCAGGGGGCGGTTAACCCCTAGGAGTGTGTGACCAGAGAGAAGGACTTTTGCAGTAACAGGGTCCCCCGGGGGATTGCAACGAGCGGTCCCGGGGGTGGAGGAGTCTGCAGCTCGACACTGGCAAAGAGGTGATAACCTTGAGAATGGCTGGCACACTAGTTCTCCCTGGAAACCATGGGGAGCTGAGAGCACACAGGCCTGTGAGTCCACAACAACTTGGGAAGAGCGGAGTGATGGCCTATCACCATCTCCTTAAGAAGGACATTGTAACCCTGTGCAAGAAGAGAGGGTTGAGCATTGGAAAGTTCACCAAAGCACAGTTAATCATGCAGCTGGAGGAGGATGACCGCTCTAAGGAACAGATTCCTGACCCCAGTGGGGCTATAGCAGGATCTGGGAGCAGCTGGAGTAGTAGCCAGGTATCCCCAAGACTTCTGTCCCCGACCAGATGGGGGTCTTCACAATCAGGTGCCCCATCCGAGGATCGGAGACGGACGGGATGGGAGCTGAGTCCGAGAGAGCAAGAGGACTGTGAGAGACAGCGAGAGTCTGAGAAAGAGCTGCGGAAGCAGCAGCACCATGAACTGGCAATGGTGGAGCAGAGAGGCATAGGGGACCTCCCAGGGGTGAGTGGGGATAGACCCCGGGGTGCCAGTTCTGCAGGGAACCGGCGTACTAAATTGCTGCCCCTGGTTAAGGCGGGGGGGATGTGGATGCCCACCTCACTGCCTTTCAGCAGGCTGGCAATTTGAACCAGGGGGACCCTGCGGAAAAGTCCCGGTGTCTAGCTCCCTTGCTAGGTCCCAAGGCCATAGACTCCATCAGCCAGATGGGTGGGGAGGTGGACAGGCTCCCACTCCTGGTCCCAACCTATATGTCCGCGTGGAGTCTCCTGGGCTCAGGCCCCTCGGACCTCCAGTGGGAGCGGAAGGTGATGGTCAATGGGGAGACATTCCTGGGGTGGTGAGATCCTGGGACAGAGAGAACTGTTGTCAGGCCCCTGGTGGTGCAGCCTCAGATGCTGAGGGGCTGTGTGAGCTGGGTGAGGGTCCCAGGGATGAAGCCCCTCGCCCTGCCTATGGCCCAAATCCCTGTGCAGACCCAGGAGGGGTGGGGCTGGCTGGTCATTTGGGTTCTCCAGGATATCATAGAATATCAGGGTTGGAAGGGACCTCAGGAGGTCATCTAGTCCAACCCCCTGCTCAAAGCAGGACCAATCCCCAACTAAATCATCCCAGCCAGGGCTTTGTCAAGCCTGACCTTAAAAACTTCTAAGGAAGGAGATTCTACCACCTCCCTAGGTAACGCATTCCAGTGTGTCACCTCCCTCCTAGTGAAAAAGTTTTTCCTAATATCCAACCTAAACCTCCCCTACTGCAACTTGAGACCATTACTCCTTGTTCTGTCATCTGCTACCACTGAGAACAGGCTAAATCCATCCTCTTTGGAACCCCCTTTCAGGTAGTTGAAAGCAGCTATCAAATCCCCCCTCATTCTTCTCTTCCGCAGACTAAACAATCCCAGTTCCCTCAGCCTCTCCTCATAAGTCATGTGTTCCAGTCCCCTAATCATTTTTGTTGCCCTCCGCTGGACTCTTTCCAGTTTTTCCACATACTTCTTGTAGTGTGGGGCCCAAAACTGGACACAGTACTTCAGATGAGGCCTCACCAATGTCGAATAGAGAGGAACGATCATGTCCCTCGATCTGCTGGCAGTGCCCCTACATATACATTCCAAAATGCCATTGGCCTTCTTGGCAAGAACGGCACACTGTTGACTCATATCCAGCTTTTTGTCCACTGTAACCCCTAGGTCCTTTTCTGCAGAACTGCCGCCGAGCCATTCGGTCCCTAGTCTGTAGCGGTGCATGGGATTCTTCCATCCTAAGTGCAGGACTCTGCACTTGTCCTTGTTGAACCTCCTCAGATTTCTTTTAGCCCAATCCTCTAATTTGTCTAGGGCCCTCTGTATCCTATCCCTACCCTCCAGCGTATCTACCTCTCCTCCCAGTTTAGTGTCATCTGCAAACTTGCTGAGGGTGCAATCCACACCATCCTCCAGTGGCTGTGTCTCTTTGGGACAGGATCCAGGCCCTGCTCCTGTAACGGCCAACGGTTTGAATTTGAATCCAGGGAACCAATCGGCGGAGAGGGAAATGGTCAGTGAAAATGCAGATGACCTGGCTGGCAGCGGGGAGGAGCTGCTAGGCTTAGGCTACCTGCCTGCCTGTAACCAGAGCCCTGGGGCTGTGTGGGACAGAGAGATGCTCCCCGCCCCCTTGCACACCGGAGAGGGGGCTCACATTGGCTCTGATGCAGTGAGGAAAGCAGCTAGCTCGGGACAGCAAGGGCAGCGCTGAGCACAGTGGGAACTGAGACCCCAGCTGAGGGGGGGAGACACAGGCAGGGCAGGATATCTGCTGAGTGTGGCAAGGTGCTTGGTAAGAAAAGTTTGGATGAGCCTAGGCAGCCTTGTGAGCTGATGGCTTTGTCTAGTCAGCAGTTTGGGAAGGCGAGCATAGTGGAAGATGAGTGTCCCTGTACCTTACCTGTTACCTTGGTGGAGAATTGTGACAGTGAAGGAAATGTGCCTGTGTCTGTCAGGGTATTGACTTGCCTATGGAGGGAGCTGCCCCGGTCTCCAAGCAGTTGTCTGTGAACAGCCCTGTGTGCTGGGAAAAGGGGAATGAGATCCCAAGCTGTGTGTCTGGTAAAGGAGAAAGTGTGTCCGGCTCGTCTTTGTCTGTGGAGCAGACAGAAGGGGCCTTTCAGCCTGTGATGGCTGAGAATAGTGCAGTTGTCTCAGAGTTGGTTCTGGATTCAACTAAAGCCCAGGAAGGGAATGGTCCTAAGTTTGCGTCTGCTTGGGAGAATGGCACGGTAACTAGGTCGCATCCAGTTGCATAATGTCTATGCAAAATCCCAGAGTTCAGACAATTCTGGTGCTTGTATTTTGCCTGTTGCTAGTGGGTTGTTGAGAAAGGAATGTCTCCATGCTAGTTCTGTAAGTGAACAGTGTGTGGCCCAGGTCAAGATGGGGGCTCTTAACCAAGAGAGCCCGAATTGCAGCCCTCCAGACTGGAGCGCTGGGAGAAGACCCGATCCCAGTTTGGGGAGTTTTGGGGTGGCAAAAGGGCGCGGGCCGCATAAACCTTCCCACATGTGGCATGCGAGTGCTATCGACCACCCCCGACCTAAGGGAGGGCGTGAAACTGGAAGAACCTGTTGTAACTCCCACCAAGGAACGGGAAAGATTCTGGGGCATCCATGGGAATGTTGGTGGCTTCGAACTTCCCCAGGTCACTGGCTAAAGTGACCCCGCTCAGTTCGGTCTCAAAGGGGGGAGAGATGTGACGAAGCGGGACTGTTCTTAATATTTCCTCTGAATATTGTGGGGGATGCCTCAGTTTCCCCTATGCAGTTCTTAAGTATCTAGGTGGTGGGATAAGGGTGTATGATTGTTGCAGAGCCCTAGAGGGCAGGTGTGTGCAGGGGTCTGGACACAGACAATGGCCAACGCCCTGTTTCCTGGCAACTGATGGCCTGGCCCTTCCCCCCTGCAAAGTGAGAGCTAAAGGGTTGGAGAACAAAGGAATCAGGTGACCTCCTGGCCCGGGAAAGGGACAAAGCCCAGAGGAGGAGGGGCTGGAGAGAGTTTCAGTTTGGGGCTGGCTGGGGACATGGAGTGAAGTGCAGACATGGTTGTCTGGCTCGTTGCCCCCCAGAATGGACCCGGCTGAGGGGTCCTGTTCTCTGAACCTACAAGCTCTGTGTTAGACCATGTTCCTGTCATCTAATAAACCTTCTGTTTTACTGGCTGGCTGAGAGTCACGTCTGACTGTGAAGTTGGGGTGCAGGACCCTTTGGTTTCCCCAGGACCCCGCCTGGGCGGACTCGCTGTGGGAAGCACACAGAGGGGCAGAGGTTGCTGAATGCTCTGAGGTCAGACTCAGGAAGGTGGAAGTTGTGTGAGCTGTGTGTCTTGAAGACAGTCTGTTCACAGAAAGGAGACTCCCCCACAGTCCTGACTGGCTTCGTAGGGAGCAGTTCCAGAGCATCGCCCGGGGACTCCGTGACAGGGGTCAAGGGATGTGTTGTGGGGGTTGGAAGTGCAGGGCTGGCATTAGGTGGTGGCAAGCAGGGCAGTTGTCTGGGGTTGTCCGCCACAGGGGGCACCGCGAAACTAAGTTACGTGCTTCGGCTGCAGTGCCTGAGTTTGGGCTTCAGACAAGGCTCTCGTGAAAAACAGGCTCAAGTATCAAACTGAAATGTAAATACAAGATTCATATTCCAATTAATGTATTTTATAATTCTATGGTAAAAATGAGAAAGTCAGCAATTGTTCAGTAACGGTGGGCTGTGACACTTTCATATTTTTATATCTGATTTTGTAAGCAAGTAGTTGTTAAGTGAGGTGAAACTTGGGGCACGCAAGACAAATCAGACTCCTGAAAGGGGTACATTTGTCTGGACAGGTTGAGAACCACTGCTCTAAATGACCTTCATGTATCCCTTGTAGTATATTTTTTCTGTAACACCATAGGAATCACTATCATGATGCGTTTAAGAAAAATCCCTTCAAGTATTGAGAACTCCCCTGGAATTGCTAATAGGGGCTGGAATATGCTATCCCAGCCACCTGGTGCTAGTAGCCTTGATTACTTGATTACTGAGCAGTTGCTCTGGTAATTACAGGCCACATTTCGTCCTGGTTTTGTTTATCAAAATGACACAGAAAATCTACTTCTGGACTTTGCTCCACTGCTCTTTTGTCAACTGCTCTAGAGAGTGTGTCTGCAGCCACCCAGTCTCTCCTAGGTTTTTATCCAATTTGCAAATGATACATTTGTAACTTACAAATTCACCTCTGTATTCTTGGAGCGACCAGGCCCCTTTTGGAAATGGCAATGAGTAGTTTATGGTCAGTTTCAGCTAACACTGGCCTCTCTTAAATAAAGTCATGAAACCTTTTACGCCCACGGACTAAGGGCAAAGCTGCCTCCTCTATTTGAGTGGATTTGACACTTGAGTTTGGTTAGCGCCCATGACACATAGGCAAAACTGGAGTGGCCTATGCTATTGTGAGGTTATATTATTAGAATGGAAGACCAACGAATTACAAAGTGTGCGTACCAAGGAATGCCGCTGTGTGGCCCGTGATCACAGAGCATCAAAAGCTTTGGTAACAAGACAAGATGGCCAGTGATGGACATAAACAGACTATACAACCACACCACCTAAAGTACATCACCAGAGATCACTCTGGGTGGTGCTTGATTTGCAAGGAGACCATGTCATAAGAACGTAAGAATGACCATACTGGGTCAGGCCAATGGTCCATCTAGGCCTGTATCATCCTGTCATCTGACAGTAGCTGGTGCCAGATGCTTTAGAGGGAATGAACAGAACAGGCTAATTATTAAGTGTTCCATCCCCTGTCATCCAGTCCCAGTTTCTGGCAATGCGAGGTTTAGGGATACCTGGAACAAGGGGTAACATCCCTGACCATCTTGGCCAATAGCCATAGATAGACCAGTTATGCTTTTGGCCTTCACTGTTAACCCCAGGTAACAAGTTCCAAAGGTTGACTGCATGTTGTGTGAAGAAATACTTCCTTTTGTTTGTTTTCTGCTGCTTATTAATTTTCATTGGGTGATCTCCAGTTCTTGTGTTATGTGAAGGGGTAAACACCACTTCCTTATGCATTTCCTCCACACCAGTCATGATTTTATAGACCTCTGTCATATCCCCCTTTAGTCATCAATTTTCTAAGATGAACAATCCCAGTCTTTTTAATCTCTCCTCATATGGAAGCTGTTCCAACCCCCGAATCATATTTGTTGCCCTTCTCTGTACTTTTTCCATTTCTACTACCTTTTTTGAGATGGGGCGACCAGAACTGCACGCAGTATTCCAGGTGTAGGCCTACCATGGATTTATATAGTGACATTATGATTTTTACTGCCTTATCATAGAATCACAGAATAACAGAGTTGGAAGGGACCTCTGGAGGCCATCTAGTCCAACCCCCTGCCCAGAGCAGAACCAGTCCCAACTAAATCATCCCAGCCAGGGCTTTGTCAAGCCTGACCTTAAAAACTTCTAAGGAAGGGGATTCCACCACCTCCCTAGGTAACGCATTCCAATGTTTCACCACCCTCCTAGTGAAAAAGTTTTTCCTAATATCCAACCTAAACCTCCCCCACTGCAACTTGAGACCATTACTCCTTGTCCTGTCATCTGCTATCACTGAGAATAGTCTAGATCCATCCTCTTTGGATCCACCTTTCAGGAAGTTAAAAGCAGCTATCAAATCCCCCCTCATTCTTCTCTTCTGTAGACTAAACAATCCCAATTCCCTCAGCCTCTCCTCATAAGTCATGTGTTCCAGTCCCCTAATCATTTTTGTTGCCCTTCGCTGGACTCTCTCCCATTTTTCCACATCCTTCTTGTAGTGTGGGGCCCAAAACTGGACACAGTACTCCAGATGAGGCCTCACCAATGTCGAATAGAGGGGAACGATCACGTCCCTCGATCTGCTGGCAATGCCCCTACTTATACATCCCAAAATGCCATTGGCCTTCTTGACAACAAGGGCACGCTGTTGACTCATATCCAGCTTCTCGTTCACTGTCACCCCTAGATCCTTCTCTGCAGAACTGCTGCCTAGCCATTTGGTCCCTAGTCTGTAGCGGTGCATGGGATTCTTCCATCCTAAGTGCAGGACTCTGCACTTGTCCTTGTTGAACCTCATCAGATTTCTTTTGGCCCAATCCTCCAATTTGTCTAGGTCCCTCTGTATCCTATCCCTACCCTCCGTACCCTCCAGCATATCTACCACTCCTCTCAGTTTAGTATCATCCGCAAACTTGCTGAGGGTGCAATCCACACCATCCTCCAGACCATTAATGAAGATATTGAACAAAACCGGCCCCAGGACCGACCCTTGGGGCACTCCGCTAGATACCGGCTGCCAACTAGACATGGAGCCATTGATCACTACCCGTTGAGCCCGACAATCTAGCCAACTTTCTACCCACCTTGTAGTGCATCCATCCAGCCCATACTTCTTTAACTTGCTGGCAAGAATACTGTGGGAAACCGTGTCAAAAGCTTTGCTAAAGTCGAGAAATAACATGTCCACTGCTTTCCCTTCATCCACAGAGCCAGTTATCTGGTCATAGAAGGCAATTAGATTAGTCAGGCATGACTTGCCCTTGGTGAATCCATGCTGACTGTTCCTGATCACTTTCCTCTCCTCTAAGTGCTTCAGAATTGATTCCTTGAGGACCTGCTCCATGATTTTTCCGGGGACTGAGTTGAGGCTGTCTGGCCTGTAGTTCCCAGGATCATCCTTCTTCCCTTTTTTAAAGATGGGCACTACATTAGCCTTTTTCCAATCTTCCGGGACTTCCCCGGTTCGCCATGAGTTTTAGATAATGGCCAATGGCTCTGCAATCACATCTGCCAATTCCTTTAGCACTCTCGGATGCAACTTGTCCGGCCCCATGGACTTGTGCATGTCCAGTTTTTCTAAATAGTCCCGAACCACTTCTTCCTTCACAGAGGGCTGGCCACCTCCTCCCCATGCTGTGCTGCCCAGTGCAGTAGTCTGGGAGCTGACCTTGTTCGTGAAGACAGAGGCAAAAAAAGCATTGAGTACATTAGCTTTTTCCGTATTCTGCTGCTTTCCTTTCTTCCTTTTGTCAGGATCCTGAACTCGACCATCTCATGGTCACTGCCTCCCAGGTTCCCATCCACTTTTGCTTTCCCTACTAATTCTTCCCGGTTTGTGAGTAGCAGGTCAAGAAGAGCTCCGCCCCTAGTTGGTTCCTCTAGCACTTGCACCAGGAAATTGTCCCCTACGTTTTCCAAAAACTTCCTGGATTGTCTGTGCACCGCTGTATTGCTCTCCCAGCAGATATCAGGATGATTGAAGTCGCCCATGAGAACCAGGGCGTGCGATCTAGTAGCTTCTGCGACTTGCTGGAAGAAAGCCTCGGCCACCTCATCCCCCTGGTCCGGTGGTCTATAGCGGATTCCCACCACGACATCACCCTTGTTGCTCAGGGTTCTAAACTTAATCCAGAGACTCTCAGGTTTTTCTGCAATTTCATACTTGAGCTCTGAGCAGTCATACTGCTCCCTTACATACAGTGCAACTCCCCCACCTTTTCTGGCCTCCCTGTCCTTCCTGAATAGTTTATACCCATCCATGACAGTACTCCAGTCATGTGAGTTATCCCACCAAGTCTCCGTTATTCCAATCACATCATAATTCCCTGACTTTGCCAGGACCTCCAGTTCTCCCTGCTTGTTTCCCAGGCTTTGTGCATTTGTATATAGGCACTTGAGATAACCCGCTGATCGCCCCTTGTTCTCAGTATGAGGCAGGAGCCCTCCCCTCTCACACGCTCCTGCTCGTGCTTCCTCCTGGTATCCCGCTTCCCCACTTACCTCAGGGCTTTGGTCTCCTTCCCCCGGTGAACCTAGTTTAAAGCCCTCCTCACTAGATTAGCCAGCCTGCTCGTGAAGATGCTTTTCCCTCTCTTCGTTAAGTCTCTGCCTAGCACTCCTCCTTCTTGGAACACCATCCCATGGTTGAAGAATCCAAAGCCTTTTCTCTGACACTACCTGTGTAGCCATTCATTGACTTCCACGATTCGACGATCCCTACCCCGGCCTTTTCCTTCCACGGGGAGGATGGACGAGAACACCACTTGCGCCTCATACTCCTTTATCCTCCTTCCCAGAGCCATGTAGTCTGCAGTGATCCGCTCAAGGTCATTCTTGGCAGTATCATTGGTGCCCATGTGGAAAAGCAGGAAGGGGTAGCGATCCGAGGGCTTGATGAGTCTCGGCAGACTCTCCGTCACATCGCGAATCTTAGCTCCTGGCAAGCAGCAGACTGCTCTGTTTTCCTGGTCAGGGTGGCAGATAGATGACTCAGTCCCCCTGAGGAGAGAGTCCCCGACCACCACCACCCGCCTCCTTCTCTTGGGAGTGGTGGCCGTGGAACCCCCAACCTTAGGACAGTGCCTTATCATATATCCCTTTCCTAATGGTTCCTAACATTCTATTAGTTTTTTTGGCTGACACTGTACATGGAGTGGCTGGTTTCAGAGAACTATCCACAAGGACTCCCAGATCTCTTTCTTGAGTGGCAACAGCTAATTTAGATCCCATATTTTGTATGTATAGTTGGGATTATTTTTGCCAATGGGCATTACTTCACACTTATCAACACTGAATTTCATCTGCCATTTTGTTGCCCAGTCACCCAGTTTTGTGAGATCCCTTTGTAACTCCTCACAGTCAGCTTTGGACTTAACTAGCTTCAGTAATTTTGTACCATCTGCAAATTTTGCCACCTCACTGTTTACCCCTTTTCCATATAATTTGTGAATAGCACAGACTGCAATACTGATCATTGTGGGACATCACTATTACCTTCCCCTCTCCACCCCGTGAAAACTGACCATTTATTCCTACCCTTTTTCCACCATCTTTTAATCAGTTATGGATCCATGAAAGGACCTTCCCTCTTATCCCTTGATGGCTTACTTCATTGTGGGACCTTCTCAGATGCTTTCTGGAAGTCCAAGTACACTATATCAGTATTTCTCAATGACCAGTCCGTGGCCCAGTGCTGGTTCCTGAGATCTCCCAGACGCAGTTTAGGAAGGCAGCAAGTCAGTTCTTGGTATCAAAAAGGTTGAAAAACACTGAATATATCAACTGGATCACCTTTAGCCACATGCTTGCTGATCCCCTCAAAGAATTCTAATAGATTGGTGAAGCATGATTTCCTATTGCAAAACGGATACAGCCTGACACGGCTGCCACTCCGAAAAAAGCCACATTGACTCTTCCCCAACACATCATATACATCTATGTGTCAGATAATTCTGTTCTTTACTATAGTTTCAATGATTTTGTATGGTACTGAAGTTAGGCTTAGCGGCTGGTAATTGCCAGGATCACATCTGGAGCCTTTTTTAAAAATTGGTGCCACATTAGCTATCCTCCAGTCATCTGGTACAGAAGCAGATTTAAATTATAGGTTACATACCACAGTTAGTAATTCTGCAATGTCATATTTGAGTTCCTTCAGAACTCTTGGGTGATATAATCTGGGCCTGGTGACTGATTACTGTTTAATGTATCAATTTGTTCCCAAACTTTCTTTATTGACACCTAAAAAGAATAACTTGGGGGTGGTGATCTCCCCCACATCCTCTGCACTGAAGACTGATGCCAAGGATTCATTTAGCTTCTGTGCAACAGTGTGGTCTTCCTTGAGTGCTCCTTTAGCATCTCGATCATTCAGTGGCCCCAATGGTTGTTTAGCAGGCTTCCTGCTTCTGATGGACTGAAAACATTTTTTGCTGTTAGTTTTTGTGTCTTTTACTAGTTGTGCTTCAATTTTTTCTTGGCCTGCCTAGTTAAACTCTGGCAAGTCAAGTGGAAAAGTATATTTTCATTTCTATTTTCCTCTCTAGGATAAAGACTTCCAGTTTTTAAATGATGCCTTTTTGCCTCTAAGTGCCTCTTTTACTCCTCCATTTAGCCACGGTGCAATTTTTTGTGTCCCCTTTATTTTTAAATCTTATTTGGTTAGAGCCTCTACGATGATATTTTTAACAAGTTTCCATGAAGCTCCCAGCATTTCACTCTTAGAATCATAGACTATCAGGGTTGGAAGGGACCTCAGGAGGTCATCTAGTCCAACCCCCTGCTCAAATCAGGGCCAATCCCCAACTAAATCATCCCAGCCAGGGCTTTGTTAAGCCTGACCTTAAAAACCTCAAAGGAAGGAGATTCCACCACCTCCCTAGGTAACTCATTCCAGTGCTTCACCACTCCCCTAGTAAAAAAGTTTTTCCTAATATCCAACCTAAACCTCCCCCACTGCAACTTGAGACCATTACTCCTCATTCTGTCATCTGCTACCACTGAGAACAGTCTAGATCATTGTGACGCAGCAGGGAGCGGGGAGTGTTGACTTGGGAATGTGGCAGGGGAGTTTCACTGGGGATGGGAGATCTGAGAGCCTGTAACCTGAGCCAGGAGGGGGAGGTAACACCTCTGCCTGGGAAACTGGACAAAGGCTGCAGGAGAGAGCCTGCTGGGGGGGGGGTTGGTTTCAGTTTGGGGCTGGGTGGTGGAATGCAGGGAACCCCAGGGCTGGGGTCAAAGCTCCCTGCCCCCCAGAAGGCCTTGACTGAGGGGTCCTGGTGGTACCCACAAGCTCTGTTTTAGACTGTGTTTCTATTGTCTAATAAATCTTCCATTTTACTGGCTGGCTGAGAGTCACAGCGAATCCTTGGAAGAGGGGTGCAGGCCCCAGACTCCCCCACACTCCGTGACAACTGGTGGCAGAGGTGAGATGTACTGCACCCTGTGAACGGCGCTTCCTGCAGTAAGTGACTGGGGAACAGTAAAACAAAGGGGGATTGACGGAGGACCAGGCATGCTGAAGATTCAGAGAGAGATGGTTTCAGGGGGCGGTTACCCCTGGGAGTGTGTGACCAGAGAGAAGGATTTTTGCAGTAACAGGGTCCCCCGGGGGATTGCAGCGAGCGGTCCCAGGGGTGGAGGAGTCTGCAGCTCAATCCTGGCAAAGAGGTGGTGACCTCAAGAAGGACTGGCACCCTAGGGGTTCTTCCTGGAAACCGTGGAAAGCTGCACAGGCCTGCGAGTGGCCAGCAGGGAGATGTATGCTAAAAGCCTTAAGAGTGACCTGGTGGAGCTATGCAGGCAGAGGGGGCTGCGCATTGGGAGGTCCACCAAGGAACAGCTGATTGGCCAGTTGGAGGAGAAGGATCGCTTGGATGACCCGATCCCTGTCCCTGAGGGAAGCCGCCCGGTGGACGCAGCATGGGCCCTGGGGCCTGACCAGGCTGGGAGGGGTCAAACTGCTGCCGAGGACATCCCGAGACCCTTCCTACCTATGCCTGAGGGAGGGGTTAGGGGAAGCCCAGCAAATACCGAGGGCACTCTGACCCCAGCAGCCAGCGGGGGATCCTCCCGGCGGAGCTCCCCATCCCTGGAGCAGAGGCGGCTGGAATGGGAGAGGGAGATGAAAATGAGGGAGCTGGAGGATCATGAAGAGCAGTGTCAGCATGAGGAGAAGCAAAGTCAGCATGAGCAGGAAGAGAAGGAGAAGCAGAGACAGCATGAGCTGGAGCTGGCCAGGCTGAGGAGCAGTGGGGCCCCAGCTGCGGTGAGTGAGGGGGGACCCAAGACTGCAAGGAGTTTTGGTAAGTGCTTCCTGGCCCAGCGTAAGGAGGGGGAGGCCATAGATAGCTTCTTGACAGCCTTTGTCAGAATGCCTGTGAGATGCATAGGGTTGAACCTGCAGACAGGCTCCAGTTTCTCACCCCCTTACTGGGCCCCAAAGCCGTGGAGATGTACAGTCGAATGACGGGGCAGAGGCAGGGGACTACAAACTGTTCAAAAAGGCCCTGCTCCGTGCGTTTGGGCTGACCCCCGAGATGTACCGGAAAAGGTTCCGGAGTCAGCGTAAAACGCCTGAGGTCACATACCTGCAACTGGTCAACCGAATGCAGGGATATGCCTGCAAGTGGACTGTTAGGGCCCAAGCTAAAGAGGACCTGCTTGACCTAATTGTACTGGAGCAACTGTATGAACAGTGCCCTTCCAACCTGAGGCTATGGTTGGTGGACAAAAAGCTAGAGAACCCACAGCATGCAGGGCAGCTGGCCGACGAGTTTGTGAACAGTCGGTCAGGGGTAGCAGGGAGGAGTCCCAAAAGAACAGGCCCCCCCCCCAATGCAGAGAGAGAGTCACCATGGGACCTCCCAGTGAGGAAATATGGAGAACCCCCACCCAAGGGGAACGCCTGGCATCAGGACCATCCGACCCGCTCGAGGGGACCAACATGACATGAGCTGCTATCACTGTGGCCAGAGAGGCCACATACGGACCCAGTGCCCCAGGCTCAGGGACAGACTGAGCAGACCCAACCTACCCAGGGTTAACTGGGTAGGGACCCAGCTGGACGAGGGGCAGACAGCCCAGGCAAGGGGGGCTGCCAGCTTACCACCTGCTCAGGAGGGAAGAGTAACCCAGGCCAGCTCCTCCAGAGGGCTGGATACTCTGGACTCAGGGTTCTCGGTTTACAGGGTGGGCGTGGGGCTGTCCCTCCGGAGAGAGTGCCTTGTTCCCCTGGAGGTGGATGGGTGGAAGGTCAATGGATACTGGGATATGGGTGCGGAGGTGATACTGGCCCGTGCTGAGGTGGTGGTCCCAGATCGGGTGGTGCCCAACACCTACCTGAGCCTGACGGGGGTGGGCAGGACCCCATTCAAGGTGCCCGTGGCAAGGGTACACCTGAAATGGGGGGCCAAGGAGGGCCCCAGGACATGGGGGTGCTCCACCATTTGCCCACTGAGGTTTTGATGGGAGGGGGGACCTAGAGGACTGGCCAAGCAACCCCCAGACCGCCCTGGTTGTGACCTGTAGCCAGAGCCGGCGAGGGGCACTGCACCCCGACCTTGGGGAGGGTATCACACTGGAGGCACAGGACCCTACCCTGGTGGGGAGGGAGCGCCAAGGGGCATGGCTCAGAGAGGCTGTGGCCTCAGATCCGGTCAGTGAGAGGGAACCAGTCCCCATCCCTTCCCCAGCCACTGAGTTCCAGGCCGAGTTGCAGAAAGATCCCTTCTTGCAGAAGCTCAGGGATCTGGCTGACCTCAGTGTGGTATGGACCATGAGGAGAAGGTTGCCAGGAGAAGTTCCTGTGGGAGAAGGGGTTCCTGTACCAAGAGTGGGCTCCCCCAGGGGAAGTGGAGTCCTGTGGGATCAGGAGGCAGCTCGTGGTCCCCCAGAAGTATCGCCACAAGCTACTGTACCTGGCCCATGACATCCCCCGCTCAGGACACCAGGGAATCCGGCACACCCAGCAGAGGTTGCTACAGAGCTTTTACTGGCCTGGGGTCTTTACCACTGTCCGGCAGTATTGCCGATCCTGTGACCCCTGTCAGAGGGTGGGGAAGGCCCGGGACAAGGGGAAAGTGGCTTTGAAACCTTTGCCCATCATAGAGGAACCTTTTCAGAAGGTGGCCATGGACATAGTGGGACCTCTCAGCAAGACGACCCGGTCAGGGAAAAAAATACGTTCTGGTGATGGTAGATTTTGCCACCCGCTACCCCGAGGCACTGCCCTTTGCTTCAATGGAAGCAGACACTGTGGCAGATGCGCTCCTGACCATTTTCAGCCGAGTGGGGTTCCCCAAGGAAGTCTTGACAGACCAAGGATCCAACTTCATGTCAGCCCTGCTCCGGTACTTGTGGGAGAAATGTGGGGTCTGGCACAACTGGACCTCAGCTTATCACCCCCAGTCCAATGGGCTGGTGGAGAGGTTCAATGGGACACTAAAGATGATGCTGAAAACCTTTATGCACCAGCACCCGCAGGATTGGGACAAGTACTTACCTCACCTGCTGTTCGTGTACAGGGAGGTACCCCAGGAGTCTACCGGATTTTCGCCTTTTGAATGGTTATATGGAAGGAGGGTTAGGGGCCCCCCTGGACCTGATGAGACACAAATGGGAAGGGAGGGCCACTCCCAATGGAGAGTCAGTGGTTGAGTATGTCCTGATCTTCCGAGAGAGACTTGCTGAACTCATGGGCCTGGCCAGGGAGAATCTGGCCAGAGCCCAGAAGAAGCAGAAGGTCTGGTATGACCGTATGGCGCAGGCCCGTGCTTATGCCCCCGGGGATCAAGTGATGGTTCTCATCCCCGTGAGAAAGAACAAACTACAGGCCGCCTGGGAGGGCCCTTTCAAGGTTGTCAAGCAGCTAAATGAGGTAAACTATGTGGTGGAGCTGTCTAATCAGGCACACCACTGCCAGGTGTACCATGTGAACATGATGAAGCCATATTATGCCAGGGGGAATGTGGTGTTGGCAGTGTGCAGACACTGGGAGGAGCAGGGAGATGACCCTTTAGTAGATCTATTCCCTGGGACCAGAGCTGGTTCACCCCTAGAAACAATTCCCCTCTCGGATCAGCTAACCCCTGCCCAGCAAGCTGAGGTCAGGGGGGTGCTGCATCCGTACCGACAGCTGTTTTCTGATCAGCCTGGATGCACTAATCTGACTGTGCGCCGGGTGCAGACAGGATCGCACCCGCCGATAAGATGCTCCCCCTTCCAAGTCACAGGGAAAACTGCTCAGGACCTGGAGAGAGAGGTCAGGGACATGCTGGCTTTGGGGGTGATCCAGGCATCTGCCAGCCCTTGGGGCTGGTCCCCAAAAAGGACGGGTCGATCCGGTTCTGTGTGGATTATCAGAAGCTCAATGCCATCACTGTATCTGATGCCTACCCCGTGCCCAGGCCTGATGAGCTCCTAGACAAACTGGGAGGAGCTTGATACCTTACCACCATGGACCTTACAAAGGGCTACTGGCAAGTGCCGTTGGATGTAGATGCCCGGCTGAAATCGGCCTTTATCACCTCTCTGGGGCTCTATGAGTTCCTGACCCTGCCTTTCGGCCTCAAGGGAGCGCCGGCCACCTTCCAGCGCCTGGTGGATCAGCTACTGAGGGGGATGGAGAGTTTTGCCGTGGCGTATATTGATGACATCTGTGTGTTTAGCCAGACCTGGGAGGACCATGTGTCCCAGGTTAGACAAGTGCTGGACCGACTCCAGGAGGGTGGGCTGACCAAAAGCGGAGAAGTGCAAGGTGGGGGTGGCTGAAGTATCTTACCTGGGCCATCGGGTGGGGAGCGGCTGCCTAAAGCCGGAACCAGCTAAGGTGGAGGTGATCAGAGACTGGCCCGCTCCCCACACCAAAAAGCAGGTCCAAGCCTTTACTGGGTTGGCAGGATACTACCGAAGATTTGTGCCCCACTTTAGCACCATAGCCACCCCTATCACTGAGCTATGCAAGAAGGGGAAGACAGACAGACAAGGTGGTCTGGACCGAGCAGTGCCAGGAGGCTTTCCAGGCGCTGAAGGAGGCTCTGGTCAGTGGCCCAGTTCTGGCAAACCCAGACTTTGACAAGCCCTTTATGGTGTTCACCGACACCTCAGACATGGGACTGGGGGCAGTGTTAATGCAGGAGGATGAAAAGGGGGAGACACACCCCATCGTGTACCTGAGCAAGAAGTTCCTTCCCGATGGCTGCGTAGTGTTGCTCCCAGGGTAGCAATGCCTGGCCATGGTGTGGGCCCTCAAGAAACTAGAGCCATGTCTCTTCGGGCGACACTTCACCGTTTACACTGACCACTCTCCCCTGACCTGGCTGCACCAGATGAAAGGAGCGAACACCAAACTCCTGAGGTGGAGCCTGCTCCTGCAGGATTATGACATGGATGTGGTCCATGTGAAGGGAAGCGCCAACATGATAGCAGATGCGTTGTCCCGGAGAGGGGGCCCTGAACTTCCCCAGGTCACTGATCAGAGTGACCCCGCTCAGTTCAGTCTCGAAGGGGGGAGAGATGTGACGCAGCAGGGAGCGGGGAGTGTTGACCTGGGAATGTGGCAGGGGAGTTTCACTGGGGATGGAAGACCTGAGAGCTTGTAACCTGAGCCAGGAGGGGGAGATAACACCTCTGCCTGGGAAACTGGACAAACGCTGCAGGAGAGAGCCTGCTAGAGGAGATTTGGTTTCAGTTTGGTGCTGGGTGGTGGAATGCAGGGAACCCCAGGGCTGGGGTCTAAGCTCCCTGCCCCCCAGAAGGACTTGACTGAGGGGTCCTGGTGGTACCCACAAGCTCTGTTTTAGACTGTGTTTCTATTGTCCAATAAACCTTCCATTTTACGGGCTGGCTGAGAGTCACAGTGAATCTGAGGAAGAGGCCCCGGACTCCCCCACACTCTGTGACATCCATCCTCTTTGGAACCCCGTTTCAGGCAGTTGAAAGCAGCTCTTAAATCCCTCCTCATTCTTCTCTTCTGCAGACTAAACAATCCCAGTTCTCTCAGTCTCTCTGCATAAGTCGTGTTCTAGCCCCCTAATAATTTTTCTTGTCCTCTGCTGGACTCTTTCCAATTTATCCACATCCTTCTTGTAGTGTGGGGCCCAAAACTGGACACAGTACTCCAGATGAGGCCTCACCAATGTCAAATAGAGGGGAATGCTCACATCCCTCGATCTGCTGGCAGTGCTCCTACTGATACAGTTCAAAATGTCGTTAGCCTTCTTGGCAACAAGGGCACACTGTTGACTCATATCCAGCTTCTTGTCTTGTGACTGTTCCTTTTAATTTTTGCTTAACTAGCTTCTTCATGATTGCATATTTCCCCTTTTTTGAAGTTAAATGCTACTGTGATGGGTTTTTTTTTTTCTTTGGTATTTCCTCTGCACCCCCAATGTTGGTAAGTTTAATTGCATTATCATTGTTTTTACCAAGCGGTTCAGCTATATTCACCCCTTGGACCACATCTTGTGTTCCACTTAGGACTAAATCAAGAATTGCCTCACCCCTTGTAGGTTCCAGGACTAGCTGCTCCAAGAAGCAGTCATTAATAGCATCTAGAAATTTTATCTTTGCATCCCATCCTGAGGTGACATGGACCCAATCAATATGGGGAGAGTTGAAATCCCCGACTATTATGGAGTTTTCTGTTTTTGTAGCCTCTCTCTCCTGAGCATCTCTTATCCCTTTGGGATTTGTTGTCATGATGATGATGGAGGATATGCTTGGAGATGTCCGTAACAGCATGGCACCCACCTCTTGCAAGCACCCTCTTCTGGTTGGCTGTGTCTGCAGTCTTTAAACCAGTCCTGGCCCTCGTATCGGGCCGTACTCTCAGGGCTTCCTCCCTGGAGGCAGCGGTTTCACCCTTTTAGTCTATTTTGGCCCCAGCACTCCAGCTGGCCTTCCTGACAGCTCAGTCGTCTTCTGGGGATTTACTGCTGTCCAGTTGTAGGCCCTTCTCCAGTGGTCTATTGGGGGTGGGATCCAGGCCTGCCCACTACTCCGGGTCTCAGCCCAGGGACCCTAAGAATAGCAGCCACACGCTTGCATGTCCTTTTAGCAAAACTGCCTTCAGTTCCCTGGGCCACTTCCCTGTGGCCTCAGCCTTCACCAATACCTTACCCTTGGCTCAGGGCTCTACTAAACTCAGTCCCAGCAGCCAGCCAATAGCTCTTCCTCACTCCCCCAGTCCCTACTAGCACTGAGCGGTCCATTGTGTTGCAGTGCCCTTGGTCAGTCAGGAGCATCATCTGAACTTCTCTATCTCTAGCAAGGAACTGCCGGTCTCTGACCCCTCAGCTCCCTTTTTATAGGGCCCTCCTGGGCCCTGATTTGCTGCTTCCCCTGCAGTCACTGATACACACCTATGCAGTCACCTATGACACCAGCTCTTGCCCCTTTTTGACCTGAGCAGCTAGTCAGAGTTTGGGGCTGTGGGGATGGTGGGAGTAGAAATTGGTAATAGCCATTTCTGTGATGCCATTTTGTTTATTTCAAAGAATGTAAAAAATCCTGTAGTCTGAACACAGAAAGAATTGAAAAGCAGGGAGGAGCTTAAAGCCTCTTTAGCCAGACCCCAAAGTTCTCCCTGCAGCTTCTTCCAGGGTCACACTGGGTATGTTTACACCACAGTTAGACACCCTCGGCTGGCCCCTGCCAGCTGACTGGGGCTTGTGAGGCTCAGGCTAAGGGCCTGTTTAACTGTGGCCTGAGGGAGCTGGGTTGGGCTGCAGCCTGAGCTTTGGGCCCCTCCCACCTTGCAGGGTCTTAGCGCCCGGGCTCCAGCCAGAGCCTGGAAATCTACACCACAGTTAAACAGCCCCTTAGCCCAAGCACCGTGAGCCCCAGTCAGCTGGCACAGGCCAGCCGCAGGTTTTCATTGCGGTGTAGAGATACCCACTGTGTTCACTGGCTACTGCTTGGCTTTCTTGCTTTATGCCTCTGCCCTGTATCTGTCTATTCTCAGTTTCTGTGGGTTCTGCTGTCAGACACACACCACAAACTGCAAAACACTGATACATGCATAAACACATACTTACATACGTACAGACATACACACATTACATGTCCACACATGCATACACCCCCCCCCTTACACTCACATATGTTAAATGTTTCCACATAAACTAGGGGTGGGCAAACTACAGCCCCCGGACTGCATCCAGCCCATTAGACCTTTTAATCCAGCCCTCAAGCTCCAGTTGGGGAGCAGAGTCAGGGGCTTGCCTCACTCCACACATACCGTGGCTCCTGGAAGCAGCAGCATGTCCCCCCTCTGACTCCTACACGTAGGGGCAGTGTGACAGGGTTGGGACTCACCACCACAGCACCTCCTGTTGGTCACTGTGGGAATTAGCTCAGTCCATGTGGAGCACCCTCCACTGGTAGTGTCCCATCCAACTCTTGCCCTCTGTTGGCATCTGGACCCACATTGCTCCCTTCTCGCAGCATCCTCTTCAGAACACTGCCCTCCAGCAGTGCCCCCTCATCCACGCTCACCCCCTTCCAGGGGGCAGTTAACAGCAGTCTTTCCGCTTTGCCCCAACCACAGTGGCCAACCACACCCCCAGAGTCTAAGCCCTTTTGTCAGGGGTCGGGTGCAGTCTGCTATGGCCACTTCTAACAGCCAGGTGTAAGGGCAAGGAGTGGACCCAAGCTCACCTTCTACTCTGGGTCCCAACTCAGGGACCCTTTGGTGGCAGCCTTCCTGCCTGCCCTCCATCTCTCCTTTTGGGCCATTTCCCCTTCAGCCCCTTTGCACCAGCTAGGCCCTTTCCTCAGGGCCTGCAGCCTGGCAGGTACCAGGCTGGAGTTCCCTTCTGCTCCCCTGGCCTGCCCAGTACTACACTGTCCCTGGTGCTAGTCTCCTCACACAGGAGACAGACCTTCACCCTCTGAAGGCCTAGGAGAAACTACCTGCTTCTTGCCTGGGCAGCCTTTATATAGGGCCTAGCCTGGCCCTGATTGGCTGCCTCTTGCTCAGCCCTGATTGGCTCCCCGCAGGCTCTCTCTGATTGGCTGACTGTCTGCGCAGCCGCTCTGGTCTGCTGTAGCCCAATCTGGCCTGGGGGTGGGGCACCGCCCCACCACAGGCAGCCAGGGGGCTGTACACACTGATCCTGCCCCAAGTGCCAGTTCTGTAGATCCCATTGGCCAGAGCACTCACCCCCCTGCACCCCAACCCCCTGTCCCAGCCTGCATCCCTCTCTCATACCCTGAACCCCTCGTTTCTGGGCCCACCCTGGAACCCACACCCCCAGCCCAGAGCCCGTACTCCCTCCCACACCCCAACCCTCTGCCTCAGCCTGGAGCCCCCTGCAATACTCTGAACCCCTCTGCTCAACCCCAAGCCCTCAGACTCCTCCTGCATCCCAAACCCCTCATCCCTGGCCCCACCCCAGAGCCTGCACATCCAGCCAGAGTCCTCACCCCCTCCTGCATCCCAATTCCCAATTATGTGGGCATTCATGGCCCGCCATATAATTTCCATACTCAGATGTGGCCCTCAGACCAAAAAGTTTGCCTACTCCTGACATAGACCCCCCCACAAGAGCCCCATGTGAAAGGAGGGAACAGCTAGTACTCCCTGTGAGTCTCGCAGCCCGCACTCAGGGCAGCAGAGCACTTTGTGACAGTGGCAGGGGGCATGCCCGGCCCCCTGCCCAGCATGGATTACATCTGAGGGACTGGTCCGGCCTCTCCTGCTGCACGTGCTGCTTGGGGACCCACTGCACGGTCAGCACTATCACTAGCTTGGAGTCTGCCCCAGCCTGTTGCTGAGCTGGCTGCTGGCTCCGCTCCCTGCAGCAGCCTCCAGAATCACTGGGCATGCTGGAGCCAGCTGGGCTCTGGGCCAGGGCGGGCAGGGGAGCCAGGAGACCCAGGCACCCTGAGAGGGCAGGGGATCCAGAGGCCTGGAGCAGGAAATTCCTCCCTAGATATTCAGCCCAACACCTGTGTCGTGCCTCCCACCTGGGACTGAAGGGGAGAGAGAACATGGGAGGGGGAGCCTCTGGGATCCCGCATTCCCTTCCTTTCCCTTTGCTTTGGGTTGATATGCCCTTCCTCACCCCACAGAAGGGGCCATCCACCCTGATGCTCCAGCGTAGCCAGAACTCCCCAAGGACTCAGCCTCCCCAACCCTCATGGGCTGAGCCAGCCCTCCCCCACTCTGTGAGCCGCCCCTCCCCTTCTTCCCCCTGAGCCATGTCCACCTCTCAAACTGATTATTATTTATCATTGTTCTGTTCATTGCATCCACCTGTCCCTCTTGGAGTGGGGAACAAGTCCTGCTGGTCCAGCCTCTGCCCGATGGGCAGGGGATTCGCACTGCGCCAGCCTGTTCCTGATGGGCAGGGGATTCGCACTGCTCCAGGCTGTCCCCAGTGGGTGGGGGATTCCCACTGCACCAGCCTGTTCCTGATGCGCGGGGGATTCACACTCCGCCAGCCTGTCCCTGATGAGCAGGGGATTCGCAGTGCGTCAGGCTGTCCCTGATGGGTGGGGGATTCCCATTGCACCAGACTGTCCCTGGTGCGTGGGGGATTTGCACTGCTCCAGCATGTCCCCAGTGAGCAGGGGATTCACACTGCTCCAGGCTGTCTCCGGTGGGCGGGGGATTCACACTGCACCAGGCTGTCCCCAATGGGCAAGGTATTTTCACTGCACCAGGCTGTCCCTGATGGACAGGAGATTCACACTGCACCAGGCTGTCCCTGGTGGGCTCGTGGGTTGCAGTCCCAACTGCCCTCGCCGGTTCTCACATACATGGTGGGTGCAGGGGGCTCAGGCCCAGATCATAGTCAGGGTGCAGCATAGGCAGAAGGCCACACCTGTCCCTATGGAAAGGGCAGTGCCAGGTGCTGCCTGGAATCAGGATCTGCTCCATGTGGGTGATGCCAGAGAGTCCAGGATGGAGGGGACCTCAGGCCCAGGGTGAATGACCAGCCTAGTGCTGACTCTGCACCCAGCCCACATGGCCTGTGTGCTGTCCTGCTGTGGGCGTGGGCCCTGGCAGAGCACCCAGCAGCTGCTATCTCTAGGGATGGGGAGGGTGAGTTGGGCACAACAGGAGAAAGGCCTCTTTGTACAGCCAGTGGGAGTGGAGCCACCTACAGCCAGGGCTGTGTGCTGGGGCTACTGGCCAGGGGCTTTCGGCTCTGGCCTGGCAAAGGAGCAGAGGCGGGACGAGAACTCGGGGCCATGACCCCAGGGAGTGGGGCGGCTGGAATGTGCCTCTCAAGGCCCAGGCACGGACATGCAGCAGGGGTCAGCCAACGGCAGGGGTTACACTCCCATCTGGCCAAAGACAGTCTTTCACCTTCATCCCAGTGCACACAGGGAGGAGCCTTGGCTGCTGGGAGACGGATGGTGCCCAGCACAGCGTGGGCCCAGGAGCACAGGGGTCAGCCCAAGCTGATGTCTGCCTGTTTGCCCCCAGAGAGCCAGCCCACGACATCTGATGAGACGGTGGTGGCAGGTGGCACCGTGGTGCTGAAGTGCAGGGTGGAGGATCCCGACGACTCCTCACTGCAGTGGTCCAACCCAGCCCAGCAGACGCTCTACTTTGGGGAGAAACGAGGTATTGCCAGCAGCCCCAGCTGGGCCTGGAAGGGCCCTGCTCGCCTCTCCCTGGGCCTCAGGTTAGACTGGCTGTGAGGGGAACAGGCTCCAGAGAGCACTCCTCAGCCTTTTCCCCTGCATGAGGAGTGGGGTGAGAGGGAATGGTGCCCCAAGGGAGGTGGGGAGCAGCGTCCCGGGGCAGTGGAAAGGGGAAGCAGTACTCCAGGGAACAGGACAGGGGCAGAGGGGAAACAGTGACCCTGGCGGGGGGAGGGGGGGGCGAGGTGCAGCAGTAACCTGCGTGGATATGGGGAAGCAGTGCCCCACGGGGATGGGATGAAGGGAAACAGTGCCCCAACGTGGGAGTGGAAGCAATGCCCCACAGGGCGAAGGGGAAGAAATGCCTCACGGGGAGGGAAAGAAGTGCCCTGTGGGAACGGGGCAAAGGGAAGCAGTGCCCCATGGGGATGGGGAGAGGGGAAGCACTGCACCATGGAGGGAGGGGAACCAGTGCTCAGTGCAGGAGGATGTGCTGCTGGGTTGAAGCGTGACCTGGCAGCTCCTGCTGGCTCTCGGTCCTGGCCAGCATAGCTAATCCCTCTTGCTCTGGCCCCAGCGCTCCGGGATAACAGGATCCAGCTGGTGAAGTCCACACCCAACGAGCTGGCCATCAGCATCAGCAACGTGGTGCTGGCGGATGAGGGCGAGTACACCTGCTCCATCTTCACCATGCCTGTGCGGACGGCCAAGGCCCTCGTCACCGTGCTGGGTGAGGGCTTGCGACTCCCTTCCCCTGGGGAACCCGCTCAGCACCCTGGGCAATGGAGCCTGCTTGTGCACAGGGCCCAGTGAGTGTGACCCTGGCCTGGCAGCAGCCTGCACAATCCCCTCCCCCAACCTGCCAGCTCCTGGTGCTGGGCCCCTGCTGTTGCTGAGGGGTGGGTGCCCCAGCCCTCAGAGGCCTGGCCACAGCCCCTGGGGACTCTCCTGGGTTCCCCTCCAAGCTGCAGGGCCTGGATTCTCCTCACAGCCCCAACCTGAGCGCAGCCAGTCACTCCCACTCTGCAGCCAGTGGCAAAGCCTCCAGCCAGGGCTCCGTGTCTGGGCGTATCCCTGTGTCTGCATGTGCCCATGTGTATGTGTGTTTGAGTGTGCCCGTGTGTCTATCTGTGTCCGTGTGTCTGCATGTGCTAGCGTGTCTGCCCCTTCCCATTTGTGCGTGTGTGTGCCCCAGGGTCTGTGTATGCATGTGTCTCTGTATCTGTGTGTCTTCCTGTCTGTTTGCCCCTGCCCTGTTCTCTGCGCCCGCCCTTGTCCTGCCCGTGCTCAGGAGGAATCAGGAGGGGAGTTCAGGGGTGCGGAGGGACAAGACGTTCTCTGTTCCTTGCCCTCTCCCCCAGGAATCCCCCAGAACCCTCAAATCTTTGGCTATGAGCTGCCCATCCGAGAGATGGAGATGGCCCAGCTGACGTGCCGATCCTCTGGCAGCAAGCCAGCTGCCCAGCTCCACTGGAAGAAAGGCAACAAGGAGCTGCAAGGTAGGTGCTGGCTGCAGGGCACCAGGGCATATTGGGAGCCCAGTTCTGGTGAAGCAGCGTAAGGTCTGAACCTTGCAGCTTGGCCCGCAACAGAAGGGGAAAACCTGCCCTTGCTCAGTAAAAATCTGAGGCTGCCCTAGCCCAGGGCCTCAGGCTGGGCACTGCTGTCCCTGGGGCCTAATCGGCCACTGCAGGCGGATGGCACCTTAGTGAAGATCTTTCCCTGGTGCTGAGCCTGCAGAGAGGGAGCTGGCCCCAAGGGCCTGGGGTGGGCAAAGGGGTAAAGCACCATCCAGCTCTGAGACAGACAGAAAACAAAGTAAAATTCACGGTCCCTTTGCAGCATGGCCACGGGCAGCAGCGGGCGGCAGAGTGTCCTGCAGCACTAGGCTGCATCGTGAGTCTGCTAAGAAGGGGGAGCAGGGAGGTGGCACAGAGCCTAGTTAGGTAATAATGAGGGCTGGGGAAGAGTGAGGAACCCTAGAGGGACCTGCCCCCATGAGCCAGCGAGGACTCGTTGCCCAAGGCAATGTGTTGTGCCCTGGGGGGAATGACCTGACCTGGGCCCTAAGCCAGGGGACAGCACTCAGTACATTGGAGATGTGGGAGCAGCTCTCTGGTGCCCTGGCCATTGCTCAGACCCCACATGGGGGGACTATTGGGGCCCTCCAGGAAGAGCAGGGCCGGTACAGTGGGGCTGTTTGAATCTGAGGACACAAGGGTGGGAGGCAACACAACGAGCTGCTCTGAGACGCCAGGTCAGGCTCCAGACATGCCTTCTCATACCATGACCAAGGGGATGCTCAGTGGCACTGCAAAGGAATACTGGTAAACGCTGTGCCCAGCACACTTTGCCTGTGGCACTCTTTGCCCCAAAGAGGCCCTGGGGGCCCAGAGCCAGGATTCTGGACCAGGCAGACAGGCCAGGATACCTGGTGGAAGGGCTGTGCACCCTCCTGCAGGGCACCAGCCGACCACTAGCCGAGGGGAGCTGGGAGCCAGGTTCTCCCATCACTAGCAGCTCCTGTCCCTTGCTCTGAAGCAACAGGTGCTGGCTAGCATGGCAGGTGGGAGAGGTGCAGATAGGCCCCGTGGGTAAGATGGAGTCACTCCCGTGCCCTGTGCAGGCCCCACGCTGATAGCACCTGTTCCTTTGCCCCCCAAAGGTGGGGCCCTCGAGGTGATGGAAGATTCCAACGGAAAAACCTTCACTGTCACCAGCCGCGTTGAGTTCACCGTCACCAAAGAAGACAATGACGTGGATGTGACCTGCACAGTGGATCATGAGTCCCTGCAGAACTCGGAGAGATCCGCAAGCCAGAAACTGCAGGTCTACTGTACGTACAGGACAGCCATAGCGGGGGAGGGGGAGGCATCCGGGGACTGTGCTTGGAGTGTCGTGGGAGCATGACGAGGAGCAGATGAGACTGAAAGGAGGCATGAGCCAGTGACCAGCTCTCCGCAGGCACCCCGTGCCTCACACGAACACCCCGCCTATAGCTACATGTCACCCGCACCCGCTCACAGCCCTCCCCAACCCCCCACAGCCCACAAACCCCACACACAACAGACACACAGCCCACGGCCTACTGCACCCCGCATAGCCCACTGCTTACCACCTCAAACACAGCCTGACACCCCCGACACACGGCCCACGGCTTACCACCTCCAACACAGCCATCTGCCTACTACCTCCCCACACACACAGCCCATGGCCTACCATCCTCCATACACAGCCCACCACTAATCACCGCTACGTCAACAGCGCCAGAACCAGGGGTCAGTGGGGCATGCCCCCCCCACCATGGCCTCCCCATGGGTGTAGTTTGGCCGGGCAGGGAGAAGTGTTACCTCCCCCAAATGCAAGACTTGCACAGGTGCTGTACTTCGCAGCAAGGGAGATGATCACCGTTATCAGTTCCCCTGCCTCAAACTACAGCCTTTACTCGTGCCACTCCACACCTGCCCGAGGCTTGCAGTTTTGGGGGCAATGCCGCCCCCTCACCACCGAACAACACCCATGTTAAAAAGTGAGGAGGCCAGGTCTGGCAGTGGTGGTCCCCCCACTTCTACAATGATTCTGATGCCCTTATCCTATGTGCAAAGACATCCCACCGCTACCGACCCTGACGCACACACAGCCCACTGCTAACCACCGCCATGTACACACAGCCCACCATTACCAACTGCATTGCACGCACAGCCCACTGCTAACCACCGCCATGTACACACAGCCCACCATTACCAACTGCATTGCACGCACAGCCCACTGCTAACCACCGCCATGTACACACAGCCCACCATTACCAACTGCATTGCACGCACAGCCCACTGCTAACCACCCTGACACACACACCGCCAATCACTACCGACAGCGATGCGCACACAGTCCACTGCTAACCACCCTGACAAACGCAGAGCCCACTACTAACCACCCCATACACACACAGTCCACTGATAACCAACCTGACTCACATATCCCACTGTTAACAAACCCAATACACACAAGTCTCACCGTTAACCACCCCATGCACACACAGCCCACCGCTAACCACCCCTACGTGCACACATTCCTCTGCTGCTGACCCTGACGCACACACAGATCACTGCTAGCCACCCTCACACACACACAGGCCACCACTAACCATTTTTTGTGCACACACAGCCCAGAGCTTCACCCCCCGTACACACACAGAGCTCACCGCTAACCACTCCCCCGACACACACAGCCCACTGCTAACCACCCTGACGCACACACAGCACACCACTACCAACCGCGGTGCACACACAGACCACTGCTAACCACTCCATACACATACAACCCATTGCTAACCACACTGTCGCGCACACAGCCCAGAGCTACCCCCACACACACAGCCCCGTGCTAGCCACGCCATACACACACATCCCACTGCTACCACCCTGACGCACACACAGCTCACTGCTAACCCCCTACCATGCACACACAGCCTATCCATCCCCTACGCACACACAGCCCACCGCTATCCATCCCCTATGCATACACAGACCACTGCTAATCCCCACTACGTAGGCACAGCTCACCGCTAACCCCACCCATGCACACACAGCCCACCACTATCCATCCCCTACGCACACACAGCCCACCGCTATCCATCCCCTACGCACACACAGCCCACCGCTATCCATCCCCTACGCACACACAGCCCACTGCTAACCCCCACTACGTAGGCACAGCTCACCGCTAACCCCACCCATGCACACACAGCCCACCACTATCCATCCCCTACGCACACACAGCCCACCACTATCCATCCCCTACGCACACACAGCCCACCGCTATCCATCCCGTACGCACACACAGCCCACCGCTATCCATCCCCTATGCATACACAGACCACTGCTAATCCCCACTACGTAGGCACAGCTCACCGCTAACCCCACCCATGCACACACAGCCCACCACTATCCATCCCCTACGCACACACAGCCCACCACTATCCATCCCCTACGCACACACAGCCCACCGCTATCCATCCCCTACGCACACACAGCCCACCGCTATCCATCCCCTACGCACACACAGCCCACTGCTAACCCCCACTACGTAGGCACAGCTCACCGCTAACCCCACCCATGCACACACAGCCCACCACTATCCATCCCCTACGCACACACAGCCCACCACTATCCATCCCCTACGCACACACAGCCCACTGCTAACCCCCACTACGTAGGCACAGCTCACCGCTAACCCCACCCATGCACACACAGCCCACCACTATCCATCCCCTACGCACACACAGCCCACCACTATCCATCCCCTACGCACACACAGCCCACCGCTATCCATCCCCTACGCACACACAGCCCACCGCTATCCATCCCCTACGCACACACAGCCCACTGCTAACCCCCACTACGTAGGCACAGCTCACCACTAACCCCACCCATGCACACACAGCCCACCACTATCCATCCCCTACGCACACACAGCCCACCACTATCCATCCCCTACGCACACACAGCCCACTGCTAACCCCCACTACGTAGGCACAGCTCACCGCTAACCCCACCCATGCACACACAGCCTGCTGCTAACCATCGCCTACGTACACACAGCCCACTGATAACCCCACTATGTAGACTGGGGTGGGCAAACTTTTTGGCCCGAGGGCCACATCAGGGAATAGAAATTGTATGGCAGGCCATGAATGCTCACAAAATTGGGGTTGGGATGTGGGCTCTGGGGTGGGGCTGAGGATGAGGAATTTGGGGTGTAGGAGGGTGCTCTGGGCTGGGATCAAGGGGTTCAGAGGGCGGGAGGGGGATCAGGGCTAGTGCAGGGATGCAGGAAGGGGTGCAGGGTCTGGCTAGAGGTGCGGGCTTTGGGGTGGGGTTGGGGATGAGAGGTTTGGGGTGCAGGAGGGTCTCCGGGCTAGGATCAAGGGGTTTGGAGAGTGGGAGGAGGATCAGGGCTGGGGCAGGGCTGTGGGAAGGGGTCCCGGTTCCCAATGGGGGTGTGGGCTCTGGAGTGGGGCTGGGGATGAGAGGTTTGGGATGCAGGAGGGTGCTCCAGGCTGGGATCGAGGGGTTTGGAGAGCAGGAGGGGGATCAGGGCTGGGGCAGGGGGTTGGGGTGTGGGGAGATACTCAGGGGTGCAGGCTCCGAGCGGCGCTTACCTCAAGCGGCTCCCGGAACTAGTGTCATGGCCCTTCTCCATCTCCTATGCGGAGACATGGCCAGGTGGCTCTGCATGCTGCGCCATCCGCAAGCACTGCCCCTGCAGCTCCCATTGGAGTGCCGGAGGGGGCCATTGGAGCGTGTAGGAGCCGGAACAGGGCCATGCCACAGCTTCCCAGAGCTTCCCAGAGCTTTCCAACCCTGCACCCCAGCCGGAGTGGGGCTGAGCCCCGTAGTGCGGCCTCCTGACCCAGTGCCCCAGCCAGAGTGGGGTCGAGCCGGGTGGTGCGGCTCGCAGGCCGGCTTAAAACGGCTCGCAGGCTGGATCCAGCCCGTGGGCCGTAGTTTGCCCACCCCTGATATAGACACAGCTTACTGCTAACCCCACCGCACAGTCCGCCGCTAACCACTTCATACGTACACACAGCCCACCACTAACCACTCTCTTAGACACATACAGTCCACCACTCACTGTCCCCTATGTGCACACATCCCACCCCTAACCACACAGCCCACCACTAACCATCCCCTGCACACACACACAGCCCACTGCTAATCACCCCCATGCACAAAGAGCTCACTGCTAATCACTAATACACACACACACAGCCCACCACTAAACACCCCTTCACACACGTGCATCCCACTGCTCACCACCCCATCCATACACACAGCCCACTACTAACCTCCCCCTGCGCACACACAAATCCCATCACTAACCACCCTGCACACACATAGCCCACCACCAGCCACGCCTTACACTCACACAGTCCACAGCTAACCCTTCCAGGCAAACACTGAGCCCACCGCTAGCCACCCTCTACATGCACACACAGCCCACTGCTAACCATCCCCATGCACAAAGCGCTTACTGCTAACCAACGCTACGTAAACACAGCCCATCGCTAACCTCCCTCCCCACGTACATGCGCACCACTAACTGTTCCCCATGTACAAACACAGCCCACCGCTACTCCCCCACCACTACTCCAGACACACACACATCCCACCGCTAACCACCCATACACAGACATACAGCCCACTGCTAACCCCCCCAATCCACACACAGCTCACCAGTAACCACTTCCTAAGCACACACAGCCCAATGCTAACCACCCTCAACACACACACTGCCCACCACTAACCAACTTGATCAACACACCCCCGCACACTAATTACTCCCACTCACACAAAGCCCACCACTAACCATCCCCTACACGCACACACAGCCTACTGCTAACCCCCCGAAACACACACAGTCCTCTCCTAATCACTAATACGCAAACAGCCCTCCACTAACCATCCCTACGTACACAGAGCCCACTGATGAGCACTAATACTCACAATTACAGCTACCACTATCCTCCCATGCACAAACACACAGCCCACCATTAACCACCAACATGCACACACATCCCATCACTAACCACTGCTGCATACACACAGCTCACCACTAACCAATCCCTATGCACACACAGCCCACAGCTTAACCCCTCTACACAGCCGCAGCCCACAGCTTAACCCCCCTACCTAGACACAGCCCATCAATAACACCCCCAAGCACACACAGCCCACAGCTAACCACTCAATGCATGTACACATCCTACCACTAACCACCCTGACGCACACACAGCTCTCCACTCACCACCCCAACACTGTAACGTTCCCCTCTTGTGTTATCTGGACCGGTGATCTGCTAGGCCACTCCAATCCTTGACTCTAGGAGCCAGCCTTACCCTGCTGTGAGAACCCCCACTCCTGGGCGGTTCACGCACAGACTACTTACAAGCGAATGACACTAGCCAATATCTCCATTCCCAGACACAACCCTAGGAACCTCCATCTTGCAGTGTCCAGTTATGACTGCTGGACACTGCAATCTTATATGAGTTCGTCAATTTAACGAAGAAATTGATGTGTGCCAGGCTTGTTATCCCAAGGGGAGCCTCTGACACACTGCCTCAGGTAGAATAAACAATGAAATTTATTAACTATAAAGACAGATTTTAAGTGATTACAAGTCAAAGCATAACAAGTCAGATTTGGTCAAATGAAATAAAAGCAAAACGCATTCTAAGCTGATCTTAACACTTTCAATGTCCTTACAAACTTAGATGCTTCTCACCACAGGCTGGCTGGTTGTTCTTCAGCCAGGCTCTCCCCTTTGGTCAGCACTTCAGTCGCTTGGTGTGGTGTCTGTAGATTTAGGTGGAAGAGAGAGAGTGAGCATGGCAAACGTCTCTCCCTTTTATCATGTTCTTTCTTCCCTCTTGGTTTTGCCCCCGCCCCCCACCTTCAGAGTCAGGTGAGCATTACCTCATCGCAGTTCCAAATTGACCAAAGGAAGGGCAGTGACTCCCTGGAGGGTCTAACAGATTCTTTTGTTGCTGCCGAGGCCAGCATCCATTGTTCCTGTGAGGCTGGGCTGGGTTTGTCCCATACCTCCTCTCATGATATGTGAACTGGCTCTCTGTTCTTGGAGAGTTTTTGCATGGGCTTGCTTTAAGCCATGAGGATACATTTTCAGCCTCATAACTATATACATGAAATTTATAACCTATAACCTTACTATAACATTACTGTAACAATTACTATAACATCACTATAACAACCATGCTCAGTGCATCATGAGCCTTCCGAAGACACCCAACATGATAATCTTTGCATTGGATACCACACAGTCATTTTATAAATATGAACATGGGGGTGTCGGGTGTTCCCCCAAGGTACAGAGCGTCACAGACACACACACACACATCTCACTGCTAATCACTGCTATGCACACACATCCCACTGTTACCGTCCCCAGTGCACACACAGCTCACTGCTAACCTCCCCCACCATACGCACACACAGCCCACTGCTAACCAGCCCCTATGCACACACAGATCACCACTAACCCCCACTACATAGACACAGCTCACTGCTAACCCCACCCACACATACACAGCTTGCCACTAACCATCGCCTACGCAAACGCATCCCACCGCTAACCCCCATTATGTAGACACAGCTCACCACCCTCCTATACACACACAGCCCACCGCTAACCACCCCACGGACACACACAGCCCACCGCTAACCACCCCTACACATACATATCTCATCGCTATCCACCCCATGCACACACACAGTCCACTGCTAACCACCCCATGCACACACAGCCAACTGCTAACCACCCTTGTACACACACACAGCCCACCGCTAACCACCCCATGCACACACACAGCCCACCGCTAACCACCCATATGCACACACACAGCCCACCGCTAACCACCCCCACGCATACATATCTCATCGCTATCCACCCCATGCACACACATCCCACCACTAAGCACCCCATGCACATACACAGTCCACCGCTAACCACCCCATGCACACACAGCCAACTGGTAATCACCCCTGTACACACACACAGCGCACCGCTAACCACCCCATGCACACACAGCCCTTGTGCATATACTAATCCCCCGCTAAACATCCCTTACACACATACTCAGCCCACCGCTAACAACCCACTATATGCACACATAGCCCACCGCTAACCACCCCTATGCACACACACATTGCATCGCTAAACACCCTGTACACGCACACAGCTAACCGCAAGCCACCCCTATGCGCACACACAACCCAGCCCACCATTAACCACCCCTTCACACTCACATCCCACCACTAACCCCTCCATACACACACAGAGCCCAATGCTAACCAATCCCTCAAAAACGCAGCCCACCACTAACCACCCCATACGCACAGCCCAACACTAACGCCCGCCACGCACACACAGCTTACCGCTAAGCACCCCCTACATACGCACATCCCACTGCGGGTGTAGGGAGGAAGGGGCATGCTGCAGGTGAATGGTGGGAAGGGCACGCTGTGGGCATGTGGAGAGAGGGTCACACTGCAGGTGTGTGGCAGGAGGGGCACGCTGCAGGTGTAGGGAAGGAGGGAGGTACACAGTATTGGTGTGTGGTGGGGGGAACAAGCATTGCTGTTTAGAGGGAGGGGCATGCTGCCGATGTTTGGAAGGAGGGGCATGCTGTGGGTGTAGGGAGGGAGGGGGACGCTGCAGGTGTAGGAAGAGAAGGGCACGCTGTGGGTTTATGGAGGGAGGGGCACGCTGCAGCTGAAACGAGGGAGGGACAAGCTCAGGGTGTAGTGAGGGACATGCCATGGTTGTGGTGGGAGGGGCACCGTGGGCGGGAGAAGGGGCAGCACAGAACGTGCTCCAGGATTTTGATTTTTACCTTTCTCTTTTTTCCCTCTCTCCAGTTAAGCCAACAGCAACGATCGAGCCAGACCCCCCCTACCCTAGGGAGGGCGAGGAGCTGCGGCTGCAGTGTGAAGTCCAGGGCAATCCGATGTAAGCGTCTACCCCTCCCCAGCCCCTCTGGCTCCCGTCCTCTTCTGCAGGGCTGCTTGCAGCACCCCTCATAGCTCTCTTCACCGGGCTACAGCCTTGCTGCTAGGGCCTGTCCCAGGGGCGCTGCAGCTCCTGCCAGTTCAGTGGGATGCAGTCAGGCCTTTGTCACAGTCTGCAAGGGCCTCGGGGACCGTGGGGGAAGCTCCCCTGGGAAATGGAAGCTGCTGTAATGAATTCCTAGCTGGGCTGACCTCTGAAGCCAGCACCTGCTGCTACATGGGTGTATGCCCCTCAGGGAAGCGCCCCTTGCCTTTCACTAACCCCTGTCCTCTTAGCCCCCAGGAGTTCCTGTGGACGAAGGAGGGCAGCGATGTTCCCCTGCGTCCAAACACCAACCGTGTCCTCACCCTCCCCTTCCTCAACAAGAGCGACAGTGGCACCTATATCTGCATGGCCACCAGCACCATGGGTAGCGTTGTAGTGAGGTACAACCTGGACATCAATGGTAAGCATTGGGCACCAGACAGGGGGTGGAGCGCCTGCTTGCTGCCTCCTCCCCTCTCCGGGGACTAGCACCTGAACCTCACCTTGCACTCCGCTCCCCGGAGCCTCTGCGATATGCTGCCAAGTACAGTGGAGTTGTCCCTCTGTGGGGCTCATCCCCCACTGCTGGAGCCATCTGATGTGTGCCCCTGGGTTTGTGCCGCACACTCCCTGCGGGGAGCCCCAGTGTGTTGGGAACACCCCTGGCAGGGAGCTCTGGGTATGTTGGGAACACCCCCTGCTGGGGAGCCCCAGGCGCATTGGGAACGACCCTTGCTGGGGAGCCCAGGGTTTGTTGGGAACACCCCTACCGGGGAGCCCCAATGTCTTGGGAACACCCCTTGCTGGGGAGCTCCAGGTGTCTTGGGAACACCCCTATGCGGGGAGCAGTGTGTTGGGTATGCCCACTGCCAGGGGTGATGCTCTTTGGAAGTACACTGCAGTGTCCCACGGACGGACCCAGCATGGACCCAGCCAACTGCAGATGCTGAGCCTCAGGGGGCTTGTCTCTGAGCTCCTGCAGCTGCTTCTTTGGCACAGGCTCTGTGAAGCTGCTGCTGCCTCCTCCAACCTGTTCCTCTTTTCTTCCTTCTCTGGTATTTCTCTGCTGTTCTCCCCTCCCTACTCCCCACTCTCCCCCTGGATCACTCCTCACTGCGCTTCTATGCTCACTCTTCCCTCCTTCTCTCCTGTTCATTTGCTCCCCTCCCTCCCCGCTGGCTCCTCGGGCCCCCCATACAGAGCAGGAGGGGAGCAGATTGCCTCTCCAGAGCCCTGCAGGAGCTGATGGGTGTTGCTTGGCTGGGGAGCCCATGCGCAGGAGGAGGGAGCACAGCTTGTGGGGAGCTGGGAGGAGAGCCACGCAGCCTGGGCTGGGTTCAGTCATTATCTGCTGCTGTAAGGACAAGAGATGAACTGGGGCAGGGAGGGGGCTGGTCTGCTCAGCTACCCGCCTGTGGATAGTGATATGGGAAGAGGGCAGCCAGCAATGGGGAGGAAAAGCTGGCCCTGAATGTCAGGGACTACAATAGCTGGAAACACCCTGCTGGTCCCTTCTAGAGTATTCCCGGGGCAGTGCAGGACTAGCTCTGTAGGAAGTTTGGAGGTGTTTGTCTAGTCTCATGGGATGGGGCTCCCACCTGTCCCCTAGCCAGATCCACCCGCACACTCTCAGAAGGATCTCCCGAAGTTTCAGATCGCTCTCCCCCTCTGGGATGGCAGCCCACTGCACCCGAGCTGCACTGAACTGAGTGTGCCCTCTCTCTTATGGTTGTTAACACCCTGCACATGTTCACAGGCTGAACTCCCTGGTTTCCCGCCCTCCTCTCCCAGAACAGATGGACCAGATTTGCCCATTACTTGGGGTACACTCAATTATTAGTTACTCTTCAGGCAGCGGGGCGGGGGGGTGTCTGTAATTCTGTCCATGTACTGCTTGTGTCACTTGTGTTCTCATATGGAGCTCTACTTCTCCCTTCTGCAAGTTCCCTCACAGTGGAGCCTGCAGGACCTAGGTTTCCCAGGGCTGGGTTCTTCCAGCCCCAGAATCAGAAGAACACACACATTAACAGAGCGCGTCTGAGAGGACCGGGTTAATCAGCACTCCCACACTGACCCCTTATATGCCCCTGGACTCAGCAGGCTGAGTCGAGCAGCACTTCCAAGCTGCCACCCTCATATATCCCAGGTTCAGCTCGTCCCTATCCCCACTTTCTCATTATAATTGTTCTGGTAGTAGCCCACTTGATGAGCAAACCCCACAGGATTTCTGGGTGCTGCAGGGATCTTCAGCTTAAGTACAAGGAGCATTGCTAAAGAGAAAGAGAGAGAGAGAGAGAAGCAACCAGCTTAACCATGAAAGTTATTTATTGCCAGGTAATAACCGTACAAGGGGAGCCAAACAAACAAAACAGTTACAATATTAAATCTAACTTAATGAAGTCCCAATGGAACTGATGCAGATGTTGGATACAAGCATCCGAGCACTTACTTGAGTATTGGTAGGGAAACAACAATGGTTCAAGGGAGAACACTAGATTTGTTTATGGGTAAACTGATGGCTCAAGGGAGGATACCAAAGTTGTTTTGTTCAGGCTAGACAATAGGAACTGCTCATTCTTGGCTATCGGCCGTGTTCCTTCAAGGGAGCTCACAATGCAATTAGGCAGGTTCAGTATTTTGGATACCAATAAAGGATTTATTACTAGAATTGGTCTGATAACTACTGAGCTGGGTGTGTGCAGGTGTGGGTTCATTAACAGCTGGAGCAGAGATCCCCCAGAGTTCAGTGCAGTTCTTGCCTTATAATCTCTCTTCTCCATTCTGTATGCTAATGGGGATGCCTCCCTGTCCCATCCTTGATGCAAATGAGGCTAGGGAAGTTTCCTTAATCCCGTCACCCTTGTGCGGAGGGGTTTAGGTGTGTCTTCCACTATCTTTTCATTCCTTTTTGTAAGCCGATTTAGGGCCAGATGTTCAAAAAAGCCTGACTCCTCCCAGCTCCCATTGACAACAAAGGAGGCTTAGCCCCAGCCCCATGGAGAATAATGGGCTGCTGAGCCCTTGGTAACTTCAGCCCTTCATCTCTTCCCCTAACTGAGTCTTCCCAGCCCCAGATCATTTCTCTGAGCTGTCCAGAACTGAACAGTCTCCCTGGCACAGCCACCGTCCCATAGAGCCCCTAGGGTGTAATCCCTCTGTTCCTGCTCCAGTGCATTAGCAGCTCATGTCTAACCTGCTCCTCGGGCCCCCCATGCAGAGCAGGAGGGGAGCAGATTGCCTGCAGCCCCATGGAGAATTGCCGGCTGCCCTGGATTCTCTTCCCATGGGTATTCAGGCTGCTGTGGTTTTTTCACCTGCTGCACGTGCTGCATTTCCAAGACATTGCTACTGCTATTCCCTGCCTATGTTTAATGAGTCAGTGTGCTCTGCAAGTGGAACAGAGCTGTGTACCGTTCAGGGTTCTGATTATGATCACTCTAATCTCCTGCTGCCTTGGGATCTGTTCTGTGTCCCCACTGGTGTTTGCAGCTCCTCCTAGTGGGGGTTGTTCGTGAATTTCATGGCTGTGCAGCCCCCTCCAAGACCAGCAGGGCCTGGCTTTCAAGCGCTCTCAGGGACACATGTTTGAAAGTGCTTGGTACAGAGCCGCTCCCACTGTGACATCCAGGGCTGGATTCTCAGGAGCTGAGTACCACCAAACGTGTGCAGCACGCTTAGCTCTTTAGAAATGTGGCCCCGATTCTGCATGCTGACTACTTCTGGAAATCTGCTTCTTTCTGTGACCTCCCATCCATCCATCCCTGGTTCCCAGCACAGTTCTATCTCATGGTCCATCATTGTGAATTGGCTGGGTTATTTTGGCAATTCTTCCTCCAGTTTTCAGCAACTCCCGAGTCAATCTGAGCGACTGAGGTGAGCAGAGGTTCCGTGTGACAGGAAACCAAACTCCAGATATGCGGCAGCTCCAGTACCATCTCCTCTTTTGCTGCCTACTGTAGAATTCTAGCCAAAAAAACAAAATCAAGTTTGTCTCTTCTCCATCATTCTCAGTCAGCTCCCAGTGCTGCTTATTGCTCACCGCCTCGGTATCCTCCATGCACAGATTGAGGGAGCTTTCACTTTAATAGTCCATCATTTTGTAAGGGGCAGAGGGTCAAAGTGAACTGACTGTAATGCCAGGATTGCTGTTGATCTTTTCTAAAAAACTAGCACCCGCTCCCTGGAACCTTCCTAACTCTCCAGGACTTTTCTTTACTGCTCTGGCATGTAAGTCCATTAGCTCGTCCCTGTGCCTCCCTGGGACTCACATTGTCCCGATATTGATACATCGCCCATTTGCCTATCTTCACATTTTTCATGGACTCTCTTGCTAGTTTTCTATCAGAAGCTTCCTCAATTCATTTGTCCCCATTCCTCATCCATATGTTGGTTGGTGCAGAGAGCTTTCTGATAGGTGCTCAGTGTCTCGGTCAGATTTCATTCCCTTTCGCACTGACTCATGTCCCTGCTGCACCCTCTCTCTTCGTCTTCCCCCCGACATTTGTGGCAAAAGCCCCTCCTTCCCCCTTGGCAGAGTTAGCTCCATCCTCTCCTTTCTTTTCTCCCTAGGAGCCTTATTGGATTCTGTTGGCTTTTGATGGTTGCTTGCTTTCCACTCCCTCCATTTCCAAAGCAAGTGACTTCCCCACCTCTGAAGCCAACTGACCATGTCTTGTTCCTTCTCCAAGGGATCAGAGTCTCTGAGAGCTCCTCAGTCACCGCCACCGCCCCGTGTGCACTCTGATGTGCTCTTCCATTGGACTGTGCTTGCTAGATTTCTGGAGTCCCCAAATGTGCTTTTCCATACTGAATGCCCCTGCCTTGCTGCATGTGGTGAGCCCTTTATGCTGGGTTCTGGCAGACCAGGGTTACTGGTCCCTGGCCTCCCTTTTATTCTCTCTCAGTCAATTTCTTCATATCAGCAGATCTAGGATGGCTTCTTCTCTGAATGGATTCTCCAGTATCCAAGTTTCAGCGTAGCAGCCATGTTAGTCTGTATCCGCAAAAAGAAAAGGAGTATTTGTGGCACCTTAGAGACTAACAAATTTATTTGAGCATAAGCTTTCATGAGCTACAGCTCACTTCATCGGATGCAACATGAAAAGTGATGAAGTGAGCTCTAGCTCATGAAAGCTTATGCTCAGATAAATTTGTTAGTCTCTAAGGTGCCACAAATACTCCTTTTCTTTTTTCCAGTATCCAGGTCATTGAAGTCCTAGGAATGTGGACTAGTGCTGAGCTAGCTTAATCATCTCCCAGAAGAGACCAGGAGAAGTAACCCCCCATGAGCAGAGCTCCCAATAGTTTGAGTTCCCCGGGTGCTGGAGCTTGTCCCTGTTTGAGTCGCATGCTGTCTCCAGCCGAGCGGAGCAATCCCTTCCTTCGTTGTTATCAAGTGCAGATCACAGGGGCTTCAGACCTGGTTCAGACCCAGCTGCCAGCACCCTGTGCCTCCTTTACATCACGGTGAGTCCCGCTCACACTGGGCACCCACAACTCACTGGGGTAAGTGACTACACAAGGTGCTTGGCAGTTGAGAACTGGACACAAATCTTGGGGCATATTTTGCAAAGCTTGTAGGAAAGCAGCAGTGGAGTCTGCACCAGGAGACTGTAACATGGCCAGTGTATCAGCTGCTCACATGCCTTGCGGGGGAGTCAGTGGGGAGAAGGGCTCCCTGTGGGGATGCAGACTCCCTCAGCAACCCCACCACAGAACAGGCTCTGGTTTTGCCCGTTCCAATCTCCCTGTTTGGCCCCTGCACTCAGATCCCAAACACACATTTGCCAGTGCCTTGCACTGCCGAGAGTCCTGCTCACTGGAGTATTAATAAATGAGTCAAAGGTGTTAACTTCACTGAGTCACTGTCTGACACTAACAGTGCTAAACAGGGTCCAGGGGATTGGTATCCAGAGACCTCAGCCTGCTTTGTCCCTGGGCAAATACACCATTAAACATCCCTTTAGCCTTCTATTAATGTACAGAAAAGAAGGGAAACAGTTGAAACCTTTACCATGTAAAATATGAAGTCAGGCTGGCATTGTAACAGCATCGCTAGATCCCTTTCCCTTCAGCTGGACAGTTTTTAGAATGGAAACCCCCACCCCCATGCTGTTTGACAGTCTCTTAGACCAGGGTTTCTCAACCTGTGGGTCGGGACCCAACATTGGGTCACCAGAATGTTTCAAAGGGTTGAGTGGCAGCTCCTGTGTGTCCCCTGGGGCTGGCTGGGCTCGCCTCCTTGCTCCAGGCACTGCAACCTCTGGCTCTCAGCACCACTCAGGTTTGGCCCAGCCATCATGATGACGGGAGTCCGGGTAGGCCAAATTTGAGTGAGTGGCACTGCAACCCCAAGAGCCAGATCACAACTCCACTCACGCAGATTTGGTCTAGTCAGGGGGGCGGGGCCAAACCTCAGCTGTGCTGCAGTCCCAGAGGTTGCAATGCCCAGAGTGGAGAGCCAAGTCCAGCCAGCCCCACAGCCCAGGAGCTGCACTGTGGGGTGAGTGCCAGGCAGGACGCAACTCTTTTGGGAGGGGAGGCAGGATCCGACTGAAAGCACCCCATGGCCAAGGGTTACCATATTTCAAGTTCCGAAATAAAGGACACTGCCAGGGGGAGGGAGAGTTGAAGAGGGGGTATAGTTTCTATGGCAGAACCATCCCATCCCACCCTTATTTCTGCTCTGCTGCAGAGCGGCAGCGCTGCCTTCAGAGCTGGGTGCCCTGTCAGCAGCCGCTGCTCTCCAGAAGGCAAGGGGAAAGGACGAGCAAGGAAAAATCATGGACATTTGTTCGTATTTCAAAAATCCACCCAGACGGAGGTTGGAGGACCAGAACAGAGGTCATGTCCGGGAAAACCCAGACATATGGTAACCCTACCAGGGCCTCTGCCTCCAGACTATTTACTGGGTTGCAGCAGGCCATAAACATTTGCAAATGGGTCTGGAGCCCAAAAAGGTTGAGAACTACTGACATAGGTGGTATCAAAGATGGTGGTAACGATCATCCCAGGTGGTGTTTGGGATTCAGCTGGAGCCGGAGGGGTGGTCATGTCATCTGGGTCCCTTGCGCTGGCCCGGTGTGGTCAAGACACTTCTTGGGATCAGGATCTGCCCTGGAGTCCCAGGAAGCCCTGGGCATGGCAGCCATGATGGTGAAGTTCACTCCAGGACCCTCTGTCCTTCCCGTCTGTTCTTCTTTTTGTTCTTTCCTTCCCACAAAATCTCGTTCTTTTAAGGACTCAAAAAGGGAGTGATGGATGGAATAGCTCCTCCCCTCGTTATTTTGTCCCCCAGTTAGGCCTCATTTCTGACATATCAGTTTTGGCTCATTCATTTCCTGCTCCACATCTCCTGTTTTTAACCATGTAATTTCAACACAATCCTTGACTTATATTAACTAGGCCTTTTTGTCTGGACTAATTCAACTATTCTGTCTCCCTTCGTACCTTTCCCCATCAGCGTGAGTCATTATAGGGTATTGTAACAACTTATGAACTTCTACAGTCATTTCACAGTTGAGCTCACAATTTGGGTCAATACGTAGGCCCAGTTGTTACAACACCATGCCACATAGTGATCCAGAGGCAGCCCCTCATGCACTTCCTTAGCTCCCGCCCGAGGGGACACTCCTGCGTTACACTGAGAGCCGGACAAGGGCATGCCCGGAAAGCTTCAGTGAAATGCCAAAGAGATGCCTGGCAAATGCTTCATTGGGCTGCTAGGCCCATCACAGACATAGACTGAGAGCTACCAGAACTCATAACACCCAGGGCTCCTAAGCAGAAGCTAATGGGGCTATACTGCCTGAAGGGCACAGAGCCAGGATGAAGGGAGGCAGGGAGGGGCATATGGGCAGGGGCATGTGGAGGTTGTGTGAGGCTGAGTAAGGGCACTAGAGGGGCAGGTGCAGACCAAGGGGGAAGAGCACCAAGTGAGGGCTCTTTTCCATGGATCCAGACCATGGAGTTCGACTTTACAATGGTTATAGCCAGAGCCAGCTGGGGCAGTGAGTGGAAGAGGAGGAGCACAGGGAAGAGGAAAAGGCCCCGGGCAGCGAGGGGAAGGGGGAAGGGCCCCGGGCAGTGAGGGGAAGCGGAAGGCACGGGCAGCGAGGAGAAGTGGAGGGGCCCAGGGAAGAGGAAAAGGCCCGTCCATGTGGGCAGCAGAGGAGAGCAAGGGCTGGGAAGGAGTCTTCATGTGGAATTGGCAATGAATATGACAGCCACAGAACAGCAGATGGCAGGGGCTGCCTCCCCTCCCCCAGGAAGGCAAGAGGGAGAAGATGTCAAATAAGAAGGGGTTGAGGCTGGGAGGAGCCTGTAAGGAAGGAGGGGTGGAGCTAAGCAAAGGCCAAACGGCACTGACGCACCCCCATATTGGGTCGCTGCTATACATTGTATAGCTCCCAGGATCAGGGCCCTTGTGCTGGCACTGACCAAGCACACATTCTTTTGGGAAGAGCTCGCAATCTTCATCTGAACCTGTGAGAGTAGGGGCCTGAACCTGTGACAGCAGTGGGGGGCACTGGCAGAGCAGTGGGGGGAGCCCAGGGCTGGGAGAGCACGGGTCTGCAGGTCAGGATTGAGAGGCATCAGCAGAGCTGTGTGGGGAGGGCCCAGTGCTGAGATAGCTGGGGCTGCAGGTCACAATTAAGGGGAACCGACAGAGCTGTGTGTGGGGTGGCCCCATGGCTGGGATAGCAGGGAGCTGCAGGTCGGGACTGAGGGGTACTGGCAGAGCTGAGTGCAGAGGGCTGGGCATTAGAAGAGAGTTGATAGAGACCTCCAGACATCATTTCCATCTTGGAGTCTCTCACACCATTGCTGTCATCTCTCCAGGTTGATTTGTTTCCCTTTTTTTTGTTGTCCTCCCCAGATTTTTCCCAGCTCCCCACCCCACATGTTCACTCCACTCCAGCCCCTTCGTCAGGCCCTTCCCAGTCCACCACTCATGTTACCATGGCTACTGCTTCATTCTTCACTCCAGTCGCTGTCCAAGGTACCGTAAGCTCCTTTTCTATTTCTTTATGGATTCCCTGCTCCCATGCCCAGTGGGGAGCGCTGCAGGACATAGGAGGAGAATGGCTGCCAAGCCCAGAGGGACAAGGGCTGTGGCTCCAGCGGAGGAATTACTGCCAGCCCCTGGCTAGTACAATCAGGGGATTGTTCCTAGCACTTGGCTTCCTCGTTGGAATGTCCAGGTTCTGCAGCCGCCTTGCCAGTTCACCCTGCAAAGCCAGAATCCATAGGAGTAAAAGGTCCCAGACTGTGGCAAATAGGATTGTGGTAGCAGAAGAGGCCAGTGGCCCATCAAGTGTGACAGCCCACCTCCCTGTTGGTCCAGTACTGCTCTGCCCATGGTAACACACACCAGTGGTCTCTCGCTCTGGGTGCTGTCGCTGCAGGAACCATTGCCAGAGGCTTCGGAGGTTGTGGAAAATCGCCATATGCATCTTCTGGTCCCAGATGGGGAACCACCTATCTCTCCCCTAACACATGAGCCCTTACTGTGTGTATCCTAGTGATTGCCATTGCTTTCAGGCAGCGACATGTCTAATCAATGTACTAACTGTACTAAGCTATTTGCTGTAATGCAGTCATGTGGCAGGATAGGTTAATCACAAATTGCGAAAAATGCCTTTTGTCTGTCTGAAGTGTTGCCTTTTCATTTTGAATGCCTCTTGTTCTTGTGTTAAGGGGCTGGGTAGCTCAGAGCCCTACTGGCTCCCTGCCCCATTCCTCTCTTTATATCCCTCTGCTGTCCTCTCTTTTATTCTTCTCCATTCCAAACTCTCCCCCTTCAGATGCCCCCCCTCCTCTCTAAGCATTTCTGTGACCCTTCCCTGGACCTTCCAATTCCTGAGCCAATACTTTTGGGATGAAGCAACTGAAACTGAATGAAAATTTGCCCCTGCACGCCCAGCACACCTGGCAGACACTGTTCCCCTGACAGGCACAGACTCCTGACTCTGCCCCGGCTTCCAGGTGTGAACACCAGACATCGTCCTCCCCTCCAGATGCAGACACAAGAAACACCATCACCGTCAGCACAGACATGAGACCCCGTTCTCCACCCCTCCCCCCCCAGCACAGACACACGAAACACTGTCATCCACAGGCACAAGGCATTGTCCCCATCCCCCCAGCATGGACACAAGACACCATCACCCCCAGCACTGCCATGAGAAACTTCCTCCCCCCAAGCACAAGTACGAGACACCATCTCCTCAGCATGTACATGAGACACCATCCTCCCCCACCCCCGCCCTTGTGAGGCGGATGCGTAACCTTGGTCTGGGGTTGGGACACTGTGACAAGGGGCCTGGAAGGTGCTCTGTGGTGTCAAGTGGCCAAGGCAAGCCCTGGCAGGTGGTCTGAGATGCTCTAGGGGCGCTGCTACCCAGTCAGTGCCTGAGGTTTCCCTCTGAGTCATGAGCGCCCTGCACTCCAGGCTGCTGTCCCCATCAGCCCTGTTCTGCCTTTGCTGACAAGAGACAGGATGGTTTGAACAGAGGGGCCAGAATGAATTGGGCCAACGTCAACTGCTCCGAGTATAGTCACCTGCCTGCCATGGCAGCTTCCAAGGCAAAGTGCTCCTGACAGCCAGAGGAGCCAATCGCACAGGCTGTGCTGTTTCAGAGACAGAGGAGTCTGGCAGAGCAGGGCTTGTCATAGCAATGGAGATAGAGCCCCTGAGCATGCCATGCCATGGGGCAGGACTGAAGGGCATGGGCAGAGCCAGGGCTGCAGGTTGGGACTGAGGCGGCGTCACAGAGCTGGGCAGGAGCCCAAGACTGGAATAGCCAGGGCTCTGCAGGGCAGGAGGGAGGGGCATGAGCATGTGGGGGTGGTCGCTCATTCTGTGACCAGTGCTAGTTACTCGCTTTCAGGAGTGCTCATTGTACTCCAGACCAGTGGATGGGTTGGCGGGGAAAGGAGAGGAGAGGAGACAGGGTGGGTAGGGATGGGGCAGAGTGGAGAGGGGAGGGGATAGATGGGCAGGGAAGGAGAGGAGAGAGGGCAAGGATGGGGTGGGGAGAGATGAAAGGGACAGGGACTGGGGTGGGCTTTCACCTCTTGCCCAGTCCCAGCTCTCCAGGCTCTTGGACCCGCTCTGGCCTCTCTCTCTCCACTTCCCTCCCAGTTTCCTCCTCTTCTGCCTGCATCCAGCCCCACTGCACTGGGGCAAGAGCTTTCTCCGTTGCAGCTCCACTGTGCATCCATCGCATTTCTCGTCTCTGCTGGCAGCTTCTCTCTGCATCTATTGCATTTCCCATCTCCACCGCAGCCCTTCTCTGCCTCCATCACATTTTCCATTTCCGCTGTAGCCCTCTCTGCATCCATCACATTTCCCATCTCTGCTGGCGGCCCCTCTCCTCATCCATGGAATCTCTTTCCTTAGAGGTTTTTAAGCTCAGGCTTGACAAAGCCCTGGCTGGGATGATTTAGTTGGGGATTGGTCCTGCTTTGAGCAGGGGGTTGGACTAGATGACCTCCTGAGGTCCCTGCCAACCCTGATATTCTATTACATTTCCCATCTCTGCTGACAGCCCCTCTCTGCCTCCATCACATTTTCCATCTCCCCCGGCAGCCCCTCTCTGCCTCCATCATATTTCTCGTCTCTGCTGGCAGCCCCTCTCCTCTCTCTGGCTCTGCACTTCTCTCTCCCACTGGTAATATTTCACTCCCAGCTTTTAGGACCTGGCAGCTGGTGGGAAGGACGCAGCCATGGGGAAAGCTGTGCTCTACTGGAATGTGCCCTTAGCACCCCAAGGTTCCATGTAAGGGCACATGGAGCCAGGCCAGGCACACACATTGCGACCCCCAGCTCTGGTGCTGAGAGAGTTTCTGTACCACGCAGGACTTCAGCAGGGCCTGTAAACACCTTTCTCTCTCTCTCTCTCCCCCCTGCACTGCCACATGTATAGATGCCAGCCCGATGTCTTCCTCCTCTGGCACATACCATGCTGTGATCGGTGGAGTGGTCGCAGTCATTGTCTTTCTGCTACTCAGCCTGCTCATCGTCCTGGCACACTACCTAATCAGGCACAAAGGTAAGGCCTGGCCACTGCCTACAGCTCAGCTCATGGGCTGGCCTCTCAGAGGTGGGAAGGAGAAGGCAGCCAAGTCTCTCTCGCCAATGGCCTTCGGCCTATTCATGATTGCTTCCTGTTTAATGCTCTCCGTCCCCTGCTCTTCCAGAGCCTCCTGGGGCTTGGCACTGCCATGAGGGGGACAAGTGTTTTGCTTTCACGGCCTGGGTGCTGCAGGGGCGTGCTGGGCATGGATCATGCGGAGCTAGAGTTCCAGCCCTAGGGGAAGGAGTCTCCTATTGCCCCACAGCACCCCCTGCCTGCCGTACACAGAGGAGCCGCATAAGACCTGGCACAGAGGGAACAGAGACCTGTGTGACAAAGTGGGACTATTCTTAATGTTTCCTCTGAATAGTGTGGGGGTGCCTCAGTTTCCCCTAGGCAGTTCTTAAGTATCTAGGTGGTGGGGTAAGGGTGTATGATTGTTGCAGAGCCCTGGAGGGCAGGTGTGTGTAGGGGTCTGGACACAGAGAATGGCCGACACCCTGTTTCCTGGCAACTGATGGCCTGGGCCCTTCCTCCCTGCAAGATCAGAGCTAAAGGGTTGGAGAACAAAGGAATCAGGTGACCTCCTGGCCCGGGAAAGGGACAAAGCCCAGAAGAGGAGGGGCTGGAGAGAGTTTCAATTTGGGGCTGGCTGGGACATGGAGTGAAGGGCAGACGTGGTTGTCTGGCTCACTGCCCCCCAAAATGGACCCAGCTGAGGGGTCCTGTTCTCTGTACCTACAAGCTCTGTGTTAAACCATGTTCCTGTCATCTAATAAACCTTCTGTTTTACTGGCTGGCGGAGAGTCACGTCTGACTGCGGAGTTGGGGTTTAGGACCCTCTGGCTTCCCCAGGAGCCTGCCTGGGCGGACTCACTGTGGGAAGTGCAGGGAGGGGCAGAGGATGCTGAATGCTCCGAGGTGAGACCCAGGAAGGTGGAAGCTGTGTGAGCTGTGTGTCCTGCAGACAGTCTGCTCACAGAAAGGAGACTTCCCCAGAGTCCTGATTGGCTTCGTAGGGAGCAGTTCCAGAGCATCGCCCAGGGACTCCGTGACAACTGGCGGTAGCGGTGGGATCTACTGCACCCCGTGGATGGCGCTTCCTGCAGTAAGTGACTGGGGAGCACTAAAATGAAGGGGGATTGATGGGGACCAGGCATGCTGAAGATTCAGAAAGAGACAATTTCAGGGGGCGGTTAACCCCTAGGAGTGTGTGACCAGAGAGAAGGACTTTTGCAGTAACAGGGTCCCCCGGGGGATTGCAACGAGTGGTCCCGGGGTGGAGGAGTCTGCAGCTCGACCCTGGCAAAGAGGTGATGACCTTGAGAATGGCTGGCACACTAGTTCTCCCTGGAAACCATGGGGAGCTGAGAGCACACAGGCCTGTGAGTCCACAACAACTTGGGAAGAGCGGAGTGATGGCCCATCACCATCTCCTTAAGAAGGACATTGTAACCCTGTGCAGAAGGAAAGTGTTGAGCATTGGAAAGTTCACCAAAGCACAGTTAATCGTGCAACTGGAGGAGGATGACCGCTCTAAGGAACAGATTCCTGACCCCAAATGGGGCTATAGCAGGATCTGGGAGCAGCTGGAGTGGGAGCCAGGCCTCGCCAAGACTCCTGTCCCCGACCAGACAAGGGTCTTCACGATCGGGTTCCCCATCAGGAGATCGGAGACGGACGGGATTGGAGCTGAGTCCGAGAGAGCAAGAGGACTGTGAGAGACAGCAAGAGTCCGAGAAAGAGCTGCAGAAGCAACAGCAGCATGAACTGGCGGTGGTGGAGTGGAGAAGCATAGGGGACCTCCCAGGAGTGAGCGGGGATAGACCCCGGGGTGCCAGTTCCGCAGGGAACCTCGAGACTAAATTGCTGCCCCTGGTTAAGGATGGGGGGGATGTGGATGCCCACCTCACTGCCTTTCAGCATGCTGGCAATTTGAACCAGGGGGACCCTGTGGAAAAGCCCTGGTGTCTAGCTCCTTTGCTGGGTCCCCAGGCCATAGACTCCGTCAGCCAGATGGGTGGGGAGGTGGACACGCTCCCACTCCTGACCACAACCTATATGTCTGTGTGGAGTTTCCTGGGGCCAGGCCCCTCGGACCTCCAGTGGGAGCAGAAGGTGATGGTCAATGGGGAGACATTCCTGGGGTGGCGAGATCCTGGGACAGAGAGAACTGTTGTCAGACCCTGGGTGGTGCAGCCTCAGATGCTGAGGGGCTATGTGAGCTGGGTGAGGGTCCCAGGGACGAAGCCCCTCGCCCTGCCTATAGCCCAGATCCCTGTGCAGACCCAGGAGGGGTGGGGCTGGCTGGTCGTTGGGGTTCTCCAGGATACCAGCTGCGAGACCCTGTTGTGGGGTGGCTGTGTCTCTTTGGGACAGGATCCAGGCCCTGCTCCTGTAACTGCCAAGGGTTTGAATTTAAATCCAGGGAACCAATTGGTGGAGAGGGAAATGGTCAGTGAAAATGCAGATGACATGGCTGGCAGGGGGGAGGAGCGGCTAGGCTCAGGCTACCTGCCTGCCTGTAACCAGACCCTGGGGCTGGATGGGACAGAGAGATGCTCCCCGCCCCCCTTGCACACTGGAGAGGGGGCTCAGGCTGGCTCTGATGCAGTGAGGAAAGCAGCGAGCTCGCTGCCTACCCCCACTGGGACAGCAAGGGCAGCGCTGAGCACAGTGGGAGCTGAGACCCCAGCTGAGTCGGGGGAGACGGAGACACAGGCAGGGCAGGGTATCTGTTGGGAGTGGCAAGGTGCTTGGTAAGGAAAGTTTGGATGAGCCTACGCAGCCTTGTGTGCTGATGGCTGTGTCTAGTCAGCAGTGTGGGAAGGCTAGGAGAGTGGAAGATGAGTGTCCCTGTACCTCACCTGTTACCTGGGTGGAGAATTGTGGCAGTGAAGGAAATGTGCCTGTGTCTGTCAGGGGTATTGACTTGCCTATGGAGGGAGCTACCCTGATCTCCAAGCAGTTGTCTGTGACCGGCCTTGTGTGCTGGGACCAGGGGAATGAGATCCCAAACTGTGTGTCTGGTAAAGGAGAAAGTGTGTCCGGTTCTTTTTTGTCTGTGGAGCAGACAGAAGGGGCCTTTCAGCCTGTGATAGTTGAGGGTAGTGCAGTTGTCTCAGAGTTTGTTCTGGATTCAGCTAAAGCCCAGGAAGGGAAGGGCTAAGTTTGTGTCTGCTCGGGAGAATGGCCCTGTAACTAGGTCGCATCCAGTTAGTGTCTATGTAAAATCCCAGAGACCAGACAATTCTGGTGCTTGTATTTTGCTTGTTGCTAGTGTGTTGTTGGGAAAGGTTGTAGCAACTCTGGTCTAATCAGGGTGAGATCCTAGCCCAACACAAGGAGAGCATGAAGGTGGTGTGATTGTGTTACCTGCTGAGGGTTTGGAAACCTGTGGCAAGAAGGAAAAGATTCCTGAACTTGTGTGTGGCAAAGGGAAGGAGAATGCTTCTAACCTTTTATCTAGGAAGTCTGTACGTTGGCCTGAAAGGGGATTGTGTAGGAATCCGCCGAATGGGCCAGAGGTAATTTTGGATGTAAGTGAGATCCAGAAAGAGGCTGTTGTTGCTCAGGAAAGTGTTCCTCTAGAGCAAACCCTAGGTGAAGAGGGTAAGAGCAGAATTTCTATGAGGGGTGAATTGTTGCATAGAAAAGCCCTAGAGAAAGGAATCCTCATGGAGTCTTTGCAAGCAGTTTACTGCAACTGAAGGGTGTGAAAGTGATTTAATCAAGAAAGTTTCAGTTCCTAGCAGCCAGAAATTTTCTGTTGTGAATGGATCCACTGACTTTCCTGTTGAAAGACCCAGTGTGGATGGGTTTGAGAAGGTCTCAGATGAAGTGAAAGCTGTTAAGAAAGTTGAACAGTCCTATAACCAAGTGGCTGTGTTTGGCCAGCTTATTGGGGAGAAGACCCAATCCCAGTTTGACTCCCGGGGGTTTTGGGGTGGCCAAAGGGCACGGGCCGCATAAACCTTCCCACATGCGGCCTGCGAGTGCTATCGACCACCCCTGACCTAAGGGAGGGCATGAAACTGGAAGGGCCTGGTGTAACTCCTACCAAGGAATGGGAGAGATGCTGGGGCATCCATGGGAACGTTGGTGGCTTTGAACTTCCCAGGTCACTGGCTAAAGTGACCCCACTCAGTTTGATCTCGAGGGGAGGAGAGATGTGACGAAGTGGGACTATTCTTAATGTTTCCTCTGAATAGTGTGGGGGTGCCTCAGTTTCCCCTAGGCAGTTCTTAAGTATCTAGGTGGTGGGGTAAGGGTGTATGATCGTTGCAGAGCCCTGGAGGGCAGGTTTGTGTAGGAGTCTGGACACAGAGAATGGCTGACACCCTGTTTCCTGGCAACTGGTGGCCTGGGCCCTTCCCCCTGCAAGGTGAGAGCTAAAGGGTTGGAGAACAAAGGAATCAGGTGACCTCCTGGCCCGGGAAAGGGACAAAGCCCAGAGGAGGAGGGGCTGGAGAGAGTTTCAGTTTGGGGCTGGCTGGGACATGGAGTGAAGGGCAGACGTGGTTGTCTGGCTCACTGCTCCCCAACATGGACCCAGCTGAGGGGTCCTGTTCCCTGTACCTGCAAGCTCTGTGTTAGACCATGTTCCTGTCATCTAATAAACCTTCTGTTTTACTGGCTGGAGGAGAGTCACGTCGGACTGCGAAGTTGGGGTTTAGGATCCTCTGGCTTCCCCAGGACCCCGCCTGGGCAGACTCGCTGTGGGAAGCGCAGGGAGGGGCAGAGGATGCTGAATGCTCTGAGGTGAGACCCAGGAAGGTGGAAGCTGTGTGAGCTGTGTGTCCTGCAGACAGTCTGCTCACAGAAAGGAGACTTCCCCAGAGTCCTGACTGGCTTCGTAGGGAGCAGTTCCAGAGCATTGCCCAGGGACTCCATGACAACCTGACCTCAGCAGCTAAAAGCAGATCAAATTAAATCTGCACAGCACCACATGGGGATCCTTGGTGGGTCATTCTCCCTCCCTTGGGGCTGGCAGCTTGAGCATTGCCTCCCACTGACCCCCAAGAGCAGGAGCAAGTCCCACAAGACTCTTGTAACCAATTAGCTTCCACCTCCCTGAGCCTAGGATAGGGAAGGCTACCAAATCGTATCCCTCCCTTCTCTGTCACTCTCTATCACCTCTCTCTCACACCCTGTCCGTCTAGTATCATCATGTCATTGTTTTCTGTTCATTTCTTTAGTACTCATCCACCTAAATATCCTGCATCACATTCAATCTATTCCTGGTCACCTAGGCACTCATCCTCCCGTCTCTGACCATCTGCAGAGATTTTTCATTGGCCACATATTATCCATCTATCCATCTGTCCATCTCTGCACCATCCATCCACCATCCACCCTGCCCCAACCAGGGTATTCTCCGCTCCCTTGACTTTTCATCTGTCCAGCAGATATGTGTGTAAAACGCAGAGGGATGATCAGATCTAATCATCAGCAGTAGACACATACATGTGACATGCTGGAACCTGTGATGTTCATCATATTCATCAATGATCTGGAAAGGGAGGTGAATAGTGAGGTGGCAACATTTGCAGATGAAACAAAATTACTCAAGATAGTTAAGTCCAAAGCTGACATTGAAGAAATACAAAGCAAACTTACTAAACTGAGTGACTGGGCAACAAAATGGCAGATGACATTCAGTGTTGATAAATGCAAAGTAATGCACACTGGAAAACATAATTCAAATTATTCATACAAAATGATGGGGTCTACATTAGCTGTTACCACTCAAGAAAGAGATCTTGGAGTCATTGTGGATAGTTCTGTGGAAATATCCACTCAATGTGCAGTGGCAGTCAAAAAAGCTCACATATTGTTAGGAACCATTAGGAAAGGGATAGTTAATACATCATAAAATATCATGTCACTATATAAATCCATGTTAAACCCACACCTTGAGTACTGCATAGGGTATCTAAAAAAAATTAGAATTGGAAAAATTACAAAGGTCAACAAAAATGATTGGGGTATAAGGAGAGATTAAAAAGACTGGGACTGTTCATCTTAGGAGAGATATGGTAGAGGTCTATAAATAATGACAGGTGGGGAGAAAGTGAATAGGGAAGTTTTATTTACCCCTTCACATAACACAAGAACTAGGGGTCACCCAATTAAATTAATAGGCAGCAGGTTTAAAACAAACATAAGGAAGTACCTCTTAACACAACACACAGTCAACCTGTGGAACTCATTGCCAGGGGATGTTGTGAAGGCCAAAAGTATAACTGGGTTAAAAAAAAAGCTAGATATGTTCATGGAGGATAGGTCCATCACTGGCTATTAGCCAAGATGGTCAGGGATGCAACCCCCTGCTCTGGGTGCCCTGAACCTCTGACAGAAGCCAGGACTGGATGACCAGGGATGGGTCACTCAATAATTACCCTGATCTGTTCATTCCCTCTGAAGCTTCTGGCATCAGCCACTGTTGGAAGACAGGATTCTGGGCTAGTTGGACTGGTCTGACCCAATATGGCCGTTATGTGCTTATGACACCAGGCCAGTTTCAGAGATGATGTATAAGTTGGAAATGGCCACCCCCTCAGCTCCTTTGGAGCTAGGTGCACGTCCAGCTAGTGTAGGGAGTCAGAGTTGGTATGACTTACATACTGAGGAGCCAGGTATTTAAAGTTCATGTGGGGTGGAGGCTTCTTTGCTTTCCGCTGTCCTACACCCTCTGGGTAGGTGCTCTTCTGGCCCCTCTGGCTGTCACCTCACCCTTGGTTGTCATTATTTGTGTGGCTGTAACTCCCAGAGTCCCAAGCAGCTGGGGCGGTGACGGGCTGGGTGCTGCACAGACCCAGAGGCAGCCATGGTCCCTGCCCTGAAGATCCCACACCCTGCTCAACTCGTGGCTGATGAGTGAGGTTGCTTCAGCCTGGAGGGTGCTGGCAGGAATAAGGTGCCCACTGTGGGGCTGGGAGGAGACGGAGATTACACAGGGTCAGACTTGCCTCTTGACCTAGACCCCGGGGCTCCAGGCTGCACCTGGCCGCAGCACTCTCAGCACAGGCACCGTGAATACAGCTGTCCGGGAATGATTTTCCAATGCCCTCTTTGCAAAATTGCAGTTTTGGGTGGGAAAATTGAAATGCCAGCAACCTGGCCACCCACCTGCAGGTGAGATGGACAAGAGCCAGTTCCAGGCAGTTCCCAGCCAGCTGCAAACCTCTGGTTCAGTTCTCCCACAGCACAATTGTTTCCATTTCTGCCCATGCAAAATGTCAAGGTTTCTGCTTCTCAGCTTACACCCAGGGGAAATATTTTCTGAAACCTCAACATTTTCAGGAGGATGGAAGTTCCATTTTCCGGCCAGCTCCAGCTGTGAGCTTCAGCCCGGAATCCCCCTTGAGCCCTGCCTGCCACACAGTCCCTCTCCTGGGTGGTGCAGAGAGAGTCCAAGAGCCACCTAAACCACTAGGCATATGATAATGAGAACCCTCTCCTTGCCAGGTACCTACCTGACTCACGAGGCCAAAGGATCAGACGATGCCCCAGATGCTGACACTGCCATTATCAACGCGGAGGGAGGCCAGGCCAGTGGCGATGACAAAAAGGAATATTTCATCTAGGGGTGCAGGGTTGAGAGAAGAGAAATGGAGCCAACAAACCCAGACGGAAATGGAAACTGGATCACAAACCCCACTCAACCCAACAGATTTTCTCTCGTGCCCTGGATGGATGGACGAACAGAGGGATAGCGGGACAGAGACCAGAGAGTGATCGGCTTGACTCATGATGCTTCTCGAACTTGTATAAAACGTTATTACTAAAAACATTGAAAGCCCCACCCCTGTTCGCTTGCTTGTACCTTCATACCCGTGACCAACACTCGCACTAAACACACAAACAAGCCAGTGAGTGAGTGACACTTTCCTTCTTTCCTTTGGCCCCTTTGCTTTGGTTTTGTGGATGCTCTTTGCTTTGGTTCCTTGGGTTGGAATGTTGGGGTGGGGTCAATGTCGCTCTTTCCGTTGCTGCTCTTCATTTTGGTTCCGTTTACATCCAAGGATAAAATCAGCCCTCATGGTGGCTGCCTGCTGCCATGGGCCTGGGCAGCCTGGGATGCCCTTTCTGTTGCTTACGTTTCCCACCCGAGAACTGGGGCCACGATTCCATTGTGTTCCCCCATCCTTGGCTCCTGCATGGTGTTCTGAGCCAGACCTGTGGGAATGACCCTAGGCTGAGGATGGGAGGCGGTGACATGGGGTCTTTCTCTGCCCCACAGCAGCAAACAAGCCATGAGAGCCCAGGGGAATGTCCAGCGAGAGCGAGGAGATGGGGGAGCCACCCAGCCCGGCTCCTCTCCAGAGGGATGTGCCCTCCCCACAGCGAGATGGGAGGGAGGGCAGTATTGCACACCCAGCCTGCTGGGGCCCTGCACTGATTTTATCCTTGGAGGACAATGTTTATCTGGGAGGAGAACTGTCCTGTGTGATACATGTACAAAGGGGAGCCAGCTGCCAGGTGGGGAGCCGCTCATAGGCTCCAGTGCCCACTGACACCCAAGGAGAGAGATTCAAATGCTGCAAGGTGACTTGCAGTGCTCATGCATGGTTCCAAGAAAGGCTGTAAAGTCTCAGATTGGAGCCAGGACAATAACCCATCCGTTGAGATGCTCAGTGCAAGGAAACCATCCCTGTGTATCTTCCCTGTGCCAGGGACTGATGAGCAGAGCAGGGCCCTGGCGAGCCAGGTGACAAGGGTAAGAGTGTCCTGGTCCTCCATGCTGCTGTCATGCCTTTCCTGCTCTCTGACCAGTCAACCTGCCCCAGCGCCAAGGCCCAGGGAGCATTTGGAGATAGAAACATTGCTATGATCACAGGTGACTTGGCCAAGGGGCATCTTTCTTGTAGGCCACAAGTAGCTGAGCAGCCTCATTCCCACAAACTAGCCACCCAGAATCTGAATCATTACAGCTCAGAACCCTGAGCGGCTGCACCAGACAGGGTGCTGGCAACCCCAGCTAAAGCCAGGGGAGGGAATGAGCTTCATGGCAGACTGCTCAATGGCCCAGGAAGTGTTCTCACAGGGGCTGAGCTGCACGTGGTGGGGGAAAGAGCGAAGTTTGCTCATCAGACCTCTCAGCGTTGGAAACCGTAAATTTAGTCAGGGAGCTCCCTCCCCAGGCAAGAGCCTGAGAGCAGTGTCTCAAGCCACAGGGCTATTACCTGTCGCCCACTCTCTAGAGTCATAGCCCTGTTCCCTCCAGAGCTTGCATGCCCCACCTTCGAAGAGCACACAGCATTCCCCACTGAAGAACCCCAACCCAGCCCTTGAGATGGGCTCCACCAGACAGCCTGGGAAGTGGGCGAGGGACTAAGCTAGAGCAGCCAGACTATGGGGCGGGGGAGGAGGGGCTCAGCTGTCACAGCCATGCTGGGGGTTCCTCTGATTCCCCTCTGGGGTGTTCACTGTTATCAACTCCATGATTTTATCAAGTGTCTCCTGAGATTTGGTGTTTTTCTCAAAGCCCCAGCTCCTGGAGTCTTGTCGGATTAGATGATCATAATGGTCCCTTCTGACCTTAGTATCTGTGAATCTATGAATAACTGAGCCTCTCAGCCTTCATTTTTTAAAAGTACATTTCTAGCCCTCCTGGTTGAAGAGAAAAGCTGGAGAATATGACAGGAATGTGGCCTAAAGGCTGCAATAAGAGAAGGCAAATCCCCCGCCCCCACTGCCAAATTTAGAATTTTTGAAAATCTCACAATTCTTCAGCCATTCTCAGGATGTTGGGGAGCCTGACTCATTGCTTTTGAGCATGCGAGGCTGGGTCTTGGCCCCTGCGATAGGCAGGAGCGGTGTGGAATCTGCCAGCTGAGTGCATGAGATGGTGATCAGGTCATCAGAGAGCCACCTGGGAAATTATATCAGTCCATTTGCATTACCTGGCCCCTTCCCGGGGGGCTGCTGTAATTCTCACTGGTGAGATGCTGCGGGAAAGGACCCAGCAGGGACTGATGGTGGCTGCTGCTCCTTCCAACAGAGGCACGACAGCAAGTGCTAGCAGAGGGGCCTGGCCAGCGGCAAGGTTGTGTGGGCAGCAGAGACTGGACACAAGGGCTGACTGAGGCCGTCTCACCCCAGGGGAACAGGGAACTAAGACCTGGACCCCAACCCCCAGCACCCAACATACAGGCTTCAACAAATGAACAAAAGGCTTCTCTTCTCTGTGACAGACACTAACCAGCCCCACCCCCACACACACAGGGCCAGTGCCCCACGTGCCACTCCTCTTGGCACAATTCAACACCAGCCTGGCAAGCCAGGCTGAGTCCCAGAACCAGGCCTCAGGCTGTGATAGCTCCATGCACTGCTGGGAACAGGCACAATTACGGTGTAACTCACCCTACCCTGCAAAGCTAGGCTTAGGCTCCTGGCCCCTCAGTCCCAAACCATGGGCGTCTGCCGTGGCTCCAAACAGCATCTGTCCTCTGCATGGGGCGCAGGCCCATGAGGCCTCATCATGCATCCACCTGGTCTGCATGGCACAAGCTGAGCACTCCAGCCACCTTGAAGAATCTCTAGACCTTCTCGCAGTAGCCAGGTAGGGTCATTGCTAAATGCCTTCCTAGGCCCTTGGAATGTGACTGAGTCTCCATGTGCTTTCCTAGGATTCCCTGTTCTTCCCTGGGGCCCTGACAGGCCTGGGCTTCACTGGGGCCCTAACAGGCCTGGGCTCCCATGTGGTTAAGATGGGCCTCGGGAGAGTAACAAAGGGCACTGGGCAGCAGGCTGCCATGGCTCTGTGTAAGCAGTGTCCTTCCCAGGAGCTGTGTGTGTGAAATAAGGCAACCCCAGATGTACATGATCCCCCTCTCCTGCCCAGGGGTTTATACAGGTCCCACCCCTCCAGTGCATGGCTGTTATAGAATGTTCCATGTCTTATAAACATGGGACTAGCATTTTCCAAGCCTCTGAGACATGGGACCAAGTAGAGACCCAGCTGTGGGTGTGACAAGGAAATGGGAGGGCCCACATGTCTAGTGGGAAAATCTAAAATTCCCCTCATGCTGTGTGTATGGGAGGCAGGAGATACAGCCTTCTAGTGGCTGTGAGACTGATGAGACACACAAATTCTTGAGTATGTGGGAGCTCTAGGATACATCACCACTGCAGTGGAAGTTAGGGAATTAACCACATCCCAAGGGTGTGCAAGTAACAGGATTCAGCATGTCTTGTATGTATGGGAGTGCCAGGATACATCCAATCTCTAGCATGTGGGAGTGATGGGATACACCGTGTCTCGGGTTTGTAGGAGTTATGGGATACACTGTGTCTCAAGTGTGTAGGACTGATGGAATACACTGTGTCTTGAGTGTGTAGGAGTGATGGGATACACTGTGTCTCGAGTGTAAAGGAGTGACGGGATACACCGTGTCTTGAGTGTGTAGGGCTGATGGGATATACCGTGTCTCAAGTGTGTAGGAGTGGTGGGATACACCGTGTCTCGAGTGTGCAGGAGTGATGGGATACACCGTGTCTTGAGTGTGTAGGAGTGGTGGGATACACTGTGTCTCGAGTGTGTAGGAGTGGCTGGATACACTGTGTCTCGAGTGTGTAGGAGTAGTGGGATACACTGTGTCTCGAGTGTGTAGGAGTGGTGGGATACACCAGGTCTCGACTGTGTACCAGTGATGAGATATACTATGTCTCAACAGTGTAATAGTGACAGCATATACCACTTGTCCAGTGCGTGGGAGTGGCAGGCTACACCATGTCTTGCATATGAGAGAGTGACCGGATACACCTGATCTGTGTATTAGTGGTGGGGTTCTGGGTTCAGCCCGGTTAAGGTTTTTAAAAATCTAGCATGCTGTTATGACATTAAACCATCATTTGTGGTTTGAGGTTTTGCATCAAGTTGTGGCTTGTGATTTCATGTAACAAGCACCATTAATAAAACCACTGAACCTTGTATAAAACACACAGCGAGGGGGAACACCAAAAGTATGGCCACAGAGAGTGATTTTAAAAAGTTCCTTTATTCCCTTTCCATTTATGTGCACAAAGTTGTATAAAGGGAAAGGTCCCTGTCTGAGAGCCCTTTCGATCAGTGCAGGGTGTCGCCGTGCCCTCGGGGGTGGGAGGATCAAGCCCGGGGGAGCAACCAGACAGTTCTGTCTCAATTGCTCTCCATCTCATTTTCATTTTTGGAAAAGTCAGTATTATTCTTGAGAGGAAAAGTTTAATAATGTGATCAGTGCAGTGATGTCTGCCTGAGTCTGTAGAGAGCCTGAAGTCATAGTGCTGAGGTGTGAACTATCCCTTTCATTTCAGTGGTTGTAACTCTGATGCCAGTGACCAGTATTTCACTGCTCATGAAAGTATGTGTGAATGGAGGGAGCTGATACTGTTATGAAGATCTTTAACATTCAATATTGAATAGAAATCATTCCTTAAAATAAAAATGTAAGGACATGATTTACAATACGATTTCATTTCATTTCATTACAAATCTAAAAGCTGGGCAGGGCAGGGTGGGGGCACACAAGTGATTTCATTTTCATGGGGGTGGCAGGGGAGGGCTCAACTTTCCAAAGTTTGGGGAATGCTGCTTCAGAGTGTAATCAATGTCTTTCTGGAGGGAAAAGGGAATAGATTAGTTACGGACTATAACTTGTGGGTTGCTGATGGTAAAATTGAAGTCTGATTCTTTTTAAGACAAAATGAGACAAAACACACAAAGAAAGAAAGAAAGAAAGAAAGAAAGAAAGAAAGAAAGAAAGAAAGAAAGAAAGAAAGAAAGAAAGAAAGAAAGAAAAAGAAAATACATCTTTTGTGTTTCTGTGACTTTTCACTGGCAGCTTAGCTGCTGCAAAGTCATCGGTGCAGCACACAGTCTCTCTGGTCTCTCCAAGACCTTGCAAACTTCCATCCAAATCAGATGTTTAAGTTATTAGGTCAGAGCCTCAGCTGGTGTAAATGGACATAATTCCATTTAGTTTAAGGGTGCTATGCTGATTGACCTCAGCAAGGAATCTGGCCCCTTGCTTTAGCTTGCCTTACTGATCACTCCAATGGCATGCTGATAAATGCTGGACTGGCCATTATGCCAGACTCTTATTAGACAGAAGGTGAAAAAAGAAAGATAGGACAGAGAGAGGAATAAGGTGAGGAGGGAAAATGATGCAGGAGAGAGGGGGTGAGAGTGGGGAGGGAGTGGGGTGAGATGGGTCCCATGGGTTGTCAGAACTCAGCCAAACATTATGTACGTGGTGATATCTCCTCACCTGGTCAGCATCTTTCAGGATCAATGCAATGGCAACCTAGATTCTGGGGTCAGAGATGCGGGAGGCAGTGATGCAGGGACACACTCCCTCTTTGGCCAGTTGGCTCCTACAGGGTGTCCAGTCTGAAGCACAGGCAGGCAAGGTAACTGCTCATTAGCTAAGGAGAAATTGTTTTTCTGATTGTTGTTCAGCACTTTTGCAGGGGGCAGAGTGGTGCTTTATAATAATAATAATTATTATTATTATTTATTATTTATTTTATTTATTAAATAAGTTGCCAAGAGGCCTCCCCCATCCCCCACATACCAGTGTCCTGGAAGGAGTGGCAGCCCAGTCCCATCAGAATTCACCAGTCAGAACATATATCTAGGGATTCCAGTTATGAACATGTCTTGTCATTCTAACATCATCTTGGTTTGTTGCCAGAGCAATTCTGGGGCTTGCCCAATATATTTTGACAACCTGTGGTGAGTTCTTGTCTCTAAAGAAATCCACTGCTATCATTGACTTTGTCTCCAATTTATTTATAAACTGCTTTATAGAACAGGTTGAACTAAACTTTAGTTCCCTTTCTTCTCTGAAAGTGACAGTACACCATCTCTCAAGTGTCCAGGAGTGACAGGATATCCTGTATCTTGTGTATGCAGGAATGACAGAATATACCATGTCTCGAGAGGTTTCAGAGTAACAGCCGTGTTAGTCTGTATTCGCAAAAAGAAAAGGAGTACTTGTGGCACCTTAGAGACTAACCAATTTATTTGAGCATGAGCTTTCGTGAGCTACAGCTCACTTCATCAGATGCATACCGTGGAAACTGCAGCAGAATTTATATATACACAGAGAATATGAAACAATACCTCCTCCCACCCCACTGTCCTGCTGGTAATAGCTTATCTAAAGTAATCATCAGGTTAGGCCATTTCCAGCACAAATCCAGGTTTTCTCACCCTCCACCCCCCCACACAAATTCACTCTCCTGCTGGTGATAGCCCATCCAAAGTGACAACTCTTTACACAATGTGCATGATAATGAAGTTAGGCCATTTCCTGCACAAATCCAGGTTCTCTCACTCCCTCACCCCCCTCCAAAAACCCACCCCCATACACACACAGACTCACTCTCCTGCTGGTAATAGCTCATCCAAACTGACCACTCTCCAAGTTTAAATCCAAGTTAAACCAGAACATCTGGGGGGGGGGGTAGGAAAAAACAAGAGGAAATAGGCTACCTTGCATAATGACTTAGCCACTCCCAGTCTCTATTTAAGCCTAAATTAATAGTATCCAATTTGCAGATGAATTCCAATTCAGCAGTTTCTCGCTGGAGTCTGGATTTGAAGTTTTTTTGTTTTAAGATAGCGACCTTCATGTCTGTGATTGCGTGACCAGAGAGATTGAAGTGTTCTCCGACTGGTTTATGAATGTTATAATTCTTGACATCTGATTTGTGTCCATTTATTCTTTTACGTAGAGACTGTCCAGTTTGACCAATGTACATGGCAGAGGGGCATTGCTGGCACATGATGGCATAAATCACATTGGTGGATGTGCAGGTGAACGAGCCTCTGATAGTGTGGCTGATGTTATTAGGCCCTGTGATGGTGTCCCCTGAATAGATATGTGGGCACAATTGGCAACGGGCTTTGTTGCAAGGATAAGTTCCTGGGTTAGTGGTTCTGTTGTGTGGTATGTGGTTGTTGGTGAGTATTTGCTTCAGGTTGCGGGGCTGTCTGTAGGCAAGGACTGGCCTGTCTCCCAAGATTTGTGAGAGTGTTGGGTCATCCTTTAGGATAGGTTGTAGATCCTTAATAATGCGTTGGAGGGGTTTTAGTTGGGGGCTGAAGGTGACGGCTAGTGGCGTTCTGTTATTTTCTTTGTTAGGCCTGTCCTGTAGTAGGTAACTTCTGGGAACTCTTCTGGCTCTATCAATCTGTTTCTTTACTTCCGCAGGTGGGTATTGTAGTTGTAAGAAAGCTTGACAGAGATCTTGTAGGTGTTTGTCTCTGTCTGAGAGGTTGGAGCAAATGCGGTTGTATCGCAGAGCTTGAGTGTGGGAGTGATGGGCTACACTGTCGTGTGTGTACAGGAGTGACAGGATACACAGTGTCTTGTGTGTGAGGGAGTGACAGGATATACCATGTTTCACATGTGCAGGAGTGACAGGATATACCATGTCTCATGTGTGCAGGAGTGATCGGATACACCGTGTCTCATGTGCAGGAATGACAGGGTGCACAGGGTCTTGTGTGTGACACAGTGACAAGATATACCATGTCTCGTGTATGCAGGAGTGATAGGATACATCATATCTTGTGTGCAGGAGTGACAGGATACACCATCTCTTCAATGTGGAGGAATGATTAAATTCACCATGCCTAGTAAATGGATTTCATGGGAAGTCTCCCAGGCAGGTGACTCTTGCTGGGGATAGAGTATCCCTGCCTACACTGGCTTCCCTGGACTGAGGGGTCTGCAGTTAGAGCGACTCGCACAGATAGACCCTACTGACAGTGACTCTGCTTGAGGGTCTGATCTTCACAATGCTGTAGTCTTCCCACCTGTCACCTGGTGAGATGGAGGTTCAGTTAGTGATTCCCACGGAGAGAGGCATCCTCCACCAGTGACTCCCCTGGTTCCTAGGATTCTCCTGAAAGAGAGTCAGCATCGCTGATCAATGACCCCCACAAAGTCATAGTGACAGAGTTTAAGGCCAGAAGGGCCCACCAGATCATCTGATCTGACCTCCTTTATGTCCCAGGCCACCAACGCCACCCAGACCCCGCACACTAACCAACAAGTGCAACGAGACCAAAGTATTGCAGCCCCCAGGAGAGGAAACTGTTATGTACCACAGACAGAGAAAAGGAGGGACTGAGGCCCCTGCAATGGCAGGGAAGTGCTAAGTGAGAAATACCCAGATAATCCTGGCACCCACACTGCCAGGGAAGGCGAAAAGCCCTACGGTCAATGCCAATCTGACCTGGGGGGAAATTCCTGCCTGACCCCACCAATGGCAATCAACTAGACTCTAAACATGTGAGCAAGAACCAGCCAGCTAAGCGCCCAAGAGAGAGAATGCTCAGTGTCCTGGCCCTCCCTGCTCAATACCCCATCTCCATCCCGGGCCACCCTGATGCTTCAGAGGAAAGAGAGTCAATTCAACAAAAACTCCATGTGGGGGATCCCTCCCTGACTTCTCCAGGTGGCTGGCTCAAGCCCTGAAGCATGAGCTTTTAGGACCATAAGACATAAACCAGAAGGGAGCCCCTGGGGCTGCCAAGCCCTGTTCCCCCAACACCACAAGCAACCCCATCACACAATCGCACTCATTGCTTTATTCAGCTCTCTCTTGACACTAATTGAGTTGTTTGCCCCCACAACTCCTATGGGGAGGAGGTTCCAGAGCCTCACCCCTCTGATGATTTCCAGACTGAATTTGTTCATGGCCAGTTTATATCCATTTGTCCTTGTGCTAACACTGTCCTCTAGCTTAAAGAGCTCTTCCCCTTTCCTGGTACTTATCCCCTGGGTGGATTTAGAGAGAGCAATCATAGCCCTTCTTGGCTTCTTTGTGCTAATCTACACAAGGCAAGCTCTTCCAGTCTCCTCTCCTAAGACTCCTCCATTCCCCTGACCATCCTAGGAGCTCTTCTCTGCACCTGTTCCAGGTTGAATTTACCTTTCTTGACCATGTGTGACCAGAATTACAGAGTGTTTCAGAGGAGGGCTTACCAGTGCCTTGTGCTGATTAATACTTCCCGATCTCTACTGGAAATGCCTCGCCTGATACAGCCTAGGATCACAATTGCCTTTTTCACAACTGCATCCGTTAGTGTCTCATAGTCATCCAGTGATCAGCTCACACTTCCAAGTGTCTGTCCTCCTCTGTTGCTTGTAACTGATGAGCCTCCAACTTGCAGCAGAAATTCTTATTATTAGACCCCTAAGTGCATGGCCTTGCATTTTGTGTTATTCAATTTCATCCCATTTCTGTCACTCCTATCTTCAAGGCCATCCAGATCTTCCAGTATAATATTCCAACCCTTCTTAGTGTTTACTCTGCCTCCCAATTTTATATTATCAGCAAATTTCATTAGCACTCTCCTACTTTTTGAGCCAAAGTCTCAATAATAAAAGTATTGAATAAGATTGGTCCTGAGACTTATCCTTGAGACACTCCACTAGTCACCTCTTTCCAGTCCAATAATTCACCTTTCGGCAAAACCCATTGCCTTCTCCCCTTTAGCCAGTTTCTTATCCACCTTGTAATGCTTGTGCTGATCCCCATCTTCCCTAATTTAAGTAATACTTTCCTATGTGGTGCCATGTCAACTGCTTTACCAAAGGCCAAGGATATCAGATGTACTGCACTTACCTTATCTAAGGAAATCACTTATTTTCTCAAAGGCAAAAATCAAGTTAGTCTGGCACGACCCACCTTTCGGAAACCCGTGTTGCATTCCATCCCCTCCATCTTTTACCTCCATGAAGTTAATTATTCTTTCCTTCACAATTTGTTCTAAAGCCTTGCATACTACTGAGGTCACACTAAAAGGTCTATAATTGCTCGGCTCACTTTTTTTCCCTTTCTTAAACATAGGTGTTCTCCAGTCACATGGTACTGTCCCCAAACAGCTCGATTTATTCAAAATCCTTGCTTCTAGACTAGCAATCTCATGTGCCAGTTCTTTCAGTATTCTGGGGTGGAAATTATCCAGGTCCCCTAATTTGAGCACATTAAGCTTGTTAAGTTTTATTCCACCACATTTGTGGTAATGTCCATTCCTAGATACTCATTTCCATCTGACTTCATGCACGTGTTCCCTATTATCATCCTAATTGAAAATGAAGGCAAAGTATTCATTTAGTTTTGGGGCCATATCTCGATTATCTGTAATCTCTTTCCCAGGCACGCTGCACAGCAGTCCAACCTCCTCCTTCCTTAGTCTTTTTATTTATAGAACTAAAAAAATCTCTTATTATTTATTTCAATTTCATTGGCAAGAGCTACTTCAGCTTGACTTTTAGCAATTCTTTTTAGTCCTACATTTTCTAACCTCTGCGAGGTAGATTTCTTTGCTGATCTAGCTCTTTGTCCGTTCCCTAGAGACTCTCTGCTTACTCCTCCTAACCTTTTTGAGGTGGTTATTCATCCAGCTGGGGCTGGAGCCTTTCTCTACAACTTTTCTCCCTTTGCTTGGAATGCAAATTGCAGATCATTTTTGAACAGTTGATTTGGAGACATTCCAAACCTCTGAATTGAAATGCTTGAGCTTGTCAGTCCAGTCTCTGATTCCCTAAATTTCTTAGAATCTGCCTTTTGGAAATCAAATCCCATAGCTGAGGACCTGGTTTTGATGATCCTTCCATTTAATTTAAGATGAATCAACATGTGATCACTCAATCCAAGGTTATGTCCTACAACCAGCTCGTCTACGGTATCCTCACTGCTTACCAAAACCAGGTCTGAAATTGCGTCACCTCGTGGTGGTTCAGTGACAGTTTTATGAAGAAACCTCTCATATATCACATCCAAGAATAGCCGGGCCCTACCAGTATTAGTAACATTTATTTTCCAATCTGTACCTGGAAAGTTAAAGTCTCCCGTAATGACACAATGAAAAGAGTGGGGTCTCCAGGTCATGACCCCACAGAGACAGTGGGGATCTCCCTAGAGGCACGCTGACCTCACATGTGCTCCTGGGGCCAGCTCATTGTTGCACTGAACAATCAACATCAAAGGTCCTTTACATCCACCCATACAGCCCAGCCCTCCAACCGCCCCTCTCCAGTTCCTTGCTGCTAAGTCCTGTGCAGCCCTGCCTGGAGCACAAGTCACCATTACCCCTTTAGGTGCCCTGGGCAGTGTGAGCAGCTTGGTGGACACAAGAAGGTTTGGGGGAATCCAGCAACAGCCAGGGGCCTGGGGAGACAGTGGGGACCAGGTATGGCAGGGAGTTGGGGTGCTAGGGGAAGAGGCCCCGTGGGTGGTAGCCTGGGGGCGGGGTGCTGAAGGTTGTTATGGGCAATGGGACCTGACTGGGGGAGCTAGGGGAAGCCTCCCACCCCCCTTTGGACCCATCCCCCATTCTGTGCCCCCAGCCCCTCTCCTGTTGTCCTTCACCTCCGTAACAGCTGCCGCCCCCTCCTCCTGGACTCCCACTGCCAGCGGGTGGAGGGGTGGCAAGAAGCTGCTGCAGTGGCCACTCTAGCCAGGAGCAGGAGCTGCATGCCACACTTGCTGGATGCCTGAGATCTCCCTGTGTGCGATGCCATCAAATGCCATGCGCCATGTCAAATGCTGGATCACCTCCCCTGGTCTCCCCCAGCCCGGGCCTTCCCTAGGCCCCCCAGCCCAGCCAGCCAGGGCTTCCTCTGGGACCCCCCAGCCCCACCAGCCATGGCCTCCCCTGGGACTCCCAGCCCAGCCAGCCAGCCAGGGCCTCCCTTGGATTCCCCAGCCTGGCTAGCCAGGGCTTCCCCTGTGTTCCCCTAGTCCCGCCAGCCAGGGCCTCCCCTGGGCCCCCCCGCCCCCCAGCCCAGCCAGCTAGGGCCTTCCCTGGGTCAGACTTGCCCCAGAGGCAGTCCATTCCTTGCCCTGCTATTGGTGAGTCCCCTAGAGAGCGAGTGTGAATCCCACCCTGACCCGGCCTGTCACTGAGCACAAGGGCCAGCGGTTCATGAGAATGGGACAGCTCTGTCCCCACAGCAGCCCAGTAACCGATGGGGTCTCCACACCACTCCCTGCTCCACCACCCCCAGCAGCTCCTGCTGCCCTGAGACTTGGGAATGGACCCACCAGTCCCTCACCCCTGCACTGGCAGGTTTTGTCTTTGAGGCCTTCACCATGACCCACTATGGCCCAGAGAGGCCACTGAAGGCTCCCTGGGGCACATAAGGAATGTGACTGCTGCTGCAGCTGCTCTGGCTCCGGCCCAGGTGTCAGACCTGAGCTCCTGCACCTGCTGCGGCGGAGTCCACCCAGTCACCTTAACACAGACCCCATCCCCATGAGCCTGTGGGGTCCTCAGGGCTTCCCTACAGTCCCTGTGGTGCTAGCTCCTGCAGCGGGTGTGGAGGGTGAATTCCTGGGCCAGGATGTAACTGGGATGTCTGGACAATCCCCACCTCTCTCTGGCTAGTTTTTCTGTTCAGCCTAGTGTGCAGCCACCGGGGCTGGTAACAGCCATGCACAGCAATGAGACACGACCCATCGCACGATCTATGGGGTGGCAGTGGCAGATGAGCTCAGCGGCTTCTGGCTCTGCAGCCAACCCGCCATTCGCTCTGCTACAGAAATGAGCAGCCAGCCAGAAAGTTTCCTTCCATGAGAGGCCTGCAGTGAGGGCAGGCGAGTGACAGCCGGGGAAACGCAGTAGCCAAAGGAAGCCACTCTGTTCCACGGCTCCTGGTCCCACAGCTACTTCCTCACTGGGACCCCTGGCTGTGACCCGCAATGAGCTCCAAGCAACCAACTCTCCTGGCCCAAGCCAAGATGCCACCGGCAAGGGGGCTCTGTGTTCTACAGCGCCCCCCTGGGTCTGTGCCCTCAGGTGAGGCAGGCTGGGAGCTCGCCAGGTGCAGCTGCCCCTAGCTTCCCACTAGGAGCCTGATTTTCCCCCCACACCTCTCCGAACAACCAGCCTTCCCCCAGGGTGCTGCACCCCTGAGCCTGACGGAACCCATCTCAGCCCAGGGTGCAGTCTGGGGCCTGCACACTCTAACAGGGGTTTGTTCAGTGGCCTTGCTGGGAAGAGAGGCCTCCAGCAGCCTGGGAGGCACTAGTGGGGCAATCAGTGGGGGCCACACATTCATGTAGGCGAGGGACAGGTTAACTGGGGCTCCTGGGAGCAGCGGTCTCTATAGCAGGCCCAGGACAGCTGGGGCAGAGGTCTGAGGGGACGAGGCCAGATCCTCCTTGCCATGACCCAGAAGGGAAGCACTGCGGCCTGGCCATTGGTCTGGCCTTAGGCTGGTGGGGTTTGGACAGGGCTGAGGAAAGCCCCAGACCCAACCCCCTGCATGCTGGGCCAGCAGAGGATGTTCTGAGCAGATCAGGGCACATCCTGAACATGGCAGGAGGCAGGACTTGGTTCCCCTTGGTGGTTCCCTGTGGCCTTAGCTGAGGTGCCCTCCAGCTCCACTGGCTCCGTATCTACACCCAGCAATGTAAACCCTTTGTAAAGGGAGCTGCTGCTGCCTCTGGGCATTGGGTGGGCAGGACAGCAAAGAGGCTTGGGTGGAGTGGTGTGGTGGGGACACAGGCTGGGGCAGGAGGCTGGATGGCAGGAGCTATGCTGTCTGTTCTTAGCGTGGGGGCCTGAAGGAGGAGACGGTATAGGACAGGAGGGTGGCAGGAGACGAGGGCTCAGGGAAGCCCATTGTATCGGAGCAGGAGGGAGGGAAGGGCACTTGCAAAGGTGATGCCCAGGTTGGAAAGAGCCTGGTGTAAAGTGGATGCTACCATGATATACATAGAAAATAATGGCCAGTTCCCAGGGAAAGCATTGATTCAGTTTTTGCATGTCCCAGGGCCTGTCCTTCCCAATAGCCTCCTGTCACCGCCCCCTGTATCCCAGCATGTACCCCTGGGCAGCCTGGGAGTCTGAGCTCTGCTGCCCCAGCGCCACATGCCATCTGCACAGCTGGCTTTCCTTAGGTACAGGCTCCTGGGAAGAGGCAGTGAGATCAGCAGGGTCCACAGGTGAGAGGTGGGGGTTCTCCCAACAGCAGCTGCTCCAGGGTTAAGTGAAGCAAGGGGTTCTCCTGTGCAAACCGACCAGCAACTCCTGTGGCTCCATTTCCATACTGACCCCGGGAACTCGCCTGAGCCCAGCTCCTGCAGAAACAAGGAACAGATCCAGCAATGTGAGGAGCAGGTTGGAAGCCAGGAGGAGTGGAGGGTGGTGGGCATGACTGCCCATGGCTGGGTTCATCATTGGTCTGCCCGCTGGTGGGGTCACCACTAATCTGCCCAGTGCTGGGGGAGCATTGGACCATGCAGGTTCTGACTTGAGGGCAGGGTGGATGACAGCAGCATGGCCCTTTTCCACATCGCATGCCAGGCTGTATCTGCACTTAGTGCCCACAGTGCCCCGTGTGGCTGGGGGGAGGAGATTCCTGCGTTGCTGACTTTGGCAGCTGGCCTCCCCTTCGGAACAGGCTCTGTGTTCGTCCCAGCTGGCGCTGAGCTCTCAAAATTACCGGAAAGCCATATTTGTACCATGCTCAGAACACTTGGTTTGGGTGAGCAGTGGGGCAGGGTGGAGGGCGGCCGTTGAGTATTGTGCTGTGTTCTTGTATGTACATAAAGGGGATACAACCAACGTCAGTGTTACTTTATAACCTTTCTAATATCCTGTGCTAATCTCAGAAAATAGTCCTATCAATATATCTGGATTGTACATGTCACTCTGCCTGCGTCTCTCTGCTTCCCTGCGGGGCACCCAGCGCCGAGCAAGAGCTACCTGGGCACGGGTTGCCCCTCAAATGCTAGTGTGACACAGCACCGTTTCCCCACCATCTGCTCTTCCTCCGTCTCCTCCTGGAGCAGCACCCACTGCCATAACTACTCCTCATGCTGAGAGCCAGGCTCCTCTCCTTCACTCCCACATGCCCTGTGTCTCTCTCACACACAGTTTCTCTCTCCCGCGAGCACATGTGTTGCCCTGGGCAGTGTGTTACACTCGCTCACAGACACAGGTTGCTGGGCCCGGTGTTCACACATGGGCACATTCGTGTCTGCTCAGACCTGCCGTTGGTCACTCAGCCCAGTGCTTAGCTGAGCGCAGTGCCGGGATTTGGGTGGCCTGCTTGGAAATGGCCTCGCAGCACTTTGCTGGAAGTGACTTCACATAGACTGGCTGCACAGAACTTGGGCCTTTGGGACCTGCCCATGGTGATTCCAGGGGGATCAAGCCAATTCCACCTCACAGACTGACTCTGCCAGGTCAGAGACTGCTGGCGAAACACATGGCCACAGCTGCCCAGGTAGCCCCACAGATCCCTGCTTCACCAGCCGTGCTCTTAGAGCAGAGGTGGGCAAACTACGGCCGCAGGACCATCCTGCCCGGCCCCTGAGCTCCTGGCCCGGGAGGCTAGTCCCCAGCCCCTCCCCTGCTGTCCCCGCTCCCCTGCAGCCTCAGCTCGCTCTGCTGCCGGCACCATGCTCTGGGCAGTAGGGCTGCGAGGTCCTGGGGCAGCACAGCTGCCAAGCCCGGCCTGATCCGGTCTCTGTGCTGTGCTGGGCGGCTGCCTCTCCTGGTGCAGCTGCGTTGCCAGCCACCGGTAGTCCAGGCAGCGTGGTAAGGTGGCAGGGTGTGGGGGGCTTGTATAGAGGGCAGGGGAGTTAAGGGGGTGGTCAGGGGCCGGGGGTGTGGATAGAGGTCGGGGCAGTCAGAGCGTGGGGAACAGGGTGGTTGAATGGGAGCAGGGATCCCGGGGGGGGCAGTCAGGAAGGAGGGGGGGTGAATGGGGTGGCGGGGGGCAGTTGGGGCGAGGGACAGTTAGAGGTGGTCAGGGAGAAGGGGTGGTTGGATGGGGCACAGCCTCCCCAACCGGCCCTCCATACAATTTCAGAAATGGGATGCGGCCGTCAGGCCAAAAAGTTTGCCTGTTCCTGTCTTAGAGCATGAGGAGCAAATCACCAGTGCCAGAGCCTGGCTGAAAGGCCTGAGATGACACGCAATGAGGGGTGAAATGGGCAGGACCACACAGACCCAGCACTGGGACAACTAAGGGCAGCAGAGGGCATGGAGAGCAGAGGGCCCGGGGAGCCGAGGGCAGCAGAGGGAATGGGGAGCAGAGGGCCTGGGGAGCTGAGGGGAGCAGAGGGAATGGGGAGCAGAGGGGAGCAGAGGGCACAGGGAGCCGAGGGCAGCAAAGGGAATGGGGAGCAGAGGGCTGCAAAGGGCCCCGGGGAGCCAAGCGCAGCAGAGGGCCCGGGGAGACAAGGGGAGCAGAGGGAATGGGGAGCAGAGGGGAGCAGAGGGCACAGGGAGCCGAGGGCAGCAAAGGGAATGGGGAGCAGAGGGCTGCAAAGGGCCTGGGGAGCAGACGGCAGCAGAGGGCTCGGGAAGCAGAGGGCTGCAAAGGGCCTGGGGAGCTGAGGGCAGCAGAGGGCACGGGGAGCAGAAGGCAGCAGAGGGTCCGGGAAGCAGAAGGCAGCAGAGGGAATAAGGAGCAGAGGGAATGGGGAGCCGAGGGCAGCAGAGGGAATGGGGAGCCGAGGGGAGCAGAGGGAATGGGGAGCCGAGGGCAGCAGAGGAAATGGGGAGCCGAGGGCAGCAGAGGGCCTGGGGAGCCGAGGGCAGCAGAGGGCATGGGGAGCCGAGGGCAGCAGAGGGAATGGGGAGCTGAGGGAAGCAGAGGGCATGGGAAGCCGAGGGCCGCAGAGGGCCCGGGGTGCCGAGGGCAGCAGAGGGCACAGGGAGCCGAAGGAAGCAGAGGACCCGGGGAGCTGAGGGGAGCAGAGGGAATGGGGAGCCGAGGGCAGCAGAGGGAATGGGGAGCTGAGGGCAGCAAAGGGGCTAAATGGGATCCGAAGGATCTTCAACAAAAAAGACAGGCAAGAGAACACATGGAGGCTCCCCAGTGCCTCTTATCCTTTCACTCTCCATCTAGCAGGAAAGAAAACTCCACATCTGCACAGAAGAGGCAGAAGGTGAAGTAAAGACTAGGTGGATAGGGTGAATGTGTACAGCTCAGTGGCTCAGCAGAGGATCTGCTTCTTAGTTTGTTAAAGGCATCACCGACCCCTCTGAAAATCCTGGAAATCCATAGCGGGTTCAGAGAACTGGAGGACTTTAGCCTAGCTCAGCTCCACAGCACATGGCAGAGCCATCCTGGAGTTACCATCCAGTAAGTCTGAGTGCAGCACCAGTGAAAGGATGGAGGAAATATTGAGGAGTGAAAGATTCCTAAATCTCCACAGGACCCTGCAGCCATGAGGTACTGTACACAACAGGGGGCTTGATGGAAGCAAAGCAAGTTCACAGGATTGCTGCTACACTCCCAGCCTTAGACCTGTCTCTTGGTTGGAGGGACCCCTTTGCCGGGCCAGACCCCCCAAGGAGTCTTATCTTCCCTTCAGGGTTGGCCACGTGGCCGCACTGCCTCCTAGATTGAACTGCTGGGACTCCAGCACTCCCGCTTCACAGCATGAGAGGCTTGTCCACTCTGCAGGGATTGATGCACCTCACCCAGCATTCCCAATGACACTCAAGCAGGGTTGTCAAAACAGCCAGGTTTACTAGTCAGCTGGAACACAGCAGCAGGAGTCCCTAGCTTAGCACAGAGACAGGAAGGTTAAGTATGGATCAGTCTGGTTGGACCAGAGCCCAGCCACACTGTAGTGAACCCCAGGTTCAGGCTCCATCTGTCTCTTTTTCTCACCTTCTTCCTCAGTTCCAGCAAAAATTATTAGGGGGCTGGAGCACATGACTTATGAGGAGAGGCTGAGGGAACTGGGATTGTTTAGTCTGCAGAAGAGAAGAATGAGGGGGGGATTTGATAGCTGCTTGCAACTACCTGAAAGGGGGTTCCAAAGAGGATGGATCTAGACTGTTCTCAGTGGTAGCAGGTGACAGAACAAGGAGTAATGATCTCAAGTTGCAGTGGGGAAGGTTTAGGTTGGATATTAGGGAAAACTTTTTCACAAGGAGGGTGGTGAAGCACTGGAATGCGTTACCTAGGGAGGTGGTGGAATCTCCTTTCTTTGAGGTTTTCAAGGTCAGGCTTGACAAAGCCTTGGCTGGGATGATTTAGTTGGGGATTGGTCCTGCATTGAGCAGGGGGTTGAATTAGATGACCTCCTGAGATCCCTTCCAACCCTGATATTCTATGATTCTATGATTCCCACGTCAGAGAGCCCAGACTCCTTCCAGCAGCCCGTTCTTATCCCCCCCGCACCTCACCCCTTACGCCTACTTGGTCCACAGGCTGGGGTCTTTGCTCAACTTCCCTGCTGAGAGGTGGGGAAATTCCCCTCCCTCTGGGTCATGTGTCGCTAGGTGTCAATGTCCCACCGACATGGGGGCAGCCTTGACCGGTCCTTTTCTTAGTGACCCATTGAGGCTCAGACAGCTAGGTCACATTCACCCCTATGTCTCTTAGCCTGCCCTGAGAGCACACTTAATCCCTCCCCACCACACACTGGTAACCATGTGGCACACAGGGGAAACTGAGGCACACATAGGGGTTATAAAAATATTACAAAAAATTCCCACTTCATCACGTCTTTGCCCCCTTCAAGACCAAACTGAGCAGGGTCACTTCAACCAGTGACCTGGGGAAATTCAACCCACAACTGTTATCCAGAGATGGCCAATGTCTTTCCCATCCCCTGGGGAGCTGAACCTCCAGGCACTCCAACAATTCTTCCAGCCCAGTTCCTAACCAACCAAACATCGGGTTTCCAGTGCACAGCTCAGAGCAGTTCCCCATCCCCGCTTCGGTGTGGGCAGTTTGATGGCACTCACAGGGTGCATGTGAGGCATTTTCAAGTGGCCCTTCTCCCTTTTGTCACCCCAAAACCTTTGGGTTTGAAACTATGCTGGGGTCCTGCCACTCCCTCCTCTCCCTCGTCTGCCAGGGAGTGAGGAGGGCAGTGACCCATATTCCTCCATGTGTCAGACCTCATGGCTGCAGCCTGGGTGTCCTGACCCCATAGCTGGAGTAGGAAGTTTGCCCCCTTAGCAGTTGGCAGGGGATCAGTGTAGGTTTGTCCCCCTGCAAATTTGATCTTAACCAGCCATATCTCTGGGGCTCTGCTGTCCCAAGGACTGGTGAGGCAGGGGTGCAAGGTGCACTTCTACATTGGCAGGCCCCCTCTGCAATGGTGTCCCCACCCAGGGCTCTGCACATGCTGTGACGAAGCGGGACTGTTCTTAATGTTTCCTCTGAAATATTGTGGGGGTGCCTCAGTTTCCCCTATGCAGTGCTTAAGTATCTAGGTGGTGGGATAAGAGTGTATGATCACTGCAGACCCCTAGAGGGCAGGTGCATGCAGGAGTCTGGACACAGAGAATGGCCAACATCCTGTTTCCTGGCAATTGATGGCCTGGCCTTTCCCCCCTGCAAGGTGAGAGCTAAAGGGTTGGAGAACAAAGGAATCAGGTGACCTCCTGGCCTGGAAAGGGACAAAGCCCAGAGGAGGAGGGGCTGGAGAGAGTTTCAGTTTGGGGCTGGCTGGGGACATGGAGTGAAGTGCAGACATGGTTGTCTGGCTCACTGCCCCCCAAAATGGACCCAGCTGAGGGGTCCTGTTCTCTGTACCTACAAGCTCTGTTTTAGACCATGTTCCTGTCATCTAATAAACCTTCTGTTTTACTGGCTGGCTGAGAGTCACGTCTGACTGCAAAGTTGGGGTGTAGGACCCTCTGGCTTCCCTAGGACCCCGCCTGGGCGGACTCACTGTGGGAAGCGCACAGAGGAGCAGAGGATGCTGAATGCTCCGAGGTCAGACCCAGGAAGGTGGAAGTTGTGTGAGCTGTGTGTCCTGAAGACAGTCTGCTTACAGAATGGAGACTTCCCCAGAGTCCTGACTGGCTTCGCAGGGAGCAGTTCCAGAGCATTGCCCGGGGACTCCGTGACACATGCCAGGACCCCATTTCCCTTTGGGGATTAGCCAGTTGCCCTCATCTCCAGGGTAGATTATGCCTGAGCCCATGTGACTCACATCTCCTGTCATAAACCTACAGCTAAGGGTAGCAATAAATCCCTCCTTTACCTGTAAAGGGTTAAGAAGATCAGATAACCTGGTTGGCACATGACCAAAAGGACCAATAAGGGGAGAAGATACTTTGAAATCTGTGGGGGAAGGTTCTTGTTTTGGGCTTGGGTGTTCTCTCTGGAGACAGAGAGATTAAGCAAGTAATCCAGCTCCTACTGAATGATACATCTAAAATTTCAGAAATAGTAAGTAAGAGCAAGGAAATGCTTTAGAGTATCTTTTGTTTTAGCTTGTGAATTTTCCCTGTGCTAAGAGGGAGGTTTATCCCCGTTTTTTGTAACTTTGAAGTTTTGCTTAGAGGGGAATCCTCTATGTTTTAAATCTTATTACCCTGAAAAATTACCTTCCACCCTGATTTTACAGAGGTGTTTGTTTTACTTTTTTTTCTTTATAATAAAGTTCTGTTTTTTAAGAATCTGATTGGTTTTTAGTGTCCTAAAAACCCAAGTGGCTGGTCTGTGCTCACCTGGTTTACCTATTTGGTTGGTCAACTATTCTCAAGCCTCCCCAGGAAAGGGGATGAAGGGGCTTGGGGGGATATTTTAGGGAAACAGGAACTCCAAGTGGTCCTTTTCCTGAATCTTTGTCTAACTCACTTGGTGGTGGCAGCAGAACCCATCAAAGGACAAGAAAAAATTTGTGCCTTCGGGAAGTTTTTAACCTAAGCTGGTAGAAATAAGCTTAGGGGGTCTTTCATGCGGGTCCCCACATCTGTACCCCAGAGTTTAGAGTGGGGAGGGAACATCTTCCATGAGGAGATGGGTAGGAGCCATTCCTCTGCCCCACACAGATCCAGGTGTCTGCTTGTAGACAAAAAGGTGTCCTGAGCATAACAGCCTTTCCTTTGTGTTGCAAGCAAGAGGGGCGACCACCCCTCATTCTCCCTACCAGCCAAGCTATTTGCATTTGCACTGACACATTCATTCTGAGTGTGGTTCAAAGCCTTGGCTGGTACAGAAACAGGGATTGAATCTTGTCTTACAGTGATACAATTATTTCCCAAAAGAATGTCACAGATGATATCCTGAAGAACCCCAAATACCAGCCACCCTGATCTCTCCTGGGTCTGCCCCTGGATCTGAGCCATCTGCAGGTTGAATGGCTTCACATTTAGAACCTTAAGCCAGGCCACGCAGCCCTGCAGCATCTGGTGGGGTTGCACCACACAGGGTCTGACAAGGTGTCTCTCTGTCCTAGAATCTCTTCACCCCATGAATGTCTTCCCATTACCCACCACCTTCCACTCCCACGGCTGGTCAGAGGAGTCTGATCCCAGGAGAGTACAGCAGGACATGTGTACTGGTACCTGGAGGGGGAGCCCATCTGTCACCACCCCCTGGCCCTCCAAGGAGCTGGCTGTGACTGCTTTCCTCTGAAAGGTCAGTCGCTTAGTTCACTCTCCAGGCCTGAGCTCCAGGCTGCCTTCTTGGCAAGGGGGGATGAGTTAGATCCTCTGTCCTGGGCAAACCTTTCATCAAGCTTTGGGCATCCTCCCTACTTATGCCCTGTTTTTCCACCAAGGTTGCACCTCCAATCCTTGCAATACCTCAGCAGAGGTCTACCAGGATTGGCTGCTCCCCCCACTTTGGGTTTCCCTGAATCCCACTTCTGGGGCACCTCCTCTTCTGCTGCCTCTGTTGCTCTTGGACCATCATGGAACCCCTGCTGGGTCTGGAACCTGCTTAATCATAGAATCATAGAATATCAGGGTTGGAAGGGACCTCAGGAGGTCATCTAGTTCAACCCCCTGCTCAAAAGCAGGACCCATCCCCAATTAAATCATCCCAGCCAGGGCTTTGTCAAGCCTGACCTTAAAAACTTCTAAGGAAGGAGATTCCACCACCTCCCTAGGCAACGCATTCCAGTGTTTCACCACCCTCCTAGTGAAAAAGTTTTTCCTAATATCCAACCTAAACCTCCCCCACTGCAACTTGAGACCATTACTCCTTGTCCTGTCCTCTTCCACCACTGAGAATAGTCTAGAAGCATCCTCTCTGGAACCACCTCTCAGGTAGTTGAAAGCAGCTATCAAATCCCCCCTCATTCTTCTCTTCCGCAGACTAAACAATCCCAGTTCCCTCAGCCTCTCCTCATAAGTCATGTGTTCCAGACCCCTAATCATTTTTGTTGCCCTTCGCTGGACTCTTTCCAATTTATCGACATCCTTCTTGTAGTGTGGGGCCCAAAACTGGACACAGTACTCCAGATGAGGCCTCACCAATGTCGAATAGAGGGGGATGATCATGTCCCTCGATCTGCTCGCTATGCCCCTACTTATACATCCCAAAATGTCATTGGCCTTCTTGGCAACAAGGGCACACTGCTGACTCATATCCAGCTTCTCGTCCACTGTCACCCCTAGGTCCTTTTCCGCAGAACTGCTGCCTAGCCATTCGGTCCCTAGTCTGTAGCAGTGCATTGGGTTCTTCCGTCCTAAGTGCAGGACCCTGCACTTATCCTTATTGAACCTCATCAGATTTCTTTTGGCCCAATCCTCCAATTTGTCTAGGTCCCTCTGTATCCTATCCCTGCCCTCCAGCGTATCTACCACTCCTCCAAGTTTAGTATCATCCGGAAATTTGCTGAGAGTGCAATCCACACCATCCTCCAGATCATTTATGAAGATATTGAACAAAACCAGCCCCAGGACCGACCCCTGGGGCACTCCACTTGACACCGGCTGCCAACTAGACAAGGAGCCATTGATCACTATCGCTTCTTGGACCGACCACCTCCGAGACCAAACCTCTGGGCTCCAGCACTCCTGCTTCACACCGTGAGCTCTGCGCAGCAAGTCCAGCTGAGACAGTCCTGGGAGAGACATGGCCACCAGCAGAGACTAACACACTTCACCCAGTATTTGCAGTGACACAGTGTTTGTGTTTATTAGTCAGTTGGAACACAGCAGCGGGAGGCCGTAGGGTAGCACAGAGACAGGAAGGTTAAAGCATGGACCATTCTGGTCAGCTCAGAGCCCAGCTGATCTGTAGTGAAGCCCAGGTTCCAGCTCTGTCTGTCTCTCTCCGTCCCATCTCAGTCAGTTCCCAGATGAGAGCCCAGACACTTTCCAGCAGCCAGCTCCTATCCCCCCACTCACACCTTCCCAGGAGCAGCGAGATATATGGGCTGTGGGGCCTGTGCTCCAGGAATATTCAGGGCCCAGGGGCCCAACTCAACTAACGTTCAGGGCCAGGCCTCTCCCCTGGCCTCACCTGCCACCCCTGTGTGCCTCCCCCGGAGCATCTCCCGGCCCCATCTGCCACCCCAGTGCGATTTAAAAGGGCTCGGGGGTCCCCGGCTGCTGCTGCCACCACCGGCAGCATAGTGGGGCGAAGGCGGCTTCCTGCCCGCCCTTGCTCTGCACCACTCCCGGAAGCGGCCCACATGTCCCTGCAGCCCAGGGTCGGGGGTGTTTCTTCACATTGTCCCCACCCCGAGCACCGACTCCGCAGCTCCCTAGGAGCCACTGCCAAAGGGGTGTGTGGGTCGCTTTCGGGTAGACGCCACACCCATCACCCCCTCTTGCACCCTAACCCCCTGCCCCAGCCCAGAGCCTGCACCCAGCACCCAAACTCCCTCCCAGAGTCCGTACCCCTCCCGCACCCAAACTTCCTCCCAGAGCCTTAGGCAGGTATGGGGGGAGGCGGGATTTGAACCCATTCTGGGCACCAGCAAAAATTATACAAACCTGCCGCCCTTGCACTTCCCCATCGTTTGCTCTCTAGCTGGGGTCTTTGGTCCGTTTCCCTGCTGAGAGGTGGGGAATGCCATCTCCCTCTGGGTTGGTGGTTGCTAGGTTTCAGTGTCCTGGCAATTGGCTTTTCCTTTGTCATCTCAGGTTTTAGAATAGAATATCAGGGTTGGAAGGGACCTCAGGAGGTCATCTAGTCCAACCCCCTGCTCAAAACAGGACCAATCCCCAACTAAATCATCCCAGCCAGGGCTTTGTCAAGCCTGACCTTAAAAACTTCTAAGGAAGGAGATTCCACCACCTCCCTAGGCAACGCATTCCAGTGTTTCACCACCCTCCTAGTGAAAAAGTTTTTCCTAATATCCAACCTAAACCTCCCCCACTGCAACTTGAGACCATTACTCCTTGTCCTGTCCTCTTCCACCACTGAGAATAGTCTAGAACCATCCTCTCTGGAACCACCTCTCAGGTAGTTGAAAGCAGCTATCAAATCCCCCCTCATTCTTCTCTTCTGCAGACTAAACAATCCCAGTTCCCTCAGCCTCTCCTCATAAGTCATGTGTTCCAGACCCCTAATCATTTTTGTTGCCCTTCGCTGGACTCTTTCCAATTTATCCACATCCTTCTTGTAGTGTGGGGCCCAAAACTGGACACAGTACTCCAGATGAGGCCTCACCAGTGTCGAATAGAGGGGAACGATCACGTCCCTCGATCTGCTGGCAATGCCCCTACTTATACACCCTCCAAAATGCCATTGGCCTTCTTGGCAACAAGGGCACACTGCTGACTCATATTCAGCTTCTTGTCCACTGTAACCCTTAGGTTCTTTTCTGCAGAACTGCTGCTTAGCCAGTCGGTCCCCAGCCTGTAGCAGTGCATGGGATTCTTCTGTCCTAAGTGCAGGACTCTGCACTTGTCCTTGCTGAACCTCATCAGATTTCTTTTGGCCCAATCCTCCAATTTGTCTTGGTCACTCTGGACCCTATCCCTACCCTCCAGCAGATCTACCTCTCCCCATAATAATGTAAGGGTGTGATGGAACCAGCTGGGAGGGTCTCCGAGACGCCCACCTCTTTGGGTATTTGAAAACTCACACTAAGGACTTGCCTGAAAAAAGAAATGGAACCAAACCACTGACTTCGCTTTCACACCAACTGAGCTGCCCTGTGTGGACATTCTACAGGCATGTCTGCACAACAGACTTAAGTCAACTTATGTTAGGTCGACTTATAGCCACTGCAGCCCAGCTAGCAGTGGGGAGCCAGGGGCAACCAGGCTTTAGTTGCTTGGCTTTCTTGTCAATTTCACGGCTACAACATGGAGTGCATGGCCCTGCTCCAGTTGCCAGAGGTGGCAGCCTGGCCTCAGAGTGATCTGTCTGCCCCCCAGGAACTGAGCTGGGCTGACTATGGCCCATGTAACGACCAGTGTTCCCCACTTATCACAGCCTACAGCTCACCTTGACACAACTGGTAGTGTTTCCCCAGTACCAGCCTGTGACATTCCCCAGGGTACAGTCTGGACTGTGAACAGCTGTGTCCCCTCAGTTCTCCAACCTGGGGAGCCTTTTACATGGCTTCGCTGTGAGAGCAACCACTCCTGGCCTGCCCACACCCAGCCTCCCGCATATAAGTTACTCCCATGTACAGTACATGAGTGCTGAAGCCTAGGCTTGCCGACAGTCCATTATTACAAGGGATGTCCCTTATTTTTCATCTCAAGATCGGGAGCTGCTGAGTGTTGCAAACAGCAGCAAGAATTTCCCCAGCAAATGTAGGTGAGTGCTGCTTAGTATTACTATCATTATTATGTCCCTTATTTTTTAAATATAGTGTTGGTGACCCTCCTGCAGCCAGCCACTCTTGAATTACACTGCAGAGTGACACTGGCAAACTCCCAGGCCCAGACTTTCCCCAGAAATGTGCATCTTGCATTAAACCCTCTCCTGGACAATACAAACCCATAGAAAGTCCACCGTTTTATTAATAGAAAACGATATGCACAAATCCTGTTATCCTAAATGGAGTTTCCCAAACACTTCAATGCAAGCACCCTGGTTTAGATAAAACAATAAAACAAATGTATCAATTATAAAAGATAGATTTGAAGGGACTACAAGTAATAAGGTATTAAAGACAGAAATGGTTACAAGAAAAGGTAAAACACAACTAATGCCTAACTTAACAAGGTAAGTGAATTCAAAGCAAAGGTCTTTCTCACCACATGTTCCAGCAGTCTTATCAGCTGAACTTCTTTCCATCAGGATCCCTCCTCTACTCCAGTGCTGCTTCCTTTGTTCGTCAGGTGTTGTGGACTCCATGGATAGAGAGAAAGGGACAGATCATTTGGGGCATTTGCTCTCCCTGCTTATAGTTCTCTCTCTTCTTTGAGAAGCATCTCCAGCTGAGGTTCAGGAGACAGAAAGTCTGTGTGGACAGGAACCCCAAGCTGCTTCTTTGTCAAGATGTAGATTTTTCGCCCACACCCTCTTTCCTGCCAAAAGATGGCCACTAACCAGGTGAAGGTCCATTTGATTTTGTTGACACCTGGCCGAGGCATTAGCTTGCCTTTGTCTCTGGAGAACTGGTTTGTGACTTCTCCCCAAACTTGAAACATATCTTAGTAATACCATACAGGAGAATCTTATAACTTTACATGCAATATTGCCACACCTATTTTACCAGGACAAAAATGGTCAGCAAATTATGAGTTTTCAGATGATACCTCACAAGGCATCCTTTGTACAAAATGTATCATAGTCCTGGGGTGAACATAGGGTTCCAGACTGTCATACAGACTCCTTCTGCGAATACCCAACACAGCTGCCAACACCCTCCCAGTGCCCACGGAGCCACCTGCTCCCTTCCCCAGTGCTGCCACCTCTTTCATTACATCACATTTGGGTGGGAATTTCCCATCTCCCCAGGATTTTGCAGGGCAGTTTTCTGCCCAGCCATTCCAGGCTCACAAAGGAGAAGCCAGCACTCTGCTGAACTCCAGCCTCCATCAATCTACACAGCTGAGCATTAGTGGCTGGCGTTATTCTGCTGGCATTGCTGTATGTGCTCCACTGCTTGGTAAGAATCTGAATAACTGCTTGGTCAGTGCTGACTAGCATAGTCCGGCAACAGCAGGAGGAGCCACCAGCGCCAGGGCTGTGAGCCTGCCCTGAACTGCCAGGACTCTGAGCATTATAGGGTCGGCTCAGCCACACTTCCTGGGTGTCCATTTGTGCCACAAGACTTACCCAGCAGCCTTCAGGGCAAGGTGACAGAAGCCTGATGCTTTGGCTCAAGAGATGGCTTGGGGCTGTCTCCTTAGCTGTGCTTAGCAATCAGCACTATGCCCGGAGCGCACATGGACACAGCTCAGAGAAGGAGCCTGCCCAGCTGGGGAGCAGACAGCTCTCCCTTCCCACTCTGTCCGTCCCCTCATCACAACGCTGCTCTGCACACGGCAGCTAGGCCTGTGTCTGAGCAGGCAGGGCTAGTTAACCAGATGCTGGGGCTGCAGAGGGATGTCACAATCGGGGACCAGGGTCAGCGGAACCGAGGTCTGTCCCTAGAGATGGACGTCTCTGGTCTCTGTCAGACCCAGGACACTATCCCGGACACAGGAATCCCTGGGGGAGCATCTGATTCCAGCCTGTGCGATGCAGGAGCTCAGACGGGATGGTCAGAATGGCCTGTCTGGCCTTGAAATCTACACAGCTAGGAAAATTAGATCGAAAATGCCTTTTAGTTCACATCTGGGGCCGATGCAGGATTGTTCCCTATGGCCAGGGCCTGTATGTGGCAGCTGAGCTGAATTCCTTGGAGCAAGCCCTGTGGGCTCTGGTGTGATGGGCCAGCAAGACCCCTGTTTTCTGAGAGGCGGGCAAAGCCCCAGGAGTCCGCGGGCTCGAGCGTGGCAGGTGGGCAAAGCCCCGGGAGTCTGCGGGCTCAGGTGTGGCAGATGGGCAAAGCCCCGGGAGTCCGCAGGCTCGGGCGTGGCAGGCGGGCAAAGCCCCGGGACTCTGCAGACTTGGGCGTGGCAGGCGGGCAAAGCCCTGGGACTTGGTGAGCTCAGGCAGGCCAGGCCCTGTGCCTCTGCGGACACCAGCCTGAGGGGCTGGATATTCTCTGGCAGATTTCTTGAATTTAATCAATTGAATATGGAATGACTAATCCAGCAGGCGCCATCACCTGGGAATTCATTTGGAGCCTGATGGTGTTGGACACTTGTCTCCCAGAGCATCCTTGCGCTGCCTTTGAAATCCCCAGCATAGGCATTGGGCCAGATCCTGAGCTGGGGAATTTCCATGTAGCTCCATCAGCTTTGCTATTAAGGGCTGCAGAGGCCGGGGATATGGGGCCCTGCCTACAGGACATTGCCAGGTAGCATGATAACAAACTGGTGAGCATGTGTTACAGACCCCTCTGGGCCCAATCCACAGAGGGTATGAGTTGTTATGGGCCCTGTCTAGGGAATCTTGACTCTTTAGCTTAAGCTGTAGCAGTTTATGTCTTGACTCTGGAGGTCCCCCGTTCAGCCCCTGGGGTGTTGGCTGAGTTGGCTGCCATCACACTATATCCAGTCCAGGTCTAAATGTACCAAGCAATGGGATGTCCGCATTTGGGGTACCAAGGGGGCGAAGGAGATGGTGGCTGTGGATGGGTTGGGGGAGGTGTCCTGTGTGTTGAGCAGTGGCTGGCTCCCTCTCGGATGATGCTGTGCTTTGAGGGCAGGTGTTGCCATGTCCCTGCACAGGGACTCAGCCCCTATGACCAGGCTGGCTGATGATACCTGTAGAACCTATCCTTCCTCCTCTCCTGTGCTGGTTGGGCAGGGTCCTGGGGAGGTGGCTTGGGGCAGCCTTTCCCTGTGGTTCTGAGCAAGGGCACCAAGGAAAAGGAGGCTGCAATGGGACGGACTTAGGTTGGCAAAGTAGATACCTTTGATGTCAGGGCTTCCCTGAGCAATGTATGTCCATGCTGAGTTCCCAACAGCAGTAGCAGACCCGGAGCTCAGCAGCGGCATGGCGTCTGCCCTGGCTGGAGCAGTCAGGGATAGAGCTCACCAAATAATGGATTTTTGATTCAGGGCCAAACCCCTAAATCTGAAAAAATCCAGTTCAATTCGAACCAAAACCAATTTCATTTTTATATTCAGAAAAACTTAGAAAAGCAGTTTGTTTTGAATGGACTGAAACGTTTCTGGTAAACGCAAAACTTTTTTTTTTAGTTTTTCGTTTTGATTCTGCCATTTTCAGGTGTTTTGCACCCTTTTTTGCCAAATATGAAACTGAAATGCTGTTTCAAAATTAAAAGTTGAAATGAAATGCTTTGACTTTTTTTAAACATATTTTCAGATTTTTTCAGCAAAACTATTAAATAAATTTGATCCAAATTCATGAATATTTTTGGAGCCCTGAGAAATGCATTTTTTTCAGCAAAATTTCTATTTGCCAAAAAATTCACCTCACCTTAGTCTGGAGGGTGTTAAACTAATAAAAGGGGAGAACAAATAGACTTTTGTTAGTACAAAATCGAGATGCTGAGAACAAAATTAACCAAGAAACAAAATAAATTCTTGAATTGCCTAGACACTAATGCTAGGAGCCTGGGTAACAAACGAGGAAATGGAATTGCTCTTTTAAGCCCATAAATTTGATCTAGTTGGTATTACGGAAACCTAGAGGGCTGATTTGCATGATTGGAATATTAAATTCACTGGTTACAACCTATTTAGGAAAGCTCATGTGGGCAAAAGGGGAGCGGGAGTGGCACTCTGTCAAAAATGGCATTGCCTGTCTCCAAGCCACTGGCAATTCAGAAGAAAATGACGTTGAATGCTTAGGGATCAATGTCCTAACAGATAAAGCACAAGATGGGGTACTGACCCACAAATCACACTAGGGAACAGGATGCATAGGCTGCTGAGGACCATTGCACCAGCCAGAGTGACCAACCATTGATAAAAGAAAAGGAGTACTTGTGGCACCTTAGAGACAAACAAATGTATTTGAGCATAAGCTTTTGTGAGCTACAGCTCACTTCACGAAAGCTTATGCTCAAATAAATTTGTTAGTCTCTAAGGGTATGTCTACACTACGAAATTAGGTCGAATTCATATAAGTCGTTTTTTTAGAAATCGGTTTTATATATTTGAGTGTGTGTGTCCCCACAGAAAATGCTCTAAGTGCATTAACTCGGTCGAGTGCTTCCACAGTACCGAGGCAAGCGTCGACTTCCGGAGTGTTGCACTGTGGGTAGCTATCGCACAGTTCCCGCAGTCTCCGCTGCCCATTGGAATTCTGGGTTGAGATCCCAATGCCTGATGGGGCTAAAACATTGTCGTGGGTGGTTCTGGTTACATATCGTCAGATACCTGTTCCCTCCCTCCCTCTGTGAAAGCAAGGGCAGACAATTGTTTCACGCCTTTTTTCCTGAGTTACCTGTGCAGACGCCATACCGCGGCAAGTGTGGAACCCGCTTAGCTCACTGTCACCGTATGTCTTCTGGGTGCTGGCAGACGCGCTACTGCATTGCTACACAGCAGCAGCAACCCATTGCCTTGTGACAGCAGACGGTGCAATAGGACTGGTAGCCGTCATTGTCATGTCCGAGGTGCTCCTGGTTGCCTGTGTGAGGTCGATCAGGAGCGCCTGGGCAGACATGGGTGCAGGGACTAAAATTTGGAGTGACTTGATCAGGTCATTCTCTTTAGTCCTGCAGTCAGTCCTATTGAACCATCTTATGGTGAGCAGGCAGGTTATATGGATTGCTAGCAGTCCTATTGCATCATCTTCTGCCGGGCAGGCAAGAGATGAGGATGGCTAGCAGTCCTATTGTACCATCTTCTGCCGAGCAGCCATGAGATGTGGATGGCATGCAGTCCTTCTGCACCATCTGCTGCCAGCCAAAGATGTAAAAGATAGATGGAGTGGATCAAAACAAGAAATAGACCAGATTTGTTTTGTACTCATTTGCAACCCCCCCCTCCCGCCCCCCATCTAAGGGAGTCATTCCTCTAGGTCACTCTGCAGTCACTCACAGAGAAGGTGCAGCGAGGTAAATCTAGCCATGTATCAATCAGAGGCCAGACTAACCTCCTTGTTCCAATAAGAACAATAACTTAGGTGCACCATTTCTTATTGGAACCCTCCGTGAAGTCCTGCCTGAAATACTCCTTGATGTAAAGCCAACCCCTTTGTTGATTTTAACTCCCTGTAAGCGAACCCTGTAAGCCGTGTCATCAGTCGCCCCTCCCTGCGTCAGAGCAACGGCAGACAATTGTGCATCTGAGTTGAAAGTGCTGTCCAGAGCAGTCACAATGGAGCACTCTGGGATAGCTCCTGGAGGCCAATACCGTCGAATTGTGTCCACAGTACCCCAAATTCGGCCTGGCAAGGCCGATTTAAGCGCTAATCCACTTGTCAGGGGTGGAGTAAGGAAATCGATTTTAAGAGCCCTTTAAGTCAAAATAAAGGGCTTCATCGTGTGGACAGGTGCAGGTTTACATCGATTTAACGCTGCTACATTCGACCTAAAGTCCTAGTGTAGACCAGGGCACAGAGACTAACCAATTTACCACAAGTGCCACAAGTACTTCTGTTCTTTCTGCAGATACAGACTAACACGGCTGCTACTCTGAAACCAACCATTGATGGCGTCACACCAGGTATCATGTAGTGAAGATCCCAGATTTGGCTCAATCCTGAGAATCCATGAATCTCTAGGACAATTCTGCAGGCAGCACCAGGCAGTGTGCACCTCTTTGTGCATCAATGGAGAGTTTCAGAGCACAGTGTGCTGGAGGAGATGTGCAGGTTCCTTAAGTGCCTGTCTATAATATATAGGCAAAAAGGCTGTGTGATCATGCGGGACTTCAGCTTGAGTGACATAAGCTGGAGGTCTCATGCTGCTGCTGCTAAAACATCCTTGGAATTTCTAAATATTATAGATGACAATTTCCCAACTCAGAAAGCTTGCATCCAACTTGGGGGAATTCTTTATTAGACCTCATCTTGACAGATGAAGAAAAACTGATCATAGAATCATAGAATATCAAGGTTGGAAGGGACCTCAGGAGGTCATCTAGTGTAACGCCCTGCTCAAAGCAGGACCAATCCCCAACTAAATCATCCCAGCCTGGGCTTTGTCAAGCTTGACCTTAAAAATATCTAAGGAAGGAGATCCCACCACTTCCCTAGGTAACGCATTCCAGTGTTTCACCACCCTCCCAGTGAAAAAGTTTTTCCTAATATCCAACCTAAACCTCCCTCACTGCAACTTGAGACCATTACTCCTCATTCTGTCATCTGCTACCACTGAGAAGAGTCTAGAGCCATCCTCTTTGGAACCCCCTTTCAGGTAGTTGAAAGCAGCTATCAAATCCCCCCTCATTCTTCTCTTCCGCAGACTAAACAATCCCAGTTCCCTCAGCCTCTCCTCATAAGTCATGTGTTCCAGTCCCCTAATCATTTTTGTTGCCCTCCGCTGGACTCTTTCCAATTTTTCCACATCCTTCTTGTAGTGTGGGGCCCAAAACTGGACACAGTACTCCAGATGAGGCCTCACCAATGTCGAATAGAGGGGAACGATCACGTCCCTCGATCTGCTGGCAATGCCCCTATGTATACATCCCAAAATGCCATTGGCCTTCTTGGCAACAAGGGCACACTGCTGACTCATATCCAGCTTCTTGTCCACTGTCACCCCTAGGTCCTTTTCTGCAGAATTGCTGCCGAGCCATTCCGTTCCTAGTCTGTAGCGGTGCATTGGATTCTTCCGTCCTAAGTGCAGGACTCTGCACTTGTCCATGTTGAACCTCATCAGATTTCTTTTCGCCCAATCCTCTAATTTGTCTAGGGCCCTCTGTATCCTATCCCTACCCTCCAGCGTATCTACCTCTCCTCCCAGTTTAGTGTCATCTGCAAACTTGCTGAGGGTGCAATCCACACCATCCTCCAGATCATTAATGAAGATATTGAACAAAACCGGCCCGAGGACCAACCCTTGGAGCACTCCACTTGATACCGGCTGCCAACTAGACATAGAGCCATTGATCACTACTCGTTGAGCCTGACAATCTAGCCAACTTTCTATCCTCCTTACAGTCCATTCATCCAGCCCATACTTCTTTAACTTGCTGGCAAGAATACTGTGGGAGACCGTGTCAAAAGCTTTGCTAAAGTCAAGGAACAACAGGTCCACCGCTTTCCCCTCATCCACAGAGCCAGTTATCTTGTCATAGAAGGCAATTAGATTAGTCAGGCATGACTTGCCCTTGGTGAATCCATGCTGACTGTTCCTGATCACTTTCCTCTCCTCTAAGTGCTTCAGAATTGATTCCTTGAGGACCTGCTCCATGATTTTTCCAGGGACTGAGGTGAGGCTGACTGCCCTGTAGTTCCCAGGATCCTCCTTCTTCCCTTTTTTAAAGATGGGCACTACATTACACTGATCACAGAACTAAAAATTGGTAGTAGCTTAGGTTTAAGGGATCATGGTTTGACTGTTATGTGCAAACAGAATAAGTTCAGACCAGGGATATATATATATTCTTGGTGCTTTAAAGGGCCAGTTTCACAAAACTGAAAACAATTATGAGCCAAATCAATTGGGAGAAAGAATTTAAACTGAAAAATGTGAATGATAAGTGGAAACTTTTGAAGATTTGAACTAGATGCTCAAAAAGACACAATCCCCGAACTGAGAAAGAAGCCCACACTCATTTAAAAAAAAAAACTGGCTTGGAAGATAAGTAGGAAGGCAATAAAATTAATTAATTACAATTAAAATAAAACAATATATAACAAAAAGAAAAAAGGGGAAGTTAATAGTAATGAATATAAATCAGAAGCTAGAAATTGTAGAAAATTAATAAGGGGAGTAAAAGTACAGCAGGAGCCCTCTATGGTCAGAAAGGGTTTTTAAGTATATTAAGAACAAAAAGAATTCTAACTATGGTATTGGTCCATTACTAAATGGAAATGGTAGAATTATCAATAATGCAGAAAAGATGGAAGTGTTCAATAAATATTTCTGTTCCATATTTGGGAACAAAAATAGGTGGTGCAGATATATCATAGATCAATGAAACCCATTCCATTCCAACAGTAACTCAGGACGATGTTAAACAGTAGCTTTTAAAGCTAAACATTTTAAAATCATAGAATAGAATATCATAGAATATCAGGGTTGGAAGGGATCTCAGGAGATCCAGATAACCTGTGCCCAAGAGTTTTAAAAGAGCTGACTGAGGAGCTCACAGGACCATTAATGTTGATTTTCAATAACTCTTAAAACAGTCAGGAACTTCCAGAAGACTGGAAGAAAGCTAATGTGCCAATATTTTAAAAGGGTAAATGGGATCAACCTAGTTAATTATAGGCCTCTCAGCCAGATGTCGATCCCAAGCAAAATAATGGAATGGTTTACACAGGACTTAATTAATAAAATAATAAAACTATGGAATGGTTTACACATTCCATAAAATAATAAAATTATGGAATGGTTCCACATTCCATAAAATAATAAACACATTCCATAAAATAATAAAATTATGGAATGGTTTACAAAATAACAGAATGGTTTACACAGTACTTAATTAATAAAATAAATAAAATAATAAATTAATAATAATTAATGCACATCAACATGGGATAATGGAAAATTGATTCTGTCAAACTAACTTGATATCTATTTTTGATGAGATTTTATATTTGATTATAAAAGTAGTAATAGCATTAATGTAAAACACTTACTCTTCCGTAAAGCATTCTGCACAATATTTTGATTAAAAACTAGACTGATGCAAAATTAACACAGCATACATTAAATGGATTAAAACCTGGCTAAATGACAGTTCTAAAAATGTAACTGTAAACAGGGAATCATCATCTAGCAGCTGTGTTTCCATTGGGTTTCTGTTGGGATCAGTTCTTACCCATACATGATTTATCATCAATGACCTGGAAGAAAACATAAAGTCATCACTGATAACATCTGCAGATGAAAGAAAGATTGGGGGCATAGTAAGCAATGAAGAGGACAGGTCACTGATTGTAAATGAGTGGCATCCTCCTTGGCGCCCCCTCATGGCCATAGGGAGCCCTACATGTGGACTCTCGCCTCAGTTTCCCTCTTTAGCAACCCAAAGGACTCCACTTCAGACTCTTACTTACAATACCCCACCTGGGGGGCAGTTTATTACAAAAACCCTGTGCAAATAGTCTATAATAAAAGTCCCAAAACATAGTCCATATAACCCCAGTGCATAGTCCTTGTTCTCACTGTACCCCACGTCTTCCATCACACCTAGGCTTCTCATCCATCCTCTTTCAGCCCTCTGCCAGATCAGCCAGCCCAACCCTTCTGTCTGGGGTGCAAGCAAACAATATGTGCTTTAAGATGGCAAAATGTAAATGCATCCATCTAGGACTGAAGAATGTCAGCCATGCTTACAGAATGGGAGGGAGGGCTCAATCCTGGGAAGCAGTGACTCTGAAAAGGATTTGGAGGTGCTAGTGAATAATCAGCCGAACACGAGCTCCCAGTGTGATACTGTGGCCAAAAGGGCTTGTGACAGGTTGGATCACAGAAACCCCCTGGGAGCTACCATCTGATATGCCAAGACTACTTCTGCTCCTGCTTTCCTGCCCTGTCAGCTTAGGACTTCAGTGCCCTGCCTGGTTTGAGCCAGACCCAGACCCAGGATCTGAACCACATGCCCTAACAGCTGTAGGCTTAACTGAAAGCACCTTACAGAAGTGTTCCTGTCTTTAACACTCAGATACCCAGCTCCCAATGGGGTCCAAACCCTAAATAAATCTGTTTTACCCTGTATAAAGCTTATAAATTGTTCACCCTCTATAACACTGATAGAGAGGTATGCACAGCTCTCCCCCCCCAGGTATTAATGCATACTCTGGGTTAATTAATAAGTAAGAAGTGATTTTATTAAATACAGAAAGTAGGATGTAAGTGGTTCCAAGTAGTAACATACAGAACAAAGTGAATTACCAAGCAAAATCAAATAAAACATGCAAGTCTAAGTCTAGTACAGTAATAAAAACTGAATACAGATAAAAATCTCACCCTTAGAGATGTTTCAATAAGTTTCTTTTACAGACCGGACACCCTCCTAGTCTGGGTAGAATCCTTCCCCCTGGTACAGCCCTTGTTCCAGCTCAGGTGGTAGCTAGGGGATTTCTCATGATGGCTGCCTCCTTTGTTCTGTTCCACCCACTTATATATCTTTTGCATAAGGTGGGAATCCTTTGTCACTCTGGGTTCCCATCCCTCCTTCTCAGGTTAAAGATGGATTCCAGTTCAGGTGACATGATCACGTCACTCTAAGACTTCATTACTCATTTGCCAGCTCACAGGTATACAGGAAGACTTACAAGTAAAACAGAGCCATCTACAGTCAATTGTCCTGGCAAATGGGAGCCATTAAGATTCCAAACCACCATTAATGGCCCACACTTTGCATAACTATAATAGGACCTCTTAGTTATATTTCATATTTCTAGTTTCAGATACAAGAGTGATACATTTATACAAATAGGATGACCACACTCAGTAGATTATAAACTTTGTAATGATACCTGACAAGAGACCTTTTGCATGAAGCATATTTTAGTTATATTATATTCACATTCATCAGCATACTTTCATAAAATCATACAGAGTGCAACGTCACAGGGCTAATGCGACTCCTGGCTGTGTAAGCAGGGGAATATCGAATGGGAGCAGAGAGGTTATTTTACATCTATATCTGGCGCCTGTGCGACTGCTGCTGGAACACTGTGGCCAGTTCTGGTGTCCACAATACAAGAGGGATGTTGATAAACTGGAGAAGGTTCCTTGGGGCGGCAATGAGAATGGGCAGCAGTCCGTGTTCCGCAGCGGCAATTCAGCTGCAGCTCGGCCACTGTTGCGGCGGTGGCAATTCGGCGGCTGCTACTTGGAGCAGCAAAATAGCTAGGGCTGACTCTGGCTAGGCGAATGAATAAGGGGTTGGAAAACCTGCCTGCTAGTGACAGACTCCAGACACTGAGTCTCTTTAGCGTAACTGAGAGAAGGCTAAGGCGACTTAACCATGGTTTTTAAGAACCACTGTGGGTCACGGTGGATTCTCCATCACTGAACATCAAGACTGGACGTTTTACTAAACACTACGCTCCAGTTCAAATGGGAATTAACTCCGGGAAGCCCTGCGGCCTTTGCTGTACAGGGGCTCAGATCAGCTGATCACACCTGTCCCTTCTGGCCTTATAACCATATCTGCACCAGCGGGGCCCACCTAGCAGCCGCCGATCTCCAAGCACCTTGCAGGCAGGAGAGAGTGCGGCTTGCGCGGGTGCCGGCCTCCTCCCACCCATTTCCTGGAGCAGCGGGGCTGTGGGCCGAAGGGACCCGGGAGTGCAGCAGCGAGGCTGGTCGGGGAGGCCAGCAGGGGGCGCTGCAGGGCAGGTTTGCAGCGATTTGCGCAACGGGTGCGGGGGCCGTGCGGGGCTCAGCAGCGGCTTCTGGGGGGCGGGGGTAGCACCATGCTCCAGCGGCACTGCCAGCCCCGCGCGGCCCAGCAGCGACCCCGCCCAGGAGAGCGACAGCCCGGCGCGGCGCTGCTCCTCCTGCCTGCCGGCCTGCGCTGCAATGCGCTGGCTCCAGCCAGGCAGGGAGGCGGGGCTGGGATCGTCAGCGCAAAGGAGAGGGGCCAGGCTCAGCCCCCCCGCCTTGATTCTAGTGCCCTGGTTAGCTCCTCCCCCTCCCCCCTCTGGCAGCTGGGTGAGAATCTTTCCCCCCCGCCCCCGCTGGGTGATTCCCTCCCCCCCTGAGAGAGCTGGGTTAGACCCTCCCCCTTCGGACAGCTGGTTCCTTTTCAGACCCCGCTTTATTTAAAGCTCCCAGGGAGAAAGCAGCCTTTGGCCGGGCTTTGCAATGTATGCCTGGCTCTTACCTGCCCCTGACAGTGCGATAACCGCTGGGTGTCCTACCCCATCACTGTATGTCACCCCTCGGGTGGTTCCCAGCAGGGTGGGAGGTTTGAAGGGGGTGGAGGCGGGGTGTTGGAGAGGCCAGAGGCTGGGGAAGTGGGTTGTGGAGGGGTAGGCTGGGGTGGGGGGTCAGAGAGGGGTAGACTGAGGTGGGGGGGGAGTTGGGGAGGTAGGCTGGGGATCAGAAAGGAGCAGGGGGTCAGAGATGGGTAGGCTGGGGCAGGGGGTCATGGAGGGGTAGGTTGGGGTGGGGGGGTGGAGAGCAGTAGGCTGGGGAGGTGGGTCATAGAGGGGTGGACTGGGGCAGGGGGTTGGAGATGAGTTGGCAGGGATCAGAGAGGGGTAGGCTCAGGTGGGAGGTCGTGGAGGGGTAGGCTGGGGGTTGGAGAGGGGTAGGCTGGGGGGATAGACTGGGGTGAGGGGTCGGAGAGGGGTAGGTTGGGGCAGGAGGGTTGGAGAGGGGTAAATTGGGGTGGGGAGTCACAGAGGGGTAGGTTGGGCGGAGGGTTGTAAAGGGGTAGACTGGAGCAGGAGTCCTATCTGGCTTCAAGATTAAGCTTGATAAGTTTATAGAGGAGATGGTATGATGGGATAACATGATTTTGGCAATTAATTGATCTTTGACTATTAGTGGTAAATAGGCCCAATGGCCTGTGATGGGATGTTAGATGGGGTGGGATCGGAGTTACTACAGGGAATTCTTTCCTGGGTATCTGGCTGGTGGGTCTTGCCCACATGCTCAGGGATCAGCTGATCGCCATATTTGGGGTCAGGAAGGAATTTTCCTCCAGGGCAGATTGGCAGAGGCAGATTGGGGATTTTTCACCTTCCCCTGCAGCGTGGGTCATGGGTCACTTGCTGGAAGATTCTCTGCACCTTGAAGTCTTTAAACCATGATTTGAGGACTTCAATGGCTCAGACATAGGTGGGACGTTTATTGCAGGAGTGGGTGGGTGAGATTCAGTGGCCTGCATTGTGCAGTAGGTCAGACTAGATGATCACAATGGTCCCTTCTGACCTTAAAGTCTATGAGTCTATGAGGAGGTCGGAGAGGAATAGGCTCAGGCTGGGGGTCATGGAAGGGTAGACTGATGTAGGGGGGTTGGAGAGGAGTAGGCTGGGGTTGGAGAGGGGTGGGCTGGGGCAGGGGTCAGAAAGGCATAGATTGGGGTGGGGGGTCAGAGAGGGGTAGGCTGGGGGTTGGAGAGGGGTAGGCTGGGGGGATAGGCTGGGGTGGGGGGTTGGAGAGGGGAGGTTGAGTTTGGGGGTTTGGGGAGAGGTAGGTTGGGACAGGAGGGTTGGAGATGTGTAGACTGGGGCGGGGAATCATAGAATCATAGAATATCAGGGTTGGAAGGGACCTCAGGAGGTCATCCAGTCCAATCCCCTGCTCAGAGCAGGACCAATCCCCAATTAAATCATCCCAGCCAGGGCTTTGTCAAGCCTGACCTTAAAAACTTCTAAGGAAGGAGATTCTACCACTCCCTAGGTAACGCATTCCAGTGTTTCACCACCCTCCTAGTGAAAAAGTTTTTCCTAATATCCAACCTAAATCTCCCCCACTGCAACTTGAGACCATTACTCCTTGTCCTGTCCTCTTCTACCACTGAGAATAGTCTAGAACCATCCCCTCTGGAACCACCTCTCAGGGAATTGTAGAGGGGTAAGTTGTGGGGGTCCGAGAGGGCTCAGCTGGGGTTGGGGGTTGGAGAGGGGTAGGCTGGGTTGGGGGAGGCCGGGGCGGAGGGGGGTAGACACTAGTTTATCAAAACTCCAGAGCAAACTCTGCCACTCCCACAGCTCCCCACTCACCTGCTGACACCTACCAGCCGGCAGGGCCGTGACCCCTAACTGCTCAGGGTGCCAGCCCAGCATCTCCCCAGCGGATGAGTCGCTCCCACCCCCATCCCAGCAAGCCCCAGGCCTGCAGCACCCTGCCCAGCGATGCCACTCACAGCCCTGCACTGCAGGGACGTGTGCCCAGCTAAGGCCAACTCTCACCAGTTAGCGCCAGGGACACCAGTGAGAGCTGGGAACAGGGAGCCACAGAGCACAGGCCAAACCTCGAGAGGAGCCACTGCGACGCAGGGGGCAGAGGAGACAGGTCAAGACACCCGAGGCAGTGCAAGACAGAGCTAGGTCCCCTCTCAGCACTGCAGCAAGGGGAGTTGGGGGGAGGGGCAGAGATGGTCTCATCCCACGGAGCAGCCCCCGCCCCACAAAGCCCACCCTGGGACATCTCGCCCCCTCCCCTGCAGGCTGCAGGGGCCGGCCCCATTGTTCGCTGGGACACTGTGGAGCATCTTCGGCCAGGGAGCTGCTATGGAACTGAGCTGCATGTAGCTGTGCGTTTGCACATGTATGTGAAGGGCTCTGTGTGCATCTCCCTGTGCATGCACTTACATACGCTCTTGTGAAACACACTTGTAAAGTGCTCAATCTCGGGTGGCTGAATGCCACTTGTCCCACACTTGTAAAGTGTGGGTCCTCCTCCTCTAGTGATTAGCCTGCATGGAGAACAGGCTGGTCACACCTGCACTCCCAGTGGGCGAGGCTGGTGCTGTGGTGCTGAAGTCCCAGACTTAAACCTGGCAGATAACCTGGGTGGGCTCATTACATGTCTGCTCACATGTCTCTCCATGTACATATGCATGTGTGTGTGCTGGTGTCCCAGCTTGTGCACGGGTGCATCTGTGATTGTGTGCAAGTGTCTCTGCATGGGTATGTGTGTCATTCCCTGCACGTGCCCTGTGCATGCATGTGTGCGTGTGACTCTGTGTGCATGAGTGCGAATAGGTGTGTCCCCGCGTGTGCGTGTGCGTGTGCCATAATGCAGAGCTAGCACCACTGTTACCTTAACCCATGTATTTCATCTGCCTCACCATTTGGAGGGATGGACATGTCCCATGGCTCCACCCCGTGGCATCCCCACTGAGTACTGCCCTAGTGCCCACAGGCCTGCTCTGGGGTCTCCACAGCCATCCTCTGCTAGTTATTGTCTGGAGTGACAGTTTTTGCATCTTTCCTGAGAGCTCGGCTCCTGTTGATTCTGTTATTAAACTCCCGGTTCTGGTCTAGTAGCAGGGTGACGGCTTGTCCCCTGCAGGCCAGGGGAGGTTGGGTTCTGAGGCCAGTGAGTGATGGGCAGTCACACCACACTGAAGGGACTTATTAATCTGCAGGGTCATGAAGAAAAGCCCCAGAAGGGTCCAGGCTTTTAGCAGGATTAGAGTTTTAACTGGGCACCCTGTCCCATTCCTTTCAGGAATCCTGCAAACAGAGGCAGGCAGTCCCCCACCAGCTGACCCTGGGCTTCCCACTTGCCATCTGGTCAGGGCGAAGCCCCATTTGACACTGCGTGGACGGTTCTTCCCAGAGAACAGGAGCTTGGGAACCAGCCCTGCATGCCTGCTGGAGGCAGCTTTGCTGCTGTTGGCGATGCTGGCTGCTGCAGCCTGTCCCAGCAAGGAGCATTGCTCAGTGGCTCTTGAGCATCTGCTGTCATTATTACTGCTATTTATCCTGTGAATTCCTGTAGCACTTTTGTCAAGGTTCCTCCCCCACTCTGAACTCTAGGGTACAGATGTGGGGACCTGCATGAAAAACCTCCTAAGCTTATCTTTACCAGCTTAGCTCAAAAACTTCCCCAAGGTACAAAATATTCCCCCTGTTGTCCTTGGACTGGCCGCTACCACCACCAAACTAATACTGGTTACTGGGGAAGAGCTGTTTGGACGCGTCCTTCCCCCCCAAAATACTTCCCAAAACCTTGCACCCCACTTCCTGGACAAGGTTTGGTAAAAAGCCTCACCAATTTGCCTAGGTGACTACAGACCCAGACCCTTGGATCTTAAGAACAATGAACAATCCTCCCAACACTTGCACCCCCCCTTTCCTGGGAAATGTTGGATAAAAAGCCTCACCAATTTGCATAGGTGACCACAGACCCAAACCCTTGGATCTGAGAACAATGAAAAAGCATTCAGTTTTTTACAAGAAGACTTTTAATAAAAATAGAAGTAAATAGAAATAAAGAAATCCCCCCTGTAAAATCAGGATGGTAGATATCTTACAGGGTAATTAGATTCAAAAACATAGAGAACCCCTCTAGGCAAAACCTTAAGTTACAAAAAAGATACACAGACAGAAATAGTTATTCTATTCAGCACAATTCTTTTCTCAGCCATTTAAAGAAATCATAATCTAACACATACCTAGCTAGATTACTTACTAAAAGTTCTAAGACTCCATTTCTGGTCTATCCCCGGCCAAGACCCAGCATAAGACAGACACAGACCCTTTGTTTCTCTCCCTCCTCCCAGCTTTTGAAAGTATCTTGTCTCCTCATTGGTCATTTTGGTCAGGTGCCAGCGAGGTTACCTTTAGCTTCTTAACCCTTTACAGGTGAGAGGAGCTTTCCCCTGGCCAGGAGGGATTTCAAAGGGGTTTACCCTTCCCTTTATATTTATGACACGCCCCCCAAATCTCAGCTAGGGTGAAACACTGGCTGGGATTTCTTCCTGGAGCTCTAGGAAAAACAGAGTTAATAAGACACATGCATCTCTAAATATACTACCAAGTACATAAAGACTAACAATATTTTCCACATCTCAAGGACGATTTTAACCAGTTGATTCTGGGAAACATTCACGGGAGAGTGCATCAGCCACTTTGTTAGAAGCTCCTGAGATGTGTTGGATGTCGAAATCAAAATCTTGGAGAGCTAAACTCCACCGAAGAAGTTTTTTGTTAGTTTCTTTGACGGTGTGAAGCCACTTTAGTGCAGCATGGTCGGTTTGCAGGTGGAAACGCCGTCCCCAAACATATGGGCGTAGCTTTTCCAGAGCGTAGACAATGGCATAACATTCTTTTTCAGTGACTGACCAGTTGCTTTCCCTCTCAGACAGTTTTTTGCTGAGAAACACTACAGGGTGGAATTCTTGATCAGGTCCTTTCTGCATTAAAACTGCTCCCACACCACGCTCGGACGCATCTGTGGTTACTAGGAACGGTTTGTCAAAGTCTGGGGCCCTTAGTACAGGGTCAGACATGAGTGTCGCTTTAAGCTTGTTAAAGGCCTTCTGACACTTGTCGGTCCACTGAACAGCATTTGGCTGTTTCTTTTTGGTTAGGTCTGTCAGTGGGGCGGCGATTTGGCTGTAGTGCGGTACAAATCGTCTGTAATAACCGGCCAAGCCTAAGAAGGATTGAACCTGTTTCGTTGACTTTGGGACAGGCCACTTTTGGATAGCATCCACTTTGGCCTGTAGGGGGCTGATAGTTCCTTGACCCACCTGGTGTCCAAGGTAAGTCACTCTGTTTAGGCCTATTTGACACTTCTTAGTCTTAACAGTTAGTCCTGCCTCCCTTATGCGCTCAAGGACTTTTTGTAGATGTTCCAGGTGGTCTGCCCAGGAATCCGAAAATATGGCCACGCCGTCAAGGTAGGCGACTGCATATTCTCCTAATCCCGCTAGGAGACCATCTACAAGTCTTTGGAAAGTGGCGGGTGCATTTCGCAGCCCGAAAGGGAGTACATTAAATTCATACAGCCCGAGATGCGTGATGAAGGCTGACCTTTCCTTGGCAGATTCATCTAGCGGTACCTGCCAGTACCCCTTGGTTAAGTCCAAGGTAGAGATGAACTGGGCCCGTCCCAGTTTCTCTAATAGTTCATCTGTGCGGGGCATTGGACAGTTGTCTGGGCGAGTTACAGCATTTAGCTTACGGTAGTCCACGCAAAAACGTATTTCCCCATCTGGTTTGGGAACTAGAACCACTGGAGATGCCCATGCACTTTCAGAGGGGTGGATTACACCCATCTGTAACATATCCTGGATCTCCCGTTCTATAGCAGTTTTAGCTTGAGGAGACACCCGGTAAGGTTGGACCCTAATTGGGTGAGCATTACCTGTGTCAATGGAGTGGTATGCCCGTTCAGTCAGTCCTGGGGTGGCTGAGAACGTTGGCGCGTAGCTAGTGCACAGCTCCTGGATCTGCTGTCGCTGCATACGCCCAAGGGTCATGGAGAGGTTCACCTCTTCCACACCACCACCACATTTCCCTTCGTAGTAGACACCTTCGGGCCACTCAGCATCGTCTCCTCCGTGGGCTGTAAACTGACAAACCTTTAATTCTCTGGAATAAAAGGGCTTTAGAGAATTAATATGGTACACCTTAGGCTTTCGGTTGGAGGTGGGGAATGCTATGAGATAATTAACAGCTCCCAGGCGCTCCTGGACCGGGAATGGCCCTTCCCACGATGCTTCCATTTTATGGGCCTGGAGCGCCCTTAAGACCATGACCTGGTCTCTTACTTTGAAGGAACGCTCTCTGGCATGTTTATCATACCAGGCTTTTTGCTCTTTTTGAGCATCCTGTAAGTTTTCTCTAGCAAGGGCTAAAGAGGTTCGGAGGGTGTTTTGTAGGTTGGTTACAAAGTCCAGAATGTTAGTTCCTGGAGAAGGTGTAAATCCCTCCCATTGCTGCTTCACCAACTGCAATGGCCCCTTAACCTCACGGCCATATACAAGTTCAAATGGGGAAAACCCTAAACTGGGATGTGGTACAGCTCTGTAGGCAAAGAGCAACTGCTGCAACACTAGGTCCCAATCATTGGAGTGCTCATTTACGAATTTACGTATCATGGCCCCCAAAGTTCCATTAAACTTCTCCACCATGCCATTTGTTTGATGGTGGTAAGGAGTGGCAACCAAGTGATTTACCCCATGAGCTTCCCAAAGGTTTTTCATAGTTCCTGCCAGGAAATTAGTCCCTGCATCTGTGAGGATGTCGGAGGGCCAACCTACCCTGGCAAAAATGTCTGCTAGTGCCTGGCACACACTTTTAGCCCTAGTGTTGTGTAGAGCTACTGCTTCCGGCCATCGGGTGGCAAAATCCATGAAAGTCAGTATGTACTGCTTTCCTCTGGGTGTCTTTTTCGGAAAAGGACCCAGAATATCCACAGCTACTCGCTGAAATGGAACTTCAATGATGGGGAGTGGTTGTAGAGGGGCTTTGACCTGGTCTTGGGGTTTTCCCATTCTTTGGCACACCTCACAAGACTGGACATAGGTAGAAACATCCTTGCCCATTCCCTCCCAGTGGAATGATCCCCCCAAATGGTCTTTGGTCCTGTTCACCCCAGCATGGCCACTAGGGTGATCATGGGCTAAGCTCAAGAGCTTGGCCCGGTATTTAGTTGGAACTACCAACTGTCTCTGAGGATGCCAGTCTTCCTGGTGTCCACCAGAAAGAGTTTCCTTGTATAAAAGTCCTCTTTCTACAACAAACCTGGATCGATTAGAAGAGCTGAGAGGCGGTGGGTTGCTCCGTGCCGCCGTCCAAGCTCTCTGGAGGCTTTCATCTGCTTCCTGTTCGGTCTGGAACTGTTCCCTTGATGCTGGGGACATCAGTTCCTCATTGGATTGTGGACCTAGGCTTGGTCCCTCTGGAAGCGATATAGGGGATGGAGCTGTTTCTGTTGACTGTGAACCGCTCTCCGCTGGTGCACTATGTTGGGATTCAGGCTCCGGCTGAGCCTCTTGTGTAGGGTTATCGGCTGCTGCCAGTTCAGGTTCAGTGGGGCCCTCTGGTGTTGAGGTTGCAAGTACTGGATTCAGTGCTGACACGGGGTCTGGTGTTGGTTGTTCGGCTGGTTCCGGTTCTGGGACTGGTTCCATCTGGGTCTCTGGGACTGGATCCACTACTGCTGTTGCAGACATTGGCCTGGGGTCCGGGTCCATCACCTCTGACCGGGTCCTGATAGAAGTTTCCGGAACAGAGCTAGGCCTCACGGCTTGTTTAGCCGGGCTGCGGGTGACCGTTCCCACCCTCTTGGCCTGCTTCACATGATTGGCCAAGTCTTCCCCCAACAGCATGGGAATGGGATAATCATCATAGACTGCAAAAGTCCACATTCCTGACGAGCCCTTGTACTGGACAGGCAACTTGGCTGTAGGCAAATTGAAAGAGTTGGACTTGAAGGGTTGAATCGTCACTTGGATCTCTGGGTTGATTAAATTGGGGTCCACTAAGGAAGCATGGATAGCTGACACTTGTGCTCCGGTGTCCCTCCACGCAGTGACCTTCTTCCCGCCCACACTCACAGTTTCCCTCCGCTCCAAGGGTATCTGGGAGGTATCTGGGCCTGTGGACCTCTGGTGTGATTCCGGTGCAATGAACTGTAATCTGCTGGGGTTCTTGGGGCAGTTGGCCTTTACATGCCCCAGCTCGTTACATTTAAAACATCGTCCAGCTGACGGGTCACTGGGGCGAGGAGGGTTGCTGGAGAACGGGGTGGTGGGACGGTAAGGGGTCTGGAGGGTTCTTTGGGAGGTAGGTGGGGCCTTGGGCGGCCCCCGGTAATAGGGTGTGGTCTGGGGTGGTCCCTTCTGGTCTCCGCTCCAACTGCGACCAGTTTTCTTCTTCTCTGCCACCTCCACCCATCTGGCTCCAATCTCTCCTGCCTCGATTACAGTTTTGGGTTTCCCATCTAGGATGTATCTTTCTATTTCCTCAGGAACACCCTCTAAGAATTGTTCCATTTGCATTAGGAAGGGCAAATTTACTGGAGATTCAACACTTGCTCCTGATATCCAGGCATCCCAATGTTTCACAATGTGGTATGCATGTTGGGTAAATGACATGTCTGGTTTCCACCTTAGGGCTCTGAACCTCCGACGAGACTGCTCGGGTGTTATCCCCATTCTGACTCTCGCCTTGGATTTAAACAGTTCATACTTGTTCATGTGTTCTTTAGGCATTTCAGCTGCCACCTCAGCTAAGGGTCCACTGAGCTGCGGCCTCAGCTCTACCATGTATTGGTCAGTAGAGATGTTGTACCCAAGGCAGGCCCTTTCGAAGTTTTCTAGGAAGGCCTCAGTATCATCGCCTGCCTTGTAGGTGGGGAACTTTCTGGGATGGGAAGTGTACTTGGAGAAGGATTACTAGGGTTTGTTGGGATATTCTGCTGAGCCTTTATTTTCTCCATCTCCTCCACATACTTCCTCTCTTTTTCCTTCTCCTCCAGTTCTTTGTCCCTCGCTTCCATAGCTCTCCTGTGAGCAGCCGCTTGGTGTTGTTCTGCCTCCCTTTCTTGTTCCTTCTTCAGCCGCATGAGTTCTATCTGTCTTTCATGTTCCCTTTGTCTTTCCTCAGCCTGAAATTTGGCTAATTCCAGCTGTAGTCGAGCTGAGGATTTGGTCATTCTAACCTCTCTGTTTTTAACTAACTTTACACCCGAGGTTTAGAAATAAACAAACAAAACTTGGCTGTAAAATTTTGCTGTGCTGCAATAGAATACCTATTCTCTGATAGCGATTGTCAGCCTACAGAAAAAGACAATTCCCTTGTCTCTGCTCTGGGCCCAAATTAAAGCAAAAAACCTCCAACTACTTGGAAACCTGCTTACCCAGCCCAAAGAAAAAGCAAATGGGTAGAACACACACCCCCTATTTACTTTTAGGAAGAAAAGAAAAAAAAACGTCTGGGTTGGAAGACTGTGAATTTCCCTGCAGGAGTTAAGTACCCTGCCTCCAGGCAAAGAAAACCTGCAATTCACAAGATAATCCCCTTTTGTCTCTGCTTGGCCACAAAGCAGAGAAAAAACAATCTGCTTTCAGTTTCAACTGCTTTCTGGACTTCCTTTCCAAAGGAAAAAATAATTTCTTTTTAAAATCTGTATTTCTAGTTCAAAAAATCTCAACTGGATCTCAAAATGATTTCAGGTTAATCCCACCACTATGCCACCATGTCAAGGTTCCTCCCCCACTCTGAACTCTAGGGTACAGATGTGGGGACCTGCATGAAAAACCTCCTAAGCTTATCTTTACCAGCTTAGGTCAAAAACTTCCCCAAGGTACAAAATATTCCCCCCGTTGTCCTTGGACTGGCCGCTACCACCACCAAACTAATACTGGTTACTGGGGAAGAGCTGTTTGGACGCGTCCTTCCCCCCCAAAATACTTCCCAAAACCTTGCACCCCACTTCCTGGACAAGGTTTGGTAAAAAGCCTCACCAATTTGCCTAGGTGACTACAGACCCAGACCCTTGGATCTTAAGAACAATGAACAATCCTCCCAACACTTGCACCCCCCCTTTCCTGGGAAATGTTGGATAAAAAGCCTCACCAATTTGCATAGGTGACCACAGACCCAAACCCTTGGATCTGAGAACAATGAAAAAGCATTCAGTTTTCTTACAAGAAGACTTTTAATAAAAATAGAAGTAAATAGAAATAAAGAAATCCCCCCTGTAAAATCAGGATGGTAGATATCTTACAGGGTAATTAGATTCAAAAACATAGAGAACCCCTCTAGGCAAAACCTTAAGTTACAAAAAAGATACACAGACAGAAATAGTTATTCTATTCAGCACAATTCTTTTCTCAGCCATTTAAAGAAATCATAATCTAACACATACCTAGCTAGATTACTTACTAAAAGTTCTAAGACTCCATTCCTGGTCTATCCCCGGCCAAGACCCAGCGTAAGACAGACACAGACCCTTTGTTTCTCTCCCTCCTCCCAGCTTTTGAAAGTATCTTGTCTCCTCATTGGTCATTTTGGTCAGGTGCCAGCGAGGTTACCTTTAGCTTCTTAACCCTTTACAGGTGAGAGGAGCTTTCCCCTGGCCAGGAGGGATTTCAAAGGGGTTTACCCTTCCCTTTATATTTATGACAACTTTTTACCTCTCCGGCCTGAGCGCAGGTTTCTGGTGCTCGCTGGCTCCTCTGGGAGAATCAATCACAGGGGCTCTTGGGCAGCTTCAAGGCTGTTATTGGGTTGCCCTGCTGGGAGCCCAGGCCTATGTGGCAAGCCAGGCTCCTGGGTTAGCACAGTGGCAGGTCTGTGGCTGCACCCAGAGCGGGTTCTAGCCCAGGCTGGCGTTCCCCTGGCCCGCTGTGCTGGAGGCACCTGCTGTAGGGAGGTGGGAGGGGCTTGTTCAAAAAAGGAAAGGAAATAAATAGGAATAAAAATTTAAAAATCATCTGTCAATCCCCCGGCCCTGCTCAGGACACCTTCGCTCCCAAGTCCCTTGGCAGCGCTGGTGTTGGCCAGGCTGTCTGCTTGTCTCTGGGGGCTGCTAGGCCAGGCAGAGCTTCTATTTTCCTGTTAACACCTTTGAAACCTTTATGTTTGCAAACAAAAGCTCCTGAGGGTGATAGAGATTCGGTGTCATCCTGGTGCAGCCAGGCAGCTGGGAACGGCCTCTCTCAATGCTGTGTGCACTCTGAAGCCTAATGATTGCCATTTAAACTGCAGCTTCTCCTGCTGATCGTTGGAGCAGAAACCTCCGGCCACTTCAGGCACATCTTGGGTGGTGAGCCAACTGTGGGTTGTATAGAGCCATAGAGCTTAAGGCCAGAAGGGACCCCCGAATTACCCAGTGTGCCCTGCTGCAGAACTGCTCATTGAACAGCACCCACACATCACACACAGTAAACAGACCTAGGCCAAAGCATTTCACAGGCAGAGCCCAGGAGGGACCGAGGCACCAGCGGTGCCCAAGGCACCTACCCTGGCAGAGCATGGATTAGCTGAGATGTATGATCCCAGCCGGACACACACACACACACGCTGAGACACGCTGACTCACGCTCCGCGAACCAGCTGAGCGGCAGGGAACCAGCTGAGCAGCGGGGAACGGCAGAGCAGCACACAGAAGGAGTTTGCCTGGGATTGGTGAGTATCCGAGTGCGTGTTTGCTGAGTGAGTATCCAGAGTGTGTGTTTGCTGGGAGGGCAGTTTGAAAGCCTGAGCGAGTGCCTGATTGGGTGGTAGCCTGCAGAGGGCGGGTATTGGGGCTGTCTGTTTGTTTGTTTCAGGGAAGCCTGGCTGTTTAAAAATAGTCAGAGCTCCGCAAACCAGCAGAGCAGCGAGGAACAGCAGAGCAGCACACAGCAACAGTTTGCCTGGGAGTTCACCTGGAGTGAGCCCAGTGACGCTTACATCTTGCCAACTTCTCTGAGGAAGCTCATAGTAGGAAGGTGATATGGAAGCGGGGGGTTCAGCTATTGTGACCTGCACTGGATGTGCCATGTTTGTCTTTCTTCCACAGGACAGAAGCGACTTTGTCTGTACAAAGTGCAAGCTAGTATCCATATTGGAAGAGAAGATCGAAGGTCTGGAGCTACAGATATCGACCCTGCGTTGCATACGAGAATCTGAGGATTTTCTGGATAAAAGTCAGGATATGCTTCTACGGGCACAAAGCTCTAAAGATTTAGAGCAGGTTGCACAGCGGAGCCAAGAGGCCAGTGAGGAAGCTTGGCAACATGTGACCTCCAGAAGAAGAAGGGGGAGTGTCCGGGTACCAGAAACACAGACACAGGTAAGTAACCGTTTTCATGTTCTCTCCACAGGTACCATTGTGGAGAGTGGACCAGATGATACATCTGGGGGGAGAAAGCAGAAGGGGACTCCGCTGGTTGGAAGACATGAGATGCTCTGTCCTGAGGTTGGGGCTTCCACGACCACCACTCCCAAGAGAAGGAGGCGGGTGGTGGTGGTCGGGGACTCTCTCCTTAGGGGGACTGAGTCATCTATCTGCCGCCCTGACTGGGAAAACAGAGAAGTCTGCTGCTTGCCAGGGGCTAAGATTCGTGATGTGACGGAGAGACTGCCGAGACTCATCAAGCCCTCGGATCGCTACTCCTTCCTGCTTCTCCACGTGGGCACCAATGATACTGCCAAGAATGACCTTGAGTGGATCACTGCGGACTACGTGGCTCTGGGAAGAAGGATAAAGGAGTTTAAGGCACAAGTGGTGTTCTTGTCCATCCTCCCTGTGGAAGGAAAAGGCCGGGGTAGGGACCGTCGAATCATGGAAGTCAACAAATGGCTACACAGGTGGTGTCGGAGAGAAGGCTTTGGATTCTTTGACCATGGGATGGTGTTCCATGAAGGAGGAGTGCTGGGCAGAGACGGGCTCCACCTAACGAAGAGAGGGAAGATCATCTTTGCGAGCAGGCTGGCTAACCTAGTGAGGAGGGCTTTAAACTAGGTTCACCGGGGGAAGGAGACCAAATCCCTGAGGTAAGTGGGAAAGTGGGATCCTGGGAGGAAGCACAGGCAGGAACGTCTGTGAGGGGAGGGCTCCTACCTCATACTGAGAAAGAGGGGCAATCAGCGGGCTATCTCAAGTGCCTATATACAAATGCACAAAGCCTTGGAAACAAGCAGGGAGAACTGGAGGTCCTGGTGATGTCAAGGAATTATGACGTGATTGGAATAACAGAGACTTGGTGGGATAACTCACATCACTGGAGTACTGTCATGGGTGGTTATAAACTGTTCAGGAAGGACAGGCAGGGCAGAAAAGGTGGGGGAGTTGCACTGTATGTAAGGGAGCAGTATGACTGCTCAGAGCTCCGGTACGAAACTGCAGAAAAACCTGAGTGTCTCTGGATTAAGTTTAGAAGCGTGAGCAACAAGGGTGATGTAGTGGTGGGAGTCTGCTATAGACCACCGGACCAGGGGGGTGAGGTGGACGAGGCTTTCTTCCGGCAACTCGCAGAAGCTACTAGATCGCACGCCCTGGTTCTCATGGGCTACTTTAATCCTGATATCTGCTGGGAAAGCAATACAGCGGTGCATAGACAATCTAGGAAGGTTTTGGAAAGTGTAGGGGATAATTCTTGGTGCAAGTGCTAGCGGAGCCAACTGGGGGGGAGCTTTTCTTGACCTGCTGCTCACAAACTGGGTAGAATTAGTGGGGGAAGCAAAAGTGGATGAGAATCTGGGAGGCAGTGACCATGAGTTGGTTGAGTTCAGGATCCTGACACAGGGAAGAAATACGGACCCTGGACTTCAGGAATACGGACCCTGGACTTCAGGAAAGCAGACTTCAACTCCCTCAGGGAACTGATGGGTAGGATCCCCTGGGGGACTAACATGAAGGGGAAAGGAGTCCAGGAGAGCTGGCTGTATTTCAAGGAATCCCTATTGAGGTTACAGGGACAAACCATCCCGATGTGTCGAAAGAATAGTAAATATGGCAGGCGACCGGCTTGGCTTAACGGTGAAATCCTTGTGGATCTTAAACATAAAAAAGAAGCTTACAAGAAGTGGAAGATTGGACAAATGACCAGGGAAGAGTATAAAAATATTGCTTGGACATGTAGGAATGAAATTAGGAGGGCAAAATCACACCTGGAGCTGCAGCTAGCAAGAGATATTAAGAGTAACAAGAAGGGTTTCTTCAGGTATGTTGGCAACAAGAAAAAAGCCAAGGAAAGTGTGGGCCCCTTACTGAATGAGGGAGGCAACCTATTGACAGAGGATTTGGAAAAAGCTAATATACTCAATGCTTTTTTTGCCTCTGTCTTCACAAACAAGGTCAGCTCCCAGACTGCTGCGCTGGGCATCACAGCATGGGGAGTAGGTGGCCAGCCCTCTGTGGAGAAAGAGGTGGTTAGGGACTATTTAGAAAAGCTCGACGTGCACAAGTCCCTGGGGCCGGATGCGTTGCATCCGAGAGTGCTAAAGGAATTGGCGGCTGTGATTGCAGAGCCATTGGCCATTATCTTTGAAAACTCATGGCGAACGGGGGAAGTCCCGGGTGACTGGAAAAAGACTAATGTAGTGCCAATCTTTAAAAAAGGGAAAGAGGAGGATCCTGGGAACTACAGGCCAGTCAGTCTCACCTCAGTCCCCAGAAAAATCATGGAGCAGGTCCTCAAGGAATCAATCCTGAAGCACTTACACGAGAGGAAAGTGATCAGGAACAGTCAGCATGGATTCACCAAAGGAAGGTCATGCCTGACTAATCTAATCGCCTTCTATGATGAGATTACTGGTTCTGTGGATGAAGGGAAAGCAGTGGATGTATTGTTTCTTGACTTTAGCAAAGCTTTCGACACGGTCTCCCACAGTATTCTTGTCAGCAAGTTAAAGAAGTATGGGCTGGATGAATGCACTATAAGGTGAGTAGAAAGTTGGCTAGATTGTCGGGCTCAATGGGTAGTGATCAATGGCTCCATGTCCAGTTGGCAGCCGGTGTCAAGTGGAGTGCCCCAAGGGTCGGTCCTGGGGCCAGTTTTGTTCAATATCTTCATTGATGATCTGGAGGATGGTGTGGATTGCACTCTCAGCAAATTTGCGGATGATACTAAACTAGGAGGAGTGGTAGATACGCTGGAGGGCAGGGATAGGATACAGAGGGACCTAGACAAATTGGAGGATTGGGCCAGAAGAAATCTGATGAGGTTCAACAAGGATAAGTGCAGGGTCCTGCACTTCGGACGGAAGAACCCAATGCACCGCTACAGACTAGGGACCGAATGGCTAGGCAGCCGTTCTGCGGAAAAGGATCTAGGGCTGACAGTGGACGAGAAGCTGGATATGAGTCAACAGTGTGCCCTTGTTGCCAAGAAGGCCAATGGCATTTTGGGATGTATAAGTAGGGGCATAGCCAGCAGATCGAGGGACGTGATCATTCCCCTCTATTCGACATTGGTGAGGCCTCATCTGGAGTACTGTGTCCAGTTTTGGGCCCCACACTACAAGAAGGATGTGGATAAATTGGAGAGAGTCCAGCGAAGGGCAACAAAAATGATTAGGGGTCTGGAACACATGACTTATGAGGAGAGGCTGAGGGAACTGGGATTGTTTAGTCTGAGAAGAGAAGAATGAGGGGGGATTTGATAGCTGCTTTCAACTATCTGAAAGGGGGTTCCAAAGAGGATGGTTCTAGACTATTCTCAGTGGTAGAAGAGGACAGGACAAGGAGTAATGATCTCAAGTTGCAGTAGGGGAGGTTTAGGTTGGATATTAGGAAAAACTTTTTCACTAGGAGGGAGGTGACACACTGGAATGCGTTACCTAGGGAGGTGGTAGAATCTCCTTCCTTAGAAGTTTTTAAGGTCAGGCTTGGCAAAGCCCTGGCTGGGATGATTTAATTGGGGATTGGTCCTGCTTTGAGCAGGGGGTTGGACCAGATGACCTCCTGAGGTCCCTTCCAACCCTGATATTCTATGATTCTAAGTACATATGATCCGAGCCAGGGAGACACACACACACACGCTGAGAGTATGATCCCAGCCGGGGAGACACGCACGAACACACACACACACACACACAGAGACATATGATCCCAGCCGGGGACACACACACACATACACTGAGATATATGATCCCAGCTAGGGATACACACACAGATGAAAACTACATCATAGGGGGGAAAATTCTCTTCACCCTGCAGGTGACTGGCTGAAGCCCTGAAGCATGAGAATTTAGGAACATAAGACATGAACCAGAAGGGACCCTAAGAACTGCTGAGTCCTGCCCTCCACCATCACAAGTAACCCCATCGTACAATCCCACTCATACATTTATCATGCTCTCTTTTAAAACTAGTCAGTGTCTTTGCCGCACAACTCCCATTGAGAGGTTGTTCCAAAAGCTCACTCCTCTGATGGTTAGAAACCTTCTAATGTCCAGCCTATGTTTGTTCATGGCCAGTTTATCCCCATTTGTTCTTGTGGCAACATTGTCCTTTAGCTTAAATAGTTCTTCTCCCTCCCTGGTGTTTACCCCCTATAGAGAGCAAGCAGATCACCTCTCAGCCTTCATCTCCCTAGGCTAAACCAGCCAAGCTCTTTTCGTGTCCCTTTGTAAGATCAGCCTTCCATCCCCCTGATCGTCCACCTAGCCCCTAGCCCCTGCATCTCTTGCAGTTGGAATTTATCTTTCTTGATCATGGGAGACCAGAACTGCAGTGTTCCAGAGGAGGGCTTACCAGTGCCTTGTACAATGGCATTAATGCTTCCCGATCTCTACTGGAAAGGCCTCCCGATACATCCGAGAGTCTCAGGTCTTTCTCCTCCTCTGTCATGTTCAACTGACGAGCCCCCAGTGTATTGCCGAAATTCTTGTTATTAGTTCCTAAGTGCACGACGTTGCACTTCATGCTATTACATTCCATCCCATTTCTATTACTCCAGTCCTCAAGGTCACCCAACTCTGCCAGTCCTCCTCTGTGCGGCTGCCTCCCAGCATTATGTCATCAGCAAATTTTATTCGCACCCTCCTACTTTTTGTGTCAAGGGCATAAGGACCCCTGGGGAACCTGACAAGCAACCTCCCTCCAGCCCCACAGTTCACCTTTTCAGCACAGCCTGTTGTCAGCTCCGCCGTCAAGTGCCTTTCTGAAGTCCAGATACATTCGATCACCTGCATTTTCCTCCCTATTCTGGCCCTGAGTTTCTGAGGCTGTAATTCACCTGGACGGCCTCTGAGCAATCCCAGGCTGGACAGAGCCACCTGCCCCTCTGCCTGGTGAGAGCCACGCCTGCTCCACTCCCCTGGCTGGGTGGGTCTCCCTCCCTGGCTGAGGAAATGAGCTTAGGGAGGGCAGCGTACGGCTCTGTGACTAGGCTCCTCACCCCCTCAGGAGGACACCACACTTTGCATGATCTGGGCGCTCGCCGCTGTCTCATTCTCGCTAGCTCAGCGGGCTGTGGGCTATGCCAGTTCTCTGCTCTGGGGCAGCCTGAGCAAACACCAGCTGGCTCCCAGCTTAGCAGTCGGAGGTGCTGCACAGGCCCTGGCTGATTTATAAGCCACCGATGAGAGCCGGGTGCCCCAAGACATCGCCCACCCTGCCTCTGAGTAGCCTGAATGGCAATGGCTGGAATGGAACTAAATTAAAAACCAGTGACAGCCGACCCTGGGGAAAGTGCTAATTCAGGGAGAGCAGAGTCATGGTCGGGGGAGCAGGGGAACCTCACCAGATACCAGATAGGAAAGTGGCTGCACCTCACAGAGCCAGCACAGACAGGGCCAGGCGGCAACTCCCCACATCATGGCCAGAGCTGGATAGGAGCCAGTGACCCCCCACCCCCAAACCTAGCAACGTACACCCAAAGTGCTTGGCAACACACCCCGTGTCCTGCCCCTTCCATGGGCTACAGGGTCACAGGCAGGTATCCAGAGACATGCCCCAAGATACAGGCACAGATGAGCCTGGGCACAGAAACATGTTCATGAGCTCACGTGCACACACACACACACCAGACTAGTCAGCCTGGACTTACCAGGCCCAGCTTGTTCCTTTTAGCTGATGTGCGTTTCAAGCAATGCCCCAATGCGGTGGAAAGCAAAGCTCCCGAGGGGACATGTAGCCAGGGAGACTGCAGCAGGGACATGCCGGGGCACAAACAAGCCACCCAGAACATGAATTGTTTTGACTTTCCAAGGGCTACTGGTAGGGTGACTGCATGTCCCAAATTGGGTGGGACAGTCTCAAAATGCAGAGCTCAAGTCCCTGTCCTGGGCTGAATGACTCCAGGACAGTATTTGTCCTGGATTCCTGTGGCTCTGCTATGTACCTGCTAAAGGATGAGGGGCAGCACCAGCCTCTTCCCGGCCCCTCTTCGCCATGAGACCCCCACCCCCACCCCTGCTCCTTCTCTCCCTCTCCCCGCTCTGAGGACCTGCCTCCTGGTCAGGACAGAAGCTGGAGCCAGGCCATGGTAAGGGCCGCCCAGGAGCCCAGGCTGCTGTGGGATTACACACAAAAGAATGAAGTTAAAACATTATTAAGGTTGAAAAGTTCAGCACCCTAGAGTGAGGAAATGCCAGAATTCAGGTTCCCCATTGAATCTCAGTTCCACCCTCTGTTGCATAGGCATTATGATACAGCCTTTCACTACATGATCACATACTGTTTTTTCCACAGGATCCCTGTCTCATTCAGTGCACAGGCGGGACCTGCTCTGGGGATGAAGAGCAGTGAAGGAGGCGGCAGGACCCCTGCTTCATTTGTTAATTGTGTGTTCCTCATTTTCCAGGTGCCTGACTTGATACCCTGGGGTCTGACTGGCAGAAGAGCTGAGCTCTCACTGCTGCAACTGACACCACTGAGAGCTTTGAACATACAACATGCTAGATAATGCTAAGGACCCTGAGAAATCAGGGTTAGCATCTCCAATTGGGCATCAAAAAAAGTAGAAACTTTTGACTTTAATCTCTGTGCCTGAGCTCTCCCCCTGGGAAGTGGAGCTAATGCTTCCCCTTCCCCGTCCTCCCATCTCGCAGGGGAGTTGGGAAGATAAATGAGTCAATGTTTGTGAAGCACTCAGAACTGTCATGATGAGTGCCATGGAAACGAATGGTTCGGTCTTCAGAGCAGGGTTTGTGTAGTGGGCAGCAAATCAGGGTTGGGGCCACCCATTGAACAATGATGGGAAAACCAAATATTGACTAGCTGCTCATTAGGGGAACCCCAGCCACCCGGTGCACTGAACGAGGCAGGGTCCTGTGGGAAAAAGGTAAGAGAACTGAGCCCTGTGGGATCTCACTAGAAACTCCCCTGATGGTTCATGATTCCACAGTGATCATTATGTTTTGTGATCTATCCGTCAGCCAGCTTCAAGCCAGACTGTGAAGAACCAGGGCACAAACCCCAGACTGGCTGTGAGTTCTATACTTAGATTTCACCAACTGAGTATCAAGTGTGAACTCCTCAAGTTCTATAGCAGCCTTAATATGGAGTCACAGACAGTGCCCTTGGGTACTCTGATCTAGCTTGCTGCCCAGGTAGGCCTGCCTTTGTGATAGATGGTCCCTTATACCAAAACCCACAACATTCAGGTTATGACCAGTCCCAAATGATCAGGCACTTACCCCAGGTCAACTGCATCTCAGATCCTTTACCAAAGATAACATTGTAGCCAATCTTATAATAAATTAACTAAAGATTATTAACTAACAAAAAGAAATGAGAGTGATATTTACAAGGTTACAGAAGGTAACTATACCACACAAATCAGTTACACTCTTAGGTTCCAAAAGGCTAATGGAAGCTGCTGTAATATGCAAGTTCTCTATGTCCTTCAGGGCTAACCCAGGCCAAGCACTGGGGAACTCTTGCCTATGCTCAGAAATCGTTGCCCCTCCGAGTTCAAGCAGCATAGAGAGAATTTCTTCCTGACAACAATTTTTATTCCCTTCCCCCCAGAATTCAAGCCGGGACAAGTGCTTGTGCCCCTCTCCTCTTCATGGGTGTGTGGGGAGCAATCAACAGTCTTTTGTACTCTGATGATCCACAATGGCTTGTCTGGTGTCTATGGGCCTTCCTTTGGTGGAGAGGAGACGACACCTCTTGTGGCAGCTAGTATTTCACACTTGGTAACGGTTCTCTCCTGACTGGGGGATTAACACTCTCTGAGCAAACACTTACATACGACCTTATAACATGAGGTACAGTTGATATAAGTAAGATTAATACATGCAGCCTCCTACAAGCTAAAAAGTCTAAAGCAAACACATTTGTATAACTCTGATACCTATTGTAACAATACTAACACACAGGTGAGCCAGTCTGGGTCCAGCTCTGCATTCCTCAGGGTTCAGTTGATGCCTAGGGGCCTTGGCATGAGCTGGCACCTGGTCTGCCAGAGTCACAATCCACTGCATAGATTTTGTACTGAGCTCATTTTTACATGTGTCTTTGGCAGCTGCCTCGCCCCTCTGCCCACTAAGCTGCATCCCTTGGGGTTGCCTCTAATATCCCAACTCTCTGAGCACTTCCAAAATTTGCCATGTATTTTTAAATCAACCTGCCAGAGAAATGTTCCTTTCTTTCCTAAAACAGATTGCATGTCTCCCCCAAATGACATTGCTCTAACATAAGCCACAGGCCAGTCCTTGCTTACACACAGCCCCCCGACCTGAAGCAAATACTCACCAGCAACCATACACCACACAACAGAACCACTAACCCAGGAACCTGTCCTTGCAACAAAGCCCACTGCCAACTGTGTCCACATATCTATTCAGGGGACACCATCACAGGGCCTAATCACATCAGCCACACTTTCAGAGGCTCGTTCACCTGCACATCCACCGATGTGATATATGCCATCATGTGCCAGCAATGCCCCTCTGCCATGTACATTGGTCTAACTGGACAGTCTCTACATAAAAGAATAAATGGACACAAATCAGACGTCAAGAATTATAACATTCAAAAACCAGTCGGAGAACACTTCAATCTCTCTGGTCACTCGATTAGAGACCTAAAAGTGACAAATCTTCAACAAAAAAACTTCAAAAACAGACTCCAACAAGAGACTGCTGAATTGGAATTAATTTGCAAACTGGATACAATTAACTTAGGCTTGAATAGAGGCTGGGAGTGGATGGGTCATTATACAAAGTAAAACTATTTCCCCTCCCCACCCCCCACTGTTCCTCAGATGTTCTTGTCAACTGCTGGAAATGGCCCACCTTGATTATCACTACAAAAGGTTTTCTCTCCCCCCCCCCCCCCGCTCTCCTGCTGGTATTAGCTCATCTTAAGTGATCACTGTCCTTACAGTGTGTATGGTATGTTCTCTATGTATATAAATCTCCCCACTGTATTTTCCACTGAGTGCATTCGATGAAGTGAGCTGTAGCTCACGAAAGCTTATGCTCAAATAAATTTGTTAGTTTCTAAGGTGCCACAAGTCCTCCTTTTCTTTTTCAGGACTTGAATTGGACACTTCATACTCTTGGGGAGAGACTTTCCAAGGGCACATAGAACCTGTTTGATGCACAAGCTGCTGAGGTAGATCTGTAACTAGCGAGTCTTTCTGGTTGAATCAAGAAGAATTCAGCAGCAAAGGGCCCAGTGGGCAAACAAAGAAATGGAGACTCAACACAGTTCAAAGCATGTCTGAATGCATCATTTCCTTACAGACTCTCCTGACAATGGGTTTCCTCTGCTTCTTCCTCATCAGAAATCATCCCAGATTGGTAAATTCAAGAACGGATACACTTTTTACACCTCTAATCGTCTGTGAGCATCCAAACCAAGAAGCCAGTCCGCAGCATGCGTGTGCTGTGCAAAATGGAAACTGGCTAGCCAGCTAAGTGGGCTGACTAGGGACTGTGATCACAGCGACACATTCCCAGTTGTGAACCTTGAGCCGTGGGAGAACTCAGCTGTGAGTGGCGCCCGTGAGGCCAGGCCCTCCTTGCTGCTCCCACCAAAGTCTCGGAGGAGCAGAATTCAGCCCCAATGGAGGTCACTGATGCTGCCCTGAAACTTTGCTCCTCCACAGTCCCCTTTCTGGAGGGGACAGCATTTTTAGCAGCATCAATTATCAAAGCCGGAAATATAACAAAGCTGCTAGGATAGTGTGGGCTTGGAAACTGAGGCAGGGACATGAGGCGAAGGGAAAGGGGAGCCAGGAGAAGGAGAGGAGGGAGACATACAAGCTTTCTCTGGGGAGAGGAGGCAGCTGGGTGTGGCTGGCAGAGGGTCAGGAATGGAACTGGCAGCAACAGCTGCATGAAAGGAGCTGGAATGCTCTGGGGCACAGGAGCAGCAAGCCCCAGACCCAGAGCGCCTCAGTGGTGGTCTAGGAGTGCTGGAGCATCCCTGTAGGCTCCCAGGCATGGCAGTTTGGAAGGGAATGCAGGGGGAGGGATGGCCGTGGGGGTGAGGGGCTCACTCTGTGGAGTGTTCAGTGGATATTCTCCCCTTCAGGTCACCCGCCCCGTCCACCCAGCCTGGATGGCTACGTGCTCCACAGAGGCAGTGGCTCTGGCAGGGAGACAGGCACTCAAGCCAGTGGCTGCCTCTGCTGCCTCAGGCTTCTCCCTCATCCCCATGGCAGTGCTGGGTGGGTGCAGGTCCTGGCTGGCTCCCCTGCACGGCACTTGGTGGCCTGGCTTAGGTTAACTGGGCCTGTGGTAACAGCCAGTGCCATACCGCAGGGGTGGGTGTGTCAGCCATGAGAGGCAGACAGATCCCCCAGAGCTGCCCGGCTTGCTGAGCTGCTGGAGCCCAGGCCTGGAGCAGGACCAGGTGCTGGCTGTGTGCCTATGGCAGCACCTCCAGTGGGGGGATACCTAGTGCTAAGAGGAGGACTTCACTTGCAGCCTACATTCCTGAGAGATTGGCCTGGCCCCACCTTCCTGCCCCCACTCCCAATAGAGACACACAATGACACGTACAGACAGACACAAATCTATCGGTGTCTGCACCAAGCTCCAGCCTGGACCTGCCAAAACCTGAGGGTCCAGACATCGCACGAACAAGGGGTCTGAACCCCAACCAATAAGCAATTGAATCAGCTGGTTGTATACAACGTTATCATCTATAAACACATGCCATGTAAGGTCTTGTATGAAGGCGTGTAACATTCTGAGCATGGTGGTCGGTATGGATATGCAGACATATGAATTTATGTTTGTGTAGGTATCAAAGTGTGCTCCTAATCTGTGCTGCGACATTCACTCCACCTCACAGCAGGGAGGGGGTCAGCAAGAAGCGAGGGGCAGCCTCCCCAGCCAGGTGACACTAGCCATAGGCGCCGGCTTCCTCCGGGCCTGGGGGGTGTTCAACCCCCAGCTCCGCCCCAAGACCCGCCGCCACCCAACCCCTTCCCCACCAGCCCGCATCTCCATCCTATCTCTTCCCAGCCCTGCTCTACCCCAGGTCCTGTCCCCACCCCACCCCTTCTCCCAAGTCCCCACCCCACCTCTTCCTGCTCTGCCTCTGCTCGGTCTCTTCCCACTCAATCCCATGAGCATGCCCCGCCCCATCCCCACTCCTCCCCCCTCCTTCCCAACACCTCCTGCAAAACAGATGATTGCAGCGGGTGGTAGGCGCTTGGAGGGATGGGGTGTAGTGAGGCACTGGGGGGAAGGAGGGGAGCGGCTTGGAGCCTATGACACTAGCTCCAAGCACCTCGCATTGTCCAACCCAGAAACAGACAAGTGATAGGGAACCACTGAAACAACTTGAAACTGAAAAGAAAACCCCAGACTTTCAAAATGAAGGGCTTGTCATCACGTACAACCCTACAGTGGCATAGCTTCAGAGAAGAGGCTCCCACAGCTCTCCCGTCAGCGTAGTGAATCCACCTCTGTGAGAGGCCATAGCTATGTTGATGGGAGAAGCTTTCCCGCTGACACAGCACTGTCTACATGGGGGGTTAGGTTGGTGTAACTACGTAGCCTAGGGGTGTGGATTTTTCACACCCGAGCGATGTAGTTATCCCGATATAGGGCTGTAGTGTAGACATGGCCTAAGAAAGGAGGGAATTTCCCCACTGTGAATCACCATCATAGGGTGAGAGAGAGAAAAAAAAACCCTGCAAAGCCTATTAAAGGGGAAGGGGTTTGATGTGTAGGCTAGCCGGATGTTGAGGGCCAGCATCCAAGTGGGGTGCTGTTCATGCAGTGCTGGATCCCCTCTAGGACAGAGGGCATGCTGGGAAAGTGAGCAATGGCAATAGGTAACGTGTTAGAAAAGGGAATTTTATCTACTGTATAAGTGTGAAACCCTGAGGGTTTGTCTTTATGTTTATTTTCTGGGTAACTTGCTGGGTTTGCTGTCCTTCACCAGCCCATCTCTGAATCGGGGGCTCTTCTAGTCAATGAACCTTTTGTTATTTTTCACCTAGGCAGGTCTCTGTGGTGCAAACTGTGTGGAGTGTGGGCCCCAAAGAGAACTGATAACGGGGAGCAGAGCAGAGGGGGAAAGTGAAAGTGTCTGGCAGTTAAGAACTCAGTGCAGATTGTTTTGGGGGCACTTGGAACTGGAAGGGCTGCTGAGGTCACCTTGCAAGGAGTGACCAGGGTGAGACCTTTATGCTGGTAAGCTGGCTACCGGTGCCAAGGCTCTGAGCCATGGCAGCATGGCAATAAGGCACCCAGCGATACAGGGCGGGAGGTGGCAGAACTCCTTACTGTCCTGGGTGATCCTCAAAACATCACAGACACACAGATAGACAGACAGACGCATACACACAGACACATGCTGACACACAGACACACTGATAGACAGGCGCACACACAGAGACACAGGCACACCGATACAGGCACAGAGAGACACAGGCACACACATACTGACACACAGACACACTGATAGACAGGCGCACACACAGAGACACAGGCACACCGATACAGGCACAGAGAGACACAGGCACACACATACTGACACACAGACACACTGATAGACAGGCGCACACACAGAGACACAGGCACACAGGCACACCGATACAGGCACAGAGAGACACAGGCACACACATACTGACACACAGACACACTGATAGACAGGCGCACACACAGAGACACAGGCACACCGATACAGGCACAGAGAGACACAGGCACACACATACTGACACACAGACACACTGATAGACAGGCGCACACACAGAGACACCCTGATAGACAGACAGACATGCTGACACAGACACACAGACACAGACACACAGATAGACAGACACACAGACACACTGATAGACAGACACACAGACACACACACACACATGCAAATCAATCTGGTCTGCTTCAGGCACCATCCAGGAGCTTGCAAAAGCTGCTTCCTTCCATCCTTGCTGGTGCCAGGCTGAGTGGGCCATGCCCCTTGACTCTTTCTAGCTTCTCACCCCCCTGTCCCACACAGCCCCACTCACCCCAACCTTGTCTCTCCTTTCTCATATGAGGACTGACCAGTCGTTCACTTTTGCTGAAGTTGCTGCAAAATGTCTTTAGACATTTTATTAAATGTTTAGTTAGGAGGGAATGACTTCAGGGGGAGCTGCCCCGATGTCTGGAGCTAAGTTTGCCTAACACTTCCCGTTATCAGTTGCTCAGAACTTTGCCAGACTTTACCTGTTTGGCTGAAATATTCCCTACGCTCTGCCTCAGACAGTATCTACCTTGCTAGCTAGTCAGTTAGTAAAAGTCTGAACAAAAATGGTTCAGCTGTTTCCAACGACAGGCCAAAATAAATTGCCTCACTACTGTTAAAGACTATTCCAGCCATTTTTTGGAAAAGCTCTAGAGCTTCCATGCTGGTGAACAGGGGCTTGGACTTTCATAGGGATATTACGCTCAGGTCAACAAGGTGCCTCTTGCTGGCCATATACAATCCACTCAAGCTTGGTTGAAGTAGAACCCTCCAAAAATCTTTGTTTGCCCGTGCTCACTAGCGTCTGGTAGCCACTTGCTGATAAATTCTTGGAACAGTCCTTATGCACTGAGCACGCTCCCCAGTGCCACTGACCATCACCTGCACAGGCCAATTGCACAGAGAGTGCCCTCGGGCCCAACAGAGCTGGAGCTCCAGAGTAGACACAGGTGCAGCAACTGCAGCCAGATATACTTTGGCCTAAAGGAAGAAATGCTGAGCTGAGAACCAGGAAGAGACCATGAAATCTGGGGCCTGACTTTCCACCGGCTACACCTTGTGCCGTTATTTGCGGCTGTGCAAAGTGGGTATAAAATGTTGCCAGCTTGGATATAATACTCATGTTGCAGGTGAAAATGACAATATAAGAGGCTGAACAATGGAGAAGTTGGCCCCTAATTTCAGCTCTTACATTGGGTGGTACTGATAATTCTGTGCCCTTCACAGCATGTGCACAGGCCCCCATCTGAGAAGCAGGCAAGTAGTATAATGACCCCATTATACAGAAAGATTGCACAAGGTCTCTTCTGGCAGCGCTAGGTAGCAGACCTAAGGCTCATCCCTGTCTTTCAAAATGGCTGTGCCAAATCTATGTGCTTGGCTGTGCTGTTTGTAATCACCAGCCCACACACCTCTCCAATGCCAAGCATAGAACCCAGGAACGCTGTGTTAGGATATAGATATTCAGTCCTGTCTGTAAAGGTCTATACTCTAAGAATTTAGGTGTATTCTTATCACTTAGCTAGTTATAGAAATAACTATATAGTATATAAGATAACTAAATAACTATAATATAATATAAAATAATATAAATAACTTATAGTATAAAAGAAAGAATCAAAATCACTGTCTGCCGGTGTAAGGGCCTTCTCTTACTGTGACAGTCTGAGGCCCTGTGCTTAGGCTAAGATCTTTGGCAAAGCAGCAGAGGCAGCCATAAGCTGGGAAGCGAACGGTCAGATCCTTACATTCCAAACTAGTCACATTGAAATAAGGTGCTATTGGGCCGATAATGCCGATCGCCTCCAGAGAAAGGGAAGTGCCTAGAAGATGTAAAAGGAAACTTAGTTTGATAGCATCCTGTCTGGCAAGAACTCACTTATCAATAACTGGGATGTGAAATCCTCATTTCTGTGTTTGTTCTATCACGGTAGTCCCCATTTCCCTATTGTTTATCTGTATAATCTCTGCCTGGTTCTGTGATTGTTTCTGTCTGCTATATCATTAATTTTGCTGGGTGTAAACTAATTAAGGTGGTGGGATATAATTGGTTAAATAATCATGTTACAATATGTTAGGATTGGTTAGTTAAATTTCAGGAAAATGATTGATTAAGGTATAGCTAAGCAGAACTCAAGTTTTACTATATCGTCTGCAGTCAATCAGGAAGTGAGTGAGTGAGTGGGGGAAATGAGAACAGGGAATGGGGGTGGGGAAATTGGAATCATGTTTAGCTAAGAGCAGGAATGGGAACAGGGACACAGGTAAGGCTCTGTGGTGTCAGAGCTGGGAAGGGGGACACTAAGGAAGGAAACTGGAATCATGCTTGCTGGAAGTTCACCCCAATAAACACTGAATTGTTTGCACCTTTGGACTTCGGGTATTGCTGCTCTCTGTTCATGCGAGAAGGACCATGGAAGTAAGTGGGTGAAGGAATAAGCCCCTTAACATGCTGGTTCCCAGCAAATAGTTGTGTAAGAAACTGATACAGTGTGTGCTGCGTTTCCTTCTAGTTCTGGTCCACATAGAAGGTAAATCCTGCCACTGCTACCAGATACTCTTGTTGAAGACTCGAACCCCAGACGGCATGGTTCGTTGTCTGACTGGAGAGAGACCAGCAAGGTCCGAACACAAAGCTCTTTATTGAAGAGTGCACAGAACAATAGAGAGCAGCCCGTCTCCAAAGAGAACCAGCAGCCTCTAAGTAAAACTAATAGTTTTTTATAGACATGTAACCCTTCTGCCCGTCAGAGTTGGCAGCAACAAGGGCCGGGTTCAATATCTAGGGGATCCATTCCAATAACACAATGCAAACCGGCTCGAGCCCCCACCCAGTGACCTGGGACAAATATATACCACCCCCGCTGGGCGCCTCCAAGAGGCAATACTTCCCCTCTCGCAAGCACATAGCCTGAGTGTAGCAAAAGCCTTTTAATAACAGAGAGAAACAATGTGGCATTATGTTGGGGAAACACCACCAACAGGATTCATAACACAACCCATGAGCAAAAAAAAACCCACCCCAGGCAAATTGGGGCATGCCCTTTTCCCTTTGGTTCTTGAGTCCAGCAACCCCAAATCACCCAAAGTCCCAAAAGTCCAATGCCCCAAAAGTCTCTGTCCCTGGTCAGGGCAGCCCCAGAGTTCGAAAGTTTATCTGCGGAGCTTTACCTCCCAACCTGGGTGGAAATGGGACGGGGATAAGAGGCACCTTACATGATCTGAAGCTGACCGCCCCATAGCTCCATAGCGGCGCTCCGCTCCGCCAGCTGCCCCACAAACTCCTTCGCTCCGCTGCGCTCCGCTCCGCCAGCCGCCCCACAAACTCCTTCGCTCCGCTGCGCTCCGCTCCGCCAGCCGCCCCACGAACTCCTTCGCTCCGCTGCGCTCCGCTCCACCAGCTGCCCCACGAACTCCTTCGCTCAGCTCCACGACCCACAAGCAGCTCCTGCCATCCACACACTGCTCCGCGTTGAACTGCTTCACCAGCCGTGCCGCAAACTGCTCCACAATATATCTTCAGGCTCCCCCACTACTTAACACAACACTCAGTGATTTCAGCTCTTAGGTGAATTCAGCTTGTAGTAGGGGAGCCCCAGTGCTGGTGCACTGTCAGCCCAAAGTGAGCTCAGCAGCCTATAACTAGACTTCTAATGAAATCAAAATTAGCTCTGATATTCCACAGTGGAGAGAGGAGGAAGTGCAATTAGCATGTAAGGCCCTCACCAAGGGGCCCATGCCACCAAGTATTAATACTTGTCCCCAGCCTCTCTCTATTCACACAGTTTTGGAACCCATGACCCTTGCCTAGCGAGTGCTACTTAGTTGATGGTGAATCCCTCCATCATAACGAAAGGCCACGTACAGTTCCAAGCACAGTTCCCATAATCAGGGTAATAACAATTTATTCTTCCTGCCCCAATAACAGAGACGCTGGGGATCCCACAGCAGCCAAAGTGACCATTTGAGCAGCTATGGTCTCATTCTAGGCGTGGTGGGTGTGCCTATGCAAATGACATCGGCCCCTGAAGTTCTTTTCCACAACTTGCCACACCTCACCACCAGATGTCAGGGTGGAGCTCATCCTGACACTGCTTACATCCTCCCCCCAGCCGAGACTTTGTCGTCCCGACAAATCACACCCCCTTTATACCAACTCATTGGTTTCCTCCAAAGGGCCTCAGGAAGCCCACTTTAGCTTCCACAAGCCTGTGTGCTAAATGTATTGGCTCCTCACTAGTCACCCCAGGTGCATCATAAGTTAACCGTTTCACTGGTCTTATCACCCTGTCTCGTCTATTGAGAATCTCTGTTGCCGAGGTAGGGGAAACATCCTCTTGAGTGACGGATGGAGAGGCTTCCCTGGAGGGTCCCTCGGCTACTGGTGTAGGCCCCTGCACTCCTAGTTCTAACGCTGGAGGGTCCAAGGTGCCCAGGACATCCTCTACCTGTCTGTCCCCATTGTCCAGTAACCTGTGTGTGTCATCACAGGGGGGTCTCATCAGCAGCACCGGGGTATCAGAAAGGGGCCTAAATAGTTCCGCCATTGGGTTTAGGGCGGAAGAGGGAAAACTCTCGTTTGGTTCAGCTGATCGAGACTGAAATCTTGTCTCCATCCCAGGATACACCAGGGTTGTGTCTTCCTCCTCAGACTCACTCTCAGATGTGCAGAATAGGGGTAAGTTAGCTGCAGGGGGCCCACTGTCTGTGTTGGATGGCGGCTTTGGTCTAGCACCTCTGTTCTGCCCGGCGGCCCTGCTGTGGCCCATCTCATAAGGGGTGCTTACCAATTCCCCCACAGGGAGCAAAAGGTTTCTATGCACCGTCTTTATTTGCCCTGGACCGTCTTCAGGTTTGATCTTGTAGACCGGCAGATCTCCCAGCTTTTCCATCACCAGGTAAGGTATTGCCTTCCATCTGTCAGCTATCTTGTGTTTGCCAGCAATACCCAAATTTCGCAGCAGGACTCTGTCCCCCGGCTGGAGCTCCTGCGAACGCACTCTAGCATCATATCGATGTTTGTTGCGGTCTGCGTTCTTCCGAGCCGCAGCGGTAGCTAAGCGATAAGCATCCCGCAGCTTTTCTCTTAGTCGGGATACATATTGCTGATGAGTTTCATAGCTATCTCCATCCTCTGATACACCAAAGCACAAGTCTATGGGTAATCTTGGTTCTCGCCCAAACATCAAGAGATATGGGGTGACTCCCGTAGCATCGTTCTTTGTGGCATTGTAGGCATGCACCAGAAATGCGACATGCTGGCTCCAGGTTGCCTTCTGCTCTGGTCGCAAAGTTCCCAACATATCTAATAGGGTTCGATTGAACCTCTCTGGCTGAGGATCACCTTGGGGGTGATAAGGCGTTGTCCTAGACTTTTTAATTCCTGCTATCTTCAGCACCTCCTTCAGAAGGTGACTCTCAAAATCCCGCCCCTGATCAGAGTGTATCCGAGCCGGGAATCCATAGACTGAGAAATATTTGTCCCACAATACTCGAGCAACGGTGGTGGCCCTCTGATCACGTGTGGGATACGCTTGTGCATACCGTGTAAAATGGTCAGTCACTACTAGAATGTTTCCAACATTCCTCTTGTCTACCTCTACAGACAAGAAATCAATGCATACCAACTCCAAAGGTTTGTTGCTGGTGATGTTCTTGAGATATGCAGCCCTCGTGGGCAGAGTTTTCCTTTGAACACATCGAGCGCAAGTCTCACATTTCCTGTGAACATCTTCAGCCATTCGGGGCCAATAGAACCTACTACGAATAAGTTCCAGGGTCCTCTCCATCCCTAAATGCCCAAAGTCATCATGCAGGGCCCTCATGGCCAGGGCTCTGTACTTTTTTGGCAGTACTAGTTGTGCTCGTTGTTTTTGTAAAGGGTCAGTGGTCATTCGGTGTAGCACTCCCTGAATCAGTTTTAGTTTGGTCCATTCTCTCAACAGTAGTTTACCCTCCGGGTTAGGTGGGACAACCGCAGCTGGGCTTCGCCCCTCCCTTTTGGCAAGTAGTGTATCACGAATGTCAATATCTTGCCGCTGGGCTTCTTGCCAGTCAGCCGCATTGAGCATGGGCAAAGGAGATTGGTCTAATGCAATATAGTTCACTGAAGCAGAAGGCATGCATTCAGGGGGCAGGCCCAAAGCTTCTGCAACACATCCCTGAAAGCCCTCACGGGCCTCTGGCTCTCGGCGACTTACACTGCAAATAGCTCTCACTCCATCTGTGGGTATCACAGCAACTTCTGGAGCCTGCGGACGCCTGGACAATGCATCTGCATCTACATTGCTTCTCCCTGATCGGTACTGAATGCTGAACTCATAGCTAGCCAAGGCAGCCACCCATCTCTGCCCTGTAGCATCCAGCTTAGCACTTGTTAACACATAAGTCAGTGGATTGTTGTCTGTCCACACCTGGAACTGAGCACCATACAAGTAGTCTCGAAATTTCTCAGTGATGGCCCATTTCAAGGCCAAAAATTCCAGCTTGTGGGTGGGATAGCGAGTTTCACTATCAGACAATCCTCGGCTGGCAAAGGCTACAGGTTTACATTTGCCTTCCACTTCCTGGTACAGGACTGCTCCCAGACCCTCCAAACTGGCATCAGTATGCAGGATAAATGGTTTGCTTGGGTCAGCAAAAACTAGGACTGGAGCATGAGTTAGGCAAGTAATGATTTCTCGAAAAGCCCTTTCACATCTCTCATCCCACCGTGGCCCAAATGGTGCAAAGGGGCCATTGTGTCTCTGCACAGGAGGCTTTGGGGACCTCCCCTTATTCTTGGACTTAGATTTGTTCTTGCTGGACTGATGTCCCCTGGTAAGATCATTCAGAGGCTTTACAATCGTAGCATAGTTTTTCACAAATCTGCGGTAGTAGCCACTAAATCCAAGAAAGGTCTTGAGTTCTCTGTAGTTACTTGGACGTGGCCATGTAGTGAGTGCTTCTATTTTATCAGGATCAGTACTCACACCTTCTTGGGACACAATGTGACCCACATACTTCACTGAGGTTCTGCAGAACTGGCATTTGTCAATTGAAAGCTTCAGACCATAATCCTCCAACCTATCAAGCACTTTAAGAAGTCTTTCTTCATGCTCCTCTAAGGTTCTTCCAAACACAATCAGGTCATCCAAATAAACTAACACTTGCAGTAAATTCATGTCTCCCACAACTTTCTCCATGAGACGTTGAAAGGTGGCAGGTGCTCCAGAAATCCCTTGGGGCATGCGTTCGAACTGATAAAACCCTAATGGGCAGATGAAGGCTGTCTTCTCCTTATCTTCTTCTCCCAGAGGGATCTGGTAGTATCCACTTCGAAGATCCAACACAGAGAACCACTGGCTTCCCAGCAAACAGTCTAAGGCATCTTGCACTCGAGGCATAGTGTACTGGTCGACCACAGTACGGCTGTTTAGGGTGCGGTAGTCAATACACATCCGGATTTTCCCATTCTTTTTGCGGACTACCACAATGGGTGAGGCGTATGGGCTACGGGACTCTGTAATGATGCCATTCGCAGCCAGCTCCTGAAGATGATGTCGCACATCTTCCATCTCAGAGAGAGCAATCTTCCTAGATCTCTCCCTGAAAGGTCGAGAGTCATGTAGTCTGATATTGTGCTCTACTCCTTTTGCACATCCCACATCCCACTCATGCAGTGAGAACACCTTGGATCTTTCACAAAGTTTCTTCCTCAGGCGATCTTTCCAGTCCTCGGACACTGGTGAATCTCCAAAGTCAAACTTTGCTGGGTCTATTGTCGGAACTTGAGTTTCACACTGGGGTTTTACAATCGACTCAGGCTCAAAGAGGTCTGCTATCTTTTGTCCTTGCTTCACAACAACATCACGACTCGTTTCATTAGCAATCAGTATAGTCACCCTTTCCTGGGCTTCAGCAGGTAGGGTTATGACTCCACTGGGGACCAACACTCCTTCAGGGAGCTCTCCTCCCATCGGCTGCTCTATCATTGCTAATGTCCCTTTACTGCCTTTCAGACAGGTACTCATGACAAGCACTTCTTGCTCCGTCCTTGCAGGCACTACTAAGGGGGTTGTGCCCGCGTACTTCAGTGCCCCAAGCGGTAGCTCAGATGTGTCCCTTTTAGCGCTCTCAATTTTCCTATAGGCTTCAGCACAAAGCGTATGGATCATCAGGGTATTCAGGTATTGGTCCCCAGCCCGCCTTCTGCAGTAATCCGCGAGTACCTTGAAGAGACTGGAGTTGGTCCCTATCAGCACAGACACATCAGAAGTCCCTTTAGGGTCAGGGCATATTAAGGCAGCTGTGTCTACCTCTTCTCTTACCCCAGCAACCTCCTCTGGGAATTCCAGGTGCACTATGACATACCCTTGATAGGGGTATTCATCCATGCTGAGGCCACACAGGCCAAGGCCAGTCAGTGGCTGTATAGGCAGGTGCCTAAGCATCTGTTGGTAGAATGACTGAAATATAATAGTCACTTGAGATCCAGTGTCAAGCACTGCTTTACACTCCACCCCTTCAATCCTCACCGTGACCTCTGCTCGAGGCCCTATCAGTCCTGCAGGGATCCCAGCTGGACAGTCTTTTCTGGGGGAATCTTCAAATCCTGCAGACCTGGGGGGTCCCCGTCCCCAGACCCTCTGGCAGCTACCGGATCTCTCCCAACTGATCCTCAGCTTTCCATACACTAAGGAGGGGTTTTCTTCATTACGGCACTTGGCAGCACTGTGTCCATCCTGACCACATCGGTAGCAGAAGAATTGACCTTTTCCCCTTCGCCTGGGGGGGATGGTGGCTCTAAGTGCGGGCTTCTCAATTGCCACAGTTTGAGGCTTCTTATTCCTGGAAGTCTTAACTCGGTCAACGGTACTTTGCAGCTCAGCTATCCGTTCCGTCAGGACCTGCATTTGTTGGGCAAGTTCCTCTCTGGTGCTCACCATCAGTACACTGGCCGTTTGCAGTGGTGTTGTGCTGCCTGGCTCCGATGTTTGGGCTTCCCAAAACTCACTGGCAGCCTGCCTTTCTTCCTCCACTCGGACCTCTTTTATCAGCTGGGAGTAACTTGGGGGATGTTCCCGTCGTTCTCTTAGCTGGAGATGAAGTAGAATCGGGTTCTGATACTGAGTTCCTCTTACAACTTGAGCCAGTCTGGTCTGATCCATCTGCTCAGCAGTCACTGCTCCCCTCATGACAGCTCTCTGAAGCAGTCTCTCCAGTCTCTGTATGTAGGCTGAAGCCTTCTCGCCCTTTTGTTGTCGGGAATTAAGGAACTTACAGTAGCTGTCTTCAGGGCCCTCTACGCTCCCAAAGTTGTGTTCAAGGGCCTCTAGGCAGTCCTTCACACTGACCCCAGGGTCAATGAGCTTCAGGGTGCGAATCACATCTAATGCTGGGCCGCCAAGGCTCTCTATAAGGCATCTTCGCTTTTCTGCATCTGGTACGGCCCACTCTTGCAGCATTTCAGTGGTATGCTCTAACCAGGGTTCAAACTCCTCCTCCCCAGCAAATAATCTTAACTTACGACAAGAGTCTGACTCAGCATGGGGCAGCACAACCTTTTCCAATATTTGCCCCAGAGCTTTTGTCCAATCATCAGCCGAGGCTGCAGCCCCTGAGCTAGAAGCTGCTGAGCCAGGGCCCAACAAACCTGACATATTAGCCATTATACAAACAGTAATTTCCTCAAAATATAAGCACAAACAAAACAAAAAAAAATATAAATTGTTTCCCAATGTAGTGGATCACTCAACAGGTGCTTGCGAGGGGTACTGACCCAGGCTATCCCGGACGAGCCCCCAAAAATGTAACCCTTCTGCCCGTCAGAGTTGGCAGCAACAAGGGCCGGGTTCAATATCTAGGGGATCCATTCCAATAACACAATGCAAACCGGCTCGAGCCCCCACCCAGTGACCTGGGACAAATATATACCACCCCCGCTGGGCGCCTCCAAGAGGCAATACTTCCCCTCTCGCAAGCACATAGCCTGAGTGTAGCAAAAGCCTTTTAATAACAGAGAGAAACAATGTGGCATTATGTTGGGGAAACACCACCAACAGGATTCATAACACAACCCATGAGCAAAAAAAAACCCACCCCAGGCAAATTGGGGCATGCCCTTTTCCCTTTGGTTCTTGAGTCCAGCAACCCCAAATCACCCAAAGTCCCAAAAGTCCAATGCCCCAAAAGTCTCTGTCCCTGGTCAGGGCAGCCCCAGAGTTCGAAAGTTTATCTGCGGAGCTTTACCTCCCAACCTGGGTGGAAATGGGACGGGGATAAGAGGCACCTTACATGATCTGAAGCTGACCGCCCCATAGCTCCATAGCGGCGCTCCGCTCCGCCAGCTGCCCCACAAACTCCTTCGCTCCGCTGCGCTCCGCTCCGCCAGCCGCCCCACAAACTCCTTCGCTCCGCTGCGCTCCGCTCCGCCAGCCGCCCCACGAACTCCTTCGCTCCGCTGCGCTCCGCTCCACCAGCTGCCCCACGAACTCCTTCGCTCAGCTCCACGACCCACAAGCAGCTCCTGCCATCCACACACTGCTCCGCGTTGAACTGCTTCACCAGCCGTGCCGCAAACTGCTCCACAATATATCTTCAGGCTCCCCCACTACTTAACACAACACTCAGTGATTTCAGCTCTTAGGTGAATTCAGCTTGTAGTAGGGGAGCCCCAGTGCTGGTGCACTGTCAGCCCAAAGTGAGCTCAGCAGCCTATAACTAGACTTCTAATGAAATCAAAATTAGCTCTGATATTCCACAGTGGAGAGAGGAGGAAGTGCAATTAGCATGTAAGGCCCTCACCAAGGGGCCCATGCCACCAAGTATTAATACTTGTCCCCAGCCTCTCTCTATTCACACAGTTTTGGAACCCATGACCCTTGCCTAGCGAGTGCTACTTAGTTGATGGTGAATCCCTCCATCATAACGAAAGGCCACGTACAGTTCCAAGCACAGTTCCCATAATCAGGGTAATAACAATTTATTCTTCCTGCCCCAATAACAGAGACGCTGGGGATCCCACAGCAGCCAAAGTGACCATTTGAGCAGCTATGGTCTCATTCTAGGCGTGGTGGGTGTGCCTATGCAAATGACATCGGCCCCTGAAGTTCTTTTCCACAACTTGCCACACCTCACCACCAGATGTCAGGGTGGAGCTCATCCTGACACTGCTTACAGACAGTTCTGTCGCACCACAGATTTATTCATAAAGCAGCCCACCCCTCCCCTATGTTAGTTCAAATCCTCTTTCTCTATTATGCATGCACTTCTACCCCCTTATTGTAGATAACTTTTAGCAAATCATAATGCTTCACTAACTTTCTTATCAGTATGGGTGTCAACCAGGAGACGAGGCATTAAGAACAGACATAACACAAAAACAAGGAGTGGAACACAGCACCTCCGTATCTCAACAAGACAGCTCCCCGAACATCTGGTACAAAAATGCAGGAATGCAGGCCTCCCCTTTTTTCTTACTCTCTGCAACTTAAACAAGTATTCTTTTATTCTATTTATCTCGTTCAGGGACTTTCCCAGCAACCTTTATTGGCCTGACTTTGGTTCGGTTGGCATAACTGCTTCATATTTAATTTTTCTCACCTAACACACTGTTAGTGCATGTGCTAGAGGTGGATCCTGTGTGTCTAAAGCATCCAACCCTGAGGATTCCACATGATGGGATTCCTCTTGTTTCTGTTTTAGTTTTAAAAAGCTGGAAAATTACCTACAAAATACGTGAGCAGGATGTTAAGTTTGCGAAGTCAAGCACTCAAAAGTCAGGAAATGCCAATGCACAGTTGCCCATGAAATCTTAGCGCTACCCCTTTGAGTGTCTGCATTAAGTCACAGTCTTTATAATCACATGCTATTTTTTCCATAGAACTCCTGCCTCATTCAGTGCACAGGATGGACAGTGAGTGAGAGAGGGAACTGTCTGAAGAAAAAGACATCTCTTGTGGTTAAATTTCTGGATTGGGGCCCAAGCTAGCTGGATTCTGTCCCTGGCTTTGCTGCAGAATCCCTGCACAATACTGGAAAAGACCTTTTCTTAATGCAGACGCACACAGGGGCAGAATTCAGGTGACATGAGCAGCCTTAATTCTGGCATTTCCTGATTTCTGAGGGCTTTAAATGGTAACCGTAATGGTTCTTTTATCAC